>NC_136057.1:766188106-767388106 GCF_964261635.1 Lissotriton helveticus
TGATCTATGAGGACTCGAACATGTCGCTGAAATCGGCCTGGCGAAATCTGTGCCATCGGGCATAATCAAACGTGGTGGTTCTATCTGGCCTGTCCATGTCAGTCTGATTCATCTTTGTCTCGCGCCTTTTCCCTTTGTGCCGGCCTGTTATTCCTGTCGGCCCTCTGCTCCTACTCTCGTTCAGTAGAGTAGGGCATTGGGCTTTCCAGTGCCCGGCATATTTACAAAAAGCGCATTGGTTTTGCCCTAAGTCTGGTCGTCCTGTGCGTAGTGTCGGGGGATTACTTTCGGGTCGTTGTGTCCTGGGGTTGTCCTGTCGATATATTCCTTTACCTACTCTGTCCTCGTCTCTTTTCTTTCGTTGCATTGCTTCTTTGCGCCACATACCGAGACTGTCGAGCAGAATAGGCGTTGTCTTATTATTACGAAGGGCTATTTCTAACGTTTCTATTTTATCAAGATCGAAGGATCCTATCAGTGGCCACTGTTTCTCTTGATTTTCTTTGGTATACCTGTGCCACAGCTTACTATAGGCTATGGTAACTAATCCATAGTTTATGAACATGTCTTTATTAGGGGTGCCTTCCAGCGGAGCTAGATGATCCACCTCTAATAAACGGTCCGGGCTGAACCAACTACCAACCAGTGGGGAGAAGACAGACATGACGGCTCGCAACGAGGACAAAAAGTCAGCACTGCCTATCTTATCACTGCGTGCAAAGACTAGACAGAATATTTCTATTCTACGTTGTTTGCAGGCAGTGAATACCTCATGAACCAATATCAAAACAATTAATAAACAACCAGTGGGGAGAATAAGTAGGTCCGCAAAAGGTCTGCGTCCTCTACCCTTTCACTATCTGCAAAGGGGAACCTGTTCTTTCCTGTTTGCAGACAGAGAATCTCCAGAAAACAATCCGCGAACAGTAGCTCGGGGTCAAAAACAGTTAATCAGTGTGGGAGAGGGAATCTCCCGAAAACAATTCGTGAACAAATAATCAATCAGTGGGGGAGAAAGATAGGCACGCTGGCTGCGTTACCTATCCTTCACTGTTTGCAAAGAGAAAGAGCCTGTTGTTTCTCCGTGTGCAGACAGTGAATCTCCAAATAAGTCAACAAAGAGTAATACTAGTATTTTCCGAACCATTAAACAATCATTTCGCAATTCGTCGTGTTTACACGACCTTACCCGGACCGTATGGACAGTTTCTTGTCTTCCGAATCCAGCGCCCGATCGTCCTCTTTTCCTCGTATTCCTCGCAGCACTCCTGATGGTTCCCAGTCAGGACCGTAGATCACTCGAGAGAGGTCTGTTCAGAACTAGTGAAGTTCGGATGATCGGCTGCCAGACGAGGGTCTATTGGGCAAGAGCTCTCCCGATCGTTGCAGTCGTTCACTCTGTCGTCAGGACCTCTCCCACTGGATCCACGTGTCGCTGATGGGCCCCACGCTTGGGACGCCAATTGTAAAAACTAGGTCATGGACAATCAATATTTGCCCGGCGGTATCGCCTCTTTAACCCACAAAATATTAATCAATGAAGAGGCAGGCGCTGGAGACTGGAAGGCAGGAAACAAGGTTTATTCTCTCCGGAGGAGAACACATCAGTTCAGACAGCCAGTATCGTCACGAGGTGCTCTAGCCGCATCTCTGAGGCCTGGCCTCTTATACACATGTTCATGATCTTTATTGCAGGTAACACATTCTTGTAATGCTTTGAAGTATGAAAGGACATCCTCTGAATCTCCCCCTCAGGCCCGTTCCCACACACATTTACAGTTGAAGTCCCCACCCCGGTCACAACAGGTGATGATTATCGCGCAGCTGGACATCCCGCCGATTCACGGGATGTGGGGGGTTGATCGGATCTCATAGGGTGGGGGCTTTGATCAACTCGAGGGTCCTTTGATGAGGGAAGCTTCCTACTGTACGGGGGGGGGGCAATAAACAGTATCCGCAGAGCTAGGTGGCGGCCTGGGAACGAGGAAGACAAACGGGCACACAGGAAAGGGGGTTTGTATCAAAAAAGGGCCTGGGACCATGAAAGGAATGAAGGGAGGTGTCGCGCTGGGAACAGGATGGGGTCCTGAGGCAGAGCTGCGCTGAAGAGGGGTTTATGACCCAAGGCATGCGAGAGCGGGGGGGTTGTCAGCGTGCGGGCTTTGCGAGGGCGAAGGGCTATGCTGGGGGTCAGTGGCGTGCAGAGGGTGGTTCTGATCGAGGCACCTAAAATGGCGGGTGCACACGACAAAAGTGTGGCATCAGGGAAAAAGGCATGATGGCGCAGATAATGTTTACCAAACCGTACTAATTTTCCACACCAGGACGATATCCGCCCTCCACCAGACCTCGGGCGGCCCCTTCGGCCCGATCCTGCACGCCCCAACACCACAGGGCCGGCTACCATCCCGGTCCACCAGCGCAGGCCTGACCCCAGCGTAGGCCCAGCACGACCTCAGCACGAGGCCGTGCCCAACTCCATCTTGGACCCACCACGTCACAACCACGTGGCCTCGGCCCCAGCCCAGGCCCCAGCGAAGCCCCGACCTCGAGGCACCAAGATCCACCCAGGTGGTCGAGTGGCCACTCGACAGATCCCGGAGGAAGGGGAGTTTCGATGGGCCTCCCACCGTCCCCGGACGCCTAGTATCGATTGCCCTCCGGCCTCCCTGGGCGCTGGCTCCACCCCCCTGCTGGGTGTCTGGACACCATCATCCCGGCCCCTCTGACCCCCAGGCGCGAGGGTCCGGACTTCAAAGACCTCCAGACCTATATCTGGGCCAGCCCTGGATTAGGACGGCAGTTGTATCCTGGACTGGAAGCCCTGCTGACGCTGTCACGGCCGACACCAGACGAACTCATCTCCGGTAACCCGACGACCTTCCGAGAGCCTGCTGGCGCTGCCGCGGCCTACCTCGCTGAACCATCCTGAGAGCCTGCTGGCGCTGCCGCGGCCTATCTTGCTGAACCTCCTGAGAGCCTGCTGGCGCTGCCGCGGCCTATCTTGCTGAACCTCCTGAGAGCCTGCTGGCGCTGCCGCGGCCTATCCTGCTGAATCATCTGAGAGCCTGCTGGCGCTGCCGCGGCCTACCTCGCTGAACCATCCTGCAAGCCTGCTGGCGCTGCCGCGGCTCGAACTCTCGGAACCCCCCGGCTCGAGGATTGAGAGCTGTGCGTAGGGTACCCCGTCCTCCGCCCAGAGTAAGACTGTCCCGCTACCTTACCCCCCTTTACGAGACTTTACAGATCCAGCGATCTGCTTGTACATACTACCAAAAACCTGCAACCTGTTACTAGCTATAAAAGCTTAAGAACTTGACCTCTTGTGTGGTGTCCATCTGTAGTGTTATGATTACTCTGCTGTACGATCCTAGGAGAGGACCCTCACTCCAGAGGCCTCTCCGTACCGCTCGGCTACTTCTCGACGGAGAGGGAGACCTAGGGGTGGTCAGTCAGACATCTTCTGCCTCCCCCGGGGACTCCTTTCTAACATTGGTGGCAAGCGCTGGGATCCGAGCCCACGCAGATCGCACAGAGAGTAATCCGCTCACTACCAAGAAAAACTCACTGCGACCATGAGCACAGAATTCCAGAAAGAGAAAATGGAAGACTACAGTCACAAGGAGCTAAAGCAATTCTGCAAAGACCTAGGCATCGCTACCACTGGCTTAAGCACCAAAGAAGACTTTAAATCGGCCCTGCAGGCCTAGGTGGATGCCGGCGAGGCGCCACCCCCGAGGGAAGATAACCCGGGCCCGAACGGAGGCACGGAGGCTGCAACGAACCCAGCGGGAGGAAGACCCGCAAACCCAGACACGGGCCTCTCCCACGAAGAGTCCCGAGAACGAGAGAAGAACCGGCTCCACGAGTTGGAGCTCGCTCGACTCAGACAAGAAGGAGAGATCCAACTGGCAGAAAGGAAATTAGCCCTCGAGCAGCTACGGCTAGAAGGAGACCTGGAAGAAAAGCGAAGACAGAGAGACCTCGAGGAGAAAAAACTCATGCTCGAGCACGAGCGCGTCCTCAAAGAAATGGAATTTAAAGCCAAGGCCAACGAGAATAACCCCTCCGGGGGGAAGACCTCACCTCCCCCGGTGGACACAAAGGTACATATACCCAAGGATGTCGTCAAAGAGTACTATAAGAACGACGACATCCAGCAGTGGTTCAAAGCCTACGAGGTCGCCATGACCGCCCATCGAGTACCCCTCAAGGACTGGGGCGCCGGCCTGTGGGGGAAGTTTTATCAACGAAGGGAGAGACGCCCTGCTGGAGCTCCCTGATACCGAGATGACCTCGTATGAGCACATGAAGACCGCCCTCCTCACTCGCTACGGACTCACCCCCGAGATGTACCGGCAGCGATTCCGAGACTGCAAAAAAATCCCCGGTACCACGTGGGTGGAGTACGTGAACTATTACAGCAGAGCCTTCGAGGGGTGGACTCGGGGCTGTCAGGTCACCACCTACCAGCAGTTGGTCGACCTCCTTCTGTGGGAACATCTATCCAATAACTGCTTCGTCGAACTCCGGCAACACCTCCTCGACAGCAAACTGACTGAGCCACGAAAACTCGCTGTCGAGGCGGATAGATGGGCGAGCACCCGAGTCGCCCGGGGTCCGACGGAAGACTCCGGCCGGGGACCTCCGGGAAACCACCGACCCCGAGGCGGCAGAGTAGGCCAGAGCCGGGGACGAGACGCCCCCCAGGGGTCATCCCCGGCCTCCACGTCGCCACCCTTGGGCCAGAGAGGGGGCCCCCCAGCCAGACCAGGGCCCCGCCCGAACGTTACGTGCCACAGATGCCAGCGACAGGGTCATTACGCCAATGACCCCCTCTGCCCGATGAACCAGCGACCCGGCACCACCGGTCCCCCGGCCCGCCAGATAATGGCCGCGGCCCTGGGTGAAGAAGGAAGTGAGGAAGAGGACAACGGCCCCGAGTGGGAGCCCGCCGCCATGACCTTAGCCTGCCTGGGGACTCACGACCTGATCCCCCGAGGCCCGATCCCCGGCAACACCCAGAAGTACCGCCAGTGTGTCACCATCAATGGTCGCCGAACCGAAGCCCTCCGTGACACTGGAGCCAGCGTAACAGCCGTCAGCTGCCATTTGGTGACCCCCGAACAGATCCTTCCTAACGTCCTGTGCCCAGTCCGGTCCGCAGATAACTCAGAGACTTTGTGCCAGATGGCCCGCATCCCCTTCGAGTGGGGGGGGAGTGTCGGGCATGCTAAAAGTGACTGTCCGCAACGATGCCCCTGTGGACTGCCTCCTTGGGAACGACCTTGAAAGTTCCCCCTGGGCAAGCGTCGAAAGAAGAGAGCACCTAGGGATGCTAGGCCTTCCCGAGTGGGTCTGCGCGACCACCCGTTCCATGTCCGCCCGAGCCTCCACCCCAGCGGGGGAAGCTTCGACTGAAGAGCCGGAGTGGCCCGCACCGCCGCCACCCGTCCTCCCCGAGGACCCTGGCCTGGAACACGGCTCCCAAGATCCCGACCAAGAAAGCCTCCCCGAGCTCCAACACCTCCCCGAACTCGCTCAATGGCGCCAAGAAGGGGGCCCCACTCGCGAACAGTTCCGGCAGGAGCAGAAAACCTGCCCCTCCCTTGAGGGGGTCCGACAGCAGGCCGCTACTCAAGCCGCGGGAGACCCCGCGGGGTCCCACTGGGTCTATTGGGACAACGACCTTCTCTACAGTGAGCAGAAGATTGCCGAACTAGGGGCCAGCCGGGTGCTGGTCGTGCCCCTCCGATTCAGAGACTTCCTGCTAAACTTAGCACATGATGTGCCCCTCGCCGGGCACCTGGGGCAGGACAAAACTTACAGCCGCCTGGTGACCCATTTCTATTGGCCGAAAATGCGGAACGATGTACATAACCACTGCAGGACCTGCCCGACCTGTCAAGCTAGCGGAAAGAGCGGGGGGAAGATGAAGGCCCCGCTCCAGCCTTTTCCCGTGGTCACCACCCCCTTCGAGCGAGTGGGGATCGACATCGTAGGGCCCCTGGATCCTCGCACCTCGCAGGGGCACCGCTTCATCCTCGTCCTGGTGGATCATGCTACCCGCTATCCCGAGGCCATCCCCCTCCGAACCATCGCGGCCCCCGTGGTGGGCCGAGCCTTCATGAGCATCTTCTCCCGAGTCGGCTTCCCCCGGGAAGTCGTGAGTGATCGGGGCTCCAACTTTATCTCGAAGCATATGCGGTCCCTCTGGCAGCAGTGCGGGGTCGCCTACAAGTTCACCACTCCGTATCATCCCCAAGGAAATGGTCTAGTCGAACGATTCAACAGGACACTGAAGGGGATGATCAAGGGCCTAGAAGAGCCCCTCCGGCGCAAATGGGATGTCCTACTGCCTTGCCTTCTGTTCGCCTACCGAGAGGTACCCCAGAAGTCCCTGGGGTTCAGCCCTTTCGAACTCTTGTACGGACACCCGGTCCACGGCCCCCTCAGCCTGGTCAAGGAAGGCTGGGAGACGGCAGTCCGAGATGCCCCACCTGATGTCTACCGGTACCTCCTGACCCTACGCAATCAGACTCGGAAGTTCCGGGAACTTGCCGAGGCCAACCTGGAGGCTTGCCAGGAGGAGATGAAACGCTGGTATGACCAGAACGCCTCGTCCATCGAATTCGAGCAGGGCCAGCAGGTCTGGGTCATGTCCCCGGTCGAACCTTGTGCCCACCAGGACAAGTGGACGGGGCCCTTCAAGGTGGTGGAGCGCAAGAGCCCCGTCACCTACTTAGTGGACATGGAATCCCCCCGGAACCTCCTCCGGGTTCTCCACGCTAACCGACTCAAGCCGCACTTTGCACGCACTGAACTAAGTCTGCTGCTGGCGACCGATGACGCAGCGGAAGACGACTCCGACCCACTACCAGACCTCCTCAGCACCTCCGAGAAAGACGGCTCCTCCGAAGGGGTCCGGCTCTCCTCTACCCTGACCCCAGATCAGCAACAAGACTGCCGGAAGCTGCTGGGGCAGTTTGCGGATCTGTTTTCCCTCACTCCGGGGGTCACCCGGTGGTGTGTCCACGATTTGGACACCGGAGACAGCCCGCCTGTGAAGCACCGAGCTTTTCGAGTACCCGACCGGGTTCGGGCCTGCATCCAAACAGAAGTGGCCAAGATGTTAGCTCTGGGGGTAGTCAAACCCTCCAACAGCCCCTGGGCCAGTCCCGTTGTCCTGGTCCCTAAAGCCGCCGCCCCCGGAGCGGCTCCGGAGCTCCGGTTTTGTGTTGACTACCGGGGACTAAATGCAGTCACCAGGACCGACGCCCATCCTATCCCCAGGGCAGATGAACTAATCGATCGCTTAGGAGCTGCCAAATTCCTCAGCACCTTCGATCTCACGGCGGGGTATTGGCAGATCGGCCTCACCCCGGGTGCACAAGAACAATCAGCCTTCTCGACCCCCGATGGCCACTATCACTTCAAAGTGATGCCCTTCGGCATGAAGAACGCCCCAGCAACCTTCCAGAGACTCGTGAACCAGGTGCTGGCCGGACTAGAAGAGTACAGCGCTGCCTACCTCGATGACATTGCTGTATACAGCCTTCACTGGGGTGAGCACCTGACCCACCTCGGGACGGTCCTGACGGCCCTTCGGCGGGCCGGACTCACCATCAAAGCCAGTAAGTGCCAGATAGGCCAAGGGACCGTGACCTATCTGGGACACCAAGTGGGGAGCGGCCACGTGGCTCCCCTCCAACCAAAGATAGACGCCATCCGGGCCTGGGAGCCCCCGGTCACCCAGACCGCTGTCCGAGCCTTCCTGGGGCTCACTGGATATTATCGGCGGTTTGTAAGAGACTACGGGAGCATTGTGGGGCCCCTGATCGAACTGACCTCCAAGAAGCTACCAAAGAGGGTGCACTGGACCCCTGCGTGCCAAACGGCCTTTGAGACTCTAAAGACTGCCATGTGCACCGCCCCTGTGCTCCAGGCCCCCGACTACAGCAGAGAGTTTGTAGTCCAGACCGACGCCTCGGAGCACGGCATCGGGGCGGTCCTGTCCCAAGTCAACCCCGAAGGAATCGACCAGCCTGTGGCCTTCATCAGCCGCCGCCTGCTGGCGAGAGAGCAACGCTGGAGTACCATCGAGAGGGAAGCCTTCGCCGTGGTGTGGGCCCTCAAGAAGCTCCGGCCCTACCTCTTCGGCACCCACTTCCGGGTCCAGACCGACCACCAGCCCCTGCGTTGGTTGATGCAGATGCGGGGAGAAAACCCGAAGCTGCTACGCTGGTCCATCTCCCTGCAGGGGATGGACTTCACTGTGGAGCATCGCCCCGGCAACGACCACGCCAATGCTGACGGCCTGTCCAGATCCTTCCGCCTCGGCGAGGAGAACCCCCAAGAGGATGGGTGACTCTCCCCTGCCTTCAGCTGGGAGGGGCGCGTGTTGGACCCGGCCTCATGGCGTGGTCCTACCCCTCCCGCATGGCGGGCCCAGGACGATATCTGCCCTCCACCAGACCTCGGGCGGCCCCTTCGGCCCGATCCTGCACGCCCCAACACCACAGGGCCGGCTACCATCCCGGTCCACCAGCGCAGGCCTGACCCCAGCGTAGGCCCAGCACGACCTCAGCACGAGGCCGTGCCCGACTCCATCTTGGACCCACCACGTCACAACCACGTGGCCTCGGCCCCAGCCCAGGCCCCAGCAAAGCCCCGACCTCGAGGCACCAAGATCCACCCAGGTGGTCGAGTGGCCACTCGACAGATCCCGGAGGAAGGGGAGTTTCGATGGGCCTCCCACCGTCCCCCGGACGCCTAGTATCGATCGCCCTCCGGCCTCCCTGGGCGCTGGCTCCACCCCCCTGCTGGGTGTCTGGACACCATCATCCCGGCCCCTCTGACCCCCAGGCGCGAGGGTCCGGACTTCAAAGACCTCCAGACCTATATCTGGGCCAGCCCTGGATTAGGACGGCAGTTGTATCCTGGACTGGAAGCCCTGCTGACGCTGTCACGGCCGACACCAGACGAACTCATCTCCGGTAACCCGACGACCTTCCGAGAGCCTGCTGGCGCTGCCGCGGCCTACCTCGCTGAACCATCCTGAGAGCCTGCTGGCGCTGCCGCGGCCTATCTTGCTGAACCTGCTGGCGCTGCCGCGGCCTATCTTGCTGAACCTCCTGAGAGCCTGCTGGCGCTGCCGCAGCCTATCCTGCTGAATCATCTGAGAGCCGGCTGGCGCTGCCGCGGCCTACCTCGCTGAACCATCCTGCAAGCCTGCTGGCGCTGCCGCGGCTCGAACTCTCGGAACCCCCCGGCTCGAGGATTGAGAGCTGTGCGTAGGGTACCCCGTCCTCCGCCCAGAGTAAGACTGTCCCGCTACCTTACCCCCCTTTACGAGACTTTACAGATCCAGCGATCTGCTTGTACATACTACCAAAAACCTGCAACCTGTTACTAGCTATAAAAGCTTAAGAACTTGACTTCTTGTGTGGTGTCCATCTGTAGTGTTGTGATTACTCTGCTGTACGATCCTAGGAGAGGACCCTCACTCCAGAGGCCTCTCCGTACCGCTCGGCTACTTCTCGACGGAGAGGGGGACCTAGGGGTGGTCAGTCAGACATCTTCTGCCTTCCCCGGGGACTCCTTTCTAACAGACCCCAGCTTCACCAGTCTCAGATAAACTCCAGTGGAGAAGCCCACATCCATCAACTGGTTCTAACATGCCCTTGTTCGCTTCTACATATCTTTCCCTCACCACCACAGGAATGCCATCGCCAGATCTAAATGATGTCACTGGTAAAAGATCTTTGAACAATTCTCGTTCTCAGTGTTCCTATGTCACCGACCACAGCAACTCAACGACCTCCACAGAGCCATTTACCAACGTCAATCCCAGGATCACCTCCTTCGCAGGTACGTTGGCCCTACTAAAGACCACCAAGGCCAACCGACGAAGACCATAAGCAAGGTGGTATACCGAAGAGCTTAAACTCGCTAAACGCCACTGCAGGCAACCAGAACATAGATGGAGACTAAGCCAGGATGACTCAGGCAAGAGCACCTACGATCAAGCCGCCGCTGCCCTACTTGTCACTTCAGGCACCAAATTGACCACCTGGTACACCATCACCTCTCAGGAAACCACAGCAACCATGCAGTCCAACACTCCGGAGCACCCTGGGACCCCTGCACTCATCACGTCTTCACTAAAGTACTGGACCCATCAGCACTGCCCGGACTCCGATCTTAACGATTCTATGAACACAGCCAAAGCCACATTCCCGGGCGACTGGAATTACGACATGTTTCTCCTCAAAAAACTTTCAGTAGACCCAAGGAATCTAGCCAACTACTGACACATCTTCCTGTAAACCTTCCCGACAAAAGTCATGAAGATCATGAACAAACGTGTAGTTGAACATCTCAACAATAACCACCTCCTTGGCACCAGTCGAATCCAGATTCACAACCAGCCCAGGCACTTAAGTCACCTCATTGCCGTTCAAGGGTAACATCTGATTGATCATGGAAAAGGGGACACTTCCTCAATACTTCTGAATCTTATCTGCCTCCTGCGACACAATCTCCCACCCAATCTTCATTCAATGCCTAACAAAGCAGCCATTCAGCGACACGCTTTCAGCAGCTCTGCTCTTTCCTTACATGCTGCACGAAGTCAGTCAGCTTGACTCCTTTAACCTTGGCCACCATTAACCCCTAATGCGGAGTACCACAAGGATCCTCGCCCAGCCCCACCCTGCTCAACACCTGCATCAAGATGCATCATTTGTTCCCACAGGATCAATGTTATATCCTATGGAGACAACACCCAGCACACCAGAGACGCCGCCTCAGTTCTTAACTTCCACAAGAAACTGAAGACCTGGCTCTTTATTCTAGCCTGCCTGGATCTTGAGAGAATGGCATTCAAATCAGTATATGCTTGTGCAGTCAGTTCACCAAAATCTACCCTAAACTAATGAATGTCCTGCTGGCAGTGCACAAGGGACCTTTCTTCCACACTGATGAAGAAAATGTTTGCTACAAGGATTGGGTCCGTGCCCTCTTTGCAAGTAGTTATTAAGGAAAGAAGTGTGAGGGGTCATGGTGGAAGAGGAAAAAGGCATGGGGGATCCTGTTTAAAAACAAAAAACAAGCATTTACAATGCAATGGTCTCGGCATTATTAAAGGTAGAGCTATTGGCATTGCTCATGACATTGCTTTTTAAAAAAAATCATAAATAAATGGCATTGTCATTTATATTACCAATAGCTTAATCGCTTGCATATGCGAGACCTATTGCATTAGCACCCACACACAGAGCAAGTAGTAGAGTAGTAGAGTGAGTAGTTGATACGGAGTAGGAGAGAGTTATTAGTAAAGAGAGTATTAGAGAGCGAGTAGTAAAAATTGAAAGAGTGAGTATTAAATAGTGAGAGGGTGAGTAGTAAAGAGTCCTAGAGCCACACACATTTACATGCACAGCCACACCCTTACATATACAAAGTGTATTTTTAGTTTCAGTAGTAACGAGTGAGTAGTATAGAGTGACTAATTATGAGTGAGTAATGCTGAGTAGTAGAGAGTGTGAGAGAGAGAGAGTGTGAGAGAGAGAGAGTGTGAGAGAGAGAGAGTGTGAGAGAGAGAGAGTGTGAGAGAGAGAGAGTGTGAGAGAGAGAGTGTGAGAGAGAGAGAGTGTGTGAGAGAGAGAGAGTGTGTGAGAGAGAGAGAGTGTGTGAGAGAGAGAGTGTGTGAGAGAGAGAGAGTGTGTGAGAGAGAGAGAGTGTGTGAGAGAGAGTGTGTGTGAGAGAGAGAGAGTGTGTGAGAGAGAGAGAGTGTGTGTGTGTGAGAGAGAGAGAGTGTGTGTGAGAGAGAGTGTGTGTGTGAGAGAGTGAGAGAGTGTGAGAGAGTGTGAGAGTGTGAGAGTGTGAGAGAGACTACATGTTTTTCCTCCCACTTTCACAAACCAGACACAAAGATAATGTTTCAAGCAGATTGTGCATCCCAGCTCGAAATGGACATCCCCATATTGTAAACGGACCTCTGCTCTTTAACGTGATGGAAAACTGGCTCAGTGTTTAGCAGCGAGATACACAAACACTTTAGGGCATTTTTTTCTTTATTTCTAACGCTGGCTACTTCATGGTATTTTTTTGTTTACTTTCAGCCATGTAGTCCAACGACTGTGCAACACTGCTAAAAAAACACTGAAATAGATATACACTAGGCAATAACTAGTGGTTGTGCTCATGCTGGTTTACATTACTGCTGGCAAGTGCGGCTAATGCACCGAGGTCAACACTACTGGCAATCTTGGATTGGGTGGACGGTAATGCAATCTTGTTTGATGTGGCCCCTATGACCTCACTAGTAACATTGGAATCTCAGGTGATTTTCATTGAACATTGGTAGCTCTCACTATTGAAAAGGTTGCAGACCCCTGTGGTGTCCCAGGACAAAGAATAGTTAACCATGGGCTACTAAGTGCGCATACTGCACAAGAGGTCAAAGGCTGCCGTCCGGTAAAAAAAAAGGCTGAATTTCTAAAGGCAGGATTACAGAAGTTATATATAGAAGGGGCAAACGTCCATTTAAAGAGCCATGTAAACCAACATTCCTCCCTATCAGGGCCCTGGCAACTATACTAGTTACCCGCTCTTTTTAAGAGGCACCTTTCTATGCTCTGGTAGAATGATACAGGTCCCTCCCACCCTGTGTACACATTAAAACTCTCTAGTCATGCGTCTGCATAGTAAAATGAAATAAAGCGGCGACTGATCAAACTTTGGAAGGCATGTTCCGTATAATGCCCTTGAGAAGCTAACATGATGGTGGGGGGTGGGGAGGGGAGGCTGGGGGTGGGGGTGCAAGGTAGACATCACTCCATTACTGTGCCCACATGACCAACATCAGATAAATGACGTAACCTACATTGGGAATAGCACAAAGGGGATTTATATAACGACCTAATAACCAGAAACAGAAAAGACCAAACTGGTGTAATGGTGGCTCATCCACATTCATTTGTCGTCCAAGAGAACCAGATTCTCCAATCGTTTTTGAAAATTCGGGAAAATCGTTTAAACACTACATGCCAAACCTCTTGAATCGCACTCATAAAAACACAAATGAACTGACTAGAAAAAGTTCCACAGTGAGTTAAACCCACATGCAAAGTAACTAAAACGCACCTTAGTGATCAAAGCCTCAAAGCAGAAAATGCTAAGTCATGCCTACAGTGGGTCGCCATGTTATGTCGGGATGCTGCTCTTCAAAGTACAAGTATCGGAGTAGAAACAACACCACCAATGGCAATGCTTTATGGCAGAGCAGCACCAGCCACGTGACCCCCACACAAACCCTGAGTGGTACACGCAGCCATTCCCCAAAGCGCTTCAAAAGAAGGCAGTGTGTGCCCATCAGGTGCGTCTTATGCAGCATCAGCACCGTGGGCATAAATCTTTCGGCGTGGCGCAAATATGTATGCTCCCACTGAGAGCCACCATTGTGAATACCAGATTCGAAATCTGGTTTGTTTATTCACTGCAATGAAATACCATTTGTTTCCCACTGTTGCTACTGTATAAAGGAATAGCAGGCTGGTCTGGCAGGGCTCTCTGTGAGCATGTCGGTGCAGCACTCGCTCTCTGCTTCTGTGGAGAGCAGAGATTACAGCTTTGGGAGGGTATTGGGTCTAGGTCAGAAGAGGCCCAGTTATTGATCTATTTTTTTTTTTAACATATTGGTCATTCCCCTCGTTCGCCTCATTGCAGTTAGCCCAAGTCCATAAACAATCTGCATACACCTTTGAGACCCAGAAGTACTCGGGCTATGCAGCGCAGTTGTCCGAGTCAGAATTCGGTATCCCCTAACACTGCATTCTTTAGTTCTTGACTCAATTTTTCAATTTCTTCCAGTAATTTAGCGCTGTTCTTCAGGGCATATTTGACTAATGTTCTCATCATGGTGACTCAGGCGCGCAACACCCATTGGGCCCACGGGGCTTCAGCCCCCCCGTCGTGTGTGTCAGCCCGGGCTGACACGTCTTCGCAGGCTGGCGACCGTCTGATTGCAGCCGCACCCGAGTACTTAACAGGTCTTTAAAAGACAATTAATTGTAAATGAGGCTTTTGTTGTGTGTTCACGCCGCCTTACAGCCACTGTCTGTGGTTTAAAGAATAAGCCCCCTCCCGAAATATTTTCACCCCCCCCCCCCCCGAAATTTGTCTCTAGTTGCCCGCCTGTAGGTGACTGAACTACATTTGTTCTTATTGGCCCACTCTTCTAGCATCTCCGGTCTCGGGATCCTTATAGGTGGGGATTGTGAATATTCTTAGGTCTTTCTTGACCCTTTTAACATCTGTATACGTTGAAAGCGTCTCTGCTTCCCACTATTTTAGCAAGTTGTTTTTTGCGAAGTTTCTCCAATTTGTCACATTTTAAGTGCGTAGTTAAACCATTACTGCTCTGGGAGTTGGTGTTAGGGCCATCCACATTCTGGGCAAAAAAACAATTTATTAGACGCTACCTTCCTTTTAGCTTCCACAATAGAACTGCAGTTTAACCAAGTGTGTGGCACTAAAAGCGCAACGTGCTTCAAGGTGCTAGGGGGTCTGCTCTACGACGATTATCCAATGTGCATGAAACCAGTAAAACTGCTGTAATGTCCAGCACGCACTGCTGAGCAACAGGTCCGCTGTCTGGGTGCCCGACTCGGGGGGGGTGGCCCTTGCTTGTGCGTAATAGCTGAAGTACAGCTCACAAATGTCCTGCTCTGGACGTGACTGATCACTTCTGCATCACGACATCACTGGAGATGGCAGTGTTACAGTCAGTCTGCATCGGTATCTCGTTCCCCTCATTGCGGTTAGCCCAATTTCATAAACAATCTGCATACCCCTTCAAGACCCAGAAGTACTCAGGCTATTCAGCGTGGCGGTCTGAGTCGGGCTCCGGTTGTCCTTAACATAAACTCACAAATTCCTCATAGTGCTTAGAAACACTCAGACGCTTTTGCTTGCTGCACTCTTGTATTCAAAAATGGCTCTTCCCGATGCGTTTGGGCAGTAGCCCTTCTCACGGGTCAAGGAGTAGAGCAATCACCCACATTAAGTAGAACAAGAAAAAAATGGCGCCCGCCAGCTTCCGATTTTTTTCGGATTCGGGGGCGTGGTTTTGCTGTTTTGAGTGACAGACGACGTCACTGTCTAAAGAACAGCAAAACTTACGCCCCCAAATCCGAAAAAGACGGAGCCTATTCGGAGGGACGGCTCTCTCCTCTAATGGCTGGCCTCCATTTAGGAAGCCAGCCAATAGGAGAGAGCCAAAAGCAGAGGCGGGACTAATAGTCCCACTAAGAAACATAAAATCTCAGACTTCCGGTTCTGCCTTCGGCAGACCGGATATTACCTCGACCTAAACATGCCAACCGAGAAGCTGACTAGGGGTGAAGAAGGACTCCAGACGCTGGTATAGGGAAATGAGGGCAACAAGAAAAAGAGGCAAGGATTGGCACTGCCCTGTGCCCACGCAAGTCAGCATTGTTTTGGTCTCTATATCCGAATTTTTAAAGAACAATGTCCGTGATAGACCTTTTGCACCATTGACTGCAAACACCTGAAATAGTCTTCCAACACCAGCTGGAGATTGTGATTATTCTAGTTAGAAGGGCCTTACACTTACCTCCCTTGTGCCCAACTTTCTTTCTGTGCTATCATTCTGTCATGCGGTGTAGGTCTGTATAAAGTGACACTGGCAAATAGCTGTTTGTTTATAACTGCGCTACCTAAACATACCCTTAACATGTGTGATGTACATTTTTTATGTTATCGGTGACATTTGTAAAAGTAGTAATTGCAATTTGTCAACAAAAAAACACGTTTGTGAACATTTGCTTCTTGTTGTGATATGTTAAGTTCGAATTTCCAAAAGGGCTAACTAAGGGTTTAATGTGTACTGCTTCCTTAGTTTTTAGTCATTTTAGCGCCTACTATTCTTCTGTCCTACTTCTGCCTAGCTACTTTGTACACACATTGAGCAATGATTTGTTTACACCACAAAAAACAACAGGCAGACTGGATAAAAGAAGACTGCAGCACAGACTACCTGAACACTACAGCAGCTCTTTCTGAGTGATGGTACAATTGTAAAGTCTTGCCTCTCGAGTGATTTCGTTTTCAGATTTTTGTCCAGGAAGACTTGTTAGTCTCTCACTGTGTAAAGATAAAAACAATCTTGCCTTGTTATGCTGTACACTACATCACTGATGCTTGACTCATTCGCACATAGAATTTGGTTCTGAGTCTTTAGAGCCTTCCTTTTTTAGGTCGAGCCTAGGCAGCGCGCCTACACTCTCTGCAAGACCTTTTGTTATTTCGGCTTTTGGCTTGCCCATGAATTGCCATTTGTTTGTTGTTGTGCCATTTAGAAATACAGGGTTTTTACAGGTGCATTGGGTCTGATTCTCCCGTCTTTGCGTGCTTGGGTCACTCCCAGGCGATTTCACTCATTGTTTGCTTGCGTTGGCCATCCCAATACAGCCACGGTTCCTCCCGGTCAACCTGATTTTCCTTTTTATCTAGTAAGGTATCAACATCGTTTTAGGCTTTCAGGCCGTTTCACGGAGCAATGCTCTGCTCCACACCTGCAAAGTGGCAATTTCTGTCTGGTAGCTGTTGAGCTATGCCAATAGCTCTAACTCAAACAAATGTGAGACCTATTGCATTTCTAATGCTTATTGCTTCTATTCCTAATACTCTTAGGTTGTCTGCCTTATGTTCATTTTTAGGTCGAGCCTAGAGCAGCAAGCATACGCTGCTTGCAAGACTTTTAGTAAGGGGCTTCAGAAAGCTCACCCAAGCTCACCACACTCTAATGCGTGTGTTTTTTTCCCCCGCACATGCTATTGGGCTTTGCATGCGTCTTTCTAAGAAAGACAGCACACAATTGGGCTAAGGCGGGTGCATATCCAGCCTTTGCTCCGCCTACGGCCTATTGTTTGTGGTTACTCGCATCGGCACCATCCGTTTTGCATTATCGTGCCCAGACGCGTGCGCAATAATGCTAAACAGATGTCTCGCTGTGGTGCGCGTGTGGGGACCACGTGCGGGCTTGTATTGCTCAGTCCTGTGGCACATGAGCTGTGTGCGCAAGAAACGTCCATTGCAGCCCACGGACACACGATAAGCAGTTGTAAGATATCCGGCCATCATTAAACGAACACGTGGACCCTTTCTCTAAGAACAGAAAGTAGCTGAGAGAGGAGCACCGGCAATTACTTCTGAGGAAGAGTTTGGAGCCGAGAACAATACTTTCCTAAACTCCTTGGATGGCAACAGAAGGATTTTGTACACGAGACATACACACGTCTGGAGGTTTCTCAGTTCTTACCTGGAGATGGACACTTCACTGTTCTTCATTCCAAAGATGAAATAAAGAAATACGAGCTTGGCTGCGATAGGAACGGCAGAAACACTTCTTGAGAGACCTGGTCCTGTGAAGTGCACCAAACACGCTTTGGAGAAACACTGTCCCAAGTCTTTCATCAGGGGCGTGGGGATTCGATTTGTTTAAATTAATATTTGTCCGACGTTATGATTTTTCCTTCGGCTTCTGTTCACAACATATAAATACCATCTTAATTCAATGTATTTAGTTGCTTGTTTCTCCTACTGAGCTCTGTCATAGACCAGTGAAAATGCAGGAACAAGGTAATCCTGTTGCTTATTTGTGCTCAGGTTATTTGCACACGAATTTGGCATAAAGCTTTTATAGCAGACCTTGTTCCATTTCACACGTTCGCAGCTTGCCTCAAAATGCGAAAATTGTGATGTAGTGAGGAGGAAACAGGGAACCGATGCAGATAGTACATTTTTTTCAGACAAAACATATGTTTGATGATTCATAGCAAAAAAATGAATATTCACCGTAGAATAGTGGTTTAGTTTATGTATATTTTTATGACGGCAAAGGTAATTGGTTTTGTGTATGTCTATTTTATTATGACGGCAGATGTGAATGTTTTGGGCTGAGTTATACTCATGCTCTAAATGAAAACGAATAAAAAGCGCCGCAAATAGGTCTTGTGATGTAGGGAAGAGGTTGTGAAAATACAGGCCCCCTCTGCCAGGCCAATCATGTTTTCAACATTTTAGCTCAGTTATGCTTGTATCCAGTCGTAATTTTTATCACAGCGATTGTTGTGTTCCAAAACCGATTGCGAAATATGCTACAGGGTACAGGAAATCTAAATCGACAGAATGAGAGGTTAATTAAACATACTGGTTTTGGCCATATTATGTTAAAATATGTTCAACCTTGTTAGATTTGGGGGTCTCTAGTTGGCACAGGTAGGTACTTGTGACAAATAGGGACCCTTGCCTCAAGTCAGGGTATGGGGGTTCACTCCTTAAATAACCCCCTTGGTAGCTTGGCACCAGCAGCCAGGCTCATCTCAGAGGCAGTGTGTAAAGCATTTGTGATCACATACAATAATCCAGTGACAACACTGCAGGTGGAGACCACACAAAGTTTTATATAAAAAATAAGTATACTTTATATAGATTTACCACAAGACCATAAACGACAATAATGCACAATACTGTTACTTTAAGACAGTAGATTTAGATTAGTTTAGTTCAGTTCTTAAGATGCGACACTTTGCCTCAATGTACCTTACGATGCGTTGTTCTTCCATGACAAGCAATGGAATGCGATAGGAATGCGGCAAAGTTTTGGTGCAAAGAAATAAAGACAATGCTCTCTCCTTGATGCGACACCCTTCCCGGTGATGCGGCGGCGTCTGCTGCGACGTCTATCCTCTTCTCCGGCGATGCGAGATACTTTACAAGATGCGAGCCTCGACTGGCCCTGCGACAAGCTTCCCAGCGATGCAGCGTCTGCGGCGACGTCGATCCTCTCTACTGGCGATGCGAGTTGCTTCCACAACAATGCGACCCGCGACGGGACCTGCGACACTCTTCCCGGTGATGCAGCAGCACCTGCCGCGACTTCGATCCTCTTCTCCGGTGATGAGCTGCTTCGTGTTGTGAAGCGGCAGCGGCGGTTCTGCGACACGCTTCTCGATCTTGAGTCACACTTCCAGCTCCTTGCGACACGCAAATCCCTCACAAAGTCCAGCACAGCATAAGGCACTAAAGGAAGACTTTTGGGGAGCTGGTGGGTGAAGACTGTTGTCCCTGAGGCTTCAGCAGGAGGCAAGCTCTGTTCCAAGCCCTTGGAGATCCTTCAAAAGTTGAAAGTAAAGCACACAAAGTGCTTTCTCCTTTCTTTGGCAGTCAGGCAATCACTGCAGGCCAATCCCCCAAGCAGCACTTCAGCTTAGGGATAGTCTCTCCTTAGTTTCTTCAGGTTCCTCTCCTCAGCAAAGGTTTCTTCTTGTAGTCCAAAAGTGATCTAATTTCTTGGGACCAGGGTCCCAATATTTATACCCCAAAATCCTTTGTTCTCTGAGGGGAGAGGGGCCTTTGCCTAGTCCAAACCAGTTCTTGAGCACTTTGTTTACTGGGCTCCTTCCTTATATTCACTGTGCAGGGCAGAGACATCAGCCGCCCCACAGGAGGCGGAGCCAACATTGTAGAGGGAAGGCCCAGCCCTATTCAGGTCCCAGGTTCAACTCCTCCCTCCTATCTAGATGCAGATCCCTATTCACCACTGGGCTGTCCACGCCTGTCTCCTGGAATCCCCCGGCCCTGTCACTAACAAACTCCAAACAAAGGAATACACAACCTAGCAGAGGCAGACTTGAAAGGTTAAGCAAGAAAATACCTACTTTCTAAAAGTGGTATTTTCAAACACAGAATGTTAAAACCAACTCCATTAAAAGATGTATTTTATCATTCTGAGTTCAGGCATACTAAACTCGAATTTCTACCATGTTCTCTGAGTGAGTTAGGATTATAAAATGTAATAATTCTAACAGCCCATTCTGGCCTATGGAGAACAGGTAGCCTTGCAATAGTGAAAAACGAAAATGTCTGTAATTCACTATTAGGACATGCCACACACACCAGGGCATGTCCTACCTTATACTTACAATGCACCCTGCCCTTAGGCCTACCATAGGGGTTACTGATATGAAGAAAAGGTAAGGTTTAGGGACTGGCAAGTGGGTGGACTTGCCCAGTCAGCATGACAATACCAGACTGCACACAGGCTCTCCAAAGGCAGACCTTAGACACATTTTACAAGGCTGCTTCTGTGGGTGGCACAACCAGTGCTGCAGGCCCACTAGCAGCATTTGGATTACAAGCCCTGGCCACCCCTGGTGCACTGTACTAGGGTCTGATAAGTAAACCAAACAGTCAGTCATGGAATCACCAATTAATACATTCCTTTACAATAGGGAGCACTTGCATTGTGGCACTGGACAGCAGTGGCACAGTACCCAAAGCATCTTAACACCAGCAAAAATACATGAGGCAACAGCAAAAATGGAAGGGAGACCCACGCCAATGGTGCCGGGTCTTACCAACATAAACAAAGGTACCCGTATTATCTGGTCTGTCTTTTATGACAAAAACTACAAAATAATCTCTCACGCTGATTTCCCTCGCCTTCAGGGCCAGACTGGCCATAGCGGGCACAGGGCAATCCCCCGGTGCGCCGCGCGGGTGGGGGCCGGTTTTGGGCCGATTTTGGGCTGCTGGGGGCCGATTTTGTTACAGGGCCGTTTTTGCAGCCTAGCTGCAAAATCGGCCCTGTACCAAAATCGGCTGAAAACCGGCCCCGGAAAAGAGCTCGACAGCACCTCCAACCCCCCGAGTGGGGAGGGGGGGGGGGGCGGCCGAGCACTTTGCCAGGGCCGGTTGTTGTTCCCAGTCCGGCCCTGCTCGCCTTGGAAACTGGGAGCCAGCGCATAGCTCAGGACTCCTGGCTGATGTTATGATCTGATAAAAGCTAGAGAGAAAGACAAACTTTACAGTATGGGGGCCTCCTCACATAGTGCTGTGGCCCCCGTGACACTGTCTGTCTCCTGCCGCCTCCACACACGATGCTGTTGCTCCCCTGACACTGTATGTCTCCTGCCGCCTCCTCACACGGTGCGGTGGCTCCCGTTACACTGTATATCTCCTGCCGCCTCCTCACACGGTGCTGTAGCTCCCGTGACACTGTCTGTCTCCTGCCGCCTCCTCACACGGTGCTGTGGCTCTCGTGACACTGAGTCTGTCTCCTGCCGCCTCCTCAAATAGTGCTTAGTTATCTTTGAAAGGCCACATTGTGCATATAAAGTCAACTTGTCAAAGGTCTTTATGCAGCTCTGCCCAGAGTAATATGTTCATTATTGCGAGAAAAAAGTGACCCCCAAATGCTGCCCCCTCAAGAGTCATGCAAAAACAACAATTGATGGACAGAATGCAGAACAATGTCATACATTCACCCCAGTACAGAGATCTGGGCCTAAATCCATCGTGTTTTTGCTCTCTACACCACCCCAGTTCAGACATGGCCATTTGCAAATCAGCCTTGACCCTGTGCCTCATGGGAACAGTCCAGCCCGAACTGCCGAGCCATGTCTTTACTGGACTGGAATCAAGCATCCTAGGACCGGTTTCTGGCTATCAGCCGTCTTCAGCCAGGATAGCTTGACTCCAGTGGTATGGAGAGCATGGGACTCACGTCTGAGCATACCCATCCCACTTGGGTTACAAATGCAAAAAAACAGTTGATGGACAGAATGCAGAACAATGTCATACATTCACCCCAGTACAGAGATCTGGGCCTAAATCCATCGTTTTTTTGCACTCCACACCACCCCAGTTCAGACATGGCCATATGCAAATCAGCCTTGACCCTGTGCCTCATGGGAACAGTCCAGCCCGAACTGGAATCAAGCTTCCTAGGACCGGTGTCTGGCTATCAGCCGTCTTCAGCCAGGATAGCTTGACTCCAGTGGTGTGGAGAGCATGGGACTCACGTCTGAGCATACCCATCCCACTCGGGGTGACAAATGCTAAACAACAGTTGATGGTCCAGGAAAGGCTGATTTGCCTATAGCCATGTCTGACCTGGGGTGATGTGGAGTGCAAAAAAACGATGGATTTAGGCCCAGATCTCTGTACTGGGGTGAATGTATGACATTGTTCTGCATTCTGTCCATCAACTGTTGTTTTGCATTTGTCACCCCGAGTGGGATGGGTATGCTCAGACGTGAGTCCCATGCTCTCCACACCACTGGAGTCAAGCTATCCTGGCTGAAGACTGCTGATATCCAGAAACCGGTCCTAGGATGCTTGATTCCAGTCCAGTAAAGACATGGCTTGGCAGTTTGGGCTGGACTGTTCCCATGAGGCACAGGGTCAAGGCTGATTTGCATATGGCCATGTCTGAACTGGGGTGGCGTGGAGTGCAAAAAAATGATGGATTTAGGCCCAGATCTCTGTACTGGGGTGAATGTATGACATTGTTCTGCATTCTGTCCATCTACTGTTGTTTTGCACCCCTCAAGAGTCATGGCACCCCTCACACTTAATGCATAGTAAACTCTGGCATCTTTATATGTGTGATTTCAGGAGCAGCAAACCCCAAAAAAACTTTTCAATGGAAAATGAGACTTAACCATAATAACTGGTATTTGCCACACAGCAATGCAACAAAAGCCTTTTCAATGGAAAGTGAGACGTAACCATAACTACCATAGTTTGCCACACAACAATGCAACAAACGCCTTTTCAATGGGAAGTGAGACATATAACTACTATAATTTGCCGCACAACAATCCAACAAAAGCCTTTTCAATGGAAAGGTAGTCTTAACCATAACTACGGTAATTTGCCACAGAGCAACCCAGCAAAGTCAATTTTAAGGAGACCTAGCCATAATTTCCCCCAGAGTTGCTATCATGGCGGTGTGTGTGCGATTCAATCCCGATTTCTCCTCGTAATTGCTGCTATATTTCATACAGATGTCCCTTGCAGGATGTCAACATCTCTTTTACCACTCTACCAGGGGACTGTTTTACTGCTAGCGCCGTGAGACCAACTTCTCTGAGTTAAATGTACTCTCACAATGGAGTCTGGAAGACACATTTGCACTCGCTTGAGGAGGCGGGACACATTATCCATTAGCCCCGAGTTCAGATTTATATGGGGGACATTTTCCTCTGTCGTGATGCACGCGGCTGCCTCCAAGGGCTGTTAAATTCTTCTAGTTTGCATAGTCCTCTTTTTTTTTTTGCCCTTGGTTGATAAAGTCTATCAGCCGGTGAAACATGTCCCCTTCGGCAGTATCTACTGCCCAAAACAACGTGGTGCAGACGTCAGTCGTTGTTCATGGCGGCCATAAATGTGGGCTTCGATGGGGACCTGCGCGGTTTAATAGCAAACGTAACCCTTTTGTACAATAAGATTAGTGAGACCCCCTCACACCGCCAATCCCTGCTCCCCCCTCCCCCCCACCCCCCACCTTTCATGACTATTGTACTCGCTCTTTCTCAGCTTTCAATGCTATCCATATCCACAGTCCGTTCCCAGGTTTAGAGCACACCTTGTGTTCACAATTGTCTTCACTCCAGGCAACTAAGAACCCTGTAGGGTACACAGCCAGCATTGTGCATGCTCATTCAGGTTTGTGACTATGCTTATGTTCTTCAGCTAGGCACCACGATTTAGAAGGATCATCCCCTGCCCTGTACATTGTAAGACTGTAAGACTGTGTTGTCCTTTTGCTACCTCACCATTTCTACCTCTCACTCATATCGCAGTAGTCCTGCAACTTAACAAGCTCCAGCAGACTAATCGAGACCGACCTTTGCAGGTGACCCGGAAGACACACTATCTTAAGCCTCCCTGTGGTCACAAGGAATAGAGGTGGCGTAGGCCTCAAGCTGTGTGGTCTCAGTAAGTATCAGAACTTGACTTCCTTTAGTTCACCTTTAGCTCCACTATACTTTTCTGTCTTTCGGACCCTATTCTACCCTTATGGAGATTGTCGGGCGACAAATGCAGAGCCCACTCGTAGAATTCAGGATAATGCAGCTGTTCCTGGCCCCGTAGTTAATGATCAAATAATGATGGCTATTTTTGGCAAACTCGCGGTTTCATCGAAATTACTATTTTAGCAGAAGGAGTTTGTGTGGCCTGCATAACCCTCTTGCAGTGTCTCTGTGTTGCTTAAGTTGGCCAATAAGAAGAATTGCATCCTGCTCAAAATCCTCATTTCTTTTGTGAACACATGAGTTCTTTTTCACTCTTTTCTGATCCGAAGAGTTGCAGTGATTTCTTGGGGAGGAAGATATTCTCTGCTGCTGGCCAACCATTAACAATAGGATAGTCGTGAGATTTGCCACTTGCTTCGCCTCCTGGCAGTTAATTCCTACCCTGCAGACTCTTAACCTTGGTCTCTCTTACACCGTTTGTTTTAATGTCAATAAGAGATCTAATTCCAATTAGATCTACGTCAGTCAATCTTATCACCCAAGGCCTCAGATATTTTCCCATAGAGCGCATTCTAAGTGTTCCTTTTGCAACTAGTTAATGTAAGCCTTAGCTTTGCACTGTGCCTTTCCATACTGAGAATTTTGCCTATAATGGAGTCAAAAGGTAAACAAGGGTTTCCCCCCTTTATTACTTTTTAATTGTAAGAGAGCATTCTTTGAAACATTCTCAAGCATACTCCTTCTATGGGCAAGAGTTCAGCTACCATCTCCAGAATGTTTTGTCCTATGAATCTTTTGTTTGCTAAAACTTATACTCTGTTTTTGTTTTTCAATTATTCCAAATTTAATTTCCTACTCTGTGTTCTAATTAAGCCATAAATGTAAGTTAATGGGGCAGGGGTGAGCAGACAGAAGTTTTAGGTTTAACCATGTAAAATAGCCAACCAATAGCGGACATCCAAGAATCCCCATCAGAACCTGAGATACTTAACGATACTGCAGACAACTCCAACCATGACCCCCCATTTTGAACCAATCATTTCAAACGATTGGTTCAAATTTGAGGGTCATGGTTGGAGTCATCAATTCCATTCTTCTCCTTAGTGAACATATTATGACATTGACTGAAGAATGTGGAAGAGGTGTGGCGGCCAGGGTGCCTGACTTCAGACCACAGGGTCCATTGGTTTGATCCCCGGCATCACATGCAGGTTAGCCCAGCACCATGTGTCTCTGGGCAATAGCCTACTTAATCTTCCCGACGGCCCCCAGCGCGGGGACACTTCTTCGGAGGTAGTTGTGCGCTTTACAAATGCTGGCATTTATATTTACAGTTGCCATTTACTAAAGCAACTAGCAGGTTCTTATTATAAAGATTAAGAAGATGCAGCCTCAGAACACATTGCTACTTTAGCCCTCACAAAATATAAATTCAGAGAGTCAATCCCCTCCCAGGCCTAAATGTCACCCGCATCTTGGAGTATATAAGTAAATGCACTGTCTAACTTGCGCCAGTCCCCCAATCAATACGTTTCTTCCATTTACCTGTGTTGAATGCTGTGCTGAAGACAATGAACACACAACCACATTCTAAAGAGATAATAACATTCCTAATTCTTGTGTGGTTGAGTCGGATGGCCAGAGCAGCTTTTGATTTTTCAAAACACCAGATATTCGAGAGGAGATAAACGTGTTTTGGATTTCAATTATCCGAGATCCATTCAAACTCCTTTGTGCACTTTGCACTGATTGAAACATAAGATACACATGGCCAGGTCATGGAGTGATATGAGCTCTTTTTTTCTCGAATGACGTCATGTATATCATTACTATACAACCCAAGGTAACTGATAAAATAGCACGCTTTGAAGTGGGGACAACGTGCAACATTTTAGGTTAGGCAGATTATGTAGACCATTGGCTACAGTTCTCACTGAAATTTTAAGATGCATAAACGCACATACAGCATCCAAAAATCTCTGAGGCGGAGGCTAAAAACGCACAGAGCATCTAAAGAATCTCGTTATATAAATAATGATATTTCAGGTTTCACTGTTTAAGCATGTAAATTATTAATGCGGAGATTTGGACACCAATTTATTTTAGTCTATTCCTTCCTTCAGGGGCCTGGGAACCAGAGTTTAATAATTGTTGTTTTCATGCCAACGCCTTACATGCTCTTTTCTGTATGCTACACTTATGGTAACTTTATGTTTATGATAGTATTTTCTTTTGCTCCAATAGTTGGAACATTTCTATTTCATAATACCATACCATTAGACAGGGCGTAACAGCTACCATTATATCTGGAGTCTTACTGCAGACCGCTAAATCTAATTTGAAATGTCAAAAAGACTTCATTATTGTACAGTCCATTCAAAAGTAAATGTACATTTCCATGATCATTTTTCCATAATAAAAACATCCGATATACATCTTCTGTTGTACCTGGTGATGTACAGCTCTTGACCTTGGCCCTCTATATTGGATGTAGAAGATTTAACCTTTTCCAACCTTTACTTCTTCCACACTGACCCTCAGTCTTTGCACCGGGGTGTACCACATGCAGGATGTTGTGGAACAGAGCATTCACCTAATTTGGTGTGTTGTTGGGTCAATAGCCTGCTAGCCAGTCAGGATCTAAATGTATGTTAGCACATCAGTAAAGTTGCATAACATAGACAAGGATATTATAATTAACTTTAGAGCAGTAACTCCTAATAGAGCTGAAGATGCTGAACTTTGGAGTACCATTGGCCTTTCACTCAAAACTATGTAAGATGAGCAATACTTACGTTATGTAAACTTGCAGAGAGGAAAACAAAAAGAGAAGAAGGCGGCCTTCCAATACCAATTTGTACAAAAAGAATCCATGATGCCAACATGCTTAAAAGATTCAACTTCACACCGACCTCTGCCTGGATGAAAAAATCGTCAATTTCAGTTTATTTTATTCATGTTTGATTAATTAAAATCATTACATGTATGCAGCCGTGCAGTGCAATTAAACATAGATACAGTAACCAGCAATTATTGATAAAAGGATATAAAGTAAAATCAATAATATTTCTAAGAAGAGCACAACGTCCTGTAAGCAGTGTTTAAAATTATTTAGGAATAAAAAGATAAAAATGAGTCCCGAGATTTTTGTCAGTTTTGTGCTGTCTAGGTACGGCCAAGGTTCTGGGATGAGGAGGAAAAAGTGCAAATGCAGGCTAGTTGGCCCGTGTGAGGTTTTGGAACTCAAGGTGCTTAACAAATGGGCGCAGCAGGGTGGTAGTCTGGGCTGGTTTAATGTCCTGGCCCCACTGGGTAAGGCCCACAAAGATAGTGCATGGAGATAGAAGGTACGAAGCAGTCATCTTGTGGTGCGCAAGATGATGGTCACTAAGGGGACTTTACATGTGGCCCTTGCTGTAGTTAGTGGGGTTATAGGCTCTGCGGGATGGATAGAGAGCCTATAACACACTACAGCAAAGCCAGTGTCACCCTGTGGGAGAGTTGAGGAATGCGCGTCTGATGAGATCTGTGAATTTCCCCAGTGTAGTTAGGGTCCCTGGCATGTTGTCAGTAAAGCACAGATCCCCGAGGCCTCTCTGCACCATTTTATGCTGTTAACCCGGTACAGAGGAAGAAGCAGTCAACGACGATCATCAGCCACTTTAGGGCTGTAGCACAGTAGATGGAGCCAAGATTCTCTGTGGTTGTTGCTTAACCTGCATGTGGTTGCCTCTGTGCGCCATGCCTAGGCGGGCTAAAGTCTGAAATGGTAAAGGATTTCCCTGCATGCCTGGGCCGAGAGTGCATGTGGAAAGTCGGTATGGGCCTTCCCTGGAATGTAGGATTCATACAATGACTCGGTAGTGGAGCTGGACCGTAGCCTTTCAGTGTCTCACTCGAAAGAGGCTTGCATTACCTGCCTGTTGGCAGTTTTTTTCCAGGCTGAGTATGGTATTTCCTGGGTGTGCAAGTTAGCAGCAACAATTTTTAGATTGCTAACCGGGTTTGCCTGGGGGTGCCCTCTCCTTCAAAGATTTATTTGAGGTGAATTTGAGATAGAGCTCTAGAGCCCGCAGGGGCGGGCCCTAATGTAGTATTTTGTTAAGTCTCCCTGACACACGAGGTCTGGGCTCCTGAGATCCAGCTCTAGTCTCAGCCTTGTTCTTCTGGCCTGCCGGTGAGTAAGCAGGAGTTTCTTATACGTGGTGTTCTGGGATGTCTTAAGAAGCCTATTGAAGTCACCAAGAAAGGCTAAGTGGACGTAGTTAAGAGCCAGGATCAGTTTTGCTCTCAAGACTTTAAGCATTGGATCAGCAGTTGGGCTTTGTAAGCAGTTGCTTAGGCGTTTCAGGCTGTGGATGACGCAGGTGGACTTGCTTCTGAGGTGCCTTAGGTGGGCTGCTGGTTTAGCCCCTGCCATGAACCAGACACCAAGGTAACTGTAGGATGAAATTGTTGTCATTTGTAAGTCTCCATACTGCCTGTGAATTTGTTTTTCGTTGGGCTATTTGCCAAAAACGAGGATCGTTTTCCCTGATTCACCTTGGTTTGTCCTCCTGTTTGTAACGGCGGAGGGCTTTGAGGGCTCTTGAGTGATCCATGGTTGCAGTGTCATCTGCATACCGCATTGATGAGCAGGTGCACTCTACCCATTCTTGGTGTGGTTAAGCTGGCATCTTCCAATGCGGTGACCAGGTTAGTGGTGTAAATGTCAAATAGGAGGGCGGCCAACACGCAGCCCTGTTTTAGCCCATTGTTGGTTGGCACCCTGGCAGTGGTTGTAGTGAGGCTTGTTCTTACCCGATCCCAGGTCTCCTGATATAAGGATATTATTGCTTTAAGGGTGAGGGGCGGAATACCACATGCTGTTAGCTTCCCCCATAGCCTGCCCCGATCCACGATCCACCTTATCGAAAGCAGCACAATAGTCAACAGAGCAGCAGAATGGGCGGTCAAGGTTTGCTTGCTCCTTTCGGACCAGTTGTATAAATGCGGCCGAGCTATGATGTTGTCCACCGTGGAGCAGTCGGGCTTGAATCCAGATTGGAAAAAAGGGAGGATTCTATTTTCTGAGGCCCTGGTTTCCAGCTCCTCCAAGAGGATTCGGCCATAGGCTTTAGCTTCCAAATTCATAAGGACAATGAGCCGGAAATTTGCTAGATTGGAGCGGTCTCCCTTTTTATGAATTGGGAAGAGAATTGACCCCCTCCATGAAGTCAATGTTGTTGCAGTGGCAAAAGTATAGCTAAAAAGTGTTGTTAGGATCCTGCCCCAGAAGTCTTGTGCAGTTTTAAATTCTGAGGCAGGTATCCTATTTGCCGCTAGTACCCCGTCGTTCCCCATTTTCTTGATGGTGGCCATTACTGCAGCCTCTATGATAGGAATGACCCATTGAGCACAAGGATCTGGAGCGGTGTGGGGTGAGAACATTTTTACTGTAGCCTGATCAGTTGTGTATAGCTGCTTACCATAGCTGATCCAGACCCTTTCTGCCACTCCATTCTCTTTGGTCTGAGCTGAATTGCAACGCTAGTTTATGTACTTCCAAAGACGGGAGGGGTCTGTTTCTTTTAAAAGGGAGAAAATCCTAAGTCACTCTGCCTCGATGTGCTCCTTTTTGTATTGCCATACTTTCCAATGGTGAGCTGCTCTGAGAGCGGTGAGTGTTTGGCCAAGTTGTATTTTGCAGCCTCTTCTTCTAGCGGCCAGGGTCCTATGGAGGGTGTGCTTGCTGGCAGTAAGCTCCTTTATGCGGCTCGGGTCGAGTGTGAGGGTAGAAGAGTACATTCCCAGTGGGTACCGGTATCTATTCCCCAATGTCTGTTGGAAGTCTTCAACAAGTTCCTTCCAGTGTCCCAACAATGTTAATATGCTGAGTGATTTGGTGGCTAACTTCCCCAACCCAATCCAGGCTAGAAGTTTACCTCCAAGATTCGCTGACCATTTGATTCTTTGAGTATTTGATCTTCCCCGGATGGTTCTCTGAGATGATGGTGAATGTGAGTCCTTAGAAACCAATTGTACGCAACAGTCTATTGTCAGTTTAGGACCTATATTCAACTTTGAAGTCTTGGAGTTTAGGTGCAATCACTTCTCTGACAAAGATATAATCAACGGTGGATGTGTTCCTATAGGTGGGGTTAATACGCCAGTGGGGAGTCAGAGCCTATTTTTGTATTTAGCGATACAAAAGGGGATGATGGACGGAGCGTTTGAACAAATCAAACACTCACCCCCAGTCAACTGATCTGGGTTTAATCCATCTCCATTCTTTAGTTCACTCAGCCACCCCAGTTCAGACATGGCTATATGCAATCAGTCTGACCCTGTGCCTCATGGAAACAGTCCAGCCCGAACTGCCAAGCCATGTCTTCCCTGGACCGGAAACAAGCATCCTGGGATCGGTTTCGGATTCATAATCCTCATCAGCTAGGCTATCTTGAATCCAGTGGCCAAGTGAACAAGGGACTCACGTCTGAGCATACCCTGCCACACTTAGGGCGAACAAAGCGATACAAAAGGGGATGATAGACGGAGCGTTTGAACAAATCAAACACTCACCCCCAGTCAATTGATCTGGGTTTAATCCATCACCATTCTTTAGTTCACTCAGCCACCCCAGTTCAGACATGGCTATATGCAAATCAGTCTGACCCTGTGCCTCATGGGAACAGTCCAGCCCGAACTGCCAAGCCATGTCGTCCCTGGACCGGAAACAAGCATCCTGGGACCGGGTTTCGGATTCATAATCCTCATCAGCCAGGCTATCTTGAATCCAGTGGCCAAGTGAACAAGGGACTCACATCTGAGCATACCCTGCCACACTTAGGGCGAACAAAGCGATACAAAAGGGGATGATGGACGGAGCGTTTGAACAAATCAAACACTCACCCCCAGTCAACTGATCTGGGTTTAATCCATCACCATTCTTTAGTTCACTCAGCCACCCCAGTTCAGACATGGCTATATGCAAATCAGTCTGACCCTGTGCCTCGTGGGAACAGTCCAGCCCGAACTGCCAAGCCATGTCTTCCCTGGACCGGAAACAAGCATCCTGGGACCGGTTTCGGATTCATAATCCTCATCAGCAAGGCTATCATTTTTTTTTTTTTTTTTTTTTAAGACGTTTATTAAAGTTTCAGTTATACACAGCGTCTTGCACACAACCCGGAGGCTGGCCGCTATTTATCATGTGTAAAGTATCGCAACATCAATGCAATGGTAACGGCCATCCTCGCCAAGTTGTAAATCGTGTAAATAACATCTGAATACCTTCGGATATTAGTGTTCACAGACCTAGTCCGTCTCATTTTATAATAAATAACCATAACTTGTCTGTACGAAAAACAGGATTAAACCAGTCATTATCAACATCCTACAGGGTTACATAATACAAGCATTTTCAATCCGGTCCTAAGTACATCATCACATTACGGAGACAGACCCCTTCACAAGCCACATCCCTAGTCTTGCCTGGCACTCTCTGCGCCCCCCCGTCTAGCACGGCACATCTCGTAATTGCAAATACGACCCCCCCTAGATGTATTCCAAGTCACACCGTCTATATCGCAGCGGCTTAGACCACCACGCAGCACACCTATTCTAAAGACATCCCCTCCGTGCCCCAAACACACACAGAAGGCTATCACAGAGCAAAGACACTGTATCACACCCTCTACGGGTCATCATCAGGTTCCAGCAGTTCCTCCGGGGGCTCACATAGGTTCCCTCGATATTCGTTCCAATTATTCCATATTCTCGACCATTTCTTAGGGCACCCCCTATGCACATACACTGCCCTTTCCGCCACCATTGCTGAGTCCATATCATTACACCACCGAGTACATGAGGGTTTCACACCAGATCCCCATCTCCTAGCAATGTTACGCTTTGCAATGGCCATACCCAGTGTCGCCCAGAGTTGCAATCCCTTGTTCATATCAGTAGGTGACCAAATGTTCAGTATACAACACTTAGGTTCATTCTGCAGCACTACCCCCGCCGCCTCCGATATCTCAAACAACACCTCCTCCCAATATGATTGTATTTTAGGGCACTCCCATAATATATGATAAAAAGTCCCAGGGGATCCACAACCTCTGAGGCAGGTAGGTTCCGGGGGGCGCCCCAGTTTGTGCAGTAGAGTACGTGAATAGTACACTCGATGTAGTATTTTTAATTGTACCAGTTTCAGTCGTGAAGGTATGGTGGTCTCTCTGGGCGAGGCCAGTGCATGTAACCAGTCCTCATCAGCTATGTCTCCCAGATCTACCTCCCATCTACTGCGGAGGACTACCGTGGGGTCAGGGAGATTATTGACGAGCTTCCGATATGTGAGGGAGATCGCCTTCTTATCTAAGTGGTCAGTGAGGAGTCTATCCTCCAGGGGGGAGGATGCGGCCAGGATTGAGTCAGATGGGATGGCTCCCTGCAAGGCATGTTTGATTTGTGCATATCTATAGTGTTCATTTTCCCCCATTCCATACTTCTCTCGTAGGGCTGGGAATGAAATAACCTCCCCCCTTATCCATAGGTCTCCGATTGTCGAGATGCCAATTAAATCCCATTGCCTGAAACCTTTCGAATTCGACAGCGTGCCAAGTTTGGGGGTATCCCAGAGTGGTGTGGCTAGTGTAAGGACTCCCTCCCATCCTAGAGCTCTCTGTGCAGTGTGCCAGATCTTGATTGTGTGGGCCGTAGGGCCCGTGAGTGTGTGCCGGCGTTTGTCTGAGTATAGTGCTTTCATAAGTTTGTCTGGGGGGGGGGGAACGGTCCTGTCAAGAGCGTAGGCCTGATCCTGTTGCGGGGCATGCAGCCATTGGTTCACCACCATTAGCTGAGCTGCCCAGTAGTATAGCTTGACGTTCGGCAAGGCAATGCCCCCGTCATACCAACTACGTGACTATTTAGCCTGTGCTATACGGGCCGGTTTACCGTCCCATAAGAGCGCGGTGATCTCAGCATCGATGGACTTCAGATATGGGAGAGGGACCGGAAATGGGGTGTTTTGTAATGCATAGAGGAGTCTTGGGAGTGAGAGCATTTTAAAGAGGGCCGCCCTGCCCAGTAAAGTCAAAGGAAGGGAACGCCAGTGCTTCACATCTGACCTTAACCTCTGTAGAGGTTTCAGTAGGTTTTCTTCCATAAAAACTGTCTCCTGTGGGGTGACGTATATCCCGAGATATTTAAACCCTCTGGCCACCGTTTGCAAGGTGCAGTCATGGGGTAGTATGGGCGCCGAACCGCGCAATACATACAAGAGCGACTTGGCCCAGTTAATGGTATATCCCGAGACGTCACCATAGGTCTTAAGTATGGCCATTAGCGTCGCTAGGGACGGGGACGGAGACGTCAAATAGAGCAGCACGTCATCAGCATAGAGGGAGATGCGGTCTTCCCATCCCTCTCCCCACGAGATGCCTCGGATCTGTGGATCCATACGGATTTTCACCGCTAGCGGCTCAAGTATGAGGGCGAATAATAATGGGGACAGGGGGCAGCCCTGGCGGGTGCCGCGACCCAATGTGATCACGCGTGACGTGTGCCCATTCGCAATGACCTGTGCCAAGGGTGCGGTATAAAGGAGCCTAACCCAGCCACAGAAGTTAGGGCCAAAGCCCATCCTCTTGAGCACCGCAAAAAGGAACGGCCACTCCACAAGATCGAACGCCATGGTAGCGTCTAATGAGAGAATTGCGGCATCTTCCCGTAGTGATGGAATGCGATGTAGTATTCCGTTTAGTCTCCGCAAATTAAGGGAGGTATTACGCCTAGGCATGAAACCTGATTGGTCTGGGTGTACCAGAGTTGTGAGGTGATGTTGTAGACGCAGAGCCAGGAGTTTCGCTAGCACCTTTGCATCTGCGTTCATTAGTGAGATCGGCCGGTATGAGGATGTCAGGTCAGGTGGCTTACCAGGCTTGTGTATAGTGACAATAGTGGCCAACCTCTGATCCGGCGAGAGGGAGCCCCGGTCCAAGCAGTCAGCGTACATGGGAAGCATATGTTGGGTAAGGGTCGACGACATTGTCTTATACAGTTCGATCGGTAGACCGTTGGGTCCCATCGCCTTTCCAGTGTTTAGGGCTGCCAGGGCCACCCCCAACTCTTCCCCTGTCAGGTCAGCCTCTAGGGATTGCGCCTCGTCCTGCGAGAGTGTGGAGAGAGGAATGTCATGTAGGAATTGTGTGCAAACGTCTTCTGACACTTCCGCACGTGCTGTATACACTGATTCATAGTAGGAAGCCAGTTCCTCCACTATGTCAGGGGGAGAGGTTGTGCAAGTACCGTCTGTGAGTGTCAATGCGGCTATCCACCTACTCGCCCTTTCCTTCCTTTCAATCCATGCAAGCATTTTCCCAGTCTTATCTCCTAATTCATAGACCCTGTGTAACGTGTCAGCTAACCTTGTCTTTGTCATGTCCTCTGCGTACGATCTGAATTCCTGGGAGGCCAATGTCAGCGTGTGCGCTGTGTCCTCTGTGGGGTCAGATGCGTGTGCCAACTCCGCGGTCTGGACCGCTGTTTCGAGCGAATCTATGGTCACCCTCTGTGCCCTTTTATGCCTAGTGATAGTGGAGATGGCTTGCCCCCTGACCACTGTTTTGTATGCCTCCCATAGTATCGACGGTGATTCGACCGAGCCCACATTGTCTTCGAAGTAATTCGTGGTAGCTGTTTTGAGCGCTTTAGCAGTGGTACGATTTTTAAGATACCCAGGATAGATCGGATAAATTCGCTGTCGTCTGGTGGGGTGCAATGTGTAGGTGAGTAGCACTGGGGAATGGTCAGAGATCCCTCGCGGTAGATGTTCTATGGACGCAATCTTTTCTGGGGGAACGGCTAGTGTCAGTAAGTAGTCCAGCCGGGAAAGACTACCATGTACTCCCGAAATAAATGTGTAATGTCGATCCCGGGGATGTTTGAGTCTCCATACATCTAACAGTCCCAACGCATCTAAGAATTCTCGGAACAGGTGGTCTGCTCTGGTAGCCTCTCGGGGAGGCTGTCGATCCACAGCAGCATCTGGCACCGCATTGAAGTCGCCACCAATAATTAGTTCCCCCTCTGGGAGTCCAAGCAGTAAGTTACCCAGGTCTTGGAAGGCTCCTTGATGTAACGCAGGGGGGATGTATACTGTTAGTATATTATATGGCCGTCCCTCCCATTGGCAACTGATCGCTGCAAAGCGTCCCTGGTCGTCAGCCCATGTGTGTTTGATAAGTAGGGGTGCATTTTTGGAAACCAATATACCAACTCCACGTGAACCCGAGGAGAATTCTGCGTGTGTGACCATTTTAAACCCCCAGCGGTTAAGGGCCTGACAGGCCGTTCCCACCAGATGTGTCTCCTGGAGCAATACTATTGTCGGGGCCTTTCTCTTAAGGAATTGTAGGACCAAACCCCGTTTAATTTTGTGGCCCAGCCCATTGACATTCCAGGAGATGATAGTAAGCGGGGCAGTTACCAGCGGGGGTGAGTGTGGGCGAGGCGTTAAAAGGTCTTGGTCAGCCATGATTGTAGGTGCTCTTGTGTGTCAGGAACTTTGGATATAGCATTCGGACCGGGTCCAGCAACATTAAGTATGGGAAGCCTTGACTGTGGTGATGATGAGTGCCTGGTCCTGTGCAGAGGCAATACTGATAGTGTCCTGCGCCAGTGTGTAGAGTCAGCCTATACAGGAACCTGTGACTATTGGAACTTCGGGACCTGACTAACGAACAAACACTGTTCACTAAGTGCAGGGGCGGTAGTGTCCCTGAATATGAAACTCGGTCAGGGGTCCAATACCAACTATCGTACCGAGTAGTGCTCAGAGCGGCTACAAAACCCTCCCCCTGTCGAGCTAGGTGGCCTATAGAAAATACCAGGCGTACCAGGTGGCCCCGCCCGTGCTGGCGTGGAAGACCCAGCAGTGTCCACTGGTTCCAGAGTGAGTGTCCTGTGGTCGTGTGTACATATAACCCTAGGAAAAACATGAGACTTAAAAGAGAACAATATAACTTGGCAAACAACCCCCCCCCCGTCCATCCCCCCTCCCTGCCTCCCTGCTATACGGACATAGAACCGCCCGCTCCCCCAACTTAGCAGAGTGCCTGCTCCCATTCCCCCCCAATGTACTTGCTTGCGGGGTAAGTGGTCCGTGGTACTAGTGACCCCATCAGTCACAGTCTGCTCTTCCTGTTCATAGTTCAACGGCAGCCCTTTCACCTCTCGTGGTCACCTGTGGAGAAGACTGTGCCAATAAGGAACTCATATTTCAGGACATCGTTCGTCGGCTTCCGGTCCCTCCTCCAGCTCCTTGTCATGATGTTCTCCGGCCGCCGCTGGTGAAGTTTCTGCACTCTCGAACCGTCGGTTTCGTTGGCCTTTGCCCGTGCGTCCAGACCCTTCCACCCGACGCCAACCGTCCAGCCAGTCCCACGCCGCCTCCGGGGTATCAAAAAAACAAGCTTTATGATTATCCACGAGCCTAAGTTTCGCCGGGAACAGCATCGAGTAGGGCAATTCCTTTGCTCGTAAGGCCTTTTTGACCTCAATGAAGGTTTTGCGGCGCCGGGCCACCTCGGCCGCATAGTCAGGAAAGAAGGCCAACGTAGAGTTTTGTATTTTGATGGGCGGGGCATTTCGGGCCGCTTGGAGTATGACATCTGTCACGGAAATTAAACAGCCTGGCCAATACAGGTCTTGGTGCTGCTCCCGGTTTCGGTGTTCCACCTGGGACCCTGTGCGCTCTCTCCACTGAGAAGAAGTTCGACAGACCTTTTGGTCTCAGTTCGGTCTTGATAAGGTCTTCTATGTAAAGGTCCATCGCCCGTTTGCCCTCCGATTCTGGAATTCCTAGGATTCGGACATTGTTACGCCTAGCCCGCCCCTCCTGATCGTCCAGCTTGTCCTGCAATTTCTTAGTGACCGCTTCCATCCGTTCCATGGCCAGCTGCAGTTCGGAGGTGTCCTCAACCAGGGACTTCGTGACCACTTCAACCTGCGCCACCCTCTCGGTCATTTTGTGAAGGTCCGCCCTCAGTAAGCCGACATCCGAGGAGATGGCCCCCACTGTAGTTTGGACATTAGTGAGCGTCCTCATTAAATCCTCGAGTGTCACCTTTTTTCCTCCGTCACCTTCGGGGCTTTTGCCTACGGACGTGCGGCCTTCAGGGTGTTGCGAGGGGTTCTTCTCGAACGCGAATTTTTCTAGTCTCGACTGAGCAGCGTTGTGTCGCGTTCCTTTTCCCGCCATTCCGCCGTCCCCTCGTGGGCCGTCAGATGTGTCAGCTCCGGCTAGAGTCCCAATGCGTCTTGATCCCCTAGGGTTCGGCCGCACAAGTAGGACGGGCCGTCGAGGAGGCCGTTCCGATCAGGCGTCTGGGGCAGGCTCCGAGAATGACTCAGTGGGTGGGATCCCCAAATCCGAGGCTGTCCAATGCAGTGAATAGAGCCAGACCGGGGCGAGATGAGGCTCTGGCAGACGGGAACCCCAATGCAGAGCGTCTGGCGGTTTGCAGGCCTCTATGCCACAGTGGCCCCACTGTTACCTTGGGCGATCTAAGTCCCGGGGGGATGAGGGTGCATACAGTGGTGAGTACTCGCTACCCACGTTGCGTGAAATCCTCGCTGGTCCAATGCACCCCCTCCAAGCAGCAAAGAGTCCGCAGTATAGGTAGGCGACCGCGCCACAGAGCCTATACGTCGGCGGCCCCCGTCCGGGGCGGAACGGTACCTGCTCGATCCCAGGTGGAGGTCCGGGAAGTCGTCACCTCACCGGTGTGGTCCCGTGAGCAGCCGCAATGCAGGCGGGGTCGGAGCCGCAGGATGGATGACACGCCTGGCAGCGAATGGTCAGGGCCGCCCCGACTCCGCAGCAACGGGGCTCTCCCCTCCCTCCGGTAGCACAGGCGATGGCAGGAGTGGTGAGGGGTGGGTCGGATGCTGGCCTGAAGCCACAGCGGCGGTCTCACCCGCCGCCAATGACGTCCTCGTTCCCCGGTCCCTGGGAGTTCACCGCCGGCCCCCTCGTTCCAAACCAAGCCAAGGGAGGGGGGGGGTGTGGGGGATCGCCGACCCACCTCAGGAGCGTACCGTCACCGGTGTTTTCGTCCGTCGTCCGATGCTGGAAGGTTCCTCCGGGCGACGGTCAGAGTAGCAGCGCGGGACTTTCGGTCTGGTCTCCCGGCAGTCATCCACTTCTGGCCGGATAGTGCTCCAGGCCAGGCCGGTGCAGCCACGATGTCAACAGGCCGCAGGCAGGCACTCCAGCACGGGGCTGATGCCGGTGTCGGAGGAACACCGGGGTTTCGGCAGGGGATGCCGCTTGGAGTCTTCTCGTGGAATCGATCGCCAGAACAGCAGAAATCACGGATCAATGAGCGGATTCAGAGATGGGGTCTCGTTTTACCACGGAGCTCCTCTGCTAGGCAGCCATTCCAGTTGGCTGCTAGCCACGCCCCCCCAGCAAGGCTATCTTGAATCCAGTGGCCAAGTGAACAAGGGACTCACGTCTGAGCATACCCTGCCACACTTAGGGCGAACAAAGCGATACAAAAGGGGATGATGGACGGAGCGTTTGAACAAATCAAACACTCACCCCCAGTCAACTGATCTGGGTTTAATCCATCACCATTCTTTAGTTCACTCAGCCACCCCAGTTCAGACATGGCTATATGCAAATCAGTCTGACCCTGTGCCTCATGGGAACAGTCCAGCCCGAACTGCCAAGCCATGTCTTCCCTGGACCGGAAACAAGCATCCTGGGACCGGTTTCGGATTCATAATCCTGTATCGCTCTTTTAGTATTTAAGCAGAGATTATTTTGTGATTGTGACAAAGAACTTGTAGGGGTGTGACGTAGGCTGTCGAACTGTGGATGTTGGAGAGCTTGCCAAAAGGCCCTGGTTTGAAAGTCCCTGACCGGGCTCGAAAAATCCACTCACCTGCTCGCTATGGCAAGTCAGATATATTCAGGATGAGCTATTTTTAGGGCCTACTCTTCCTTTCTGGCGAATAGGAAGACAAACTGACTTTTTACCTTGGTCTCTGAAAGCAGAGCAAATGTGAAAATAGATAACCAGACTTAAAGGCATCCTTATTGCTCACAAAGTGGACAAGCAATAACGATTCCTTTAAATCTTGTTGTCTTATCACATTTGCTCAGCTTTCAGAGACAGAGGTCAAGTACATTACATTTATGCCAAGTAGATGATTCAAGTTACTCGACGTGCAGGTCTAAGAAACTTTTTGTGATTTTTCGAGCCCTGCCCGACTATGATTGTCTGTTGGGAGTCCTATTTGTTCAGCAGCTCATCGATCGTGTTTACTAAGGAGTCCATTGCCTCTTTTTTCTGGTGCTGAGCAGGGTTGAGGGAGCAGTTGATTAGCAACAGACATAGGGCTTGGGAGCTAAGCTTTAGGTCTTGATGTTGATCAATATTTTGGTGGCCACTATTTTTTTGGGTGTGCTTGATAAAAATAGAGAGACCAACATATGGGCAGCCAGATATGTTGCATTTTGTGGTGTTGATGTAGAATTCATAATACCCTGTAAGCAGCGTGGATGCACTAGCCCTTGTCTCTTATAGGCATAGTATGTCGCCATTAAGGAGTTAGTCGTGGGCCTAATTGTCCATGGTGAGTTTCTTGAGGCCCTTCATGTTCCTGGAGATGATTGTTAATTGTTGGCAGAGGCCTTCCTCCCTGAAGTGTTTGTCGTGCTTTGGTCTGGAGCTGGTGTTTGAGATGCAATGGAAGAGACAATGGGCTATGTTAGGGAAGCTAACTGGAGGGACTTTGGCCTAGCGTGAATCATCAAAACCATGGTTTGGGTCAAGCTATAGGAGCTTCTTTAAGTCAAGAAATCTGGTCTTAGATTTTGAAGACAAAATATGTGTTCTATGTGAGCATCCATAGATTCCCCACTTCTTGCTATCCCTCTACAGACCAATATTAAAAACATGATAATCCTTTTTAAACTGAAGTCTGCCAACAAGTGCAGTTGTATGGATGTGAAATACTTATTGGGGAACATGTCAATGGCTGATGTTGAAAGAATCTCCGCCAACTGCTTTCGATTGGCTTTTTGTTAGTCATTCCAATTTTCTTCCTTTCTGTCCAATGGATTTATTAGGTTTGATGGGTTTCGGTTCTCCTGGAGCACTTCCTCCCTCCTTTCCATCTGTTCCAGCGTGTTGGAAAGTGGTTCATTAGTAGGGATAAGTAGGGACTTACCATTAGTAATAGGGCCACAATCATAAATAAAAGCTCCAGTCATGGTCTCTCTCAATAAATGATTCCCTTGCTCAACCCTTGGTAGCTGGCAACGAGCAGGCAGGCTTAACTTGGGAGACAGGTATGTAAAGCATTTAAAAATACCAATACATAAAATAAGTAAGACACGACGCACAATAAAAATCCAACACCAATTTATAGAAATAGGAAATATTTGTATGATTAAAATGACACCAAAACAACAAAGATCAAATGTAGGGTACTAGAGATATGAATTTGTAAAGATTAAAAGTAAAACTACCGCTTCGAAACCAAGAGAATCAAAGAGTTAAAAAAGGTCGCACTGGACCAGGATAAATTCCAGAGTTCAGGCCACCCACGATGTAAAACTTTTACACTTACTTCCAGAAGTGTTTCTTGATGCAGGAAAGTGGCCCACAGCACCAGGCAAGGGTTCAGACGTTCTAGTTTGCCTCGTGGGGTCTGGGGCTACAACTCCCACAATGCAACATGTCAACTTATGGAGCTTTTTACAAAAATTTCTCCAAACTTCTGGAACTTTTTCCTGAAGTTCCTCTTATGGGTTCAAAGTGTCCAAAACCCTAATCCAAGGTTCCAGAAGCTCGGCGATAGGCCTTGGGATGTTGGGACTATGTTTCCCACAATGCACCTGGTAAATCCATAACATTTCCCTCAACACAGTCCAGCTTGGTTCTTCTTGGTGGCGATGAAGCGAGGCAAAGTCCTTAGGGCTGTAGTTCCAAAGTGTGCACACTTAACACTTCATTAAATATCCTGGGACCGGTTTCGCTGTAACACCCCTCATCAGCCAGGCTACCTTGAATCCAGCGGTAATGCTGTCTTTCCCTCTATGCAATCTACATGTCTCCTAATGAACAACCTTGCTTAAACTGTGACTTTCAGGTGGTACTGTGTTTCATTAATTGATACGTATTTTGTGACTTTTAGGTCCAGTCATAAAATGGGAAAAGTGATACTACAAGTCCCAGGATGCTTTGTTTTGTTGGCTAAAAACTGAACTTGCTTGATGTTACCCGTGAGATAATAAAGTCCTGCATGTTTGCTCAAGTCGTATGCAGTACACACTCCATTCTGGTTCCTGAGTACTGCAGCCTTGCACACACCTCTCGCACCCCCTTCCTCCACACCTCATAATTATCAGACTTCGTTACTCCTACACAAAGATTATAACTTGTCCCTGGACTCGCGGAACCCTGTTAGTGTGTACGGTGTGCTGCTCCTGCAGGTCCAACGAAATAAGCAGAGAAAAGGCCGCTTCACCCCTGTAGCTCTACATGACTGGATAAGACATCATGACGTTCTGTCACATTGACACAATGCCTCTTTGCATAGTGTAGCTACTAATGATCCACTGAACGTCCCTCTCTCCACCCTAAGCACACACCTCGTTGCAATCTGAAAAATACATTTTGTCTGACCTGTGGCGCTAAAGATGCAACCACTGAACCCCGTGAAGTCTTCTGAGTGACTCCCATTAGAAACTGTATGTTGGACTATGGTATGAGGGTGAGCAGAGCCCAGAGCAGGAGGTAAGAGCAGCACAAGCTGGGCTGCAACCGTGACCTCATTCATACATACTTGGTGGGGGTTGCACGGGTCGTCTCATGAGGAGGATCTTGTTGGCTGTCTGCACTCACTAGAACAGTGTCAGTGACCGTCACAGGCTCTGCACCTCCGGAATGCATGCTGCTCTGGGGAAGCATGCTGGCAGCAATCCCATGCAACGTAGTCCATCCATGCCAATGCTCTACTAAGCCCAGTTCTAATTGGCTGAAGACTGGTCAATGAGATTGCGGAAGTAGCATTCTGCTTGAGGACTGACTGCCCATCCTTTCAATACATCAGAATAGGTCCCCATGTTAGCTGCTACCTAATCGGAGGTGTGCAGGCGGCCTCGAAGTAGGCTATTTTCTGTGTTCAGTTACAGAAACTACCCTTTTCGCTACTTTATTTATTTAATGTGTTTTTATATAGCGCAAAATGTACCCGAACGTGTCAGAAAACTTTACAATAGGACCATTTACATTACATAAGGGCTTCAGAGTACATAAGTTGCATAAAAAATAAAAACCTAAAAACTTTAAATTCACATAAGAATGTTAGTAAGTACATAAGTTTACTAAAGATACTAGTGGATAGAGTTTCAAATATATAAGTTGCAAATTCACTCGTGGTTACGTTTTAAGAAAAGTTAAAGGGTTAGGGTTGGACAAATCTATATTACATATTTACCCAGCATGATCTTCTCGCCATGACTGGGGTTCTTACTTTCAGCCCGGCCTTCAGGGTGTTGTTGCACTCACGGGTGGCGAACTTGCAGCCTGATTCATCAAGCCGAATTGCGCTCGCAAGGGGCCAGAATCTGAGAATCTGGCCCTTTGCGAGCGCAATTTTTGCATTTGGGATTCATCATCCCAAATGCAAAAATCGGTAATTGCTAATTCGCTAAATTGCGAGGAATTACATTTAAGGAATCTCTATTTGAGATTACTTAAATGCAATTCATCAACCATTTTTAAATTGCGAAAATGCAATTTTGGGCCGCTATTTACCGAGAGGTCAGACCTCTCGGTAAATAGCAAAAACTTAGAAAAATGCTTTTAAAAGCATTTTTCTAAGTTGCATGTTGCACACACACATGTCCTTTGGACATGTGTGTGCGCAACACCTGTTTCAATTTGCATTTAAGGGGTGCTACAGGGTGTCCTTTGGACACCCCTGGCACCCTTTAAATCGCTATCTTATTTGAGATTAGCTAATTGCTAATCGCAAATAAGGAATACTCCCCATTCATTCCTATGGGCCTTTTGGCCCATAGGAATGAATGGGGAGTTTTTTCTTATTTGCGATAAGCAATTTGCTACTCGCAAATAAGGAATGTGTAGGAATCGCTATTTATTTAGCAATTCCTACATGAATACCGTTTTGCGAGTCCTTAATAGCGATTCGCTATGAATTGCTATTAGGGGCTCGCAAAACGGCCCGTTGATGAATAAGGCTGTTGGTCCTGGAGGCCAGGCAGACTGCAGGCCTTTGATGTGAACAGCGATACAGTCATGGTGTGGCCTTCGAGTGGACAGAGAGAGTGTTGTGAACGGACCGCGAGGGACAGGAGGGCAGGCCTAGTTGCAATGTAATTAGTTCTATACTTCTCCGGGGGAAAACCAAGGAAAGGCAGCGGAGGTCCTACCATCGAACTCAGTAGAGCCCCTATTAGGGGCTTCGTGTTCGCAGTTCAGCACACAATAGTGACCAGAATTTTAAAGCCAAAAAAACCGGGACATTTCACAAAAATAGAAGGACTACACGTTTACTTCAAGCGATGAGAGCGCGCCTCAGCAGAGAATTACAGAACAGGCAGTAAGAACATACATACAATGCAATTTTTAAGCCCAGTAGCTTGCCTGTGAATTAAATTGCCTTCTTAAAACAACTGCTAACTATCCCTGCTTTGTAAAACATAAAAAACACCTCCCACCGTTTTCAGTCGACCCTCTCCAAAAACGGGGACATGAGCTAAATTTCTTGCAATTTGCTGGGACAGCTGGTGAAAAACAGGGACCGTCCTGGCAAAACGGGGACGCCAGGTCACCCTAGCACACAAGGGGGCCACGAGTGGCAGGTTATCACTGTCTAAGGGGGGCCACAGTCCGGGTGTAGATGATCACAGCCCCACCCTCCTCACCTACAGTCAATTGCAGGCGGTGGGTGGAGGTCCGCATCATGAGGATCTGGAGCTAAATGCCTCTGCGTCCGCAGCCCTCAGTCCTGCAGGCGTCCAGCAGCTGGCCCCAGGTGATCTCAAAACCAGGCTTGTGCAGGCCCGACAGCTGCCACGTCATCCCGGCTCTATGTCCCAGGTCCAGGGCAAACACCAGGCCCGTACAGCCAACTCATTCGTAGGCATAGCATATTTAAACGGTTTTCAAAAGTAAATTACACAATTCACAGTTGCAATTAAGAAATTGACGGATTCACCCTGTTAGTATTTTATCCACCCGTATCTGGGGCACTATAATGCAGAGTGCATAAGGAAAGGGATGCGTTTTCTTACTATGTGGTCAGAGTGGGGCAAGCGCCTTGATGGACAGTAGCAGGCCAGACGCTAACCCCAATCCACTTGGCACTCTGCCTGAGCCAGGGTCATAATGATTTTTGTTTATCTAATGATGACCACCAGGTACTACTGACAGAAGAAACTTGCTAGTCTATACCATGCCTGCTGGTGATTCGGATTCACCAGATTGCACTGTTCCTAATAATTGTTTATGATTACGTGCTAGTGTCGGCTTGTGATGTAGGTGTTAATGAACTGGAGAGTGGGCGGAGAGTTCATTCACCATTGATGTGATGATTATCTGAGACAGTCTCAGCATGCACCACTCTCTCCGTGCTCTCTTGTACATCTTTTTGTAATGCCTCGGGGTGGTCAGGGCCGCAAACTATGCGTGAGTGACTAAAGCATTTTAGTGCGGGGATATGGCCACCAGCACTAAAATGCGTTAGTCTAACCCCTAATGCTTGGTACTTGGCTGGGCCGTGTTGCTTCCCCCTTTTTTCCCCATCTGCATTCTTCCCACACCCGCACGCATTACTATTTTATTTTTGTTTACTGATTCAGTTTCAATCGGTAACCTAAAAGTGAGGAAAAATGCTTGCGTCATTCTGTAGGCACGCACTCGAATGACCTAGCTGGCCACAAAAGCTCCCCTCCTGCCCCACCGTTCATTAGCCATGCTGCACACCATCAGATGTTTCAACTAAATCAATTCGTTGAGCACAGTTGGAAACAATGTATTTGAAAAATTAAACCCTGGAACTGGATTTGTATGTCTGTAATAACATGGAGCCATCTGATAGCCGTAACAGCACCTTTTATTTTCCACTATCGGTCCTATTTGACTGTACCCTCATACCTCTTCCTTGATCTTTTTTCCCCACTGTCGAACAGCTGTCCCTTTTATTTTTTAGGTCTCGCACCTGGCGACGCAGCGTGAAGCGCTGTCGGCAGCGAGACCTATTGTCGTCGACTAGGCTTTCAAGGGAGACAGGAGATGGGTACGCGCAGGCCGGACTGGAACTGTGAACGCGCGCGTTCACCACGCACAGTCGCACGATCTTCCCATCTCCTGTCCCCCTTCCTCACGGCGTCAAATACACCAAATGGCCAAGAAGTGGCAGCACACTGGCGCTTACAATAAAATATGCATCGATGGAGTGGCCCCCAACGGCGGGACCGCTCAGGACAGGCACTCGCTAGTGCCAGCATGCAGCCCCACTCACCGGGCTGCTGTGCAGACTCCGTTTCCTGTCTTCTTGCCGGCATTTTCGCAGGGTTCCCAGGCGACGCCTTGCAGGGGCTCCCTCAGCATACGTGAGCCCCTGTAGGAACAAATCTCGCCTCTCCACTTCACCCAGGCCCCCTCCTGGGACCCGGGAGTTCTGAGAACTTCAGCCACTACCGCGGGGCTCTCCCTTCCTCATGGGAGCCCCGCAAGAACGAGCCACACCAGCCTCTTCCGGCCGCATCACAGGCCCCGCATGTGTCACGGACAAGGATGCCTGACTTCCTGGTTTTGCCCCCCAGGCCGCCAACTTCATGTTTCTTTGTGCTAAACTCGAATGCTCAGTGCCTCTTTAGACGGTCCTTCCTATTGCAGCGCTATTGCCCGCCTTAATAATCATGCGTTGAGTACTTTACAGTAAATGACCTGGGCCTGTGAGGACAAAGGAGAGTCGCGTGCCTCGAGATACACACGGCTGCCTCCGAGATGCCTTGTGACCCTGCGCTCTCGTATTTCACCTTAGTGAGGGATGTCAGGCCCGTGGCTGCGCAGCAAAACTGCCGCCGCGCCTCAGTGACGCGAGACGTGATGGGGTTCCACAGGCACCTTGCCTTGCGAGTGACTGCAGAACTAGGTTGTTTCCGTGGTAACAGGCAGACATCTACACACTTCCAGTGGCCCTGGGATAATGCTCTGTGCGCGCGACTCCCTGTGCCGCTGCGAACCACGTGGGGGTGATTCAGCCTTCGACAAAGCCATTGACAAAGCCAGTAGTCCTGACTTGTAGGTATGATGCTACTTGTAGCATATATCCTGATGCGATGACAGAAACCTAAAAATACAAGTCGGGCGGCACACTATGATAAGTACTGATTTTTAACTTGTGTGTTTTTAAGCCACACCTTTAATTACATTGGCAAAGCCCCTTTGTGAGACACCCCCTCATCCCCTCCCCCCGTTTTAACATCCCACTGAAAGCCCTGGGTATATGTACTGAAGCCTCGTGGGTTCCCCACACTGCACACTGATTACTCACTCATATGAACTCTTCACAATGTCCACCAGAGCCTTCTCCAGTCCTCACGCTGCATCAGTGTTACCCCCCCCCCCCCACACACACACACGACATGCACCACCCACCACACACTATTTTTGCATGTTTAACTTTGTGGTTCATCTTACTTTATTACAAACTCGGACTGCAAGTCCCAGAATGCTCCGAAACATTTGGCTAGATGAGCTAATAACAGATTGGCTTCGGAGAGCACTGCTGATAACCTGCGCCTGCGTTTTACGACTTACACTGGCTATTGTGACAACTCTTCATACTGCCCACTATTGCTTTTACATATGATCACGTTGGTGCAGCTGGCTCAATTAAAATGAGTAGCTAGTATAAATCCCAAAATGCACTGACAGACTAGAGACAGACAGACAGAGAAAGGGACAGACTAGAGACAGACAGAGAAGGACAGACTAGACACAGACAGAGGTAGGGACAGACCAGAGACAGACAGACCAAGAGAGGGACAGACCAGAGACACAGATAGGGACAGTCTAGAGACAGACAGACAGACATAGTTTGAGCTATTGGCATTGTAAATGACAATGCCTTTTATTCATTTGTTTTTAAAACCTGCAATCGGTGCATAAACGCGCACTTTGAACATATAGTCCTTGCTTACGATGAGCAAGGCTGGCAGTAAAAGAGACTGACAGCCTTGCTTCCCATAAGCATGGACTATAGGTACAAAGTGCTTTTTTACGTACCGATGCAAATTAATAAAAGGCATTGTCATTTACAATGCCAATAGCTCAAACTTTCATAATGCGAGACCTATTGCATTGTAAATGCTTGTTTACCATGCAGTTGATATGCTTTTAGTCTCTAATAGTCTGACTTCTTCAGGCCTGTTAGTGGTTCCTCTCTTGCTGCCACCTGATGGGTGGCACGTCAACAGCAAGCAAGAAGAGAAAGAAGGTGTGGGTCTCGGGGAGAGAAAGGCAGTCCACTCCTCTGTGCTTTATAAACATTCCTGCTGTCCTCCCTAGAAGCTGTAAAAAAATGCTCGTTTGTTTTTGCAGGGGTTTCTATATATGGATAAAGAAAAAATAATAACAACTGTGGGGCTCCCAGAGGGTATGGAAAGAACGAATTATTCTTACAACAGTGGCACCAGAAGTGTAAGTTTGGGGATAACACAAATCCATTATTTTTAAATCAAATCAATGTTTAAACGCCTCCAGCGTGAAAACTTCAGAGCCCTACTCCACCTGAGCGACTTTTTATAAACAGAGAAGGTTTATAGGTCCAATATTATTGCTCTTTGTCTCCGCTTGCGGATTGTATATAAATGTATGTATGTGTGTATATATATATATATATATATATATATATATATATATATATAATATAGGGAGAGGAACAGATGTACATCATTTATGACTACTGATAAGTCTGACTTTTCAGTGTTGACTACCATTCTGCTAGTGGAGATTTAGTCTGCGGCTAAAGTTAGCTGTTTCATTTTAATAATCTTTACATTTTTATTTTTAGGACACCTTTACACCTTGCATGTGCTAATGGACATTCGGAATTGGTCACCTATCTCGTGGAAAACCAGTCCAAAATAAACCTTTGCGACAATGACTCCCGATCCCCCCTCATGAAGGTAAGGAAGGATGGTCGTTATTTATTTTTCCGGCTTTTCTTTCGGTCACCCGTGCTCTAAGTTGGCAGTGCAGGCATTATTGTAATCCTTTTCTTCTTGTGCGTACACACAACACTATTACACAAACATGGATAAATAAGGGAGGGTGGTTTTGACACATTTGACATATGTCGGAATGTAAACGGGCTCTCTCATTCGAAATTAATTAAAACGTAATACATCTGTTTCCAAATATGTTAATCTATCGTATTGCCTCGGCGTTTATTTTTTATTGTTGTTGCTCTGGACAAGTGGAAGCAGTGCTAACTTGAAGTCTGTTAATTGTTACGTGGCCTACTCCACAGGGGCGATGGTTCAATAATGGGATGATCAAGCTCCCCGAATTGGCTATAAATCAAAAAGATAGAAAAATACATATGTGAGGACTATCTAGACTGCTGGTCTTTGTATTGAAAAGGATGCATTAATAACTCAACATTATGTAATCAATTCTTTGTGTTCTGGAAACACGAGGAATGCCTACTGAACCTCTAGAGGATAATTGGAAGCTGGCAAAATTAGTCATTTTAGGTATGGGTTTCGACAGAGCAGCTGTCAAACCTGCCTATTATTAATATTATTAATACTACACTAAGAGTGTCCTTTGGATCCGCCCCTTTAAACCACTCGCTTTCTTCACCCAGTCTCTAACTTGCAACTATGTTAATTACTTTTGACTCAAGCCAATACAGTGCACTGCAGCCACTGTCAGCACTGGCGATTTATCCTTCCGCCTTCACATAAGCCCGTGCATTGAGCTGCTTGACAAGTTACTCTACAACTTTAGTAAAGTCTCGTTCTAATGTGCTAATGTTACATGCATTAGCACATTACACCCAGGCCTGTTGGCTTTGCCAATGCGTGTTCGATATTGAAACAACACTAATCTGTTGCTCTAGTTAGCAGGACTGGTTCGAAATAGGACCATATTGTTTCCTTGTAATGTCTTTATTCAAGTAAGCTAATTAAGACTTTGCCTGTCTTGTTTATGTTAAATAAACTGTAAAGGTTAGTAGCTTTGCAAGAACTGTTGAAATAGAGCCGGAGATTGCATAATGCATCCCGAGAGGGAAACGTTGTATTTGTTGGGTATGGCTCTCAGTGAGAGGCACCAGCTTGAACACCAGATTCTAAATATGGCTATTCACTGCTCTGACGTAGCAGCAGTGGGTAACAGCATTAGTTAACCTTTGTTGCTACATCGTAAATGAATTCCAGGCTGCCGTGACGGGGCTCTCAGAGCTTCACATCTCTGGTGGAGGGCAGAGGGCACCGTTTCTGGAGGGTGTGGGATGGCACAGAGACAGGCTTGAGACCAGGGTTTTTTTTGGTCTTGCGTTGTCCAGACCTTTTTAATTTTTACTAAAATATGTATACTATACTTCAATGTGGGGGTTTTGAGCCAACTCTCTTCATCCATTGGTATTTTGTTTTGTCATTCACATATTGCTTCTCCCCACTGCAGAATACAGCATGGGGCAGTGGGGCAGCCTGCTTTTTTTTTAAATTATTCAAAGTCAAAGTCAAAAAGCTTTATTTCGATAAAAATTCATTATCATAAAAGCAAAACAATAATAATAATTTTTACAATTTACATTATTACATTTTAAAAGAAGAAAATTCTATATTCCTGGCCCGATTTAGAGAAAAGAGTTTGCTCAATAACACATAGCCAGTTGATAACAAGAGTTTAAGACATTAGCAGAATAAATATTCTTTAAAAAAAGAATTAAACAGAGTGTTTTAGCTTTCTGGCTCGAATAGCCCAAGCCCAGAATAAAAATTTGGCTAGGGCACACACATAGGGTACATAGCTGTCTGAAACAAGTATCCTAATTGCCACATCATGTCTCCTAGTTCCCAGCTGACGGCATAGGTTCTTCAACCACACCCTTCTTGGATTAGCGTATTCCTTACAAACAAATAAGAAATGGGCTAGTGTCTCTGGATAAGCTAGGCATGATGGACATAAATCGGTTTGGCCTATACAAGATTTCCATGTTTTGGTAAAAGTATTCAGTGGCAAAGTACCTGTTCTAAATCTAAAATACAAAGACCGGGCAAAAGGTTTCCCGATTATATCCAAATAGGGTTCTCGCCTGGGACAGTCTTTAAACATCAAAAAGTCCTCTGTAAGCCTACCAAGGGACGTGCTAGAGTGTCTTTGGGAGCAAATCCAATCCCGATAGAGCTTTTTGAGTGTTTGTTTTGGGGGTGACGTTCTGCTTAGCCAAGAATCAAGTAGGCCCAATTTGGACAATAGATTTTTCATGTCTTTTAACCATTTGATTTTGGCCCAGCTAGGTGATGCCATTATTTCTTCGAGACCTCTGGCGTAGCCACTAAGTTCTTCTACCCGCCAAATACGGGCCCATAATAGGAGAGGGCGGAATTTCGCAATTTCGCCGATCTGGGTGCAGCCAAGGTCCATGAATAAAGGTAAAAGTGGGGTACTTTGAGGGAGGGACATTATTTGTCTGCAGAAATTATTCTCAGATCTTTGCAGAGCTTCAGTAGATGCAAAGCCCCAAAGTTCCGCCCCATAAAGGGCAGAGCTGACACCTTTGGCAGCGTAGATCTCAAGGACTGTTCCTATTGGTTTGAATGTACTGGAACGTTGCTCCCTTAAGAGGGCACCTGTAACCCTTTTGTGGCTCAGCAGCATCTTATCTAGATGGGGCGTCCAATCCATTTTGTCTGAAAGGCGTATCCCTAGGTAATCAAATACCTTTACCCTTTCCAGGGGCTCAGAGTTTAAAATAGGGGGACGCACCTGTTGTTTGGGGGGATTAAGGACCAGGTACTTTGTTTTATTAGTATTAATTACCAGGCCCCGATCAGTGCAAAAGAATTGGAAATTGTCCAAGAGTTTCTGTAGTCCCATAGGAGTTTTGGAGATTAAGAGCGTATCATCCGCGAAGAGGAGGGTCGGTATGCGTTCACCAGCCAGGGATGGTTCGTCAGATGGAAATTTAAGTAGGTGCTCAACCACCCCATTAATATACAAAGAAAAAAGGGTGGGAGCCAGAACACATCCCTGGCGGACCCCTCTCTCGACTGGAATACAGCCCGTTTTCTCCCCTCCAGAACCCCACCTAATTTGGGCAAAGCTGTCCTGATGGAGCCTGACCAGTAAGGATAATAAATACTGTGGCAGCCCCATGTTAGCCAGAACCTTCCATAATGAGTCCCTAGGGACAAGGTCAAAGGCGGTCTTTAAATCGATGAATGCGAGATAAAGACTGCCCTTGCCTATCACTACCACCTTCCAATATATCATCATAAGCCTAAATGCTTGCTCTATCGTTCCAGTACCTACTCTGAAACCAGCCTGGAAATCGGTGAGAATTTTGTTTTCTTCCGCCCAGTTAAGTATCCTGAGTAAAAGAACTTTACCGACAACTTTTTGGCTGACATCTAGCAAGCTAATCGGCCTATAGTTGGATGGATCATCCCTTGGGCCTTTCTTGTGAATGGGGACCACCTCCGCCCCCTTCCATGATGAAGGGATGGGGGCGCCCCTACAGATAGCAACAAGGAGGGAGTGGATAAGTTTGCCCCATTTAACACTATCAGATTTTAGCAGGTCCCCGGGAATACCATCTGGTCCAGCAGCTTTTTGTGGAATGATAGAGTTTATGGCATATTCCACTTCCTTTAACGTAAAGTCAAGGTCGCTAGATAGAGGCATATGATTAATGTGAGGAGAGGATTGAACAGACCCTCTCTCATTGGGACCACTATGACAGGAATAAAGTTTGGAGAGATGGGCCTCCCATACCTGTCCCGAAATGCTGCAAGTTATAAGGTCACTGTCTGGTCTATTTCGTGCCCTTATAGTGTCCCAGAAACATTTGGAATCATTTTTCATACTTGCTTCCTTAAGGATTAGCCAGTAGGCATCATCCCACTCCCTTTTAGCTAGCTGCAGGGCCTTTTTATGTTCTCTCCTGGCAGTTTGAATTAGTATAGGGGACTTCCCTTTGACTGCCTCTATTAGGCGGGATTTGGCCTTCCTGCATGTAGCCGAATACCAGTCGTGCTTGCCTTTGGGTTTAGATGGAAGTTTCTGTTTCCCTAAAGACAATTGTACCCAAAAGAGGTCCCCTATGGTTTTTATGGCAGCTTCAAAAATAGTAGTGGCCTTAACTGCTGATTTAATTAAATCAATAGAGCCAATTTCGGCTTGAGTGCCTTTGACCACTTCCTCTATGGTGGATAATTTATCGGTATTACACATGATCTTGCTCCACTTTAGACGCCTGCCACAAGAGGAAACCGTAATCCCCTGTGGGCAACTTAATGGGACTGGCAACGTTTTGGTGGGCCAAAGGTTTTTTAAGGATAAGGAAAGTGAGTTATGGTCACTCTCTACGGTAGTGACAACAACCATGTCAATAACAAAGCTCCAGAGACCCCTGTCCAACAGGATGTAATCAATCCGTGTAGAGTGACCAACTCTGTTGAATGTGGGGACACCCAACAGATCAGATCGAGTACGGCCATTGGCTGCTCTTAAACCAAACTCTAGTGTGAGTGCGTTTAAATGGATTGCACTGCGAGTCCAGCGCTTGATGGATGGGATAGAAAGGGTAGGGATACCCCATCTACTATCCTCTTCTCCTAAATCAGGTATTCCTTCTAGGGGGAGTGGCTCGTATGTGCAGTTGAAGTCCCCTGCTACTAAAATATGACCAAGTCCACTCTGCTCCCCTAGTTGGGCCTCAAGCTCCATCATTGTAGGTGAAATACGCCCATTTGTTGTTCCTCTGATGTAAACATTATAGAGGTCAACAGTTATTCCTCCCTGTAAGCCCAGTAGGGAAATACCAAGGATATCAGGTGTTCCTGCCTTCTTGACAGTTAATCTGCAGTTAAGCAGGATGCTTATCCAAATAATAAGCCCCCCCGATGGCCGCCCCTTCCCTGCCTTGGGTTTCGCTGCAGGTGTAAAAAAAAGTAACAAACCCAACCCGGTGCAGTGGTTCAGTAGCCCATGTCTCTTGGAATATACAAATTTTATGAGCATCAACCAGGGCATTCCACTCTGGGAGACCTAATTTCCTAGAGATCCCGGCAAGATTCCAACTAAGGATTTTTAACTCGCCATATGATGGGACACCTTCTGAGATCACAGCAATTTGGGGGTTAGATGAATCTGCACTGTCCCTAATTGGTGTAGGTGGTAACACCTCTGGGTATGTGAGAAGAGATGTATCCAATACTGCATCCCTCGTAGTGTTATTACTGTGAGGGAAATTAGTATCTAGGGCTCCCTTAAGGGGAAGTCAATCAACCTCATCTAGTACACAGTACCTGTTTGGATGGGCAAACTGTGAGTAAGAGGGGTTAGAGGACGAAAACGGGTCCTGCCATGGCTGCTGCCATTGATTATTGGCTGAGAGTAATGGCTGAGGGAGTTGTTGCCACTGCTGGGCAGGTTGAAAAAAGGGTGGTAGGGGATGAAGAGGTTGTTGCCACTGGACGCCAGCATGGTGCGGAAACAAAGATGGAAGATTAGGCGGCTGCTGCCAGTGGTTAAGGGCATAATGTGGGGGATGTGCAGGCCCTTGATTGCTTGGAATAATTGGCCGATGGAAGTTGGATCTTGACGAGTTGGGGAGGAAGTAAGACATGGGGAGAGGTTTGATTTGGGTGGCAGGGCCACTGTTAGGTGAATTGCAAATGAAACTCGCTGCCCCTACATCCCTAAAATTGACAGTAATTACATCCCCTGATATTGTTTTCTTACTCCTACCTACCCAATCCCCTCTGCGCACAGCAAGGATTTCCCCACTCATGTTATTGGGTAGGGGTTTGTGTAGTTGGAGCCACTGAGCACATTTGTTTCTTAACTCTACATAGGTTTCTTTGGCTCCTTCCTTCAGTGGGGGGACAGCAGTCAACACAACCACAAAAGGAGAGACTTCTGGTGGCAGGCTAATGGATTTGTAACGAGCCTGCCTAGGCTTAGGGGCTTCAGAGATATTTGTAGAGTGAGAAACTGGGGTGTTTGTGGATTTTCCTTTAGATTCCTTCGCTTGGGAGGTGGTAGATTTAGTACCAGCGGGTGGTTGTTGCAAGGACGAGGCATCGCTCACTGCCTTTGGGGTAGGGATAAGTGGGGGTTGAACAAAATTGTTTCCTGTATTGGGCAAGTATGATGCAGGTGGTTCCTTGGTAGATGGGGGTGTTTTCACCTTTTCAGTTGTATTCTTGGTGGCCTTAACTGGAGGTTGAGGATTGGGGGGTGGTTCTCTATACCCTTGCTGCTGGACAGACCCAGGCTCATTGATCTTGTTGGACCATTTTGTATTAATAAGCGACGTTAGTCTGTCAAGTTTAGAAATCAGGGGTTTTATTTGGGCTGCTATTGTGGCCTCAAGATCATGCTTGAGGTCTGTGACCATATTTTCGATCCAACAAGGAATACCAGACGCTAAGTGTGGTGTTGGTGATACCAAATTGTGGTTCATGGCTTTAGCTTTAGGCTTCTCCTTGGGTTTAGACTTAGGCACTGCATTTATAGGTATAGTAATAACCTTACCCCTGGAATCGCTAGGCACGAAAGGGGTCGACTTAGCAGTTAACCCATCCAGGCCCGGCTCCGTCTCTCTAGGTGTCTGGCAAGCTTCTAGATCTGGGGTCTCCTCCAGATCCACAAAGGACGGATCCGAGTCCGAACGAGTAACTGACAAGTCAACAGCGCTCGGTACTGTAGCAGTGCCTATGGTAGATGAGGGCAAGGACAAGGAGCGATTGTTCAAGGCTCGCTGAGACGGTGAGTTTGCATTTGCAATGGAGCCCAGAGAGGAGCGCTTGGCGTTCATAAGGTCCAAGGAAACTCTTTTCTCCAGCAGTACAATGCTCTTGTCAATTGTCTCGTTTACCCGTGAGATGAAAAGGTCAATGGGACCAGTCACTTGTGCTACCTCTGTAGCTTTTTTTAGTATAAATTATTTGTTTTTCTTGGTTTAAAAAAATAAGTAACAAAAACACAGTGGGCATCAACAGTTCCGTACATATTATTAGTCCCTATTCATGGCAACACACAAGGACAGCAGCTAGTGAAACAGCACGGGGGCGTGCACCAACCAATGAGGAATCACAGCAAGGTTACAGTGACCAGGATAAAGAACAAACGGTTCACAAAAAGATCCAAGCACAACCAGGTCAACAAAAAATTGATTGGGATACATAAGCTGTAGTTCCTCTCACCCTTCCACATCAGAACCACTCTCGGATTACTCTTCGGAGTCTTGCCGGAATATATTAAACAGTTGCAGCCTCATCATCACGGCAGCCGCAGCCCCTTCCTCCATTTGAGAGCTCCTCATATGATGTTCTCCCACCACTCCCATTCCAGTAGATCACGTAGCCAAGAAGACAGTAGTGGGGCAATCGTTACCATCCACCCTGTGGCCACCTTTCTTTTTGTTAGCAGCAGGGCCAAATGAACCGATTTATAAGGGCTGTTTTGGCCCTTAGGCTGTCCCACCACTCCTAGTAGGCAGACGTGCGGTGCCAGTGGAATCTGGATATCGGTGGCCCCCTCCACACGAGGCACCACCTGTTGCCAATAGTTTTGAACTTCTACACAGTCCCGTTCCAGGTGCAGGAAAGTGGCCCCCAACCTCCCTGCAACGCTCTCACTCAGCTCCCCGATTGGGGTCTATTTTATTAAGGACATACAAGGTTACGTAAGTGCAGTGCAAGAAATTGAAATGTAGTAGTTTTAACCTTTTGTTACAGGTCACCGTGCGGACACTGCCCAATGCAGTATCCCAATCCACCGATATTCACCGCCACAGGAGTGGATGAGCCAGCAGCTCACGGGGAGAGGCCAGCCCAGATGCCTGCTCACCCGCAGGGCTCCGGTGCAGGGCATGACTTGCCAAGACGACCCAGCCAGACTACGCAGCAAACAATCGACATGCCCCAGAGGCACATGCCACGGCCCGCACCCACTGCCCTCACAATCCATCACACCTCGTGCAGGATAGGCTCACCAGATGCTACCCGCTCTTTTCTGTTCCACAGGGAGGTAGCGAGTGTGACGGGGCCAGCAGCGGAATCCAGCCACAGCCGTGGTGAGGCCCCGGGTCCGCCGTAGCTCTCACCGCTCACGATGTCATCAGTAAGGCCTCCGAGCTTACTCTTAGCGCGTCCCCCACCCCGCACCGCCACCAGGATCTCGCTCACGTCTTCCCTGTCAGGATTTTAGGCCTAGCACGTCCTATGGATACATGACTATGGAAGTGTCTTACCAGTTTGTTCTTGTGGTTTGAGAGTCTGCCATTTATTGCAGTATTATCCTTCTACCTGTGTTTGGTACTCGTGTGTAACATGCACCCGTCACTTTCTCTTGTAACACACTGTTTTCTACCTCTTACATTTGTTTGTTTTCGATACCTGCACAAGTGCCACCAGTGCCTACGTAACGTTTGTTCTTGTGCTTGAGTGTCCTCCATATATTGCAGTATTATATCTCTATGTTTACTTTGTACGCTTTTGTAATCTGTACACGTCACTTTTTCCTCCTGTAATGCACCGTTTGCTACCACTTGTATTTTGTTGGCTCACGATTGTCACTTTTGTAATGCACCGTTTGCTACCTCTTGTATTTTGTTGGCTCACGATTGTCATTTTTGCTTCATTTAATGTAACGTTTGCTTTTGTATTTTGCTCACTTGTAATGTTCTCATGTATCAGTTCTGTTCCTATTGTGAAGCGCTCTGACACCTTCGGGTAAAGTCCGCTCTATATAAAAACGCATAAATAAAATAAACAGCGGGTAACGCTCCCTCTGAAAGACCCAATTGGGCGCAATATAGGCAGGATTATGCAGGATAAAGCAAGGTGGGCTGGGAGCCACCTAGGAGCGCGTCTTGTTGGCTATCATGCGTAACCGTATGGGTCAGCCTGCTTAAGCCACTGCTTAACTTCACTTTGAGTGACTGTGTTTTGCTCTCTTACAAGGAGCTCTTCCGCACACAAGCTAGTTCCCTTCAGTGCCAGTGTTTTTGTTTTTACTTTATCATTTTAGTGTTTCCTGTGTGTTGAGAGCCTGAAGTAATAGCAGGATGCTTCTGATACACGTTCCATTTTTATCAGACTCATCGCCTGCTAATGTTGTTGTAAATTCGTTTAGGGGTGGCTTTTATTTTTCTGACTGCTGCTATTTCACAGCATACCGGAGTGTGTCCATTTGAAACGGTTTGTCCTTTCGGTCTGTGCTTACTCCCTGTCCTTTCTCTCAGTCCTTTGTGTCCTTCCTTCTTCATTCTGTCCTTTCTTCCCTTTCTACCTCCTGTCATGTGTTCCTTCTGTCAGTCTGAAATATCTGTCCTCTCTCTCGCTCTCGCTCTCTCTCTCTCTCTCTCGCTCTCTCTCTTGCGCTCTCCCTCTCTTGCTCTCTCTCTCTCTCTTGCTCTTTTCTCTCTCTTGCTCTTTTCTCTCTCTTGCTCTTTTCTCTCTCTTGCTCTTTTCTCTCTCTTGCTCTTTTCTCTCTCTTGCTCTTTTCTCTCTCTCTCTTGCCTCTCTCTTGCTCTTTTCTCTCGCTCTCTCTCTCTCAACACATCCACATACAAAGTAATTCCCTTCCATGCCAGGGTGTACTATGGTAATGTGGTTTTCGTTTTGGTTTTTCCTTTTTTGATTGATGAGGGCCCAGGATATTCCCCCAAAAAGGTTGGCAAAACAATGACGAAACAAGAGTTGCCAGAAGGCTTGAGCCCAGCACAGCCCTATTGGCTTTGCCAATGCTTTTTTTCTGTTTGGGACATGGTGAAGTCATGTAATGTGTGGCTCCACTTTACTCTTTTGCCCTTGCATAGAATCCAACAGTCAGCCAGAGAATCACTTACTCTTGGATGGTATTGATAAGGCACCCGGCTCTAATCCCTCATAATTAGTGTACCTACAAACTGGGGGTATTTTCATTGAATAATCAATCAATCATATCATATGTAAAGCACACTACTCACCCATGAGGGTCTCAAGGCGCTGAGGTGGGGAACGCTGCTACTGCTCGAAAAGCCAGTGTAGTGTAGTTCCTATATTCCCTATAGGCTCTGCGCATTGGAATAACATAAACGATAGTTTAGACGTAGGACTGAGGTCAACTAGGTCTCTATTGAATATGTTAGACTTAATTATGAATGCCAGCTAGCTCAGAGGTCACTAGAAACTTTCTCGAGTGAACAGGAAGGTGGTAACTTTCCTGAATAGACAAGAAGGGATTAGTTTCTGACAACCGCATAAACATGAGAGGTGGCCATTATACTTAGGGACCATTTCCCAGTTAGGTTTTTCCCGACTTCTACATCCTTTTTATGAGTCTTTACTCTTCATCATTGAACTGAACACTAAACAAACCTTCAAGGGTATCCTTTTATATCGGCCTCCCGGATTCAGGAGCCATTTTATCTCTAACATCAACACCCTGCTAGAATCCAGTCTTAAAAATTATGAATTCACCATCCTCGGAGACTTTAATTTCTATCTCGAGGATAAAGCCAACAGGGAGACGGAAGCATTACTAGAGACCCTGGAGGCAGTAGGTCTCTCACAAAAAATTCAGACCCCCACCCACGAGGCGGGCCACACCTTAGATGGTTTCTTTTCCTCTGTCAACAACCTTGCGCCTATGGAAACGCTGGCCCTAATGTGGTCAGACCACGCATTGATCAAATTTGCATTTCCATTTACCCCCCTGGGACCGTCCAAGGTATTAAAGACCGCCACTACTACTAAAAGGAAGTGGGAGCTCATGGATAAGCAATTCCTTCGCTCCCTCTAGAATAGTCCTGTCCCTCTCTCCTAGGGTCCCCTGAAGTTTCAGCCCCAAAATATCTTAAATGGCTTAACGACGCATTTAACACTTCCGCCCCTTTAAAGAAAATCTCAGGAAATAGGCAAAACCCCTCAGCTCCCTGGTTTTCTGAAGATCTTCTGCTAGAAAAACAGCGCTGCCGGCAATTAGAAAGACGCTGGCGCACCAAGTACTGCCCTAACCTGAAATCTGTCTACAAAACAGCACTATCGCTTTATAAAAATGACCTAATAGCTAGTAAAAAGGATTTTTATACCAGACAAATCAAGGAAGCAAAAAACTCTTCTAAGGAACTCTTTCGAGTGGTGAACATACTTACATCGGTAAAAGGCCTACGAATCAAGTGTGACCAAGAACTATGCGATAATATTGCAGCAGCCTTCAAGACTAAAGTGTTGAACATTTTCAATAACTTTCAGAATTCCACCCCTCTCCCCTCGACAGATTCCACCTGTAGTGAGCATAACATCAATACTTTGCTTGCATTTTCTCCCGTCTCCGTTGAGACCGTAGCTAGATACATCCAAGACTCTCAATCCGGATCCCCTTCTGATACCTGCCCTCCGAAAATCCTTAAAGAAATCGGCGATGTGGTTAGCCCAGGCCTCACAGATATTTTCAATTCTATGTTTAGGACTGGCTGTTTTCCTTTGATTTGGAAACATACCTCCATCCTCCCATTGCTTAAGAAACCCTCATTGGAGCCTACTGACCCTAATAATTATCGCCCCATTGCCAGGCTTCCTCTTCCAGCCAAAATAATAGATATAATTATGAATCTCAATTGACTCAATTCATTAATGATAACAATTTTCCGGATCCATCTCAGTTTGGCTTTCGCCGTGAACATAGTACGGAGACAGCACTGATTAAGGCAACAGAAGAGATCAAGGTGGCGATGGATCGGGGTGGCACAGCCATGCTTATACTCCTCGATCTGTCAGCCGCATTTGATACGGCTGACCATTCTCTCTTGCATGAGCGGCTCGAGAGAATAGGGATCGGGGGTACAGCATTGGCTCTGTTATCCTCCTTCCTAAAAGACAGAAGACTCATGGTTGAGTTGGATGCCTACCGATCGGACACATACACCCTCCCTTATGGAGTGCCTCAGGGCTCGTCCCTGAGCCCGTCACTTTTTAACGTGTATTTCTCAGAGTTGGCCCCATTAATTCAGAACTTTGGGTCTTGCCTCACGTCTTATGCCAACGACACTCAGATTGCCATTACTATACAAAAAAAAGATTTATCTCCCGCTGCACAATTCCAAACCTGCATGCGTACGGTCAATCACTGGATGAACACCCATTGCCTCAGGTTAAATTCCTCTAAAACAGAGATCCTGACTTTTGGCAACGTTCAACCATGTTGGGGCAACCTTTGGTGGCCAGTGGAGATGGGTGAACCCCCCCCAGACCGGCGGAAAAAGTAAAGAACTTGGGGGTGTGGTTGGATCCTAAACTTTCCTTAATCCACCACACCAAAGCTACTGTGTCAGCAAGCCACTTTCTCATCAAAAAGATCAGAAACATTCTCCCATACATTCCAGTAGAAGCCAGAAAAACTGTCGTCACAGCCTTGATCCAGTCTAAACTGGACTATTGCAATGGATTATTAGGAAATGCCCAATAACAATGTCTCAAAAAACTCCAAAGTGTGCAGAATTTGGCCGCTAGATTGCTCCTCAATATCCCCAGAACCCACTCAGTCACCGCCGAAATCCGCAAGTTGCACTGGCTTCCGGTGGAGCAACGAATTAAATTCAAGGCTCTGTCCATAGCCTATAAGGCCCTTAACAATAAAGGGCCGATCTTCTTTCAAAATCTGCTTGCCAGGTATGAACCTATCAGGAATCTTCGGTCCTCGGGCTCTAAACTCCTCCAGGTACCAAAAACCCGCACCGTGAAATGGGGCATGCGTAGTTTCCATTTTTACACCTCCAAACTTTGGAACTCGCTCCCTCTTGAGCTTAGAGAGTCTCCCTTTCTTATCGGATTTCGGAAAGGCTTGAAGACCTGGCTATTCCAGAATTAGCCGTCAGTGCAGACTTCCTCGCCCGTCCATAGCGCCAAGACACCCACGGGTAAACGCGCGCTCTACAAATTACAATAACATAACATAACATGACAAGTTTGCTCACTCCAGAATAAGTAGTATCTCCAGTGTCGCGGAAACAATAGATGGCTATTTCACTCAGTCAATCGTGCATGCTTAGTTTCACCAGGAGAGCAGAGAAATAGAGAGACAGGCATTTTCAATAAAAGTGGTTATTTATTGAGCAGTCTTGTTTCTCATGCAAGAGAAGTGAATTGCCACAATTGAAATACTTGTCATAGAGTAAAGTGCGTACAGTAAAAGGAGTATTATGAAATAATACTGTAAAAGCATTTATATGGTTTCTAAGCCATAAGATACTTAAAACGGATAAAATACATAAAATGATAAAAAGTTTGACTAAACATACTCAACTGGTGTTTCTAAAATACGCCTACCCCGGTGTACCTAACCTAAGCCTAGTACGTGGGAAGAAGTAAGTGAGATGTAGTTTGAGTTAAGATAGATTTTGCCTAGAATCTGAATCAAGAATTCTCTAAGGGTCTAATCAGCTCCGTACCTTGGTTATAGAATGAAGGAGGTCTTGTATCTCTCTCTCAGGACTCGATCTTCCAGCAACCCGCGAGGGCGACAGGGAAACATTGGAGCTGGATTTCCCGGCAGGAGAAAAGACAGCGTCCCTTTCAGTGCGTCAATGGGAGGGTCAGCTTCCTTCGGCACTCGTTTTAGCAGGGCGTCGGGTAAGTAGATAGCCGATCTGCTCCAAACCACCGTGTCTTTTGCTAAGGCAGATGCTGGTATATTTATACCTGGAAAGTGCAGAGTTTGACGTAAGGTTGGACATAAGACATCATTAAGAACTCGCAGTTCTTTCAGGACTCCAGGAGTTCTTGGACAAATCAAAACGGAAGCAGGGGGAATTCCCGGGCTGCTGGAGGCTTGGTTGGGTGGATCCGAGTACGAGAACCTCCGTCTTGTCCGAGTTCAGCTTCAGTTGGCTGTTCCTCATTCATTCAGCGACGGCCTTCATTCCTTCGTGAAGGTTGGTTTTGGAGGTGTGGGGGGTCCTTCGTGAGGGAATGGACCAGCTGGGTGTCATCGGCGCAGGAGATGATGTTGAAGTCTTGCCGACGGGTGACGTGGGCGAGCGGTGCCATGTAGATGTTAAAAAGAGTTTGGCTGAGGGATGAGCCCTGGGGTACGCCGCAGATGATCTCGGTGGTTTCGGAGTGGAAGGGGAAGGATGACACTCTGTGTTCTGCCGGAGAGGAAGGAGGGGGGCCAGTCCAGGGCCTTCTCTTGGATCCCGGCGTTGTGGAGGACTGTTTGTAGTGTGTGGTGGCAGACCGTGTCCAAGGCGGCTGACAGGTCAAGGAGGAAGAGGGCCGCTGTTTCTCCGTTGTCCAGCAGGCACTTGATGTCATCGGTGGCGGCGATGAGGGCAGTCTCGGTGCTGTGGTTGCTACGGAACCTGCACTGGGAAGGGTCCAGAATGTTGTTCTCCTCGAGGTAGCGGGTCAGTTGTTCGTTGACGGTCTTCTTAATGACCTTTGCCGGGAACGGGAGCAGGCAGATGGGCCGGAAGTTCTTGGGGTCCGCCTTGGGTTTCTTGAGTAAGGCGTTGATCTCGGCGTGCTTCCAGCTCTCCGGGAAGGTTGCTGTCTCGAAGGAGGTGTTGATGACTTTCCGGAGATGGGGTGTGATGGCTGTGCTGGCTTTGTTGAAGATGTGGTTTGGGCATGGGTCTGATGGACACCCTGAGTGGATGGTGTTCATGATTTTGATGGTGTCTTCGTCGTTGATGTTGGTCCAGGAGAGCAGGCGGTTGATGCGGATGGTGGTCGTGGGGGCGGAGGTCTCAGTGGTTGTCGGGGCGGTCGTGGCGTTGAAGCTGTCGTGAATGTCTGCGATCTTGCAATGGAAGAAGGTGGCCAGCGAGTTGCACAGGTCTTGCGAGGGTAGGACGTTGATGGTGTTGGAGCTGGGGCTGGAGAGTTCCTACACGATGTTGAAGAGCTCTTTGCTGTAGTGCACGTTGTTGTCTAGGTGGTCTTTGAAGGAGACCCTTTTGGCGGATCTGATGAGGTGATGGTGTCTGTGGATGGCGTTCTTGTGGGCTGCGTGGCTGTCCGGTGTTCGTTCATGGAGCCAGTTCTTCTCCAGCTTTCGGCAGGTTTGCTTGGAGGCGCAGAGGTCTTCAGTGAACCAGCTGGCTTTCTTGTTGGTGTGACTGTTGGAGGGTTTCTTGATCGGGGCAAGGGTGTTGGCACAGTCGTTGATCCACTGTCTGAGGTTGCGGGTGGCGGTGTCACGGTTGGTGGGGTCGGCAGGTGGGCTCTGGGCAAGGGTGGTGGTTAGCTGGTCCAGCAGCGGCGAGGCATCTGTTTGGTGCGGTGGTGCGTGTTGGGTTTCTTGAAGGTGAAGTGAATGCAGCGATGGTCGTTCCAGTGGAGTTCGGTGGTGTGGTTGAAGGAGACGTGAGGGCTTGCGGAGGAGATGGGGTCAAGCGTGTGACCGGCGGAGTGGATGGGTGTTGTGACGAGTTGGCTGAGTAAGAGGTTGGCTAGGTTGTCGATCAGGGTGGTGGAGTTGGTGTCGTTGTTCTCGAGGTGGAAGTTCAGGTCCCCGAGGAGGATGTAGTCCATGGAGGCGAGGGCGTGTGTGCTGCGATGGAGTCGCTGAAATGTGGTCGGGGTCCGGAAATAATTAGAGTTTAATGTACAACAGCCACTTATAGAGCCTGACTCTCAGAGGGTAGCACTGCAGAGCAGGATGAGGCTTTCTCAAGGGAGGTGGTGTTGGCTAGTAATTGCCATTACAGGTGTGCAGCAATAACACTCAATAATTGATTGTCCAGTCCGTACTTGGCTTTATAAAAGTAAGAGTACATTTATTAAACACACACACTACTCAATACTATGCACCAATTTACAAATGCATAAGCTGTTGGCCTTACTTTGTGGCATTGCATAACATCTTCACCCCTCCCGCAGGAGGGGGGGAGGCACCTCCGACTTCAGTCTTCTCGCCTGGAGCCAGGGTGGGTTCCTGGTACCCCCGGGCATCATCAGGACCCGGAGTTGGGGTCCACGGCCCCGGATTACTTCCCTGGGAGCGCGACGGTGCTCCCTGGCTTGACTTTGGCCGTGAGGGGGACGTGTGAGGGCCCTCCCGCACCTCCTCATTAACACTGGGGGCCAGCTTCACGCGGGGCACGACGGCGCTCCCCGGCTATGACTTCTCCAGCAAGGGGGGTTGCACAACGGTGCGCCCCCCTCCTCCGCAGCACACGGGCCTGGAGTTGGGTTCCCGGGCTCCTGGCACTTTTCCCAGGGGGCGTGATGGCACTCCCCTGCTCCAGTTCTTCTCGGGGGCCAGGGTGGGCTCCTGGCACCCCTCTTTACCAGTCTCACTGGGAAAGCGACGGCGATCCCTGGTTTTGCTTCTTGTGGACCTTATCCACCCCGCGGGCTCATCTTGGACCAGCGGCGGAGCCCCAAGCGCTTCGTCGTCGGTCATGGCAGAAGTCAAAGGTCACCTACATTCAGGGGGGCATATCTCAGCCCCCAGGGGTCCGATCTTGGTGATCTTGGCCTCTTCTTGCTCCTGCTGGCGCTCCCCTGCCACTGGAAGCACTTTCGTTCGCCCTCCTGGTCACACGGAGGGTGGATTCAGCAGTAAACTGTCTTCAATGGCTCCCTGCTCCAGCCTTTCGCCTGCTCTCCTCCTGGCCCTCTCTTCGCAGAGGCCCCTGCTTCTGCACTCTGGCCCTGGACTCTTCTCCTGGCGCTGTTCAGGGTCCTGGGGCAGTCGGGGGGGTTCCTCCTTCCACCTGCCCATTGCGCCAGGTTCCAGCACCTTCTGCCTCAGCAGACCACACCCCAGAGAGAGCTCCTCTTCCTGTGCATGTACTATCTGAAAGAAACACGTTAGTGTTAGATTCCTTACCTTAGAATGTCCCCAGGAAGAGGCGTCAGACTGGATCCGGAAAGTTTTCGTCAGCAGTACCCCTGCGCGTCGGTAGGCGTCATCTGTGGCTCCCCGTCCGTCGTCGTCGTGATCGCCGGTATGACGTCATCGGAGTACTTAGATGCCACCCTCGCGCGCTTCCGTCGGTTCTTCTTTTTTCCGCGCCAGCAAGCGCAGATCCGGGAAAGCTAGTACCCGTAGTCACTTTTTGTCTAACTTTTTGGTCTTTTTGACTATCCTTTTCGAGTCGACTTCGACTCCTGGTGCCAGTAGGGATGCCCGGTTTCAAGCCATGTGACGCCTGTCACCGACTGATGTCGGTTACCGACCCCCGCCGCCGGTGTCTCTACGGTTTAGGGCCTGACCACGACCACAAGTCATGCCCCGACTGCTGGGCCTTGACTTCGAAAGCTAGGCAGGAGTGGTCCCATAAGCTTCTAGAGCTCTGGCAGTCGGCTATGCGCCTCTCGAGGTCCTGGTCGAGGAGTAAGTCGAGGGACCGGTTGCAGAGCTGCAGCCATCACCGCTCGTCGGGCTCCAAGTCCTCGCATTCAGGTAAGTCGAGGCATGGAAAGAAGAAGGCGACCTTGTTATTCTGACTCCCCTTGCCGGTTGCCGGACTCTGCCAAGGGTTCGGCTGGCACCACCTGCGCGGCTCCGCCAGAGCTGCAGGAGTCGCGTCCAGCTCCACACCCTCCGGTCCCTGGGCTTAATGCGACTCCGGGCGAGATTCGAGATTTCCTCGTGGCCATGAGGTCTCTCTTTCCGCTTTCAAGGCCTGCCGGTGCACCTTCGGGTCCGACTGGGGGTCCTAGAGTGCCGGCAGCTTCGGCCCCGGCGTCATCGGCGACTTCGGTCCCGGTGCTGCAGGACCCCCCCGGGATCCAGGCCTGGAGCCCGGTCGACACCAGTCGACCTCACGACTCCTCCGCTGGCGCCGACCCCTATGGTGCCACTCCCGGCGCCACCCTTGGATGACGACTCCCCTAGTTTCAGCCCCGGTCCGTCCTTTATGCATGTTTATCAGGACACAGATGAAGGGGAGGACTGGGAGAGGTCTGAGGACCCTCTGGCACTGCTGCCGTTCAATGAGGCCCTCACCGACGTTCTGATGGGCACTTGGTCGATGCCCTCCACAGTGCCCCCCCCTGTGGATCAGAACGTGGCCCGATGCCACTGTCCACCCACCCCACCCCGAGAGTCTGGTTATCCAGGCCTCCATGTCCCAGACCACATTACCAACCGCTCCCCTGGATCGGGAATCCAAAAGGCTTGATCAGTTTGGGAAGAAACTGTTCACCTCAGTCAGTTTAGGATTGCGGTCCATTAACACTGCATGCCTTTTGGGCCGTTACACACACTCTCTGAGGGATACGATGGCGGACGTGCTGCCCCAGTGTCCGGAGGAGGCCCAGACAAGGCTCGCCCAGGCTCTTACTGAGGGGCGGGATGCAGCACGGTATTCCATCCGATGTGGACTTGATACCACGATTTCCACAACTGTGGCGATCCGTCGCCACGCCTGGCTGAGGTCCGCCAATTTTTCGGGGGATGTCCAGAACACACTCCTGGACATGCCCTTTGATGGTCGTCGCCTGTTTGGCGACAAAGCATACAGTGTGCTTGAGCGTTTCAAGGACTACAGGGCTACGGCCAAGTACTTGGACCTGTCGGGCCAGCGCCAGCAAACTTCTGCTCTTCGTCCCTTTCGTGGCCAAGGAAGGGGCGCCCCCACACGTTCGTCCAGCCACAGGACCAACCTCAACGTGGTAGCGGACGTGGTGGCCACCGTGGCGGCACAGGGGGACAGAGGCCAGGTCAGTCCATATCCGCTCCCGCAGCATTCGCCTCAAAGCCTTCCTAGTCCGACCTTTCAGGCCCATTCAACGACAGTGGGAGGCAGGGTTCGCCATCACCTACTCCACTGGCGTACCATCACTTCGGACAGGTGGGTGCTGCAAATCGTCCAAAGGAGCTACTCCCTCCCCTTTGAGGCGACCCCTCCAGCCATGCCACCGCAGTACCACCGCATGTCGGGGGATCACTTGCGACTTCTGCAGGAAGAAGTTACGGCCCTCTTGGCCAAGGGGGCCATTGAGCGCGTTCCTGGGCCAGAAGTAGGACGTGATTGTTATTCCCACTACTTTCTGGTTCCCCAAAGGGGCATGTGCCCTATCTTGGACCACAGGAGCGTCAACGGTTCCTCCGGAAAGAGAAGTTCAAGATGTTGACTTTAGCTCAGGTCCTGGCTGCCCTACACCCTGGAGACTGAATGGCAGCGTTGGACTTGCAGGACGCTTATTTCCATATCCCCGTACTGCCGGCCCACCGGCGCTACCTGCGGTTCACGGTAGGCCATGAGCACTTTCAGTTTACCGTGCTCCCCTTCGGCCTCACCAGTGCTCCTCGAGTGTTCACGAAAGTGATGGCGGTGGTCGCAGCTCATCTGCGCAGATCAGGGCTTCCAGTCTTCCCCTATCTCGACGACTTGTTGTTGAAGGCGGACTCGCCCCAGACAGTCGTCTCCCACCTCCAGCCTACAGCCGATCTCCTGCACTCGCTGGGGTTCTCCATCAACGTGCGCACCTGAGTCCCTCTCAGAAGCTCCTCTTCATAGGAGCAGTTCTGGACTCTGCACAGTTTCGGGTTTATCCTCCCGAGCAGCGGGTTCGGGATATTAAGGCTCTAATTCCGATCTTTCAGCCTTTATCCTGAGTTTGTCAGGCTGATGCTACAGCTCCTGGGGCTGATGGCCTCCTGCATCCTGCTGGTACATCACGCCAGGTGGCAGATGCCGGCTCAGCAGTGCGACCTGAAGTTCCAGTGGGCACAGCATCAGGGCAACCTGTCCGACCACGTCCTGTTCTCGGAGGGCACTGCGAGTCAGTTGCAGTGGGGGCTCATGGACCGCGATTGGGTCAGTGGCAGAACCCTCTCCCATCCCCAACCAAAGCACACAATGGTGACCGATGCGTCCCTCCTGGTATGAGAGGGGCCACATGGGAGACGTGGAGATCAGAGGCCTCTGGTCTCCGACGGAGTCCCGGGTCCATATCAACCTTCTGGAGCTGCGGGCGATCTGACTTGCACTGAAGGCATTCCTTCCCTCTGTCCAGGAAAGTGTAGTGCAGGTGTTCACGGACAACACCACCGCCATGTGGTACTGCAACAAACATGCAGGGTCGGGTCATGGACCCTTTGTCAGGAGGCTTGCGCCTCTGGACATGGCTGGAACACCAGGGCATCACCTTGGTGGTTCAACACTTGGCAGGTTACCTGAACGCCAGGGCGGATGAACTCAGCCGCCAGTGCATGATGGATCACGAATGGCGCCTGAACTTGGCCGTGGCGTAAGGTCTCTTTCAGCAGTGAGGAGAGCCTTGATTAGATCTATTCGCCACAGAAGAGAACGTGCAATGTCATCAGTTCTGTGCGTTGGAATTTCCAAGGCGGCACTCGCTCCGAGACAAATGGAGCTGCGTTCTGTTGTATGCCTTTCTGCTTATACCACTTCTGCCCAGAGTGCTGGAGAAGATCAGTCGCGACCTGGCCCAAGTCATCCTTGTGGCTCCAGATAGGGCACAAAGGTACTGGTATCCCGAGCTACTCAGTATGTCAATCGATCCCCCGGTTCGTCTGCCTCTTCAGGAGGACCTTCTGTCGCAGCAGCAGGGGACAGTCCTCCACGCGAACCTGTCCAGTCTCCACCTACATGCGTGGAAATTGAGCGGTGACAGTTGAGGCCATTTGACTTGCCTCCTGAAGTCTGTGATGTGATTCTGGCAGCCAGGCGTCCCTCCACAAAAACGGCATACGCCTGCAGGTGGAACAAATTTGTGGCATGGTGCACAGCAAAGTCTGTGGATCCACTCTCTGCCAGTCTTTCAGTGGTTCTCCTCTATCTTCTTTCTCTTGCCCAGCAGGGCTCGGCTCTGGGCTCTATCAAAGGCTATCTCTTGGCCATTTCAGCCTTTTTGAGGCTTCCTGATCAGCCTTCTCTTTTCAAGTCCCCTGTTGTGAATAGATTCTTGAAGGGCATCACACACATTTTCCCTCCTGTTCCTTTCGTGATGCCTAAGTGGGACTTCAACTTGGTTCTTACTTATCTGATATGTGCTCCCTTTGAGCCACTTCATAATTGCCGTCTCCGAATTCTGACTCTCAAAACTGCTTTCCTGGTCACCATCATCTCTGCCAGAAGATTGAGTGAGCTCCAGGCACTTTCATCTAAGCCTCCTTTCCTCTCTGTCCATCCGGACAAATTTGTATTCAGGACTTGTCCTTCCTTCCTGCCCAAGGTAGTTACCGACTTTCACATCGGGCAGTCCATCACCTTTCCCACCTTCTTTCCGCCTCTGCATCCCTCGAAACAGGAAGAGAGGCTCCATCGTCTCGACCCAAAACGTGCGCTCTCTTTTTACCTAGACTGCACACGACAGTTTCGGGTGAACGACCAACTCTTTGTTGGCTACGTGGGCACTAAGAAGGGACGGGCGGTGCAAAAGCGGACCATCTCCCGGTGGGTTGTTTTGTGCATCAAGGTCTGTTATTCCTTGGCTAAGAAGGAGCCTCCTGTGGGGATACGTGCCCATTCCACTTGTGCTACGGCGGGTACTGCTGCCCTGGGTCTCGGAGTCCCCTTGCAGGACATCTGTCCAGCAGCTACGTGGGCCTCGCTGCACACGTTTGCCAAGCACTACTGCCTGGACAGCCAAGTCCGGAGATATTGCTTTTTTGGCCGTTCCCTTCTCCAGGACTTCCAGGTGTGATCTTGGTTTGCAGACCCACCACCGGGGTTGGTATTGCTGGGGTATCTATTCTAAGGTAAGGAATCTAACACTAACGTGTTTCTTTCAGAAGTACAAGTTACTTACCTGCGGTAACGATATATCTGTAAGAAACATTAGTTAATGTTAGATTCTTTACAGTCCCACCCATCCTCTCCGTTCTGCGAACCGATATCTAGGGTTAAGGTATCTCCCTTTGAGGGCCCCAGTTTAATGGCACCAGTTTCGGTTTCTTGCATGGCACTGCGTTCCTGGCGCGGAAAGCTATGTACTGAACTGACATCAGCGCGCGAGGGCGGCGTCTAAGTACTCTGACGACGTAATCCGGCGATGACGATGCCGACGACGGACGTGGAGCCGCAGACGACGCCTACCGACGCGCAGGGGTACTGCTGACGAAAACTTTCCGGAACCAGTCTAACGCCTGGGGATATTCTAAGTTGAGGAATCTAACACTAACTAAAGTTTCTTACGGATATATCGTTACCAAAGGTAAGTAACTTGTGCTTTAAGAAGTTGGGGAGGGGGCCATCACACAGCGACACATCACTTCTCTGCCCCTGCTCCCTCCTTCCTGCCCACGCCTCTGGGTTGGTTCAATATGGCATCGTCCAGGGTCTCCGGCCACATGGTCTCTGGAAAAAGTCCCTTCCCCCGCAGTGCTGCCTTCTACCTGGTGCAGCCTGGGGCCTGGCACCCAGTGATAGCTGCTGATGGACGAGCCTGTAGCTCCACCCATCTTCTCTTCCTTAGAGAGGAGGCCTTAGCTCGTGGAAGAAAGGTTATCAATACAGCTCCCTGAGGTCAGCCCTCAGCCAGGCCCTGGTTACGGTTGACTCAGAGAAATATTACATTTCTGGATGACCCAAAAGCAGTACAAATATGACTTTGGACTCTATAGAATACTTCTTCTCACCTCTGTTGCAGTGGACTTTAGTGCGTGTCTGGTATCTGTAGGCCTTAGGAAAGTTAATCTAGACCATGGGCTCCACATCCCCATAAGGGAATAATGAAGTGAAAAACAGTAAAACACACTGACTTTCCCTGGCATGTTTTTTCCTAGTGTATAAAGCCTATTCCTTGTCACCACACCATTCTGCATAAGTCCTGCCACACCATTCACTTTGTAGCTGCTCCTGGACTGCGCATGCCAGGAATCTTCCCTCCGCAGCCCGTACACATGTGCACACACATGTACACATGTGTCTGCATGTAACCAGCCCGGTGTCCTGTACTCCATATGCTGCGCAGCGGCCTGGTCAAGCCAGGGGCACACCAGTAAAATCCCCATTCAGTCTCTTTCATTATGCGGTCCCTATGGGTGAGTCCCAACTTATGAGGCTCCCCCACAGTAAAAGCTCAATAATTAGGTGCTCAAAAAGCGAAAAATCCAGGCGGCCGTAGTGTCAGAACCACCTTTTAACAAGTTTAATATAAATTATAGGAATCGTGACTTTGATCCTGATGATACATATATAATTCAGCCATCTTGAATGCTATCAGTCATTAAGGCCCACCCCCAAGCTTGACCGGGACAGCCGATTCAGGTGCTGACGCCGGAAGGCTAGGAGGGGGGATGCAATCTTGGGGGGAGGAATAGGGTAGTGGTCCAGCAGTAGGATGCTTCACGCCCTCCTCCACTGAGGATAAAAGATGAAGTTTTCCCGACCGCGCAGCGGGCGCGCCAAAGGCAAGCCCGTCTGCGCCCGTCCGCGCCTGGACCGGGCCTAGGGCCCCCCCCTGCGTCGCAACCATCAGAACCCAGGTATTATAGCGCGGAAACCCTTCACAGTATGAGGCCTCTAGGACCTAGTTGCTGTTCAAACTCCTTTTATGCCCTGGAGCTACCAGTGTCTTGCCCAAGGTGCAAAAGGATCCTTAAACTAATGCAGCCCCAGGAAGCGAAGCAGGACTATTATTTATTTATTTATTTATTTATTCAAAGTTTTATATAGCGCGAACAGGATCCTTACAGATATCAGAGCGCTTCACAAAGACAGGGTAGGGGCAGTAGGCGTCAACAGAGATAATGGGAACAGTATAATAGTCAATAACATGGTAATAACAGGGATAATAATAACATACATACAACCAGTCAAAATACAATCAGGTAAGGAAGTAATATATACGTGTATCATATCTTGGTCGGTAGTAAGAGAGTAGCGTAGTAGTGTCCCCAACAAGTAGAGTATAGTGTATAGTGCCAAAGGATAGGGTGAGCAGTGATACAAAGCAATGCAAAGTCTCTGAACCAGTATCTATAACGATCAGGAGATCTTGGCCAGAAGGATGGATTTCACCTCTTTCTTGAAGAGTGCAGTGGAGGGGATCAGCCTGGTTTCCGGAGAGAGCGCATTCCAGATCCTGGGTGCCATTCCTGAGAAGGACCGCTTGTATGTTTTCACTTTCCGGAATCTCCGTGGTTTCAGGAGTAGATTTTTTGTACTCCTATTGGATCTCGCACCTCCTGATATAGACAACTTTTGAGCGAGGTAGTTGGGTGCCTTGTGGTGCACGGCCGCGTGTGTCATAACTGCAATTTTTAGCTGTATTCTGGCTTCAAAAGGCAGCCATTTTAGAGACTTTAAGTCTGGGGATATGTGCGAGTGCTTTCTTGAGCCAGTAATGAGTCTCGCGGCAGCGTTCAGGGAGGCTCTTAAGGGTGCTGTTGTGGATATCGGGAGACCGCTGAGGGCCGCAATTCCGTAGTCTATTCGAGGGATGACTAAAGCTTGTACAGCAGTTTGGAAGTCTTTGGCCGGGAGGAAGGGTTTAATTTTCCTCAGCGTGTTAATTTGGAAATTAGCTGCTTTTGTGGCTTTGCTGACGTGCTGCTGCATGTTGAGCTTGGCGTCGAGTGTGATGCCTAGGGATTTCGCCGAGTCCACGATGGTAGGTTGGACATTGAGTGCTGTTAGGTTGTTGAGCCAGGTTTGGGTGGTGGAGATTTTCGCCGGGGGTGAGATGAGTAGGAACTCAGTTTTCAGAGCATTTAGTTTGAGGTGATTATCGGCCAGCCAAGATTGCTATGCTATTGTTGAACTGTAGATCTCTTCCGAAACATAAAACAGAACTCGCTCTTCTGTTGGAAGAACGCATGCCAGATGCAGTCTTTCTCCCAGAGACATGGCTTATGACGGACTCTGACCCCGATATAGTGGCAGCCCTTCCCCCAGGTTTTCAAATTACGCGGCAGGATCGCCTCGAGGGGAGAGGAGGAGGCCTAGCCATCATACATAAAGAACAATATCACTGTCGAGTCATGCCTGAACCAATTCCAGACTGCGAGAGTCTAGCTTTCAGTCTGGAATTTTCCCCTAATAACTGCTTTTCTGGTACTGTTGTATATCGCCCCCCCTGGCCCCTCTAAACAGTTCCACAGCCATCTGCCAACGGTCCTAGCAGAACGAGCCAGAATTGCCTCTAATTTTACTTTGCTAGGGGACCTTAATTTTCATTTTGATGACGCCTTGGACTATACTGCTATGTCACTTATAGATGACCTAGCGGCAATACAGCTAGTCAAGCGAGTGAAAGCTCCCACCCATATCAAAGGTCACTTGCTGGACCCAGTGTTTAGTAATTGTACAGAGATCGCGGTGGGATTGCCAATTTCCCTCCCTTGGACCGACCATCTATTGGTGCCTCTCACTTGGACTATACCCAAGGTAGCACCCCCTACATCCATTGGAAGGAGGGCTAGAAGCTCGGCCAAACTACCAGTCGAGTTATGGACCAGTAGACTTAAGATGGGCCAGCCCTCCTACAACGAGGACCCATGTGTAGCCAACCAGGAATTCGAAGACTGGATTGCACAGTCTATCGATGTCACTCTACCCCTTAGCAAAATTACAGTAAAACGTTCTAAAAAAACCGCCCCCTGGTACTCGGAGCTCCTTAGGGATAAGAAATGCCAATGTAGGAAAATGGAAAGGCGTTGGCGTTTAGGCTACGCACTGGACGATAAAGCCCAATATAGAGAGGCAATTAAAATCTATAAAGCTGAGGTCAAATCTGCGCAATCTATATACTTTGCTGGCAAAATTATACAAACTAACTCCAAGCCAAAGGATATCTTCCAAATGGTGAAGAAGTTGACCAAACTCCCCTCTTCTATCATGCATTTGGATAGATCCATAGCCCATTGCAACAACTTGGCAGAATTCTTCTCACAGAAAGTCACCCAAATCTATTCTTCTTTCCCCCCTATAGCACCTCGGACCATAGCCCAGGACCAGACAAGTTGGGAGGATACGCCTTCCCAATCTCCTATCACGTTAGACCACTTCCCGCCATTAGATCCTGAATCTTTTGCTTCCATAGCTAGCAAAGTAAAATCTGGATCTCCATGTGATCCAGCACCGCCAGAAATCATGAGGCTGGCACCTCAGGTTATTTTGCCGACCATCTTGAACCTTCTAAATGCCTCCATCACTTCTTGTTGTGTGCCGCACGCCTGGAAGCGGGCCATGGTGCGTGCTCTGCTAAAAAAAACGACTCTGGACCCCGGTGACTTCAGTAGTTATCGCCCTATTTCTCTGCTCCCTTGGGTAAGCAAAGTTCTCGAGAGGCACATCAATGTCCATCTGATGCATTTCCTCGAGAACAACCAACTTCTAGATGCTACCCGGACGGGCTTTAGACCCAGGCACGGGACAGAGACTGCCCTACTGGCAGTCACCGAGGCAGCCAGAAAGATCTTGGATCAGGGAGGGTCAGTGGCAGTGATCCTCCTTGATCTAAGCGCGGCATTCGACACGGTCAGCCATGACATCTTGCTGGGACGCCTGTCGAGTGTCGGAATAGTTGGCGGAACATGGCTATGGCTCAAATCCTTTTTGAGCGATAGGTCTTTCCAAATCTTTGATGGGGACTTGGTATCCTCGAGCAGGCCCCTGAAGTATGGAGTCCCGCAGGGTTCCTCTTTAAGCCCTGCGCTTTTTAACATCTACATGAGACCACTGGCTGAGGTTGTTCGTCCATTTGGCATTAAGATCATATCCTATGCGGACGACACTCAGCTAGTGGTCTCCTTGGCGCAGGAGCCGGGCTTACCATCCCCAGGTGGTTTGGCAAAATGCTTAGAGAAGGTGAAGGGATGGATGACTTCCTCTCTTCTTAAGCTGAATGGGGACAAAACGGAGTTGATGCTCCTGGGTCCCACTAACTCCATTTCTGTCAACCCCTTGTGGCCCTCATGTCTTGGTACCCCCCCAACACCCAGAGACAATATAAAAAGCCTTGGGGTTTGGTTGGACAAGTCTCTTTCTTTTAACACTCAGGCCACCAAACTTGCGCCCACTTCCTTTGGCCTCCTAAGGATGCTGAGGAAAGTTCTTCCTCTTCTTCCGATGGAAGCCAAGCAGGTGGCCATTCAGGGTTTGATTCAGTCCCGCTTGGATTCTAACAACGTTCTCTATCTTGGCGCCCCAGAATATACATTGCGCAAGCTTCAGATTGTGCAAAATTGTGCGGCTCGCACCGTGCTCCAGCTGCCGCGCAGGCTGTCAGCCAAACCTGGTCTGCGCTGGCTCCCAGTGCGACAAAGAATCGCCTTTAAGGCGTTATGTATATTCCACCAAGCTTTCTGGGACACGGGTCCGGCCATTACTCGGGACCTGGCAATACAGTACCAACCTGGCAGAATCCTTCGTTCTAGCCAGGCATGTAATGCTACAGTCCCCAGAATAAAAAAGGCAAGAGCTGGCGGCAGGATGTTCAGTTACAACGCCGCCAAGCTGTGGAATTCACTCCCATTTCAACTCAGATCTAATACAAACCTTTCCATCTTTCGGAAACAGCTGAAGACTTTTCTGTTTAATGCTTCTCTCTAAACTTCTTTTCTGCCTTTTAAGCAATTCTATAGCGCTTGGACGCCCCAGGGCAGCAACCGCGCTTTATAAGTTGACATTTCATTTCATTTCATTTCAAGCATTGTACATCCTTGCTTGGGCTACCATATTTCCAGCTTCCCTCAAGACATCGTATTATAATGCTGTCTATTACAGTATTGCTTCCCATAAATCCTCAGAGGGTCTTTTGGCAAATTCCCTAACAAACAGCATGCCTCCAGTATCTGGTTCCTCTGGTGCCCCTCCCTAATTATGTAGAACATGCATACCTTCCTCTTCATCACTTTTCTAATGAGCTGTAAAGGATTGTAGCATCTAGCTGAACACATCACTTTCAGTTAAAGCATTTGGAAATGCTAGTGTGTGTTACTTTAAGTAACTTGATGGTGCAGGAACCAAACTATTATCAAAGGCATTGGTAAGAAAATCTTTACTTTGTACCTGCGGCCGCCGGACATATATGGCACTAAAGGAAATTAATTTTGAAATGTCCCATCAGTTTAAGCAGAAGCGAGAACATGAGACATTTGACAGTTTTGTACACCTAAAATAAAACACCATTCTACTTGCTAGAAAGAAGCAAAAAAAATTATTTTTAACATCTCACTTGGAAGTCAAGTGCTTAGTGAACATAGCAAATAAATCAACACAGACCCTATTAGTATACATCAAAGCCACTTAACACCTTCAAAACACATATGGAAACAGTTGCGTGCTGCTCATAGAAAAGTAATTTCAGCTAGATTTGTGGCCTATGTTCCTAAACTGATCTAGTTAGCCAAGTCTGGTTCTGTGCTTTGTTTGAGTTTAAATCCATATAAGACCATTCAGTATTCTCTTTGAATTTTGTTGCTTGTAAGACTGAGAAAGTATTTCACTTCGAAGAGTTCAGTTGGCATTTTGTAGTGCTCTGTTAATTTGACTTTGGGGTTTGCTGAGGGTTTTAACATGTTATTCTATGCTACCTTTACTGTGTAGATTTATACTAATAAACTCAAGTCCTTCTCCATTTCTTTGGGTACGTTTTTTGGTTGTAGGATTATCTTCTCTCTCCTTGACTTTTTGTGCTAGCTTTTTGCTCTTCTAGAGAGGCGATCTTCAGGTGCAAGCATCACAGTATAGATGTGCATAACGACACTTTTGAAATATTGCAGGACGTGGATAACTTGTTACTGTTGCCTTATAATCCTCTCCATATAGTGTTGACTGTATCTTCTTGTGAGAGATACCATGTATTAAAAATAACTTCGGCAGATCTTAGCTGTTACCTTTAACTTGAGGGACAGATTGGACATTCAAAGATAATAATTTTAGGTGTTCCTCAAAAGTGTAACATACATCGAGTATCCAAGGGTCTAAACCAATGTTCTAAGCACTATGAACTCTAGAGAACAAAAACCAAAAGTGTGTGCCGTAATAGGGAAATATTCCTCAGATTTACGGATTCCCATCACTCACCAACTTGGTGACATGCTTCATCATCTGGGTCTCCTCTTAAAGTCACTTAGGTGACCCTAAGGGCTACAACCCCATCATAATGATTTGGGAGCCCGAGGATGTTTTTATTGAACTGATAAGGGAGGAAAAGTATCTAAACCACCAGAAGAGAGCAGTTCCCTTGTGTGGGAAATAAGTGCAGTGCATCAGTGATAAGTGAAATTAAAATTGAATTGTGAAACACCCTATATTTATTGTTGTCTCTCACAGTTCAAACTAAAAACAGTGCAAAAGACAGTTTTTTTACAAATAGCTGTCTGGTGTTAACAAGGGGTCAACATGTTTCAGCCCACCTGGAGACATCGATCTGTCCAGTGCCTTCATCAGGACAAATCAAAATATTGTTGCTGCAAAAACGTGAAGAAATAATAATAAGAAAAGTTCTTTAAATTAGCTAGTACAAGTACACTTAAAGCAGTTGGAAATTATACAACCGAATCACCTGTAATCAGGAGTGTACAATCATTCCTCAGCAAAACCCGTATATCTGACAGTGTCTGTAACCTAGGAAAGGAAAAGCGCACCATGTTTGAGTTCATTAACATAGAGTATAGTATGATCAGAACAAAACTAACAATGTAGTGACATTAACATTGCCATCTACCCAACTCCAATAATGGATATAAGCCAATTATTCTTACCCCAAATGTATGAGGAGGCTACCTCGCCTCACCTGGCAACGGCTCTGGGGAAAAGGAGGCACCGCTCTATAGGGAAAAAGTAGAACAATTCCCTATTTTATTGTGGAGTTCTAAATACAAAAGAGAGAACTGGGAATCAGAGCATACTTCGCCTGCACTAGTCTTAGAGTCCCTGTCAGTTTTTGAAAAAAGGTGCAAACAACGGGCTGGAAGCACAATTCCCTATACTTCCATTAATTTAGAAGCCGATTCAGAAGAACCCAGCATTCATCAACCAACAAAACACATAATAGCCCGGCACACTTTGAACACAAATTATAGCAAATTACACAGTTCAAAAAGAATCTGGTTCCATAGGCGAGTCGATGTTCGTTTTCAATTAATTCTTTATTTTTCAAGCTTTAAAAACTTTCAAACGCAACACTTTTGAAACCGCCAACGCGTTTCGTCCCATCCAGGGACTTCTTCAGGGCTACAAAAGTACATATAAAAAAGATCTATTTACAATATATACATCACAAGGTTTTTTACAAAGAGTAAAGAAAGCACACACATTGACTTTGACAATATTACCTAATCAGTACATATTAGTATCTATAAAAAGTTTTTTATCTTAAATGAGCAACCTTTTGATAATTTTTGTCCAGTTTCATGGTCATACGTTATTACACTAATTTTGGACGCATACTTGGTACAGCATATTCATATCGAAAGGGAGGAACAGCTACAACTCTTGTTACAATTTAAAAAGGAAATTCATTAACACAGACATGTAAAAAGACATACCTTGAAAAAATAAATTAAGTTATGAATCTTCCAAAAGTACGTAATCCTTCGTGTATTACAAATGTTGATTCTCTAAAATTAATTGAAGGAAATATGATAATTAATTTTGGACTCTAGCATGTATTAGAGATTTTTTTGACCTATGCTTATAATTATGATTGTTACTTACTTGAAATTTAGTTTTTATGCGCCTCCTTATGTATTCAAGGTAATTTTTTCTCAGGTGACAAGACTTAGTTACGGGTAATGTCCTAAATATGCAACGAAAGTAAATATATATTATTAGATTTAAACAAAAACATATCAGTCATCAGCAATTTAGTTAATATTGTGTCATAATACCTCTAGTAACAAAAGGTCCCATAGATATTCAAATATTTTTTGCCCACGGGTATATATTATTATTTTACCTTTTTTACCTTTTTTTAAATTCATATATCTCCATGGCCAATAGTAATTGGTCCATAAGAACGAGTAATTCGAATGCTTATAATTGTATTGGCACAATTGTTTGGACAGACTTTATAATCAAAAACCATAACCTAAAATATTTACGAAGTGTGCTCATGTTTAATGCACCATAGTTTTAAAATACCTGAAATGAAGCACACAAATGTCAAATGACGATAGAGCTACACATGTTTCAAAGATCTAGACACAAATGCATCATTTACTTCGTGTTCGAAAAAGCATGACCGATTTATTCGAGATTTTGTTAAAAAAGAGGGATGTGGCCAAACAGTGATATATTGCATATCAAAGGCGCACAGTCATAGGCTGCATAGTAAGATTAGAAAAGTTGACAACACACCGTTTTTTTATATAAACTGGAGAGCTAAGTTTTTTAAACTAGAGACAGGATTTCAGCGCACTGGTAAACAGTGTCTGCGGGGATTTTTTCTATTAACTCACCCGGTTATTCTGTTACGAATCCCACCGAAAAGGTCCTCGATCACGTCCGCCTCACATGGTCGCCAAGGTGCATGTGTGGTGGCTAGAGGAATACTCTTTATATACTTGTGCTAATTGATAATTAGCTCAATTAGATTACTTTTAAATTGGCAAGTTTTCCGCGCTTTTTTAGATGTTAAACATTTGCGAGCCTTATAATGGGAAAAATGGGCGCCATCTTGCAGTGGGGCTATTCTGTATATAACGCGACGTAAGAAACAACAAAAAGTTTATTTGTACGGGTTCTTCACTTGTACCAGTGTTTTATTCTAAAAGCCAAACATACTTTAAGAGTTATTACTTCAATTGTATAATTTATATCTTTTTTTAATATGGTCATCAGACAAAGGGTTTTTTCGCCAAAACCGACTAGTATGATCCCATTCATGACGTTGATCGAATTTTATTTCTTTACCTCAAATATAGTACCTCATATAAAGTACATAGACTCTAAGTTTTAGAATTTCGAGATTAAACCAAAAAAGGCACCTCGTATTATTTCTAAGCGGACCGTCTGTTGTTGAGATTCCGCTTTCTCAAAACATGCGAGAAAACATACACCATATTCCCCTCGATCTGTTTATAAAGAACGTAAACATGTTCTGATCGATATTGGAAAATATTTGGCACCTAAGTAGTATATTTCAACAAATAGAAGATGTCTTTAGAGATGGTATCTAAGTAGTATATTTCAACAAATAAGAGATGTTTTTAAGAGATGGTATATTGAGCATTTCTTATTACAATAGATATTTTTGCACATATACACTAACGATCAAAGGGAAATATTGATCATATATAAAGACAATTTTTTATGTCAGTTAGATGTGGAACAGGTCTAATTCGTAATTTTTAATTTTTTTCACACCACTAACTATTTACATGCGCAACAATTTTTGGCAATAGATATATTTACAGATATAAACTAATAGTCAAAATGAAGGAAGTAATAGACATGTATAAAGACAATTTTTCATGCCAGTAAGTGGGGAACATATTTAATTCATAATTTTTTCACACCACAAAACTATTTCCATGAGCAACACATAGGTCACATTCTATCAAGGTTGTCATTACAGGGAGACCGGATGTGTCAAGCCATTACAGAAAATGATGAAATTCATTATTAATATTAAGGCCAGAGGTCACACATCTGAGTTTACAAATCCAAAGCGATTCTGTCTTCCTCAGATGTAGCGTCCTGTCACCACCCCTCACACCCTCCTTCACTTGTTCAATTACATGAAAGGTGATGTTCTGTTTATCAGGATGATTATCTAAGATGTGTTGTACTATGGGGTTTGACACATCACCATGTCTAATATTCCTCAGATGTTCTTGTATCCGTACTTTAAGGCATCTAGTACTACTACCAACATAAATTTTACTACAAGCACAGATAATAACATATACTGTGTACGTAGTATTACAGTTGATAAATGTTTTTATAGGATATTCCTTCGGGCCATTATACTTGAAATTTTTCTTTTTATTTTGGCCAAATTGACAAACTGAACAGGTCCCACAGGTGTAGAAACCACTTGGCTTTTCAGGAAACCAAGTCACCAATTTAGGCTTAGGTCTGGTTACATGGCTCGGGCACAGTAGATTTTTTATAGTGCATCCCTTACGATACACCACCCTAGGTTTTGAGGATACCAAATTAGAAAACAGGGTTTCAGATTTTAGTAGATGCCAGTTCTTTCTTAAAATGTTGTAGATGTGATTACTGTAAATTCCATATTCCATGATGAACGCACACTGACCTGGTTCATTTTTGGTGTTTTTTTACTGTGTTGAACTAGGATATCCTTTCTTTTACATTTCCTGATCTTATTTTCTGCCTTATTCAGACAACCTTCATCGTATCCTCTATGTTTGAAATCATTCCTGAGTTTGCTGATATTTAATTCAAAGTTTTGTTCCTCGCTACAATTCCGGCGTATTCTCATCATTTCGCCATATGGTATTGCAGTGAGTGTTGATTTGGGATGACAGCTGGAAGCATGCAGCACACTGTTGCATGCAGTGGGTGTTTTAAAAAGATCACTTTGGATTCTATGATTTTTGACATATAGTCTCAGGTCTAAGAACGTGATTTCTTGTTTGGAGCTGTTAATTGTTAGTTTAACATTCCTCCTATTGTTATTTAGAAAGATGAAATATGCATTGAGTTCTTCTAAGCTGCCCTTCCATATTAGAAAGATGTCGTCGATGTATCTGTGTAAAACAAAATACTATCCATCCAGTTTTTAGCTCCTGGGCCCCAAGCATGCTCCACCTCATACATTCCCATAAAAAGGTTTGCATAGGATGGAGCAAACTTGGAGCCCATCGCCGTATTGTGGAGTTCTACCTTACCCTAAATCCTATTAACTATCATTGTGCTCCAACCACCATACGTAAACACACAGCAGCACAGGGTTAAAAACCACTACTTATGTACACTGATCATGCCTATCATAGCCAAATAGGCTGCTCATAAAGACATGATATCATCATGTTCATCTAGCCAGATAAACATGTACCATAATACCTTTCTTTCTTAGCATTGCATCGCTCTGAGTACTGTGTAAAGTTAAGTTTTAATGCCTCATGTAAAGAACTAAGAGATTGAAAATATAACTCTTTACTACTAGGTGAGACACGAGTACATTGTCAAAAGAGGGAGAGCATGCCACATTACTAACGTATTCTAAATTTACTGCCGCACATCGGCTCACTCATCTTTTAAACAAACACTTGATGATAAGAAGACACAGCCGTGTTACAAAAAACAGTCCTCTTACGTTGTTTTGAAATAACGGTGTCCCATTCCATCTCCAAACCAAACTCACAATGGTTGGTATTTCGACCACGCAACTAGGCGCAAGCAACATAGGTACGCTGGCTTACCTATCTGTCGGTACCTCATGACGGTCATCTAAGCCGTCGGGGAGGTGCAGACCGGGTAGTTGCTCCCTGTATTTACTGGTAATGCCGTATCTCGTCGTCGCATGCGCCTGGGGCGTCAAGATCATGACGTCACGGCTATGCGTCAAAAGAATCATGGGAAATGTAGTTTCCTAATGGCAATATCGCCAATATTTTCGAAGCCTCTAAACTTTATTGACACAATTTTTTGTGGTAATGTTCTTTTTGATGTTAGTAATAGCACAAAGCATATGGGTATTTCAACATCAAGATTATTTACACAAACTCCAAGTCCTCAAAAGTGATCACTTACCTATGAAACCTATTGATCGTATAGTCCAGTAAATTATATCAGTGTATCTTTAAACATTTACTTGACACTTTAAAGTGACCATTGTCCTCAGATTTACTTATGGAAGTCAGTTTGGTTTTAGGTCCAGCCATAACTACCATTTGGTCCTCATAGATGCTGATGCTGACATGATCTTAAATTGTTGAGAACACCTGGCTTGAAAGTCACATTTAAACTATTTGTCATTCACACATGAACTTTATCTGTGGTGACCAGTTTAAGGTGATTTACTTGATACAGTTCTGCCTATGTTAATTTACATTGTCACGATGCCTGGTTACTTTTGGCTTTAACAAGAGAATCACTGAACCACTAACATTTGCAAAATTGCTAACTGTTCTTCTCTATTCCTCTTGAAACATAAAACATAATGCATTCATGCTTCTGATAGTTCAGGATAGTATCCCTGTATGCTCTGGTTCATACTGAAATTGCGGTTCTCCTCTTACCATGACTAGAGAATCTGGATTTCATTAAAGACACAGAGGCTGACATTATGAAATGTCTTTTATTGCAGTCTCCAACCAGCCGCATATGTAATAATACAAAGGTTCCAGAAAAGAACATTGAAACAAGGTAAAAGGTATGACATGATAACAATCTGCCTCTTTTAAATCAAGCGAAGAGAAATAAGAAAGTTCAAAGGTATCCGATTGAAAACTTGAAGGCTTCTAAAGAATCCAAATGGAGACGTAAAGAAGAAAGTAACCCAATAAGGATTCGCCTAAGGATCGTAGATTATAAAGATGGTTTACCTGAAAAGAAAGAAAGTAGTGAAAGTATCTAGAATAAAATAGATAAAATAGAGCATTTCAATGGAAATACAAGTTATTTCAGAACATCACATATGTATAAATGTAAACAATCAATGAAGCATTACATAGGTATAGATGTAAACAAATGATTTATGTTGAAGAAATCACAAATCAGCAAAAACTAGGGAATGGGAAGGGACGGATAATGTCAGCCTCCGTGTCTTTAATGAAATCCAGATTCTCTAGTCATGGTAATAGGAGAATCGCAATTTCATTACAAGAACAGAGGCTACATTATGCATGTTGGTAGCTTTGTAACACAACATTAGACATATGTTCAATAGGTTTACAATAATGTCGAGCAAAGGTATTAGCGTTCGACCAGTTGGCTGCTTTGAGAATATCATCTAACTTACCTCCAGACCAAAGAGATTTACTGGCCATAGCACCTCTAACCGAATGAGCTTGGAATTTTGCTAAATCAATACCTGCTAAGTTCATGGCAGCCTTAACCCATCTAGCAATAGAAGTAGAGGTTATAGCTTTATGAGGTTTAATAAAGGAAATAAGGAGTTGTTTCTCATTAATAGGACGTTGACTAGACATTCTCTGATAATATACATTCATGCATTCAACCACACAAAGTTTCGGGCAAGGGTCGAAACGAGGATGAAAGATTGAATCAGACATGGTTTTGGTTCTTCTGTAAACCTTGAATTTGACTCCAAATATGTTGTAAAATCTGTTAAAGATCTCCAGAGCTTAAACGTCAGACACTCTACGACAAGAGATAAGACAAAGAAGAGTTGCAAGCTTGATGGAGAGAAGTTTTCTGTTCAGAAGAGAATTATCAGGCCAGGAGATGAAAAGATCTAGAATCAAGTTCACATCCCAGAGGGTATCGTATTTGGGTTTTGGGGGTCTTTTTAGTCGAATGCTCTTCATCACTCTACAAACAATGACATTTTTACCAACTATCTTACCGTTGACAAGTACATGACCTGCAGAGATGGCAGATCTATAACAATTGATAGATCTATAACTTAAACCTTTATCAAATAGTTCGACCAGAAAGTTCACCACATCAACGATAGGTGCCTGTAGGGAATCCAAATTCCTTTCCAGGCACCAACGAACCCATAATTTCCAAATGTTATTGTATCTGTAGTGAGTGCCTGGTGCCCAAGATTCTCTGAGGAGAGTTGCAGCCTATGACGAAAGTCCTGAGATTTCGTTGAATCTCCCGACACTTTCCAAGCAAGAAGGTTCAAACTCCCTGTTTGGGTTAGGAGATGGGAATCTCCGTTTACCTCTGTAAGGAGATTCTCTAGAGAAGGGATCAGGAAGGGAAGATCGTATGCCAGTTCCAGAGTGGTGGGGAACCATGCCTGGGATGGCCAAAACGGAGTTATCAGGACGAGTGAGCATTGGTCTTGCAGGGCTCGAGAAATCTGAAAAATTGTACTAGTCCTGCAGGTCTAGTACTTTAAAAAAACTCCTCGACCTAACAGTAACCTACTTGACCTCCGTCTCTGAAACCGGAGCAAATGTGACAAGATAACAAGATTTAAAGGCATATTTATTGCTCATTTGCTTTGTGAGCAATAAAAAGGCCTTTAAATCTTGCTATCATTTCACATTTGCTCCGTTTTCAAAGACGGAGGACAAAAGTTAGTATGTTTTCCTACTTGCCAGAAAGGGCGAGTAGGACCTAAAAATAGCTCGACCTCATAAAATTTACCTCGCAAATACGAGCAGTCGAGTGGATTTGTCGAGCCTTGTCTTGTCTCACTTTCTGTAGAACTCTTTGGATCATGGCAAAGGGAGGAAAGGCCTATGCGTTGATCCCTGACCAGGGTTGTAGAAAGACATTCACTGCTAGAGCACCAGGGTCCGGCATCCAGCTGAAGTAATGCTCTAGTTGAGATGTGAGACGGCTCGCAAAAAGGTCCATCTCGAAAGGGCCCCAAATCAAGTTCAGCGAACTGAAAACAGAGACGTTGAGCCTCCAGTCGCTGTGATTCAATAGGAATCTGGAATTCCAATCAGCAGAGATGTTCGATTTCCCTGGGAAGTATTCCGCTCTGAGGGCAATTTTGTGTTCTAGACAGAACATCCAGAGTCTCCCGGCTAGATTGGAGAGATCGGCAGATTTGGTACCTCCCAAACGATTGATGTAAGCCACCGCGGACATATTGTCCATCTTTAAAATGACCAACCTCCCCTGGAGGGAATGTTTGAATCTCATAAGAGCATAAAGGCCAGCCGTAAGTTCCAGAAAATGTATGTGGTGAGATGATTCCTCTTGAGACCAGATCCTTCCTGTGTTCTGGTCCAAAAGGCATGCACCCCAACCGTGAAGGAAAGCATCTGATTCCAAAACAAAATCCGGTTCTGAACCGAAGATTGCTTTCCCATTCCACGCTTCTAGGATGTCTAGCTACCAGATTAGTTCTGATTTGGCATCCTTGTCAAGCGTAATTCGATCTTCGTAACAGAGACCGGATCTTAGATCTCTTCCTTTTTTCCTTTGTAAGGCCTGATAATTCAGAGGACCTGGAAAAATCGCTTGAATAGAAGAAGAGAGAAGACCTAGGAGTCTGGCTATTTCCCTCAACGGAAGATCCTTTTGTTTTAAGACATGCCTTATCTCTTTCTTGATCTTTGATATTTTGATGGAAGGTAGAAGAAGGAGACACTTGGAGGTATCCAGGGTGAAACCGAGAAACTCCAGTGATTTCGAGGGAGTCAGGATAGACTTTTCTCTGTTGATAATGAATCCTAGACTTTCTAGAAGATTCATAACCGTTTCCAGATCTAGGAGAATTTGTTGAAGGTCTTGAGACATTATCAGAATGTCGTCGAGATAAATGGTAAGGCGAATACCTTGTTCCCTCAGAAAAGACGCCACCGCCCTCATGACCTTGGTAAAGCACCATGGGGCAGAAGAAAGACCAAAAGGAAGGGCCTGGAACTGGTAAAGATGATTTTTCAATTCTAATAAAGGAAGGGGAGCACTCCTTATTTTGAAACTTTTTCTGAAATGTTTATAAACGAATACTCTGGCGTGCTGTTGAGGCAAGTACACTGTCCTAGTGTGCTCTGATCAAAATAGTGTGAATGTCAAGTGTTTCCACCTGGCCTCTGATGATTTTTCCACATAAATTGGAGAAAAGGCTGGTGGATCACGGCCATTGGAATGGTGAAATACGCGTCCTTTAAATCTAGTTTGACCAACCAGTCTTCTTTCAAGAGAAGGTCTCTCAGGAGGTGGATACCCTCCATCTTCAAATGACTGTAGATTAAAAATTTGTTAAGATTTTTCAAATGTATTACAGGTCTCCAACATTTCCCTTTTTTCTCTACGAGGAATAATGTACTTATGAATGTTAAAGAATCCAAGGGAACCTCTGTTATTGCACCTTTTTGGAGCACAGAGGATATCTCCTCTTCTACTATTTTTTCCTTTTCCAAGGAGATAGGTATGTCTCTTGGGAAGGAGGTTTGGAAGGGAACTTGAACAAAGTCTATCATAAATCCCTTGACAGTGTTCAGGACCCATGGATCTTGAGTTATTAGCTTCCAATTTTTGAAAAAGAGTTTGAGTCTGCCTCCCACCTTTAAGGGGATAGAAGGGGTAGGGGGTAGGAGAGGAGGACTTACTTGGTGGATTGGAGTTGAATGAACCACGAGATCTCGATCCTCTTGAGCAGTTTCCTCTCCCACGCTGAGGTTAGAAGGTAGGAGTGTTAAATTGTTGGTATCCCCGTCCAAAGCCACGGGACCTCTGATCGGGCCTCTGGTTAAATCGGCCGGAAGAAAGGCCCCTTCTCCCAGCCCTTCCAAAAAGGTTACTGGTAAAGACCCTTTTCATATTCTGTTGAGCCTTATCAAGGGCCGTAAAAGTTGAAACCTATTTCCCAAGCGACTTGATGAGTTCTTCTCCGAAAAGGAGGCCTTTAGGATGTGAAGATGGCTCTTTGTCGGCCATATCTGAAAGCTTGGGGTCAAGCTTATAGAGAATTAGTCTATGCCTTTCAGCATTGATGCTCGCGTTAGCGTCGCCCAAGAGTATAAGGGCTCTTTGGCTCCAACCTCTGACAAGATCTGTATTAAGAGGCGTACCATGGAGGTGGCTTTCTTCTGCGGAGTCGGATTCTAGTAAGGGGGCCAAGGACATCTAAAAGACGGTCCTGGCAACCTTCAAATGATTTTTCTATCCCCTTTCTAGGATCACGACCAAGCCTAAAAATACATTTTATAAGCTCAGGGTCTAGATTGGGAGTTTGACAGGTTTTATCTTCGATTGAAGGCCTTAAGCATTCGACTCTAAGAATATTTCTAGTCTCCCTTTCTAGGGGATCAAAGAATATTTCTAGTCTCCCTTTCTAGGGGATTACAAATCCACTTTTTAATTAATTTTGAAACATGATCCTGTGGGGACCATTGTGAAGCTCTGGGATGTTTTAAGTTTAAGGGAGAAAACATCACTTCCCCTAAGGGGTCTAGAATATTGTCTTTGGAGGATGCAGGGGGCTCATCCTCTGTGTTGAAGAGGTCATCGTCTTCATCGTCTAGATCCAGGATGTACTCGTCAGGTACATCTGAAATTTCATCGTTTAGGTTAGAGGGGTCATCTCCCATGATATGCTGAGCACTATGAGATAATGTGCCGCTAAGGGCATCCGAGTTACTTGGGCCGCGATGGGCACCCATAGTTGTTGTGCCGCTAGGAACACCCTTCGGTATTGAGGTGCGAGGACCTCCAATTAGATTTGAGGTGCTAAGACCTCCCATATCTGAAGAGGTGCTAGGACCTCCAGTGCTCATAGGGGTAGGAAGTTCAATATTATTACATTTCTTAGTTCGTTTACCCCTTAAGTGTAGATCATCACAAGCAGGCACCCCATCAAATTCGTCCTCTTGAGAAGGAAGAGGTCTTTTGTGGGGCATAACCTGTCCAAGAGTCTCTAACATGCATGACCTCATTTCTTTCTGTGGCATTAACCTAAAGCTTTCTTTGTCAAAGCTCGGAAAGGAGGCGCTAGCCTGCTCTGAATCAGTCAGACATTTTTCCTCTTTTTTCTTTTTTTTTTGGGGAGATTCCCTGATAATTTTTGATGATCTTACACCACTTTTTTTATGCAATCAAGTTATTATGATAGGGGTGAGCTATCCTCCCCCTTCTCTTTTTTTTTAAATTTTTTATTTTTTATATCTAAAAGAGTAAATAGCGATTTATGGGTAACTGAGAACCTTTCTTAAGAAATGCGTCCTTTCGGAGGCTTGGAAAGCAAACAGCTGATCGTCAACTGACGATCGCGAGCATGAAGAGGAAAGCCCCTTAGTCAGCAAGGCAGTCATTAGGGAGCGAGCGAGGGAGAGTAAACTGAGCACCATTAGCGCGCGAATGTGGGCGAGGGCATAAGCAGAAATAAAAGGTAATGGATAACTCGAACTAAAGAATACTTTAGTTTTTCGCTGTAAAAGAAGGGTGTTCGGATATAATTACACAAATACACAATTCAAAAGAGGTGAAGGCAATATTCCCGAATACAGGGGTGAGGGGGCGGGAGATCTCCATAAATTGGAGATCAGTGTGGTGAGGGGAGGGGGTGGGGTGGGGATTAGGCCACCAACAACCCACTAATTATCAAAATAGAGGTAATTCAAAGTGAGGAAAGAGATTACTTATCTGCTCTGAGCCGCATTTAAAAGAGGCAGATTGTTGTCATGTCATACCTTTTACCTTGTTTCAATGTTCTTTTCTGGAACCTTTGTATTATTACATATGCGGCTGCTTGGAGATTGCAATAAAAGACATTGCATAATGTAGCCTCCGTTCTTGTAATGAAATTGAGTGTTGTAGTATCCTTCCAGGGCTTGGCGAGATCAGTCAGGGGATAAATCCCTCTGAAACTGCGGTGCTCGGTGTGTGCCTTTACAAGGAAAATCTTCAAGGCGGTCTGCTATAAGTTCTTACTCATTTTATCAAAGTGCTCCAAATATCCATATCTTCTCCCTTTATCTGTAATGGGTTGTGCCTGTTGCTGTTCAATTGTGGCCTACCGTATCTAGGTGGTGGCCCTTTGAGGTAACGCTTTGGCAGTCCTATCGGAAATATGTTATGCCCTTAACTTCAACAACCCTTTTTCATACCCTCTCTTATCCACACTAATGTAAGCAGTGAATCGGAAAATGCACGAAGTCAAAGAGCAAGGGGAGACTTCTAACTAGTTGTCTTGCCTGAAAATGCAGGTCTGAGGATACCTAGCAGTTATCGGGGCAGCTTAGTTGATGCTGAGGATGATGGCGCACAGAATGCATGAGTGGCAAGAACTCCGGAGCCTCATAGCAATGTTGTCATTGCTCCTTGGTGTGTATTGTCTATGCATATTGTTTTAGTCCTTTTCCTATGCTGTGCTTAACATAGCTGCACCTACCATGCTATGGTCTACGATTGATGCATTCTTGATTTATGGTGTGTTATGTTTACTGTTTTTATTAATTTTTAAGTGCTAATAAAATGTAACCTGAAGTTGCAGGTGATTTGCTATGCCCTTTGTAGATCTATTCTAGTCTCACATCTGCTTAACTAGTATTAAAACGAAATCCGTACTAGTCACTAAATTCGTAAGACTGGGAAAAAGGAAACGGAGCGTTAACTCCTCTCTTTCTTCTGTACCATTTACAGGCAGTTCAGTGCCAACAGGAGAGTTGTGCAACTATACTGCTGGAACATGATGCAGATCCAAATCTCATGGACATCAATGGCAACACTGCCCTTCATTTTTCTGCCCGCATTCCAAGTGTCTCTTTCTCAGCAAAGCTTCTAGAGCACGGCGCACACATTGATGCCCAGAATAAGGTAATGTTGACAATTCTGTTCTTCCTCCCATACCTTAGTCATTTACCATTTGCCTTCTGTTGTACATCATTCTCCCAATACTGGGTGCTCTCTATTACAATGATTTTACATATAAACAAGCATTGGAAATGCAACAGGTTTCGCATTATTAAAGTTTGAGCAGTTGTCATTGAAAATCGCAATGTTAGTGCTAGTTATGGAATTGCAATTATACTGAAATACAATGACATGTAATGCGTAGGTGTATTAAAAAGTTAAATGATAGATAATGGTGTTGAAGTAGTAGTTAATAAATATTGATGTATGTATTTTGCATCTTTTAAAAAAAATCTTAGTTATGCAATGGGTATGTACGTAAAATATGTGGCTGTGACTTTGATTTACAGTTTGCAAAAAAGAAAACACATTTTGCAAGTAAAAGATGTTTGTGTCTGGCTTGCAGCAGTGTGTGGCGTGCAGCAGTGTGTGGCGTGCAGCAGTGTGTGGCGTGCAGCAGTGTGTGGCGTGCAGCAGTGTGTGGCGTGCAGCAGTGTGTGGCGTGCAGCAGTGTGTGGCGTGCAGCAGTGTGTGGCGTGCAGCAGTGTGTGGCGTGCAGCAGTGTGTGGCGTGCAGCAGTGTGTGGCGTGCAGCAGTGTGTGGCGTGCAGCAGTGTGAGGCGTGCAGCAGTGTGCAGCAGTGTGCGATGCATGCAGCAGTGTGTGGCCAGGCAGCGTGCAGCAGTGTGTGGCCTGCAGCATGCAGCAGTGTTAGAAGGGGCGGACCCAGAGGTCAGGCTATGTCTCTCCGACTACTCCGTGACCGACCTCTCCCACCAATAATGCAGAGCCTTAACGTGAGGTCCCCCCGGGGAGGACTTCGAGTATCGAATCGTACACACTGAGATCACACCACACCTACGAACGGACACCACACCGTGGGTTTTCAGTAGTAAGATCTTTATGAACAGAAGAAGGAATTAGCACTCTTATTTACAAGCGATCGAAGGATCGTAAAGTTTCAGAGATTCGGGTAAAGGGAAGCGGGACAGTCTTAGTCTTTCGGCCAGTACGAAGCGTACCCTGCGCACAGCTCTCAATCCTTTAGCCGGGGGGATACGACAGATGATGGTCGTACTGGGTGTCCAACTCACTTCAGATCGACTCAGTTCGGGATGGTAGCGTCGATGGTCCAGCTGGACCAGAGTGCTTCTCGAGCTGCGACGGAGTCAGCAGGGCTCGATCCGGAGGATAGTTCTTGCGGAGCCGCGACCACGTCCACAGGGCTCAGGAGGTTCGATGAAGTTCTTTAAGGTTCAAGATCGAGCCCGACAAGGTCAGCAGGGCTCCGATGTTCCAGTTCCGTAGTTACGAGGATGAGCCGCAACAGCGTCAGCAGGGCTCCGATGTTCCAGTTCCGTTAGTTACAAGGATGAGCCGCGACAGCGTCAGCAGGGCTCGAAGAGTTCCGAAGTTCAGTTTTCCCCAAGGGTAAGCCGCGATCAGATCAGCAGGGCTTTCTTGTCCAGGATATAACTGCCCGCTAGATCTTGGGCGGGCCTTGATATAGATCAGGGGCCCTTTGATGTCCGGACCCTCGCAGGCAGGGGTCTGAGGCCTTGGGGGCTGGTCCTTGTGTAGTGTAGTTCCTATATTCCCAATAGGCTCTGCGCATTGGAATAATATATTCAGCAGTGTAGACGTAGGACTGAGGTCGACTAGGTCTCTACTGACTATATTAGACTTAAGTTTTGCCAGCTAGCTCAGAGGTCACTAGAAACTTTCTCGAATAAACGAGGAGGAGTTTAACCTCCCTGGATAGACAAGAAGGGATTAGCTTCTGACAACCATATAACATGACAACTTTGCTCCCTCAGAATAAGAGTGTATCTCTAGAGTTGTGTGAAAATAGACAGCTATTTCACTCAGTCAAGTGTGCATACTTAGTTTCACCAGAGTGCAGAGAAAAGAGAGACGGGCGTTTTCAATAAAAGGTGTTATTTATTGAGCAGTCTTCTTTCTCATACAAGAGAAATGAATTGCCCCAATTGCAATACTCATAGTAAAGTAAAGTGCGTACAGTAAAAGGAGGATTAAGAAATAATACTGTAAAAGCATTGATATGGTTTTCCTAGCCATAAGATACTTTAAAATAGAAAAAATATATACATACTTATATACATAGACTAACGTACTCAACTGGTGCTTCTAAATACGCCTACCACGGTGTACCTGACCTAAGCCTAATACGTGGGAAGGAGTAAGTAAGTAGCAGTTTAAGTTAAGTTGGTTTTGCCAAGAATCTGACTCAAGAATTCTCTCTAAGGTTTTAGTCAGCTCCGTACCTGGGTATTTAGAAAGCAGGAAGTCTTGTATCTCTCTCTCAGGACTCGATATCCCAGTAACCCGCGAAGGTATCTGGAAACACCGGAGCTGGATTTCTCGGCAGGAGAAAAGACAGCGTCCCTCTCAGTGCGTCAAAGAGGAGGGGCAGCGTCCGTGGGCTCTCGCATCAGCTGGGCTCTCGGGCAAGTAGATAGCTGCTCTGCTCCAAAACCACCACCGTGTGTTTGCTTAAGGCAACGTTGGTATATTTATACCTGAAAGGTGCCGGGTTTGACGTAAGGTTGGACATAAGACGTCAATAAAGATGTCACTGAGAACTGGCCGTTCTTAGGGTGCTCACAGGAGTTCCAGGACGAAATCAAAACAAAAGCAATGGGGAATTCCCAGGTTGCTGGAGGTTTGGTTTGTTTACAGAACTCGTTGTACTTGCTAGGAGCCTGGGGAAGTAGCCTTGCTTAATTTGGACAGCATGGGCTATGACTAAATATGGATATGATTCTTATGCCTTTATAAGGATATTAATGATTATAACCACATAAGGGCATAAATCAGGACTATCGAATTTAGGGTCCTAGATAGAACTACAACACCCACTCCACGATCTAATGTCCCTCATTACTTAAAACTAAGCAATAGTAAACATATAATGATGCATGTGTTTTCCAACCCACCCCAAAACACATAAATTTGCATATTGAAATGGTATAAGGTAATTCACGAAAATGAGTAATGGTACTGTACGTTTTCAAGCAGTGGTATCATTCAGTTAAAAAATGCATATATATATCAGCTGAATGAATTGCGAAAATTTACACATGAAATGGCTCTTAATACAGAAAAGAAGGTCGAGACCATTCCATCACATAATAATACAAATTCTGTACATATGCTAGAGGCTGAGGTAAAATATTGTCTCTAGAGTTCCTAAAAATAGAAGCTCTGTTCTCAAAGAATAGTTCTACTTTAAGCAGAGTACATGTGCCAGAAAAAGGTAAATATTTTGGAAGTGGAAAAAAATAATTTCGTTTTCAGGGGAAAAACGGCTCCAAATATTTTCAGTAGCTTTTGTTTATCAAAGCTGAAGGCCGAATTCAGAGTTCAGGGAACACTGTGTGCTCGTTGCTTAAAAAAGTTATTCTTTCTGTTCAGGGGAGAACATAATTTCAGACTGTCTACGGCTTCAGGTGAAAGTTCGACCAAGTTTGAAAATGCCGCTACAGTGCAGTCGTGAGAATGATTGCTATCATCGATGTCAGGATCAGCAATGCTCACAGAAGGTCGTACCTGGGTGATGCTGCTCTCATCTCGTACTTCACTACCCCCTAATCGTAGTGGTGAAGTCTCAACGAATGCCCTCATCAGAATGGGTAGCCGCTGGGGACAACACGATGCATGAGCCGTTACTGGACTTAGCAAAGTATCTGTATCCATTGGTACTGCTGATGGTAGTGTAAGACAGACGTCCAACACGCATTCTTCTCCGCATAGCATACATCGAAGCACAGGTAAGATGCAATTCTGCCAGATGGGTCTGAATGAAAGAAACCGGGTCATATTCAGATCTCTTAGCCGGGCTAATCCAAGGACTTTAGTTATGCGGTCCCGATAGCGTATAGCTAGGATCGTTTATTCCATCGTTGCTGGAGTCTTGTCTGCGACTTGGCTTGCCATATCGGAGCAGAAGGATCAAAAATAAAATGCCTGCTACGAGTCCCAACAGAAGTGGTAGGCCGCCAAAGACAGAATGGACAAAATTAGGAAAAATGCCAAGAACTGTTTCGAAGGGTGTTAACAGTCCCGAAAAAATTGTCTTAAATATATGTGGGATACCAGTGGTATCTGACATACTTAGGATTTGGCTTAGCATTTCTACGAAATGCACGGGGCACTTTGTTGATAAAAGGGTATGTATCTCTGCCGTTGTCCTTGCAACTTGCAGATCATACGTTTCTTTTGATGACGTCAAGGGCACAGTTGTCTGTAAAAGAACAGACTTTATTCTGCTTAAAGTATCAATTCGAATAGAAGAGATATTCAAAGAAGGCCAATTTTTTGCCTCCGTGTCTGGAGTGCTGTTTGGATACAATACTTGCATACAGCAAGTGACCATGGAACTCACGCTGACGAGATAGGCTTTTCCTGGCACCATGCCACAACAGCTGTGGTCCACTATTAGAATGTAACTCCCGTTAGAAAGTCGTCTAAAGAATGGCTCTATTTGTGTTGCAGGTGTGCCGTGCTGGTGACATGAAAGGTTATTTGAAGTCCCCTCACAGGCCCCATGCAGGTCAATACCTTGACACAGAAGTATACCGCTTAGTGATTGTTTACAATTTTTTCCACTAAGAAATACATTTTGTTTCTTTTCACTGTAACATGTGTGTGTATAAGGTAATTTCCATGATGACTTGATGTACCCTTTACCCAACCTTTCATACTGGCCCGCTGGTATATACTCTTGGCAGCATTTAAATTGGAAAGTTGTTATCGGAATTGTGAATATTCCGTGTATTATCCATTCAATGACAGGTCTTTCTGACATTGTCAATGGTAATCTCTCAAGTTTTTCAATGCTCAGAATCGTATAGTCTGCTCCTTTTTGTGCCAAACTGATTTGTGTATCAGTAAGGTTAAAGATAGAGAATAATGACGTTGTGTTGATTAAACGCCAGGGCACGTAGCCTGAACGCAGATTTTGCAACGTCCAGCCAAGCTGTACAATAGAACGCAATTGGGACTGACCGTGTTGTAACATCAGTAAGTCCTGCTCTATGATATCAATGGCAGAGGATACAATACTGTCCAGTGAATATATTCTGGAGGACAGAGTCATTAACCCATTGTCCACACAGAAAATGAGTTTTCCAAATTAATACAATCAATTTCTCGTATTTTTTCTGCTGTTTTAATTTGCATCACTTTCCAAGCTTCGTTGTAAGTAGCGTATATACCGTCGCTATGAAACGTTTTTGACGCTGTTTGCGTGGTCCTATTATGAAATCCCGCAAGTCAGCACCGTCTTTAAGTAAAGTCAAGTGTTGCTTAATTTCAGCCAGTGTGGATGTCTTTAGCCATTCGAGGCAGAGTTTCCCTACACTGTATGTTGTGACTATCCCTGGATGTTGTCTCTGGGGGTATCTTGGGTCTGGCCTGGTCATTTTTAACCCCTGTGTTTTGTTCAGGAATCTATCTTGACAGTTATTTGCGTCTGTGGGCCAGATCAACCATTTTTCCAATCAGGATGTGTTCTGTTTTAGTTAAAAATATGGGATACGTCTATCTCAACATCTGTAGTGCTATTACTGTCAGGTGTTGGCTTTGGAATAGACGGTTTGTTTAAGTCTTTAATTTTGGCTAGGCCAAGACAGGTTGTCTGTTGAATTTGTTCTGGGATCATGCAGGCTCTAAATAATGCTTCTATACCTTGGACCTGCCAATCTTTGATACCCCAGATTGTTTTTGTTTCAATGTTCTTTTTCCAAAAATCAAAACCAAATGTAGTCATTTTGTCATAAAATGTTTCTGAATAAATCAATTTAGTATTTGTCAGCATTGTTTTCACCCCTGTCTTATTTAACAGTTTGAAATAAAACGTTTCTGCTTCACTTGTGTTAAACCCTGAGAAGTATGGGAATTTCTCGTAAAATGTTTTCGAACTACCTTTTGGTGGAGTTGCACAATGTTCCCATTGATTATAATTAAAAACATTTCTAGGTTGAGCATATTTATGCAAATAGTGATGTGCAAAGTGGTTGTAGCAATACATTTCTTCATAATTTGATGAACCCTGTAAATAATCATGTTCTGTAAATGTTGCTGACATTACTAAATCTGACATCATATCATTAATACTTTCAAAGTCCCAATCATTAGAGAATGTACTCGGTTTTACAAAGTCACTTAATGAAACCTTGAACTGGTGTGGATATTTCAAGAGCTCGACCGGGCCATAGATTTCGTAATCCGTTTTGTCCCATGCTACCCCACCGGGTATTGGATTGGCTGTGACATTCACTGATGATAGTTCTCTTTTCTCGATGTGAGATGACTTGTGTGGCTTTAGGACCAAGTTGATGTTCTGACTTGCTGTGTCCATTGTACTGCATTTTCCCTCAATACATTTTCCTAAACAAAGAACCATGATGAGCCAAAGCAGGAGGAAAAGTACACCTAACACAATCCAAAATTCAATCCATGGAGAAATCAGATAGGTTTCTTTGAGTTGATGAAAGAGTTCTGTTACTTTGTCTTTAAAAGTTTTTGTTGTTGGCTGTTCTTCAGGCTTGCTTGGATCCTCAGAAAAGTCATCAAAATTGATGAAGTAGCCAGATGCAGTTCTGTCAATTGTTGGAATCGCTTCCGAATTTTCATTTGCTTTTGGATTTTTCTTAGTTTCATTAGCATAGTCTGAGGCTACATCGTTGTAGACTGGTGTTTCTTGACGAACTGTTGCAATTTGCGTTTCAAGAGGCACAAGTTCCATGGCATTGTTGCTTAGTCCTTTTTTATTCACTGCAGGTTTATCAAATGTGATCAGTCTCTCAGTTTGAACCTCTTGTATTGTAGCAAGTTTTGGTACTCTGCTACTTCTTGGGAGTCCACTGGGCCTACTACTTATTATTGGCCACATGATTGTGGTTTTACCAGGTCGATTGATGCAACTCGGTTCTCCTTTTTACCAGCAAGGGGCGGTAGTACAACTGATCTTGTTCCGCTGACAGCTAAGACAGGTACTGCTTTTCTGTAAGAAGGCCCAAATTCCTTCTTCACCGCGATCTTCTCTCTGACCAGATCCCCAATCTTTGGAATCCAGACAGGCCTTTCTGGGACAGGTGGTTTTTCTTTAGTGGCTGTTGGCTGTTGTTTTAACTTTATGTTGCTCAGGCCTTTTCTTGTTTCATTTAAGTCCTGTAAAATAGCCAAACGATCTTTGATATCAAAGCGTTTTTCTTCTACCACTGAAGTCTGACTATCTAAGTCCTGAATATGCATTCTAGTCCCGAACAATAGTTCGTACGGACTGAAACCTTTTAGAGAATTTCTTGGCAGATTATTAAGACTACGTTGGACACTTGTTAAATGTTGGACCCACCCATCACCCGAACCTAATACCCTCGCCGTTATAGATTGCTTTATGTCCCGGTTTTTTCTTTCCACAATCCCATTTCCCTCAGGATGGAAGGGACACGAGTACCGCAATGCAATGCCCATGCTGGTCATGGCCTCCTTATAAGCTCGAGAGCTAAAAGCAGGACCCTGGTTAGAATGTAGCATGCCAGTTGCGTATGTGCCGATATAGACTCGCAAATCTTTTATAACAGTTCTGGCGTCAGCCGAGGGCTGTGGCCACATTTTAAGTGAATCTAGTCTTAAAAAAGAATAATGGGACGCTTGATTTTTGCGTATAGATAGCCTTATGCTATCTAAACGAAGAGCCATGGCAATACTCGGCCGGTTCGCCACTGCGATCTCTGTTGCAGTTTGGACAGTTTATTGCAAATTTGTGTTGTTGCAGGCTCATTCCCGGCCACCAGTATTCTGATTGTAATTCTTTCAGAGATTCATTGATCTTCTGGTGCCTTAGACCTAATCCCATATGTGCTTCTTGAATCAAGAAGATTCTCCTGTTCGTGTTTGGAATTACTCTATCCCCCACTCCAGGGATACGAGCAAAAGGAACGGAGTTTGCATCGATTATGTATGTATAATTGAGTGGATAGTTCACGGGTAATGCTGCACAGTCTCCTTTTGAAGACTTTTTTACCGCCAGCATGGTTTCCCCGTCTATGTATTTTTCTGAACGCTTTTTTGTGGCTACGGAAGCCGAATTAGTTGCTTCCACTGTGGCTGTGTTAGCCAATTAATTCCCTGCAGCGTGAACGCCATCACGCTGATGACTCAGTGTATGGATCACGTGAGTCTTTTGTAGTTCCTTCTGTAAAAGGACCTACCTGTTCCCAAAGCTTTTTATGGTTTATTGTGGCACCTGTGTCATCTTTGAAACCGTTTTGAACCCAGTTCTGCAAGTCATTATTGTAAGATTTGACGCAGTAATGCGAATCGCACACTATTATTGCAGGGAATTCGCGATCCGCAATATCGAGCGCCATCTTTAAAGCTAGTAGCTGAACTATCTTTTATAGATTGAGTCATAGTTACAAGTGGTCTCAATTTACCTCCGTGCCACCGGCATTTAACGACCGTGCACGCAGCACTGTAAGCTTGCTTACTCCCTACTGCGGGTTGTGCTGATCCGTCTGTATAAATTACACAGGCGTAAAGTTGTAGAGGCAGAATTTCAGTCGGCAGAGGACATTCATATTCATATTGTAGAAATTCTTGTGTTTTTAAATTAGGATCAAATTCGTATACTACGTCTGTTGCAGCAAGAGAATTAACCCATTGGATCCATCTCGGATGTAGTGCCTTAGCATTTGGAATGCTTGCTTTTGTTACCGCTTCTAGGGCTGGTATTGGTGTAACGATTATTATTCGTTTACCGTGTGCTAGGGCTCTCTCTTTTGCTACAGCAGTCTAAACCGCAGTTAGAATTTTTTCAGTTGAACTGAATTTCATTTCAGCTTTTGTGTACAAATGTGATTTGTAAGCTATTGGTACCGTTTCTCCCTCATTAGAGGTCAGGTACGTGAATCCGCATCTTCCTGGGATGACTCGGATTACAAGGTTGCGTGTGTTTTCGCGTGTTTGTAATTTTGTTTTAGCTAACATGTCTGTTTGCAATGACCTCAAAATTTCTGTGTGTTTTTGAGTCCAATTGATTGGTTTAAAATCAGGTTTTATTAATTCATAGAGAGGTTTAACCCTCTCTGCATAGTTTAGAATGTAAGTTCTTCCGAAATTCAGGAAACCTAGTATTGATTGTAAGTTCTTCAGCGTTTTAGGTGCTTGGAGGACAGCGCATTTCTCTAAGAAATTGTCCGCTAGGCTTTTGCCTTCACTTGATAATTCATATCCTAAAAACAGGACTGTTAGATGGGCAATTCGTGACTTTTTAAAGTTGAATTTGTAACCCTCAGCTGCGAACCCAAGTATTATGGTGTTCACTCTTTTCAAGTGAGTGTCCAAGTCATCATCTGTGAGATAGATGTCATCGACATATGATAATGCCTCATCATCATATATTTGTAGTAACTCTGTTACTTTTGCTGAGAATAATCCTGGGCTATTCTTGAATCCCTGTGGGAGTCGACAGAAATTTGTGTGACCCCATTATTGAGAAAGCGGTCAAATACCTGCTTTCAGGCGCAATGTTTTGACAAAAGAATCCATTAGAGATGTCTAATGTCGTTTTGTATTTTTTGCGCACAATGTTATTCATTAGTGCTGCACTGTGTGAGTTTTGTACTGCAAATGTTTTGCAACATGAGTTAAGATGTCTGTAGTCCAAAACTAGACGATATGAATCGTCTAGCTTGGAGACAGGAAACAAAGGATTGTTCATTTGAGAGGTGCATGTTTCAATCACCCCTTAGTATTCAAGTTGATCTAAGATCTCCCTGACTTGCTTTTTAGCTTCTTGCTTAATTGGGTACTGCCTTTGTGCAGTGGGTTGACATTTTAACTGGATTTTGTGAGGAGGAGAGTCCTCATCCCATCCTACATGATTTTTATATAATGCAGGAGCTTGGGCTACTGCCCATTTTCTTGCATATGTATATTTTTTATGAATCGGAATATGATTTGAGAAGGCAGGCATAATCATTTCTTCGCCATGAGGGCACTCCCTGACAAACTCTGGTGGCCAGTCTTTCTCAGCTAAAAGGATGTCATAGCCTTTGGAAAGGTTATCCCAAAATAGACCCCTTACTTTCCTAGTCTTATCTCCCTCTATACGTAATGTTATTTCGTATATTTTATGAGGTTTGCTAACTCTGGTATCTGCAGTTTCCACCTGAATGTATTCATTCGTGTCCACTGTCTCCAGAAGATTCATTAGGATCTTGCGAGCTATGGTCACTTCTGCTGCGCTGTCTAGCATTGTCTGAGCCCACTCTCCGTTTTTCAGTTGTGTCCTCAGTATCCTCGGCATGTTTAATTATTTTAATACTGGCTACCTTCTTTCTTGGAAATTGTAATTTTTTACTTTGATGAGCAGGGTCTTTGTCTTTGGACTTGACGTGCTCTTCCCTTTGTTCTGACCCTCCTCTTCTTTCCGATTTCTGTGAAGAAGTCTGAAAAGATCGAGAGGGACGTGTATCAATATCTTTATCTATCAGGTTTTTTCAGATTATCCCTATTTCTAAGGTTGTATCTGTTCTCAGAGGGCTCTCTCTGGGGAGACTTGTGTCCTTGGTCCGGAGATCTTTCTCTCCTCCGAGGAGACCTTCCTCTGGACTGGAATCTTTTTTTTTTGGGAGTGGATTGTTTATTTCCATCCCAGTTCTTTTTTGGAGTGTTTAGATTATTTTTTTATGTTCTGTGGTGTTATTTTGTTTGTGTTTCCCTGATGAGGGGCCAGCTGTGGAATGTTAATTGCTGGTTGGACTGTTGTAGTCCGCATTACATATTGGACTAATTGTCTATGTATTTTAATCAGTTGTTTTAGCTGAGCTAAAAGTTCTGGTACTGACATTTTTTCGATGTCTGGATGTGGTGTGTAGCTGGCTAGTCAGCTCCGTACCTGGGTATTTAGAAAGCAGGAGGTCTTGTATCTCTCTCTCAGGACTCGATATCCCAGTAACCCGTGAAGGTATCTGGAAACACCGGAGCTGGATTTCTCGGCAGGAGAAAAGACAGCGTCTCTCTCAGTGCGTCAAAGAGGAGGGGCAGCGTCCGTGGGCTCTCGCATCAGCTGGGCTCTCGGGCAAATAGATAGCTGCTCTGCTCCAAAACCACCACCGTGTGTTTGCTTAAGGCAAAGTTGGTATATTTATACCTGAAAGGTGCCGGGTTTGACGTAAGGTTGGACATAAGACGTCAATAAAGATGTCACTAAGAACTGGCCGTTCTTAGAGTGCTCACAGGAGTTCTAGGACGAAATCAAAACAAAAGCAATGGGGAATTCCCAGGTTGCTGGAGGTTTGGTTTGTTTACAGAACTCGTTGTACTTGCTAGGAGCCTGGGGAAGTAGCCTTGCTTAATTTGGACAGCATGGGCTATGACTAAATATGGATATGATTCTTATGCCTTTACAAGGATATTAATGATTATAACGACATAAGGGCATAAATCAGGACTATCGAATTTAGGGTCCTAGATAGAACTACAACACTTGGTGAGGTCCGTCGGTTGGCCCTTTGATCTCTTTGAAGATGCGTCCGGGAATTCCCAGACGGCCAGCAGGGTCTGGAGCCAGCACTCGGGAAGGCCAGAGGTGCGATCGAAACCAGTCTCTCAGGGGAGGCCGGAGGTGCAATCGAAACTCCCTGTCTTATCTCACTCGGGGAGCCCTTTACCCTCCCAGCTGGGGCTGGCGCGTCTGGGGCCTAAGTTTCGCTGGGGCCGGGGGTCATGCTAGGCCCAGGGAGTCAGGGATCTCGGGAAGGGAAAATGGCTGCCGGTGGCCCTGTGGGGTGATTTGAATTGAATTTTTTAGTAATTTATAGAGCGCACATTCACTATCCGTGAGGAGGGGGTGAGGAGTGATGATATTTAGATAGGCCGTGCACCAGGCGGGCTGCCTGGTTCTGCACTAGCTGAAGGCGTGATGCAGGTCCTGGGCGCGCGGGGCCGGGAAGGAGGACGGGGGCATGCAGGGGCTGGTCGTCAGGTGGTGGGGTCGTGTTGGGCGTTTGGGCGGACATGGACAAAACGACCAGGGGTTTTGGGCTACCGAGCTAGGCTAACAGGGTGCTGAGGAACGGGGTGGAACCACGCCACGAGGCCAGGTCCAACACGCGTCCCCCCCAGCTGAAAGGCGGAGAGAACTACCCATCCCCTTGGGGGTTCTCTTCACTGAGGCGGAAGAATCGGGACAGGCCGTCTGCGTTGGCGTGGTCAACACCAGGCGGGTGCTCCACAGTGAAATCCATCCCCTGTAGGGAGATTGACCATCACAACAGTTTGGGGTTCTCCCCTCTCATCTGCATTAGCCACCGGAGGGGTCGGTGGTCGGTTTGGACCCGGAAGTGAGTACCGAACAGGTAGGGCCTCAGCTTCTTCAGGGCCCAAACCACCGCGAAGGCCTCCCGCTCGATGGTGCTCCACCTTTGCTCTCGAGGGAGTAACCTCCGGCTAATGAATGCCACTGGCTGGTCCAGGCCTTTCTCGTTCATCTGGGACAGGACAGCTCCGATGCCATGCTCGGACGCGTCCGTTTGGACCACGGACTCTCGGGAGTAGTCGGAGGCCTGTAATAAGGGGGCAGTACACATGGCGTCTTTCAATGCTACAAATGCCTCTTGGCAGGCGGGGGTCCAGTTAACTTTCTTTGGCTGGTTTTTGGAGGTCAACTTCGTGAGGGGAACTACGACGCTGCCATACCCTTTTATGAATCTCCTGTAATATCCCGTGAGCCCTAGGAATGCCCGCACTTCCGTCTGGGTTGTGGGAGCCTCCCAGGCCACGATTGCATCGATCTTGGGTTGGAGGGGTGCCACTAGGCCGCTTCCGACCTGGTGCCCCAGGTAGACCACGGACCCTTGTCCGATATGGCACTTGCTGGCTTTGATGGTGAGACCCACCCTCTGTAGGGCTACCAAGACCTTCCGGAGGTGTCGGAGGTGCTCGGTCCAGTGGGAGCTGAATACCGCGATATCGTCCAAATACGCGGCACTGAATTCCTCCAACCCCGTCAGTACCTGGTTAACCAGCCTCTGGAAGGTGGCGGGGGCGTTTTTCATTCCGAAGGGCATCACCCGGAAATGGTAGTGACCATCCGGGGTGGAGAAGGCGGATCTCTCTCTGGCTCCCTCTGTAAGGGCGATCTGCCAGTATCCGCTGGTCAAGTCGAAGGTGCTGAGATAGCGAGCAGACCCTAGGCGGTCAATGAGCTCATCTGCTCGGGTAATGGGGTGGGCGTCGGTTCTGGTGACTGCGTTGAGCCCGTGGTAGTCGACACAGAACCTTAGCTCGGGAACAGCGCCGGGGGCGGCCACCTTCGGAACCAGGACCACGGGGCTGGCCCATGGGCTGTCAGAGGCTTCGACCACTCCCAGGGCTAGCATCTTGGAGACTTCGGCCTTGATGCAGGCTCGGACTCGGTCAGGGACGCGGTAGGCTTTGTGCCGTACCGGAGGGCTGTCCCCGGTGTCCACGTCGTGGACGCACCAACTGGTGACGCCGGGGACGAGAGAGAAAAGGTCAGAGAACTGCCCTAGTAACTGGCGACAGTCCTCGCGCTGCTCGGGGGTGAGGGAGGAGGAGAGACTCACTCCCTCTACGGAGGCATCTTTTTCCTTCGCACACAGGAGGTCGGGGAGAGGCTCCGTGTCCTCTCATGCTCCGTCGTCGGTGGCGAGGAGCAAACTCAACTCGGACCGCACGAAGTTGGGCTTAAGGCGGTTCACATGAAGGACCCTCAAGGGGTTCCTGGGGGACTGCACATCGATGAGGTAGGTAACCTGGCTCTTTCGTTCTACCACCTTGAAGGGCCCTGTCCACTTGTCCTGCAGGGCACAGGGTTCCACAGGGGCCATCACCCAAACCTGCTGCCCGGGCTGACACTGGACCAAAGTGGCATTCTGGTCATACCATCTTTTCATCTCTTCTCGACTGGCCTCGAGGTTTGCCTCGGCCAGCTCTCGGAACTTCCGAGTCTGGTTTCGGAGGGCCAGAATGTTACGAAACACATCTGGAGGGGGGTCCAGGGACTCCGTCTCCCATCCTTCTTTGATCAGGCTGAGGGACCCCCGGACGGGGTGCCCATACAGCAGCTCGAAGGGGCTGAACCCCAAGGACTTCTGGGGAACTTCTCGGTAAGCGAACAGGAGGCAGGGAAGGAGGACGGCCCACTTGCGCCGCAGGGGCTCCTCGAGACCCATAATCATTCCCTTGAGGGTACGGTTGAATCGCTCAACCAGGCCGTTACCTTGGGGATGGTATGGGGTGGTGAACTTGTACGTCACCCCACACTGTTGCCAGAGGGACTTCATGTACTTGGAGATGAAGTTCGTCCCTCGGTCGCTCACCACTTCTCGCAGGAATCCCACCCGGGAGAAGATCCCCATGAGGGCCCGCCCCACTACGGGGGCCGTCACCGTTCGGAGGGGAATGGCCTCGGGATATCGGGTGGCATGGTCTACCAGGACTAGGATGAACCGGTGGCCTAAGGAGGTCCGGGGGTGAAGGGGCCCCACAATGTCTATTCCCACCCGTTCAAAGGGGGTACTTACCACGGGGAAGGGTTGGAGGGGAGCCTTGCGCCTCCCCCCACTCTTTCAGCTGGCCTGACATGTGGGGCAGGATCTGCAGTGGGCCTCCACATCGGAGCGCATGTGGGGCCAGTAGAAATGTGTGACCAGACGGTGGTAGGTTTTGTCGTGTCCCAAGTGTCCCACCATGGGCACATCATGGGCCAGGTTCAAGAGGAAGCCGCGGAAACGTAGGGGTACCACCAGCACCCGGGCTTACCCTAGTTCGGCGGACTTTTGTTCACTATATAACAGGCCGTTTTCCCAATAGACGTGGTGGGAGCCGGACTGGTTACCGGCGGCCTGGGCGGCGGCCTGCTGCCGCGGCCCAACTAGAGAAGGACAGGAGGTCTGTTCCAGGCAGAACTCCTCTCGGGATGGCTCCCCCTCCTGGCGCCACTGGGCTAACTCAGGGAGGTCGTCCGTGTTCGGGGTCAGTTCAACAGCAGGGTCCAGGGAACCTGTGTCGGGGTCACTGCCCTCGCCGGGGGAAAGATCGAGGACTTCGGTTCGCCCGCTGCCCTCCGGCTCGGCGGAGACTGGGCGAGGGTTCTCGGGTTCCACCCTCTCGGGGGTGGACACTCGGGCGGTCATGGAACGTGTGTTCACGCAGGCCCACCATCTCTAGGTGAGTCCTTCGCTCCACCTGCTTCCACGGGGAGCTCTCCAGGTCGTTACCCAGTAGACAGTCCACGGGCATGTCGGTGCGGATTGCCACTCGTAATTCCCCGAAGACGCCCTTCCACTCGAACGGGACCTGAGCTATTCGGCAGGTGCGGACGGAATTGTCAGCTGAGATCACCCTGCAGGAGGCGTGGGGTATTATTTGGTCTTCTGTGACTAGGTGCCCCCTTACTGTTGTAATGCTGGCCCCTGTGTCTCGGAGAGCTCCTATGCGGTGCCCGTTGACGGTCACCTGCTGTCGGTATTTTTCCGTGTTATCTGGCAGGAGAGTTCCGGGAACCAGTTCTCTATCCCCCCAGGGAGACTAAGGTCATGGCCGCTGTGTCCCACCCCTCCGGGTCCTCTATCTCTTCCTCTTCTAATGCTACGTTGGCTTATTCTGGGTCCTTGTCTAGCTGGGGGAAAGCCTGCCCTCGCGGCGGGAGGGGAGGTCCGGACTGGTTTCTGGGGGGGCTTCGTAGGGGCCCTGTCTGGTGTCCCCTCTGTCTACCCTGCCCCCCCCCTCCCCTCTGGCGGGGAGATCCTTGCTCGTTGCGGCCATAGTCCCCCACAGGACAGCCAGCTTCTGGGGGTCGGCCAACTTGCTGTCCAGAAGGTGCTGTCTTAACTCCACAAAGCAGTTGGTGGATAGGTGTTCGTAGGCGATGAGATCAATGAGTCCTTCAAAGGTGGTCACCTTGCTGCCCTTGATCCACCCTTCCAAGGCCCGGCTGTAGAAATTCACATATTCCACCCAAGTGGTGCCGGGGATCTTTTTGCAGTCTCGAAACCGTTGCCGGTACATCTCTGGGGTGAGCCCATATCGAAAGAGTAGGGCGTCCTTCATATGGGGGTAGGAGTTCATGACGTTGGTGGGTAGGTCCAGCATGGTGTCTCTTCCCTCACTGAGGAAGCGGCCCCATAATCCGGCCCCCCAATCCTTTTCGGGCACTCGATGGGAGGTCATGGCGACCTCATACGCCTTGAACCATTGCTGGATGTCGTCCCCCTTGTAATATTCCTTCACGACATCCTTGGGTATATGCACTTTAGCTTCTACCGGGGAAGGGGCTTCTCTATTCCCCGGGAGTCGGGTCTCTTCGTTTCTGGCTTTGAGTTCCAGTTCTTTTAAGCTGCGCTCATGTTCGAGCCGGAGTTTCTTTCCTTCATGCTCCCTCTGGAGCTTCTTCTCTTCCAATTCTCCTTGCAGCCGTAATTGTTCTACGGCCAGTTTCTTTTCGGCCAACTTGAGTTCTCCTTCTATTTTAAGGTGCATTCGAAACTCCCTGTCTTATCTCACTCGGGGAGCCCTTTACCCTCCCAGCTGGGGCTGGCGCGTCTGGGGCCTAAGTTTCGCTGGGGCCGGGGTCATGCTAGGCCCAGGGAGTCAGGGATCTCGGGAAGGGAAAATGGCTGCCAGTGGCCCTGTGGGGTAATGCAGGTCCTGGGCGCGCGGGTTAGCTAGGCTAACGGGGTGCTGAGGAACGGGGGAACCACGCCACGAGGCCAGGTCCAACAAGCAGTGTGAGGCGTGCAGCAGTGTGAGGGGTGCAGCAGTGTGAGGCGTGCAGCAGTGTGTGGCGTGCAGCAGTGTGTGGCGTGCAGCAGTGTGTGGCGTGCAGCAGTGTGTGGCGTGCAGCAGTGTGTGGCGTGCAGCAGTGAGGGGCTTGCAGCAGTGTGGGGCTTGCAGCAGTGTGGGGCTTGCAGCAGTGTGGGGCTTGCAGCAGTGTGGTGCGTGCAGCAGTATGTGGCGTGCAGCAGTGTGTGGCGTGCAGCAGTGTGCAGCATGCAGCAGTGTGAGTAATGCAGCAGTGTGAGGCATGCAGCAGTGTGAGGCGTGCAGCAGTGTGAGGCGTGCAGCAGTGTGAGGCGTGCAGCAGTGTGAGGCGTGCAGCAGTGTGAGGCGTGCAGCAGTGTGAGGCGTGCAGCAGTGTGAGGCGTGCAGCAGTGTGAGGCGTGCATCAGTGTGAGGCGTGCATCAGTGTGAGGCGTGCAGCAGTGTGAGGCGTGCAGCAGTGTGGGGCGTGCAGCAGTGTGGGGCGTGCAGCAGTGTGGGGCGTGCAGCAGTGTGGGGCGTGCAGCAGTGTGTGGCGTGCAGCAGTGTGTGGCGTGCAGCAGTGTGTGGCGTGCAGCAGTTTGTGGCTTGCAGCAGTGTGTGGTGTGCAGCAGTGGGCAGCGTGCAGCAGTGTGCAGTGTGCAGCAGTGTGCAGTGTGCAGCAGTGTGTGGCCAGGCAGCGTGCAGCAGTGTGTGGCCTGCAGCATGCAGCAGTGTGCGGCGTGCAGCATTGTGAGTCATGCAGCAGTGTGCAGCATGCAGCAGTGTGCGGCGTGCAGCAGTGTGCAGCAGTGTGCAGCAGTGAGACGTGCAGCAGTGTGAGGCGTGCAGCAGTGTGAGGCGTGCAGCAGTGTGAGGCGTGCAGCAGTGTGAGGCGTGCAGCAGTGTGAGGCGTGCAGCAGTGTGAGGCGTGCAGCAGTGTGGGGCGTGCAGCAGTGTGGGGCGTGCAGCAGTGTGGGGCGTGCAGCAGTGTGGGGCATGCAGCAGTGTGGTGTGCAGCAGTTTGTGGCTTGCAGCAGTGTGTGGTGTGCAGCAGTGGGCAGCGTGCAGCAGTGTGCAGCAGTGTGCAGTGTGCAGCGTGCAGCGTGCAGCAGTGTGTGGCCAGGCAGCGTGCAGCCGTGTGTGGCCTGCAGCATGCAGCAGTGGGAGGTGTGCAGCAGTGTGAGGTGTGCAGCAGTGTGAGGTGTGCAGCAGTGTGTGGCGTGCAGCAGTGTGTGGCGTGCAGCAGTGTGTGGCGTGCAGCAGTGTGTGGCGTGCAGCTGTGTGTGGCGTGCAGCTGTGTGTGGCGTGCATCAGTGTGTGGCGTGCAGCTGTGTGTGGCGTGCAGCTGTGTGTGGCGTGCAGCTGTGTGTGGCGTGCAGCTGTGTGTGGCGTGCAGCTGTGTGTGGCGTGCAGCTGTGTGTGGCCTGCAGCTGTGTGTGGCGTGCAGCAGTGTGTGGCGTGCAGCAGTGTGTGGCGTGCAGCAGTGTGTGGCGTGCAGCAGTGTGTGGCGTGCAGCATGCAGCAGCGTGAGTAATGCAGCAGCGTGAGGCTTGCAGCAGCGTGAGGCTTGCAGCAGCGTGAGGCTTGCAGCAGCGCAGCAGTGTGAGGCGTGCAGCAGTGTGAGGCGTGCAGCAGTGTGAGGCGTGCAGCAGTGTGAGGCGTGCAGCAGTGTGAGGCGTGCAGCACTGTGAGGCGTGCAGCAGTGTGAGGCGTGCAGCAGTGTGCAGCATGCAGCAGTGAGAGTAATGCAGCCGTGTGCAGCATGCATGTGGCGTGCAGCAGTGTGCAGCATGCAGCAGTATGAGTAATGCAGCAGTGTGAGGCGTGCAGCAGTGTGAGGCGTGCAGCAGTGAGAGGCGTGCAGCAGTGAGAGGCGTGCAGCAGTGTGAGGCGTGCAGCAGTGTGAGGCGTGCAGCAGTGTGAGGCGTGCAGCAGTGTGAGGCGTGCAGCAGTGTGAGTGATGAAGCAGTGTGCAGCATGCAGCAGTGTGTGGTCTGCAGCGTGCAGCAGTGTGAGGCGTGCAGCAGTGTGTGGCCTGCAGCGTGCAGCGGTTTGTGGCCTGCAGCATGCAGCAGTGTGAGGCGTGCAGCAGTGTGTGGCGTGCAGCAATGTGTGGCGTGCAGCAGTGTGAGACGTGCAGCAGTGTGAGACGTGCAGCAGTGTGAGGCGTGCAGCAGTGTGTGGCGTGCATCAGTGTGTGGCGTGCATCAGTGTGTGGCGTGCATCAGTGTGTGGCGTGCATCAGTGTGTGGCGTGCAGCAGTGTGTGGCCAGGCAGCGTGCAGCAGTGTGTGGCCTGCAGTGTGCAGCAGTGTGAGGTGTGCAGCAGTGTGCGGCATGCAGCAGTGTGAGGTGTGCAGCAGTGTGAGGTGTGCAGCAGTGTGAGGTGTGCAGTAGTGTGCCGTGCAGCAGTGTGCAGCATGCAGCAGTGCATCAGTGTGAGGCGTGCAGCAGTGTGAGGCGTGCAGCAGTGTGAGGCGTGCAGCAGTGTGAGGCGTGCAGCAGTGGGAGGTGTGCAGCATGCAGCAGTGTGAGTAATGCAGCAGTGTGCAGCAGTGTGAGGCATGCAGCAGTGTGAGGCATGCTGCAGTGTGAGGCGTGCAGCAGTGTGAGGCATGCAGCAGTGTGAGGCGTGCAGCAGTGTGAGGCGTGCAGCAGTGTGAGGCGTGCAGCAGTGTGAGACGTGCAGCAGTGTGAGGCGTGCAGCAGTGTGAGGCGTGCAGCAGTGTGAGGCGTGCAGCAGTGTGAGGCGTGCAGCAGTGTGCGGCGTGCAGCAGTGTGCGGCGTGCAGCAGTGTGCGGCGTGCAGCAGTGTGCGGCGTGCAGCATTGTGAGTCATGCAGCAGTGTGCAGCATGCAGCAGTGTGCGGCGTGCAGCAGTGTGCCGCGTGCAGCAGTGTGAGGGGTGCAGCAGTGTGCGGCATGCAGCAGTGTGCGGCGTGCAGCAGTGTGCGGCGTGCAGCAGTGTGCGGCGTGCAGCATTGTGAGTCATGCAGCAGTGTGCAGCATGCAGCAGTGTGCGGCGTGCAGCAGTGTGCGGCGTGCAGCAGTGTGCCGCGTGCAGCAGTGTGAGGGGTGCAGCAGTGTGAGGGGTGCAGCAGTGAGGCATGCAGCAGTGCAGCAGTGTGCGGCGTGCAGCAGTGTGCGGCGTGCAGCAGTGTGAGGCATGCAGCAGTGTGCAGCGTGCAGCAGTGTGAGGCGTGCAGCAGTGTGAGGCGTGCAGCAGTGTGAGGCGTGCAGCAGTGTGAGGCGTACAGCAGTGTTAGGCGTGCAGCAGTGTGTGGCGTGCAGCAGTGTGAGTAATGCAGCAGCATGCAGCAGTGTGAGTAATGCAGCAGGGTGCAGCAGTGTGAGGCGTGCAGTGTGAGGCGCGCGGCAGTGTGCAGCATGCAGCAGTGGGAGTAATGCAGCAGTGTGCAGCATGCAGCAGTGGGAGTAATGCAGCAGTGTGCAGCATGCAGCAGTGTGAGGTGTGCAGCAGTGTGAGGCGTGCAGCAGTGTGAGGCGTGCAGTGTGAGGCACGCGGCAGTGTGCAGCATGCAGCAGTGTGAAGCATGCAGCAGTGTGAGGTATGCATCAGTGTGCAGCGTGCAGCAGTGTGAGACGGGCAGCAGTGTGTGAAGTGCAGCAGTGTGAGGCGTGCAGCAGTGTGAGTCTTGCAGTAGTGTGCTGTGCAGCAGTGTGCAGTGTGCGGCATGCAGCAGTGTGAGGCGTGCAGCAGTGTGAGGCGTGCAGCAGTGTGCGGCGTGCAGCAGTTTGCGGCGTGCAGCAGTGTGCGGCGTGCAGCAGTGGGAGTAATGCAGCAGTGTGCAGCGTGCAGCAGTGAGGCATGCAGCAGTGAGGCGTGCAGCAGTGTGAGGCGTGCAGCAGAGTGCGGCGTGCAGCAGTGTGCGGCGTGCCGCAGTGTGCGGCGTGCCGCAGTGTGCGGCGTGCAGCAGTGTGCGGCGTGCAGCATTGTGTGGCGTGCAGCAGTGTGCAGCATGCAGCAGTGTGAGGCGTGCAGCAGTGTGAGGCGTGCAGCAGTGTGAGGCGTGCAGCAGTGTGAGGCGTGCAGCATTGTGTGGCGTGCAGCAGTGTGCAGCATGCAGCAGTGTGAGTAATGCAGCAGGGTGCAGCAGTGTGAAGCGTGCAGTGTGAGGTGTGCAGTATTCAGCAGTGTGAGGCGTGCAGCAGTGTGCGGCATGCAGCAGTGTGAGGCATGCAGCAGTGTGAGGCGTGCAGCAGTGTGCGGCATGCAGCTGTGTGTGTCTGTTCCTACTTTGATTCACTGGGAGTAATCTTTAGCACTATGGGAGAAATTTTAATGTCAATTGATTCAAGTGTTTTAAGGATTTAGGTACATTTTTGCAACAAACAGTTTTTCTGTAAGGCACAGTCCTGGGCCGTACTTGAGAGTTAAAAATTAGAGAGAGAGTAAAGGAAAAATGAAGAAAAGTTACTTCAGGCAACAGAGAAGGGAGCAAACTGGGCACTGTACAGGTCAGAAAAATATATCAGTGTTTCCCAGAGCAGAACATACAAACAGTAATACACAATGGTCCACAGTATGTCTACTAAGAAAGGTCGACGTTTCGATCCCGCGCTCTAATTACAAGGGGATCATCATCAGGACTTTAACATATTAATTGCCTGGAAAAACAATGCGCCTTGGTGAGGGCTCGGGGTGACTTCTAGGCATTCATGGCCACATTATATTCTGTGGTGCTGCGCAGCTCAAGCCGGTTGGAGTCTGCTGGAACACAGGGATAAGGTACGGGTCTGAGCGGCACCCGTTTGAATTGCTCCTCTGTTCGAGGGAACTTCAATTTGTGTGGCGGTCGAAATTGGTGTATTCGATCCGCAGAGGGTGGGGTTCAGCTAGGGACTACGCTCGGTGTGCCTCAATAATTGGGGATTCAAGGATCGGCGGTCAATGCCGTTAATTCGATCCGCGAGTTGGAAGCAAGGTCCCGATGCGAGCAGGTCTGGCTGTCGGTTCCACACGATAAGCCGGTCGCAGCACCACAGAATATAATGTGGCCATGAATGCCTAGAAGTCACCCCGAGCCCTCACCAAGGCGCATTGTTTTTCCAGGCAATTAATATGTTAAAGTCCTGATGATGATCCCCTTGTAATTAGAGCGCGGGATCGAACCGTCGACCTTTCTTAGTAGACATACTGTGGACCATTGTGTATTACTGTTTGTATGTTCTGCTCTGGGAAACACTGATATATTTTTCTGACCTGTAAAGTGCCCAGTTTGCTCCCTTCTCTGTTGCCTGAAGTAACTTTTCTTCATTTTTCCTTTTTCTCTCTCTAATTTTTAACTCTCAAGTACGGCGCAGGACTGTGCCTTACAGAAAAACTGTCTGTTGCAAAAATGTACCTAAATCCTTAAAACACTTGAATCAATTGACATTAAAATTTCTTCCCGGCTGGGTAAGAAAAACATTTAGTAGCCTATTGTGGTCTATATAATACAACTACAATATCCTCTTGAGCTCTGGACCTTTGTTTTTCTCAGTAACTGACACCCATGGTCCGTAGCTACCAATTGGGTCCCCCTTGTTTCCCGAAAAACCAATGTGGATTCAGCCACCAGACTGCCATAACCAAGAGAAACTTCTGTGATGCCTGATCAATTCTGCCTTTCAGCAGATTACAACACTGTAGACCATGACCTACAGCGAATACTTAAAGACCGAGCACGAGAGGAGAGGGGGGGGGGGGTCTTCAATGAACCACCATCATTCCTTTGAGATCTCAAACTAGAGTGCAGTGTACATGGTATCCTAATCACATGACATGACAATTCCAGAGGGCTTATCCTGAGCCCTCTGATGTGTATGTGCTAATATAAGGCACACCCTCAAATTTGGGCTAATTCATTTTCTCTGTGGAAACAAGCCGAAAACCTGACTAGAACCCGGCCTTACCCGGTGGGGACGAGGTTTGCCAATCGAGACTTTCCATTGCCTGGATAGTGCAAATACTGAGGATTTGGTGCAGGGCTGTGTAACGACCAAAGACTGACACCAGCCCAAGTCGAATGATCAAAGATTGTTATGTTATGTTATGTTATGTTATTAGTTTTTGTACCACGCACAGCTACCCCAGCAAAGGGGCGTCCTGGCGCCAAAGAAAGGTCAACACAACATCACAGAGCGCACCTGAATCCAGAAGAATTAGTTAAAAAGAAAAGTTTTAATGGCGCGTCTAAATAGGAGTAAGTCCTCCATAGCTCGAATTTCACTGGGATTGTAGGACAATCTACAATTCTCCTGAATAATCCACACAGCATGACCCACCGAAGTGCATTGACATGAGAAATTGTGATGACTCCTCTTAACGTAATCGGGACTTCTTAGAGAAGTCAGTCAGAATGAGATTGAGGATGGCAGATTATGCTGTGATTTGATATTTTGTAACAATACAATCACGCCAGCACTGAATGCGCTACACTAGCTCACTGTTAACTGATCAAGTTCAGAATATTCGGCGCACCCTCCGCGCACTTCCTGTTGCGTTGTGATGCATACAGTTAACATGCAGAGTTTTAGTAATACTGAAGTCTCCAATTCTGTGTCGGAAAAGATGCCAACCTGTCCTCATTAAAGCAAACTGCAGATGGGGAAAATCAGTCCCGTACAACAGACGTCGACCTGCCCTTGACAATGGACAATATTGCACTGATACTTTGAGGAGTTTTAGGGCCACATCGCTGGTAAAGAACTATCAAATTATTTCCCATTTTGGGGGGGGGGTAGGAGGGGAGAACTTGTGAGCACCGCGATTTCTGGATGCATACAAGCCCAATCACAGACGGTGAGCCTTTACCGCAAGTAGTATGAACCACCCAGTATTTGGAGCAGATTGTGCCAGGCTTGCTTTTACGGTTGCATGTATATAGCACTATAAGGCCAAGAGCTATTACTAGAGCTGAATAAACTAGAACCTGATCATAGTTAAACGCTAATGGCTCTATCCGTCTATTTAGGCCACTCCTTCGATGGTCATGTAATGGATCTGTTTGAGTCATGTCAGATTTTGAAGTTGACAAGTCAGGCGTGTCTGACAGTACAGCCTGGGATTCCATGCCTTTTGGAGAGCCCAAGGACGTGGGAAAGCGGTGAATCACACGGGTGTGACCCTGAAGACGCGTGCTTCATCGCCCAACTCAGCCTTTGGGATGAAAGGACGCAATTACCAGAGATCGACTCGGCAGTCCTGTGGAGGCCTATAACTGGGCCAGGATCGAGGTTGTAAGTTACTGGGATTGCAGTACAGAGCGTTTCTAACCAAAACACTGCCACGGTCCCCCTCCACTCCCCGCTTGCATAACTGCAAACTTGTGCAGATGCAGCCCTGCGAGCCAAGGCACATTCAAGGGTCAGGCAGGGTTGCACCATGTAGGCAAATAGAAAGCATTCAGCGGGCCAAGTGGGTCCTTTATTCGTTGAATACTGGCGTGTGCTCCAAGTCAGTCTTCCGAATAGAAAGGTATTACGGCGAAAGAAACTGTCTGGCACCCGCTCAGACATTTGTAGACAGTCCTTTGTAGCATGCCACACTTTGATCGGTTTAAATGCCTCGGCCAGCACCCTCTAAAAAACAAGGTTAGGCTGCGAAACCGAAACCACGGTTTGTAGCGCAGGAGATGCTGTCGCCGTGCGTGTGCACGTTGGCTGTCCCTGCGCAAGCTGTTATGAGAAGACACGCCGAGCCGAGGTAGGGGATGTGTGTGTGTAAGCACCGGGGGGGGGGGGTTCTGTATGTATGTGTGTGTGTGCGTGCATGCGTGTATGCGCGGCTGCGGCGGGGGTGGGGGGCTGGGGGCGTTCTCTATGTGTGTGTGTGCATGCGTGTGTGTATGCGCGGCGGCGGGGGAGTTCTCTATATGTGTGTGTGTGTATGCACGGCAGCGGCAGAGGGGGGGTTCTCTATATGTGTGCGTGTGTGTATGCGCGGGGGCGGGGGGCTTGGGGGGGTTCTCTATGTGTGTGTGTGTGAGTGTGTGTATGCGCGGCGGGGGGGTCTGTCTGTCTGTATGTGTGTGTGTGTGTGCGTGCATGTGGGTGTGCTTCCAAGGAGCCATGGGAGACGGGAAGCGCGCGTGACCTGATCGTTTACGCGCGCGTGCACATCACTTGTCTCCTGTCTCCCTTGACTCCTTGAAAGCAGAAACAATTACAATAGATTTTTGCAGCGGCGATCGCTTCGCGATCGGTTCACAGTGCGAAACCTAAAAAGGGTACTTAGTTTTCATTTGGGGTGTCTGCAGTACTAGACCCCAGGACACCACTGTCGAAAGACCCCATTTGCTTCGAATGGGGTCTGATATCTCCGGTTCCTTACTTTATATACATACATGCACACGCATTAACGAGATAACTGGTAATATGGGCCTCAGTTTCTATCGAGGGATTCTATTTATTTATAAAACACGAGGCTGAGTGGTTTATAAATGTCTCCTGAAACCTGAGATGGCAATATAGGACCATAATACACATGTTGCTTGTTATTTAATTTCCCTGAATTACAAATTAACGTTAGTATTCTAGTATTTCTGCTTTAGCCGTTGAGTATTCCTTGTACGATTGAGGCTGCAGCTATGTCTGTCAATAGTTACAAAAATGTGTGTTTTTGTTGGGGTTAATGCGCTAATAAAAATGTGTTTTATGCCACCTTGTGTATTGTTAAAATCACATTTAAATGCATTTTAATAGAATTAAAAACCTGCTTTCTAAAATGTATTCTTCTTTTGTAGTACATTGACACTGTATTGTAGATTTAGCAATACCTGTATTGTAGATTTAGCAAGAACATAACGTGCAATATAGGACATTGTAACTTTTTGCTGACAGAGTTGTGCGTTTTAAAATGTTTATTTTCATACATTGAGAAGGATTCATTGGTAGATGCTTGCTTTATGGGTGAACGTGGGGTGTTGATTAATGCTTTGTGAGCAGCAGTGTCATTGTGAAAGCTATTTAAACATTTGTACTCGCACTTGGAAGAGATTAATTGCTGTGTTATACTTCCATTTGAATTTTGTATTTGTTTAGGGAAGCTAAATATCCTGCAAATAAATTCAGCAGTGTGAAGTAAGGGAACCAATTCTCAGTCGGACCGTTGTTGTGTAAAATAAGTGGGCTTAACCGTGTACTGTGAATCTGTGTGTATGTATATATAATATACATACACACACATACGTTTGGCTATACATATATACACATATATATATCCCCAAACACACTGTGGTTCTCCTTCCCTTGGGTCACATCCGACCGCTGGAATGACGAGACACGCCATGGCTTCAGTTTGCGAAAACACGTGTTTTAAGTGAAATCAGTGCAGCAACAATCCCGATGCGTTTCGGAGCTTTCTGCTCCTTGATCATGGATTAGGTTACGTGAACTTCCTGTGGTTTATAAAACACCATGTGATTTACTGTGTCCTCATAGACATTGAAAACAGACTCTGCATTTCTGCATATTTATAATTAGGGATCCCGGTTTTATGGTATTTTTTGTTGTTGACATTTTCGTCTATATTTAACTATATTTATATTTGTGCCAACTTTATCTGTATTCATCCATATTTATTATGGGTTTTGTGAAAATAAAATAAAGCTGAAACTGGTATATTTCTGCAATTATTTTACCAATAAATATGCAGTCTCACTTTAATTCCTGCCAGGTTTCAGTGATATGAACACCTGTAGCAGATAAATCAATGCACTTACATGAAAATATGCACATTTCAGTATCAGCCATGTGAATATCTACTGCTGTTTAAGCCTCTTTACTAAAATTCCTTTTTTTAACCCCCTTACCTATCAATCCACACAGTTATTGGTCTGGCAGTCATGGCAAAGTGTATTTAGAATCACTCAAAAAGCACCCAATTTCCGTTTTTATCCACATCTAAAAATAAATAAAGGCAAGAAAATCAATGGTTTTCTGTCTGTACTTATCTTTAAAAATCTGTAAAAATGGAACACAGGGAGCCTTATTTATAATACAGCTTTTATGGTATGGAACACGATAAAGGTTGCCATATTAGAAGACATATTTTTTTATAATTTTATGCATACATTTCTTCAATATCTGATTTTAAGTCATAAGTCAAAAAATAATTCATAAGATATCTCCACCCTTCTAAAATGTATACATTAATTCCAATGCAATTCACGTTCTTGTGTTACATAGTTCTGTATATTGTCTCTATTGTGTTATATTTAGTGAATGCGAATAAACAATTTCTACACAAAAAAAAAAGAATTTATATCTCTATTCGTTCTTCATCTTTGATAGTCTTTTCTCAGATGACCTTTAGGTCACTATAAATTCTTTCTGGTTAAACCTTTTCTTTGTAATTCTATTTTCAACTGAGATACACATCGTGTGAGATGGGGTGCCGGGCAAGATGGTGCCTACCTAAAACACCGCACTTACCGTTCTCCACGACTCCAGTGGTTCTGAAAATAGGAGATGGTAACCTGAAGGGAAATAAACACAAAGGTACTTAATGTCACCACGCAATGCGTGGTGCTCCCTTTAACCGTCTATATCGGCTGCTGGGTCCCATTGTCCGATTAGCGAGATCTCGGCTGATTATTGCCCTGGCGTTGGCAAGGCTGACCAGTAACTGCTTTTGCGAGGTGGTGTAGCTGCTCGAGCCGTAAGATGCCGCCTCGGCCAAACATTGATGGACAGAATGCAGAATAATGTCATACATTCACCCCAGTACAGAGATCTGGGTCTAAATCCATCGTTTTTTTGATCACTATGCAGTTCCAGTTTGGACCCACCCATATGCAAATCAGTCTTGACCCTGCACCCAGTGGGAACAGTCCAGCCCGAACTGCCAGGCAAGGTCCTCCCTGGACTGGAAACATGTATCCTAGGACCGGTTTCGAGCTTTCAGCCCTCATCAGCCAGGATAGCTTGACTCCAGTGGCATGGAGAGCAAAGGACCCACGTCTGCATCAGCACCGCCTCTTCCACAGCGAACTACAGGAGGGGCAAAAAGCTATAGAGGAAATTGACACGGAGGCTAAGCCAAAGGTGATACCGGGAGCAACGGCAGAGAAGTCAATACTGCAGAAGGATCTCCGAGTCACCCTTAGCCAATCAGCACTCGCTGAGCTAAAGCAACCATTAATTCTGGCGATGTTCACGTCTGCAGCCGCACAACACTTGTTGAGGATTGCAGAGACGGAAGAAGTCAAGGAAAAACAGCCGTTTGAAGGGGAGAAAAGCCTATCACATGGGGAGGCAGATACTGTGCTCTTTGAATCCCTGGCTAGCTTGGGCTTAGGGGAGCAAAACCATCAGGTGTGAATGGCAGCAGCCCCCCCAATTATAACTACTCAAAGGCTTGAGCTAACCCAGCGGAGCCCTGATATAGGGTACACTGCTTCCCCCACTGATAAGTCTTAAGTTGTCAGGGTTAAGCGAATATCTGCCAAAGAAGATTTGTGTTATGTGGGCTCCGAAAGCAGCATGGACGGTGGGGTTGAACCTCCCGCAACGCAAAAGCATACAGTGACCTGAAGAAGCAGAAAACAAGGAGTAGTCTTACTAGTAAGGGGATTGCTTTAGCCTGCTGCGATAATGCAGCCTTAACTGTTCGTCAGCAGCTGATTTGGGACTACTCCGCAACCCAGCAAGTGTATGAAGAGACCAGGGGGTAACCCCTGGACGAGACCACCATAGGCTCTACAGACCCCCCCCGCCGCCCACTATGGAACTCATCTATAGTACTTTAAAAAAGTGCAGAGGGAAGCCAGAGCAAAAAACCGCTAGACCTTTTTAGCCACCAAAAAACTCCCTTGTGCAATACGTAAAGTCAGTAAGATATGTACAGGCATGGTGGAGAGAGTAACTGCGGAAGAAGAATGGACCGTGCTTGTGGAGGTGGCTGCTGGCAAGCTACAAGCACATGTAGATGAACATGATGCTCGATGGTTGATGTTCAATGGAAGCTAGAAGACTTCAAAAAACGCCAAAGTCGTAACAGTTTGTGATTTCTGGTTATAGGATAAATGTTGAATGAAGTGACACTAGGGCTTTCATTGTTAGTCTGCTTAAGGGTGCTTTTCCAGACCTCCCCAGTTGGAACTGGGATGTGGAGGTGCAATGGGCGCCTGGGTTTCCTTTAATGTTGAGGAAAGCTTGGCAGGCAGACCAAGTGGAAAAACCTAGGGCAATCTTAGTTTTTTAATGCGACCAGCAGTATTCGAAAAAGTCAGGCCTTAAGCCAAAAGCTCATATGATGGCCATTCCTTTTTTGTTCGGCCTGATGTTGCCTCGCTACAGTCCAGAGGAGGTGATGGTTGCGCTAGATGTTTTCTCCTCTCCAGGGAACTGGCTGTCATGTGTTTTTGCTTAATCCTGCCAGACTAAAGGTTATTTTAATGGTAGAACCTAGTCTTTTACTTCAGAAATAAGGGCAGAAGAATATTTGGATGAGATCTCAGCTAGTCGGGATGATCTTATGGGGGAAAGAAATAGGGCAATAATGAGAGGGGTGCTTGGCTTTTTAATTGTTTTTTCTTTCTTTCCCCCTTCGGATGTTGTTTTGCTGTGGTCTCTTGGTTTTTTGTGTTTCTCTTCTGGCCAAGGGATACACAGGGGGTAGGTTGTTTTGTCTGATTCCCCGGAGCCGGTGGGGTGTGGGAGTGGAGACTCAGTAGGAATCATCACTAGGGTCAGAAGTGACCTGTTGCTTGATGTGGGGTTGAGGTTCGAGGGAGGGGGTTCAGAGAGGATTCGGTGGGTACGTGTGGCTGAGTCGGTAGGAGAGGGAGTGGTAGATGGGGGACAGGGGTGTATGTGTGCAAGCAGACAATTATATAAATTTGAAGACTCAGCTGAAGAATGAATGGGTGAAATGTTTAATTGTTGCAATATGGCATGTAGGGTGTTGTGTTTTGCTTTTTTTTTGAATGCGTAAACTTTGTATAGCGTCCGTTAATATTTGTGGGCTCAATGATCGGTTAAAAAGGCCTTTGAATTATGTGTTCCAAAAGCAGATATGTTTGCAAGAAACGCCTATAGAGAATAAATGCTAAAATATGCTTAGTGGCCTGGATTGCCAGATTACAAGGGGGTTTGCAATATTTCTCGGTCATGTACAGACAAATTTGGTCACTAGGCCATTACTGAATGTTGTTTCCCCCCATCCTCTGCTCTATATATGACCCAGTATTGGGTGATCGGTCAATTTTTAGTTAAGTAAATAATGAGCTTGCGCTTTGGCCTCTGCCCCCTTTTTGTCTGTGGGAACTTTGATATTAATTTAGCCAATAGGCTGTCTGAACAAAACTGTAAACCCTATCAAGGTAGAAAACTAAAAGTTTATAGGGCCCTTGCTAATTTAAGGAAACATGATGGGCTGACTGATGTATGGGGGGTAAAAATGAGAACAGATCCTAGTTTTACATTTTCTTTTGCTCCCCATAGGGTGCATGTAAGGCTGGATTCTTTTTTTGTATCAGAAGAGCTTGTGCTTGTAAGAAAGTGGCTCTGTATATACTGTACCTAAGTAAGGTTCAGTGTGCACAGAGTCCACAGTCCCCAGAGGTATGGCAGAGGTTAAAGTTAGATAAAACCTTACTCTCTAAAGTGTTAGCTTGGTCGAACAGTAAGGCAGTATCAGAGGACAGTGTAAAGCATTTGTTGTGCACACCCAATCAGCAAATGGTCTCACACACTCAAGAACTGAACTCTAGGCCAATTGTTTTGTATATAAAAATATATAGTTGTTTATTTTAGAACCACAAGTAGGTATCATAAATACTTTCTCAGAATGAGATGATGCAATAGAAAACTTTCTAATAGCAATAAACTTCGGAATGGAATCGATACAGTTCTTGCAATATGCAACACAAGTTAAACACTAAATAACATTGAGCTCAATGGGAGTTTTTTTAAGTAAATGCAATAAAATCACTTTACAATTGTTTTTCTTACTCAGGGCTGGATCCTGGATTCAGCCCTGGTGCATTTCATGTAAGCAGTTGAAATATATCATTTTTGTTACATAAGCAATTTTTAAGGAACATTTGTAAGTTTTGAAAATCGACACTTAGAAGAAATTCTGGCAAAAACCAGGCAATGTATTGCTATGGAGAAAAATTGGTTTAACAGTAAATCACGGTTATAATTACTTTTGAAGATCAGTGCTGGGCAGAAAGATCCAGCACTAGGGTTTCTCCTGATAGCAGGTGAGTAATTTTGTTTTTGATGTTCGGACCATTTTTAAGGAATATCTGAAAATTGCAAAAATCGACACTTAGAAGAATTTCCAAGTGAAAACCAGCCATTGTTACCCTATGTAGAAAATCAAGTTATCGGTTTTTGGGTAAGTACTCGACCGGCACAGTTAAGGTTGTGGGGGTAGACTCGGGGGTCTCCCAGGGTCAGGTAAGTACAGTTGTTACACCCTCAGTGGCACAGGGGCAGCCGGGTGCAGAGAGAGTTGGCCCAATGTTAGCCTAACGGGGGCAGTGGGCATTTGGTTGGTGGCTGCTAGCAGGCAGGCCACGCGGCTGTGGGAGCTGAGCTCCTGGTCGCTCACACAGGGCAAGTGGGGAAGTAGAGTCTAACAGAAGCTGCACTTCCAGTGGCACTCGGGTGGCTGGGTGCAGGGTGCTTTTGGGCCTTCGGGCGCCCAATGTATTTCAATATGAAAGCTGGAAGTTGAACAAATGCTGCAGGCTTGGGGACGGAGATTCTTCAGGTGCGACCACCACTTTGAGAGGTAAGTTGGGAAGCTGTAGGTTAGGTAGGCACCCCAGAGAAGGGCACAGGGGTCCGCAGGGTACCGGGTGCAGGGGTGTCTTTTGGTGTCGGGAAATCTTACCCTCAGCTGGACGCGGTTGGAGGGGCCCCTGGTTCTGAGCCTGCAGGCGTCGTCAGGATCGTCGAGGAGGGTCCTTTTTTAAATTTATTTTTTATTTATAAGTATTTTGCAAAAGCATACAATGCTCAAAAAAAATACAACAAACTTACAGGCTTCAAGTCATACTCCGTAGTCATACAACACTTTGCAAAGTGTCCGTTTGAAATTCAATCATACATTTACATCTTATATAGCAGATCACGTTGGTACAGTTGAGTGCGATTGGAGATAGTCAACCAGATACATCCAGTGATCCCTGGCTTTGGATCCTGCAGGTAACTCTTCCTCATGTGTTTTTAGGGTATCTTTACAATAAGCCATGTCTTTAAGCCATTGTTTCGCTCTTGGAATGTCCTTGCTACCCCAGCATAGCGAGATTCTACGTTTAGCCAATAGCAATGCTATCAGACAGAATTTACGTTTGGTGGATTTCACATTATTAACTAGGCCCAGTAGACATGATCGAATTGAACAGGAAATAGAAATCCCTAGCATCACACTGAGCAGCTTTGTAATTTCAGTCCAATAGGCACTAATAGCACTACAGTACAAGGCCAGGTGTATGAAGTCTGCTCTGTCTACTCCACACCGTTGGCATCGGGAATCTGGTCGAAGTCCAAATTTGTGAAGTTGCGCAGGAATATCGTATGTTTGGTGCAAGTATTTATAATGCAGTATACGCAAGTTGCCATTCGTTGTGAGCATACTAGTTGTGGTGCAACAGACAGCTCACTCTTCCTCGGTGATGGGGGTTTCAAGCGTGACATTCCATCGCGCCACTGCTTTAGGAGTAGTGTCATTAATATCACCTTGCAGTTGCGTGTATAGTCGTGTCACCATATGTGTGCTGCTGGGCGTGGTGATAATCATTTGCAGGGTCTGTAATTGTGGTGGCTTGCTGGGATACGTGGGATATAGTTTCTTAACGGCTGCAATCTATGATAGGTGAATTGAAAAAGTAATGCCTGATTACTAATGTAGGATAGGCCTCTTAGTTCAATAAAGTTGCCATTAGCATGTAGATCTCCCATTGTGTCTATACCGGCATTTCGTAATAGGGCAGTGCCTACTGTGTCTTGGGTAACTGACAGCTCCGGATGAAAGTGTAAGGGTAGTGCTGGTGCATATATTGGCAGTTTGGCCAGTTTTCCCATCCTTTGCCAAGCTGCGTTAGTTGTATCAATGGTGTTAATTGCACAAGGGTGTAGGGGGCCCGACGGTGTGGCAGATAAACAGATAATGGAATGGGATGTGCGTCCCCGTCTTCGATGGCTATATGGGGCATATATGGGATGGGGTGGTACCAAAAGTGCGCGTTTTGCGCTTGAGCACATAGATAATAAAGGAGAAAGTCTGGAACCTTAAAACCCCCTTTAGAGAACGGCAGAGTCCAGGCCCGTAACTCAATGCGTGCTTGTTTGCCTGCCCATATGAGGCAATTTACTACTGTACTCAGTTTTTGGAATACAGCTTTAGGTGGGGTAAGGTGTTTAGTCAACACAACCATCTTGACAATGGCCAGACGGTCTGTCAGTGACAAGTGCAGCTGTAATTATGCTCCACCTTTTCTTCTATCTTACAAATTGTGGTCCCATCGTTTGCCCGGATAACTATTTTGGGGTCACGATGATACCACACCCCAAGATATTTGACTGGATCTGTTTGCCATTCGAGTGGGAACTCTGCCTGATGTGGGTGAGTGGTGTCTGTCAACTGGATAATAAGGGATTTAGCCCAATTAATTTGGAGTCCAGAATGTTGACCAAATTTAATATATTCTCTCAAGAGCGGTGACAAATTTGTATCCGGATTTTTAACATATAGTACCATATCGTCTGCATATAGTGAGATATTGATGGGCCTTTGTAAAAACTGCAGAGCTGCACATTTATGACCTTGCCGTATCTTGCAGGCCAGTGGTTCAAGTGCAATTGCAAAAAGTAAGGGTGACAAGGGGCAGCCCTGCCGTGTTCCCCGTTCAATCCGGATAGCATTAGATACATATCTATTAACTCGTATTTGCGCTGTAGGTTTCGTGTATAATATTTGAATTAATTGTAGAAAGATTGGGGGAAATCCAATCTTGTGTAGTATGGTGTGAAGATATATCCATTAGATCGAATTGAATCCTTTTGCTGCATCCAAAAGGACTGCAGCTGCCTGAAGTTCTGGGGCCAGATAATGCGACCATGCAAACCCTGTTTGGGTGTTGTGGGCTGTGGAGCCACCTGGTATAAAGCCGGATTGATCTGGCAATACAAGATTATTCATTAAGGGTTGTAGTCGCTTTGTAAGCAGCTTGGCTAAAATTTTTGTGTCAGTGTGTTCGAGGCATGTGGGCTGCTGAATTCATATCTGTGCATAGATCGCCGCCTAGTGTTGGGTCCGGATGATTGCACATTGTTGTCCTGGAAGAGTCTTCGAAGTATCACGAGATAGGTGGCTCCTCCCCAGGACTACAGTGCGCATGGGCATCCTCTCCATCCTCAGATTGTTTTTTTCCGCCATTGGGTTCGGATGTACCTTCCAGCACTCCAAGTTCGGAATCGAAGAAAACTTTTCTAAAAGGCCAAAAGGCCTTCGCTTTCATCGGTATTGTTTGCGATCGGTACCGAAAGACTTTCTTCAACTTTTGTTGCACTCCGGTCGTCGAATCGGGCCATTAGGCCTCCTCGACGCCACGTGGACCGACGGTAGATGGAACAAAGTCCATTCAAATACTGCCCGCAGTGCAACTCAAAGTTCCCGCACACAGATAAGCATCCAGCGTGCAACAAATGTTTATCTCCAGATCATAATGAAGATAATTGTCTAGCCTGTGCCCAGTTCCGATCCAAAAAGACAATACGGAATCGGCGGGCGGCGAGGCAAAAAATGCAGAGATCGGCACCGGAGCCCGAGAATATCTTCGGCGATGAGGAAGAAATAGTGCACGCCGAAGACTCGGATCAAGACGACCAATACTCCGAGAACGACTCTGAATATTATATCGACGAAGAAGAAGAAATCGTCGATATCGAAGACTATGGTCAAGACATCGTAGCTGTCGAAGACGACTCCGATGACAACGAGGGGCGAACCGTGAATACACCGCCCCATATAGACACTACACCTATATCAGAGACTCAGGTCGAGGCATCGCCATCAGGCCTTAGCCAAGATCAAAAAACTGGTTCTATAGCCCTGCAATACCGCCCGGCTAAGAACATACAAAAAGAGCCTTCTGAGACACGTACTCCAAGGCCGGTTCCATCGAAACTCATCGACACGACCGTCTTCGGACCGAACGTCGTCGAACCGAAGGTCACAAAACCAAAGGGCGCCGAGCCGAAGGCCACCATACCAGAAAAACCTTCGAAGCCAAAGACCGTCGAATTGACCAAATCGACTTCGACCGTCGAAAAGGGGAAAAAGCCTGGCACCGAAGACAAAAGGCTACGCCCAAGGCGGTCGTCTAACCGAAACCGAAACGTAAGGTTCACCAGACCAAACCCATCGAGCCGAAGACCATCGATCCGAAGAAGGGCATCGAGCCAAAGCCGCAGGCTCCGAGGACACCTCTAAAGCCGAAAGAAGTTACCGAACCGACAAAGACGATCGGTCCGAAAAAAGTGGTGAAACCTGGAAAAGACATCGGACCGACAAAACCTGTCGGAAACCCTCAAAAACCGATGCAGGCACCAAAACCGGTTGAACCAGCTAAGGGCATCGAACCGAAAAAGGTCAAACCAAAGACATCGGCGCCAAGGCACAACACTGTGGAAGAGGAGCTCATCCATCCAGACCCCTCCACAGAGGATCAGTCCAAACTATATATTGACCCAAATACTGGGAAAGTGACTGTTAGAACAAAGGCATTTCGAAAGACAAAACAGTTGTTTGTTGCTTTCTCACCGCAACACAAAGGCAACCCTATCTCAAAATCAGGTATAGCCAGATGGATCGTTAAGTGCATTCAAATATGTTATTTAAAAGCAAAACGCACCTTAACAGTTCCCCCTAGGGCGCATTCTACACGCAAACTAGGGGCATCCATGGCTTTCCTAGGAAATATTCCTTTACACGAAATTTGTAGAGCAGCCACATGGTCAGCCATACATACATTTACCAAACACTATTGCGTAGATGTACATTCCAAACAGCAAGCTTCTGTAGGACAGGCTGTTCTCAAAACTCTTTTTCAGACTGCTGCAGCTGGCACAGGCGGCCACCGCTAGGGGAGATACTGCTATACATTCTATGCACAGATATGAATTCAGCAGCCCACATGCCTCGAACGGAAATGCTACTTACCAGTATGCATCTGTTCTTGGCATGTAGGGCTGCTGACATTCATATCGCCCACCCGCCTCCCCGGTGCCTGTCGCAGCTGCAGCACTCACTCTTTGCATGGACATCTCTTACTGTACTATACTCCATCTCTGCCACAATGGCGAAAAACAATCTGAGGATGCACATGCGCACTGTAGTCCTGGGGAGGAGCCACCTATCTCGTGATACTTCGAAGACTCTTCCAGGACAACAATGTGCAATCATCCGGACCCAACACTAGGCGGCGATCTATGCACAGATATGAATGTCAGCAGCCCTACATGCCAAGAACAGATGCATACTGGTAAGTAGCATATTCCTTATTAAGGATAGTGGGTGGTTTGATTCACATTTCTCCGGATCTTTATTTGGCTTTAGTAGGGCAATGAGCATGGCCTCTTTCAGCGTTGGGGGAGAATCTGATTGCTATGGGCGTCCCAATACATTTCTACTAGGTGAGGTGCGAGTAAATCGATAAATGTTTTATAAAATTCACTGGTAAAGCCGTCCGGCACCGGCGCCTTACCATTGGGTAGGGACTTGACTACTTCAGTGACTTCTTCTACGGTTACCGGTTGTGATAAATACTCCCTCTGGGCATCAGACAACCAGGCTATTGCCACATCTTCCAGATAAGACATAGCCTCAGTCTGTGTGGCCGTTTCACGCGATGCATAGAGATCGCCGTAAGTGTCCATAAATGCCTGTAGGATTCGTTTCGTATCGTAATGAGTTGCACCCCTATCATCTGTGATTGAAAGCCCCGTGTGTGTCTTATGTCCAGTACATATTTTACGCGCTATTGCGCGGCCCGGCCTACCCCCTTCACCGTATGTACGCGCAGTGTGATGTTTTGAAATATACTTAAGTTCCTCATCTGCAAAATCTTGGTATTCTGACATAACCTCCCTAATAGCACCAAGGATGGATGTGAAATGAGTTTGCTCGTATTCCCGCTCTAGGGCACCCAGTCGAGCTTCTCGTTGAGCGAGTTGAGTACGAATGTCCTTTAAAATGCCCGCGTTCGTACCAATACAGACTCCGCAAATAGTAGCTTTAAATGCTTCCCATAATAATCTGGGATCATCTGTGGAGGCCATATTAAAGGCAAAATAATCAATAATCGCTTGTTCAATGGTGTTAGTTTATGAGGAATCTATTAGAGCTTTGGCATTAAATCGCAATATGTACAGTGGCGGTGTATAGTGAGGTAGTCAGTTAACAGTACTGGTTTGTGGTCGGAAAGTGTCTTGAGGAAATGCTTAATATGTTGAGTCCAGCATCGGACCTGCTACGTTCCCAGCCAGTAATCAATATGGTACCAACATTTTTGGATCATGGAGTTATATGTGGCTTCCCTAAGAAGGGGGTAGCATGCCCTCCAGATGTCTACCAATGTAGATTCTTCCATAATATTTTGTAACGCAGCCACTGCTTGCTTATGTGGCTCTCTAGATAAGTCTGATCTGTCTAAGTGGTCATTTAAAGATAAGTTAAAAACCTCCAACTTGTGCCAAATTGAATTATAGAACCCAGGATCATCCAAATTTGGTCCATATGTTTTGATTAGGTCAATGTGGTGACCTCTGAGGTGCCTTGTGATTATACTAAACCGACCCAGATCATCCGCTATTGTGTGCTCTATGTGAAATTGTGTCCCCTTTTTCACTAAGATTACCACACCTCTAGAATAAGAGGAGTATGACGAAGTTATTACCGTCTCCTCCAAACTGGCTTCCTATAGTACATTTAGAGGAAGGTGTCAGATAAGATTCTTGCAAGAGAGCTATATGTACGTGTAATCTATCTAGAAATGCAAATATCTGGCGTATCTTTTTGGGGTTTTTCAACCCCCTAACATTCCACGATAGCAGATTAAGTTGCGGCGGTTGCAGTCTATCTGTCATCATTAGTGTGAGCTACAGTTGTGATGTGTTCTTGCTGAGTATGCGTTTCTCGCACATCTGTCACATCCGTCGAGATCATAGTATTGGGTGTATGACTACTAAAGATCGGAAACGTAGCGATGTAATGCAGTTGAGGTAGCCTGTGAAGAGAAGAACATTCTCATCCCCCCTCCCACCCTCCTCCCACTGTGTTATCCCAAACACACCAAAGACAATCCCGGTCCAACAGTTTCAACATAACTTGAACTATATTGGGGAGCTCTCTCTTGGAGGGGATCCGCCGAGTACTTGCAACATCATCCACCGTGGTGGATGTGGTCAGGGATTGCGCCATCAAATCGGGTGGATATAATACCATATGAGATATGTCCAGTGCATAAAAAAAACCAAATAAGAAAATAACAGCCTCTGTGTGTCATATACTGAGATAGCTAGTTGGAAGCATCTAATACCCCACATGTCCTCCTACTATGGAGTACTATGCGCCAGGTTAATTATATGGGAGTGCTTGAGTACAGTACAGTTAGATGATCGGAAACAGGTCCCACATCCTGGATGCCGTGTACTATCAATTTGCTATTGTCTACATAGTTCACATAGGTACAAAGTAACCCTGGGCGAAGCACTACGCTACGCTCGCGGAGTTTGCGAAGTTTTCGCAACCCTCGCACTACGCGAGCTGCACGTAGCACAGTGCGAGCATGCGTAGTGCAGATTAGCGCAGTGCAGCGGTCATTTTTTGCTTGTTCGCGGTCCTGAACGTCATGTTCGCGACCGCGAGCAAGCAAAATGACATCCCGGCGAGATTCTCGACGCGAGGAGGTCAGGTATCTCATTGTGAGTGGTTGCGCATGCTCGCGACCGCTCTCAATGAGAAACTACCTGTTCGCGTTGAGAAAGCTGCCGCTCGATTAATAATCTACTCAAGCAGCAGAAAACTACAGCTCGCACTGTGCAAGATGCCGTTTTCAATGCTTGCACAGTGCCGGATGCTTGTCTGCACTGTGCAATCATTGAAAAACGCATCTTGCACAGTGCGAACATGCTACTACGCAGCTCGCGTAGTGCTACGTGAAGTTTGCGAATTGCACTTCGCATAGCTTCGCGTAGCGCTACTACGCCCACCCTTAGTACAAAGGCGGGCTGTAAGGTAAGAGAAGTGCCTTGCCCTGGAGCATGGGCTACCTTTCTGCATGTTCGTGACAGGTTGTATCACTTCACCATTCTAGAAGTCTATGGGCCGCATTACACAGTTTGGGGACCCATGTGTATAGGCATTTAATGTCTTACTGAAGGGCCGACCATACCTGGCCCCGGACTGCGTCCAGGGCGTCGAGTGCTGCTGCTGATAACCTGCTAGCGCGAAACGGCCAGCAGCTTCCCATGTTTCAGTGGTATCGCTCATTGTGGCAGGGATGCGGTCACAGAAACAATGCCCCAAAAAAAACCAGTATTTCACAGTCTGTTGGGTTCACTTATATCCCATGTCATCGGCCTTCACATCAGGGCAGCCCACAGACACGCGACGAAGTAGCACTTCATATCCGTGCAGGCCCTAGTCGGAGTCTTGATTCGACTCTCTGCGTCCCTGCCCCTTTCGCCTGGTGATTGATTTCTTTATGAAGTCCTGTGCAGCCTTCGGTGATTGCAGGATTGACACGGGCCCGTCGTGTGTCACTCTCAACCTAGCCGGGTACAGCATTGCGTATTCGATTCCCAGTTCACGCAGTTTCTTTTTAGCAGGATTGAAGTCTGAACCGCCATTGTGAAGTCCGGATAAAATGCCAGGTTATTTCCTTGATAGTTGATTTGCTGTTTTTCCTGCGCCAATCTCAAAACGGTGTTGCGGTCCCTGTAATTGAGGACCCGGGCAATTATGGGTCAAGGCGGAGCACCAGGTGGAGGTTTGGGTGCCAATGACCGATGAGCTCTTTCAATGATCAGTACAGAGGAGAAATTGTTGGCGCCAAATAATTCACGTAACATGTCTTCCATGTAGGTTTCCATTCGTCCCGTGTTTGTACTTTCGTGAATTCTCGCGATGCGGACATTGTTACGACGCCATTTCGCCTTTAAATCCTCAGCGTTATTCTTTATAACCTCCAGGATCTTCTCCATGTCTGTACATTTGCGTGATGTGCTGTGGGCTTCATTTTCCACTGCCGTAATGCGGCCTTCTGCTGCGTCGAGTCGTTCGCCCTGCTTATCTAATTTGGAGGATATACTGTCCACTCTTTGGGTGAGTGAGTCCAGTTTCCCATTGATGGCCTGGAGGCTTTGCTGTATAGCTTGGAGTGCAGTTTCCGTGGCTGTGCTAGTGGCCTGTATTGTATCCAACTCTGTATCTGAATGTGCAGTTGCCCCTTTAGTGTTGCGCTTGGCTTCAAAAGTCAGTTTCGGCTGCTGCTTATCTGGCTTACCCATTCTGGCAGCAGGGTACGACTAGTAAGAAGCGTCAGCAAATGTGCCATGGATCCAGATATCATGCAGTGGGGCAGTGGTTGAATGTGTTGTCGTGTGGCAGTGTCCCAAAGGTGGCACCGTCAACTGTAGTGGGGCCGTGAGTGGCCACCCTATCCCCACCGCAGCAGAAATGCAATAGTGTGATTCTAGACAAGCAACACTATTCCTTGGACTTTAGCAAATCAGACTCACTAGTCTAGAAGGGGTAAGGTGACTGCACACATTCTACATATTTCACTACTCCAGTCTAGTGTGAATGCCTGACTCATTGTGTGAATGCATAAGCAATGACTGGCTTCTAATACTACTAAAACTTGACAACAGCATAGGTTTTTAAGCAGTTATGTGTCAGCAAAGACATGAAGTAACCAAATGCTTCTTCACAATGCAATCCCAATGCGACTTTTACATCGCGGGCGGTGTTACAACGCATGCTTTCGGGACGCATGCTACAACAGCGTGAATACACATACATTGCTGGCGATTGCATTGCTGGGATGGGGTAGCATGCGTCCCGAAATAGTTACTGTGACAACGTTGTTTATTAGCACGCAATTAATAGAGACAGCGAACTGTTGCTCAATCCATAATTTACACCCACTGCCTGCAAAATACAGAATGTAAATGTAAATGTACATGTATTTATATAGCGCAAATCACCGACCCGGTATCTAAGCGCTTGCTTAGGGAACCCGTCCTGGTATTCCCCTATGAGATACCCCGGCAGGGTATCCAAAAGGTGAAAGCCAGGCATCCCGCCGCGAGGGGCCGTAAGGGAGATTAAGCAAGCTATTGCCCAGAGTCGCAGAGTGTGACCCCGTGAGTCGAGTAGGCACCAGAGCGAGAATTATCGAGTCTGTGGAATTTTAGAGGCCGAGGCGGGGAATCGAACCCTGGTCCACGGCCGATCTCAGCTTCCGGGTCTGCCCCCTCTAACCACTGAGCCACACTTCTCCCTAATGTGAGAACTGCGGCAATCATTAGCCAGTGGAAATAAAACTAAAATGATTGACACTTTGCAAAGAAAACTCTGCTTCCCCTGCAAACGACAAAGAAGCAGGTTTATATTAATTTCCGTGATTCGACTGTAAGCGTTATATGACATTAGCACTGCCTGGCGTGCAAAAACATTCATTTGCACTTACTGGCTGGGGCAAAGCGACATTTTTCACCAGTATTCTCCAAATGTAAGGCAACATTGCACTGGCATCAGTGAAACATACCTACTCAAGAAAGTCCGTGCAAAATTACATCGGTGCAATCTGTTTAATAAAAATGAATGCTTTGTATTAACAGTACCAGTTATTGCACGAGCAGCTCTCAGAGGAAATGAGTTTCTGACGCTCAAGATGAAAGACCGGAATGTAGCTTTCAGAGGTTCTGATTTGTGAGCAGTAATAGGTTCAGACCTAGACTGGCCCTACCAGGTTGCTTTTTTTTTCTGCTGGACTGGCACGGTGGGGGTCAGTTTTACTGCTGGTGGTGGGCTGTTTTTTAGGCTGTGAAAGGAGCAACCATGTTTGCTGTCTGCATTGCTTCGTGCAAAAAGAACAATTGAGGGACAGAATGATAGCTATTCGGCACACGTGCACATTAAAAATTCATTAACACAGTCATTATTGTAAGCTGTATAATTATTAATATAGCTGCTTCGTGATGTCCATCAAAGGGTGCATGGATGATGGCTGGACGGATGGATGATGGCTTAATGATGGAGGTCGGGGATGAATGATGGGTGGATGGATGGGTGAGAGGGTGGATGGATGAAGGGTGTATGGTTGGATGGGTGAAAGACTGGCTGGATGAATGGATGGATGAAAGGGTGGGTGGAAGGCAGATGGCTTGCTGGCTGAATGAAAGGGTAGCTGGATGCATGGACGGATGAAAGGGTGGGTGCGTGAAGGATTGGTGGGTGGATGGATGGATGAAATGGTGCGTGGATGAATGGATGTTTGAAAGGGTGGAAGGGTGAAGGATGGCTGGATGGATGGATGGATGAAAGGGTGGGTGGATGAATGGATGGATGAAAGGGTGGGTAGGTGAAGCATGGCTTGCAAGATAGATGAAAGGGTACGTGGATGAATGGATGGATGAAAACTTTGATGGGTGAAGGATGGCTGAACACACACATACTTACTAATATTTGCTTCATGTACGTCTTTACAGAAAATGTGAGTACAATGTTTCAATTCTTTAGAAATTATATTTACAGGTGGACAAAAAAATGTGTTGCAGTATAACTTTGGTACTCATTTTATCGACCTCAAATGGATGAAAGACTGAGTGGACCTGCCATGATTTGAACCTGTGACCATGAGGTCGAACATGGGCCTCTGCAATAGACGCATTCTACACCGCATGCTATAATATTGACAACACAGAGTTGCCTTATGGGCAGTGAACATTAAATGATAGTGTACTTCTTTGCTCTGCTTACAGACTTACCATCTTTGCACTTCTGAGAGTAAGCCCACTTTCAGCCCCAACTCATGGCCCAGGCCTATTTGCTTTGCCCCATTATATTTTTAGGGATGTGAAGGGAAACATTGAGGTAATGTACGCTTTTCAATTTTAAAGCGTAAAAAAATCTCTCTCCGACTGGCCTGACGATAGCTATGCTTCTGATGCCAAGCGTACTCTCCGTAGCAATGGCACCCCCCCCCCCCTTCCCTCATTGTAAGCTTCTAGACCTTATGCGCGCTATACATTTAGGACGATTACAATCACTAACACGTCTCTGGATTTCCGTCCGGTGCAGTTTTTATTTTTTTAAATTACTTTTTAATAATCTTATATAGCACGGGCAAACATTCACAACAGAAGTACATTAGAGACAAAAATCAACAGCCTGTGTTTTTTTTAACTCCAGGATGGATGAAAGATGGGTGGATGGATGAAAGGGTGGGTGGATGAATGGTGGATGGATGGATGTGTGAAAAGGTGGATGGATGAATGATGGGTGGATGGATGGATGAAAGGGTGGATGGATGGAGGATGTTTGGATGGACGGGTGAAAGGGTGGGCGGAAGAATGGATGGATTAAAGGGTGAATGGAAGAATGAGTGGGTGGATGGAAGAATGGGTGGGTGGATGAATTAATGGGTGGGTGGATGAATGATGGGTGGGTGGGTGGATGGATGAAAGGGTGGATGGATGAATGATATATGGATGGATGTGTGGAAAGGTGGGTGGATAAATGGAATATTCCATCCAAGGAGGCCAGGAAGTATAGGACAAGTGTTTGTTACTAATCTGTATGCTCTTTTCGTGCAAAATCCAGATATTTTTAAATTCCTGCAGCGTTCCTCACACGAAATGTAAAATGCGGGGAAGTCCGTTCTGGAATTAGTGGCACCTTGTTCATGAACGCACTTCTGACTCATGAGACTAATAAACATTACTTGACATTATGTTAAACAAAAGCAAACGAACACAAATTGCCAGAAGTGGATAGATTAGTGAAAACAGTAAAAAGCTCTAAAGATTAGTGTGTATATATGTTATAAGAAAAGGTCAGGGTCATATTTGTTTATTTTTCGAATAACCATGATTGTGAATGCCATAGCTATAAAACAGAATTAAACCAGGTACCAAAACCAATGTTTCCAATTACTTACGATTTGAAATGTTTCCAATTACTTTAATTTGCCACTCCCGTTTTTCCATAGCGATTTTAAATATATCATTGCATATGAAATATTAGGCGTAACAAAACCACGTACCAAAACCAATGTTTTCAATTACTTACTATTTTAAATATTTTCAATTATTTACGATTTTAAATAATTTGCCAATCTCTTATTCACATAGCAATTTCAAATATATAATTGCATATGAAATATTAGGCAAATATAAGATTATACAATCATAGCGTGCAACCCAATGTTTTCAATTACGACGTATGGTCACGTACACACAATTGACGTTTGGTGAAGTGGGGTAGGACTGGTCGGAAACAAATGTACACTTCATGAAATTGCCTGTGATGCTTAATATCCACTGCATTTAAAAAAAAAAATGATTTCACAGTTTAACGCTGGCATTTTTGCCCTACTTAGATACTGCTATTAAAAAACAATAACGCCGCACGCAAAGCCCTGGTTTCACTGAAGCCGCCTTTAAGGGAATTTGCAAGCACCGAAAGAGAACACAGTACACTATGTAATGGCATGCAATTTGTCTGTATGCCATCTGGTGGCATTGCCTATAGGGTTAACAACATTGCCGTTCTAACGGCATGCGTTGTGAAAACGTGCGAAGTGATAGTCTTGGCGATGTGGGTACTGCGTGCTGAAGCACGCGTTGTAATGGCGTGCGATGTACAATCATACATCCATTTTATCGCAATGCTTGTTTCTTTCTATGTTTTATGTTCAGTTTTGTTTAAGACGATCACTAAAACAGAGTTGGTAAAAAAAAGAATAGAATTATGCTATGTCAAATGGGTCTTCTTTAGCATATTTCTGATATTTATATGGCCTCGCAGAGCTTTATAGAAGATTTGTCCTAACTCCGAAGTATGTTGTTAATAATTGCCACTTTTTTCTGCTTAGCATTGGAAAGTAGTCTGACATTTGTGTAATTCAGTGTATGGAAATGAATCAAATTTAGATAACTGTTACTTTGTTTTATGTTGGAATGTCACACGAGTCAATATAAATGTTTCCATTACTTAGTTTAAGAGCATAGGGAAGGGGTGTTTCTTAACTCCTTCGACGCTCATGACGAGCTGAGCTCGTCGTGAGCCACGGCGCTCCGGTGCTCATGACGAGCTCAGCTCGTCATGGCCCGTGGAACGCTCAGGTGCGGGGAGAATTCCCCTGCTGTGCTGAGCGTTCCACGGGAGTCAATACACCTGTGACGAGCTCAGCTCGTCATGAGCAACGGAGCGCCGTAGCTCATGACGAGCTGAGCTGGTCATGAGCATGGGGGCGCTGTGCGCACCTCCTACCCCCCCAGCACAGCGGGGGAATAACCCCCGCAGCGAAGGGGCTAAATATTGTGGTGTTCTGTGTGAAATTTCATGTACAAGAAATTAATCTTCTGATCCTATGCGACTCCCTAGCCACCTTCTTCCACCGCAAGATCGCAGACATCCACGACATCTTCAGCAACCAGGCCCCCACGACAGACACAGACACCTCAAACTCACCGCCCCCCAGCCACATTGACATCAACCCCCTGCTTTCCTGGACCCACGTCAATGACGAAAACACCATCAAAATTATGAACACCATCCACTACGGTTCACCATCTGACCCCTGCCCGCACCACATCTTCAACAAAGCAAGCTCCACCATCGCACCTCATCTCCACAAGATCATCAACAGCTCCTTCGAGACCGCCACCTTTCCCGGAGAGCTGGAAGCACGCCAAGATCAACGCCCTACTCAAGAACCCCAAAGCTGACCACAGGGACCTCAAGAACTTCCGGCCCATCTCCCTCCTCCTGTTCCCGGCGAAAATCATCGAGAAGGTCGTCAACAGGCAACTGACCTCCTTCCTCAAAAAGAACAAAATCCTGGATCCGTCCTAATCCAGATTCCGCAGCAACCACAGCACCGAAACAGCCCTCATCTCCGCAACCAACGACATCAGGGCCACGATGGACAACGGAGAAACCGCGCCCCTCATCCTCCTGGACCTCTCGGCCGCCTTTAACACCATCTGCTACCATACCTTCCACACACGCCTGACAACGCAGGGATCCACGACAAAGCACTGGACTGGACCACCTCCTTCCTCACCGGCAGAACCCAGAGTGTCCGCCTTCCCCATTCCGCTCTAAAGACACCAAGATCATCTGCAATGTACCCCAAGGATTGTCCTTCAGCCCGAAACTCTTGAACAGCTATATGGCACGGCTCACCAACATTGTTAGATCTCATTACCTCAACATCGTCTCGTACGCTGACGACACCCAGCTGATCCTCTCCCTCACCAAGGCCCCCACCACCGCCAAATCCAACCTCCACGAAGGAATGAAGGCCGTCACCGAATGGATGACTATCAGCCGCCTGCAACTGAACTCGGACAAGAGTGAGGTCCTCATCATCGTATCCACCCCCTCCGCCTGGGACTACTCATGGTGGCCGGCCGCACTGGGAGCTGCACCGATGCCCACTAAACACGCACGCAACCTGGGAGTCATCCTGGACTCCGCATTGTCAATGACCGAGCAAGTGAACGCCAACTCCTCCTCCTGATTCAACACCCACCACATGCTCTACAAGATCTACAGATGGGTCCCCACTGGTACCAGAAGGACAGTCACCCAGGCCCTCGTCAGCAGCTGACTGGACTACGGCAATGCTCTCTACACAGGAACATCAGCCAAGCTCCAGAAACTACTACAACACATACAGAACACCTCTGCACACCTCATCCTCAACATTCCCTGCCACAGCCACATCACAGCCCACCTGAAAGACCTACACTGGCTCCCTGTCAACAAGAGGATCACCTTCAAGGTCCTCACCCACGCTCACAAAGCTCTCCACAACACCGGACCAGCGTACCTCAACGAACGACTCACCTTCTACACTCCGAACCGCCAGCTTCGTTCCGCTGACCTCGCCCTCGCCACCATCCCACGCATCCGTCGAGCGACCGCCGGCGGCAAATTGTTCTCCCACCTCACCACAAAAACCTGGAACACCCTCCTCATCCACCTACGACAGACCCAGGACTTGCTGGCCTGCAGGATACTCCTCAAGACCCGGCTGTTCGAGCAGTAGCAGTATCCCCGCCACCCCCCCAGCGCCTTGAGACCCTCACGGGTGAGTTGTGCGCTCTACAAATGTATTGATTGATTGATCTGTCTCTAGTTATATTTACAGTTCCAGCGTGCTGCAGTGAAGAATGGCAGACTAACTAAGCACATTGATTGTGTTCTTTTATTGTCCTCCAGTAGGATTAATTTATTTCTGTTTTGTTGTGTTAATTTTTCTTGTGTTGTAGTTCATTACTTGATCCAGGTTTTCATTTATTAATCGGAATATACATTGCTTTTTCATAGGAAGGTTGCACTCCTCTTTTGCTTGCTGTTTCCGAAAACCACCAAGATATGGTAGATTTTCTTCTGAAGCAAGGAGCTGATATAAATGCGAAGGATAAATCGAAAAGGTAAAGTGTGTTCTCTATAATAAAATCTTTGCCGATATTCATTTTTTAAATATCTTTTTATGAGCATTTATATACGTAATACGAATATATTCAACAGAATTACAATATCATCACAAAAGGAGCTCCACATTCTATGCATTTGGTTGTTATTCAGCATATGTTGTGGGGATTATGCTCATACACAGAACTGTGCACAGAGACCCAGGACCTCAGTGAATTGTGGTGTACCAAAAAACTCACCTCAGTACCTAACCGGCTAGTATCAGTGTCTCCTTAGCTCTTCGTAATATAGCAAAGTTACCAATAATTAGACAACCCAGAACATGCGACTTAGGTTACTCTCAGGAATGGTGGGAATCAAGAACACTCTTTCGTTTGTTATTCTCATACCAGTCCACAACGTGAGTAAATAGAGACACAGAAAAGTTTAAAATGTTTATTTTAACGACCCGCTCTAAGATGCAGTATTTTTGCTAACATAAGCAGGCATATGATTAAAAATAATACGATCAGCATTGTTACAATTCCATAAAATACAAAAGGAGAAATCATATTATAATGATAGTGGAAACAGGACCTATAGTGCCTCTTGTACCACCCTCCCTTTGTAGGAACTAGTTTTTATAAAATAATAGGTCTATTAGGCTTGAATGGGGACTCAATACCTCCAAGATCAGTAGAGTCGAATCACATCAGGATCTGCAAAAGCTCTCTCTCTCTGGAAACGGATTTTATCCAAGTGTGTTAACCATACATGCAGTGCAATATTAAAGACGTTAGAATTTCAGTTAGCTGCAGCTGCATGCATGTTTAGTCTAGAGCGTGGGCCGATCAGCCTGAATAACAGCTAACCTTGTTATGATAACCTTGGAGGTTTCAGCACTCACTGTGCAGACTAAGGTCGCGATGTAAGTCTAGGCTTGTGAAAACAAGCGATTCTCATGTGAAAAAACTCACGCAGCCTAACTTACAACAACAGTTACCTGCAGTGTCATGTGCAAAAGCAGCAAAAAGGTAAAATGCCACTTCAATCCAACAGCGTACAGGCACAGTATGTTGCAGCTGCCTCCAATAGGAAGTCATTGTTCTCATCAGAAAACATTTCAGCCATCCAATTCAGTAATGGAAAGGAACATACGTGTTCTTCAATAGCTGGAGCCTCTAGCACCATCAGAGGACAAATCGGGTATTCTTCAATATAACTGCGTGCCAGGAAATCATGTGCCGCCGCACAAATATTCCACTCCCCCAGGACTCCATGCAGCGCTGCAAAGGCCTTCATCCTGATGCCAGAACATTGCAACTCATGAGCAACTAAGGGGCTCATCAGCTGGTCAAAATCCGGATTAGGAGACACTGTATTGCAGATACACAAATCCAGAGCCCATTCAAAACAGCAATCCAGGCAATGGAAGGCAGGCTGCACGCATGTACAGTAGGAAAACTGGAAAAACAATTCATACGTCACACTCTGGGTAGCCAGAGGTAGCGTTCCATAGTATTCAAGCATCCGGTTGCGAAGTACAAGCAGCCGAAGCAGGTTGTCGTTTGACACAGATTGTGCAGCCATTTTTGAGCAAGCAAATGAACAGCAGTACACCAGCAGCCAAGGTGAGAATTAACGCCGAAGAGGCTGGAAAAAATAGAATGAAAAAATGCCGGTAACACACCAAATATAGTTTGGAATGAAGTCCCAAGACCAGAACTTTAAAAAAGTGCGCCAAGCCTGTGGTCGACGAGGCATTGAATATAGTGTGAATCAACGCCCCGAAATGCAGGGGGAGATCACTATTTAAAAGGGCATGCACCTCGGTGCGAGTCTTTGCCACGTGAAGGACGAATGCTTCACCTGACGAAGTAAGGGCGACTTCTTTTTGAGACAATAGCACATTTTTACAGCAAACTACACGTTGGCAGACAGTCACAATGTACGCAATCCCTGCCAGCATACCACAGCAATCTTCAATATTTAAAAGCAAATAACTACCGTTTGCTAGCAACGTCAAAGTCCGTGTTATTGCCGGGGCGGGTGTACCCTTTATAATGCAGGCCAAATTTGGCACACTCTATTTACAAGAGCCGTGCAATTGTATATTCTTGCAAACTAGTGAGTGATCAGGTGAGGCAGTGCACTCTTCACCATTCAAATAAACTTCTTTATCCTCCCTCCTGCACCTATAGGTAAATGGCAGAAACAATACTTAATGGAGATAGGCACTACCCAATGGTTCATATCTGCCTGTGGCATAGTGTTTCATGAATGAACTGAACTTGAATAGTAGAAAAGGTAAAGTTATTAACGCATGAATTAACCAAACAGCCAAATTTGATTCGGCTACAGAAAAAGGTAAAGGTTCCAACTTTTCAATATGCAAAAGTGAATATGCAGCATCCTTCATCTACATAAATTGTTGCTTTTCAGTCAAATTAAACGGTAAAAATAGAGAGAACGTGTTCATCTAGTCCCATGGAACTTTACCAGCTTTTAAAGTTTCAAAGTCCAGGCAAACTGCATAATGGAACTTAATTGATTTTGACCATGGTACAATACAGACACTTCATCGTGCACAGTATCAACAGATGAAACAATATTATCTAATGTGTAAATTCGGGAAGAAAGTGTATTAATGTTATTATCTACAACTGCAAGCACTTTTTCTAAATTGGCTTGATCAATAGCCCTTAACCTAGAAGCAGCTTTAGTTTGAGATGGTTTCCGAACTTCATTGTAAATAGCATATATCCATCTTTTGGACCTGCCTGCTGTAGGACCTTTCACAAAGTCATTCAAATCAACATCGTCAGTCAATTTAGAAAAAATGGAGCTTAACTGATGCTAACGTGGAACATTTGAGCCAGTTCTGACATAGCTTGCCCACTGAATAGGTAGTGACAGAATGGTCGCTTTAAAACAGGGATCCACCCTAACCTGTGTATAGCCAGGGGCCATACCCATAAAACTATGTTGGCATGAATCTGAACTTTTTTGCCATAATAACTAGCGCTCTGGTTTTATGGTATTTATTTTTTTGCCATTTCGTCTGTATTGATCCATATTTATTTTTATGCTATTTTATCTGTATATATCTATATTTATTTTTGTCACAAGCAAAAAAAGACGCTAGTATTTTTCCACATTTATTTAAATAGACGGTTCACACGGTTGTTATAGGTTTAGCTATATGTATATATGCGCCAATTAAATAAATACAATGCAGTCATCTGAAAACTTTGCCATTGTAATACAAGCACATGTGCATTTCAAGAGACCTTGACGACATAGAAAAAAATTGAAAAAAGCACCAGCCAAATGTATGTCCAAGGGGGTATCAAAAAATGTTTTTTTAAACCAAACAGCAAAAATTGAAACTTGTGATGAAGACTTCGATGTAGTAGAGTCCGTGTCGAATGAAAAGCGTGCACATGATTGCAAATCGGGCATCGACAAATCTGTGGGGTAAGTGTACTCAGTATCATTAAGAGGATCACCACCCGTTGAATTAAATAAAGGATAAGTAACTGTATCCATCTCGATGGCAACGTCAGGCCTGTTCGTAGTTGCCGGAGCCAAAACAGAATTTCTCAGCATTGCTGGACAAGAGTCCGCAGGTCTCATACTAAGAAGAATCGGCCACTCCTTGTAGTCTGACATTATCAATGGAGATGTACCTGTTTTCCTCGCGACCAGGAAGTGGAGGTAAAATGACAGCTCTTGTACCCTGCATGCCAAGCACAGGAACAGGTGCTCAATATGAGGGGCCAAACTCCTTCTTGTTCTTCACCAACTCACGGACCAGGTCACTAACTCGGGGTTGCCAGCCAACTACCGAAATCTGAAGCGCAGCTTCAGTTGCGGAGGTGTTCCTTTGCAAGACTGTCACAAGTCTTTTGTAGGTTCTGTAACACAGCAGAATGGGCATCTACGTCACAGGGTGCAGCAGATGCCGCCATGTCTAAACCCTCAAGGTCCGGAACAAACACTTTGATGCCAAAAAGCAGTTTGTATGGGGTCCGCCCACCCAGAGACCTTCTAGGGAGATTATTAAGTGCACGTTGAAGGCTATAGAGATGGGCCAGCCAGTTCCTGCCAGTACCTAAAACCCTAGCTGTCAAGGATTGCTTTAAGTCACGGTTCATTCGCTCCACAACACTATTACCCTCAGGTCTGTATGGAGACCAAAATTTGACTTGGACCCCCAATGAACGCAAGGCATCCTTGTACGCCTTAGAGGCGAACGCTGGACCCTGGTCCGAATGAAAGGTACCACATGCAAAAATTCCCACAAAGACACGCAAATCCCTTATGACAGTTCAGGCATCAGCACTCCTTTGTGGCCAGACCCAAACAAAGCGTGTGCACAAATCCATTGCAACTAAGATCTACTTATACCCAGTATCTGAGGAGAAAGGACCGCAGTGATCTAAATAAACACAGCTAAGTGGTTTATTAGATATGTACAACTGTGTCTGGGACGGGCGTGCAGCAGTGGAAGGTTTTATCTGCTGGCAAGTGTCGGAATGAAGGACATAATCACACATTAGTTTGTACAATCCGCACCACCAGTAACGTTGTTGTAGAAGAGATACTGTCGCAGAAACGCTGGCATGAGCCGAGGCCATGCCCTCGTGAGCGGCAGTTATCTAGGATGATCTGCGGTCCGCGTTGGGAATCAATCTGTCACTAACGTCATTAATTCTCACATAGGTAACATTATCAGGACTTAAATGATAAGAGTATCTGGAAGGGAAACCTCTAGGGTAATTACTTCCCTTCTCTGTTGCAGCAATAGCTGCCAATATGTCATCATCAATCTTACTGTTGGAACGTGTAACTGCTGCTACTACATATGTTGCCACTGCTGTCTTTGCTGCTTCGTCAGCAAGACTGTTACCACCAGCGTGTACCCCTAAGAGCTGATGACCAAGTGTATGAATTACAAACACGAGTGGCAGCCGTTCTTTAAGCTCAGCCACTTGAACCCATAGCATTTTGTGTTTGATTGTACTGCCTTTAGAATCACAAGATTCATTTTGAGTCCAAAAGAATAAATTGTTATTGTAAGACTGAACACAGTGGTAAGAGTCACTCACAATAAGAGTAGTCACACAAGGAAAAGCATACTACAGTGCAAGCACCAGAGCACGTAGCTCCTCCAATTGGGCGGTACAGTCCCCTAATGTCTGTGTATGCACCATTGTACCCACCACTATTGCGCAAGCTGCCGAATAAGCATGCTTTGATTCTGTCAACTATGTTGTCATGGGGTATTAATATCATTTCAGTAAATCACAATTGAATTCCAGATCCCTCAATATGATATGTTTTTGTTCAGATATTAGCAAATTTGGGACTACCTTACCCCAAAAATTTAGACATGCAGCAGTGCACCCATCTGTACACTGGTAAGTCTTGTAATGTTTTTTTCTAGGAAATTAGTAGACCAGAACGTCTTGTCTGTGGCATAATGGATGATATAGCTAAAAATGGATATCACTCCAGAATTAATCACAAATTCACTTGTGAAGTCCATGCTTACTTCCATCTTATGGAATATAAAACTTAGGAATTCTATTTGACTTTTATGTTAAACTAGCGAAAATTCCAAAATGGCATCCGCCTTCGCAATCACTAAATGATGTCATTGATGCCAGCACATACGGTTCACTTGTTCACAACCTGTCCAGTCCCAAGCTCATAATGGGATTCTGAATGGAATAAACTTAGAAGAGCAAGAGGCCTATGAAAACCTTTGACTCAGTACTCATCTTGTCGGGAACCACCAATATTTGTAAATTAGATCAACTTAGTGTTTCTCTGGGCATGACCACAAATTGCATGATGAGAATCCACCCATCCGAACATAGGGCCTGATTTAGAGTTTGGCGGACAGGGTTCTCCTTTGCAGCTGTGCCAGAGAATCATCTTAGTTAATCTCTTGGGACGCCGATCTGATTTAATGGCGGCGGACCTTAAGAATGTCAGCGATGGAGACTACTCAGGCTCTGTTGCCGACATACTCTGCAGATGGAGTATGGGCCGCTGGAGTTTTGGCCATATGACCGCCTGCCCATTATAGATTGGGTGGTTGCTTGGTCAGTTTTCACTCTCCTTTACCACTATGACAAAACTGGCAGTAAAAAACTGAAAATGTTTGAATGACCCCCACATCGTGGGAGAATGCTGCCATGGTATGGGGGTCATTAGTATTTGATTTTTAAAAACAATCCTGCTTTGGTGGTTTGTCTTTGAAAAACAAAAATAAGTTCAAAGTTTGACAAAGGTGGCATCATGTTTCACAGAGGAGCCCAACACGCTTTTAACACATTGGCTGGAACTGCCTTGATGATGGTTCCTGCCAGTGTTAAGAGATGTCTGCCGGGCAGGCAGACATATCTAAATGTGGAGGACTGGTACTTTGTCTGGGCGACAAAGTGTTTTACTTGGTTGCCCTTACGGAGTCAAACCGGTCCTCCACGATCTGAATCAGGCCCATAGTCACATGATACAAGAAATACTGAAATTATATTACTTTGAATATATGTATGATTTGAATAGATGAAATATATATATATATATATGTGTGTGTGTGTGTGTGTGTGTGTGTGTGTGTGTTTGCATGTGTTTTATTAATAAACAAATAAAAAGAATAGAAGTACGGAAGTATGGTATGAAGTTTTCAGTATCAAAAATCCTGCCAACTTATCCGCACAGGCTAGTCGCTTAGTTTCCACTTCAATTCTGAATGCAGTCGATTGACTGAGTGTAATGCATGTACAGAGTAATTGTGGTCCACTAAATTCAGAAATGCTAGGCACGATAGTGGACTCCACCAATGAACCAATTACTGTTGTTATTATTGGGAGTTGCCACGCAGGGGCGTTGAGAATGATGAACAGTGCGTCTCCTAATAGTAAAAGTGGATAAATCTTATTTGATGCTTCTACCTGCCTGAGTAGGACAACTGGGAATTTTTGTCAGCGATAATATGGAGGGCGGGACTAGGGTTGGTGACACAACTATTACATCTTTGATTGTCAGCCCAAGTTCCATGCATGTAATGGGTCCCGCAGGTACCCAGATACAAGCTGGTATTAGTCTAATATCCCGGAACCTGACCGGTATTGCTTCTAAGTTTGATGATTTTGAGTGGCTGTTGTACTTCGGTGATCATGAAATCTGTATATTTCAAGAGACCTGGGCAACTTAAAAAATCTTTGTTGATGGGTTTACAAGCTATAGTGTAGAAGCTAAACACCCCACCATTATGGGAGGGCGATCAGTGGTCTCTTGGTCCTCGTTAAGAATAATGTATTTGTTCGGCTTGGCCCTTTTTGCAGGGTCATCCCTGAACGTTTTGCCTTCCTCCTGTATTTTATCTGACCTGTTTTTGTTGGTTTTATGACTCTGGGCACTTTACCACTGCTGATGAGTGCTAAAGTGCATATGTTCTCCCTATTGTAAATTGATATATGGATTAGTGACTCCATTATTGGCTTATTTGGTTTACTTGTCAGACCCTAGTACAGTGCACTGCGTGTGCCCAGGGCTTTGTAAATCAAATGCTGCTGGTGGGCTTGCAGCACTGGTTGTGCCACAGTAAGCGTTTCGATACTTTGTCTTTAATTAACTCTTTCACACAGTCATTGACAGTAGCAAAAAGAAGCGTTTTATTCACGCGTCAAAAGGATAAATCGTTCAGAATACTTGGTAGCAAATAACAAAGTGTGCCGGGCGCGGTCTTTGGAGTTCAGGTAAGCAGTTCTCTGTCTCTCTCTTTCTTGGTCACTCTTCCTCGCAAGTCATTCGTACCGGCGTTCCACAAAAGGCAAACAGAAGAACACTACCGTCACAAACTGTATTAATTCTTAAAGCTCTATGCATGCACCCATCACCAATACCTTGGGGGTCACCGAGGTTAGTGATATTTTCTAAGTAGGAGGAAGGGTCGGGGTGACGGGTTATGGGGAAGGGAAGAAAAGAGCGTTCGCATGCAGCGTGCACAACTTTATTTATGCCACAAGCCCAACAGTCCTGTGCCCTCCAACCTCCTCCTCCACCGTTCTCCCCACGTCACTTGACTAGGGCTACGGTCCCCGGTGACCGTAGCAATGGGTATCGCGGTGTCCTGTTGCTCGGAGGGACAGCCGGATACGAGTGCGGTGTGTGTTGGGGAAACCTCCCGTGGGTCAGCTCCGTCGATTCGTCGACTCCGTGTTTCCAGTGTCTGGACTCCTCACTCCGTCTCCACATTTTTCGTCCTCCGGTGCTCCGTTCCGTGTAGTTTTGCCTCCTCCACTGCCGCTATCCATCGCAGCTGCCTCTCCTCCGGATGTCCAATCACCAGACGGCCCACAGCTGAGCCAACGGCTCTCTTTTAACTCTTGTCCGGGCTTCTGTTCCTCCCTTGCTCCGTAGACTAGACCGTTTGATGCATCTGGTTGAGGTGGACCACTGGACACCATCTTCAAGCCCCCGGTAGCCTGGGTGATAGGATGCTCTCTATCACATTGCCTCTCTTCTGGAGATGGACGATCAGGCCATTCAGCTGTCGGAAATCTGGAGAGATAATCTACATTCCCATGGAACTTTCCCGGCATATGCAGAGTCTGAAATGAAAAAGGCTGTAAGGCTAAAAACCATCTTAATACTTTAGCATTGGTTTCCTTATTGGTTGCTAACCAAGTTAGGGGAGCATGATCTGTAACTAAAAAGAAAGTCCTTCCCAACAAATAGTACTGTAAAGATTCCATGGCCCACTTGATGGCCAAACATTCTTTCTCCATGGTGGCATAGCGTGTCTTCCTCGGGAATAGTTTGCGACTCAGAAACAGCACTGGTTTAAGCAATCCTTGATTATTTGGTTGAGATAATACAGCTCCCAGTCCTTTATCTGAGGCGTCTGTTTGCAAAACAAATGTCTTTTTGTAGTCGGGACAAGTCAAAATTGGGGCTTGGCACAGTATAGTCTTTAGGGTTTCAAAGCTTCTCTCTTGTGTTGGACCCCACCCGATTTTGGCTCTTGAAGGTTTTCCTCTCAATAAGTCCGTGAGAGGGCTGGCCACGTCAGATAACTGGGGAATGAATCTTCGATAATATCCGACTAACCCTAGGAAAGATCGTACTTCTTTTCTGGTGGTTGGTCTGGGAATATTTTTTATGGCTTCCAGTTTGTCAACTTGGGGTTTTAAGGTCCCTTCACTTATGGTGTAACCTAAATAGTTTATTTGATGGGTCCCCAGGGTGGTCTTCCTTGGATTCATAGTTAATCCTGCCTGAGCCAAGGTCTCAGATACGTTTTTTAGGTGTTCTAGATGTGTTTTCCAATCCGGGCTATACACAACAATGTCATCCAGGTAAGCAACGGCATAATTGTGATGGGTTTTTAGTAATATGTCCATAAGTCTCTGAAAGGTGGCCGGTGCTCCATGTAGCCCAAATGGCATCACTTTGAATTGGTATAACCCTGAGGGTGTAGAAAAGGCTGTCTTCTATTGAGCTGTCTCCGTTAGGGGTATTTGCCAATAGCCCTTGGTTAAGTCAATGGTGGACATCACACTAGCGTCCCCTAGTTTCTCAATTAGTTCGTCTACTCGAGGCATTGGATAATTGTCAAATTTTGAATGGGCGTTTACTTGGAGGAAGTCAATGCAGAAACGGATGCTGCCATCCGGTTTCGGCACTAAAACTATGGGGGAACGCCAATTACTCTTGGAAGGTTCAATGATACCTGCCTGTAGCATCTTTTCTATTTCCTGTTCTACCGCCTCTCTCCTAGCCTCAGGTATTCGATAGGGTCTCACATTCACCACTCTTCCTGGTGCGGTAACAATATCATGGGCTACCAAGGACGTCTTTCCCGGCTTTCCTGAACTAAGTTCGGGGTACTGGTCAAGTAAACGTTCTAACTGCCGTTTTTCCTCTACAGTTAACCGGGGACCCATGGCTGGTCGTTCCTCCTGTTCACCCCTCCCCATCTCCTGAGGTAACTCTAGTGGAGTGATGGTTACATGATTTATGGATTGGACTACCTCGGCCTCTTAAGATCTTATACTTGGTTCCTCCCATTTCTTTAGTAAGTTAGTGTGGTATGTTTGTCCCACCTTGTTAGTGTGTGGTACTGCTACTCTATATGAAACGGGTGTAACTTTCTGTGTAATGGTATATGGTCCTTGCCATGTAGCCAATAATTTCTTATCCGAAGAAGGGAGTAGAATCAGTACTTTGTCTCCCACCCTCAGTTCCTTCAACTGGCTTGTCTTATCATACTGTTTTTTTTGTCTATTTTGTGCTTTGTCCATGTTTTGGTGTACAGTATCCCATAGTGTGGCTAAGGTTTCTTTAAGGGTCTGCATGTATCCTAACAGTGGTTTCCCCTCATCCTCTTCCTCAGTCCACTAATCGGCAGCCATGTCGAGTAAAGTACGGGGTTTCCTCCCAAATAGCAACTCGAATGGGGAGAATCCCGTGGATTTCTGCTCATGTGTTCTAATAGCAAAGAGTACTAGAGGTAACGTCCTGTCCCAATCCTTCCCTGTCTCACTTATCAGCTTCTTCAGGATGGTCTTAATCGTTCGGTTATATCTTTCCACCAAACCGTCGGTCTGGGGGTGATAGACGGCCGTTCTAATCTGTTGGACCCCCAAAAGGGAACATACTTCCTTCATGAGTTTTGCCATAAAAGGGGTTCCCTGATCTGTCAACAATTCCACTGGAAATCCTACTCGGGAGAAGAAAGATATCATAGCCTGAGCCACAGTTAGCGTAGTCATGCTTGTCAGAGGTATAGCCTCTGGATATCTTGTTGCATAATCCACTAGCACTAAGATATATTGATGCCCTCTGGCTGAGGGAATTAATGGACCTACCAAGTCCATCCCTACACGCTGAAATGGCACCTCAATAATAGGTAAAGGACAGAGGGGTACTTTCTTGTCTTTTGAGGGATTTATCAACTGACATTTTGGGCATGTGGCACAGAACCTAGCAGTTTCTCGATACACCCCTGGCCAATAAAATCGATCCAGTAAATATTTCAGAGTTAATTCCTGTCCGTAATGACCCCCGCCCGTCTGGTTGTGTGCTAATTGCAAAGCTTGTTCTCGAAAGGCTACTGGTATCAATAACTGTTCTACCCTTCCAGTTGCCCCTTCACTTACTCGATACAGTAACCCTTGTTTTATACAAAAAAAGGGTCTTACCTTCTCTCAGTCTTTCTCTTGCACTTGATTCCAGGCATTTGTGAGGGTGCTGTCATCTTTTTGAGCTGCACGAAAACTTCGTGCAGGAGTATCTCCACGCTCTGGGGAAGAAAGGAAACATGAAGCAAAAGACTGACAGGCACTGTTATACCTCTCTTTGTCTCTTCTTTTCTCATTCTTTGACTTATGCTCTCGGTCTCTGGGCTGAACTAGGTTTTCACTAGAAAACGGAGCCTCCTGTAGCCATTCTGCTCTGGCTTCTTCCTCCGAGGCTTCCATTAAATAGTCATGAAATTTGGGCAGGTCCGTTCCTAACAAAATATTCTCAGGAAGTCGGGGAACAACCCCCACTCTCCGGACTTGTGGATAACCGTCTATTTCAAGTAGGACTTCGGCTAAAGGATATTCCTTAACGTCTCCATGAACACAGGACACTAGAACGGTTTCTCCCTCACATAGAGAGTTCAGGGGTACCAAGTCTTGTACTACTACTGTATGGTGGCATCCTGTGTCTAGTAAAGCCTCAATAGGTTTCCCATTTAATCGGATGGCTTTCTTGTACGTCTTTCTACATAGACCTGTGACTAAAACTCGCCCTCGGGACCAACCCACTTCCATTGGTTCGGAGCGTCATTGTTTAAGGGACAGTTTTGTGATATATGCCCCCACTCTGCACATCTAAAGCATTGAGGTCCTACCTGAACAGGGGAGTTGGGTTTTGGGAAGGGTTTTGGTGTGGGCCTAGGGGTAGGAAAAGAACGTTTCTCTACACTGTCATTGGGAGCTCGGGTTGCAGGTTTAGGAAATACAACGGGGGTTCTCCCAGTAGGGTTTTTGAAGTCTGGAGATCTATGATAAGCACAAGCTAGCTCGATAGCAGATTGGGACGTTAATCCAGGATGTTGCTTCAACCAGGCTCTAGTATTGGCAGGTAAAGCCTCCAGATACTGTTCTAGAAAGACTTGTTCTGTAACCTCTTCCATGGTGGCAGTATGGGGCTGCAGCCACCTGTTTACCAAGTCTCTGACCCTGTAAACCAATGCTCGGGGATTGTCACCTGTAACCCACTTCTCCTTACGAAAACGTGCCCTATAATACTCTTGGTCACACTCTAATCTCTCGAGGATTGCTTTCTTTATCTCTGGATAGGGAGGTACTCCAGCTGGGTTAGTCGCTTGGTACGCCGCCTGTAGCTCCCCAGATAATAACGGTGCTACATATTGTCCCCACCTTTCTGCAGGCCAAGTAGCGGTGGTAGCAACCCTTTCAAAATTGGTAAAGAAGAAGTTAGGATCTTCTCCTTCTTGGAACTTTTGTAACACACTACTGGGAATATTAGGGTGGACCCGGGCATTAGAAATTGCATCTGTAAGACGGAGAATAGCTGTATCTTGAACTTTCTGGTTACTTGTTAAAAACGTTGCTTGCTCTCTCAAAGCCTCTTGAAACGCCTCCCTTTCTTTTTGGGCATTCTTATTCTGTTGCTCAAACACTAATTGCAAATGTCTCTGACCTTCTGCCAGCTGCGTTATCATATCTTGCACAGTCACTGGTTGCGTCATTTTGTATCAAATGACAGTATCCCACTTCTGACACCACTGTAAGCGTTTCAATACTTTGTCTTTAATTAACTCTTTCACACAGTCATTGACAGTAGCAAAAAGAAGCGTTTTATTCACGCGTCAAAAGGATAAATCGTTCAGAATACTTGGTAGCAAATAACAGTGTGCCGGGCGCGGTCTTTGGAGTTCTGGTAAGCAGTTCTCTGTCTCTCTCTTTCTTGGTCACTCTTCCTCTCAAGTCACTCGTACCGGCGTTCCCCAAAAGGCAAACAGAAAAACACTACCTTCATGAACTTTATAAATTCTTAAAGCTCTATACATGCACCCGTCACCAATACCTTGGGGGTCACCGAGGTTAGTGGTATTTCCTAAGTAGGAGGAAGGGTCGGGGTGACGGGGAATGGGGAAGGGAAGAAAAGAGCGTTCGCATGCAGCGTGCACAACTTTATTTATGCCACAAGCCCAACAGTCCTGTGCCCTCCAACCTCCTCCTCCACCGTTCTCCCCACGTCACTTGCCTAGGGCCACGGTCCCCGGTGACTGTAGCAATGGGTATCGCGGTGTCCTGTTGCTCAGAGGGACAGCCGGATAGGAGCGCGGTGTGTGTTGGGGAAACCTCCCGTGGGTCAGCTCCGCCGCTCCGTCGATTCGTCGACTCCGTGTTTCCAGCGTCTGGACTCCTCACTCCGTCTCCACGTTTTTCGTCCTCCAGTGATCCGTCCTGCGTAGTTTCGCCTCCTCCCCTGCCACTGTCCATCGCAGCTGCCTCTCCTCCGGATCTCCAATCACCAGACAGCCCACAGCTGAGCCAACGGCTCTCTTTTAACTCTTGTCCGGGCTTCTGTTCCTCCCTTGCTCCGTAGACTAGACCGCTTGATGCCTCTGGTTGAGGTGAACCACTGGACACCATCTTGAAGCCCCCGGTAGCCTGGGTGATAGGATGCACTCTATCACAGCCACCCACAGAAGCAGCCTGTAAAGTGTGTCTCAGGTTTGCCATTGCAGAACCTGTGTGCAGTCTTGTACTGCAATGTTGACTGTGCAAGAGCACCCACTTGCCAGTCCCTAAACCTTCCCTTTTCTGCATATTAGTCACACCTATTGTGGGCCCACGGGCAGGGTGCATTGTTGGTAAAAGGTAGGACTTGCCTTGATGTGTGTGGCATGTCCTAATAGTGAATTACAGTAATTTTCGTTTTTCACTATTGCAAGGCTACCTGTTCCCCATAGGCCAGAGTGGGCAGTTTGGTTATAACAACTTACAATCCTAAATGACTCCGGGAACCAGGTAGAAATTAAAGTTTAATATGCCTGAACTCAGAATGATAAAATACATCTTTTATGGAAGTTGGTTTTAACATTCTGTGTTTGAAAATACCACTTTTAGAAAGTAGGTATTTTTTTGCCTAACTGTCCAAGCCTGCCTCTGCTAGGTTGTGTATTCCTTGTCTGGAGTTTGAGTGACGGGCTGGGGGATTCCAGGAGACAGGGTGAGTCAGCAAAGGGGCTGAATAGAGCTATCTGCATGTAGATGGGTGGGAGGAGTTCACTTGGCACCTGAATAGGGCTGTGCCTGCCTTCCACAATGCTGACTCCACCTCCTGTGGTGAGTCTGATGTCCCTGGCCTACACTGTGAAAGGAAATAAGGAGTCATGTAAACAGGGTGCTATAAGACTGACCAGAACTGGTTTGGACTAGGCAAAGGCTTCTCTGCCTTCAGAGAACAAAGAGCAATGAGGATAAAAAGGGGGACCCAGACCCCAGAAGTTTAGATCACTTTTGGGAAACAAGAGAACCGTTGCTGCGGAGAGGAACCAGAGAAACTGAGGAGGAGACTATCCCTAAGCTGAGTGGTGTTTTGGGGATTGGCCTGCAGTGGTTGCCTGACTACCAAAGAAAGGAGAATGGACTTTGTGCTACTTTCAAATCAACTTGTAAAGGATCTCCAAGAGCTTGAGATGGAGCTTGCCTCCTGCTGAAGTCTCAGGGACAACAGACTTCACCAACAAACTCCCCTGCCTTCCCTTGCTGGGAATTGAAGTGCCTGCTGTTGAGCTGGGCCTTTTGAGAGACTGCGTGTCGCTGGGAGCTGGGTTGCAATATCAATTGAAACTCCCTCATTCTCCTCAATTTAGATTCTGTGTTCCCTGTATTATGGTTATAGCTCGCTAATTTTGTGCACCATTAACCACCATCAACCATGAGATATATTTAACAGTATTCCTAACTGTATATATTTTTGATCCCTCGTTGCTTCTTTTTTCTCTTTTCTCTTGTGCCTGTGCCTTTGTTTGTTTATTTATTTATTTTTTGCTGGGTAATTGGAAAATTTAAAAATATGATTCAACTATCGTTTACTTCATTTAATAATTTAAATAATGTTTTTCTGTGTTCTGCTGCTCCATAAAATATAGAAGTAAATGCTCTCTCAATATGTGCAACCTCTTCTGCATGCTGGGCCACAGCATGTACCTAAAGACGTAAAAGATGATGTTCGATCTACCCATCGTGAGCCTTGGCAGGCACAGCCACAAATGCCTCAGAAAGCAATTCATTCTAATATTTTATCCCAGGATTCCTTCTCCTCCGTGGTATTGTACCAAATTTTGTACTCCAAGAAGACTACATTTGCATTCCCGTCGCAGAGAGCACTCTAGAAGCAGAAACTGTGTTTAGTCTGTCGAAGGAGATCTCTCTCTCTCTCCTTTGTATGACCCTGACCCACGCTTGTCTAACTGTTAGGAGATACTACAGTTCATCTTCGTTTTCCAGGTCTTTGAAGAGTGAATCGCCAATAGACTTCCTAATGACTTTTCAATTAGCAGTGGATAGAGATGTTTTACAATCGAGAATTACATTTCTGGTTTCACAGACTACCACTTCTGTGATTTTAGAAACCCTGCAGCACAGAGCACCTACAACACCATTGATTCCTTTGATTCCAGATCTTTTTGAACCAGTTATGGAAAGGTTTCAGGGACCATTTACTTCAAAAGCAGCCATGCACAGGCTGTTGAAGAAATAGAGGATTTCTGAGAAAGACCTGTTCTTCCTCAGATCAGTTCTTGTGCCGGAATCTAATATAGTTGCAACAGAGAAAATAGATTACCAAAGGATTTCAGCTTCAACCCCACCTGATAATAAAGGTCATCACATGGACACAGTGGGGAAGCAAATATGTGAACATCGGCCACAACTCTCTAAGCAGTGAGTTAATCCTCACTTTTAGGAAGATATGACAACTCGCTATCAGCGAAACTGAAGAGATCTGAGGGCAGACTTCAAAGGAAAGATAGGCATGACTTCCTTGAGGTAATCAATGAAATCATCAGTACTACGGTGGATGTTGCTGATCTCAGTCTGTGATTATTGCCCTGGCTTTTGTATGAGACATGCATCTTGTTTGAGGCCAACTGGACAAAGACCAGATGCACAATATAATAATCCTTTTTTAGGTCTCGTGGCGTTTAACAGCACGTAAGCGCTGTGTCCGCCAGAGATCTATTGTCGCTGGGTCTGCTTCCCAGGAGACAGCACCTGGCTGCGCGCATTGCCTCTTCAAGGAGGCGATTTAAGCAGGCCACGCGCTCGCGAACGCGCTCAGCTGCTGTCTCCTGGGAAGCTCCAACACCACACACGCATGCGCATACACAGAGACACACACACACACGAGCGCCCATGCACGCACGCACCCACAAATACAGAGAACCCACCCCCGCCGTCACACACACACATGCCACACACACACACGCGCGCACACACACACACACACACACACACACACACACACACAAGTGCACTGAGCGCCCCCGCCCACTTACTGCCACTCCGGACTTCAGCCGCCACCGCGGGGCTCTCTCTAGGGCATGGGAGCCCCGCGTCACTTCTCTCCGTAGGCGCGGCTTCTCTCCGTGGGCGCGTGCGTGGGCTTCCGAAGCCGGAAGTCCCGCCCTCTCGGAGACGAGAGGCAGCAGAGGGGCTCGTGAGAGTCTGCTCCGCTTCTGGTATTGCGTATGCAAAAAAATGACCTTTTCAGAAAGCACTCGTCTTGGTAAGTGAGAACACTAATTGAAACTAGAAAAAGCTTTTTTCCGGTAATGCAGCTAGCTGACATTTCAGAATCAAAGGAGTAACAGCTAAGCTATAGCATTATCTTTTTAAAAGCATTCCTGAATAGGTTTATTAATGAAAGCTGTGGTCTGTAGGTGCACAATGAACAGTTTACTGTAATCCTATGTGAACTCATGGCTTTTATGGAATAACATGTTTCATTCTTGGAATAAGCAGCCCCAAATGTAGGGACAAAATGAGATTCTGAGTTTGCTTTAAAATTTGGAGAGAAGGTTGGCGCCCACTCTCGGGGTGGGTGGAGGGGGGCTACAAAAGGGAGAGTGCAAAACATCTGGAGGAGTGAAAAGGAGAGGGAGAAAAGGGAGACACAAAGGTGCAAGAGAGTAAAAGACCTGGAAAAGAGACAGAAGGGTAACGGAAGCAGTGGGAGAAGAGTTGGAACATGGATGCAGCAACAGACAGTACTCTTAGTATGAGACGGGAAGACGGGAGCCTTGGAGCTGGATTGGAGGGGTGGTAGGAAGGAAAGCAAGAAGGTGATGAGGGAGAGACGTGGCCACAGTAATACATCTCTAATGGTAGTAGAGAGAGAGAGCGATAGGTGAGACCCTAAGCATGACGCGCGAAAGTCCGAGGCCTTGGTGGGAAGAGACCTGCAGCAGAGGGCAGCAGCAACATCCGGTAGTAGGGGCCTGGGTGCTACTATATACAGTCCGTGATCAGTTTCTGCAAGCATGTTACAAAAAATATGAACTATTCACAGAGCCACAAAAGTGATGATAATAAAAAATAAGTCTTCTACTGGGATTCGAAACCATGATGGCAGTGGCAACCTTTTTCAGAGGCTAAAAAGTAACTGATAAACTTTAGCATTTAATTTCCAACAGAATATTGAAGCGGGGAGAGGGTGGGGGAATGAGGTCTAATTGTAATACTTAGTGGTGTGTCTTTGGACGGTTCTTTTGTCGTTGATTTTATTTATGATTTATTTTTTGGGGAATGTGCTTCCAAAAGCCAAGCGTATATCCAGCCAACAATAGATACTATTTGGCAATACAAATCTAATACAAATAACATGCTGCTCTGGGATTTGAATACACAGTGGCGGGAGCAGACTAACATTGTGTAGGTAGAAGAGTAACTACTAAACTACGGTATTAGCTTCAAAGTACTCTGTTAATTGGTTACTAACTCGAAATGCGCTTGGTCGGCTCTTAATACAAAGTTTCTTGGTTTTTCGGGAATAACAGTTTACATTCTTGAACAACTCAGCACCTAACAAAAACTTTATTCTGACATAATGGTCAGATTTTGCTTTGCATCTATACTATTTAACTTTCGAGTTTGGCTAGTGCCTGCTATCTGGGGGACATAAGAGAAGGTGCAAGAGATCCGAAGTAATTGGACGTTAGCAGTGCGCCAGGAGCTGGCAGGACCTCATCCCCTCCCCCAAAAGAAAATAATAACAAAATAGTAGACAAAAATTCAAATAATAAAAGGAGACATTAGCTTAGGACCTGACCCAGAAATGCGCTTTAGCGGGAGCATTCAGATATGCTGCTACAGTCCGCTCAGTGTCCTCAGCAATTCACTGTTTCCTACAAGGGGAGTGCTGGCTAAAAAGGTAGCTACGTATTAGGGGCAGATGTCCTTACTTGGCTGACGGTGCAGCGCTGTCTCAAGAGTCCCTCATTTGCCCCGAGTGAGTGTTCTGGCTCTGCTCTATTGAATTAGGGTATGATCCCAGGCCTCCACAATGCCGTGCTGCTACACCCTCGAGACATCCCAGCGGGCACAATCACTGTGTTACCTCAGGGGTTCTGAGACTTCTTTGCTTCTCCGGGCTCTGCTGAGTGGATCTGGGGCACACTAGACCAGCTACTGGCCACCGTCTGACTGTTGTAGCTGCAGGCCACCCCACAGCATTGATGGTGCCCACTCCGCTCCTGCCGCATGGCCTACTGCGCACTGGGGCGCCCAGGGGAAACAAGTGCTAACTGCCGATATGGCACACTACGTGCCCGCAGAGATTCCCAGTGGTCTTAAAGGAACGCCGACTGGAAGAGTATTCACCAGGGGCAACATCACTTATTTGGCTGGTGGAGCAGTGCTGCCATAGGAATCTGGCGGGCCGGTTTCTTCCCCCCCAGTCAAGGTGGGCCCCTAGCCCTCCGCAGTGCTGCGTCACTACCCCCAAAATATGTTCCAGCGGGAGCAGTCACTCCCCCTGGGAGCAGGGGAGTTCCACTGCCGCCTTGCCTCTCTGGTCCTCGTTGGTTGGATTGGGGGCACCCAGGTTCCCCTCCCGCGGTGGGCCGTCCCCTGCCTTGGGTTGTCCCCATGTGCTCAATATCTCTCTCTCCTTCCCTCTGTGTGTGCCAATCTGCTCCCCGTGCCTGTGTGACACCTCTCACCCTCTCTTGTGTGCATTCTTTTGTGCCTCCAGCTGTGTGACCTCAGTGCCTCCCTATGCACTCCTCCTGGACTCTCCTGTATCCTCCTGTGTGCACCTATACACCCCCGTCTAAGTTCCTCTGTCTGCCCCAATCTGCCCCATCCCTCGTGTTGCACCACTCAGCCTTGCTTGTGTGCGTTCCTCTCTCCCTCCGCAGTGTGACTTCTGTGCCTCCCTATGCCCTCCTGTGTCCTCCTCTACACCACCTGTCTCCGTCCCTTTGTGTGCACCAATCTGCTCCCTCCTTCGTGTTGACCCTCTCAGCCTCTCTCGTGTGCAGTTGTCTCTGCCTCCCGCTGCCATTCACAAACAATATATACATACCAATTGCAAATAAAAAAAAAATGTATGCAAAGCATTGTCATTTACAATGCCAATAACTCAAACTTTAATGCTGCGAGACCTATTGCATTGCAAATGCTTGTCAGTTTTTCTCTCTTTGTTTCCCACACTGGTTATGAGATTCATAAGAAGGAAGCAGAGGCAGATACTGGAGGTACATAATATTTAAGAAAAAGAATGATTGTTATCACCCTTATTATTGGCACACTGATATAGGCACCAGTGGGTTCAACATTTTAATTACTGAAAGGATGTGAAACAGAAATTCAACAGCAACCTTATTTCCTTGCTCCTAGTACAGACTACAAAAACTGTTGAGTGGTAGAAATAAGTAACATCCACCAGCGACTAGAAGACCCAGTCAAATTTAAGGCAATGACCTCCCTTCTCCACCCTTACTGCGGATGGGAGCTTATCTCAATATTTGTCAGTGTGCCAAATCATCACAAACGATGAATGGATATTCTCAGTTGTTAAGAATAGCTGCAATCTGAGACCCAAGCATTTTCCAACTGTGGTAAAGCCACTGAAATCAAACGGTCAGCACTTGCAGTGACTTGTGCTAGACGTGTGATCACTACAGGCAAATGGAACCCTGAAAAGAATTACCAACTCTCTAGTTGAACAGAGGAATACGCCATGATACATCTTGATTGCTTAATGCATTTTTAAAAAAAAGAGAGAGAAGTACATCAAGAATTCAGACCAATCCTGGATTTGAGAACCACAAATCCATATATATAAAAACGAATGTATGTCTGTCTGTCTGTTTGTCCTTCATGCATTACTACACCATTCATCCGATCGCCATGAAACTTTGGGAATTTGTTGAGTACACTCCCACAAAGGTTTCTGGCATAACATTTTTTTAAAGATCGGCCCTCCAGGGCCCTCATAATCTTTCAAATACTGAATTTGCAACCGCGACTTTGCAACGGTACAAGACTTTCGGTGAAAAAGAAGATGAACAATGTCATCGAAGCTACAATTTTGAATGGGAAATTCAAGGGGGAAGATGTACTGTTGCCACATATTCCAATGATCCCAACAGATATGCCATTTGAATTCAAACGTTTACAGTTTCCGGTGCGACACGCTTTTGCAATTACCATCAACCAAGCACAAGGAAAATCGCTGCAAGTATGTGGGCTAGATTTGGAGAATCCGTGCTTCTCACATGGACAACTGTATGTGGCCAGCTCACGCGTCGGAAAACCTTCTGATTTATTCGTGTACGCACCAGACGGAACAAAAAAAAATATTGTGTATCCACAAGCACTCAAATAAATAAATAGAATTAAAACGACACTTTGAAATGTTTTCCATATTAAAATGAATAAGTTTCAAGAAAAGTTTTATCATAACGAGTTTTCTTGAATTTCCTTTCTTCTGAGATCGCAGCAATGCGCGACGGGTAAGCTAGTAGGTAGATAAAAAAGAAAACAATCAGTATGGGGGCATTATATCAGGAGACTTGAGTGCCATAGATCTTAAGGAGACAAAAACAATTCCCAACAGGTATTATGTAGAGACAGTTTCAATTGTGTATGCCTTAAGCATTACAAAGAACAGAAACAAGGAGTCAATTGATTTTAGAAAAGGGTGGTATTATTCACCAAGGAAAAGGAACATTTCTTTCATAAGCATTTACAGTTTAGACAGCACTGTAAAGATCAGATCTTGTGACAACCCAGTGGCACTTGGTGCAAGGTGCTATATACAGTTTAAGTGAGGTGAGAGTGCAAGTGCTTTTAAAAACAGCATTGGCGGCGCATAAGATAAAGTATATACATCAGTTACAATCACTTGGAAAACAGTTATTTTCTAGTAAGAGCTTTAAGCGCGATATGCGTCATATAATTCAGGCTGTATAGTCGACGGCGTTTCGATCTCCTTTGGTCGGGATCGTCATCAGGACGGGGTTGTCGATATGTACAGTGCTGTTGACAAAAGGAGGGGTAATTGTAAGCGGGGGATCGGTGGCTGTTAAGGCGGGGGGTGAAGGGGTGAACAATCACTGGTTAGGACTAAATCACTGAAGGTATAACGTGTAAAAAGGGGGGTGACTGTAGTGGTGGCAGGAGAGGGAAGGAGGGTGAAACTTGGGGGTGACTAGTGTAGAGAGTTGGTAAGTAAAAATAAATTATCCGGACAGTGGGGAGGTGGAACATACATAGAGAATATGCACTCACAAAGGGGCCAAGCAGGGATGCGTGGCTGGCGGCACTCAGGGGTAATTTGGGCCGATTGCTAGAGGAAGAAAAAAGGAACCAGGTTGAGGACCTCACCCAGGAAAGGTTAAAATATATGGCACTGGTTTATATCCAAAAATCTTAACATCAGGGTGATACACCTGCTATGTGTGTTAAATCAGCAAGCAGATGTTTAAGCAGATGCATGTTAGGAGACCACAAGTGTGTTATCAACAACAAAGTTCATAATTAGGTTTTCAACTTTTATGGACTTTTCTTGATTGTGATATTCTAACTCCATCGAGAGTAGCATTTGTGTTGTAAATTAATACTTGTATAGCGCACTACTCACCCTCAAGGGTCTCAAGGCGCTTGTACGAATACCGCTGTGGAACCCATCCTGGCTTTCCCTGTGAGGTGTCCACTCCTGGGAACCCCCAAGGTGGAGGCCAGGCATCCATAGCGTTGTGGGGGCCGTTGTGGAGATTAAGCAAGCTATTGCCCAGAGTTGCAGAGTGGGACTCCATGATTGGAATAGGCACCGAGGCGAGAATTATCAGGTCCGTGGAATTTTGAGCCCAAGACCCGCCAAGGCGGGGAATTGAACCCTGGTCCCGGGCTAGACCTCTGCATCAGGGTCTGCCGCTCTAACCATTGAGCCACACTTCTCCACTGTTCACTTTAATCCCCCATAAAGAGACACTAACAGAGAATGCACACACAAATGAAGTGCACAATTTCTAAGAATGACACCCACACCGACCATTCACAACCATTGTCTTTAAAAGTTACTGTTAGTTGGCCTCAAAACTGGCCACAAAAACCAACAAAAGTGACTCTCCTGTAGATATACCAAATACTGCAGTGTGATGAAAATGTGAGTATCAGAAGTTCATACCAGATTCACCTCTTAGCTACAGATGCGCAAACAAAAGAGTCACTTCCAAAGCCAACAGGCATGTCAACCTCAATATGAGAATGACACAGTAAGTACTCATGGATATGCATGCATTCCCCACACACCTTGCTGGAAAACAGTATTCCTATTTTTAAATGACATGTCTACACACACGACACAAAGGCAAGAAGCATACATCGCACAGGAAGCACATCTATGTGACAATGCTTACAACGCACACCTTGATCTTACAATTGATTTCCACTCACAAGATCACACAGAGCACCACTGTTGTATATTGTTATCCTCTTCAGTTTTAGTTCAAGTTCAATTGTACTGTAGACATTTACTTACTGAGATGGTACTGTCCAGAAGAATTTTGGGTTTTCAGTTTTGGCTTATTTCATAGAATTTGAAGATAGTGCCTTAGAACATAAGACCTTCAAACAAAACCCTCCCTGCCAAAAGGAGCAAAAGACACTCGGTTCTAAGATGAACCAAAACAACTGGACAGAAGATGGTGCATTAGCAGAGACACGATAGACAGCGTCACCTTCAAGTCAGCCCTCCGCCAATACCACAGACAACTCAAAGATGTGAAAAAAGATGCCCCAGCAAGCCTCATTGAAGCAAGTGCCATCTACACCAAGGAACTCTTCAGCATTGTCAGAGAGTTCTCCTGCCCAACAGCCACCGAGAACACGAGCCCACTTTCACAGGAACTCTGCGAAGTTCTAGTGAACCATTTCCACAACAAGATATCCACCATCTACAGGAAATTCAAGCCCCAACCCACCGACCTCCACAGCCTCCCAACTCCAACGGAAGCCTCCCCCGATGTGGAAAATTAGTACGGTTTGGTGAACATTATCTGCGCCATCTTGCCTTTTCCCTGATGCCACACTTTTGTCGTGCGCGCCCGCCATTTTAGGTGCCTCGATCAGGACCATCCCTTTTTGCATGCCACTGGCCCCCGACTTAGCCCTTCGCCCTCACCAAGCCTGCACGCTGACCAACCCCCCCCCGCTCGCACCTGCCTTGAATCATAAACCCCTCTTCAGCGCGGCTCAGCCTCAGAACCTCATCCTGCACCCAGCACGACACCTCCCTTCATTCCCTTCATGGTCCCAGGTCCTTTGATGCAAACCCCCTTTTTCCCCGTGTGCCCGTTTGTCTTCCTCGTTCCCAGGCCGACACCCAGCTCTGCCGATACTATTCCTTGCCCCTCCCCGTACAATAGAAAGCTTCCCTCATCAAAGGACACCCCCGAGTTGATCAAAGCCCCCACCCCATGAGATCCGATCGAACCCCGCATTCCATGAATTGGCGGAATATCCAGCTGCGCGATAGTCATCACCTGTTGTGACCAGGGTGGGGACTTCTACTGTAAATGTGTGTGGGAATGGGCCCGAAGGGGGGGTTCCGGGAATGTCTTTCCGTACATCAAAGCATTGCCATGAGTATGTAAACTGTAATAAAACCGCAAAAGGCTGTATATAAGGGGCCAGGCCTCAGAAATAAGTTAGAGCACCTCAGAACGATACCTGCTGTCTGTTTTGCTGTGTTCTCCTCCGGAGAGAATAAAACCTTGTTTCCTGCTTTCCAGTCTCCAGCGCCTGCCTCTTCATTGATTAATAATTCGTGGGTCACAGAGGCAATACCGCCGGGCAAATATCGATTGTCCCCGACCCAGGTTTTACAATTGGCGTCCCAAGCGTGGGGCCCATCAGCGGCTCGCGGATCCAGTGGGAGAGGTCCCGACGACAGAGTGAACGACTGCAACGATCGGGAGAGCTCTTGCCCAATAGACCCTCGTCTGGCAGCCGATCATCCGAACTTCACTAGTTCCGAACAGACCTCTCTCGAGTGATCTGCGGTCCTGACTGGGAACCATTAGGAGTGCCGTGAGATATACGAGAAAAAGAGGACGAACGGGCGCTGGATTCGGAAGACAAGAAACTGTCCATACGGTCCAGGTAAGGTCGTGTAAACACGACGGATTGCGAAATAATTGCTTGATTGTTTAAAAAAAATACTAGTATTACTCTTTGTTAACTTATTTGGAGATTCACTGTCTGCACGCGGAGAAACAGTAGGCTCTTTCCCTTTTGCAAACAGTGAAGGATAGGTAACGTAGCCGTCGTGCCTATTTTTCTCCCCCACTGACTCTATTATTTATTAACGGTTTTTGGGAGATTCCCTCTCCCTCACTGATTAACTGGGTTCGTTGACCCCGAACTACTGTTCGCAGATTGTCTTCTGGAGATTCTCTGTCTGCAAACCGGAAATAACAGATTCCTCTTTGCGGATAGTGAAAGGGTAGAGGACGCAGACTTTTGCGCCCTACTTACTCTCCCCATTGATTCTACTCTATCTTATTTATTATTGATTATTCCTCGTTATTGGTTACTCTTTGTTATTTTGTTCATGAGGTATTCACTGCCTGCAAACAACGTAGAATAGAAATATTCTGTCTAGTCTTTGCGCACAGTGATAAGATAGGCAGTGCTGACTCTTTGTCCCTCGTTGCGAGCCGTCATGTCTGTCTTCTCCCCACTGATTGATAATTGGTTCAGCCCGGACCGTGTATTAGAGGTGGATCATATAGCTCCACTGGAAGGCACCCCTAATAAGGACATGTTCATAAACTATGGATTAGTCACCATAGCCTATAATAAATTGTGGCACAGGTATACCAAAGAAAGTCAAGACAAACAGTGGCCACTGGTAGGGTCCTTTGACCTTGATAAAATAGAAACGTTGGAAATAGCCCTTCGCAATAATAAGACAACGCCTATTATGCTCGACAGTCTCGGTATGTGGCGCAGAGAGGCTATGCAACGACAGAGAAAAGACGAGGACAAATCAGGTAGAGAAACATATCGACAGGACAACCCCGGGGCACCACGACCCAAAAATTATCCCCCGACACTACGCAAAAGACGGCCAGACTTAGGGCAAGACCAATGCGCTTTTTGTAGATATGTCGGACACTGGAAAGCCCAATGCCCGACTCTACTGAGCGTGAGTAGGGGCAGAGGGCCGACAGGAACGACAGGCCGGCAGAATGAGAAAAAGCGCGAGACAAAGAAGAATCAGACTCACATGGACAGACCAGATAGAACCACCACGTTTGATTATGCCCGATGGCACAGATTTCGCCAGAACGATTTCAGCGACATGTTCGAATTTTCCTAGGTCGGACAACGTTGAGACGGGAACCCAGCCTAGCTCTAAATTAACGGACGAAAAAGATAATTATGGCCAATAACTGTTTTTATGTTTGTCTCTGGATCTTGTGTGTCATGCTTTTACTGTCCCCCCCGTCTGAGTTTGTGTGTACGTAATATATGAATCTGCGTCATCCCCCTGCACGTGCTTCCATGTTACATAAACTATGTTAATAGAAATCTTAGCATGAAACAACCTGGAAAGAAAGAAATGGGAAACGAAATCAGTAAGCCACTGATAAACACAAACTTTTATTTTAACATAACAAGCAAAGAAAAACACGATAACGCTAGAAAAACAAGAACGGTAAACTGTAGAACATGAAAGTCAACAGAACACCCCCCCACATTCTGGAACCTTCCAAAGTAGGGCAGGGTTACGGCTACGCCCAACCGGCGGCAACCCATATAAGGCGGGCCCTGCTGCCAACACTTGGTCAGGAAATCTTAACATATGGGGGAGCCGGAGGAGAGGCAGGGGCCAGCGGCCTGGGCAGTTGCAGGTAGTCCCGCCACATGCCTCCTCGGCCCAACCGCAACGGCCCTGGATAGTTTCAGGTAGTCCCGCCACATGTCCACCCGGTCCGGCCACCAATGGCCAGGGACCGGGGCCAACTGAGTCCGGCTGCAGCTGATAACCTAAGGAAGCCCGGTCCAGAGAAGAACGAGACACCTCTTTCTTTTTCCTTCCGTAACAGCCGCAGCAGCTCTGGGCGGCGGGATGCCCTGTCCATACCTCTGCAGAAATGCGTCCAGATCGGGCTGGGAGGGAGAGGCGGCGCGGACGAGCCTCTCCCACCTCCACGGATAGGAGGTCTCCCAGTCCCCGGCCCAACGCCGAACACCCTCAGCCAGGCGATGGTCCCCCAGTACTTGCGCAGCACCGAACGTGCAATGGTGCCCATATTTTCGGAGCACCGAATATGCAATGACTGCACCGATACTTGTGCAGCACCGAATGTGCGCCACAGGTGGCCATACTCCCACAGCACTGAGCACAAGACTTGGGGAGCACCGGATGTGGAGAGACCTTCGTGCGGGCCGATGATAAAGAGCAGCATGGAGTGCACCGGAAGAAGGAGACGGCACAAACGAGTCTCCCTCGCCCCCCCAGGTGGGGGCATCACAGCCGCACCCCAGCCGAATGTCCCGCTTCCACAACACGGAGTTCCACTCTCTATTTTTGTCCCCAGAGAGGTCTCTTCCACTCTTGCAGACTCGATGAGAGGGGACTGCTGCAGGGCCTCAAAATGGCGTCTGGGTCTGCTGGAAGGCGGGCCTCGGCCGCTAGAGTAACTTTGAACAGCAATGTAACTCGGTCGCTCGCCCACCGGAGCACGAGCCCCCACCTCCGACAACATCTCCACAGCCTTGAAGATTCTACAAAGGTCCCCGGAGGAACCCTCGGCCACTGCAGGCCTCCGGTAAGGGACAACTGCCTTGATCGCCAACGAAATAAACATGACATTGCCACTCCTTCGGTTAGCATGAATTCTAGAACTACCGAAAGGGACTCTGGTCCAACTGCCGGTTGTAAATAACTTTTTCTGATGCTGCTTCCGGATTGACCCGGCCCCGCCCAAAATGGCGCCGGTATCGATAGGAACTTACGAACACCTCGTGGTGTTCCTTTTTACCATACAAACTTAATGTTCTGAGACATATATGACCCTTTGTACACTTGACAAGAAGAAAGGGGAGCTCACTCGACGAACATGTAGAAAGGGATCGCGTTAAAAATGTTGATTACAAATGTACAATGTATTATATTTTTTTATATATATAGCTGATGTATAACCTCGCTTATGACGCACGCACACGGTATGCATATAGGAAATCTGATTGCAACTAGTCTGACTATGCTTCTAAATTATGAAATACACGCCCCCGAGCCCCCGGCCAACTGATAGACGTTTTAGTTCGCTACAAATGAATTGATAAAACTTTCTAATGTTTCTTATTGCTGCAAAACAACACCCCCCCACTGTACGCACTTTAGCCATTGCCGTGTCCGGCCAAATACGACTGCACCCTCATAAATCCACGTACCATGATTTTGCACAAATAAAGGTTTTTGAAATTATGAACGGGTATTGCATGCTTTATTTGAAATATGGGATGGGCGGAAGAGTTCTTTTCTGTGCACCCTACTATGCTCTCTCTTTAAGGTTATTAGAAGATGGTTGCCCAGCCCCGGAGGACGGATCGGATCTACGACACGATACTCTGCCTTCAAGGTACGCGACCGACTCATGAACTCTCGCGTGGAGGAAGACCTCGGCTTCCAAGGATGGGTAAAACGAACGGTATAAATGAGGGAATGTAAAAGAAGGGTAAAATAAAACGATGTAAATGTTATAAAGTACGACGTTCAAAGGTATTAGGGAACAGAGCTGACCCGAGAACCGAAGAACCCTAGAACGTCACAGCGTTGAAGGAGATTTAAGGACCCCGATAGTAAGATATATCTGCTAACTAGATACCTCGCACTAGGCACCTCTGGTTCCCTTTTTACGTTTCCCCGCACATGACCTATAAGGACACACTGCCCCCCCCGACTCCAGAAACCATATCCCCGGGGATATCTACCCCGAGGAGGAAAGACGAGTATGAGGTAAGTAAAGGACTCTCGAATCCATGTATTTGATATGCGCGAATGTTGTCCCCCTCCCTTCCCCTCTTTTCCCTCCCTCTGCAGGTTACATCAGAGATTACAGCCGAGGTGTGACGAAGATCTGAAGCCTTGCCATGTCTGATACACGAAGCAGACTAGCACTGCAAGGTGGCGCCTAAGCACGCCTACAAACTACTCACGTAGCAAACGACCCGTAAAATTAGTATGATCTGATGAAAAGTGATCACCCTTAAACAAGGCTGCACGAATGAACCCATGTCACGTATGATTCGAGACTATGAGAGAATGTGTGTGTGTGACTGAAGCGTTGACTCAACTGGTCGAAGAACCAAGAATGCAAGAAAGTGCGACACAATGGTACCTCCCTTTCTTTTCCTTTTTCTCAAAGCATGTCCCCTCTACCCTGTCTAATGCTCGCCCGCCTCAAACTGCATGCTTTCAAGATTCTAACACAGACCCGTAAATGTCCTTTGCTGTGTAATGCACTAAATAGCCTCTCTTAAACACACCGCCACTCTCCATGTAGCACGTGTACTATTTAGCCTGCTGTTGCTCTCTCTCTCTCTCTCTCTCTCTCTCTCTCTCTCTCTCTCTCTCTCTCTCTCTCTCTCTCTCTCTCTCTCTCTCTCTCTCTCTCTCTCTCTCTCTCTCTCTCTCTCTCTCTCTCTCTCTCTCTCTCTCTCTCTCTCTCTCTCTCTCTCTCTCTCTCTCTCTCTCTCTCTCTCTCTCTCTCTCTCTCTCTCCTCTCTCTCTCTCTCTCTCTCTCTCTCTCTCTCTCTCTCTCTCTCCTCTTCACGCTCCTACTCAGCAGAGCAATCAGCTCCGAAATGGCAGACTGCACCCTAGCGCACCACCCGATTGGCTCCAAATACCGCCAGTATTTGCACAAAACTTGTCTTTAATAAAATTCACCCTAACGCTGTGTCACCACCCTTTCTTTCCGAATTTTTTTTTTTTTTTTTGATGAAACCGAGAATTGGCCATAAGGGAAAGGACAGGTAAGACGACTGAGGTTCCCTAATCTGACCCGAAATGAGGGAACTACAGGTCAGCGGCTCCTATTATGAGATAAAATGCCTCAGATGACGCGACCTTCCCCGTCCGAATTGTCGCGATACCCAAACCATAAAGGTAATCGAAACCTCCCCATCTTCTCAGGACGCACCCAGTATTGCGTTCAGTTGCCCCCCCGATAAGAGTTTTTTAACTATCCATTCATCCCCGATTGTAAAAGGTGGGTCGACTCGCGACTAAACACAGCCAGCTGTGGTTCCTAGAAATAACTTTTATATAGGCAATTTCAGAGTTTGGAATTCGAGAAATGCCACTGAATGCTCACCAACTGAACTATGGCCTTCGGCCGATAGTACCCTTATAACCCAAAGTAAGATGATGCCCCCCCCCCCCCATCACAGTTTTCTATGTCCCTAGTTGTCTTCCCATGAGACCCCTGTCTTTTCTAATTTAGTAATCAGGCCATGAGAGGCTGCATAGGAACCAGAATGATGTTTTACAAAGTTAAAGTTTAGACCGAAGCGAAGAAAATCATTACAATGGACCTTGTCGAAAGTGAAAATGTTTAGTTAAAGGGCGGGATGCATTGGTAATATGAAAATGTTTAGCCTATGTTCGTCCCACAGCAAGATGCCTATTAGTACTATGCTGATAGCTCACACCACCCTTTTTGTAAATATAGACCCCTAGAGAACGGTTTAGCATTGTCAGGCTTGTATTACAGAGGTGGGTCCCCATCAGATGAACTGTCGTAATTATATTAAACAGTTGTGAAGGAAAGTCATAGTAAATCCAGCAGGCTCACCATCGATCACTTATATGTCAGTTGTGAACCCTGAATATAACGGACGTCTCTATTCTCATTTACCTGGAGCTGGGAGAGAAATAGACTTATGTGATTACTTTCCTCTATCAATTCTCTAAAGACTGTCTTTTCAAACTCCTTCAAGGGTACGGCTGTCGGAGGAAAGAAGGACCGGATGTGGGAGCACGTGGCCTGACTACAGACTATGGAACGTCTGCGACATGGGCCAAGGCGAGACCGCGACTGAACGGAGCTGCAGGACGAGGCACTATCTCCGACAAAATGAGAGGAAAGGGCTAACCCGATGCCCCTGCTCAATGTTCGAATGTGTGCTGAGAAGTCCCCGCTCTTTAGACCCGGTCATGAGCCCGCCTACCAGAAATCTCTCGTTCCCCTAGTTTGTTCCCGATCTGGCCTTGCTCCATCCCCCTTTTTCTCCGACCTACCCGATGGACTATTTGTACCCTCTTCTTCCACCTGAACTTTTGACTATTGATTCCAAAGGACACAGGGCGGAAAAAAAAAAAAAAAAGACCCTTTCTTGACCAGAAACGAGAGGAAAGGTCGTGCCCTGCAACACGGAACTTAGAATAGAGCTGGACTCATAGCTCCACCGCCGGTGCTCCACAGTGCCAACAGAAGACGAAAAATTGCTGAAACCTTACTAAACTTCGAACACTCCTTCACTATCATTTCTGCTACGTCTCGTTTCTCTCCCAGCCAACATTGTATTAATTATGTAACAATCCATCAGTCCACCTTATGAAATGTACTCACTGCTCGCACTTCGAATCATTTTTGTATTGCATTACTATGACTTTCCTGCTAAACAAGTTTATCAAAGTTTATCAATAGGTCCGCCTCCTAAAACTAGAGATCTTAAATGAAATGTTTACGACTCCTTCGCCTAGGGTTCCTACTGCTTTTTCTTATGCCCACCATAATAGAACTGAGTAGAAAATGAACCAGCAAGATGTCTTAAATATGTTAAAGGGAGGACTGTGGAAAATTAGTACGGTTTGGTGAACATTATCTGCGCCATCTTGCCTTTTCCCTGATGCCACACTTTTGTCGTGCGCGCCCGCCATTTTAGGTGCCTCGATCAGGACCATCCCTTTTTGCATGCCACTGGCCCCCGACTTAGCCCTTCGCCCTCACCAAGCCTGCACGCTGACCAACCCCCCCCGCTCGCACCTGCCTTGAATCATAAACCCCTCTTCAGCGCGGCTCTGCCTCAGAACCTCATCCTGCACCCAGCACGACACCTCCCTTCATTCCTTTCATGGTCCCAGGTCCTTTGATGCAAACCCCCTTTTTCCCCGTGTGCCCGTTTGTCTTCCTCGTTCCCAGGCCGACACCCAGCTCTGCCGATACTATTCCTTGCCCCTCCCCGTACAATAGAAAGCTTCCCTCATCAAAGGACACCCCCGAGTTGATCAAAGCCCCCACCCCATGAGATCCGATTGAACCCCGCATTCCATGAATTGGCGGAATATCCAGCTGCGCGATAGTCATCACCTGTTGTGACCAGGGTGGGGACTTCTACTGTAAATGTGTGTGGGAATGGGCCCGAAGGGGGGGTTCCGGGAATGTCTTTCCGTACATCAAAGCATTGCCATGAGTATGTAAACTGTAATAAAACCGCAAAAGGCTGTATATAAGGGGCCAGGCCTCAGAAATAAGTTAGAGCACCTCAGAACGATACCTGCTGTCTGTTTTGCTGTGTTCTCCTCCGGAGAGAATAAAACCTTGTTTCCTGCTTTCCAGTCTCCAGCGCCTGCCTCTTCATTGATTAATAATTCGTGGGTCACAGAGGCAATACCGCCGGGCAAATATCGATTGTCCCCGACCCAGGTTTTACACCGACCAGCCACTCACCTCATGGGAACAACTCACCACATAAAATACCTCCGCCATCATGAACTCCATCCACTTTGGAGCACAAACGGACCCTGTCCACACCGCCTCTTCAACCTTGATGGCAAGAATATCAAGTGCCAACTCACCTCTATCCTCAACACATCCATCGCCACAGCCACCTTTTCCTGATGCATGGAAACACGCAGAAGTCACACCTCTCCACCAGAAACCCTCCGCTGACCGCAGTGAACTCCAGAACTACTGCCCCATCTTACTGCTCCCTTTCCCAGCCAAAGTTCTCGAGAAGGCCATCAACCAGCAGCTCATTGAACACCTGGAGAATAACAAATGCTTGTCGCCTTCCAATCCAGTTTCTGCGCCAACCACAGCACAGAGAACGCCCTGATTACCACCACTGATGACATCTTCACTCTTTTTGACGGGATAATCGGCAACCTTGATCCTTCTCGACCTCTCCACAGTGTTCGACACCATATCCCACCACACACTCATCAAAGGACTATACCACATCGGGACCCTGGTATACTCCCTCAGATGGATTTCATCATTCCTTATGGGATGAACTCCGAGAATCCGCCTACATCCCTTTGCCTTGGAACCCAGGAACACCATCCGCAGAGTCCTACAAGGTTCATCCTCAACCTCACCCTCTTCAACACTTGCATGACACTTCTAGCTGACATCGTCAGAACCCACTATCTAAACATCTTATCCTAAGCTGACGACACCCAGCTCATCCTCTCGCTCTCAGCAGATCCCACCATCGCGAAGACCAGCTTCCACAACTGCATAAAGAATGTCGCTGACGGGAAAAAAATCAACTGTCTGAAGCTCAACACAGGCAAGACTGAGTGCTTATCTTTGACAACAGCGCCCCCCCTTTGAACAACACCTGATGGTCCACTGAACTCGGACCCGCTCCCACACCGACAGATCACACCTGCAATGTTGGCATTATCCTGTACAGCAACCTTAACATGAAAAGACAGATCAACGCAGTCTCCTCCGCCTGCTTCCACACACTCCAAATGCTCTGAAGAATCTTCAAATGGTTCCCCATCGTTACAAGGAAAACCATCACTCATGCCCTAGTCACCAGCCGGCTCGATTACAGAAAGGCACTGTATGCAGGAACCACCATCAAACTCAGGATGAGACTCAACACGATAAAGAACGTAGCTGCCAGTGTCGTCTTCAACCTACCCAAACAGACACACATCACCCCACTCCTTGGGAACCTCCACTGGCTCCCTGTCCAGAAATTATGCCAATTCAAGATATTGGCACACACCTACAAAGTCCTCCACGACCTAGGACCAGCATACATCAGCCACCACTTAAACAGAAATGAGCACTAATTGACTTATGGACATTGGAGTGCTAAGGGGAGGGGGGGGAATTACGAGGAATGTAGGGACCACTATTACTTTTCCCTACTACTGTAACATCTGTATAATGAATTGGTCAATTACGATCCTGATAAAAGAAGTTTAAGTCCTAATGATGATGTATGGAATTTGATGTAAAACCCAATAAAGTTTGTTTAAAAAGAAATCAGCAACCACTTGAACTTCCACCAACCAACGACTGCGCCAACACCCTCGCCCCCCTCAAGACCTCCACAACCAACCACACCAACAAGAAAGACGCCTGGTTCACCGAAGACCTCCGGATTTCCAAGCGCACCTGTCGGAAGCTGGAGAAGAAATGGCTCCACGACCGAACACCAGACAGCCACACAGCCCACAAGAGCGCCTCCCGCAGACACCACCAACTCATCAGGACCGCCAAGAGGACCGCTTTCAAGGACCGCTTCGACAACACCAGAGAGCTCTTCAGTATCGTGAAGGAACTCTCCAACCCCAGCGCCAACACCAACGACGTCCCACCATCACAAGACCTGTGCGACTCCCTGGCCACCTTCTTTCACCGCAAGATCGCCGACATCCACGACGGCTTCAACTCCGACACCCCCGCACCCACCACCGAGTCCACCACCCCTGCGACCACCTCCCGCACCAGCCGCCTGACCACCTGGTCCTACGTCAGCGACGAAGACAACATCAGAACCATGAACTCCATCCACTCCGGATCCCCATCTGACCCCTGCCCTCACCACGTCTTCAACAAAGCCAGCACAACCATCGCGCCCCACCTCCGGAAAACAATCAACAGTTCCTTCGAGACAGCAACCTTCCCGGAAAGCTGGAAGCACGCCGAGATCAACGCCCTTCTGAAGAAGCCCAAGGCGGACCCCAAAGACCTCAAGAACTTCCGGCCCATCTCCCTGCTCCCGTTCCCGGCAAAAGTGACAGAGAGGATTGTCAACAAACAGCTAACCCGCTACCTCGAAGACAACAACAACCTGGACCCTTCCCAATCTGGTTTTTGCAGCAACCACAGCACCGAGAACGCCCTCATCGCCGCCACCGACTACATCAGGATCCTGATGGGCAAAGGAGAGACAGCCGCCCTCATCTTCCTGGACCTATCAGCAGCCTTTGACACAGTCTGCCACCGTACCCTATCAGCACGCCTCCATGACGCCGGAATTCAAGAGAAGGCCCTGGCCTGGACCACATCCTTCCTCTCCGGCCGAACCCAGAGCGTCCGCCTTCCACCCTTCCGCTCAAAAACCACTGAGATCATCTGCGGCGTCCCACAGGGATCCTCCCTCAGCCCGACGCTGTTCAATATCTACATGGCACCGCTCGCCCACGTCGCACGACAACATAACCTCAACATCATCTCCTACGCCGACGACACCCAGCTGATCATGTCCCTTACGAAGACCCCCAGACCTCCAAAGCCAACCTCCACAGAGGAATGAAAGCCGTAGCCGACTGGATGAAGGACAGCAGACTGAATCTGAACTCAGACAAGACGGAGGTCCTCATTCTCGGACCCACCCCATCAGCCTGGGACGACTCTTGGTGGCCCACATTGCTAGGCACAGCCCCGGAACCCACAGACCACGCACGCAACCTAGGGGTCATCCTCGACTCCACCCTCTCCATAACCAGGCAAGTCAACGCCGTCTCTGCGTCCTGCTTCAACACCCTCTGAATGCTCCGCAGGATCTTCAAATGGATCCCCCCTGACACGAGAAAAACCGTCACCCAGGCCCTCATCACCAGCAGACTCGACTACAGGAACGCCCTCTACTCAGGAACAACAACCAAGCTCCTGAGACGACTACAACGAATCCAGAACACCTCGGCATGACTGATCCTCGACGATTTTTGGTTAAAAACCTTTCCACTGGAAATATGCAAGACAAGCTATACTCCCACTTGGGATGGATTGAATGTAATAGATAAGGACATTATCATTGTTCTCTACTCAAAATTATTCCACTGGGATATTTTGGATCACAATGAGTTTTTGCTGATTACGAAAAGGATGTCTTGTATTACATTTCTTTAAATATCGCTTTAAATGGATATTTTGATAATTGTGACAGCATATTCACAACATGTTATATTTGGTACCATTGGTATTCGCGAATAGGACACTGTTCCAATATGGCCGCGCTATTTTGATTCATTTCTTAGTCCTTTGTTTGTTTATGTTGACACAAGGAAGTGATATGTGAAACTTTATTTAATTATAGTTTGAGGAACACAAGTCACCCGTGATCAAGCCGAGCATTCGGTGAAACGCGTTGGGCTGGTTCCATGCACTGTTTATCATGCTGGAAATAAATTGAGAGATATGAAATACGAACTTCTGGTCTAATGGAGTGGTGATTCACGCTGGACGAGAGTGCATTGCGCTACTTCTGGAGCGTTTGGTGAAACGACTTATAATTGGCAGGGAATCCTCTGACCCTGCATTGCACCGCAGTCTGTGTGTCCCGGTTCCATCGGAGGAAGAAAAACGGATATATATATATTTTTTTTTTTCTTGAATTTTGAATCTATGATGTACTCGTTATGAGGGCTAATTTGTTTTCAAAGAGAACTGTTTGTAGTGGCTGGATATATATATGTTTGCTCCAATCTCTTCAAATAATACCCAGCCGGGTTAGAAGAAGTACAGCACTCTCGGAGTTTCAATAGTCAGCAAAAGGTAGTTTTTATTACCAAAACAAACGCGTTTCGGGAGAATCTCCCTTCGTCAGTGTTCAAACGAATGCGCTGCGCAGCATCATTAAATACATCTGTTGTGGGTGGTAAACACAAACATAGGACTACATCCGAAATTTCAGTTTAAGCGCCATCTTTGAATGTGCATGTTATCTCTATCACAAGCCACCTCAATATAATCCTGCCGTATATCGGCAAAGTCAACATCAAATTAGTGACACATACAGTTGCGTTTCTACATGGGTTAACGAGATGACTCTCATCACTGAATTATGATGTTGAAAATATTCAACATCATTTCCCACATAATAAGTGTGAAATTTAACAATCATACATGATTAATATCTTGCCGTGGATCGGCAATTGCAGTCTTTTTAGACCGCCTAACAATCCAGATTGAGATATTTTCAACTGTGCCCATGTACTGACATTTTCACAACATTGTATAGCCACTACAAACAATTCTCTTTGAAAACAAATTAGCCCTCATAACGAGTACATCATAGATTCAAAATTCAAGAAAAAAATAAATAAATATATCACTTTTACATTGGGATTATCACACATATGTCATTATTATTCAGAATTAACATTCCAATAACCAGTGTTCCAAATTCATCCTAGATGAGATGACATTTCTTCTCCCATATTTAGACCTCCCAGTGCCTTAGTCTCTAGATCGATTATATATCGAGACTCTAGTCTCCTGAGAATCTGTAATCTGCTGCCACCCCTTGGCCTTTCGGGGACACAGTCCAGGCAAAGGAATCTCAAGAGATCCCTATTGCTATTGTGCTTGATTGCAAAATGTCGGGCGACAGGGTATGAAAAATCTTTATTAGCAATCGTCCGCATATGTTCTAGCACCCTTAATTTCACTGGATTGATGGTACTGCCAACATATCTTAATTGGCATGGACACATCAAGCAGTAAACTGCATGGTCTGTGTGGCAGGACATGAATTTGTTGATTCTTTTTCCCCCTTTACAGCCCCTCACATCGAATGTTAACGTTCGTTTACTCGATGCGCAGGCTTTACATTTGCCACAAGGAAAGAAGCCCTTGGCATCCTTCAATGTCCCTTGAGCCTTTCGGGTGGATTTTAGATGACTTTGAACCACAAAATCTCATAAAGATCTCGCTTTTTTGAAAGTGATCAAGGGGGCAACCGGAATATCAGGACCAACAATGTGGTCAGTTTTCAAGATATGCCAGTGTTTTGTCATAATAGATCTTAGCCTGAAGGAATTGGCTGAATAGGTGGTAATCATACGGAATTTACCATCGGTTTGTGGATGTAACTTCTTTATAAAGAGTGAACCTCGATCCAGTTTCCTCACCCTATTCAGTGCATCAAATAGAAGATTTCGTTTGTATCCTCTATCAGAGAATCTGTCCAAACTCTCACTGGCTGCTTTCTCAAAATCCTCTACTGAAGTACAATTACGTTTTAGCCTAAGAAATTCCCCATATGGGATGCTATTTATAAGTCTTCGGGGGTGGCTACTGGAAGCGTGAAGTACGCTATTTCCTGCTGTGTGCTTACGATATAAGAGGGTACAGATTTTTCCTTCCCTGATGCTCACTTGTAGGTCTGGATAGTTAACTTTCTCATGGCTCACTTCCCCCGTAAATCTTAGGTTGCAGTCGTTATTATTTAACACTTGTATGTACTCATAGGCCTCTGCCACCGACCCATTCCATACTCGGTGGCAGAGGCCTATGAGTACATAAATGTGAAAGGAGGTCTGTCACTCTGTCACAAGGATGGTGTCATCAGTGATGTCATGAGTGATGTCACTGACCATGTCATGAGTGATGTAATATGTGACGTCATCAGCAGTGCATTGCACGCGCAAGTTATAGTGAGTCCAACTAACTATAACGTGGGAATTTCAATGGTTTTACTGGTGTAAAACCTATGGTTTTTTCAGTGAATTTAATAGGTTTTTTAAATGCTAATTCCTAACTATAACTGGTGTGAAACCTATGGTTTTTTCAGTGAATTTCATAGGTTTTTTAATAGCAAATATCTATAGGTATGTGGTAAATAAATAAATAATACCTCTCTTTTTGACTAGACATATATCATAACAGATAGCTCAATAAATAAGAGTCAAGATTCGAGGTAGTAGGAGTTCTTGCAGGTTTAATACAGCATAAGGACAGGAACAGGACAACCTGCATAGGAATAGGATGACAGGGCCCAGCAGCTGCTGGGGCTGGATCTGGGATGAGCGCGCTGACTTTTAATAACAATACATGAGCATATATACATAACGCAGACACATAGCATTACATTGCAGTAGGCGTAGCAGTGGGTGGAGCAGGAGGTGTGACGCGTAGCAGTCGCGAAAGATAAGGGCGAAAAGAGGTGTAACTGGGCGTATACATAGACATGTGATGTAAACGTAACAGAATATGTCATGAATGGGGCGGAAACCATGGAGGGGGCTACCTAAGGAGCCGGGACCTCTAACCTGATGGTGCGCGCAAACTAGCAATGACGTATTACTAGGAGAAGCTGGGGGCTATGAACTCTGTGCTAGGAGCAGAGACTGAAGTCTGGAGAGTCAGGGCGACATGTACCTAAACAGTATCTAGTATCTGATGTTTAGAGAACATGTTGATATAAACTAGAAGTCAGGAGAGGAAAGGCTAACTTGATTCTAAGACTGGACCATGCATTATTCTACATGTAGTGCGTGATGAAGAATATGAAGAATATGAAATGACCATTAAATGCAGTATTTCTCTAACGTGGAGACGTGAAGGCTAGACAATGACGGAAACTATTGATGCAGTTCAGTAGCTTAGGAATGCAGAGAAGGAGGACTGAACTGATAACTGGAACCATAACATATTCTTGGCAGACTCAGAGACTGAGCCAGGCTGAGCCGGGCACTGCGAGGCAGGAAGTAAGTGAAGGGTCGAGGACACAGGTGGGGGCTGTATCGCTCCTCAGCGAGGCTTCAGGGGACAGGAGCTGAATCTGGTGTCCAGACCCTTTTGAGGCCTAGAAACGGGGACTTTACAATGGAATAACGTGCACACTGAGAAACGTGGCAACGTAGCTTTACATAGGCCTGATATTCGTAGTATTCACGAGGACCGGAAACTGGCATACTAGAGGTGGACACAACTGTAATTGCGTCATTAATCGGACATGGGGAATGCATATGCATATTTAATCATGCACACATAACATATGATGGATGACACGTAGGGACACAAAACATGGCAAAATTTACTTTTCCACATTCCCTCCTTGTCACTACGTTTCCATCAGGAAACATCAATATTCATGATACCGTCTATCATTTCATACAGTATCATTTGCTCGTCTCGAATTATCCTGGAACGGGATTTAGAACGGGGCTTGGGACTAGGAATACAAGAGGTAGCACAAATGCCGCAAATCGCAGGGCCACATTGTATACAGAGACAGCAGCTGAATATGATCGCTACTGCAATACCTAGAAAGGACAATATTTTCCATCCCCATGTGGAAATTATATTCCAGAACCAACCGGACCATGTCCAGGTGCCTGGATCTTGGTGTATCAGATGGGCAATTTTATGGAGTCTGGTTATAGCTGAATAAACAGACGGCGCGTTATTTGGAATGAAAATGCAGCAACTAGATCCGATGACTCTACAGGCCCCGCCCCTATCGGCCAGTATGACGTCAAGGACGAGACGATTCTGTAAAACGACAAATCTCATAGCAGATTGCTCTTCAGTTAAGTTACCTAGAGCAGAGGCAGTCTCATTTACTACAGCTTCGAGGGTTCTGGTTAACCTACGGATCAGCTTACTATTCTGGATAGGTCCTATAAAAAAGAAGAAACCTCTGTTGAAATCTGTATACTGTACTAGAGCAGTTTCAGTATAATCGACAATTGGGGACTCCCTTTTATGTCTAATGTGTACTAGATGTGTGTTTCTGTGATAATCAGATGGAGCTAGGAAAACAGGTGGCAGTAGGAAGGCAATGTAACAGGTTCCCTCCCAATCGAGGGGTAGACGAACATATGCGGTCTGACCACAAATAAAATAAGAATGACGTGAAGCTTTGAAGATAGATTTCCTACTGTCACTATACTTGACAATAGTAGTACAATCACTATGTCCTACGTGTATGGAACCCTTATTTCGGACACATAATTCGCCTTTGACTGGTAGTACTGAAATAGCAGGTAAGTCTGGAGTAGTATCAGACTGAACATTCAGGACCATAAAATTCGACGAATAATTACCTAAATTGTAAACTTCATTTTCTAGATCTAAACCTGTTCTGTGGGGGAGACCTTGCTTGTCTGGAAAACATGTACTGTTAAGAAAAGACATATCTGTTGAGGATGACGTTAACGTGGACCATGCTCCACACGAACCATTATGTGAAAATGGATAAGGAAAAAGTGGCAGAACTCCCTTCGGTATCTGGAAAGGGGGGAGTCGACCACACACCCAACAATTAGTGGCATTGCTGGACTGGTGTGAGTAATGTAACATGCGGATAAATGAGTTATTTCGCATAGCGAGGCGGTAGGAGAGTTCATGAGGGGGCAGATCACTAAACGTGTGCTCTATAGTAGCATTAGTAGACATATTTACATGAGGAACTGGAAGATACAGGTAGAATGCATAACTGGTGCAGGAAATCATAATGCTGAGAAATAATATGAAACTTAGAAAAACGATACATCGGATCGAGTTTTGACTGACTCTCTCACTATGGGGGTCTATTTTATACATGTCAGAAACAGTCTAACCGTTTCACCTAGGGGAGGACTTAGACAATCAAACTGGCTGACTTATTTTACTAGACCTTAATTTCTGTTTATACTCCTGCTGCGGAGTTTTCTCTAACAGGGGAGGGGTTGTAGCAATGTCTTTTGCGGGACAGTCCTTGAGAACAATGCTTTGGCAATCCTTCAAATCCTGGGAAATGTTCTTTAAGACGGGTTTCAGTCCATTAAAAAGTTTAACATGAGAAAGGTGCACCCAGCCTTTGCGTCCTTCCAACTTCACGGCTGTACGGGTGGTGAGGAGGACCTGTCGGGGCTCTTTCCAACGAGGCTCCAGCGGACTCGATCTGTCAAAGTTGCGGACCATCACCATGGATCCTGGAACGATTTCATGCGGTGCCACCTCGGTATTGTCTGGAAATGCGGCGGCAACCTGTGAACGACATGAGTTGAGGGCAGACATCAAGGAAGCTAGGTAATCTGTCAGCATATTACTTGAAACATCGGTAATACTTCGGGGTCTAGGAGTACCCCACATGTTAGGGGGGCGGCCGAATACGACCTCATACGGGGACAGACCTGATCTGGAATGTGCGACCATACGCATGTAAAACAGAGCGACTGGCAGAGCTACTAGCCAGTCCACACCTTTTTCTTTACAAACTTTGGCGATGCGGATTTTCAGGGTCTGATTATGTCTCTCAACGAGACCAGCTGCTTCAGGATGGCGTACACAATGAAACTTCCACTGGTACCCTAACAACAGGGAAACATGCTTCATGAGTTCAGATGAGAATGGCTGGCCGTTATCAGAATATACGACTCTAGGGAGTCCATAACGGGGGAAGAACTCACGAACCAACTGCTTGGCAGTGGTCGCGGCTGTGTAATCTGGGACTGGATATGCTTCTGTCCACCTGGACAAAGCGCATACAACTACAAGGACATACTTGAAACCTCGACATCGCTCCATCTGAATATAATCCATCTGGAGGACTTCGAAAGGGTGGTCAGGGGGCTGGAATCCACCTTGTTCCACCGGGACACTTTTACCTGGATTGAACTGACAACATATCATACAGGTACGGACTTTCTGCTTGGCTGCAGCTCGTAAATGCTTGTTAAACCATAGGTTCTGGATACTGTCTATCATTGCTTTTTCTCCTAAATGTGCTGGACTATGTGCGGTATTGATAATGACTTGAACCATAGAGTCGGGGAGAAACCATGTGGCTCTACCCTTCGTTAACCATCCTTGATCTGTCTGGACCCCTCCTTGTTCGGACCATTTCTTGATTTCTTCGGGAGTAGCATGTAACTGTATGTCTATGACATCTTGTGTAGGGTCCTTGACTGTCATGCATGTAATCGGATCTGGAGTGTGTGTCTGTGTCGGATTAACTTGAATGTCTGGAGTCTGTGCTGTAAGCTTGGCTGTGCGATCTGCTAGATCATTACCTTGGGAAATAATATCAGTAACTTTCGTATGTGCTTTGCACTTCATGATAGCAATAGATGTCGGTAAATGTATTGCATCTAACAGAGCTTGAATAAGGAGACCATGCTGAATCTTGGTTCCATGAGAAGTCATGAAACCTCTCTCCTGCCAGAGCACTCCGAAGTCGTGTACAACTCCAAATGCGTAACGTGAATCTGTGTAAACATTAACTTTCAAGTTCTTGGCGTGTATGCAGGCTTGTGTCAGAGCAACTAGCTCTGCTGCTTGAGCGGACAGAGTATCAATACGGTGTGTCTCAATAACTTTAGTGTCAGTAGTCACTGCATACGCGGCGACTAGTTCTCCTGTACTTGTTCTCATACATGAACCATCCACATAAAGTGTCAGGTCGGGGTCTGGTAACGGAATATCTGTCAGATCTTGTCTTGGCTTTGTCGTAATGTTAACTACTTCCACGCAATCATGTGGGTCAGGATTCGAAGTAACTGATGGTAACAGTGTAGCAGGATTTAAAATGTTGCAGCGTCTGATTTCTATGTGTGGCTGGAACAGTGTCAATTCATAACCTGTTAAACGTGCAATTGTCAAGTGCTGAGTTTGTGTTCGGTTCAGAAGAACTTCCACAGAATGTGGAACTTGTACTGTCAGAGAGTGTCCTAAAACTATGGAATCACTTTGTCTGATAGCTAGTGCTGTGGCTGCAACTGACTTGAGGCACGCAGGCAAAGCCTGGGCGACTGGATCTAGTGTGCTAGAAAAATAAGCACAGGGCTTGTATTGTCCTGCTTGATCTTGTGTGAGAACAGATAATGCTGTACCTTCACGTTCAGTAACGAAAAGTGTAAAAGGCTTACTGTAGTTCGGTGTCGCTAGAACTGGAGCTTGGCATAAAGCTTTCTTTAACTCATTGAAACTAAGTGTATGTTCAGATGTCCAAGGGAGAACAGTCGGTGCGGCTGCCTCCTGTGTCGTTAACTGTATCAGTGGCTTGGCTAGAAATGCATACTGAGGAATCCATTGTCGGCAATAAGAAGTAAGGCCGATAAAGGCACGTACCTCCTTCTGGGTCTTGGGCTGAGGAAGACTCGCTATTAACTGGATACGGTCTGGTGTCAACTGCCTACCCCTCTTGGACAGTAAGTGTCCTAAGTAGACCACTTGCTGGACACAGAATTGAAGCTTAGAAGGGGACACCTTGTGCCCCATCTCGGCTAGGAAATACAGAACTGTAAGTGACGCACGCTCGCAGTCACGTTCAGAACGGGCTGTGATCAGTAGATCATCGACATACTGGAGCAGGGCAGTGTCAGTTGGCATGTGAACATTATCAAGTTGTCTCTTAAGTGCTTGACTGTAAATACTAGGACTTTCTGTGAAACCTTGAGGAGCTCGTGTAAACATATAGCTCCTTCCATTTAAACAAAATCCGAAAAGAAACTGGCTGTCTGGATGAATAGGAACACTGAAAAATGCGTTCTTGAGGTCTATGACAGTGAAGAACGTGGCTTCGGAATCAATGGCTGTCAATAGGGAAGAGATGTCTGGGACAACTGGATACTGCGGAATAATACATTTATTAAGCTCTCGTAGGTCGATCACTAATCGATATACTGGGGGTGCATTTGGATCAGTACGTTTCATGACTGGAATGATCGGAGAATTACATACGTTGGAGTCAGTTTCTACAACCACTCCTTGAGCCATGAGCTCGTCAATAATTTTGGATAAGGCTGCTACAGCCTCGGGTGGCAATCTGTACTGTCTGATTCGTGGTAACACTACACCTGGTTTGAGAGTCACACGATAAGGTGTGATTTGCATATAACCTACATCAGTTGGACCTTGCGCCCATAAATGCTGTGGAACATTAGACAGTCTTGAATCAAAATCTCGTAATACATAGTGACCCTTAAAGTCACGTAGGAACAATCGTATTCCCTCTGGGGAACAGCATATAACTGCACCTAACTCTTTCAGTGTTTTAATGCCCAATAGGTTTTCTGGACATGACTTAGTAAGTAACAGATCAGTAGTACGGGACAATGGACCTACTTCTAGAGTAACTGGCTTTGAAATCTCATTTACGATAGGTTTTCCTGAAAATCCAAGGGAAACATTTCTTGAGCCTGAGAGCGGAGCCCCTGGAACTTCGGCATGACTAATTGTGGTCCTACTTGCCCCTGTATCAATCAAAAACTTTCTGTCTTTCCCTAATACTTGACTGTGAACATAGGGGCCTTCTTGATCTACAGGTATCTCGATGAGAGGCAAGCCTACCTCCCTCTCTAGGCTGTTTCATGAATACTGCTGGTACTCTGGATACTCAGACTGTGCATACTGGTACATCTGCGATGTAACATGCTGTGTTGCAGCGATAGGCTGCGGTACTGTAACTATCTGTTGTGCATTCTGTGGCTGAGGAGTCTGTGAAACTTGCTCTTGTCTAGGCGGACGTGGTCTTTCCTTAGTCTTACCAGTAGCTATGTTGTGTTTCAGAACTGCACACTCGTTTATAAAATGACCTGGCTGTTTACAATAATTGCAGTTCCCTTTAACGGGAGCTGCAGGATGACTGGCTTGATTCGGACCCCTCTTCTGACTGTCTTGAGGAACAGATTGTGCAACTAGTACTTTCATTTTCGTATCTTTCATACGTTTTCTCTCGTGTTCTTGCTCTTCTCTGATTCTATTCTGGTGGTACTGAAGCATCTGCAACATCTGGGACGGGGTATTAGCTTGCCAGGTACTTTCGACTTTCAAAACTCGATTTTTAACTTGTGGGCTTGAATTCTCGACTAATTTAGTAACAAAAAGGTGAGGGTATGACTCACTACTTGTCTTGAGGCCACTATTGATGCTAAAACATTTTTCAAACCTAGAATAAAAATCACTAATATCTTCGTCTTGCTTCTGTTTACAGGCTGAGATTGCATCCCAGTCTTCTTTTCTAGTTGTCAATAATCTGGGTAAAACTTGTATTAATAATTCTGGTAATTCTTTACATTTATCTCCAAGACCGGTACCTGGTACTCGTGCCTTGTCTTCAGCTTCTAGAACTGCCCAATCGATCTTTTTCTCTCCCACCTCCCATTCTTTTTAGGTTTTGCCTAGCGAAAGCTGCGCTCTGCGCAGCTTTTTCGCGCAGGCGAAATCCTGTTGAGAACTGTAGGGTGCTTTGGGTCGGCCCTCGTCATTGATTGGCTGGCTCCGTAAACGGAGCCTTGCCATTGGACGAGGGGCCTGTCCGTCAATGCCGGACCAGACACGGGGGCGTTCCTGACATTCTTTGCCTTTTGCCGACGTCACGCGACGCCGGGAACGCCCCCGAGTCTGGTCCGGCATTGCCGGCACTACTGCGTCTCTTCTCCCCCGTTTCCCGCCCCGTGACTGGCCGGCCGGCCAATCCTAGCGCGGCCGGCCGGAAGTGCCCGCCCCCCGCAGCCCGGGGGAAGAAGGAAGACGGCAAGCAGTATGGCGGCGCCCGCGGGGCTCCCGTGGCCTGGAGGGAACCGCCGCCGTCGACGTTGCCGGTCTCCCATGCCGAAGAGGGAGACCGGAGAAGTGCCAGAGAGATTTTCGACGTTGCCGGTCTCCCATGCCGAAGAGGGAGACCGGAGAAGTGCCGCCGTCGCAAGGTGCAGGTGAGTCGATTTGTTTTTTTGTTTTTTTTTTCCCCTCCTCTCTTCCCCTGCCTTCCTGCCCCAACCTCTCTCCCCCTGTCTCCTACCTTCACTCGTCATGTCCTCCCCGCCTTCCTCGTCTCCGGCCGGGCTCCCGGCTGCTGCTCTGGAGGCCTGAGAGGTGGAGCCCTGTCCGGGGAGTTCCCTGCACCGGCATGTACGTGCAGACACGAGCCGGGCCTCGGGGGTCTGCTGGTCTCCGTTAAAAAAACTCTCATTGTTATCCCGTTGCCATTATGCAGTGCAAAAGTCAGCAACACAGGCCAGGCATTCGTTCGGGCCTCTAAGCCCGTATGTGCATCCACCTGTGTTAGTGAGGGTTGGATGTATTCCAGGTATCCATCCACTAGCTCCAGACTATTAGTCAGATTTGTCATACATTTATTTATTTATCTCATTCTTCCATTGTGTACCGAAAGTAATCCTTTTCATTGTTTTGCGCTGCAGCAGGCTTTTCTTTTATTGCTTCGGCCAGTACTCAAGTGCTGCTGGTGTCAAGCCTGTGGCACTGCCTGTGCTTGTTTACGTTCTGTGAGTTTTCCAATTATTTCATGTCTCAGAAAGTGCCCTTATTTTCTCTGTAAATGTTGTGTGCAAATCTCTCTAGCCTATGCAGATAGCAGGTCTGACTTCCAAGTGCGGAAGCTGGTTTGATATTGTTTATTACCCCGATTAGTCCTCTTCCCTCCCTCCTTCCCTGGTTGCACAATTTAGCCACCAGCTTGGTAACAACACAGGAGCCGGCGAGGGGAGAAGAGTTTTTTTTTTAACTATAAAAAACAGTAAAAATAAAAGAAATACGTGCATGCTACGCCTGTTGGAGCGGGACATAGGCACATTATCTTTATTGCATATTATGTCCATGCTTGTAGCTCCTCCGCTTTTCTTTTTCTTCCTGACCCATCGATCTGTACTCCAGCGTTTCCCTCTTCTTTTCCCCTTTACTCCTTCCGCTGCTGTACCATTGTTCCATGCCTTCCCCTCTTTCCCCCGCCCCACTTCCTTCTTCTGCATTCACCACCCCTTGTTCTGTTGCCCTCCCTTCCTTCATTATCTCTCTACTCTATCCTCCCATCACCCCCACTTCTGGTCCCACTCACTCCTCTCACGCCCTCATACTCTTCTGCATCTCCCACCTTCTCCCTTACCTCCCTACTCTACCCACCTGCAGCTCTCGCTTCTACTGTCACCCACTTACCCTCCCACCTCTTATTCACTGCAGCTTCCAATGTCCTGATCCCCAGTCGCTCCTTTCTCTCTCGCACTCCACCCCTTCCTGCCCCTCTTTAGGCCTTTGCAGATGTATTCCCCCCCCCCCTTAGCTCCTCCTGCATTCCTTTTCCCTCATCCCCTCTGTTCACCCGTTCTCTACTCTCTCCTTTCGTGCCTCCCTGTTCTGTCACTCACGTTCCCTCCCTCTGCTGCTACCACACTTTCTCCTCTCCAAACACTTTACTCAGACTCTCACTGCCCGCAACACTCCGGGTGTTCTGCCCTCCTCATTTGTTCCCTCTCTCCGCAATCTTGTTTTTAATGATCAGTTCTGTGGTTCGCTCTGTTTCTGACCGCCGGGTCCGTGTTAACTGTGCCATCCCCTTTTATGTTCGGTGTAAAGTGCTCCCATGCCGCGAGATCAGAGCTGCGAGTGGGAGGTTGCCTGACAGGTGGCAGAGAGGGGACAGACCAAATGTAGTGCTCTAGGGCAGAGTCGGGTAGTTAAACCTGTACTTAGTGCCCAGGGTCATGATTGACCAGGAACACCTGTTGAGTGCCTAGACAAGGTCCCAGGAAGATTCATCTACACTAGCGTTCTCCAAAGTCGGTCCTGGAGGCCCAGATCAATGGCAGATTTTTTTCATATCCCCATTCAGAAAAAATGTAGTTATCTTAAAAATCTGGCATGGATCCGGCCCTCCAGGACCGACTTTGTTAGAACCCTGATCTACATCATTCAGTAACCGTAAATCAGGTATGATGTTTACGATTGACTGTGACATACATTATTAACATACGCAGTTGTTTATAATTATATCATTAACACAAGTTTAGATAATCAATACTATTTGTACTATGCCTGGCTAGAATCCACGTTTGTTTGAATGATTAATGCTGGTTTTCTTACACAGTAATAATAAGCTTAGGTCCCATATTGTCCCTACGATGTGTACAATTCTCACACTAGTTTCTCGTTACCTATTCTTTCCCAAGCACAACCTTGGAAATGTGAGAGAGTCTGATCACACTTTGTACTCTGGCCTGGATATGTGAGACAGTGAACTCATTCCTTTCCTCCCACTACCACCATCTATAAAAGCTGTGGGTTTTAGCAGATCGGAAGCCAGGGAGCACAGTGGCAGATCAGTGAGTGTCCTGTCCATGAACTGGAAAACAATTACTAACACTTGAGCTTTGTTCTCTACAGCTAGGTTGAGAAAATGTGTGAGGGTTTGAACTCAAACTGTGAGTTAGTATGCAGAGGCTCGGTGAGACCCATGTCTGCTTGTGCCTCCGTTTTCGTGCCCCTGTTGCCTGCTTGTGCCTCTGTGTGCCCCTGTTGCCTGCTTGTGCCTCTGTGTGCCCCTGTTGCCTGCTTGTGCCTCCGTGTCCCCCTGTTGCCTGCTTGTGCTGTGTGGGTGTGTGTGGAGGGCTCTGTGTGGCTGTGTGTGTAGGAAGCTTTGTGTGGCTGTGTGTGTGGGGGGCTCTGTGTAGCTGTGTGTGTGGGGGGCTCTGTGTGTGTGGGGGGCTCTAAGTGGCTGTGTGTGAGGGGCTCTGTGTGGGGGTGTGTGTGGGGGGGCTCTGTGTGTGTTTGTGTGTCATTTGCGATAGATAAAGCTAGTGGCATTGTAAATGACAATGCCATTTATTTATGTTAAAAAAAACATAAATAAAAATAATGTCAAGAGCAATGCCAATAGCTCTAACTTTAACAAAGGCAAAACCATTGCATTGTAAATGCTTGTTCCTTTAGCTTTTCATACACCCCTGCGGGCAACAGGACCTTTAACATTTTAATGATATCTGGGTAAGTGTATTCTCCCATACGGAGCATGTCTTTTAATTCTCTATGGAACCCTGCTGGATCTTTGTCATGACAGGGAATTAATTTCTCCATTTCGAGGAGTTCCATCTTTGTAATCGGGGTGTAAACAAACACTCGTTGCATTTCACCGTCCTCTGTCTTAACTGGGTGGACTTCTCGTAACGGGTTCTGTCTTTCCATGTAAAATGGTTTACTTTCTGGGGGTGAGACATGAACAAAATGCGGGTTCAGAAACGTTCTATATTTGTGGCGCTGTTCTAGAATGACACTAATTAAATCGGTACCTAGACCTCTCCATCTATACTGGAGTAACTCGTTCAGGATATCGTGTAACGGACCTGGATCAGAGTGCTGACCCTCATACAAAGTAACGAGGTGCTGAATCATATACATACCCACCAGTCGCTGCTCGGCTGGGGGCAATTTCAGAAACATCTGTGCCACTATTTCGTCTGGAAAAGTGGTAGAATCAGTAATCCATCGGACTGCTGATCGGGCTAGCTCCTGTTCATGCATGGTACTTAACTCATTGTAACCGATTCGTGATTTCAGAATGTGATCGGTAGCTTGGAATACTTGTTCTAGGGAACCTTGTTCTGGTGCTGAATGATGGAAAATTGACTTGTGTTCTAGGCGTAAATGGCGATCTGGAAATCTAGATTTTCCTACATACGCTATTCTGGCGGGATTCTCGTCCTCTACCTCTTCAGTATCAGAGTTACTTTCTTTCTCGCTTACTTGTGCTGCTTTACGTTGTTCGTGTATCTTTATTATTTCTCTACGGATTTTCTTGTACATACTCTCCATGGCACTAATGGTATTGTGCTTACCCTCGGCTATATTATCACTCCACTTTGTCAGGATTTTCATTTCGGCCTGATCTTTAGACGGGTAATCTTGTTCTCTTATTAGACAGTTAATTAAAAACTTTAATATCATACGCTGGATCTCAGCTTTCCTTTGAGACATGGCCTCGCTAATGCTTTCTGGATCATCCCCTGTACGGATGAAACGATATATTCTGTCTAGATCTTCTTTCATATTCGGTAAGGTGACTAGATACTCGGCCACCTTTCTTACGCGGAATGAATATAAAACCATATTATCCTCGCCTGGGACTGGATCATAACAGCATTCGGCAAGGGATTTTCTTATTTCTGCTACAGTCTGATGTCTAGGCGTACGCTGTGACGCTTGTGCATGTAATTCGGCTGTCGTTAGACGCTTGTGTGGCGGCGGGGTTTGAGGAGTACCTCCCCCTGCGGCCCCTAAACTGGAGTCTAGGTCTACTGAGGCTCTTCGTCCTGGCAGAGTGGGAAATGGAAATGTAGGCTGGACTTGTATGACGGACTGGACCGGGGGTACCGTAACAGGTACTCCGGTGTCTGGAGGAGCGGGAAGTGCCTGATTTACAGGGACTGGCGGGGCGCGAACAGGATTTGCATATTCTGGGACTGTGTCGTCCAAATAGGACGAAATAAAAATATCAGCTGCGGTCTGTTTGTGACGTAGCTTGGTCGGAACTAATGGTGGCGGGAAATTACTGGATGCCTCTGGGGTCGCTTTTGGCAAGCCCTCGGCAAGAAGAGGATACATACCCTTAATAAGGGCATGCCTCTGTCTGTCTGACTGTTCGGCTTTGACTTGTTCACCTATCTCGATTAATTCTTTTTCTTGGGCTCGCTCTAAGGATTCTCTACTTAATTCTGACTTTCTGATTTCTTTTTCAGTTCTTTTATGAGCTTCTTTACGCCATAACTCAATGGCATCTTTCTGTGACTGTCTGGCTTTCTTTTTCCATAATGCTTCTTCTACTCGCATGATGCATTCGGCATCCCATGTTCCCGATACGGGCCATCTATACTTTTCTTCTAACTGTTTGGTATACTCTACCCATAAATCTAGATACAATATGGCACTTATGCCATGTTTCTGATACATAAAGTGACCTGGACTGTCCCTGGGCGGGACGGGAACTGCTGCTTCCAGCAGACCCTTTCTAGTTTTTAACTGACGTAACTTGGAAAATATGGGCATGACTGAACTGTAATCTAGACACAATACAATACACAATGAACACGATACTTATACCCCATTCATACCACGACATTAAAATACATGAAAAACATTTAAAATAACAGTTAGAACAGAATACCACCTGAAATACTGAGAACAGAACACATGAATTTTCTCGAGAACAGAACTGACTAGAACAGAAACTAGATGCACTGCTGAAACAGTACGAAACTTACCGGTCTCATAAAGAGACACGTCAGGACCCGCATCCACCGAAGTGGACACTTCGTTTGTGGGACTGTGTACCACCAACCCACAGACCAGAGTCAATTAAATTGACCCTGTCTAGATACCACCCCAGTAACGGTACTCACCGGGCAGCAAGAACAGAAGGCCTCGGACTGGACTGGACTGCTACGACGACGGACGACGAACTTCGGACTTCGGACTTCAGTTACGGGTGGACCTCCGGATACCTCGGACCTTGGACTCTTGGCTTGGGCTCTGGTCGGGACTCGCCGCGTTCCTCCACCGTCTCGTCTGGATGCTGGACCGCCTCCCCCGTCTCCTCCGTGGGCCTGAGGGATACTTGAGCAGAAATATCTGCCACTGCGCAGAAGAGTTCCGTCACGACTGCAGAGGGTCAGGGGGTCGGCGTGGCTTCACCGACGCGTGGGGAAAGGGCAAGTCCCTATTCGGGCGCCATTATGTGGTAAATAAATAAATAATACCTCTCTTTTTGACTAGACATATATCATAACAGATAGCTCAATAAATAAGAGTCAAGATTCGAGGTAGTAGGAGTTCTTGCAGGTTTAATACAGCATAAGGACAGGAACAGGACAACCTGCATAGGAATAGGATGACAGGGCCCAGCAGCTGCTGGGGCTGGATCTGGGATGAGCGCGCTGACTTTTAATAACAATACATGAGCATATATACATAACGCAGACACATAGCATTACATTGCAGTAGGCGTAGCAGTGGGTGGAGCAGGAGGTGTGACGCGTAGCAGTCGCGAAAGATAAGGGCGAAAAGAGGTGTAACTGGGCGTATACATAGACATGTGATGTAAACGTAACAGAATATGTCATGAATGGGGCGGAAACCATGGAGGGGGCTACCTAAGGAGCCGGGACCTCTAACCTGATGGTGCGCGCAAACTAGCAATGACGTATTACTAGGAGAAGCTGGGGGCTATGAACTCTGTGCTAGGAGCAGAGACTGAAGTCTGGAGAGTCAGGGCGACATGTACCTAAACAGTATCTAGTATCTGATGTTTAGAGAACATGTTGATATAAACTAGAAGTCAGGAGAGGAAAGGCTAACTTGATTCTAAGACTGGACCATGCATTATTCTACATGTAGTGCGTGATGAAGAATATGAAGAATATGAAATGACCATTAAATGCAGTATTTCTCTAACGTGGAGACGTGAAGGCTAGACAATGACGGAAACTATTGATGCAGTTCAGTAGCTTAGGAATGCAGAGAAGGAGGACTGAACTGATAACTGGAACCATAACATATTCTTGGCAGACTCAGAGACTGAGCCAGGCTGAGCCGGGCACTGCGAGGCAGGAAGTAAGTGAAGGGTCGAGGACACAGGTGGGGGCTGTATCGCTCCTCAGCGAGGCTTCAGGGGACAGGAGCTGAATCTGGTGTCCAGACCCTTTTGAGGCCTAGAAACGGGGACTTTACAATGGAATAACGTGCACACTGAGAAACGTGGCAACGTAGCTTTACATAGGCCTGATATTCGTAGTATTCACGAGGACCGGAAACTGGCATACTAGAGGTGGACACAACTGTAATTGCGTCATTAATCGGACATGGGGAATGCATATGCATATTTAATCATGCACACATAACATATGATGGATGACACGTAGGGACACAAAACATGGCAAAATTTACTTTTCCACAGGTAAGAAAGTAATAATTTTTATAATAAATTTTAAATCGTGTAAATATATATATATTTTTTATTGTTTGCCCTGGTACGCGCCCCGGAGCGCTCCCGGGGCACGTACCGGTGAACGCACGGGTAAGCGCAATGTTACGGCGCACCCCGGGACGCGTATCGGGGAGCGTCCCGAGAGCGTTATTCCCGCGAACGAAAACAACATCATGACATTTCGCGTAGTCGCGTGATGCGTCATATTACGCACTGCGTAAGCGCACCCGGAACCACGCGATCGCATACGATCGCGCAACGTCATGACGCGCTTATGCGACGCGCCCCGGGGTCATGTGATCTGAAAATACCACTTTTCATTGGTGCAGATCAGTTTTGGTTTCCAAATGATGAAAGCTTGGATCATGTGACTTGAAAATAACACTTTTCATTGGTCCAGAACACTTTTTTTTTCAAATGATGAAAGCCCCCACCTTTTTCCTCACTCTGACTTTCTACTTTGAGAGAGGAAGACCTGTATCTGATTCTGGCAATGGCATCATTAGTAGCTGCAGCTGGTGGACCCCCTCCACCACCACAACCACCTAGAAAGGAAGGACCACCATCCCAGTTCCTTGTCCCTGAACAAGAAGAGGATGAGGAGGAAGAACAGGAGGAGGAGGAACAACCCAGGCAATTTTTGCCTGAAGAGCCAAGACAGAGTCACATAAAAGTGCATTTTATTTGGGACTTCTTCTCCCACCCTCCTGGGCAGAAGAAAGTGAATTCCCCTAAGGTTAAGTGCCTTATTTGCGGAGATATTCTTTCCAGGGGCAATCCCAAGAAGAAATATTCATTCGGCAATTATACCATGTTGCGCCACATGCAAAGGTTGCATCCTAATAATCTTGCTCAAGCAGAGGTTCGTGCCATGGCGCAAAATCAGAAGAATCCACAGCCCAGCACCTCCTCTGCCAAAGTATCACATGCAGCACCTGAAGGACGGCAAATGGTGCCCAAGGTTCAAAAAAATTTTGGCAGTCTCAAATTTGTATGTGTCTTCTGTGGCAAGACACTGTGCTATGGGGAACTAAGCGTGATCTTAATAAGCAATGCGGTGGAAAACCATCAATGTAACCAAAAGAAGAAGCAATGAATCTTTTTTTTCTTTGCTCCTGTTGAGCCATTTGTAATTCCTTTTTTTGTTGTTCCCCTCAAAAAACACCCAAAAAATTATAAAAGTGTTCAAAAAATCAAAAAAAAAAAAAATGTTCAGAAAAATAATAAAAAAAATATAAAACAACAAACACATAAAAAAAAAGTTCTTTTCAGAACTACCTCCCATTTAAAAAAAATTACTAACATTTTTAGCACTCTTGACTTCATTTTTCTCATGGGTTCGCTTCCCGGTGCGCGCACCGGTGAGAGCCCCGTCAGCGCAATCAAAAAAAGAAAAAAAAAACAAGAGAAGGAGAGCATAAGAGAAAGAGAGAGTAATGTTAAGAGACAGACAGCAAGAGGGAGCAACACAGAGGTACTGTGTAATACATAGTAAAACAGTGTAAAAGATATAAGGAAGTGTAAGAGAGAAAATGAAAAAAATATAAGGCTGTGAAACAAAGAAAGAGAGAAGAAGAATACTAAAACAGAGGCACATGAAGAATGTGAGTGGCTGTAAAGAGTAAAAGGAAAGAGAAAAAATGATGTACAAATAAAAGGTAATAACGAAACCAGATTTAAATAACACTGGTGAGGGAGAGAGAGAAAAAAGTAGTGTGCATAACTAAAGAGGGAGAAATATTGAATTAGGATAACACATGGGGAGTGACAAAGAGAGAGGACAAAGAGAGTAAAGGAAACAGTACCTGAATGGGCTTGAGTAAAACAGCAAAAAAAGATAAGTAATGCAGTGTGTGTGACTTACAGGGAGTCAGTGGGTGTAGGTCGGAGTGTGGGTGTGTAAGGTGTGTCTGTGGTTGTGTGGAGTGTTTTGGTGTGGGTAGAGATGAGGGTGTGTGAAATATGTGTGAGAAGTGTATGAGTGTGGGGTGTATATGTGTTCGATGTATGTGTGTGTATGGAATGTGTGTGTGTGTTTGAGGAGTGTGTGTGGGAGGATTTTTTGTGTGTATGAGGTGTGTGTGTGGTGTGTATGTGGGGTGTATGTTACAGGTGTGTGTATGTGTTGGGAGGGGGTTGACGTATATGTGTAGGAGTAAGGTAAATAATTAAGAAAAAGAGAATGAGTGAAGAAGCAAAGGAAGGGAACAGGGTAAGTGAAGTAAAGAATAGGGATCAAAAGAAGTTGAATATGAGAGGGTAAATAGGGAAAGGGGAGTAAACATGGAGAATAAGAATACATGAGAGAAGCAGAGTAAAAACACAGGAGTGAGGTAGATTGAGAAAATGTTAGTGACCTTAAAGCAAAGGGTGATAACAAACTACATTTTTTTAGTCATACTTACCATATAATAAATGTAACTTTATTTTTTTTTACTACAGTTGGTATCTGTGAAAGAGAGAAGAAAAAATAAGTTATAATTAGTAAAATATGTATTTTAAATTAAAAGATACAAATGAAGAGGTTAAAAATCATAACACTCTATTTAGAAATAAAGTTAGAGTGAAGAACACAGAAAGGGAAATAAACTAAGGTAGAAGGACAAAAAGAGGGAAAAAGAAATAGAAGGAGAGCAAATTACAAAGAGTAAGGCATATAGATTCACTGAGAAAAAGAGAGAGAAGAACAGAGAAATGAACTGAAGGTAAGAAAGATACTAAAACAATGTGAGTTAGCAAAACTAAATCAGGAAACAGAAGTAAGTAAAAAGATAATGACTGAGACAGAAAACAGTCTAATTAAGGATGCATTTAGAAGAATGAGGAATAGAAGATAACTGAGAGTAAGTGAAGAACAGTCATAGAGTGAAAGGATGAAGGGAGACAGGATAATATACAACGATTGAAGGAAATGGACTGAGGAAGTTATAAGGTAGACACACTAAGAGAAAAACTGAGTGAGGTGGAGTACAATGAGTGAGAAAAGGAAATGAGTAAGTGAGGAAAAAGAAAGAAAGAGAGGAGAAGACGACTAAAACAGTGGTACTGAGAAAAAATAATTTGGTGATGAAAGTAAAGAGAAGGACATTGAAAGAAAGGAAATGAAGGATAGTAATGGAACCAGAGTAAAAGAAATGGGATGAAGAACGATGAGAAAGGAGCAGTGAAGTTGTTGTAAAAGAAGTGATAGAAGGTAGATAAACACAAGTGAACATAACACAAGTAGAGTGAGGCACTGAGGACATAGAAGTAGTGAACGAAAAACAGAGAGAAGAGGTCAAAAGTAAGGAGCAAACAAAGATAAGCTAAGGAGAGTGGGTGATTTATAGTGATAGAGTGCAATAATACTGCTGAGTGAGTAAACAGGAATTACTAAAAGAGCAAAGGAGGAAAATCCGGAAAAGAAAAGAAAAGCAGAAAGACTGAAAGCTGAAAAGTTATGCAAGGGAGAGACGGGATACACACATTTGAAATGAAAATGAGGGATTGTCAAAGAAGTGGAGTAAGGGAACGGGGGTTACAGAGAGTGAGAGAAAGACATTATAAGTGAGTAAAAAGAGGTGAAAGAGAATGGAAAAAGGAAAGTAAATGTCCGAGAATGGAATACAATTTAATTTACACAATCCAAAGTATAAAATAACTTGTACAACATGTTACAAAGTTTATTTTTGCTGTTCTCAGAATATATTGAATTTCACTTAAAAGAGTGAGTTCAAATTACTCATCATATGACAGCGGGAAAAAAAACACAATCTGAAAGATTGTGTTTTAAAAAAAACCTTAGATACTGACAAATCACAAATCTACGCTAATCTTAGATTAACTTACTTTTCCTTGAGGCCAAATACTGTATCATGGTGGTCCTTTTCGCGTTAGAAAGTACTTTGCTGTTCACTTAAAAATCCATTTCATCGACTTTCTAGAAGAAAAGCTTCAAGAACATCTGAAATATTTTCAATATTTTCATATACTCCTTTTTTCAGTCATGACTCTTTACTCATTCCTGCACCTTTCCATTTGGCCAAATAGTGTCAGATGTATGAGTATTTGTTCAAATTAATTCTAAGGCACTCTGAAATGATCTTTTTCCCGACGTTCTGAAAGAAAGGCTCTACAACATTTTCATAACATTTAAATATTTGTAAAACCATCTCTGACTCACTCATGTTCATCATTTTGTATAATACTAACCTCACTTAATATGAGATCCAATTACAGTACCTATATGACAAGTCAATTTTTTATATTGCCTTGAACACTTTTACTCAGAATATATTTTGAAACAGCAAAATAACCTTTATAAACTACTCCCGTCTTCGTATGCCAATTACTTTTACCATTTTGGCTGTAAAAACACTAGGTATGAATTTATAAAGCCAAAAGGCAAACGTTGTTTGAAAGTCAAATATGTGTTGTTACATTGGGTCCAACCTTTAGAAGTATTTAAATAGCATGTGTAATGCCCTGATGTTGTAGAAGGCCCATCATGAAAAATAATAGCTACAGTTGCAAAGGTTCTTCCTGATATCGATAACTGAGAAGCCACGAAATTTTTAATAGAAGTTGTCAATTTAGTTCCATCAGGTCTACATCGTTGGAACATTAAAATGACATAGTGACCATAATGTTGTAGAAATAATGTGGACAGCATTGTAGACTTACATTGGGTACACACCATATTGTGATCAGCTGCTTTAACTAGATTATTAAAAGGCACTGATTTGCAGTCTGGTAAAGTCAAATATATAAATCTTTCACTGTCTATTCTAGTAGTACTTGAAGCACAGTTATCACAGTCATGTTGGCATTGATAAGAAAGATTAAAAAGATTTTTTATATCTACTCCTTCATCTTCCAATACATCAAACATATACATTAAAAATTCCTGACAATCCTGCTGAATTATCTGTGAAAATTGATTTTGACCTGAACATATGTCTACAAGATTCCTAATTTCTGAAACACTTTCTATTTTTCCTCTATCACTACTTTATTTCTCTAACACAGAATTCAATAAACAGCACAATGTTTGTTCCCGATTTTCGACAATCTGTTTTTGTAAATTTTGAAGAAAAAAACCAACATTAACTACTACATTAGCATAACAGTTGACACTAGAACTGTTTTCAAACTGAAATCCAACAACATCTTCAACAGAATTATTTTTTTTTCTGCTTACAATTACAGTTTCATCTATTTTTTGTCTTTTTGCTACTACCTTACTGCAATTACTCTCATTTCTTCTTTTTCGGCCTACCACACGTTTTTCAATCAGAGGATATTGAGGCAAATGTGGAGCATACTCTCTTCTTAACCTATTGTATTCTTTAACACAATCTAGATCAGCACAAATCTTTGTTTCATCACACTCAATCAAGTACAATCCTGATAAAGTTCTGACTCGTGATAATGCCACATATGCCATACCCTCTTTAAACACAGAACTTCCAATGTTCCCCAAAGCACTATCTGCACTTAAACCTTGAGATTTATGAATTGTCACTGCATATGCCAAACAAACAGGAAACTGTTTTCGGCGAACATATAAGTCTTTCACAAGCAAATATCTAGCTGAACAACGACAAATTTGTTCTATTTCATCAATGCCATCAAATTTAATTTTTAAAATTTCAATTCCATCTCTATTTTTTTAATTCACAAAACCAACATGACCCATTGCTCCATTTACCAGACCTCTTTCAACATTTAAATTCCTTCTCAAAATAATACGACAATTTAAACACACATTCAGAGTCTTTTCAAAACCAGCAGTTTTAGATATAGTCTTCTCCAATGAATCCAATTTTGATTTCAAATTTTCTGACAAAATAATTGTTGCTCCCATATGCTCTATTTTATCTATAGCTTCCAGTTTCACTATCTCTTCATTTTCTAACTTCAGCATTTTGTTGTTGAACATGGAACATTCTTTCAGAGTAGGCATCAAACATATGGCAGATTTCTTCTCGTTAATTTTCTTTAAAAAATTCTCTGGAAGAATGTTTTCATTTGGGTACAAATTAGAAATTAACCGTCCATGTAAAGCTTCTTTCCCTTGTTGACTTATTTTTCCTACTCTTACATCTTGTAAAATATTTTTATAATCTTCATCCTTTGCCTGCCGCATATTTTGAAGCAGTTCTGCATATTTGAAGTTTAACCATATATTAACGTTTCCAATGCTTCCTAGGCACTTCCTGGTATCTTCATGTGTGAGCATTTTGAACACAGGTTGTCCTTTCACTGGAGTCAACTGCAGAAGATCTCCAAAAACAATAATATGTTTTCCTCCAAATAAAACATCATAGTCTGTTCTAAGAATTTCTTGCATTCTCAAATGCACAAAAGCAAGCATTATATTTGACACCATGCTTACTTCATCAATGATAAGAAGTTTCATTTTCTTCAGGACTCTCGAAACTTCGGAACACGCATCTCCAGATAGCTTGTGATATTGCAATTTGTTATCATGCTCCACTGGCAGCATCAGTAAACGATGTAAAGTAATCCCTTTAATGTTATGTGCTGCCAGCCCAGTTGGAGCGGTAACAACACAAGACAGCGGTGATTCAGTCCTTTTCTGCAGATAAGATGCAATTGCTTTAATCAGAAAACTTTTTCCAGTTCCCGCTTCTCCACTCACGTACAGTTGGACAGGCTTAAATGATGTACATGAGCACTCTTTCTTCTCATGACTCAATCCATGTTCAACCTGTTCTGTGACTTCGTCATATATCAGTTTCTGCTCAAGGTTTAATTGTTTCACCAAATCTTCTAAATGAATTACATCCTCTTGAGCTTGCTCCATAGCTCTTTCCACTTCATCCATGGCAGTGGCAGCTTCATTTTGGATAATTGGTCCTCCTAGTGGATCCTGACTCAATGAAGCAGAACTCTGACTGCCTTGAGAACTATATCTCGCAATCTCTGCAGCAATTGTTGATTCTTGCTCTATTTCTTCATTCAACATTTGCAGATAATTTGGAAAAACAGGACATTCTATTGTATCCTTCGTAGCATTAAAAGAGTCTTCATAACAGAGAAAATCTCCAAGTAGTTCCTCTTCTTCTCGCCATGGTTTAAAGAGTTGCAAAAGAGCCAAATAGTAAAATTCTCTTTTATCTGGATTTTCACAACTCAATTTTCGATGATTAATCAAATTACCTTTTTTCTGTTTCACTAGACATCCTTCACATCCAATGATTCCATATATTCCATTATTGATATCTTCTCTGATGTTTCTTTTATAAATATATCTTTGCAGAACTTCATAGAGACAAACGTTCTCAAGGTGAGGACTTCTATTTGGATAGTATGTATCCAACATGTTTGTCTTCAAAATATCTGTACTTTCTGGTTCTTTCTCCGCCAAATACTCTATCTCTTGTACAGATTTCAAAACTCGATTTCGTGTTGCAGCAAGACCTAGACTCACCCAAATGATGGTTCTAGATTTGGCATAGAGACTTGCTGACGACAATCGATCAGAACATTCGTATGCTCCAATTTCTCGATGCGACAACATCTTCAGACTGTAACTGTACAATTTCTTGCTTAGGCTCTTTTCATGTGAAATGTCCTCCCACATTTCCTTCAGTTCTGTCTTTTCTTTTTTTGTGATGTAAGACGTCACATATCGAGCTACAGCAATAGAGTTGTCAGCAACGAATTGAATATCCATGTTAGCATTCCACATGGACAAAATCACTGGCTTGTAGTCATTGATGTACTTGGACTCTTCGTTTCTTTTTAAATTGTATGTATTTTTTGGTGATTTTCTCGTCACAGTATGTCGCAGAGAAGACATTAAATTATTTACTCTTCCTTTAGAAATCACTGGTCGTGGAAAAGCGAAACGACATTTTGTGTATAACTTGTCCTTGTTTCTGAATTTTCGACGACAGTACTTTCCACAACGATGGGATTGAAAGCGTAAAACTTGTTGCCTTAAATTGTTTTCTTCGGTAGTTTTCGGAACAGCACATGTTGAATATTTTTCAATGAAGCTCATCACTGTCTCATCTGAATCTGTTCCAAATGTTGGTGCATCTTTAATCCATAGCAGCATATGTATGTGAGGAGCACCTCTTGCTTGATACTCCTTTCTCCAAAAGAAATCCAAAACCTCTCCAAGGGGAGGATTTTTTTTGTTGGTAATAAAAGACATCATAGCTTCAAATCTATGATTGAAATATCTGCATACATTCACTGGATCCAAAGAACACAGTTCTCCAGGTGTTTTGAATTCTATATTTCGTATATTAGCATTGGCCTCTCGTAGAAATTGAAGTAAGTCCTCCCATGCATACTCGGCACAGCTAAGAGTGAGGAACCATGTAGGAGTTCCTAAGTTTCTTAGCATACATTTCAATTCCCCATGGCGACGGTACCAATACTCATTTGTACCACGCTGACATGCCATGAGATTGATTAGATGAGATTCTAAAATATTATCTTGCAGATTCACTTTCTCCATAAAGTCCCTCGCCGAAACATTTTGCAGATGTGCTCCACTTTTCAGAATATGGTTTACTGCATAAGAAAGCCCAGACAAGTCACTTTCATACAGTAGATGAAACAAATAGGGAATGCATTGACGAAACCTTGCATCTTCAGCATATAATCTTATAGTCGATATTCAGATGCAGGAATTTGAAGTGGTCGATCGTCATATCGTCCACCTCGACCTGTTGGAAATAGCTGTGGAAAACAACGAGCTTCCAAACTTTCTTCCCATACACTAATGGGACTTCCTTTTGCTGTTTTCATTTGAAACAAGTCAATTGCATTCCCCATTACTTCTTTGGAATGCAAAGGATGAACAGTATAATGTTCATATATTTCTTCACTTCTAGACACATCAACTTTTTCAATTTGGCCGCCTGAACAATCACTGTCTTCATCTGCAGCTTTTTCCTCTGCTGCAACACATACATCTTTGTAGTACTCATTGTTTTTTACTAAATACAACGTTGCCTTTTTGACTTTCCTAACATCCACTAAATCTTGCCAATTTTTTTTACTCTTTGTTGGAACCCCATTAACTAGAATAACTAAAGGTTCCTCTTCTACTTTTTCTATACCAATTGTATCAATATTTTTTTTCAAATCTAGGGGCAAATAAACAACTCTTCCCTTTAATCCTCTCTGCACATCTGTAGGAGGCAATTTCCCTTTCTTAGGCTCCATTCGAACAATTGCCTGAAAAGGATGGACACATTGAATCAGAATAGACTCATATGTATTTAAATCCATCAATTCACGGGGAATGTCTACCAACTCCAGATTATTATGAACAGCTCTAGCAGGCATTCTGTTTTGATTTAATTTATCATAACAGTATTTACAAATACGCTGATCAGAACTCAAATCAGAACTCCACCCACAAATAAGTTGGTAAATCTTTCCACTCACAATTATCCATCTTTTCACTTTTTGCATATAAATCAACTAACCTAGTCTGAATCTTATGAGTCCGTCGACAACACACACAAGTAAAATTCGGCCTTTCACTTGATTTCACCTTAAAACTGGTAATTTCCTTCTCAAACTTTTCTGTATTTAAAATCTGTACATTGTCTTCCACATTACCTTGAATTGCTGTCTCAATTTCTACACTGTCCTCTTTTTCACGAAAATAACAAATCTCAATTTCTTCACAAATCTTCTTCATATCTAATTCAGTTCCATGCAAAAGAGCACTGTTTAATTGTTTAAGCTTAAGTGCGGGACTTTTTGCATAATACAACATTCTCACTAATTTCCTCATTTTGGTATGATGCACTGCTAACATCCTAAAATGATGAAAAACACTCTGACAGACTTTTCTAGAAAGACAAGCCAGTGAATGGCCTTGCAAACCTGTGATTCCTCTCACTCTGCAAGGATCTAAGTCTTGCAACAGCTTCACTTTCTGCTTTATACTTTTCTTACTATATGTACGTAAGAAATTACAAAACAAATCAATTGATTCCTGTCGCACACTACAAATACTACTACACTTCCAAGTGTACACTGGACCCTAAGTACGTCTCCCTAAAACTCCATCAGATAACACCTCTTCTGGTTCTCTAGGCACAAGTTTCTCTTTTTCAATCAGACAACCATCTTTCACTTCATACGCTCGACCACTGGTGTCAACTGCATGCACTAAATCATTCTCCTGGAAGTAACTCTCCTCATTAAAAAATGGCTCACAACTTGAACTGTGCATCCATTCTCCAGAAAAAACTTTACAAAAATTAGTCCGATTAATTACTCTTTTCCATCTACTGTTTGATTTGAAAACATCAATTGTCTTGTTAAGTGTCCTAATTCTATTGATTATTAAAATAAATAATTTTTTCTTAACTTCAAAAGCCTGATCAACAATCTTCTCTACACTTTTCTTTTTCTTATAAAAAGCAGCTCTCTGTTTACCTTTCCTAATGTTTTTTAACAAATTTAAAACCACTCTATTGCGAAACATTCGTCTACGAATGTCTCTAAACTGATTCTACCTTCTATTCCTATACATATTATTCTCTCCTGCTCCAGTTTTAGGATTCTTTGAAGTTCTCTCCTTCCTTTTCAATTTTACTCTCTCATTTTCTTTTTCTACATGCTGTCCATCATTTTTTTGGGATGTACATATATTACGTAAAAAAGACTTAGTTGTCTTACCAGGAGCTTGGTTCCTGTTTTTTGAAGTATTTGTTGTGGAAGAGTGCTGTAATTCCGTTGCTGTTTTTGATTTATCCCGGTTACGTTGTTTCCTTGTCCTTTCCCTTGTGGGCATCTTTGCTTACTCTTCAAATAACGATTACAATCTGTGTTAAAGAAAAAAGTAGCACATTATAGACCACTATTACCAAACAACAAAGCAATGACAAAAAGCAAACGATCTATACAGGGTTACAGATCAGGTGAGAATTCTCCAGGGGTGCACAAAAGGTGAGGCCTGTATTGAAGAGTATAGTGGAAGACAGCTCTGTCCACAAGTACAAAGAAGATGAGACCTATGTCTAAGTCCACTGCACTCTTATACACAGGCTTCACCACCTATGCTTCCCGAGAAAGTATTGAGTTATATAGTTATATAGAATTGTATTTTATAAAATTGTGAAGCTCCATGTGCAAGCGTTTGCCTCAGTCTTATTCCTGTTGTGAGGCAGGTGCAAGATTTTGCCTCAGTCTTATCTCTGCTGTGAGGCAGATGATTGTAAATAGGATCTGTGCTGTGTTTCCTAAATGTGATGTCAAAAACGATTTTGGGGAAAATAAATGGTTTTTACATTTTTGAGTATAATGTGGCGCAAAGGTTTAAAAAATGACGCATCTACCTACATGCGTCAATTTTTAAATATGGGGCAAAAAGATACTTGTTTGGGCTTTCCTGGGGAGAGTAGGTGGTGAGGCTTGTATCTAAGAGTGCAGTGCACTAGGCTTCATGAAGCATATACCTGTCTGCATTCTTAGACGCAGGTGTCAATTTGACTGTTTACAATGATGTTACCTGTGTTTTAAATCCGTGTAGGAAGCATATTGAGTTTGTTTGCATAGAGGAATTGTATTTTGTAAAATTGTGAAGCTCCATGTGAAAGCGTTTGCCTCAGTCTTATTCCTGTTGTGAGGCAGGTGCAAGATTTTGCCTCAGTCTTATCCCTGCTGTGAGGCAGATGATTGTAAATAGGATCTGTGCTGTGTTTCCTAAATGTGATGTCAAAAACGATTTTGGGGAAAATAAATGTTTTTTACATTTTTGAGTATAATGTGGCGCAGAGGTTTAAAAAGTGACGCATCTACCTACATGCGTCAATTTTTAAATATGGGGCAAAAAGGTATGTTTGGGCTTTCCTGGGGAACTTAGTTGTTGAGGCTTGTATCTAAGAGTGCAGTGGACTAGGCTTCCTGAAGCATATCCCTGTCTGCATTCTTAGACACAGGTGACAATTTGACTCTTTACAATGATGTTACCTGTGTTTTAACTCAGTGTAGGAAGCATATTGAGTTTGATTGCATAGAGTAATTGTATTTTGTAAAATTGTGAAGCTCCATGTGAAAGCGTTTGCCTCAGTCTTATTCCTGTTGTGAGACAGGTGCAAGATTTTGCCTCAAAACACCTGTGTCTAAGAATGCAGCAGAGATAGGCTTCATGAAGCCTAGTCCACTGCACTCTTAGACACAAGCCTCACCACCTACGCTCCCCAGGAAAGCCCAAACAAGTACCTTTTTGCCCCATATTTAAAAATTGACGCATGTAGGTAGATGCGTCACTTTTTAAACCTCTGCGCCACATTATACTCAAAAATGTAAAAACCATTTATTTTCCCCAAAATCGTTTTTGACATCACATTTAGGAAACACAGCACAGATCCTATTTACAATCATCTGCCTCACAGCAGGGATAAGACTGAGGCAAAATCTTGCACCTGCCTCACAACAGGAATAAGACTGAGGCAAACGCTTTCTCATGGAGCTTCACAATTTTACAAAATACAATTCCTCTATGCAAACAAACTCAATATGCTTCCTACACTGATTTAAAACACAGGTAACATCATTGTAAAGAGTCAAATTGACACCTGTGTTTAAGAATGCAGACAGGGATATGCTTCATGAAGCCTAGTCCACTGCACACTTAGATACAAGCCTCACCACCTAGGCTCCCCAGGAAAGCCCAAACATGTACCTTTTTTCCTCATATTTAAAAAGTGACGCATCTATGCGTCATTTTTTAAACCTTTGCGCCACATTATACTCAAAAATGTAAAAACCATTTATTTTCCCCAAAATCGTTTTTGACATCACATTTAGGAAACACCGCACAGATCATATTTACAATCATCTGCCTCACAGCAGGGATAAGACTGAGGCAAAATCTTGCACCTGCCTCACAACAGGAATAAGACTGAGGCAAACGCTTTCACATGGAGCTTCACAATTTTACAAAATACAATTCCTCTATGCAAACAAACTCAATATGCTTCCTACACGGAGTTAAAACACAGGTAACATCATTGTAAAGAGTCAAATTGACACCTGCGTCTAAGAATGCAGACAGGTATATACTTCATGAAGCCTAGTCCACTGCACACTTAGATACAAGCCTCACCACCTAGGCTCCCCAGGAAAGCCCAAACATGTACCTTTTTTCCCCATATTTAAAAAGTGACGCATGTAGGTAGATGCGTCACTTTTTAAACCTTTGCGCCACATTATACTCAAAAATGTAAAAACCATTCATGTTCCCCAAAATAGCACAGATCCTATTTACAAACATCTGCCTCACAACAGGGATAAGACTGAGGCAAAAGCTTTCACATGGAGCTTCACAATTTTACAAAATACAATTCCTCTATGCAAACAAACTCAATATGCTTCCTACACTGAGTTAACACAGGTAACATCATTGTAAAGAGTCACATGTATTTCTATTAAACATGCACACATTCTTTATTCCTTTTAAAAAATGTAAAAACCATTCATTTTTCCCAAAATCGTTTTTGACATCACATTTACAAAACACAGCACAGGTCCTATGTACAAGCATTCCATGTCACGACTAAAACTTCACAATTTTACAAAATACAATTACTCTATGCAGTAAAAACTTTTTACCAAGCATTATCAAAAAGCATGACACAAAGCAACATTAAAAAACCACAATTTGCTTGCAAATCGTCCCCATAGAGTATACAAGTCTCTATGTATATTAAATGAATCATAACTCACCTTTACAAATATTTTAGGAGATTCAGAACCGTGTCAGATACACACACCAATATTTCTTTAGCAGAGCAAAATGTATGTTCTCCAGACACTGCAAACCATAAAGGCACAGAAAACCTCTAATTCTACACACATATTGCTCATGGTAACCAATCAAATCTCTTCCCTCTGTATTTTTAAACCAACACCCTTCCCCCCCCTCAGCCCTTTTCTACCTGTTACCATAGCAACTCCCTCCTCACTGAGCTCCCAGGGTTAAAAGTTTATTCTACAATGTTGCAAATCACCTCATCAAGGATGTTTGACCTGCGAATACACCAGCTTTTCTGGTGCAAGGTTTCTTTAAATGACTTTTTTTTAACCATTCAAATTACTTCTTACACAGAACACAACCATGCACCCTAACTTTCAGTTTTCAACTATCTCATTCTACCAATCATTGCTTGTGATTCAAGAGCACTGAAACTCCACAGTTTTTTTTGTGCAAAATCCTATTGTTCCAACTGCCATTTCTTTTCCACACTTCATCTGACTGCATCAGAATCTCCTCTCACCATGTATTCTGTCTGGATTATTGGACATAGCTATATCCACTGGGCTCAAAGGTATGCATCTACCAGACATTTTCACAACCTTGACTTACCAAATGTGAAGATTAAATGGATTGGCCACAGAGGATTGAAATGTCACCAATTGATACCATTGGTGAAAACCTTTTTGCATTTGCCACACCCTGACCTTTTAATTGTGCACTGTGGAGGAAATGACTTGGGCACTTTGACTGGGGTAGGTCTGGAAATGCTTATAAAGGACACCTTTGATCAATTGATGGCACTTTTTCCTCAAACTGCCTTGGTATATTCCAATATATGCAAAGGCAGAAATGGAAGTGGTCCAATCAACTTTGTCCACAATTTGAGAAAGCACGGAAACATGTGAATAAATCTGTTTCTGCTTACATGAGAGACTATGGAATGGGTTCAATATACAATAATAACTTGCGTTACAACATGCAAGATATCTACAGGGAAGATGGTGTGCACTTTTCAGATGAGGGGAATAGAATATTCCTCCTGAATTTAAGACTGTGCATTGGCACCTACTTGTAGGTACCTAAATCAGCCACAGAACCCAAAAGCCCTTTTCAGGGCTACCCTATCTCTGATCACTCCAAATGATTATCTTTTTCTAACTTTTTTCACTATTTCTCACCATAGTACGCTCCCCGGTACACTTCCCGGTGCGCGTACCGGGCGCTCCCCCCGCGAAAAATAAATTTTTTTTTTTTCGTTTGCCTATTTGGGCCTCCTAAGACCCCCTCAGAAAACCTAGAGGGTCAAGGAGTGCCTCCGATGCCCCCTTATACCCATTCCCAACGTTGTTTGTCCTCCATTTTCTGTCTTAAATCTACCGAAACACAAAATGGAGGACTCCCGTAGCGCTGCCGGAACGCGTACCAGGGCGCGCACCGGGAAGCGCTCTAAAAAATGTTTAAAAGTTAATTTACATAAAAACCACTGGAGACACTTTCACCAAATATAGAATAGCTCATACTACATACCAATCCCTACCATTTTCCCAAATTCGATGGAATTCCATTGAGCCATTTAGCCTGTAGACCTCTCTAAATACCCTGAGGTAAATTACTTCACAAAAACACATCTGAAGTGTTAGAATTGACAACCAATTAAAATGTTACTTTCATTTTCTATTTTTTTTCCTGACATTTGATTGGTTATGTACATGAATATAAATGAAAAATGAGGGAAACACGGCCATTTTGACTACAACTACCTGAGGTACATCTTGAAAGGATTTTCGCATTTTGTCTTCTTCACCTCTCTGTAAAGTAAGTTGATAATTTGTAAGGGGCACTTTAAGTTAATTTGTAAAAACGTTTTCTGATAGTTATTTACTGTCCCTCTGCTATAGTTATAGATAGAGATAGGCTCCTCTGTTATATTTATGGATTGACTTAGGCTTCTCTGCTATAATTATGAATTTACTTACGCTTCTTCACAGGCACTTTTTTATATTTCTACTTCCTGCCTGTTACCATACATTGCTCAAAGTTAACTTCACTGTTAAAAAATCAAAACTACCTGTCTGAACTTAAACCCAACAGTGCCATATTTCTACTGATTTTTTTTTTAATGCAAATTTCAGCACAAAAATGGAAGGAGAACAGAACATTTCCTTTGAAATTGTCCTAGAGATGAACAATGAGGAAATCATTGAACCCAATGACTTGGAATTCATGGATGAATCACGGGACCATGAACTTCTACAATGTGTAGAATCTGTGGATTTGTTAATTCAATATGAGGACGTTTCTGACAGTCAAATGTTGGAAGTTATGTTCACTCAAAAAGAGGCCATTTCGGACAGTCAAATGTTAGACGTTCTATCAAATTTTGAAAATGAATCTCAAAAATAAATTTATATTTAATAATCCAAAAATTGTTTGAGACATTATTCATTTTTATATGTAAATCTTAAACTACTACCAAATTGATTATAATGAAAAGTCAAACCTATAGTATACTGTGCAACTTTTTTGTTTTACATAGTAATTTTGCTCATAGATACTTCCTTTCTCCCACTATATTATCTCCAAAGTGTATTTGACATCTATTTTTCATCTCCTGCCTCCATGTTCTTTATGTTTTCCTGACAGACTATGGTATGGATTCCATATACCACAATAACTTCTATAACAACATGCAAATTATCTACAGAGTAAACGGTGTACATTGAATTTAAGACTCTGCATTGTTACCTACATGTTGGTACTTAAATCACCCACACAACACAACAACTCTATTCAGAGATACCCTACCTCTAAGCACTTTAAATTATTATTTTAGTGTTTCACTGAGTCTTCCCCATGTGTGGGGGTGGGGGAGGTATGTGTGGGGGATGTGCGGGGTGTGTCTGTGAGGTGTGTATGTGTGTGTGTGTGTGTGTCTTGGGGGGATGAGGTGTATGTCTGTGTGGGGTATGTGGGTGTGGGTGGGGATGTAGGTGTGTAAAGTGTTTGTGTGGGTGTGGGTGTGTGGGGTGTTTCGGTGTAGGTGGAAGTGTGGGTGTGTGAGGTGTGTGTGGGGTGTGTGTGGGGAGTATGTGTATAGGATGTGTGTATATGTGGGATGTGTGGATGTGTCTGTGAGGTGTGCGTGTGTGTGTGGGGGGAGGTGTGGGATATGTGAGGTGTCTGTGAGGTATCTGTGTGTGCGTGTGTGTGTTGGGGGGGTGAGGTGTATGTGTGTGTCTGGGTGTGTGGGATGTGTGGTTGTGGGTGTGGATGTGTAAGGTGTCGGTGTGGGGGTGGGGGTGTGGGGTGTTTGGGTGTGGGTGGAGGTGTGCGTGTGTGAGGTGTGTGTGGGGAGTGTGGGGGTGTGGGGTTGTGTGCGTGTGGGTGTGTGTGGGGCGTACTTGTAGGTACCTAAAACAGCCACAGAACCCAAAAGCTCTTTTCAGAGCTACCCTACCTGTAATCACTCAAAATGATTATTTTACACTATTATCTTCACTATTTTTCACCAAAGTACGCTCTCCGGTTCGCTCCCCGGTGCGCGTACCGGGCGCCCCCCCCCCCCCCCCGCGAAAATCGGAAAAATTCATTTTTATATGTAAATCTTAAACTACTACCAAATTGATTATAATGAAAAGTCAAACCTATAGTATACTGTGCAACTTTTTTGTTTTACATAGTAATTTTGCTCATAGATACTTCCTTTCTCCCACTATATTATCTCCAAAGTGTATTTGACATCTATTTTTCATCTCCTGCCTCCATGTTCTTTATGTTTTCCTGACAGACTATGGTATGGATTCCATATACCACAATAACTTCTATAACAACATGCAAATTATCTACAGAGTAAACGGTGTACATTGAATTTAAGACTCTGCATTGTTACCTACATGTTGGTACTTAAATCACCCACACAACACAACAACTCTATTCAGAGATACCCTACCTCTAAGCACTTTAAATTATTATTTTAGTGTTTCACTGAGTCTTCCCCATGTGTGGGGGTGGGGGAGGTATGTGTGGGGGATGTGCGGGGTGTGTCTGTGAGGTGTGTATGTGTGTGTGTGTGTGTGTCTTGGGGGGATGAGGTGTATGTCTGTGTGGGGTATGTGGGTGTGGGTGGGGATGTAGGTGTGTAAAGTGTTTGTGTGGGTGTGGGTGTGTGGGGTGTTTCGGTGTAGGTGGAAGTGTGGGTGTGTGAGGTGTGTGTGGGGTGTGTGTGGGGAGTATGTGTATAGGATGTGTGTATATGTGGGATGTGTGGATGTGTCTGTGAGGTGTGCGTGTGTGTGTGGGGGGAGGTGTGGGATATGTGAGGTGTCTGTGAGGTATCTGTGTGTGCGTGTGTGTGTTGGGGGGGTGAGGTGTATGTGTGTGTCTGGGTGTGTGGGATGTGTGGTTGTGGGTGTGGATGTGTAAGGTGTCGGTGTGGGGGTGGGGGTGTGGGGTGTTTGGGTGTGGGTGGAGGTGTGCGTGTGTGAGGTGTGTGTGGGGAGTGTGGGGGTGTGGGGTTGTGTGCGTGTGGGTGTGTGTGGGGCGTACTTGTAGGTACCTAAAACAGCCACAGAACCCAAAAGCTCTTTTCAGAGCTACCCTACCTGTAATCACTCAAAATGATTATTTTACACTATTATCTTCACTATTTTTCACCAAAGTACGCTCTCCGGTTCGCTCCCCGGTGCGCGTACCGGGCGCCCCCCCCCCCGCGAAAATCGGAAAAAAAATAAAAAATGTTTTTACCCGAGGGACCCTTTTATGGCCCCCACATCAAACCTAGGGGGTCAGGGGGGGTGTACCCTGCCCCCTTTTGGTCATTTCCCCCTTTGTTTATTGCCACCTCTTGTGTCTCGATCCTACCGAGACACAAGATGGCGGCCGCTGCAAACTGTTTCGAATGTTTATAGACACCCGAGAGCCAATCGGCTTCCCGTGCCCAGGTTGCGTCAGCGACCGGGGCGCTCCCCGGTGCGCGTACCGGGGCGCGGCTATAGATATATAAAAATTTTTTAACCTACATTACTCAAAATCCTCTGGAGCACATATCTTGAGACATAGCAAAGGCACATCGGGCTACCAGTCCCTACAATTTTGCCAAGTTTGGTGAAAATCCATTCAGCCGTTTGAGCTAAAAGTGCGACAGACCGCCCTATGGAAATTAACATGGGGAAAACACGTTTTGGGACCCCCCTTTTATCTCGGCCCCCGCTTGACGAATCCCCCCCAAACTTTCAGGGAAGGAGCGGAGAGCCGCGAGGCAAAGTTGCTGAAAAATTCAGGCTGATTCCTCAACCGGCGCCAAAGTTATTCCAAATAGAATGTTGCGATTTCCCTATGGAAATCGATCCTAACTATAACTACCTACTGGCGACCACCAGTAGGTAATATATATATATATATATATATATATATATATTACTGTTAGAAATGGCTATTTCTGGTAGGCTAAGGCTGACGCCAAAGCCAGGCAGAAACCACCATTCTAGTCAGGGCAAAGGAGTCACACGCCAAGATAACCCCTGCTCACCCTCTTGGTAGCTTGGCGCGAGCAGTGAGGCTAAACTCGGAGGCAATGTGTAAAGCATTTGCGCCAGCGCACAACAGCAACAACATACTAGGCACGCCACAAAAGGAACTCCACACAAGATTATATTAAAATAACTTTTGTATTGTCAAAACACATCAGATAAAAATCACACATGTACATTGTGCCAACTGGCACGGGCAACATTCATAAGGGATTATGTACATGACAGGGCCACATGGGCCACTGTCAGAATCAACGCTTTGTAGATATAGAAATAGCACTTATAGAACTTAGAATAAGTATTGCAAAAAGAATAACAGTTGTAAATCACATCCAGTAACTACTGGGGACAGGTAAGTACCACCTACACATCCCTAAACACCTTAGGAGGATGTCACGCTGGGGACCAGGACCTCCTGTACTAAAAAAGAACAACCACCTAAGTATCACACAGCATTTAGGGGTCTAAGAAAGAACACATTACCCATGATGCATAAAACACATTCAGAGGAGTAGTAAAGGAAAACCACCTGATGCATAAACCTACACATTCAGCGGTGTTAAGAACAAAGCACATGATGCGATAAAAATACATTCAGAGGTACCATAACAATACAATAGCGCAAAAGTCACATGATGTCTAAAAACATTCAGAGGTGCAGGAATAAAAACCATACAATTGCGCACAACTCACATAAGCCACCACCTGTGGCAGTCCCTAGGCCAACTGGCCTTGTTGGGGCTAGGACGCCCTGTGTCTCAATGTCAGGGGCCTAAACGGTGCAGGCGCCCACTACTTGCTGGGCACCTGTGAACATCTTAGACCTAAACGGTGCAGCTGCCCACTAATTGCTGGGCAGCTGGGGAACTTCAAAACTGCGCCAGGGCCATCACTGACCCTTAGACGCAAACTGCGCCCACTGCTGGAGCCACACAGGCTCTGGAAACAAATTCCTCGCAGGCAGGAGGGGGCGGGCACCGGCAATGTGCCCCGGCGCCCCCTCTAACTAAAAATGACCAAACGCTGGAGCCACACAGGCTCTGGGCATCACATGCCCCAAACGTTGGAGCCACACAGGCTCTTAAACTAGATATGGCCGTTAGAGCCCTCAGGCTCTACACACAATGGCCCCTCGCGCCTCGCTGGGCTCGTAAGTACAACTGCCCTCAAGAGCCTCACTGGGCTCTAAATAACGATGTGCCCCCCTAGGGCCTCCGTGGCTCTAAACACCATCTGGGCCCTGAGCCTCTCAGGGCTCTACACATGTTGGGGCGACCCACTGCCAACCGGGGCCTCCCTTGAAGCCCTCGTGGCTTCCCACTGACAAGGAGCGCGAGCTCGCGCTACTGGGGGGGGGGGGCGGACACCGACAATGTGTCCCGGCGCCCCTCCCTTTCGTCTGCCCCACTCACTGGTTGCTCCCTGTGCTCTCGCCGGTCTTCGGTGCGGCGGGGGCGGCATCTGAGGAGCTCCTGCTCCTCACAGACTCTCCTTGCTTTGCCCGGTCCCTGTCTCGGGACCGGGACTCAGAGTGGAGCCAGCAAGGCTCCCGGCGGCAGTCTCCTCTTCTGGGTGAGTGCACCGGGGCGCAGAGTAGGCTCCTGCCTGCCCCGGTGCCCAATGCAGCCGCGACTCTTCTCTCTCGGGGCTCCCTCCGCACACGGGAGCCCCGTCACCGGCCACAGCTCCACTTCTCCTCTCGGGGCACCAGCCAATCCCAACACGGCAATGGGGCGGGACTTCCTCTGCAAACCGGAAGTCCCGCCTACGGTCAGGCGCAACGATGCCTGACTTCCTGGGCGGCCATTACACACAGCTCGGGCCGCGGCGGTGAATAAAGGGGCACAACAAGGGGTGGGCACCCTCGCTATTAAAATAAAACACAGAAGCGAGGTGGGCACTCGCAAATAAGCAAATAAACGGGCAAAGTCGCAGGGTAGGCACCTGCCAAACCTCACGCAAAATGCGTGAGGGCGCCACACTCGCAATGGGTTCAAATAAAGCGCTCTCCCAGCGCTATAAGTAATATACAGCGCTCCCAGGCGCTATAAATACCAGTCAAGCGCTCCCAAGCGCTTAGGCTTCAACAAGCCTGGGTAAAGGCAAGAAAAAAGGTCTCTTGAAGGAAAATGCAGCTTCTCCATGCTGCCAAAGGTCCCAGAGAGTTCAAGGGGGCAAAGCAATGTCCCCCCCCATCAGCCCAAGCAAGGCTGAGGGGTCCCCCAGGAGTCCAGGAAAGTCCATCAGGAGTCCAGGGGCTGGGCAGGGCTCAGGGATTCCCCTGAGCCCCAGCAGCAGCACGCCCCTGGCAGATTCAAGTTAGAATCAAGAACATTTTGGAAGGGGACACAGCCCCTTCTTATACACAGAAAAGTCTTTGAAGTCTTTGTGCAGGCAATGTGAGAACCAGCTAGAACTGGTTATAGGGAAGTCCTGTCGGTATCAGGGACAGAGGTGACAGTCGCCCAGCGGGGGGTGGAGCCAGCATTGTGACAGGCAGGCACAGCCTCACTCACTATCAGGTGCGATCTCCACCCACTTCCCTGGCAGCAGATGCTGCCTTTAATCCACGGGCTGACTCAGACAACCTCCTGGGGGCTCTGCAGCCCCTGTCACACTCAAACCAGACAGTCAATCCACAAGCAGGCCCAGGCACTCTGGGCCAGGCTCACCAGCCAATCACACGCCAGGCACAAATTACACAAATATGCCAACTTCTCAAAGTGGCACTTCTAGACTAGACACAATCATGCCGCATACACCATTTCGCCGCATTCAATCTCACGAGTTCACACATATCAAACTCGACCCTGCACTCCCCACACATCAGGAACTACCATGGGCATACACATTCCCCATTCATTCCTATGGGAGGGCAGGTCACTCACCACACCTACACAGAGAGCACCCGCACTTTACACTGTACCACAGTGAAAAAGTGCGCAGAGGCCTAAAATCACCAACCCAGGTTCCAGAAACAGGCTAGGAAAAAGCTAAAAGTTTCGGGGTGAACCTGCCAAAAGGGCCAGGTCCAACAATTACCTACTGGCGGTCGCCAGTAGGTAGTTATAGTTAGGATTGGCTACCATAGGAAATCCGCAACATTCTATTGGGAATAACTCTGGCGCCGGTTGAGGAATTTGTGTGTAATTTTCCAAAATTGTGGCCTGCTCTGCTCTGCTCCTTCCCTGGAAGTTTCGGGGGGATTCGTGAAGTGGGGGCTGAGAAAAAAGGGGGGTCCCAAAACGTGTTTTCCCCATGTTAATTTCCATAGGACGGTCTGACAAGTTTACAGCCCGAACCGCTGAACGGAATTACGCCAAACTTGGCAAAATTGTAGGGACTGGTACGCAGATGTGCCTTTGCTATATTTGGTGAAAATTGCTCCAGTAGTTTTTTTGAAAATTTACTTCAAAAACACATATATATTTATAAGCTCTCTCCAAGCGCTCACAGGTGTGCGTACCGGGGAGCGCACCCTGCGTGCTACGGGAGTGCGCGAGCGGAAAGCAGATTGGCTGTCGGGTGTCTATCAACATTCTAAACAGTCCGGAGAGTCCGCCATCTTGTGTCTCGGTAGAATCGAGACACAAGAGGTGAAAAAGAAAGGGGGATATAATTAAAAGGGGGCAGAGTAGACACATCCTGACCCCCTAGGTTTTCTGAGGGGGGCCTAGAAGGACCCTGAAGGGCAAAACAACTTTTTTTTATTTTTTTTAATTTTCGCGGGGTAAGCGCTGGGTGCGTTCCCAGGTGCGCGCTCCGGTACGCGCACCCTGAGCGCACCACAGGGAAAAACAGTGTAAAAAATTATAGTAAAAAAATAATTTAGAGTGCTTAGAGGTAGGGTAGCTCTGAAAAGAGCTGTTGTGTTATGTGGGTGTTTTTTGTACCTACAAGTAGGCACCAATGCAGAGTCTTATATTCAAGAGGAAAACTCTATTCCCCTCATCTGTAAAATGCACACCATCTCTCCTATAGATGTCTTGCATGTTGTAACGCAAGTTGTTGTGGTAAATGGAACCCATACCATAGTCTCTGAGGAAAGCAGAAACAGATTTATTCACATGTTTCCTTGCTTTCTCAATCTGTGGACAAAATTGGTTGGACCAGTTCCATTTTTGCCTTTGGCATATATTGGAAAATACCAAGGCAGTTTTTGGAAAAAGTGACATCAATTGCCCAAAGATGTCCTTTAAAAGCATTTCCAGACCTACCCCAGTCAAAGTGCCCAGGTCATTGCCACCACAGTGCACAATTATGAGGTCAGGGTGTGGTAGATGCATAAAGGATTTTACCAATGGTATCAATTGGTGACTTCTCAATCCTCTCTGTCCAATCCATACAATGTCCACATTTGGTAAATCAAGGTTGTAAATACCTCTGTTAGCTGCGTATTTTTGACTCCAGTGGACAAAGCTATGACCTACAAACTAGACTTTTGGCATCTTGAAGGTAGATGTGCTTGTATTCAGATGAGTTGCGGAAATGAAATGGCAGTTTGAATGTAAGAGTTATGTAAAAAAGTGGTTGAGATTCAGTGCACTTGAAAAACAAAAAATGATTGGTGCTTTCTTAACATTCTCCACTGAAAACTAGGGTGCATGCTTTTGTTTTTTGAAAGAAGTCATTTCAATGGTTGAGGAAAAGTCATTTCAAGAAACATTGCACATGATTAGCTGGTACATTGAGTGGTCAAACACCCTTGCTGCTTTTTTTTGCAACATAGTATGATGAACTTCTGAACTGTGTGCTGGGTGAGGAGGGAGTTATCATGGTAACAGGGGAATGAGCACTGGGGGGATGGGTGAATGTTATGTGACTTTCAAAGTGTTCAAAAGTACAGCCAATTAAAATGTGCAGTTTGTTACTCCACTTCATTAACTCCTTCTCTTACTCCTTCTGTCCTCTTACTTCTACATTCCCCTTCCCTCATTCTCTCTCTGTTAGCCTCATTCTCTCCTTCCCCTTAGTCTCTCACTCCTTTTCTATCACGCTCTCTCCCTATAACTCAGCCATACTCCTACACTCACCTTCTTTCAGACCTTTTCCTTTACTTTCCTTCCTCTCTCTTCCCATCCTTCGCTCCTTCACTCTTTTCCCTTCCCTTACTCTATTTCAGTAACTCCTTCTCTCAATCCCTCTGTCCTCTAACTTACTCACTCTCCTTCTCACTCTCTCTCTGTTACCCCCATTCTCTCCGTCCTCTTAGTCTCTCACTCCTCTTCTATCACACTCACTCCCTATAACTGAGCCATACTCCCACACTCACCTTCTTTCAGACCTTCTGCTTTATTTTCTTTCCTCTCTCTTCCCTTCCTTTACTCCTTCACTGTTTTCCCTTCCCTTAACTCCACTTCACTAATTCCTTTTCTTACTCCCTCTGTCCTCTTACTTCTACACTCCCTTTACCTCATTCTCTCTCTGTTAGCCTCATTCTCTCCGTCCCTTAAGTCTCTCACTCCTCTAATGTCACGCTCACTCTCTATAACTCGGCCATACTCCCACACTCACCTTCTTTCAGACCTTAACCTTTACTTTCCTTCCTGTCTCTTTCCTTCTTTTGCTCCTTCACTCTTTTCTCTTCCCTTACTCTCCTTACTCCACTTCACTAACTACTTCTCTTACTCCCTCTGTCCTCTTAGTTCTACACTCCCCTTCCCTCTTTCTCTCTCTGTTAGCCTCATTCTCTCTGACCCCTTAGTCTGTCACTCCTCTTCTATCACGTGAAAGCAGCAATGCGTCACTTATCAGTGCGCTCTACTTGCGACATTCCTGTCGCAAGGAGTTACAGATACGTCAGTATTTCTGACGTATTTGTAAGCGCAAAAGTGACGCATTGCTGGAGTGTGTCACAAAAGTGACGCAACTCCAGCAATGCATCCTTTCACATGGGGCAAGCCCCATGTGAAAGGGCCTGCGTCAGTCTTACGCCTGCTGTGAGGCAGGCGCAAGATTTTGACGCAACGGCGTCCTAAAAGTGACGCAGTGAAATCTCATAGATTTCACTGCGTCACTTCTACGACCCTTCCTTGTGTTAATACGCCCCCTTTGCATACATTATACCTGGCACAGGTATAATGTGGCGCAGGGGTTTACAAAGTGACGCATCTACCTAGATGCGTCATTTTGTAAATATGACTCAACAAGGCGCATTTTTTACACCACTGGTACGTCAAAAGTGACGCATGGCCTCCTAAATGAGGCCCTCAGTCTTCTACTCTCACTTTTTCTTTCACTTTCTCTGTCTCTTCACTCCCTTACTCACCTTGTCTCACACTCACTTGCCTTTATCCAGTCTGTATCTCCACTCTTTCCTCAACATCACTGCTCTTTTCTTACCCTTCCACACCCCGTTCCTTTACTACATTTTCTTCACTTATCCTCATTCCCCACGTTCACTCTCCTTCTCCTCACTCACCTCCCACACTCACCTTCTTTCAGTCCCCCTACTTCACTTCCCTTCCCCTCTCGTCCCTTTCTTTACTTTCTCACTCATTTTCCTCTCCTCTCTCACTGCACTCCACTTCAGTTACTCTTTGATTTTTTTTTAAGAATATAGCTCTTTTTTGAGAATTGGAGGTAGTTCTAAAAAGAACTTTTTTTTTCTTCTTTTTTCGTTTTTTTCTCAACAAAAACAGGGAATGTCAAACTGCTCAACAGGAGCAAAAAAAAGAATCAAAATTAGCGGCGGGGACAGCAGCGGTGGTTCTCTCTTGCTCGGACAATGGTCATAATACTTTGTTCACCATAACAAAGTAGTTCACCACAATCTTTACAGTTGTTTGTGATGCCATGAAAAACAGGCTGAATATTTGGAATCAGCTGTTCTGGTCGCCCCCTCACCGATACAGTTGCTCCTCCAGTAGAAGTAGAGGCACCATCCCTTGGAGCCTCTCGTGCCAGAGCCCTGACACTCTCCCGGGCATAGTTCTGAGGATGCCTGCGTTGAACGTGGCGAATCATAGTTGAATTTCCAAAACTGTACTTCCTTGTGGGGTCTCCTCGGGAAAGTACAGTATGGCAGATCTTGCACTCCACCTTTGGAGCATTTACTTTCTTTTTATCAGCAGGTATTGAGAAAAATTTCCATATGAAGTGCTCCTTTACTCTAGGTTGAGGAGCCTCTTCTTCAATGAACCCATCTGAGTCCTCACTGCTTCTGGTGGGTCTAGCAGCCATGATAATTCTAAAAAGGGTGAGCAGCAAAAAACAGGTCTTTCAGTCACAAAAGTGAAAGAAGAAGTGAAGGAAATGGGTGGGGTTTTCATTCTTTGTAAAAAAAAACTTAGCAACCAATGAAAATTGTTATTTTAAGGTCACATGACTTGACGCGCTTACGCTCCGCGCACCGGAGCGCTTCCGGGGGCGCTTACGCAGCACGAACGTGGGCGCTTCCATGGGCGCTTAGGCGGCGCGCCTAAATGACGTTTTGCTAGCTTTACGGAAATGCAAAATCATTTTCATTCAGAAAATCAAAAATACTACTTTTATAATCATGGTACTGAATGTCTTGCATTATTATTTACTTTTCATACATATTTTTTTTTACGAACGCAGAAATAGCGCTCTCGCCGCGCTCTCGGGTGAGCTTACTGGTGCGCGCACCTTGAGCGCTCCAAAACAAAATGATATGGGTGAGCTTACCGGTGCGCGCACCCTGAGCGCTCCAGGACAAAATGATTAAAAAAAAAAGAATACATTGAACAAATAATAAAAAAAAAAAAATTTATTATAATTAATAGTTATAAAAAACAGATAATAAAAAAAAAAATTGTAGGTTACAAAGTCGATATACAAAGGAATTAGCTTTTTAAAACTATGAAATTCACTGAATAAACCATAGGTTTCACAAACGTTATAGTTAGGAATTAGCATTTAAAAAACCTTTGAAATTCACTAAAAAAAAATAGGTTTCACAATCGTTATAGTTAGGAATTAGCATTTAAAAAACCTTTGAAATTCACTGAAAAAACCATAGGTTTCACACTCGTTATAGTTAGGAATTAGCATTTAGAAAACCTTTGAAATTCACTGAAAAAACCATAGGTTTCACACTCGTTATAGTTAGGAATAAGCATTTAAAAAACATTTGAAATTCACTGAAAAAACCATAGGTTTCACACAAGTTATAGTTAGCTGAACATTTTACTCATACAAAACCATTGAAATTCCCACGTTATAGTTAGTTGGACTCACTATAACTCGCGCGGCCCGCAATCCACTGCTGATGATGGCATATATTACATCATTCATGACATGGTCAGTGACATCACTGATGACATCACTGATGACATCTCAAATGACATCACTGATGATATCACTGATGACATCATCCAGTGTCTGTGTGTTTCTGTAAAGTTAAAATATGTTAAACATATTGAAGAATGAGTGTATGTATGAGTGTCTGGATAAAGGATTTAGTAGGTGCGTGACTGACTGTATGAGTGGGTGATTAAATGTGTCTTACTGAATGCATGGGTTAGTGAGTAAACTGTTTGAATTTGTGCATCATTATGTCTGTTGTTGTGTAAGCTGCTCCATGTATTGATTAGTAGTTATATGACTGGCTATATGGGTTATTCATTGGTTGCCTAGGTATTCGTATGTGAGGGTGAGTGTGTGTGTGGGTGGCTGGGAGGTGTGTGACTCTGTGCATAGATGTGTGAGCAGTTGATTCACTTGGTGTATGGGTTCAAGAGTGCATGTGGAAACAGCTGTATGGGCGGTTGACTGTGTGCATGGGTGTGTTGGTGAGTGAATATATATCTCAGTGCTACATGTCCAAGTAAGTACATATGTAAAACGCAGTGCATGTGAGAGTTGGCATATATCAATGACTGTACTAGCTAGTGAAAATCGAGCTATTTGTATCTGTCAGACAGTCCTAATGTTTTTTCTGATGCTTTATTTCACGAAAATATCTGAAGCGCTCGAGCCAGAGCTAAAAAGCTAAATTCGTTTAATGTTAATGCACAAAAAAGATGTATGTACCATGACAAATGCCGATTTCAAAACAGCTTTGTAGCTCTACAGTAACTCTAGGAAAGTGCAATATACTATCACCTGTTAAACAACAAAACATTGATGGCTTTGGGTAAAACGCAACCTACGAGGATGAAGTGGACAACCACATTTACTTGATTTTCACCCCTTCCCTCTTCACTGGAAAGCATGAAGCTTGGTGTGTCCAGTATACATTTCCTTGTGGGACCATTTATCACATAGTATTAAAAACCAAGAACAAAGCAGAAGTGATAGAATCGAAAGTGTGTATAATGCAATTTATTTTCCTTTTTTCAGAACACCTCTCATGATTGCTGCTAGCAGTGGTCAGATTGGTTTAGTGAAACTGTTAGTTCAGAATGATGCAGACACCTTTCTCAAAGATGATACAGGGTGGACTTGTGATGATTACGCTCATCAAAATGGACATCATGCGTAAGTATTTTTATAGTCGTTTTTAAGTAAATTGCATATAATTGTATTATTTAACATTCTTTACATGTCTGTATTTAACATTTTTATCTACACCTGCCTGTGCACACATGCTTCAACACTGTGCAACGTAGCTTTGTTTTTTAATTTTTAATTTTTTTTTTAGGATTTGATTTGACTTTTGCATTCGTTTTGTCAGTGGAAACAAATTGTGTATATGTTTCCTCTAAAGATAATTGTATTTACACTTTCTGAAATTTACCTCTACTTTCTTTAATACAGATTGTGCACATCTTGGTTGATGCCAATTTAGATATTTTTGTATACATTCAACTTATCAAATTGGCCTTTGCTTAGGGGTTTAATCATGAGATTCTTTTTCATTTTGATATATTTAATCTCTGTATTTCTGCCATATATTTGTATAGCTACTGACTGTTTTGTTGACTGCTAATATTGCATTAGCCATTAGATTAATAAGATGCCACGTTAACTGATGAGTTACTTAACTGTTTATTTAATAACTAATAACTGATTAATGATAGGCCACCTGCAAATGCTTGTACTGATTTGTACCCTTTTCGAACACAATTTAACTGTTTAGGGTTTTTTCTGTGCTCTGGAAATTGCAATTTAAGACTATTGAAGTCTATGTAGCCTATATACCATCTTTTATCTAGTTTGGAAAATAGTTTTAAGAAGGTAAGACAGCTGTTTGTGGCTCATTGTTAAGAAATTAGGGAAAACGATTTCAACATGAGGTACCTCTGATAGAGCGCGCAGGTCACCCGACTATATGTTTACCATACTCACCTGGGCCCATATACAATTAACATATAACTTAATCAGGTAACCTTTGCTCTACTACCAGATATTTTTTCCCTACTACGTCCTGTACCATTAACTTACCAACCCTTGTCGCTGGTACCTGTAAACCTATTGGATCAGAGAGTTAGTTTAAAGATAGGCAGCGAAAATTAACATTGCACTCATATAATAACCACAGACTCAGGAAAGTTTTAAACTTTTTATCTAAGTTTCCTAAATGGTCATGATCCAAAGATTAAACACCAAAAGACTTTCGATTATGAAGATCAAAATCAAAATGTAACTATGCAAAAGATGTATTAAACTAATTTCAATCATTTAGCAATAGGGAGGGTAAAGAGAAGGAACATAAAATATAATCAGAATGTTTAAGCATTTAACAAAAGGGAGGGTAAAAGAAGGAACATAATATGCAAACATGCAGCAAATAAAACATGTAGCGATTAGGAAGGGTAATTGAGGGAACAAATCAATGACAAACCCACATAGATTTTATATTTACCTAGAATGGTGTGAAGAACTAACCCTGGCCACAGGTCAGTTTATAGGACAGAACCCCAAAAGTTGCAGTCGCCAGTAGGCAGCAGGTGCAGATCAGAATCAGGACAGGTAAAGTCAAATTGGATCAGGACAGGACCACCAAAGGTTAAGACCGGCACCTGCAGTTCAGTTGCAACGCCTGCACTACTCCATCTCTGCAGCTAACAGCCAGTACCCCGATTAGGTTATCGATTTCCCCGACAAAGTGCTTCGCCAGCACTTCAGCTCCCAGAACCCCGATTGGGTTATCGAATCTTCTGACAGAGTGCTCCGCAGCCCTCTGCTCTTAGTCACTTATTGAGTGCGTTGGGTCAGTGACAGGTCAGCTATTCGGACAAGTCGGACAAATTATCTAGCTAAGCCTACCCTAGTTATACTATTTTTCAGGTCAGTGCACCACCCTCCAACGTTGCAAGGGTAAGGATCCCCAATTTTGATTGGACAAGGAATGAGGATAGGTCATCACACCATACGAAAATGACACTTTTCTTTTGAATATTCTATTAATGTTCCCGCCCATCAATTTTTATTTTCTCACGTATATTTTATTCCACCCAACAATGAATCTTCTATCATTTGTTACATTTTAGTTCTTATTAGAATTCTGTTTCCCCTGTAGAGTTCAGGAGGTGAGGTTACCAGGCGCATCTTGGTTCAATGCCATGACTCGATGGATTTTAGATTCTTGTGCGCAGGCTCAAAGGTTTCAATATGGAGTTCAGCGACATGCATCAGGCCCAAATTGATTTACATGTAAGAATAGAAAAGAAACAGTTTGGGAACAATGAATAAAAGAATGCACTGTATACCACTTATCTCTACTCTATTCCCATTACTTTATATTTAACTATTGCGTTAAGGTTTAAGCAGAACGAACAGCTTAGCAAAAGCAGCAGTGCGAGCTTCATGCATGCTGTAACACAGAGCAGCCATTTTAATTCTAATGCGCAGAAGCAAAAGATTCCCTCCAAAGCAAAGAGTAGGTCATGTCACGTGAGTGTGACGGACGCATGCGAAGTAGAAAATCCCGCGTAGCAGCAGCCATTTTAATGCAAGCGGATTATATTTAGTAAAAGCACATATGCAAGCTTCCCTCGGATGTCGTCTAATGCGATATTAGTAATACGAACATGTTGATTAATGTATTAACGTTCTGTCGAGAGGACTGAATACAAGCAAGTCACGTTACGTGCGAATCCTTGCTCCATCACCTCTGTGCGCATCGCTCCATGTATCCAATCATGTTATCAGAGAGAAATACTTTATTTGTTGATTAATAAAAATCATTACAAAAGAGATTTGTGACAGAAACTTGTCTAACCGGAATCAAATCTTTATTCGACAAAGCACATATATTTCATTGTCTTGAGGATAACATCAAGATACATTGTAAAGTGCCTTTGTGCAGTGTCTTACATCTAGCAGAGATAATGAAAGAACTCCTAGTTATTCCAATTCGATCGGTCTAATATCATGTTATCAAAAAGCCATACACCCTCGCTTGGTTCCTGCCTTAAATCCATGACTGTGTTTTTCATGGCTTCTGTCTCTCTGACTGAAATCTGCAGCATAATTATGTGAAAATGGAATTCAAAATTCTGTAGCAAGTAATACTTCATACTAGAGGGCGCTAGGTGGCGCACGTTCGGAATGGCCGCACCTCTGTGAGGCTCCCGACGGCCGGCTCCTAAATTCTTTTAATTATCCTGCATTCCTGACGCGCTAACTGCATTGGGGTTCCGGCACGGGCAATCGGAGGCGGCTGTGAAGCTGGCGGTGCCGGCCCTGTGCGAAGCGTCGCGGTGATTGCAGACCCGCGGCCGCGGTGGAGACCCGGGCGGGGAAATCCTGCGCCTGCCCTGGTTCTATGCTGCCACGAGGTGAAATGCCGCGCGGTGCCTATAGACGGCTCGGCGACGCCGGGAAAGAGACAGCGGGAGTCCCGCCTAGAGCTGCCAGATGAGAGGAGGTATGCGCTGTGGATTCAGTGGCGGCCTTGGTCACGTCGGTGAGTTTTTGCCACTTTATTGATTGCCTGCACGAGCTGGGAATCTCTACTTGACACCTGGGCACAAAATGGCGGACTGCTGAGTGACACTGAGAGAGGCCTAGAAGGAGGTGACGCTGGAGTGAGGGCCGCAGATGTGACTTCTTTTGGGACATACTGCATGCTATACTAGCGGGAGAGTGCGCCACAAGGACAGAACATTGCGGAGCGCGCAGGATAGTGGTGCTACTCAACACGCCTCACACTACTTGTGTAAATGCTCGCTTGCTTACCGGAGGCCTGACTGCATATATTGTATTGGACTTTCAATACGGTGGGGTGGCACCCTGATCACTGCTTGTGGCACTATATACTCTGGCGCGACCATTCATAGGCGGCCACGGGACTCTATGAACTTGCTTTGCTCGCAATCATCGACTGCACTGGGAAGACGAAGGGTGCATTGAAACGATCTTTGAAAGCAATTCATCGCTGATAATTGAAATAACTTCTGTGGTGCAGTGGGTGGCCTGCTACGAAGGCTGAGAGGTGCGGTGGACGGGCATTCAGTGGCGCGGGCTGAAGATTATAGCTGCTGCTGCGGCGGGAAACCTTGACTCAATAGACTATTGGAAAGGGTAGTGGGCCTGACTCCTATAAGATGGGCCGGACGATGCCCGTCAACCGCGATTAACGTTTGAAGCTAGGAAGTCTGGGCGCCCACCGGCTACGGAGCTTGAGCAGAGTGGAGGAGAAACCTCAAAAGAGCAGGCAGCTGAAATGTCTAGTGACATGCGTACCAAACTGTCTGAGATGCGACAATGGTGGACAAGATAGATACAGTCACAACGCGTATGGATGCCATTGCTCGCACGTTGGACGGACATGATAAGCGATTGAAAGAAGCGGAGCAGCGGATCTCGGATACGGAAGATGTCACTACGCAGCTGAAAACTGCTATGTCCCAGATGGACAAACTGAAGAAAATGATTAATGCAAAGAATGAGGACATTGAAGCTCGCAGCCGAAGAAAAAAAATTCTAATTTTAGGCGTGCTGGAGAGCACAAACACTGGCAGGCTGGAGGGCTATGTGGAGAAGATGCTGGAAGCAGTACTCGGCAAGGACGTTTTATCACCGCACTTTGTTGTAGAACGGGCCCACAGGTCCCTTGGGCCCGACCTCCGCCGGGTAGCACACCTAGACCCATTATAGCCTGCCTCCTTAATTATAGGGATCGGGATGCGGTGCTCAAAATTTCCAGGGAGAAGCGTCAACTCAATTATGACGGGGTGAATTTTACCATTTACCCGGACTTTACCCCACTTGTGCAGGAAGAGCGCCAGAAGTTTACTGCTGTTAAGCAAAAACTGCGGCAGGCACAAGTGGAGTATGCTTTGTTGTACCCTGCACACTTGCGAGTTACTTTCCAAGGGAAGCAAACGATTTATACTAAACCGCAACAAGTGGAAGACTTCATACGGACATTGAAACGGCGGAAGGAAGCGAGTACGAACATGATGCCGCCTGTGACACCCATCTCTCGGATGTTGAATGAAATATACCACTTAATCTACACCGGCGAAACTTTGGACTGGGACGGCTCATCTATCACTCTGGGAGTCATAATGCTGTAGTTCTATGTACCATATTATAGCTGCTGTGAAGACAGTTTTTTGTACGTTAGATGAGCAGGAATCTATCGAGAAGCTGAGCCGGACAACCTCGCGGCCCAAAGGGAGACGGTATGGATGCAAACGCTCTCCTGCCTTGGGGCGAGGAACACGTGAGCCACCTGGAGGTCTTTCCCCCAATGGGAATACCCCTTCTAAGATGTATTTTTTTGCTGTTTTGGGGGGGGGGGGGTTACTGGCATGATTGGGATGCTTCAGTGGGAAGAGGGAGGGTGGGGAACGGGGGGGGGGAGTCTTGTTGCTGTTAGGTTTGGTTGTAATGAAGAGGAGGCATTGCATGTATGGACTTGGTATTTGCTACTTTACATAAAGAGGCTGTATTGTCGATATGGGGGAGGCGGACGGCATGGAAGGGCAGGGTAAGGATTCTGACTTGACTATTTTATCTTGGAATGTGAGGGGGTTAAATGATGCACGCAAATGTAGACAGATATTGGCGTACTTAAATCGACAGCAAGTTCAGGTAGACACACTTACACCCTCGGTCACAGAACAACTTTGCTGCTCGGTGGGTATCGGTTCGTATATTCTCATCTTATTCCTCCTACGCAAGAGGGGCTGCTATCTTGATCAAACGGGGTGTCACCTTTGCGATGGTAGGCTCAATGCCTGATCCACAGGGTCGATATGTTATTGTTTGGGGGAGGCTGGGCAGAGACACGGTGATGCTCGCCTAATGTAGATACCCCTGATTTCTTTGCCACGATATGGGGGAAAATAGTAAACATAGGGTCTATGCATGTAATATGGGGAGGTGATTTTAATGTCAGTTTGGCTCCTGCAGTGGATAGGGCGGAGGGTACAGTGCAATATCATAATAGATCCCAGGAGCTGTTGGTTGATAAAATGGCAGAGGGGGACTGGGTGAATGGCTGGAGGCGACTACGCCCACATGTGAGGGAGGGGACACATTTTACATCACACACTGGATCGTGGGCACGGCTGGACTATTGCTTGCTGTCTAGGGGATTGGTTATGGGCCTGGGACATGCTGTGCACCTTCCTCGTACGTATTCTGACCATTGTCCAGTGAAACTCACGCTTACCATTACCTAGACCGCGGCCTACTTGGAGGCTACAGCCGAAGGCGTTGCTTGATTTAGTATTCAGAACAGAATTGGAGGAGGAGATAAGGAATTTTTTCATTAGGAATAAGGGGTCTGTGGACAGCATTGAAATTATCTGGGAGGCTTTTAAAGTCCCCATACATGGCTACTGTATCTCTAAGAGTTTTGGGGTCCTGAGGGATATCCAACGTACATTACGGACTCTAGAACGCGATATGAAGAATCTTGAGGAATGCATGGTGAGGGGGGAGATGGGGACGATACAGGGTGAGTTCAGGGACAAATTGTCTGCATATGAGGAAGAAGCCACCAGGGAAGCCAATTTTAGAGGGCGACATTGGGTGGCACGTAGATATGGGGAGGGGGAGCGCCCGGGGAGGGCTTTAGCGGAGATCACTAGATGCCCGAGATTCAACAATACTGTCTGGGAGATAGAAACGCAAGAGGGCAGTCTAAGGCACGACACGGAAGGAATACCAGCCACCTTTAAGGCGCACTACACAGCACTTTACTCTACACAAAGGTATGATGAAGTGGACTTAGAGGAATTTTTAGGGGATGTGGCACTCTGTTGGTTGACTGATGTTCATAGGCAGTTCCTGAGTGCTCCCTTAGAGACTGACTAGATCCGGGAGGCGATCATGTCCTTACAAAATGGGATGGCACCGGGGTTGGATGGCTTGCCAGCCGAATTTTAGAAGTGCTATGTTGATATCATGGCCCCGGTATTGCGAGAAATATTTGAGGAATCTATGGAAGTAGGAGTCTTACCTTCCTCGATGAGAGAGGTGGTTATTACATCACTGCTAAAACCTGAGAAACCTCCACAGAAGCCAGATTCCTATCGACCTTTATCGCTCATTACCTGCGACACCAAAATTCTGGCAAAGGTTTTAGCTACCCGGTTAACATTATTAATGGATAAGATAGTTCTCCCTGATCAATCAGGATTTGTCCCAGGGCGAGCCACTACTCATAATTTACGCACCCTATTTTCATTGATACAAACGGTAGCGCCGGAATTTCCGGTTGCGGCAGTTTTTTTGGATGCCTCGAAGGCATTCGGCTCTGTGGAATGGAGCTACTTGTTTAAAGTGTTGCCGAGAATGGTGTTCCCGCCCATGTTTGTGTCATGGATCAAATTGCTATATTATAAGCCATCAGCTAAGGTAGTGATCAATGGCCATATGTCCTCAGCTATAGAACTCTCCAAGGGCACGGGCCAAGGCTGCCCGCTCTCACTATTGCTTTTTGCAATAACGATTGAGCCATTAGCGGCCAGACTCCGTCATATTCACAATGACAAAGCATTTCAGTGTTATCAGGGACAACTGTTTATATAGCTCTATGCTGATGACATTACGCTCTATGTGGGGGACTCTGAGCGAAATCTTAACCCCCTCCTGAGGGATTTCTTGGTGTTCGGACAGCTTTCGGGGGTTAACATTAATTGGGGAAAATCACAATTCTTCCCGCGTACGCCTGTCGTTTCTAAATTCCCCATAGACTTTCCTTTAGAGTGGTGTGACGGCTACCTTAGATATTTGGGTATACAGGTATCCAGAGATCGTGAGGAAACGCTTAGACTGAATTATGGCACAGCAATAACTAAATTAGAGGCTAGGGTCACCCGGTGGATCTCTTTGCCATTATCGCTGGCAGGTAGAGCATCTCTTGTGAAGATGGCGGTACTCCCCCAATTCTTATACTTCTTCCTCAGTATCCCATACTACCCTGGTGCCTTCTTTTTTAAGACATTACGGTCTGAATTGCTACGCTTGGTGTGGGGTGGCAGACAGCCTCGTCTCAAATGGGCAATCATTACACAGCCATATGATAAAGGAGGATTTGATATCCCTGATTTTGAGCTTTATTATCTCAGTGCGCAAGCTCACTATGCTTATCACTGGATGGCGCCTACGCCATTCATGCCCCAGTTAGCTGTTGAAGATTGGGTGGCTCGCCCGATCCCACTCAGTGGCATCATTCATGGTTCACTCAGTGCTGTGGAAACACCTTTTACAACAGCTACTTGCACAATAGATGCCTGGCGAGGTATAGCACGCATCATGGGAATACACCTTTTGTAATCGCCGCGCCTTCCCCTCACTTATCACCCGAGCATGGTCATATTGCAGGAAACGGGGTTTCGTGCCATGTGCAAGCGGCTGCATGTTACTAAATGGGGTGATTTGTTTTCTGATGGCCAATTTCGAACGAGGGAACAGCTATTCCAAGATACTCACCCCACACCATTGGAGATCTTTTTATATGTCCCTCCACGTCAGGGAATGCAGATGTTACTTCCAGAATTTCCTTGTGAGCCGGAAACCTTTGCCCCATTGCACCTCATCCTTAGTTCCCCTGACGGGAAACACCTAGTATCGAAACTGTACAGAACAGTACGGGCGGGCAGGACAGGTATTACCGGTTCAGCTCGTATCCATTGGTCGGAAGACTTGGGTCAAGAGATATTGGACGATCAATGGAGATATTGTTGTAGTATTACAGAAAATGTGTCTGCTGGTTGTAGATTTAAAGTCATACACTACAAATTTCTGCAACGTGTGTACTACACTCCTGCCAAGAAATATTGGTTTTACTTATCAGATAATGACAGATGTGCAAGGTGTCACAGAGCTGGGGCGGGATTCATACACCTGGCGTGGGAATGTCCAGCTATTCATGCATATTGGACGCAGGTCCATGAGGCTCTCGAACACATGATGGGCACTACCTTTGACATGGTCCCCTTGGTGATGCTATTGGGATGTACAGCGCACATACCTAAACAGACCAAAAAATTCTTAGACATTGCTCTCCTATTAGCGAAACGTAGAATTGCTTGCAGGTGGGGGCGGGGGAGAGCTCCGAAATTCAAAGAATGGATACATGATCTTGTGTACTGTCAGGAACAGTCTTCTATATATGCGGAACTGTTACCAATGTCCTCTAGGCCAAAGGATATCTGGGGTCCTTTACAGACTTTTTTGATGTACACTGAAGAGGGTGTCTCTGCGGAGTCTGCAATGCCAAGGGAGGCTGGGACTGGAGACCTAACTACGTAATTTTGAATTTATGGCACTGTTTATCCAGGTAATAGTGCTCCTGTAGCAGAACGCTATAGCAAAATTGTTTCTTGCCTTTTTTTACTGTTCCACATCTGTGTTATGCCACAAGGAGAATTAGTGTTATATATTGTTACTTGAGGTACCATCTTGCTATATGTTGCTCCTTCGTGCTCCTTCTGACTGGAGAACTGTGATGCCCCCTTGTTTGATGGACTGCCGTCCCAAAGATGCTGAATGGTTGGACTCGCCTATGGACAATTGCATTATCGCCTCATACTGTATGCCTCTGAATCTTGTATCTAAGGTCTGTATAGTCAATGCACCGAGTTGGATGAATCTGTTATACTGCTACTGTTTGTATAATGGCAAAATGTCTTCAAAAATAAAATATTAAACTTTTTTAAAAAAAGTAATACTTAATACTCAAGGGCAATCTGGTGGTAATAACCTGTTCCAGTGAAGACTTGATCCACAGTGGCCATCTTCTTTTGGATATTCACTGTTCCAGTGTACAACTTTAAACCTGTTAATTTATAGAAGACCCCCTTGTGATAAAGTTACTTATCTGTCACATTACTTCTAAACTGTGGTTATCCACTGTATCTATAATCTGTACATCTCCCATACTATCCTATCCATCTCCCTTTCTGTCTTATTTGCTTCAGTGGCAAGTACCAAATGGCATTTGTTTTTTAATGACTGAGGGTGTAAATTAAATAGTAGGCGGTGCAATGTAAGAAAATGACTGTTATTTGAAAAGCAACATATGTGCTCTTATTAGCGCTGGAAATATTTGTGTGGCTCACAACCTTAGATGCAGAATTGAAACTTTGTATCTATTTAATTTTCATAACATTTAATTGACATGGTGTGCTAATGCAACAAGTGAGTGGCTGAATAGAGATGCGTTACTCAGAACCACCAATCATAGACATTTTACCATGTCTTCAACTGCAAGAAAAGTTAAACAAAAGAGGTGGGCCTTTGTGCCACAGAGAATAGGACCACAAGGAACACTCTCAATAATTTACAGTACATTAAGTAAGACAATGTACCTGCAGGAGTGGAATCTGCTAAGTGCTAAAATAAATGCTGCTGCCTGTTTTGCAGAAAATAAAATCTGATAAAGAATTGTAAGGACTTACTAACCTGTGTGCTGTTTCATTTTTTAACAGTTATGCTATTTTTAACTAGTAAAACGATGATAACGGTACTCAAATGCTAAACATTATTATTTTTGTGTTGATTTTTGAAGAAATAGTTAAGGAATTATGGACATTTGAAACAAAATAGTAACTCCAATCCTGGAATTCTTTTCTTTTTTATTCTGTCATACAGATGCTCTCATCTAATAATTGAGCATAGAACAAAGCAAAACCAAATATCCTCTTCACCATTCCATGGGGCAAGTAAGATAAAAGGCGTGTCTATGTTTAGCAGTCCAGACAAAGTATTTGAAAGTGGATTTCAATTGGGTGGACCTGCATTAGATAGAGATGGTAAGTGCAAATTGTTGGACATGTTGTGCTTACCAAGAGCATCTGAAAGTACATTGTCATACATATGCCAATAATTGCTATCCCACTACATATTTTATGCTGTTGTATAATCCCGTTTCAAGCATTGTATGCATATGAATTATATTACCGTTACTGTTTTGTTTCAAAGAGCACTTTGAGTTTGTGATTTTTGCTGTAAATAGTACGTCCAATGTAAAAATATTTCAAAAAATAAATAGAAGAAACTTAAATCTTTAATGAAGTGGGTGTTTAGAATGTCTAGCGATCCAGATATGTATTGCTTGGTATTCAAAAAGTAACTTCTTGGTTACTATGGGTCTTCTACAATGCTTGATGGCCAACTTCCAACATACATAGGCTTACTTAACCTGCAATCATTTTCATTCTTCTTAATGGTAAGACAACTAAACCTCCACAACATTCACAAACATTTCTCATTAATACATTTGAATGCTCAACACTACGAAAATGACATAAGTTGAGAAGATGCCAGTTTTTTGTAGTATGGAAGCTCATTGAATGGTTACATACCAAATGCAGCGCCACCTATTGCATTTTCAAAGATGCAAGTCTTTTTTCAGGGTGCTTTGATGAGGTTTAAATATCTGAAAAATGACTACATCTAGCTGCCTCTATCACTGCCCCTGTTTGGTTTTTCGTTCACATTAGAGTCCACCTTAACTTATTTTTCTCCAAATTGTTGTTAAGTTATTTTACTTGGATCTTTTCAGGAAAATATGAACAATTCCTGTAAAAAACAATGTAGATGTACAGTACACAAATTTAAATCAACTTGGTTAAAAACAAAATGGACCAGTTTACCAAAAGCACATTTACTGTGTCATTTTCCAAATATGCATCGCACTTAGTATACACGAGGGTCCTGATTCTCAGATTGGATCTTCATGCAAGAGAATGTCTGGAGCTACAGCACAACTTATGTAGGGCTCAATCACTGCCTTCATACTCAATGACCACTTCGTAGGAGCAACTGACTCTGCTCACACCAGCCAGCAGATTTTTGGCACTTTACACTTGTGGTTGTGCGAGAGAATGTACACCGATGGCCTTTACACTGCCCGTCCGGTAAAATGAAATGGATTACTCTCCTATCCCTATGTCAATGGCTATGCCCTAAAATTTAGGCATGTACGCATGCTGTATACCATTTAGGGCCTAAATGGTATACAGCATGCGTACAGTTCATGCAGAGGTCATGTTTGTTTCCTGGTTGCTTTATGCTCTGTGAAGGAAAGAATCACACGGATCTAACCCTGCCATACCCGTAAACTCCTATCAAGATCATCAGTATTGCTGTTGTGCCACATACATGTGCACACTTCCGTTTACCCACATTCAGCACTTCTTCTACAGTGGTTTGATAATTTAAGGTAGCCTAATAAGTAAAACACTCGTTCCACTTAAAGTAAACTGAACTAAATGTTGCCCAGTCTACAACCAACTATTTCTGCTTAACTAATTATATAACTCACTTATTTATAATGTACGTGGCAAAACATTTAAAAGTTTACGTTTGCTAAATATTTATTCAACTTTTCTTGTTAATGTACTCACAGTAAGGCTTTACTGGTTGAATGATTTACAAGAATAATTTCCATAGATGTTGTTTTTTTGTTTGTTTTGGTTTAACATCATTTACTTTCTGATTTGTTTCATCTGTCCCTTCATGCATATCCCCATATGGATGTAGAACTTCAACAATCTCCCAAACAGACATCTAGCGCAAGAAATTCAGGGAAAGGTACTCTGAAACTAACTTAAAATATGATGCACCAAACATATTATTTTTACACAAGTGGCTGCCTGGCATATTATTTTGTATTGTTTATTGTGCTGTGTTTTTCTTTATTGTATATTCAGAAACATACCCATAACGTGCTTGGAATTTTGTGTGGTGTGCTTGAATTCGAATTACGATGCAACACCACAATCCTGTAAGAATAATTCTTTTTGAAAAAATAACTTTTACAATCTATTGTGACCTGCACATGCCTTCTTTCCTTAGGGCAGAAGTCCTTCAGATTTTAAGCTGCAAGTATTTTTGTGCTGTACCATTAATGCGTATCTTTTGCTTACATTTTTTTTATTTGGACACAAATATGAGCTTTTAATAGGCAGCTACTTAGTATTTCTAACTTGTAGACATATTGGTAATAAATCATATCAGTATCACAATTAAACATTTAATTCCATAGCAATATTTATCTTATTTGAATGGATTTTGTTACACTTAGAATGCAAAGGTGTGTTTCCACTTATTTTAATTTGCTTTTTCTGTTTGTGGATAGCATAGTTTTAAGTAGGACAATTTCTAATGAGGCTACTGTTATCAAATTTGAATCCCTAATTGTGTGAACAAAAACCAATATTTGTGTTACTTCTGCATAAGATTACCAGTGCTTGCACTTAGATGTATTTTTGTCTGGTTTACTTCTATTTACTTTCCCCTTTTTAAAATATCATCTTGAAATATTTGGTTGGTACTTTTGTGTGATTGTTTTTGCTGGGCATGCTCTGTATGTAAATTGGTTTGTACAGGAAATTTGCTTAGCCATGAATACAAACTCAGCAGGATTTGGGAGAGGATGACCCTTCAACGTTAACTCACTTTTCAGTTGAAAACAAGTTTTCTGATTTGGAGCTGCCATCAAAATGTTCATTGTTGTTTAGAGTTGCTCAGCACCTACCTTCCCCTTGTTAGACTGTAATCATGGCTTTAATAGCATTCCGACAGATCTACTATCAACACTTGCACTAGGCCTCCACTGGACTTCCTCATCTCTACTGAAACAAACTAGAAAAATCGAGCATTAAAATTGTTTTGTAAACTGGTATGCAGAGTACACGGGTGTTCCATCTCCTCAGCTTACACTTGGGATGTACAGGCTCGTTACGGGAGCAGGTGTGTGTGTTATTAGGGCCACCATTCTATTTCCCCTTGATCATTTTGAGATGAGAAGTAGTAGTCTAATGGGGTTACATAACAAATTCTCTCTTAAGTACACTTTCTGATAGATACATCTGCCGTGTGGATTCCTCACCTTGTGAATATCCCCTTGCGCCAGCAACATTCGGAAATTCTTTTCGTAGCTTCGCGCCGACGTGGACTTGGACGTCATAGAGGCACGGCATCGCTCGCGACTCCGCTGACGTCACCGACGCCTACAATAGGCCCACGCCGGCGTGATGACATCAGTTCCCTTTTTTCCGTGTCGTCGACACTAACGGTTTTCTAGGGATCGTCCGTAGCTTTCACTGTAACTTTGTTACTTCGCATTGTTAGTATTCCTTTATTTCCTCTTTCATCATGTCTTCGAAGAAGACAGGTTTTAAGGCCTGTGGGGAATGCGGCAAGACTATGTCCATTACAGATCCGCATAAATGCTGTTTGTTGTGTCTTAGCTCCGACCACGACGTCGAAGACTGCCGATCCTGCAAGAAGATGACTCCTGAGGCCCTCCGGGATAGAGAAGCTAAGCTTATTGTTGCAAAGCTTAAAGGAAGTAAGGAGAAGAAGAAATCGAGATCGCGGACTCGACGCTCAAGGTCAAGATCTCACTCGAGGTCGCGTTCGGATTCGTCCTCGGCCCTTGCTTCGAGATCTTCAAAAAAGAAGCATAGGAAAAGATCTCATGAATCCCGACATCGTTCAAAGATAGACTCGGGTTCTAAGCCGAAGTCGCAGGTGAAGCTGGTAGAGAAAGAAGTGGTGTCTTCGGCTTCGGAAGAACATGACGCCGGAGGTGCGGCGTCGCATCCGAATTCGCCTGGCTCGCCGAAGCAGACAGCGAATCCTTCTCCGGATCCATCCCATTCTCCGGATCGGGAGGATGAAGGTGAGAGGGAGACAGTTGGAGAGGGAGAGGCTCTGTTGCCCGAAGGTCTGTCGACTCCGGTGCACCAGCCTGAAGAGGAGGTCGACGTCGTATCGACTCCGTGCCCTCGAGATCCACCTGGGAGTTCGTATCCAACCTTTCCGACTCCAGGTCAGGATCCAACGCATTTTTTAAATGCGATGTATGGTATCTACTCCAGGGCTATGTACCCCTCTGGGATGTCTGTTGGTCCCACGGGTCCGATGGCATTTGGTCTGGGTGTCCCCCAAACCTATGCCCCTGCGCCCTTTATACCCTTTATGCCGGCTCCGGCGCCACATTGGCATCTTCTGACACCGGCGAGGCCTTCGACTCCGAAGCCATCGACGCCGAAGTCGACGACACCGAATCCTTCGACGCCGGTTCCATCATCTCCGATGCCGGATCCCGAACGACGTCGTGGAAGTCTTCCTCGTCCGGCGTCGGGCTCGGCGCCGGCTCCGGCTTCGGCGGTTTCGACAGTGGATCCGACGGCTTCGAAAGTGAAGCACAGGTCGAGCCGTGAAGCCCAGAGGCTGATGGAGGAAGAGAGTTATCGTGAGGAGTATTTGGAGGAAGGTGAACTACAGGATCCTGATGACCCTTATGAGGATCTTTCGGTGGCCAGTGGTCTTGAACTGTCCCCTGAGTGGGATTTGGTTTCAGTATCAGACGAACCCTCTAAAGATGTGGCTCCTTACCACGTTGTAATTAAAAAAGCAGCAAGTTTGTTGAACATTGCTTTACCTACTGCTGAGTTCAAATCTAATCTTCTCACAGAGGTGCTTCACTCTCCATCATCGGTGATTGAACCATTGCTGCCATTTAATGATGCCCTTAAAGATCCTATTTTAGAGGTTTGGAAGAAACCCTTGTCAGCTCCTGCTGTATCCAGGGCTGTTGCCAGAAGGTACAGGACTGCTCCAGAAGACCCAGAATTTTTATCCACTCACCCTCTGCCTGAGAGTTTGGTGGTTCAGGCTGCCTGTTCCAAACGATCTACAGGAGCTTTTCCTCAAGTTCCAGCTGAAAAGGAGTCGAGAAAGCAGGATCAGGCTGCTAAAAAGATTTTCTCCTCTGCTAGTATGGCGCTGAAGTCCACAAATGCGACCTGCCTGATGGGTCGTTATATTCACGCCCTTATGGATACTGTTAAACAGTTGGTACCCAACTTACCTGAGGAGGATAGAAAAGACTTCCAGGAAGTTATCTCTGATACTCAGGCTGCAGCAAGGCAGGTGATTCAGAGTGGGTTAGACACAGCGGACTCTGTGGCAAGGATCATGGGTTCTTCTGTAGCTACGAGGAGAGCTGCATGGCTGAAGTCTAGTGAGTTTTCTTCAGATGTCCAATCTACATTGTTGGATCTCCCTTTCGATGGATCTGGCTTGTTTGGCAAGAAAGCAGACACTGCTTTAGATTGTTTTAAGGACAGCAGAGCGACAGCCAAGTCATTGGGCCTTCAGACCAGGGGCACTTTTGAAAGGCGTACTAGAGGATTTAGCAGGTGTTCCTTTCAATCCTACAAATCTACGCAGCAGCAGCCACAGCAGTAGCAGAACACGCTGTACAGGTCTTATAGGGGCAAGTAAAGAGGCCGTTCTCGAGGCCGTCAAGCCTCCTCCTCCTCCTCCTCCTCCTCCTCTTCCCCTTCCCAGCCCCCTGCCAACGCAGCAAAGCAGCCCTAGATCCGCCATTCCGGATCATGTGGGTCCAGTGGGGGGCCGGCTTACCCATTTCCTACGAGATTGGGAATTGATAACATCGGATCTTTGGGTTCTCAATCTCGTAGGGAATGGGTATGCTCTTCCCTTTCGGGAGTTTCCCCCAAATTACCCTCCTTGCCAGGGTTATTGTTCGGAGGACCACCTGCTTCTCCTGCAGGAAGAAGTCCTGGCACTGTTCAGAAAAGGTGCGATAGAGGTGGTTCCAGAGCAGGAAAGAGGTCAGGGGTGCTACTCCCGGTATTTCCTGATCCCCAAGAAGGATGGCAGGTTACGGCCAATCCTGGATCTCAGGATCTTGAACCTTTACCTGAAACAGGAAAAGTTCAAGATGCTCACTCTTGCACAGGTTCTTCAGGCGCTGCTGGAAGAGGACTGGATGGTGTTGATTGACTTGCAGGATGCGTATTTTCATATTCCCATCTTGAAGTCGCACAGAAAGTATCTCCGCTTTACGGTTGGGTCGCAACACTACCAGTTTGCGGTCCTTCCGTTTGGTCTTACTACTGCGCCTCGAGTCTTCACCAAGGTGATGGCAGTGGTGGCAGCACATCTCAGGAGGTCGGGATTCCTATATTCCCGTATCTGGACGACTGGCTGATCAAAGTGGAGTCGCGGGAGAAGGTGCTCCATCATCTGCAAGAGACAACTCATTTGTTGCACAGGTTGGGTTTTTCGATAAATGTACCCAAGTCACACCTGGTGCCCTCCCAGCGCAACCTGTTCATAGGTGCGGTACTGGACACTACTGTATGTCGTGCATTCCCTCCTCCTCAAAGGATTCGCGACATACAGGAAATGATTCCTTTATTCTTCAATGGAGCGGTTGTTCCAGTCCTGAAGGTCCTTCGCCTGCTCGGTCTGATGTCTTCTTGCATTCTATTGGTCAACCATGCACGCTGGCACATGAGGGCACTCCAGTGGTGCCTCCGCAGGCAGTGGTATCAGCACAACGGAGATCTCAGGGAGTCAGTGAGGATCTCCAGAGGAGCTGCGGCGGATCTGTCTTGGTGGAGCGTGGAAGGCAATCTGTCGCAAGGAAAGCCTTTTCAACTTCCTCCATCGGTGGCCACGGTAATAACGGATGCATCCACTCTAGGGTGGGGTGCTCATCTGGGGGATCTGTAGGTCAAGGGTCTTTGGTCTCCAGAGGAAAGGTTGCTTCATATCAACCTTCTAGAGTTGCGGGCGATACGTCTGGCGCTCAAGGCCTTCCTCCCTTCCCTTCGCGGTCAGTCGGTTCAGGTCCTGACGGACAACACGACCGCGATGTGGTACATCAACAAGCAGGGAGGAGTGGGGTCGCGGTGTCTCTGCAGAGAGGCTCTGCGTCTCTGGTCCTGGGTTCAGGACCACCAGATTTGTCTGATGGCAAATCATCTGGCTGGAGTTCAGAACGTTCGTGCAGACAGTCTCAGTCGGCAGTTCTCTGCCGACCACGAGTGGAGGCTTCATCCGGAGGTAGTTCGTCTCGTCTTTCGGACGTGGGGAACTCCTCAGGTGGACCTTTTTGCCACTCAAGAGAATGCTCACTGCCCGTTATTCTGCAGTCTCCAGTATCCGATGCAAGGAGCCTTAGGGGACGCGTTTCAGTTGAGTTGGAGCTCGCAACTCCTTTACGCGTTTCCTCCCATACCTTTGATTCCTCGGATTCTGAGGAAAATTCGCCAAGACCGGGCCCAAGTTATATTGATTGCCCCGGATTGGCCAAGAAGGGTGTGGTACTCAGACCTTCTCCACCTCTCCTGTCACCCGCCTCTCCGTCTCCCTCACAGGGCAGATCTCCTCTCCCAGATGGAGGGGCAGGTTCTACACCCCACCTCCAGACCTTACACCTTCATGCCTGGAGATTGAACGGGGCAACCTGAGTTCTTTTTCTCTCCCGCCTGATGTGGTGGATGTCATCTTGTCAGCCAGGCGTGACTCCACTAAGTCCATCTATTCTTATAGGTGGTCTAAATTTGTCACTTGGTGTGGAGAGAAATCTATAGACCCTTTGAGAGCCCATTTGTCTGATGTTTTCCAGTTTGCCCTTTCTCTGGCGCAACAGGGGCTTGCTGTTGCCACAGTGAAGGGCTATCTTTCAGCGCTGTCGGCATTTCTCTGCTTGCCTGACCAGCCTTCTCTTTTTAAATCTCCTGTGGTTTTAAGGTTTTTGAAGGGCCTCACGAATATGTTCCCTCCTACTCCTTTTGTTGTGCCTCAGTGGGACTTAAATCATGTTTTGACCTTTCTGATGGGTGCTCCCTTGAGCCTCTTCACAAATGTCCTATGAGGCTTTTGACTCTTAAGACAGTTTTCCTCGTTGCGATAACCTCGGCAAGGAGAGTAAGTGAGCTTCAAGCTCTTAGTTCCAAGCCCCCTTTCTTGTCCATTCATGCTGATCGAATGGTTCTTAGGACCAGGGCTGCTTTTCTGCCTTAGGTGGTAACTCCTTTCCATCTAGGACAGTCCATTACCCTTCCTACCTTTTATCCTCCCCCACACCCTTCCAAGGAGGAGGAGAGATTACACCGTCTGGACCCCAAGAGGGCGGTGTCTTTTTACTTGGACAGAACTAAAGACTGTCGGTTGGATGACCAGCTCTTCATTGGCTTTGCTGGCTGCAAGAGAGGAAGAGCGGTCCATAAAAGAACTTTATCAAGGTGGATCATCCTCTGTATAAAGATCTGCTACTCTTTGGCCGGTAAGGAACCTCCAGGGGGTATAAGGGCTCATTCTACTAGAGCTAAGTCGTCAACCTCTGCATTGGCTAGAGGTGTTCCTGTAGAGGATATTTGTAGGGCGGCAACTTGGTCTTCCCTCCGCACTTTCGCGAAGCATTACTGCTTGGATTCCGAGGTGAGGGGGGACGGTCATTTTGCTCGCTCTGTTCTCCAGGATTTCCTGGTCTAGAAGAGTGGACACCCTCCTCCGGGAGTGGGGATTGCTGTGGGACTCTATTGACAAGGTGAGGAATCCACACGGCAGATGTATCTATCAGAAGAACAAGTTACTTACCTTCGGTAACGCTTTTTCTGGTAGATACAGTATCTGCCTGTGGATTCCTCACTGACCCACCCGCCTCCCCGTTGTCCACTCTTCTTTGCCAGAGTTTCTATAATGTATTTATTTTATTGTCAAGGAGTTGTTTATTTCAAATGTTTATTGCATTTGCTTCACACTATGTGTGTTACCTTGATATCTATACTGCGTATACTGTGTATATGTCTACTGTCATTGGTCCGTCCGTGTGCCTCGAAGGCACGGAAAAAAGGGCGGAACTGATGTCATCACGCCGGCGTGGGCCTATTGTAGGCGTCGGTGACGTCAGCGGAGTCGCGAGCGATGCCGTGCCTCTATGACGTCCAAGTCCACGTCGGCACGAAGCTACGAAAAGAATTTCCGAATGTTGCTGACGCAAGGGGATATTCACAAGGTGAGGAATCCACAGGCAGATATTGTATCTACCAGAAAAAGCGTTACCGAAGGTAAGTAACTTGTTCGTTTAGTGTAGTGGATGATTAGGCAAGTAAAACGTACGCAATTGGAATATTTCTGTCAGTTTCAGTGTCTAAAGTTGTGAATTAATCACATAGTTTCCCCTAATATCAATAATATATCAATAAATGCACAACTTCTCTGCCAGGAAATAGGTCTTCAAAGACTGCATGTATTGTATAGACACTTGCTTAGGTTCCTCACTTAAGCTGCCACCTGCCTCTGGTGCAAAATCACACCAATTTATTTAATTACTTAATGAATCACTTATAAAGCACACAGTTACGTACTAAATTCCATGACTTTACATCGTGTACAGTTCATGAGTGACCTTCTCTATCTTGCCATAGAAGAGTGACATGTTTCAATGTTTCCTTAATTTCCTTTTAATCCAAGAGGTTCTGTTTAGTCTAGGCAGACAGTAATTCGCGCATTTAAGTTTTCAAACCACATAGAGTACAGATGTTTTCGCTTTGAAGTAACCCTCAGAGTGATGCCTGATTTCCATGTTAAGCACCCAGCTATCCTTGACCAAAGTTGTATCTTGGTTTCTTATTCAGTTTTCAGCAACCATGCTAGGATACCACCAGGTCTCGCCTTCATCCCAAACGTCTGGACCATCACGGTGCCCTCCCGGTCTTGGATTTCCCTGATCATTCTGAGCTTCTACTTAAATTCAACTAGAATAGCCTTGTGTTTGATGCTCGGGTAGGTTTCCAAGCCTCTCTGCTAGAAACGCTCTAGTAAACGTACTCTTCTTGGCCTTGAGTTCACATATCTATACAGATGCCCCTGATGTAAACTTTGAAAGGCTATTTGGCGACTGATCCTTTGTTAATTTCAATATGCATGCAGATTAGTTCCTGTATTTAGCAGTTCTGAATTTGTCAGTGCAGAGCATTTAGTCTACCCAGGCCCACGTTAAGGCCACTTGCACAAGAAACCCTGAGTTGCCGTATAGAGTACTCCGCAGTATTGCAGCACTTTCAAAAATGTACGTTAACCCCATTGATGTAAGTGTCCCATCTGTTCAAGAAGATGTCTGATGTGCCACCGTGTGATCTGTGTACTTTTGTTGGTCAGGATGGAACTGTTGCTACATTTCCCACAAAAAGAATAGCAGTGAATTTCATTGTTCTTTTGGCATAAAAGCTGAATGTAGCAACATACCAACGTCTTGACACTGGACCAGCTGCAAGCAGCATGGCCCTGCCTCACTCTGGATAAGAGTTTTAAATGTAGTGGTTTTTGTAAATGTCTCCTGGTATTTGTGAATTCCTGTAGAGATTTTACAAAATGAACCTACTATTTTTTATGAAGTTATGTACCATTTTTCTTTGCTCTCGCTGTGTTCATAAACACCTGGAGATACTGAAATTTGATTGCATAAATGGAAGTTTGATATGCACAGCTACCCCACATGATGGGGGAGCTGCCATTTTCTTCAAGGCTGCCAAGACATCAGTTCCGACACATAGGTCCTCCAAATTGTCAAACAGGGCTCTACCCTTCAATGTCTTTGTATCTCACTGCACCTTCCATAACTATCAAGATGGCTGACAGAGGATCACATGTCTATTTTCCAGCAGGAACTGTAGGTCCTTTTGGCCATAGTTGCCATAGAGAGGGTTCCAGCATGGGAAGTTGGAACTGGTGCTATTCCTGTTATTTCCTTGTGCCAAAAAAGGACAGAGGACTCCATCCTATTTTAGACCTTTGTCTTTCTCAGTGCCTTCTTGCAAAAGAACAAATTCAAAATACTCATGCCGGTCCAGTTTCTATCTGCTTTGGATCACAGACACTCAATGGTAGCATCAGACTTGCAGGAGGCCTATTTCTTTATTCCTGCCGTGGAGACCCGTAATGGCTATCTGTGGTTCACAGAAGACCAACAGCATTTTCAGTTTGCACTGCTCCCTTTTGGCCTCACCAGTTCCCCTCAGTGTTCACAAAAGTGATGTGGTTGCTGCCCTTCAGCGATCTGGGAGTTACATTCTTCCCCTACCTAGACAGCCGGCTGTTGAACGAAGGCCCCGGACCCCACGCCCTACCATTTAATAAACCACCACCTACAGATGATGGCGAAAGTTTTAACATTGTTGAGGTCCACTATCAACATGTCGAAGTCACACCTGAGTCCTTCGAAGACACTACAGTTCATCTGCTTTATCCTGGATATGATGCAATTCTGTGCCTTTCCCAGAGAGCTCAAAGTCTAGGACATCCAGGTTATGATACCAATGTTTCAGCTTTTGACCTGGATCTCAGTGAACAGCTCCCAGCCCTCTGGGCCTATTAGTCTCCTGCATCCTGCGGATCATCCATGTCAGGTTGGCACAGAACCCTGCCGGTGGCTACAGAGTTTAACAGACACTCTGGTTAGGTGCAGAGCCTGGCTTCTGGGCATGCCCAGAGTCCATTCCTGCCAAATATGCACAAAGCCTTAGATCAGTGGGTACACGCCATCTTTATCCACAGCTACTGCTTGTAATGCCGCGCTTCTAAATCTACTGCATAATCCACACAACATCTGCCAGGAACATCACAAGCTGTTATTGGAGGAGGTATGCACTTTGCTTCCTAAAGGAGCAAGATAATTTGTTCCAGGACAGCAGAGATGAAAAGGGTTCAGTAAAGATCTCTTTACTTCCTCAGCCCTAAAAGCATTAAAACATTGCAGCTAATCCTCAATCTCAGGGCGCTCAATTTCCTTTAATAAATCTAATCCTGTCAAAATTATAACTGTGCCCTGTTTCATTTCGCTACTCAATGTGAGAGACTACATGGAGATCCTTAATTTCAAGGGCACAAATTTCCCCTTCCCCATACTTTCGGGGCCCCTGACAGTACCTCATATTTATGGTGAGTACAGTTCATTACCGATTCAAAGTACTGCGTTTTGGTGTCCCTAATGGTCCCAGAGTGTTTACTCCGTATCTAACAATAGTTACGTTCATGTCTTTCCTTGACTGGGTGACTGGCTAGTAAACAGGACAAGTCATGTGCCATGCACAGTCCACACTCAACAAGTTATGCTTCTCCTCCACAATATGAACTTCACAATCCATGTAAAAGAGTCACAGTTGTGTGCCCCCCCGCCCCCCCGAAAAAACAGGTTTTCCTTGGACCGCCCTCAATGCAGTCAGCTTATCCAGGCAAGGCGAGAGAGTGATGGCATTTCAAAGGCTGCTTTCTATTTACATATTGGGCAATGAGAATGGTAATACAGCTAGAGAGAATGATGGGTGTTCTGTATTGCCTTTTATAAGAGGCAGGCAGTTTGGAAAATCCAGTGTTGGGAGAGAGTCTATTCTTAATCACAAACTGCAATTATGGACCAAACATAACTTGTTACTGGGAAGGTCTTTTTCTAGACCCACAGACACACTTGTAAGTACGAGTACACTAAGCGGCTATACCCGTGCACCTGAAAAACAAAGGCAGCCAGTCCACTTTCAAAGTACATGTGGTCAAAATCTTTTTGGAGCGAAGAATCCCCCCCTCTTCCATTTATGAGCTTGAAATATAGTCTTACTAGATTTATGGTACCGCTCTTTGAGTCCTAAAGTCATGGCTCCAAGCAGTTCCTCCCAGGGAAGTTGGTTTTCTTTGTAGCTAGCACCTCCCTCTGAAAGGTGAGTGAGTGTGCTGCAAGCTTTTTCGATGGCGTAATCCTTTATGCAGTAAAGGCCGAATTGTTCTTAGGATATACCCTCCGTTTGTGTCAAAGTTTGTGTCACCTTTTCATGTTAATAAGTAGATTAACTTGCCGTCTCGTTTTCCTCAACCACAGTCGGAGGTTGCTACGAAGTTGGTTGTCAGAACAGATGTCATGTACTGTTATGACATGACATTCTGCTCCTTTAGGAAACCCAATCAGCTATTTGTTGCTTTTGCATTTCTACACTTTGGTAACCATATTCCAAAGACTGGGCTTGCTAGGTATATGTTAAGTATTTTCAGATTTGTTATAAGAAAGCCATAAACATGCTACAACCTGTACCTAGGCCACATTCCACTCCTAAAAATGTGACATAAAGGCATTCTTAGAGATTTATTTTTTCATGTGATAGATTCCATGTTTAAAACATTAGAAGCCAAAGATAATGTTTCAGCCTTTTTTTTTTTTTACTGTATTTAAGCCCTACAGCACAGAGTAATACAACCGACAACCAGGCATACCAGTCCCATATAGAGTTATTCACGGATAATAATAAGTGGTGCATGGTAATTTTGATTTAAATGCCTTAGATAATTACTGGGCACCATTCCAGCCCATCTCTGTTGCTCACTGTACCACTACAGATGGGAGAAACCATGTGCAAATCAGTCTTGGTTCCTTCACAGGGTTCTGCGTACCCCAAACTGGTAGGCCACATCCATTCATACAGATACACTTGCAATCCCAGACATGTTTCAGACTTTTTGGGCCTCGTTGGTACGGTGCAAGTCAAGCTCTATAAGACAGTAAGCTGTAACCCCAGTCTGGACATACCTGTCTCCCTTAGGGTTACATTTGTTTTACCAGGTACTAACACTATAGAAGGGATATTTTATGAAATCTCTTCCGATCTACCGGTGTTACAGAGTAAATAGCATCGGTTTCAAAGATGTTCTGACTTAGGGTGACTTTTTTCTTTATAAATGTCACTTTGAACATATAGAATGCATTTCCTCCATGGGCGCAACATCGTATATGGCCCTTAGAAGCTTCTTGTAGTTTCAGGTAAAAAGAGGATAAAGTAGAGATTGCACCACATCTTTGGAATTATTTGTCAGATTCATCCTTATAGTACTTTTCTATTTCTATTAAGCCACACAGACCTGCCTTTTCGCATTGGCTTAGCGAGTGTTAGCTAATTTCTGTTCCTCTGAATAGGCTACTTCCATTGTCTTCCTATTTTAATAACTTGAACCAGTTGAGCTTACTTTATCTTACTGCAATTAAATGATTGCTGTGTGGTTAATCATTTTTTGTTGTGAGATATTTTAGATCTGTATTTGCTATACTGTTTTATTGCTGCGATTTGGAGTGTGCTTTGAATATGTTGTGAATTATGTGTACAATTTGGTGTAATGTTTTTCACACACAACAATGTTTATAACTATTGGTTATTTCTTATCAGTTACAGATGATATTTCTCAAGCAGAATCTGAAAGCCGGTAAGTTTATGATTTAAGTTAAACAGTGTTTTTGTAAGACTCACGCATACCATAAACTTCTAGTCTAGAACCAGCTTGACTGCCTAATATTTAATCCAGATGCGAAACAAAGATTGTCAAACTGCACTAGCTTTACTGAGTACCATATGCACTGGCTTCATGTGGCAGGGGAGGACCACATTATGTGGGGCAGTGTACTAAATTATATTGCAAGAAAAAACAAGTTATGCATCATAATGCAGCACAATTCGCGATCGTATTAGTTAAATATTTTGTCATTTCTATACATGATCACAGTGTCTGGGAAAAGATGTCCTTGTCTTATTACCAGTTCTATATACTCACGTAGCAGTAAGCAACTGAAAGGTGTTCTGCTGTGCAGGAACAAGTTATTTTTATTGTTAAAATCTTTAGATTTTGTAGCAGATGATGGATTATGTGGCAAATGCGGCAGGTCATTACGAATGCAGAAAGCACTGCGGCTGCGTAAGTGCATCATTCCAGTGCCCCTGTTGAATATTTGGGTATTCAAAAAGTTGTGGAATATTGTTATGTTCGAGGAAAATGAGCTATAGATCATATGCTTTAGCATAGATCTCCATTTGGTGTTAGGTCTGGATGTTTGCACTTTGTTATTGTTTGAAGAAGTGTTTTAGTCACGAGGTAGGTGACTCCTCGTACTCGGTGATAGTGCGCATGGGCATCAGCTCCATCCCCAGATAGGTTATTTCTGCCATCAGGTATGGATGTGTATTGCTGCGCTCCAGTTTGGTATAGTTTTCAAACCACTTTGACGCGCAATCCTTTACCCTCAACGGTATTGTGTATCGATCACGGTTTCCATTAAACACGCCTCACCTAAAATCTGACAACCTTCGATCAGGAACTTTGAGGCGGGCCGTCGGGCCTACCCATGCCGACCACACCAGCAGTCGATGGGACGGACTCCATTCAAGTTATGGCCCGGTGTCGTGCTAAGTTTCCACGCACCGGCTTGCACGATGTCTGCAACCTCTGCCTATCCCTGGAACATGACAAAAAAGGACCGTGAAGCGCGTTGATCATTCTGATCGAAGAAAACCATTTGTGACCGTCGGGCTTGACGCCATGAGATGCACTGCTGCAGCGGATCTGTACCAGACATCTTTGGCGAAGATTCTGACTCCCACCAACCGGATCCAGAAGTTGAGGAGGAAGAACTGGTCTCCGTGTCCGAAGCAGATTCCCACATGGAAGAAGAGTCTACCATCAATACCGTGGGTGCAGATCCTCCTGTGCCCACTCACCCAAAAATTGCGGTTCTAGTATCACCTTAGCCCTCGGGCTCAGGTCGGCACCGAGACAAAGTTTCATACGCCCCCTCCTCGGGCTCGGCTACCAAACTCGAGCCTTCGGGCTCGGGCTCGAGCAATCCTCATTCCGGTGCCGAACCAACACCTTTGGCATGAAAGCACAAACACAAGACTTTGCCAGTCTCCACGTCACCGGCACCGAAAACATCTTCGACGGCGAAGTCCTCAGAGCCGAAACCGGAAAAACGCAAAGACCCGGAGCCTAAAGCCTCCAAGCCTAAAGCCTCAGAGCCAAAATCCACACCTAAAGCCTCAGAGCTGAAATCCACACCCAAAGCCTCGAAGCCAAAATCCACACCAAAAGACTCAAAGCCGAGATCCACACCTATAGACTCAGATCCAAAACACCCCACGCCTAACGGCTCGGAGCTGAAATCTGCTAAAAAGCATCCAGACTCAAAACACTCGACGCCCAAAGATCCTCAACATAAATCAACTCCATCCAAAGAATCTCTACCCGAACAGCCACCTTTGGATCGCAAACAAAAGAGACTCAGCATTGACCCTAAAAATGAACACCTCACGGTCATTCTTCCTAAAAAACGGAACCTGGCTCTCACAGCTATACCTCTGAAAAAGAAGAACATGAGTACTAACCCTTCCCCCCTTACATACCTCCGTTTCCTCCTCCCAGCCCAAATTCGATAATTACACCATCAAATTCACCACCACCACCACCATCACCTGACACACATGATGAGGACGATGGGGATGGAGATGGGGTTTGGAATGAGGACCATTATATACCACATTATATACCACAGGACACTGATCCCTGGGACAATTATGATAAAGATCCAGACCAGAATAACGATCCCGACCTTTATTCCTCCAGACCCTCCCCACCTGATGATATCGGTTTTCCGCAGCTTATTAACAGGGCTGCTCAATATCATAGGATGGAATGACACTCAGACCCTCTAGAAGAGGATTTTCTTGTGGAGACATTCACTTGTTCACAAAGGTCTACTAATACCTTACCAATGGTCAAAGGCTTACTAAAATATACTCACGAAGTATTCAAAGACTCATTTAGAGCCAGAATACTAACATCTCGAGTGGATAAAAATACAAACCCTCTCTTACAGACCTGGCATGTATTAAAGGCCAGTTGCCTCTAGACTCTCTTGTTGTAACTAACGTCCGTAAGAGAGCTAATTCTCAAACCAAAGGCAAAGCCCCTCCTCCTGATAAGGAGTCAAAACTTATTGTAGCCTCCCAATCTGCTAACCATTGGCGTATTGCCAATGCTCAGATTCTGTTAGCATGCTATGATAGAGCTCACTATGATGAGTTGGAAAAACTCATGCAACATCTGCTGGATGAGTATGAAACTAAAGCTAACAAACTCATCCAGGAAGGGAAGCTCATCACCAACACTTCCATAAAATGCACGCTAGATGCAGCAGACACAGCATCCCGCGCCATCAACACTAGCGTACTCTTACGCAGGCATGGTTGGCTTCGAATCTCTGGATTCAAGCAGGAGGTACAATCCTCCATACTTAACCAGCCTTTGATAAAGAGCATCTATTTGGGCCATAAGTAGATACTTTATTAGAGAAAATGAAGAAGGACACCGAAACAGCAAAGTCCAGGAGGGCCTTACAATTGCCTTCTAACTGGGGGTCCTTTCGCCGCTCCTTTTATAGGAGTGGCTCAAAAACAGTCTCATCAGAAAATCCCTCCTCCTCCTCATATAAAAGTAACAACCACTCTAACTCCCCCAGAGGCTATTTTAGAGGAAATAATAACAAGGGAAGAGGCAGTGGTAACTCCACCGCACTTCCCCTGCAAATAAGCAGTGACTTCCCTCCTCTACCCCCGATGATCCCACTCCTGTCGGGGGACATCTCTCACAGTTCCTACCTGTCTGGAATTCCATTACCTCAGGCAAGTGCGTAAGACTAATTATCCAGTATGGTTACTGCCCGGAACTTCCCAGCACTCCCCCAAATATTCTTCCAAAGCAACGTGTAATGTCACCAGTACATCTCACACTCCTGAAACAGGAAGTTCTCTGACTCTTAGAAAAGCATGCGATAGAACCAGGGAACAGGAGTGTACTCCCTGTACTTTTTGATTCTAAAAAAGGACTGCTCTCTAAGGCCTATACTGGACCTCAGACAGCTGAACCTTTATATTCAATCAGACCACTTCCACATGGTCACCCTCCAACAGGTGCTCCCATTGCTTCAACAAGGAGACTTTCTATCCACTCTGGATCTAAAGGACGCCTACTTCCATATTCCCATCCACCCAGCTCACAGAAAGTTTCTCTGGTTCGTGGTGGACGGATGCCATTATCAATTCAAAGTTCTCCCCTTAGGGGTAACTACGGCACCCAGAGTATTCACTAAGTGCCTTGCAGTGGTCGCAGCTCATTTAAGAAGACCGCGCAATCACATCTACCCTTACCTGGACGACTCGCTAATAAAAGCCAAATCACAACACATCTGCATACTCCACACTCACAAAACAGTATAGTTGCTTCATGACTTGGGCTTCACAGTAACCCTCACCAAGTCTCACCTTCAGCCGTCCAACACACCAGTGTATCTAGGCGCTACAATAGACACTTGCAAAGCTCTAGCATACCCCAACCCAGTCAGGATACGCAAAATGCAAAATCTGATATTACAATTTCAGCCCCACCACTCGCTACCAGCCTGAGTGTTAATGCAATTAATCTGCATGATGGCTTCTTGCATTCTAATCGTCCCTTACGCAACACTTCAAATGCGTCCCCTACACGAATGCTTAGCACGTCAGTGGAACCAGGCTCGAGTTCAGCTAACAGATCTGGTGTTGGCAGACTGCTGTACCCATCGCTCTCTCTGCAATGGTATTATACACAAAACCTTTCCAAAGGGCGGCCATTCCTCGACCCAGTTCCACAGATAGTGTTAACAGGGGACGCATCACTCAATGGTTGGGGAGCTCATCTTCAAAAACACACTGTTCAGGGCACATGGACCCAACAACAGAAACAATTTCACATAAACTACCTAGAGCTACTAGCGATTTTTATGCCATTGAAAGCTTTTCAACTGCATTTAGTAGTCCGTACAGACAATATAACAGCAATGTACTACATACAAATACGGGGAGGGACGCACTCTCTACAGCTTTCACACCTAGCTCAACGTGTATGGAGATGGGCCCTTCCTCAAAACATATATCTCCTTGCGGAACACCTCCCATGAGTAAACAAACAAATGGCACATATGCTCAGTCGGCAAAAACAACAGAACCACAAATGGGGACTACATCCTCAAGTTCTGATCCCATTCTTTCAAATGTGGGGCTATCCAGGAATAGATCTGTTCACAACACATCTCAATGCAATATGCCCAAACTTCGCATCCAGGTACCCACACCCATCATCCAAAGGCAATGCACTATAGATGAATTGGTCAGGCAGATTTGCTCACGCTTTTCCACCTCTCCTGCTAATTCCATTAGTGGTTCGGAAGCTCGTGCAACAGTCCCTCACAAAGATACTAGTGGCTCCCATATGGGATCGACAACCCTATTGGAACTATCAGTAGTTCCTCACCAAAAACTGCACCTCTACCCCAAGCTTCTCACTCAGAACCATGGACAGATAAGACATCCAGATGCCAGTCAACTCAACCTTGCGATCTGAAATCATAGAGTTTGGCTACCTTAATCTCCCACCAGACTGCATGAACGTCTTTAAAGAGGCTAGACGCTCTACCACTAGAGCATGCTACGCTGCAAAGTGGAAGCGATTTGTAATTTACTGCAAAATCAATCAATCGATCCACTAGATGTTTCAATCCAAAATATAATTTGCTACCTATTACACCTACAGCGTTGTAATTTAGCTTATACATCTATACGGTTAGAACTTGCTGCAATAGCCGCTTACCTACAAAACAGACAACATTTGGCTTTGTTTCGCGTGCCCGCTATCAAGGCCTTTATGGATGGACTTCAAAGAATCATCCTTCCTAGACTTCCACCTTCTCCAATGTGGAATCTTAATATAGTCCTTAAAAGACTCATGGGCCCACCATGTGAACCTATGCACAAATGTGAGCTACAATTTCTCACTTGGAAAGTTGCCTTTCTTATAACCATAGCATCTCGCAGAAGTGTTGGTGAGCTCCAGGCACCACTATACAAGAAACATTTTTACAAATTCATCAAAATAAAGTGGTTCTGAGGACTCATCCCAAAATTCTACCCAAAGTCGTTTTTGCCTTTCATCTCAGCCAGTCTGTTGAGCTACCCATATTTTTTCCTCAACTAGACTCCGTGGCAATATGTGCTCTTTACACATTAGATGTAAAAAGAGCAATATTATATTACATTGAAAGAACTAAATCTTTTCGGAAAACAAAACAACTCTTTGTTGCTTTTCCACCATCACATAAAGGCAATGCCATATCAAAAGCAGGTATTGCACGGTGGAACGTTAAATGAATCCGGACATGTTATATTAAAGCTAAATGCATATTAACAGTTCCCCCTAGGGCGCACTCTACACGAAAACTAGGGGCTTCTATGGCATTCTTAGGGAACATACCCTTAGATGACATCTGCAAAGCAGCAACATGGTCTACACCACCCACATTCACAAAGCACTATTGTGTAGATGTGTTAGCAAAACAACAAGCTAGTGTGGGTCAGGCCGTTTTAAGAACACTATTTCAAACAACTACAACCGCTTGGGAGATAACTGCTGTAAAGTCCATGCTAAAGCATATGATCTACAGCTCATACGCTTCGAATGGAAATTGCTACTAACCCAGTATGCATCTGTTCTTGGCATATGGAACTGTAGATTCATATGTGCCCACACGCCTCCCCTGGTACCTTTGTCTTTTGCAGTATCATCTTATTTATATACAATATACATGGACATCTCTTTCTACTCTTACTAACTCCATCATCACCCTTACAACAAAACAATCTGGAAATGGAGCTGATGCCCATGCGCACTATTACCGTGAAGGGGGGAGTCACCTACCCTGTGACTAAAAGACTTCTTCGAACAATAACATAGTGCAAACATCCGGACCCAACACCAGATGGCGATCTATGCTAAAGCATATGAATCTACAGCTCTATATGCCAAGAACAGAGGCATACTGGGTAGTAGCATTTCCTTTCACAGAATATTTTGTCTACAAGGTGGTGCTTCAAAAGTGAGGTTTGCTGCGATGCTAATTAAAAGCAAAGTATTTTAGTCAGCTGGGGGGAACACCACAGCAAAGGATGCCGTGAAGGGGTGAGGTCCCTGTGTCCCATGAAAAAAGACCACCCTGGGAGCCATTGTAAGTTTTTATTCCCTGAGAAATAATTGCAAGTTATGCCATTCTATGTTTAGGGAGGCATCAATCTGAAGAACCTGTACTCTGTGAAGCAGACTGGATGGCAGGGGTTCCTAAAAACCTTGTGTGATATTAACACCTTCGCCGCGGTGGACAAAAATTACGCGTGCGCAGTTCGGGCGGCTCCGGGCCGTCCGACGCACATGCCCACTGTGACATCGGACCCCCAAGGGCCGTCCGACGCATGGAAGGGGTTAAGTCTTGCAAGCATAAATACATGCCTATAGTTGTGTAATGGCCTCCGATCATCAGTTGTAAATGTATATGTGTTACTTGCAAAAATTTTAAATCTTCGGGTATCCAAATACTTGGCTGCTTCAAATTTATGCGGCTATACTTAGCTGTGTGCAACGGCTGTCATTACTGAAGAAAGTAAGCTTTTATGATCAGGTTACTTTATGCTACACATTATTTACCCTGCAGGATTGTGATGATTGGAACGGAAGTTTGAAATGATGCTGACAAGGCAGATCTAGAAAATATAAATAAAAACCCCTATCACATTGAGTTTGGAGCTACTTAGCCATGTCCCACCAACAGCCACATTGCGATGCTGTTTTTTTCCATCTTTAAGGCAGTAAGCAGGAGTTGACTTCTTCATTGCTCTTGCCTTTTTGATCAATGCTGTTCATTTTTTTGGTCTCTGGACTTTAATATTAAATTGTTCTGTCCCTGAAGATTGTAAACTTGGTAAGGTACAATGGCCAGCATACACCTTGATGACTATCCCTCTTACATATCTTTGTAAAAAGCCAACATTAAGTGCAGCCACAATAAGATTGAAGCACTACCTCCAAACCTCACACAGGAAACCATAATTCTTAACACATTGATCACAGGGTCTCTAACTCTGCCACCCAGAAGTGCTTTGGGTTTTGTAAGGGGTGGAAAAGACCTATATAAATGATGTTGTAAATCAGTGCAATCCGTCCACACGTTGTAGTTAATGTGACAGTGTTTTACCTAATTATTAGGATCAACCTTTGTCTTAGAAGAGTGTATCGGTTTCTATAATGGATAGAAGAGTTTATTGTGGCATATGGGCAACCTAGATAGGACTGTCCATCAAGAAACAAAGGGCCAGATGTAGGTCGCCCAATACCGGTCGGTAACGGCCGAAATTACCTAATTTCGGCCGTTACCGACCGGTATTAGGCTACTGAGATGTAGGTGGCCTAAATTGCAAATTCGGTAATTTACCAATTCGGTATTTTAAGGAATCTGTAAATTACCGATTCCTTAAAATACCGAATCGATAAATTACCGAATTTTCAATGTAGGGAGCACTCAAATTAGTGCTTTTCCCATTTTAGGATTCGTTATTTACCACTAACTATAAGTTGGTGGTAAATAACGAATACCTTTGAAAATGCAAATCTGTGCATTTTCAACTGTGCCATGTGGCAGACATACATGCCCTAGGGCATGTATGTGTGCCACATCTGCACACAAGCACGATTGTGGGGTGCAACAGGGTGTCAAAGTGACACCCTGGCACCCTTGAATGTGTTCCCCATTTTACCGACTCGGTATTTACCGATTCGGTAATTGCCATTCATTCCTATGGGCCTCCAGGCCCATAGGAATGAATGGCAATTACCGAATCTGTAAATACCGAATCTTACCGATTCGGTAATGTTTACTGATTTTTTGGCTACATAGCATTTACCGATTCTAAAATACCGAATCGGTAAAATTCGGTATTTTAGAATCGGTAAATGTACTTTACCTACATCTGGACCTAGGAGAAGAACCCCAAAATATTTACTAGTTGCCTGAAAACGTACCTAAAAGTCATGTCTTGTAAGATAATGCAGAAATGTTGCTCAGTGTAGCCTTAGTGTCTATGGAAGGAGTAGCCCTCTTTCAACAGTCCATCCATGAAGTTGGTAACTTTTAGGGAGGCAGGTGACTTTGGTCTTATCGGGTTGATTTTATATCGATTGTCTTATGTTCAGAGACTCATGGAGTCTCCCTTATCAGTCCTTATCACTTTCAAAGATAGAGGCTCCTTAAGCAATTGAGCCTTTAGTAAGTTACAACATGCATTATTAAAAAGAAAAAGAACCAGGTGGCATGGTCTCAGTTTAGGATAAAGAGTAGTTAGGTCTACGAGAAGGTTCTTTCTAGGGTGTTTGGTATTGGGGGAGAGAGATGCATTTGATACCTGACTACCTCAACACGAGAGACAACAAAGTAGACCTGGATCCCCTACTTCCTCCAGGTTCATAGCAGTATTCCTTGAAGAGGATTGCCTTGGGTGGATGAGTTACAGTTTGTCCGTCTCTCCTTTTGTTTTCTCCTGTGGTGGCACCTTGCTTAGCAGTTAGGTTTTCTCAAATATATCACTAATTGTAGCTCCCTGCACTTCCCCCAATTTAATGAGATTTCTTCCTTCTGCGTGCATACTGGTAGGTCTGTGATAGTCAACAAGGGAGCTCACAACAACATGCCACACTGTGGTTCTTCCATGCCCATGCTCTGATCAGTTACCACTCACCTTCTGCTGCCGGGGGCAGTTCAGTTGCACAGGATCACTGTGGGCCTCTTGGTTAAGTACAATATCAGGCTTGCTTTTTCCTCCTCCACCTCCTCCTCCTCCTCTATCATGTCCTGACGGCTTAAATCTCCTTCCTTACCTCAGGACATGGACCCACATTGGCACATCTACACTGACTCTGAGCACGCTTTACGGGACAGGGCACTCTGACCCTTTAAAATGTTGTACTCTGGGGAAAATATCATTCACTGGATAAGACCCATTCGCTCAACAACTTGTTCTGTCATCCGGCCTCTCACCTGGGATAATGTAAGACTCCAGTCAGCATGCGAAGCCCAGCCCATGCTAAAGGCTTGCCCACTTTCCCATATAGTTGTGGAACAAATCAAACTGTAACACAAACATGTATATAGGAGTTGAACAAAATAGTCCTCATGAAAATATTTGCTCCAACTTTACTTTTACGAGGCAGTAGCACTCAACCTCCCCTTCTTTGAAGGAATCTCTCATGCCATCTCTGCTGCCTCAGCTTATCAATGGGTTGCAAAAAAGGGGGTTCACCCAATAACGTCACTGGGACCTGGGTAGGTAAGGCACTGAGAGAAAGCGGTCCCAGTAGACACACACAAAATTATTTGTAAACCACAACAGTTAGTCCAAATATATAAACAAAAAGAGTCAATATGCTAACATTGTTTTAATTGCAATGAAGCTAAGCCAAAAAATTGGGCAACAATTCATATTACAAAACTAAAAACTTTTTGGTTACCGTGCCCTGGGGAGGGGAAGGGGAATGTGCAGTGAGTATAGGAAGGGGTAAGGGGACACCCGCATAGTTGTACTTCCAAAGAGAAATCAATGTGTGGATGGATACGGGATAAATCAGGTAACTGTGGGTCTCGGTAGCCAGAGAAGTCAGGCGCCGAGGTCCTCGTCAAATACACTGTGAGGTCTTTTTATTTAATCCGGCATCTGATGCATAGTTTCATGTTGAGAATTCAAGCCACAACAGCGTCTGTGGCTTGAATTCTCAACATGAAACTATGCATCAGATGCCGGAATGGAAGTACAACTATGCGGGTGTCCCCGTACCATCTGTGATCTTACCTGGAATTACATCATGGCGCATATTAATGACGCTCTTCCTCAATGCTACTGACCCATCTATGTACTGCAATCATTTCTGAGACCAGAGATTGGTCCAGGTGTCCAGGCTCTACGCCCTGAATGAGGGGTAGTTCTTTCTCCGCCTTTTGAAAATAAGCATCCTTGGTCTGTGTCCCTGTCTTCTGTCCTGATGAAGACCCCACTGCAAGGGATCAATTCAAGCCTGCTTCCATAAAGGGGTCGAAACGTCGACTATTTCCCTGTGTTTCTAGCTTCATTCCAATATTTGTGTTATTTATTACACTCATGAAGCATGTCGTTTTTTAGGTTATAATTGAACCTATGGTCATCTATATCTAAGTTGGAGTATTTGTTTATCTAATTGTGTGGCCTTCTGGCCCTTTTTTTCTATGTCACTTACCCCTTCCTATACTCACTGCACATTCCTCTTCCCCTCCCCAGGGCACGGTAACCAAAAAGTTTTTAGTTTTGTAATATGAATTGTTGCCCAATTTTTTGGCTTAGCTTCATTGCAATTAAAACAATGTTACCAGATTGACTCTTTTTGTTTATATATTTGGACTAACTGTTGTGGTTTACAAATAATTTTGTGTGTGTCTACTGGGACCCCTTTCTCTCAGTGCCTCAGCTTATCAATGGCTGACTCTGCCTAAGTTGTTATTGTTTACAGCACATTCATTTTTGCAGGCGCACCTTAAAAACAAAAATCTAAAACTTTTTAAACACAGTTTGTTAGTAACATCAGTGTTGTGTTTTGAGCACATGAAACGAGCCGTTCAGCAGGTGTAAAAGTGTGCTGAAAGTAAGGTGGGATTATGCTATTTAAAAATTCTACAACACCATTGTGTGCATCATGGGTGTATTATAAAAGCAAATACAGTTTAGTAAGTGGAAGTCAATTTAGAAAATTGACTTCCGTGCTCATAGAGGTCTCCCCTGTGTAGAGAGGAATCCCTTTTAGAACAGCCAAAATGTTGATATTTTTGGGTTAATTGCCATATAAAGTGAGATTTTTGGCAATGATTGTTACATTTTGAGTTGAATAAAAATGAAACTGTGAAACTAGCCACGTATGTTAATTGTACTTTTCAGTGTAATTACATACAAGGAGATGCATTCATTGAAATGTCTCATGGTGTGCTCTTGAGACTGTCAAATTATCTCACTTTCAAACACCATTTCATCTTGATCTGGATCTTGAAACAAATGCATGTCTTTACCTTCCTTGATGCAGAGTGCAACAGATGTCCGCCAGTGACCTTAGGAACATACTTTAAGAACAGAATTTGCACCTTTTCAGATTTCGCGACAGGGAAGTCCTGGAAGATTCTGAAAAACATTTTGTTCCACTTTTGCATTTGCCAGCTCTAAGGAAATGCCTCTTTTTGCATGCTCGCCACCACATTTTTGGGACTGGTGCAGCTTGTTTATCGACTCTTGGGAATGCACAGAGGCCTCAAATCAGTGTATGTTGAATTGGCTATCCCCAGTTGGCAAGGACTGATTTACAAGGGCTTGCTTATGATTCCTTAGTATATGGTACCCTAGGTACCTAGGGCATGTAAGGTAGAGTGGCCGCACAGGGCTGCAGCACTGATTGTGCCAGCCTCTGTGTGACAATGTACAAAATTGGCCCCCAGGCTGCCACTGCAGACTGTAAGGGCAGTGGTAACACTGCTAGTTCAACTTTGCAATTTAAAGTAATGGCAAAGCCTCCACTTCCTTGAGCAACATATGTAAGTCTCCCGTAAAGAAGGACTATTGAGGCCTAAGGCAGGGAGCTGTAAATTATTAAGCAGTACATGTATTTTTGCATAAATCTTTACAGCAACACTTCTAAATTGTCGTTTTGCTGGGGAATGGCTAGCAGTCCCATTGGCTAACACATGGCTGTCGGCTGACCCATCAACTTGGCTAACTTCTGAATGGAACTACCTCGCTGGGAACTGTAGGGTATCAAATTAGTTGTGATATTAAACCCGACTTGATGTTTATGTAGAATTTAATGGCACTATTAAAGAAATGCAACTTTTAGAAAGTTGCCACTATGTGACCCAGTCTGTCCAGTGGCCTCACATGGTCACTGGCCACCAGACAGCTTTCTACGCACCTGGGGAGTAGTGTTCGGAACAATAGCAGCCTGCTACAGGGCAAGTTGTTACCTCCGTTACCTCCCCTTCGCAGGAGCTTCAAAGACGAAGCTGCTGTTGGTGGTCAAATGGCATTCACACTCCTTAGGGGCTGCCCTTTGTTCAGATAGACAGGCTGGAGATGGGGACAGAGGGGGGCGGGGACCAGTGCCTAAACTTGTTTTTTCCATGGATATGTAGCTCACTGGTAGCCACACCTCTGAGTGGGCTACCAAGCTCCTGACATACGAGAAAGGGTCCCGACATCATGAGAGTGGGCAGAATAGTGCACTCTGGGATTGCCAGATGCCGCACATAGCCGGAAAGTTGTCACCAATAGGGAGGCGACCTAGTAACCATTGGCTAGTGACCGTATCATCCCCTGCAGGGCCCTTTCTGGGAATAAATATAAGAACCCTAACACATCAACCATCTTGAAACTGGAACAAGGACGGAAGATGGACTGCCCTGCTGCCCCATTGACTGCGCAGAGAGAGGCTGCACCGTCTGCTGTACTGTGCTTGTTCCACCTTGGGCTAACAAAGAGAGGACTGTGCCTGTGGTTACTGGCTTGGGAAAAGCCTAACCTCAGCCCCAGACCAAAGGAGCGACTCAGAGGATCAGTGGACTGACCCTTGGATCCCACACCATGGTCAGCACAACTGAAGTAGCCCACGTCAGCAAGTTGGTAACCACTACGGAAGATTCGCTACTAGCTGCCACTGGGCATCCCAAGTGACCGATCCTCGATGGCCAGAAGTTGCACCCGAGCCGGTCGGACTCAGTAGTGTTGTCTGAGTCCAGATTGGTTGACGAAAAGGACACCATCTGCACCAAAGGATATCACTGGGTCTGCTGTGGACAGAGAATAGTAGTCCAGCCACAGCTGGCGTTCTGTGGTCTCAAAGAGACTTTGAGAGACCCCGACCTCTATCCCCAAAGTAGCCCCACCTGACCTGTGGACAGAGGAGTAACTGCAAAGGCACCCGTGTTGACCACACAGCACCTGGAGCATCCTGAGCATCTTCATCTTCTGTATCTGCAGCATCAGAACCACTCTACTGAAGTCTATGGCAGTAGTGCTGTAAAGTTGAACTGGACTGGAAAACGCTCTAGCGGGAATTTAAATGTCACCCCCCTCCCATCTGTTTGCTTTTTCAATTAAAACAGTATCCCCATTTACTTACCAACAGGCCTGGGTGATGCTTAACGTATATACAGGGATCCCATGCTGTACAATGCTTAAGGGTTGATAATTTGCTCAGAATCACAATAGGGCTGAGGCAAAAATATAGTCCCCTGTCCTCTATGGTTAAAAAAAAAACTGTATAAAAAAACTGTTGCAGACAGCGAAGGTTTTGGGGATCCAGAAAGTATCCATTTGTATGCGCAACGTTGATGGCATGCATTATTCCAATACCATCCACATAACTAATATTTTTTTAAGCAGAATGTGAATGTTGCCTTCATAAGCATAGAACAAACCAATGAAGATGCAAGCCATGCTGTGCCCATGGTATCAAGTAGATTGCCACAAATGCCACCCAACTCAAGCTCAGTCTTGTGCTTATGCAGATAGCCGATCGGAAAATATAAGGTGACTGTTCATTAATCCTGGTCAATAATGGCAGGTTAGAACATGCTACTTAGCTAAACAGTGTAGTTTCACAGGGGAATTTTCTAACCGGGAAACCATCTGCCTGAAATCAAGAAACATGCATCTCCGGATGGTGGAAGGATTCAGATCTAGGCACAGCTTTAGCAGTAGTCAACATAGTAGCTCACAGGTACCCAAACATTGCCAGGTTTGTTACTTTTAAGGGCAGCACTTGCAAATAATATTTTCTAAATGATGTTTAAAAAATAATCTAAGTTTGTTATGTTTTTGTTACTTGTAGCATGAAATCTCATTTTTTTCTGTAGACACTCAAATCAAGATGCTAGCATTGCTTCTTCTTGGAATTCTTCAGATGCAGAGGAAGAACTTGAGTTCAGCCCCAAGGTACTGTCCTATTGTATTGGTCATATTAATAAGCTTTTATCCATGTGGCTGTTAGTGTTATGAGCTGTTTACAGATGATGTTCTTACCAATTTAAATGATCTTCATCATACCCCTAAAACATAACTAAATGTCTTGAGATGGATACCTTTCTGTTGTAAAACTGCTGATATTTCTTTCTCTCTCACTTATAAATTATTCCACTTAGCACTTGGTCCAGAAACATTTTTTAAATGGACCTTCCAAAGAAAAATAACAGAATGGATCTTGGAGAAAGTAGCCTTTTTTTCTAATTCATGGCCCTTTTAAGATGCTGCTAAGTAAAACAAAAAACAGCAGTCTCCTATGTTTATATGCTTGTCCCTCTCTGTGCCTGGAACTGCTTCCAGCTCCTGTCCATACTACTTAGATGCTGTGCTCCTTTTTTTAAATCCCGGTCCTGATTCTTCAAACATACTTTGCGATTTTTAATTTCAGTAGGGTTCTGAGAATTTTCATAAAGAGTACAAATTTATGGGAATAAAATAGCTTCACAGCAGTATTTCCAGCAAAATAAAGAGTATCGTGTAGCAGCAGCATTTCTTGAAACTGTTCAGAAAATACTGTAGTCAGTTATGTTTAGGCTTTTGGCAAAATGCTTACATTGCCTCTTTGAGAAAAAATATGTTTATCTATTGCCCCTTGCACAGCATTAACGTCTTTATGAATTCTCTTTCCATAGACATGTGAAAGACTATGGGGTTCCTTTCTAGACCATACTGAAAGATTTCTCACGCTGATCGACCTGCAACAATTCAAAATTAGTCCTGGGCGAAGTTTTAATTGTGCTGGCTTAATAGTCTTAATAGTCATGGTAATTTTGCGTAGTGAAATTGTACGTACTTTTACTGAGATTACCCCATGATGCCACATTGCATGATGAGACTCCTGTTCAGGCAGAAATTGTAGTGAGAGTTGTACAGTTCGAGCTGTAGTTCTTTTAACAAGGGCAGTCAACAAACATTCCAGGTAGATTTCTTTATCCAAGCGCACCGTTCAGCTAATTTTTGACAACGAAATACAAATGTTAACATGAAATTACGTTTTAGAGTTGAATTTTTACCAAACAGAACATTTGGGTCATTTACTGAGTGCAAGATGCATTTTGCGTCATTACTACTAATTTTGTAGTAATATCTTGTAATTAGGCAAATTACACAAGATTTGCACACCGCTACACAAAACTTGGCTTCTAACCAAAATAAGCATGCACCCCAATTCATATCCAATCTATGAGGGGATCATTCCTCTCAGTGTACTAGAGCAATATCAGAGTCTAATAAATACCTTTTGAGGGAACTGAAAAGGCTCCAAATTATAGCAGAATCTCTAAATACAGAGGAGAATCCACTGCTGAATTTCCTTCACAATATCTCAAGGGAGAAGGAAATTCAGTCAGAGGATCCTACTCTGTATTTAGTCTTCCTCCAGGAATTGGAGCATTTTCATTTACTCTAAATAAGCTTTTAAGTCTTAAGCTCTCTGACAACAGATTTGTTACTGAATTTGTCAAAGCAGTTGAAAAAGGGGGAAAATTTGAAAGACTGTGAGCACCCTGGTAACGACCGAGGAGTGGACTCCCACTAAAACTGATTACTGACCCTTCATTACATCTTTGAAGCTCGATATTTCAAGTTGGAGCCTTTCGACCTATGGAGAAGAGTCCGGATAAATCTGCAGTTATAGTTCGTGAGGATCATCATTCATTGGTTAAATTCTATGAATACGCGTTCACTTGCTTTCTAGTGGCTACTCCGCAACTACTGTTTCTTGGGCTTGTCAGAAAATAAACAGCTCGGATATTCTACACAAAAAAAACTTTAGAATTTCTTCCTTATGAATGATGCGAAGTAAAAACAGGCAGATACTGGTTCTGGAAGCTATTAGATCAGTTGGTCAAAGGAAGGTGTTGGTACTGCAACTATCAATTTTCTGGAAATCAGGAAATGGAGAAATAAAGAGCAGAATTTACAGTTCGAAATTCTTCCCATTACAGACACTCTGCTGAGTTCTCTTTTATCCCTGACCAATACAACATGTGAAACCTACTCATAAGTGGAAGAACTAGCCCTATGAAACCTACTCATCAGTGGAAGCGCTAGCCAATGTCCAACGCTATTGAAGTCACATCAGATGTAAACATTACAGTTAATAACCCAAACACACTGGAAAGAGGTATTTTTGTTTTCTTTCTGTATGTTCTCCTTCAGAGTTTCAGTCCTTTAACTTCAGTTAAGACCGTTAAACTCTCTCCATTGTTCTGTAATTCTGTTTTTTTAAATGCTTGTTCTCACTGGCCTCGCTCCACATGCAGCATTTTTCCTTACTCAGTTGCAGATCAAGCCCATTGACTTCAACATCTTCACAACCCCTCAGACACAAGGTTCCCAACTTTGATACCTATTACTGCCCATCCATCTTTAGAAGCATCTTTGAAAGACCCTTGGCTGGAGTGAGCACAGTATGATAACTGTTGTGATGTGTCACTCCTTCATCTAGGAACTCTTATTCTCTATATGGTTGGATACTGAGAGCAACATCCCTGAAGTTGATTACACACTCTGCTACAATCAAAAATAGTTTGACTTTGCTGGAAGCACTCCCTTGTGCTTCTTTGGGAGGAACTACAAATGAAGCCACATCCTGAAATCTAATAAAGCAGGCAAGAAGGGTACCATATAACAGTATGTGCATGAGAGAAAGCTGCACATTAAATAAATGGTTAATATGGCCGTAATCCACACAACTTCTTACGAAAGACTACATAAAGAACTGTCTGGCTTAGACCAAAACAAGCTTGGAAATGTCTTGCGAATGGATTGGACACCACAGGACGATCTGAGCAGAGATATTGCAGCCATAAAACGTGATATGCATTCTCGGAATCAAAGGCTAGAAGCGGTGGAATACCAACTGCATTAAAGAAAGAAATGGAGCAACAATCCCGTCAACTAGAAATACAAGCAGAATTCTAGTCAAAGAAATGTGAGGATCTTGAAAACATGTCCAGCTGAGACAGTGTTCAGCTGTGTGACCTAAAAGAATACGCAGAGGGAGATATCTATGCATGCCTCACCAAAATATTTTGAGTTATTTTGAAGCCAAATGCAGATGATCAAGTTGTAATCAGAAGAGCAAACCGGGCGAGAAAGCGCTTCAGGGAACCGAGTGTGAGGTTGAGAACTCAAGGAACAAATCATGTCCCACATTGGCAGCTTTCCTTGTGCAGAGAGCCAGGTGCTCCTTTTTTCATGCCAGCTTACCAATGACACTCCAGGAAAGATGGAAACTTCTGCCTCTTATGGAACACAATAAGAAATGAGTGGACATTCCCAACAAGACTGGAGTTCTTGTGGACTCCTGGCTTCAGTAGATTGCGGATTGGTCCTCTAGTCGAGCTTCCGTCGGTCGCCTCCTTCTCATTTTGCTTCACTGCTCTCTCTCGGCTCTCTATTTCTTCTCCGGTGGTGGAACACACAGGACTCCCTCTGCTTCCGGGATTTGTGCTTCCTGCATCCTCCGCGTCATCGGAGTGGGCGGGGCTTGGTAAAAACTCGGCCCAGTTAAAGAAACATGGGCCAGTTTTGTCTTCCACTGAATATGGTTGCGGCTCAGCAACCTGCTAGGCTTCCGGCTGCTGGGGAGAGAGAGGGAAGAGGGGAGAGGGGAGAGGGGGTTGTTCATACACTCCCTGTCAACAGGTACGTTCGTACAGTCATCGGTCCGACCCTCCTCGTCACACACTCCTTGTTCATTTCTAACTCACCTTTGTAGTTGTTCTGCAGATTGCAAATATCACACACACATTGAATTATTTCTTCATCATACACTGCATGTAAAGCACCGCTTTCATCAAGAATGGAACCAGTAATGGCACAATTTCTCTGTCACTCCCCACATAAATACATTTAAAGAACAAATGAGAATACTTAATTCCTTCAACGACATTCCAAAACTTATCTCCATTGGTTAATTTTGAATTTTCCATACGAAAAACTACTTAATATTCCGCGCCACATAAAGTTCGCAAGTTCAACCTATTTTATCACCACACTATCTGGAACATTCTACGACACCTGCAGGTTAAAAGTTCATACATTTTTTTTGTAACCTAACGACATACTTTTGCAACATTTTATCGAAGAATTTAACGGCACATGCATGTTAAAAGTTCACCATAGGGGTCAGTAGTTCATTAGCTTTATCCCCCAACTCTAGCAGCACCTCAGCTTACGCCCCTAGCGCCATCAGACCTGTAGGAGTCGGTGCTTTCCACTTTCCACTTTCCAAATACCAAATTCATTTCATACACACAAATTTACCTTTGCACTCCCTCTACAACACCCCCTAAGCACCATACACAAGTTACAATGTTCGAAGAAAAAAAAAGTTCCTCCGAGTACCTATAACTACATGCTGACACTACTTGGACAGATGTGGCACAGCGGCCAGAGCACATGACTTCACAGCATATGACACAGTTTGGGCTCACACTTTTATCCCCGAGTCCGGCAGCAGCTCAGCTTAGCAGCATGAGACTCTACACACTACCTCACATATTTTCCGTACCTCAGGACTTTCAGACCAGTACGGGTTAGTAGTTCGTCCTAGTAGTTATAAACACATGCTGACACTACTTCCACAACTGTAGTGCAGTGGCCACGGCACATAACTTCACAGCATAGGACACACAATTTGGGCCCACGCTCTAATCCCCGAGTCCCGCAGCAGCATCACACTCTAGGCAATACCTCACTTAATTTTCGTAGCCTAGCACTTTCAGACCAGTAGGTATGAGTAGTTCACTTCGCACCCCCTCTATAGCACACCCTAGACATCCCACAGAGGTTACAGTGCTCCTACCCTCCTATTTCCCACTTTTTGCGCCCTTTTTTCCCCTTACTCGCTTCAACGTAATCACAAAAGGCGGCCAACACTCCCTCCTTCCATGAGACTCTAGACAATACCTCACGTATTTTCCGTAACCAGGATCCGTACTCAGGACTTTTACAGGTCAGTAGTTCGTCCTAGTAGGTAAAAACACATGCTTCCACAAATGTAGCGCAGCGGCCGTGGCACATGACATCACAGCATAGGACACACACTTTGCGCTAACGCTTTAATCCCCGAGTCCCGCTCCAGCTCACCTTAGCAGCATCAGACTCTAGGCAATACCTCACTTAATTTATTTGTGCAACTCTAGGCAATAGCTTGCTTAATCTCCACAACGTCCCAACAACGCTAGGATGCCTGGCTTCACCTTGTGGGTGCCCAGGAGTGGGCACTTCACAGGGAAAAGCCAGGAAGGGTTCCACAGCGGTATGCGTACAAGCGCCGAGATGCCTCATGGGTGATTCGTGCGCTATACAAGTACTACACATTTACATTTACATTTACATTTTAATTTCCGTAGCCCAGCACTTTCACACCGGTAGGGGTTGAATACTTTGCTTCGAACCCCCTCTATAGCACACCCTAAACACCCCACAGAGGTTACAGTGCTCCTACCCTTCTCTTTCCCACTTTTTTCACCCTTTTTTCCCCTTACTCGCTTCAACGGAATCACAAAGTGGCGGCCAACACTTCCTTGTTGCAACCGCTTGCACCGCTCGCAGCCAATCAACAGCAAGCTCGTGCTCGTAACGCCTCAGCCAATCAGATGGCAGAATTCCCAAATATAGAAATCTGTCAATTTCGATATTTCTCAAAAACTACTGAATGGATTTACACCAAATAAACAAAAGTGTGCTTTCTAGACCAAGACCCTTCTCCCTGCAAAATTTGGGGTAATTCCGTTTACCCGTTCGACCTGTAGCCTTGTCTAAAGTTTCCTATGGAAATTAACATTGATATTGAGGGTGATGAGACGGCGGTGTTGGAATCAAACTGTTTGCCGCCACCCACTTGGGAATACTGAAAAAACAACTACAACTGGCATCCAACCCACTGGGGTAAGAGATAGAGCACTACTAGTACCGAGAGGCCACAGGAGTGGCCACGCCCACTGAGGCGGAGACTGTAACATCATCCAGGTGCTTTAAAAACTGACATGCCAGCTTGCAGTTATGAAGGCCTGCTCCTGATGAAATGCCGAGGTGCATGAAACGCGTTGAGTGTGAAGGGTGATTTGAAGTGTGTGCGTGTGTGTGTGTGTGTGTGTGTGTGTGTGTGTGTGTGTGTGTGTCTCACAACAAAGAAGATGCCTGCAAAGGAGGGGCCCACAACAGGTAGGTAATTTTCAGTAATTTATTGAAGGTCGCCGTATGTGGAGCAAGACTGCTGACACTTCAAATTACCCTTCACACTCGACGCGTTTCATGCACCTCGGCATTTCATCAGGAACCGGAATTGATATTGAGGGTGAAGAGACTGCGGTGTTGGAATCAAACTGTTTGCCGCCACCCACTTGGGAATACTGAAAAAACAACTACAACTGGCATCCAACCCACTGGGGTAAGATATAGAGCACTACTAGTACCGAGAGGCCACAGGAGTGGCCACGCCCACTGAGGCGGAGACTGTAAAATCATCCAGGTGCTTTTAAAATGGACATGCCAGCTTGCAGTTATGAAGACCTGCTCCTGATGAAATGCCGAGGTGCATGAAACGCGTCGAGTGTGAAGGGTGATTTGAAGTATCAGCAGTCTTGCTCCACTTACGGCGACCTTCAATAAATTACTGAAAATGACCTACCTGTTGTTGGCCCCTCCTTTGCAGGCATCTTCTTTGTTGTGATTGATATATATATATCTCTCTCTATATATATATATATATATATATATATATATATATATATATATATATATATATATATATATATATATATATATATATATATATATATATATAGATATATATATATATATATATATATATCAATCAATCACGCTCCACCTATGCCTCGCCAATTTTGCCAAGAAAGGGAAGCATGGAACCAGCAAAGAGTTTTATTCTGCTTTTACAAAGACCTCGGCAACCATGACGCGTTTCGACACTCAAGGTGTCTTGATATATATATATATATATATATATATATATATAATACCTGTTCTTTTTCTGCATGGTTAGTACATTACTTTTTTCCTACATTTACCTCGTTCAGGGGAGAAAGTCAAGAGAAATTTGAGTATTATTGATGAAAAGCAAATGGGAGAATACTTTTTACTCACAGTTAAATAAAATATTATGTCAATGATCTCCTGTTGATAGTTATTAATCGTTTGACATTGTTCTCAAGAAGGGCAATGTTATAAATGCAAAATCCCATCAAGTTATTAGGCTGTATTTGGTTTTCTAACTTCCTGAGCTCACGCCTCATTTACTACAACAATACTTTAATTCAAATAATAATAGTGCGCATAACTTAGAAAACTGCTTTGTGTCAAATGACGTTTCTGTGTCAAGATGTGTATTGCATTATTCATTTATGATATTACTTTTTTTCAGAAGTCACAGAAACCAAGTTTAGCTGTGCTTATGAATGCCTCAATGCAAACCAAGAAAGCTGGTAATTATCTGAAAAATTGTATTGTATTCTTAACATACATTTTGAAGTTGTTGTTTATACATTTATATGATGATTGCATTTGTAATATGCTTTTCTTTGTTTTACTGTAGTCCATGAAACAACTAGCATTATCAAAACTCAACCGATTGTACTACCTTGTAAATCAGTTAGCAAAGAAGATTTGTATCATGATAATAACGAGGAAGAGCTCCATAAAGCTTCCCTTCCCAAGCCTTTGCCCTGCGACCAATCCTTCCCTCATCCTGCATTTAGATCACCTGCGTCCTTTCCACATCCTCTCCAGACGGCTTCTAATCCTTTCCCAGGCATTGAACAGGTAAATGTTTGTAGTTGCTATTTTACATTTACTTTTTTTGGTATTCATGCTCATGTTCTGTTTTTGTTTCCTTCAATATTTGTTTCTTGTATTCCATGGATTAATTTACAAAACTATGAAGGTGACAATGAGAATTATAGTAATGAAAATACTGACTTCCAAGGAAAATTAAGCAGCCATGTTCTGAATGTATGTAAAACAGAAAGTTGTGAAACAGCTGAAGATAGTGAAGAAGATGAAAAGGATGAGCAGGAGGAAGATGGAATTGTAGATGTTGGTAATCCAGAAGAAAGCCAAGATGACTACGATGAAGAGGTGAGCCAAGAAGATGGCATTTTGAAAGATGAAGAAGAAAATGAAGAGTCAAGTGAAATTCTTAAATGTTTGGAAGATGTCAAAGAGATTCAGCCGTCATTGTTATCTGATGTCCAGTGTGGGGGCTCGGATACATGTTTGAGCAGAACCATTTTAGCTGGTGTTGATCATAATCTACAAGCGGAACTTACTAAACCGCGTTCTGCTGACATCATTGAGGTGGGACAAGATTTTTTCCAAAACTTAGTGAGTGGTCAGGAAACTCTGGAATCGAGTGATCTTCCTGTATCTTTTATAATAGGTCATTATGACCATTTCAGTGAAAATGAGACTGTTCTCGTCTCTCCCATTTCATTGGTAGGGAAAACACCCAGCCCTTTAATTGCTTCTGCCAGTGAGAAGGATATGATTTCAAGCAAAATGGTATTTCAAGACATGCAGTTAAGTGAACATTTAAATCTGAGAGCTTCTTGTGAAGGTTCTGAAACATTCTTGAAGCACAAATCCACTGAAAAAAATACAGATATGATAACTGGAAATCTGCGAAGCACTGCAGATGTTGATAAAGCTCATCCCAATGACAAAGATCCATTTACAGATGAAAATGAATGCAAAGATGCAAACCTTAACTCTGCTAATGAGCAATTCATAAGGTGTGGAATATTGGGCAATGTGAGCAATGAAAATTGGACTGACACTAATGAGCAGTTGCATGCACGTTATTCGAAACACTGTACACAATTTGAAACAGGAGACTGTGAAAGTGGGAATGAAAGTTGGCCAGCTAACACTCAGAATTGCGTAAGTAAACTTGGAAATAAAGCAAAGGGCAGTCTTTTATATAATATTCTGAAAAATGTTACAGTTACTAGAGATGTCTGTCCATTTGTCTCCTTTTGAGGTTCCAGTTTTAATAATTAAGTTATTAATGTAGCAGGTGAATGAATTTTTTTCTTCCATGAAAAACTTTGATAAAGATGTAGTTGGTACATGATTCTAAAATGTAGTTGTATAAAAGTGTTTTATTTTTACTTATTCATTGTCAATGATGGCTACTCATGTTAAATATCTTAAGCATCAAAGAAGCATTGCACCTTCAGGCCAACAGTACCTTACTTCCTGAAATGGTATTAGTATATCTTGAATACAGTGTCATTTTAGTACACCTGTAAATTATTGCTTTCTACCCAAGTCTGAGAAATTACCTTGAATACTTTAACATGTGAAATTATTCAGGGACCAGGAAATGGAGCACATTCAAAATCTTGACTATTTTAAAAATAATAATAAAGTCTCATTCTCTACCTTGAAATTCACATTCATGTCAGTATTCTTTTGACTCTATCTGATTACAGTATATTAATTTTAAGTTCCCTTCTTCCTGCTTTCTCTTTATTTACTTCTCCCTAGCTGCCGTTTTTTCTTAGCAGTCACTTAAACGTTTTCACCTCTTTCCTATCAACTCTTATTTTTTTCTAGTTAACTGACCTTTCTTCCTTCCTTCTCATATCCTCTTTCTACAGTACTCTTTCCTAAGTTTCCCCTTCCAGCTCTTACCTCCATCATTTGGTTTTCTTCTCCTTGCCTATTATCCCTTTCCCTTTATTAGATTCCTACTATTCTACACTATACCCAGTTTTTTACCTGATTACCTTCACAATTAATCCTGCCTTCATTATTCTGCTCTTTTTCCTGCCATGTTCTTCTACACTTGCTTGCCTTTCAGATTTTCTTAATCACATCATTGTAAAAAATCACTCGCCTGGTATACCAAGAATTGTAAAAATGTAATAGAGTAAAAATATTTAGATCGAAACAAAATCAAGAAATTAAAGTAATATATTTTTATAATGGTTCAGAAACCAGAGCTTGCTAAAAGTCCCCTAGTATTCAAAATTGTCTTATCTGATATTATTTTCTTTTAAATACTTCATCCACTTTGTATGGCTTTCTTCGGATTAGCATTGTCCTAATTTATGTGGGAGAGGTGTGACTCAGTGGCCAGAGCAGCTGAATCAGGAGCGCGGGGCTCACGGTTCAATTCCTGGCGCCAGCTCAGCTCAGAATATTGTTATACTGGGCAATAGCTCACTTAATCTCCCCGACAGCCCCCAGTACCTGAATACCCTTAGGGGTGATAGGGCGCTCTTTACAAATCTGGAATTTCAATGTCATTTATGTCATTAGGGTGGAACACATGATTATATCATTAAAGGCAAGCAAGCCAAGTTTAATATTTGTGATGATTTGCTGAGGTTTTCTGGTCTGTTTTTTACCTGAACGACCGAGCTCCTATTGGGTGGCTTGTGGAGACTAACGCTTTTTTCACTAACATTTTTATTTTGTTTACCCTACGACGTTCTGGGACTGTTAACTGTTTGTGGTTATTTTCTTGTTGTTTTCTTTAGAACACAAAATACGTTTTGGCTTGTTATAAGGAGTCTGCCCCAGAACAGAATTATGCTTGGGACCATAGAATGTCCGCATGTGGGGACTGAGTCCCCATACCCCATCAGTATCTCTGGGTCCAAATCCTTGCATCATTGCCCTCCTAAACGTTCCACAGAGACAAGTAATTTGGCACCCCAAAACACAACACTCCCGACCCTCTCAGGGATCATGGGAGCAGGTCACCCCCTTTTGTTCTCTCACTCGTACTTGTACACAACAAACAAAAGAGGAAAGTTTAAAATGTTTATTTAAACTATTGTGCTCTAATCTACAATAATTGTGCCGCAAATAGGAAACAAATACAGGTCAGTAATGTGATTAGCATTGTTAAGAGTCCATTTACAATAAAAAGCCCTCTCATATCTGACACATTTGCCTAAACCCACCCTCGCTATAAAAGCTAAATTATTATAAATCTCTGGGCTTAACGGCAGACCCATACCATAGCATACATAGACACTTGTTCTACATCCCTGCTGACTTAGTTCTCTCGTCTCAGCACCTTAGCTTTGTGTGCAAGTCTCCGCTCTGTGTGTTCAGAACGACACATCACAGGTTATATGACAAAACATGTGTTTTCAAAGACAGCAGCTGGGGGTTCCTATTATGTCTAGGTGCTATTATCCGACCACTGAGAATAACAAGGAGTAGTGTTGTTCGACATTGTCTAGGCAGTACAGACAATGTCCCAGGAAAAGAACTAAATACAAAAGTTTATGCTGAATATATGTGAAAATGAAATGTGGCACAAAAACAAACATGCGCTTTGTTAGCGTGTGCAAAGTGACTTACAACGTGCATAGTTAAGCTACCATAGGGAAAACGACAATTCCAATGTAGAAAACACATGGCACCCTCCCTTTGGTTGGGACAATAGCACGACAAACAGCTAATTAAAATGTATTCAATCACAGGATAAGCAAACTCCTAGCATGTGCTCTAAGTATTTTCATACTATGTATTGGAAAAATATAAAACTCCAATATGCCAATTTAAAAAAAGGTAACCAAATTATGATGAGTCGGAGGAATCCATAATGTCACTCGCAAATTCAAAAGCCAGGACCTCCAGGACGGATTCCAACTCCGTAGAAGATGATTGCTCCACAACCCAGGTCCCAAGTTCCAGAGAACAGACATGATCTTTGGTCTCAGCCGATGCTGAGACAGATATCAAATAACTTGCATCCCTGTTAATAGGGCCAGGGTTTAGAGATCCATCTGCAGATGCTCTCATCTCCTCAAGAAGGAGTAACTCATACCTCGCATGATGGAGAAGCTGCAAACCCAAGGGGCTAATTTGACAATTGGTCAATAAAGGACTCCTCAGCAGTTCCATGTCCATGGGAGCAGGCGTCTGCAAAGCCAGGCAAATATCTGGTACTCAGTCGAAGAGGCACCAGAGACCGCAAAACACAGGTTGTATGCAGGTAAACGCAGCAGGTCCGAATGTTAGTTATAGTTCTTGATGCAACAAGATTCTAAAGTATCGAAGCATACACTCACAACACTGCTGGAGTGTTGGTAGTTCCAAAGTGCTTGCAAAAGAAACATCCATTGCAGAGAAGCAAAAATAGGATAAAAATGCCGCAAATGAGCAATAACAGCACCTGGAGTCCTCAGAACACACTAGAAAAAAGAGAATTGACAAAAGCCGATATTACTCTGAAAATATTTTGGAACAAAGTGACCTATCTGGAGCCTATACCTTAAAAAAATGCGCAAGATCGGCATTAAAAATGATGTTAATTAATTTGCCAAAATGTAGTGGAAGGTTTGTGTTTAGCAGTGCCTTTATCTCGCAGGATGTTCCGGCAACTTGTAACTGGAAGGTCTCAGGGGCAGATCTGAGAGCTACTTCTTTTTGAAATATTAGTGCTTTGAGTCTGCTTAGCTATTAAAGTCTGCCTTCAAAGTTGGAATGGAAGGCCGTAGCAGGCTCTCGACAAGTCCTTGCGTTGGCGGAGAGAGGACATTATTACAACATTTGATGGGGTGACAAGCTGATAAAATATATGGAATTCCCGCCTGCATCCCACAGCACTCTTGATCATTAAGCACTAAACAGCTACCATTTGAAAGGACAGTTAGAAGCTCAAGTATTGCCAGGACTGGGATTCCTTTAAAAAAACAGGTCAGATTCTCTACGGAAGCATTACATGCGGCATGCACTGTAGCTTGCTTGTATACGTGTGAGTCGCATTCCTTTCCAGTAAGGAATACTTACACAACGATGGGTAAATGTAAGTGACCATAATTCATGAATAAAGCTGCCTCCTAGAGGTTCCTATCTACCAATACTCCTGAAGTTGTTTTAGCTATGGTAAATGGTAGTTGTTCTAACTTCTCCAAATGTAGCATTGTATATGTTGCATCTTTCATTTCTATCAGTTGTTTTCATGTCGAGTTGAAAGGCGAAAAGAAGGTACTGAAATTTCGATAACGCCATGGTACTCGCCCATTCTTAAGTGTTTGTAGTGTCCAGCTAAACTGAATGATAGATCTAAGCTGAATTTACACGTGATACAATATTGACATATCACTTTGCATATTATCAATAACAGATGACACAATGTTATTTACATTATAAATGCGAGAGGACAGTATTAATACTACCATCCACAACCGGAAGTACTTTTTCCAAATTGTCCTGATCAGTTTGTCTTAAACGTGCAGCAGCTTCCATTTGGAACAATTTCCAAATTTCAATATATTTCATTATCCAAATTTCATTATATTTCATTATCAAAACGTATATCCAAGGTGGGACTAGATAAGTGTGTTTCAACCATGAAATGAAAACACAGATCCCTGCTGGAGAAATTTTTAAAACTGAACAGCCTGAAGAAAAATCATCTTGATCGATATAATACCCAGAAGCAATTAGTTGGAAAAATAGGATGCTCCGGTTCTATAACAAGACTCAAAAATTCAAAAGTGGTGGATCCATCGATGGTGGATCTGTATAAATGGTTTCAGCTGCAGAAGACGCAGTAGTAAGAACAGTACTCACTTCTGTCGTACTTCCAAATTCGGACTCAATTCCCCAAACCATCTTCCCTCCCCCAGCCGGGAGAGAAACAGCTTTGGTGATGCTCACTAGCTGTAGGGGAACGTTCTGTGTAGTAGCACGGGCACCCTGTGGCCCACTGCTTAAAATTAGCCACGTGGTGTAATTGGACATGTTCAATGGCGACAAAGCTTTTGTCTTTAGAACCAGGTAGTGGTGGCAGGATCACAGTTTTTGTGACTTGGATGGTCATCAGTGCACAGTATGATGGCCTGAATTCCTTTCTAACCGCCACCTTTTCTCGAACAAGATCACTAGGTTTAATATATTGGTTCAGGTTTCACATCAGGGAGACGTGTTTAATTGTTCGCTTGATTGGGCATCACAAAACTTTTGTAGATGTTGTGAGACAGCACAACTATTATCTGCCTCAAAGGTCGCAGCAGCTGCCACAATGTCTAGACTGTCAAGGTCAGGAACATTCATCTTAATGCCATATAGAACTTCGTATCCCCCCCCTCCCGAGATCTTTTAGGGAGGGTTTTAGAACTTGTTGAACCCAATGTAGGTAATGGATCCAACTACGCCCAGTGCCTAATACTGTAGCTTTTAAGGACTGCTTTTAGTCACAGTTCATTCTATTCGAGGCATATGAGCTGCAGATTACACACTGTGCATAGATGGCCACTAGTGTTGGGCCCGGATGTTTGCAGTTTGTTTTGTTGTAGAAAAGTCTTTGGAATCACGGGATAGGTGACTCCTCTTTTGGATGATACTGCGCATGGGCATCGGCTCCATCCCCAGATTGTTTTTTTCCGCCACCGGGCTCGGATGTGTTTCTAGTGCTCCGTGTTGGAACCGATTTCCTTTGGCGCGCAATCCCCACCAACTTACAAAAAATCAGTTTCAAACGATTTCCCAGTCGACGCTACTCTTCAGCACCGAAGATTTCGATTCCGGTCCTCATCGACGGCCTTCGGACCTAACTAGGTCTCGACTCCAGCTCATGGAAAGGACGCCATTTAATAAGTGTCCTCAATGTGGGTCAAAGTTTCCCCACACCGACCTTCATGAAGTGTGTAACCTTTGCCTCCCCCCGGAGCACGAGGCCAGAGACTGTTCCGCTTGTGCCTCTTTCCTCTCCAAAAAGACTATCAAGACCGAAGAGCTAGGAGAACAATGGCTCGATCTTCAGCTCTGATTCCGGACGACATCTTTGAAGGGGGCGTTGACGTCCCAGAACAACACGACGTCGACTGCAACTCCTAGGCAGAAGATTCAGACGTCGAGGACATCACTCCAGCACAGCGGGTCATAAGTAAGACCGGCGACCCCGACCCTTCCTCGACACATCCAAAGAAAGCCCCGGTCACACCCTTGCCCTCGGGCTCGGGTGCACACCGACACACTGCTTCTACTGCCCCACCTTCGGGCCCGGCTAAGAAGCTAACTAAGCCTTCAGACGACTCTGGCTCGAGTCGGCCTTCCCACGGTGCCGGCACACACCTACCGGCACCGAAAAAGACAACGTCACCGGCCCCGTCGACATCCAAACCACCGGCGCCGAAGCCTACCGCTACTCCTTCGGCACCGGAACCCAGGTCGGAACCAAGCAAACCAGTTTCGGATTCAAAAAGAACACCGGAACCGAAAAAACCATCGGATTCAAAAAATATACCGGAGCCGAAAAAATCTTCGGAGCCAAAAAAGACTCCTCCTTCTCCGGTTAAGGAAATTGCCAAAAAAACAAAAGAGACCGCTTCGGTGCCGAAGCCTCCCTCCGCACCAAAAGATCGACCTCCTGCAGAGGACTTATTTCATCCAGACCCTGCACAAAAGACTCTAGCTAAAGACCCAATCACTGGGCAGCTAACTTTAGCTTAAAAAAAGCGACCACTGGATACACCAGCGCCAGCTCCTCATTCAAAGAAAAGGGGCATGGCTACCTCGCCTTTTAAGACTTCCTTCCCCTCCTCTTCCACATATACCATCTCTACCTGCTCCCCTACCACAACATTTCCCTGCATCCTCGATCATGCCAGACGATGACAATAGGAATGATAGCTCTGATGATATAGGGGCTAACATAGATGATCCATCTATTCCTCCAGGCTCACCTGACCAGTGGGATGATTATAACACCCCAGACATCCCAAATGTCCCTCAAGATGACCTATACCCCTCAAGATCTCCCCCACCAGAAGACACTATGGGTTTTAATCAGTTGATACACAGAGCCGCACAATATCATGGAGTAGATATGCATACAGACCCTGTAGATGAACACTTTCCAATGGATACTTTTGATAATGCACAAAGGTCCTCATCCATTTTACCAATGCTTAAAGGAGTGATTAAGCATGCTCCTGAAGTCTTCAAAGACCCAGTCAGAACTCGGGTCATTAACCCTTGAATAGAGAAAAAGTATAAAGCTGCCCCTTCAGACCCAGCTTATATTATTTATTTATTTATTTATTGAAAGTTTTGTATAGCGCGAACAAGACCCGTAGGTATCAGAGCGCTTCACATAGAAGTAGGATAAGTATTGATAAGATGTTAACCATTAGATAACAAATAGCTATGAGGTAGATAAATATATGGCTATAGTTGATGCTTATTTAACTACTATACATTCCACTCAGGTTACTATACACTGGCACAATATGGGTTGCCATATACATACATTCAACTCAAGGTTATTCGGTTATAATACGAATTCACTAAACCGCATAGGTTATGTCATTTGTCCATTTCGTCGTACATAGGAGGTAGCGGTTATATAGTTTACTATGTGAGGTAACTATATGAGTTCCCTTAGACATGAGGTAGCAATTGGTATATATATTAGTTACAAAGGAGAGTCTTCAGTTTCGGGTCAACATTTATCTTTTAAATGTCCAGTTCCACTAGACTCACTTTTAGTTTCAGCGCACGCAAGAGAGCAAACTCACAAACATCAGGTGAAGCTGCCCCACCAGATAAAGAGTCTAAGCTACTTGACGCATCATGGAAAAGAACTGCGTCTCAAGCAGCAAACATGTGGCGTATTGCCAATACACAAGCATTATTGGCCAGATATGACAGGGCACATTATGATGAATTAGAATCACTAATGTGACACCTCCCTGATAAATACAAAGATAGAGCAAATTAACTTATTCAAGAAGGGAAAAATATTACAAACACCTCTATTCGGTGTGCACTTGATGCAGCGGACCCCGCCTCCAGAACAGTTAACACCAGTGTTTTATTACGTAGACATGCCTGGTTACGCATATCAGGGTTCAAACCTGAAGTCCAAAGTGCTATATTTATCAACCCTTCGATGAGCGAAACTTATTCGGAGCCAATGTAGATGTATCACTTGAAAAAATTAAAAAGGATACAGATACAGCCTAATCTATGGGACCCCTGCAGTCGCAGGCTCCCAGACGTTCCTTTCGCCGCTCATCTTATCGAGGCGCCACCAGGGAATACTCCTCAGACACACCTTCTACCTCATACAAAGCCCCTACACAATTCACATATAGTAAGGGCTACCAAAGTGGAGGTTACAGGGGTAACAATAACAAAGGCAGAGGTAAAAACAACAACTCCCGCTCTGCCTCTACCCCTGCCCAATGACTCCCCTTCCCTTCCCCCGTCCCATTCCACTCCTGTCGGGGGAAGACTACAACAATACCTACCAGCCTGGGAAAACATCACATCAGACAGGTGGGTGCTTCAAATAATTCAATCGGGTTACTGTCTAGAGCTAACATCCACCCCCCCAAACATACCACCCAAGCAGCGTCCAATGTCACAAGAATATTTAACACTGCTCAGACAGGAAGTAATATCCCTCAGGCAGAAAAATGAAATCGAAATAGTCCCAAAGCATCAGCAAAACAAAGAAGTATACTCCCTATATTTTCTAATCCCAAAGATGGACGATCTCTAAGGCCTATCCTAGACCTCAGACCTCTAAACATTTACATACAGTCGGATCATTTTCATATGGTCACACTCCAACAAGTCCTTCCACTCCTGTTACAAAACGACTTCCTGGTCACTCTAGATCTCAAGGATGCCTACTTCCACATTCCCATCCACACAGCGCACAGAAAACATCTCAGATTTGTGCTAGACGGGCAGCACTACCAGTTCAAAGTGCTCCCATTCGGAGTCACAACAGCACCAAGGGTGTTTACCAAAGGCCTAGCAGTAGTAGCAGCACACTTAAGAAGACAACAGATTCACGTCTTCCCATACCTAGACGATTGGCTCTTAAAAGCCAGCTCATACAGCCAGTGTGTACAACACACTCACGCTACTATTCAACTGCTCCACGACTTGAGATTAACAGTAAATCACACCAAGTCACATCTGCAACCTTCACACATACAACAATATATCGGCGCTACAATAAACACCCAACTAACACTAGTATATCCCTCTCCAAACAGGATAACAAGTGTACAAACTCTCCTAACAAAATTCAAACTGAAACATTCGCTTCCAGCTCAAGTGTTCCTGCAGCTCATAGGAATCATGGCATCTTGCATATTTATAGTACCTCACGCAAGACTGCAAATGCGTCCACTTCAAGAGTGCCTAGCACGCCAATGGAACCAGGCTCGTGGTCAATTAACAGTCCTAGTGTTGGTAGACAGTCGGACTCATCGCTCTCTGCAATGGTGGAGCACTAAAAACCTTTCAAAGGGCTGACCGTTCCTAGAGCCAGTTCCTCAGATAATCCTGACAGCGGACGCATCGCTCTCCGGCTGGGGAGCTCATCTACTGCATCACACCATGCAAGGCAGGTGGACACCGCAACAAAGGTTACTCCACATTAACCACTTGGAGTTACTAGCTGTTTTCCTAGCCCTAAAAGCATTCCAAAAACAAGTATCAGGCAAAGCTGTCCTAGTCCGCAAAGACAATATGACAGCTATGTACTACATAAATAAACAAGGGGGAACACACGTTCTGCAGCTCTCTCAGTTAGCACAGCAGATATGGAGATGGGCTATACCACTAAACATCTTCCTCTTAGCCCAACACGTTCCAGGAGTACAAAACACCATGGCAGATCTGCTAAGTCGACAGACACAGCAGATCCACGAGTGGGAACTTCATCCACAAGTTCTTCAACCGTTCTTTCAAATGTGAGGACAACCTCAGACCTCTTTGCAACCCACGAAAACGCAAAATGCCCAAACTTCGCCGCCAGATATCCACACCCGCTGTCCAAAGGCAATGCGATATGGATGAACTGGTAAGGAAAATTTGCGTACGCTTTTCCTCCTCTCCCACTACTTCCGTTAGTGATACGCAAGCTACTGCAACATTCCCTAACAATCATTCTAGTAGCTTCAACTTGGGCCAGACAACCGCAATACACCACACTGCTGCAACTATCTGTGGTACCACACCAAAAACTCTTGACACAGAACCATGGAGAGATCAGACACCCGGACCCAGCTCAGCTCAACCTAGCGATCTGGCTCCTGAAGTCATAGAGTTCGGTTACCTCAACCTTCCTCCAGAATGCATAAACGTCATTAAAGAAGCCAGACGTCCCACTACGAGAGCATGTTATGCTGCTAAGTGGAAGCGATTTGTAATATACTGTCAAAACAACCACATAAATCCTTTAGATGTGTCTATTCAGCACATCATAGGATACCTATTACACCTTCAAAAGTGTAATTTGTCTTACACGTATATCAGACTACACCTTGCTGCCATTGCAGCATATTTACAAAATAGACAACATCTTTCTCTGTTTAGAGTACCTGCTATAAAAGCTTTCATGGAAGGACTCAAAAGAATAATCCCTCCCAGAACACCACCTTCACCAGTGTGGAACTTCAACATTATTCTTACACGGTTAATGGGACCTCCCTTTGAACCGTTACATAAATGCGAATTACAATTCCTAACTTGGAAAGTAACTTTCCTAGTAGCTATTACTTCTCTCAGAAGAGTTAGTGAGCTACAAGCATTAATCATTAAAGAACCCTTTTTGCAAATGCATCATAACAAAGTGGTTCTACGCACTAATCCTAAATTCCTTCCAAAAGTCATTTCATCTAAATCAATCTGTTGAACTGCCCGTTTTTTTCGCACAGTCGCTGAAAGAGCTCTACACATCTTAGACGTCAAAAGAGCATTACTGTACTACATCGAAAGGACACAAACTTTTCGTAAGACTAAACAACTTTGTGTGTCTTTTTCACCACCACATAAAGGCAACCCCATATCAAAATTAGGGATAGCTAGGTGGATTGTTAAATGCATACAAATATGTTACCAGAAAGCCAAACGTATGTTAACAATTCCTCCAAAAGCCCATTCTACAAGGAAAATAGGGGCTTCCATGGCATTCCTAGGGAACATTCCCCATGATGATATATGCAAAGCAGCTACATGGTCTACACCGCACACATTCACAAAACACTATTGTGTAGATGTGCAAACCAAACAACAAGCCACTGTGGGCCAGGCTGTACTAAAAACTATGTTTCAAACTACTGCAACGGATACTGGTGGTCACCGCTAGGTGTGGGTACTGCTATACAATCTATGCACAGTGTGTAATCTGCAGCTCATATGCCAGTATGCATCTGTTCTTGGCATGTAGAGCTGCAGAGTTACCCACCCGCCTCCCCGGCTACCTGTATCTGTTCCAGTATTATCTTAATTAGATACAAATCACTTGGACATCACTACTTCTTGTACAGCTCCATCACTTCCATAATGGCAAAAAACACTATGGGGATGGAGCCGATGCCCATGCACAGCATCATCCAAAGGAGGAGTCACCTATCCCGTGACTTCCAAAGACTTTTCTACAACAAAACAAACTGCAAACATCCGGGCCCAACACTAGGTGGCCATCTATTCACAGTGTGTAACTCTGCAGCTCTACATGCCAAGAACAGATGCATACTGGTAAGTAGCATTTTCCATCCACAAACAGAATTGCCCTCGGGTTTATATGGAGAAGAATAATGCACCTGTACACCCAAGGATTCCAAAGAATCCTTGGAATGTACTGCATGTATGTGTCCCGATAAAGACATGCAGGTCTTTAATAACCGTTTAAGCGTCAGTCAAGCACTGTGGCTAAACCCCGAATAACCTAGAGCAAGAATCAACTGCAACCAAAATAAATTTGAATGCAGTGTACAAAATTAGTGGATGAAGATGATGCAAATAAATGCAGCCGAAAGGCTTGTTGAAGATCAACAGGTGTGTCTGTGGTGGATGAGCCACGGTGGAAGCTTTAATTTGTTGACGAATGCCACAATTCAGGACGTATTTCTTAGCATTATGATATAAGCCCCGTCACCAATAACATTGCTGTAGCAGCGAGATTGTGGCCGCCATCCCAGCAAGTGCCGAAGCAACATCTTCATGTGCCGCTAAAAGCAAGTCTGCGATCTTGGTTGGAAATCAAATAATTGCCAACACCTGGAATTGTTAAAAAAGGGATGTTCAGTTCATTCAAGTGATAAGAATATTTGGAAGGAATGAAGCCAAGATATCATAATCTGCTCGAGTTTTAGAACAAGTAGTTGCTGCTACTCTGGCTGTATAGCAACTGCAAATTTGGCTGGTTCATAAGCCGGGTAATTACCTACAGCTTGTGTTCCCACAACGTATGTATCGCATGAGTCCGCGGCAACCTGTCTGTGAGGTCTGCCACTTTAACTCAAAGTGTCTTATGCTTGATTGTGTGACCTTTAGAATCTCTGAATCCATTTTGGTGCCAGTAATGTAAATTATCATTAAAGGACTGCACACACTAATACGAATTACACAGTATAAGTGTGGGGAATTCAGGATTAGTATGTTCAAGTGTAAGAAGCAAAGCCTTCAGTTCAGCCAACTGCACAGTGCAGTCAACTAAAGACTGCGTGCCAGTTGTTAGAGATCGGAAATTGCCGTCCAGCATAACACCAATAATAATAGCGCATGCTGCTAAGTATTGCTATTTAGAACCTACTTAAGTAAACACAGAGAATCCAACAGGGAAGAAAGTAGGGGAAAAGAGTGATCGACAAATGTTGAAGCACTCAGTGTTTTGTAAAATACCCCTCACACACCAAAAGGCCCCTTGGTGTCATGCTTCATCATCGGGGTCTTCGCACCCCTCTATTGGGATGCGGCGTCCTACGACTACGCGGGAGCACTAATAGTAATGACTATGTGTGGTGTGAGGTGTTTTGGGGTGTTTTAGTTATGTGTGAGTGGTGGGATGTGGTGAAAAAAGTTAAAAAGTACCTGGCGCATGAGTATAAAAGAATTTTTTTTTATTCTGAACTCTGGCTGGTACTGTTAAAAGAAGTGCGGTCGAGGTCAGATCTGTTATATTAAAGAACAGGACCTCTGGTGTGCGTTGTCGACATGTTTCGGAGTCAAGCTCCTTCTTCAGGACGGGGGCACGACCTCCCCACCTTACTCACATATTTTTAATAAAAAATGTGTATTTTACAGAAAAGTGAAAAAAGGGCTAAGTGTGCCTACAGCGGTCTGCTACAAGTACAATGACCTGTAGAAAGACAAAAAGAGAAACAACAATGGTTACCCATGTAGCGGGTAGTTCAAGCAGGTGCAGTCACCTGGAACCCCACCAAATGCTTGTTCAAAAAGCCTGTGAAAGGAAAAAGTACTCACAACACATACAACATATAACACAAAAGGTACTAGGAGTTACTATTAGTTGCAGTCATACTTGTGAATCTTGCTTATTGGCATCATGAGCAGAAAAGGACGTCTGGGGTGTTGCTTGAATTGCAATCTGTAGTGAGGAATGATGCAGGTTTTAATAAATCATTCTCACTTACTTAGATATAGAAAGAAAAGTTCAGATGGTCGTTTTCTTAGTTGCTCTGTCAAATACTCACACTAACAGGACGCTCTGATCACCGTCTTACCCCACACGCTGCTCCGCTGTTGTGAGGCGGTAATTGAGTTACATGCTATTTATACCCACTGTTGTAATTGGGCGGATGCACGTGTATGACCTTACAAGGGTGTTCCGCTCTCTGTTGTTAATTGTGTGCCCATGTTTGGAGCGTCCGCTCCTCAGCCATACATCGTGCCCCTATGTCCGTCATGGACTCACATGAGATCAGCGTCTCTGAACGCGTGTGTTGCTTTTAGCGCACGCGCGTAGATGCTATTCTTTCGCGCATGCGCGTAGGGTATTTTGGCACTCTTGTTAAGACAGCGTTATATCGCGCATGCGCGAGCGGTATTTAGCGTTCCATCGAGGACCGCGTGTGTGTATTTGCATTATGAATCAGTTTTACGGAATTCAGGGTTACAATACTTAACTTTAACGATGCTTGTTTTTGCGAGGTCATGGCGGCCGAATTATCGGCATAATAAATAGCCCAACCAAACACTGTTATCAATTATTGGATAATTGAGTCCAAGGCACATCGTCATTAAGCCCAATTTCGTGGGTTCCAAGTCTGAAAACCCATCTTTGTTCTTTTTGGAAGAGCCCGGCATCAGAAGGTAGTTGCTCTATAATTGTCCAATTAAGGTCATTCACACAGTGTTGTGCGGTCAAGTAGTGTGTGGCCATTTTTGTTGTGCTTTTCTTACAGCGCACCTTGCTCTTGTGTTCATTCATTCTTGTCTTCATGGCCCTCGTGGTCATACCCACATACTCAAGATTACAGGGGCATTTTATAAGGTAGACCACGTTTTTGGAATTGCAATTAGAAAATCTCCTTTGCTCCCAGGTAGTTCCATTTCGAAAGGTAAGTTTTGTACTTTTTTGGGTTAAGTGGCAGCTGCTGCAGTTTCCACAGGGGAAGTGACCTTGGATGCCAATCGATGGTTGCATAGCTATTGTCGTTGGTTTTGGTCTGGTATGTACCAATATGTCTCTGAGGTTTCGTCCCCTTCGGTGAGCAAACAGAGGTTTATCAAAGTTCAGGTTGCCACATGTTAGTATCCTCCAATGTTTGTTGACAATCTTCGATACTTCATTGGACATGGTGTTAAATGTCGTCACACATATTGGTCGTTTATTCTCATTCGGTTCTTTTGTTCGTTCCTCCAATAAAGCCTCTCTGTTGTTGTTCTTGGCCCTTTTCATTGCTTTATCAATTATTCTTGTGGGGTACTCTCGTAGTTTCAGTTTTTCACTCAGGTCTTTTGCCTGTAATTTAAAGTTTGACACATCTGTACAGTTGCGCCTGAGGCGTAGAAATTATCCATACGGTAAGTTTTCTCGCAGGTGCCTGGGGTGAAAACTGTCGTATCTTAACAAACAATTTCTGGATGTTGGCTTGAAGTGGGTGGTGGTTTTCAAACCTCCTTCTTCTGCGTAGATATTTAAATCCAAGAAAACCAGTAGGTGGTCCGAGATGGTGCTTGTAAATTTAAGAAAAGCGTTTTGGTTATTCAGCCATACTTGGAAATTTTCCGCGGATTGTCGGTCACCTTCCCAGATGACTAGGACGTCGTCTATATACCTCCTCCAACATTTTATGTTTGATCTGTATGGATTTGTTCATGAAGAATTTTGGTGGTCTCGAGGTGGTGTACATAGAGACCAGCCAGGCTCGGAGCAAAAGTACTGCCCATGCTGTTCCCATGGCACTGCTGATAAATCGTGGTTTTGTATTGAAAGAAATTTCTTTGTAATGCCAATGAGATGCATTCTAGAACCAGCCCTCGTGGTGTCTGATATTTCCATTGTGTGGAGAAAAGGACTTCCTCGATGATCACGAGTGTTTCGTCGTGAGGAAGGCTGGTATAAAGACTTTCAACGTCTAGACTGATTAGGAGTTGGCTTTTCGGGTCAAATGTTGTGTCTTGCAGGAGTTGTAAGACCGCCTTTGTGTCTTTTAGGTAGGTGTTTGTCGCTTGTACTAGTGGGCGCAAAAACGCATCAGCGAATTTTGACAAGGGTTCCAAAATCGAACCGATACCCGATACTATCGGTCTCCCTGGTGGATTGGTGAGGTTCTTATGAATTTTCGGGATGCAGTAGAAGTACGGGATACGTGGTTTTTTCTGCTCCAAAAATTCACCTTCTTTTTTGCTTAGCCAGTCGTGTGCTAGGCCTTCTTCGATCATACCCCCGATTCTTATCCTGAGGCTCTCTGTAGGGTCCTGTTGTAGGATCATGTAGTTGCGTCTATCCGACAGCAGTCTCAAGCATTCATTGTCGTAGGTATCTGTAGTTTGTAGGACGATGGCTCCGCCTTTATCCGCTGGTTTTATAATGATACTTGTGTCTTCTGATAGAGCTCTTAGGGCTTGTTGTTCCTCCCTCGTTGTGTTATGGAAAATTCGTGTGGAGGACACATCCAGTTTATTGACTTCTGTCATGAGTGCTTTTTCAAAAGCCAGTAGCTCTAGTGGGAGCAAGGAATCTGGTGGGGTAAAGGTAGACTTTGGTCTTAGGCCGGTATCAGTTCTCAATATAGGAGATGGTTTGTCCATAAAGTAGGCCTGTAGTTTTAATTTACGTATAAACTCTTGCATCTCAATGTTCACCTTGAAGATGTCTGGTCTCTGTGTAGGTACAAAACCCAGGCCCTTATTTAGCACTTGCTTTTGTAGTGTCGTCAATGGTTTTAGAGTGAGATTCACCACTAGGTCCCTCTCTGGTTGCTGGTTGATGGTTGATGGTGAACATTGAGATGCAAGAGTTTATACGTAAATTAATTAAAACTACAGGCCTACTTTATGGACAAACCGTCTCCTATATTGAGAACTGATACCGGCCTAAGACCAAAGTCTACCTTTACCCCACCAGATTCCTTGCTCCCACTAGAGCTACTGGCTTTTGAAAAAGCACTCATGACAGAAGTCAATAAACTGGATGTGTCCTCCACACGAATTTTCCATAACACAACGAGGGAGGAACAACAAGCCCTAAGAGCTCTATCAGAAGACACAAGTATCATTATAAAACCAGCGGATAAAGGCGGAGCCATCGTCCTACAAACAACAGATACCTACGACAATGAATGCTTGAGACTGCTGTCGGATAGACGCAACTACATGATCCTACAACAGGACCCTACAGAGAGCCTCAGGAAAAGAATCGGGGGTATGATCGAAGAAGGCCTAGCACACGACTGGCTAAGCAAAAAAGAAGGTGAATTTTTGGAGCAGAAAAAACCACGTATCCCGTACTTCTACTGCATCCCGAAAATTCATAAGAACCTCACCAATCCACCAGGGAGACCGATAGTATCGGGTATCGGTTCGATTTTGGAACCCTTGTCAAAATTCGCTGATGCGTTTTTGCGCCCACTAGTACAAGCGACAAACACCTACCTAAAAGACACAAAGGCGGTCTTACAACTCCTGCAAGACACAACATTTGACCCGAAAAGCCAACTCCTAATCGGTCTAGACGTTGAAAGTCTTTATACCAGCCTTCCTCACGACGAAACACTCGTGATCATCGAGGAAGTCCTTTTCTCCACACAATGGAAATATCAGACACCACGAGGGCTGGTTCTAGAATGCATCTCATTGGCATTACAAAGAAATTTCTTTCAATACAAAACCACGATTCATCAGCAGTGCCATGGGACCAGCATGGGCAGTACTTTTGCTCCGAGCCTGGCTGGTCTCTATGTACACCACCTCGAGACCACCAAAATTCTTCATGAACAGAATCCATACAGATCAAACATAAAATGTTGGAGGAGGTATATAGACGACGTCCTAGTCATCTGGGAAGGTGACCGACAATCCGCGGAAAATTTCCAAGTATGGCTGAATAACCAAATCGCTTTTCTTAAATTTACAAGCACCATCTCGGACCACCTACTGGTTTTCTTGGATTTAAATATCTACGCAGAAGAAGGAGGTTTAAAAACCACCACCCACTTCAAGCCAACATCCAGAAATTGTTTGTTAAGATACGACAGTTTTCACCCCAGGCACCTGCGAGAAAACTTACCGTATGGACAATTTCTACGCCTCAGGCGCAACTGTACAGATGTGTCAAACTTTAAACTACAGGCAAAAGACCTGAGTGAAAAACTGAAACTACGAGAGTACCCCACAAGAATAATTGATAAAGCAATGAAAAGGGCCAAGAACAACAACAGAGAGGCTTTATTGGAGGAACAAACAAAAGAACCGAATGAGAATAAACGACCAATATGTGTGACGACATTTAACACCATGTCCAATGAAGTATCGAAGATTGTCAACAAACATTGGAGGATACTAACATGTGGCAACCTGAACTTTGATAAACCTCTGTTTGCTCACCGAAGGGGACGAAACCTCAGAGACATATTGGTACATACCAGACCAAAACCAACGACAATAGCTATGCAACCATCGATTGGCATCCAAGGTCACTTCCCCTGTGGAAACTGCAGCAGCTGCCACTTAACCCAAAAAAGTACAAAACTTACCTTTCGAAATGGAACTACCTGGGAGCAAAGGAGATTTTCTAATTGCAATTCCAAAAACGTGGTCTACCTTATAAAATGCCCCTGTAATCTTGAGTATGTGGGTATGACCACGAGGGCCATGAAGACAAGAATGAATGAACACAAGAGCAATGTGCGCTGTAAGAAAAGCACAACAAAAATGGCCACACACTACTTGACCGCACAACACTGTGTGAATGACCTTAATTGGACAATTATAGAGCAACTACCTTCTGATGCCGGGCTCTTCCAAAAAGAACAAAGATGGGTTTTCAGACTTGGAACCCACGAAATTGGGCGTAATGACGATGTGCCTTGGACTCAATTATCCAATAATTGATAAGTGTTTGGTTGGGCTATTTATTATGCCGATAATTCGGCCGCCATGACCTCGCAAAAACAAGCATCGTTAAAGTTAAGTATTGTAACCCTGAATTCCGTAAAACTGATTCATAATGCAAGTACACACACGCGGTCCTCGATGGAACGCTAAATACCGCTCGCGCATGCGCGATATAACGCTGTCCTAACAAGAGTGCCAAAATACCCTACGCGCATGCGCGAAAGAATAGCATCTACGCGCGTGCGCTAAAAGCAACACACGTGTTCAGAGACGCTGATCTCATGTGAGTCCATGACGGACATAGGGGCACGATGTATGGCTGAGGAGCGGACGCTCCAAACATGGGCACACAATTAACAACAGAGAGCGGAACACCCTTGTAAGGTCATACATGTGCATCCGCCCAATTACAACAGTGGGTATAAATAGCATGTAACTCAATTACCGCCTCACAACAGCGGAGCAGCGTGTGGGGTAAGACGGTGATCAGAGCGTCCTGTTAGTGTGAGTATTTGACAGAGCAACTAAGAAAACGACCATCTGAACTTTTCTTTCTATATCTAAGTAAGTGAGAATGATTTATTAAAACCTGCCTCATTCCTCACTACAGATTGCAATTCAAGCAACAACCCAGACGTCCTTTTCTGCTCATGATGCCAATAAGCAAGATTCACAAGTATGACTTCAACTAATAGTAACTCCTAGTACCTTTTGTGTTATATGTTGTATGTGTTGTGAGTACTTTTTCCTTTCACAGGCTTTTTGAACAAGCATTTGGTGGGGTTCCAGGTGACTGCACCTGCTTGAACTACCCGCTACATGGGTAACCATTGTTGTTTCTCTTTTTGTCTTTCTACAGGTCATTGTACTTGTAGCAGACCGCTGTAGGCACACTTAGCCCTTTTTTCACTTTTCTGTAAAATACACATTTTTTATTAAAAATACGTGAGTAAGGTGGGGAGGTCGTGCCCCCGTCCTGAAGAAGGAGCTTGACTCCGAAACATGTCGACAACGCACACCAGAGGTCCTGTTCTTTAATATAACAGATCTGACCTCGACCGCACTTCTTTTAACAGTACCAGCCAGAGTTCAGAATAAAAAAAAATTCTTTTATACTCATGCGCCAGGTACTTTTTAACTTTTTTCACCACATCCCACCACTCACACATAACTAAAACACCCCAAAACACCTCACACCACACATAGTCATTACTATTAGTGCTCCCGCGTAGTCGTAGGTCGTAGCACGCCGCATCCCGATAGAGGGGTGCGAAGACCCCGATGATGAAGCATGACACCAAGGGGCCTTTTGGTGTGTGAGGGGTATTTTACAAAACACTGAGTGCTTCAACATTTGTCGATCACTCTTTTCCCCTACTTTCTTCCCTGTTGGATTCTCTGTGTTTACTTAAGTATCCTTGTGGAGCAAGAATTCAAACATTCGCTCTACCTCCCTCTTGTGTTTTTGACATATTTAGAACCTACAGCAGCTTGAGCTGAACTCCCAGTGTAAATACTATATTTATACTGATCAGAGGCAAAACAGAAAAGGGCATAGAATAAACATGCTCATACTGGTGAAATTCTTCGGTCTGTAAAGAAGGGTCAAGGACAAAGTCTACATCAACAGCTGTTAAGGATGTTGCCTACTGTATTCATCTAGAATGGAGAGCCTTAGCATTTGGAACGGTAGCTTTTGTGACAGCGTTTAAGGCTGGGATGGGAGTAACAGCAATAATGTGTTTTCCTTGTGCAAGTGACCATTCTTTAAGGATGGCCATCTGCACTGCAGTCAGTATTTATTCAGTGGAAGCAAAACACATTTCTGCATTTGAATATAAATGTGATTTATATGCTATTGGCACTGTCTCACCTTCATTAAAAGTGAGGTAAGTAAATCCAGTTGCACCAGGAGAAATACGAATGACCAGGTTCTTTGTAGTGTACGCAAGCGAGTCAGACTGCAAATATATGAGCATATCTGTGTGTTCTGATGTCCAGCATGCAACGGAAAATTCAGAGTGTATTAATTCCAAAAAATGTGGGTCAAGACTCTTTCCCTCCATGTGTAAGTTCATATACTAGGGAAAGACCAATTAGAAAAGCTATATAAGATTTTCTAAAGGTGAACTTGCAAGCAATGTTCTCAAATCCCAATAAAATGCCATCTACTCTGGCCAAGTGGATATTTAATTCCTCGTCCATTAAGTAGATACCACCTACTTTGGACAGCGTGTCAGGGTCTATATCATGAAGAATTGACACAATGCGTGAAGCAAATTCTCCTGGGCTATTCTTACACTGGGATACATCCATATCGCATTTGAAAACCAAGAGTGCTAATAGCGGTCCAATATCGGCTTTCAGGAGCTAGATTGTGCCTGAAAATACCATTGGAAATGTCCAATGTGGTTTTGTATTTTTTACTGACTATATTATTAATTAGTGCCATACTATGTGTATTTTGCACTTCAAATGTGTGTGTATGACTGTTTACACGTCAGTAGTCTAAGACAATGTGATTGTAATGATCCGGTTTAAAAACAGGAAAAAATTATTATTCATTTGAGAGACACAGGCTTCAATTACTCCCTGGTCATCCTGTTGGGAAAATATGTCTTAAACGGGTGCTTTAGATCTCGTTTGATGGGATATGGTAGTTGAACTTGTGGGCTGGACCTTAAAGGTATAACATGATAGGAAGAATCCTTATCCTTAGCCAACATGATTGATTGCAGGGGCTAGTGCAAGAGCCCACTCTGCTACATAAGCTTGTTTGACTTCTTCAGGGACAAGAGCAGAGAAAGAAGGTAGAATAACACCCTCTCCTGGGGGGGAAGGAGGTGATCATAAAAATGGTGGGGGCCATTCGACCTCCACCGACAGCATGTCATAAGACAAAGTCCAATTTTGCCAGAAAATTGCTTAAATGGTGTGTTGTACGTCACCTTCTATTTGAATATCTAAATGATATAATCCATCTGGAGGGGCTACGCGTGTATCTGCAGTCTCAACTGTAACAAAAGTATAATTTGCTGTTGCTACCAGAAACGTCTGAAGATTCTGACGCACTATAGTGACCTATGTCGAGGAGAGTCACTGCCCAACTCCTGATCCAGAGGACTGTTCTCGGTGTCTGCGGCATATTTATTGGTTAAAGCCACAACTTTCTTTTTCTGAAATGGGGCTCTATTTTGAAGATGTCTATCCTCCTTCTTTATCTTTCCGTCAGACAAGTGTGGTGTCTCCCTTTTCGGCTTGACTTACTCTTCTTGTTTGTATTCAGATCGCCCTTCTCTGTCGTACTGCTGATCAGACGATTCCTCAAAGGGACAAGTAGAATGTGTATCAGGAACCTGTTCCTGTCTGTAGTCTTAGTGTTATCACAAAAATCGTACAGCCTCTCAGAGGACTCTGATGGTTGAGTACCTTTCTGTGGTTGTTTAGATTTATCCCACGGTTTTCTACCAAACTCACAGGCCGGCTTGGCTTCCTTGTCTGTACTAGGTTTGCCAAGAGGTGGTTTGTTAGATCTGTTTCACAGATGATTGCGTCCTAAGGATGTATAGCACATCAGCAATAATAATAGGTGTTGAACTTGGCCCTTTTTGCAAGGTCATCCCTGAACTTTTTGCCTTCCTCCTGTATTTTGTCTGACCTGTTTTTGTTGTTTTTATGACTATGGGCACTTTACCACTGCTGAAGAGTGCTAAAGTGCATTTGCTCTCCCTATTGTAAATTGTTGTATAAATTAGTGATTCCATGATTGGCTGGTTTGGTTTACCTGTCAGACCCTAGTACAGTGCACCAGGATGCCCAGGGCTTGTAAATCCAAATGCTGCTGGTGGGCTTGCAGCACTGGTTGTGCCACCCACAGAAGCAGCCTTGTAAAATGAGTCTAAATATTATTATTATTATTATTTGGGAATTTATAAAGCGCAGACTGTCACCATTGCAGGCATCCTGGCGCTAGCATAAAACAGAGGAGGGTGAGGAGTAGGGACAGTTGAAGTAGACTAACCAGGGTAAAGCCAAGCCAAACCAAGCCAATGGCAGTCTAAGACCTGCCATTGCAGAGCCTGTGTGCAGTCTATTACTGCCATGTTGACTGAGCATGTGCACCCACTTGCCAGTCCCTAAACCTTCCCTTTTCTTCATGTCAGACACCCCTATGGTAGGCCCAAGGGCAGGGTGCATTGTAAGTATAAGGTAGGACATGCGCTTGTGTGTGTGGCATGTCCTAATAGTGAATTGCAGCCATTTTCGATTTTCCCTATTGCAAGGCTACCTGTTCTCCATAGGTCAGAATAGGCAGTTAGATTATTACATCTTATAATCCTAATTGACTCAGGGAACATGGTAGAAATTCGAGTTTAGTATGCCTGGAATGATAAAATGCATCTTTTAGTGTAGTTGTTTTTTTTCCATTCTGTGTTTGAAAATACCTCTTTTAGAAAGTAGGTATTTTCTTGTCTAACTTTACAAGCCTGCTTCTGCTAGGTTGTGTATTCCTTGTCTGGAGTTTGAGTGACAGGGCTGGGGGATTCAAGGAGACACGATGAGTCCGCCCAGTGGTGAATAGAGAGATCTGCATCTAGATGGGAGGGAGGGGTTGCACCTGGGACCTGAATAGGACTGTGCCTGCCCCCCACAGTGCTGGTTCCACCCTCTGTGGTGCGTCTGATGTCTCTGCCCTGCCCTGTGAAAGGAGAGAAGGAATCATATCAACAAAGTGCTCCAGGGCTGTGCTTTCCCTCCACAATGCTGGCGCCACCTCCTGTGGGGCGTCTGATGTTTCTGCTCTGCACTGTGAAAGGAAAGAAGGAGTCCTGTAAACAGATTGCTCCAGAACTGGTTTGGACTGGGCAAAGGCCCCTCTGCCCCCAGAGGGCACAGGTTTTTGGGGTATAAGTATTGGGACCCTGATCCCAAGAAATTAGATAACTTTTGAAGAAACAAGAAGAAACCTTTGCTGAGGAGAGGAACCTGAAGAAACTGAGGAGAGACTATCCCTAAGCTGAAGTGCTGCTTAGGACACTGGCCTGCAGTGGTTGCCTGGCTGCCAAAGAGAGGAGAAAGGGACTTTGTGTACTTTCATCAACTTGTAAGGATCTCCAAGGGCTTGGAACAGAGCTTGCCTCCTGCTGAAGTCTCAGGGACAACAGACTTCAACCTCCAGCTCCCCAGAGTTCTTTTGGAAGTGCCTGCTGCTGTTTTGGGCCTTCTGAAGGACTGCGTGTCGCAAGGAGCTGGGAGCACGACTCAAGAGGAAGAAGCGAGTCGCAGCCGCTGCCGTCGCATCTCTGAACAAGGGTGTCGCCGATGCAGCTGTCGCATCGAGCTGAAGTGCCTTGCATCGAGGGAGAAGAGTGTCGCCACCAAAGCCGCCGTAGTTGCATCTCTGAACAAGGGTGTCGCCACTGTAGCTGATGCGAGAAGTCTCGGCCCGATGCAACATCGGAGAAGCGGGCCGCATCTGGAAGATCTTCACATCTTTATTTCTTTGCACCGGAACTTTGCCGCATTTCCATCGCTGCAACACTTTTGTTGTGGAAATGTAACACATCGCAAGGTACATTGACTTAAAGTGTCGCATTTTCAGAACTAAAGAGAACTAAGCTAAAACTACCATTTTAAGTACAGTATTGTGGATTTTTGTCGTTTGTGGTCTTGTGATAAGTCTATATAAAGAATACTTATTTTTGATATAAAACTGGTGTGGTGTCAATCTGTAGTGTTGTCACTTGATTACTGTATGTGGTTAAAAATGCTTTACACACTGCCTCTGATGTAAGCCTGTCTGCTCGTGCCAAGCTACCAAGGGGGTGAGCAGGGATAATTTTAGGAGTGTACCCCCTTACCCTGACTAGAGGCAAAGGTCCCTATTTGTCACAAGTACCTACCTGTGCCAACTAGAGACCCCCAATTCTAACAATAGGCAACAGACTTTCAAGGTTGGCTGGTGCAACCAATGTGAGCCTCTGGCGTATAGCCAGAGTAGTTGCTTCACCATTAACATTAGACAGAATCATTCCGAACAGGGCTACACCTGCTCAGTGTTCATTCTGTATCTGTTTGAGTATGCCTGATAAGATGGACATCAAGGTTGTGCCATGGCAGGCAGTCTAGACCACACCACACAAATTGTCCCCCAGGTTTTAGTCTCCAATACGGGAACTATCCCATTGGGTAAGCACATAGTCAAAATTCTATGCCTGTCCTGTGGACCCGAATAAAATGACCTCACGATTAGTGTTTTTGGTTTAACCCATAACTGAATTAACAAAAGGTAGGAATTATGGTAGGCAATGGCGGCAGTTTGGCCTGCCCTTGGAGGTCAACGCGAGCTAGTCCTGCAATCAAGGTGCGCGAAACAAACTGTCTTAAGAGTCTGTATATGATCACTAGACCATGGTATAATGCTTGTGTTTGAAGCAAGTTTTGATTTTGCATATCAGGGTAAGGTGTATCTCCAGCTAAGTCTGGCCGGGTCACCCTTCATAACTAAGGGGACCCAAACGTACAGGTGGGGGAGGGCGCCAAGGAACTAATTTGGTGTTTCCAGTAGATGAGACGAATCTCAAGAAGCGTAGGAAGTCTATATGCTTTAGGCGCTGGAGATGTATGTATGCAATGCATTAGATTGACCATCCCTAGCCAGAAACGTGACCCCAGAATAAAAAACTTCAAAGCAGAATGCCCCTTCCGCTGCAACAACAAAAATAATAGGACCACCTGCATCAGGAAGCCCATGTTGGGTTAAATATGGGTAAACAGCAGGTCTGCAGTTGAGTGGAAGGACCTGAGGCTGTGCCATCAGAAACGCAGAAATGGATTCGAAGTGGTACTCACACTGTGGAGGATTAAGCCCCAACACCATGGATGCCTCTGGAAAAAGGTGCGAAGGTATCGTGGACATGTACAAGCTCTACTCAGGAGACCTGTAACTAAGTACCAGATCAAACGGCGACGCCATGTTGCAGGAATTCTGCTCTAGAACAGAACTACGCTTGGGACCCTAGAACGTCAGCATGTACGGACTGAGGGACCATACCCGATCAGTATCTATGGGTCCGTGGGTTCAAATCTGAGTAGCTCATAGTGCCTCACTTGCCCTCCTAAACTTTCCAGAGAGACAATTGATTTGGCACCCCAAAACACAACACAAACGACTCTCTCGGGGATCGCTGTAGCAGATCACCCCCTTTCGTTCTCTCACTCTTATTTGTCCACAATGAATAGAAATGAGGCACGATCAAATATTAGATTTTATTTAAACTGTTGTGCTCTAATATGCAATAATTGCGCCACAACTAGCAAACAAATACAAGTCAGTAATGTCATTAGCATTGTTAAGAGACCTTATACAATAAAAAGCCCTGTCATATTATCTGACAGATTTGCCTAAACCCACTCTCACTACAAAAGCTAAATGATTATAGATCTCTCAGCTTAGCAGCGGACCTCAAACCTTAGCATACATGGATAGTTGTTCTATATCCCCGCTGACGTGGTTCTCTGATCTCAGGACCTTTGCTTTCTGTGCGAGTCTCCACACTGTGTGTTTGGAATGACACGTCCCAGGTAAATGACAAACATGTGTTTTCAAAAACAGTTCGGTGTTCATATTATGTGTAGGTGCTAGTGATTAACAAGGAGTAGTGTTGCTTGACCGTGTCTAGGCTGAACAGGTAAAATCCCAGGAAAAAAACGAAATGCAAAAATATGTGCAGACTATATATGAAAATACAATGAGGCACAAAAACAAGCGTATGCTTTGGTAACCTGTGACACGCAAAACGTCCTACAACGTGCATAGTTAAGCTAACATAGGTAACACACCAGTGTACATGTAGGAAACACAAGACCGGATTCATAGTTTTGCTTAGTGTAAACAAAAACATCTGTTCAAACATGAGAAAGCCCAAGATGTAATCTTATAGTGAACTGTTGCCAAGGCCTGTCTGTGAAGGGAGTTTGCAGAAATTTGATGATAATGTCTATTGTGTTTATGTACTTTACAGTAAGTATACATTTTGCTTCTCTCTCTCAATCTTTTGTACTTTTAGCAGGAATCTAAAGAGAAGAGTGAAGGTGCGAGTGAAGATTCTACCAAGCACTCGATACCCTCGAGAAATTCTGAGCCTCCAGCTCATGATGTGTCTTCAAATTTGGGGAATTCTGCTAGTAAGAAAGGCAAGTTGATGAAACAGTTATTTAACTTTTCTTTGTTTAAATATACATAATCCTTGAGAAACAAACACCACGTAACATTTGAGGCTTGAGACAAAACTGTCAGTGTGATTATACTCTGACTCCTGTTATCACATGGATTTGAAAATCCTCCAGTCCTTGCAAAAGCATAAAAATAAATGTGATTGAATGTAAAAAGATAAGAATAGAGAAAGCATGTTACATATCATAACCTGTAACTGTCAGTTTATCCATACAATTAGTTTGGTGCTTTATATAATTCTTGCTACTGCATCTTCATTTCCTGGTCCTGTGAAGCGTTATATCTCAGTGATACACATGAACGAGTAAAGTTTGTATAGCTGAAATATCAGTGCTTTTCCATTTGCTTCTTCACCATTTTGTGCTTAGAGTCATTGTGCTGGCTTTCAATTAAACACAAAATCCCACGGACAAAGTCCAATAGGGAGTGTAAAAAAAACCGAAAAGTTGCTTGAAAGACAAAATTCAATGATAGGGTACAAATAAGGAATTTAGGAGCAAGAAAGCATGTAAACATAATTGGCAATAGGAAGGAATATGGAGAGGAGGGAAAAGGAAATAACATAATTCTTTATAATCTCTGGAGAAACACCATCCACATAATTATGTACAGAAAAAAAAGAATAAACCCTGACAACAACAGATTATTACAATGTCTGAAAACATTAGAAAACACTTGGAAAAAAACACTTGATTATTAAAGATTTGAAACGTGTTATTTCTTTAATTGTGAACACTGATAGTTATTTCACTACATTGATTATTTTTTTCCTGAGCCCCCTTACTAGTGTTTCTGCTTTGTTGTGAATGTTCTGCCTTTTTGTTAAGTGAACTTTTGACACTTTTGTGGTGGATTTCCTAATCTGTTTTTAAATCTATCAGTACAGTTGTGTGCTTGAGCTCAATCACCAGAAAAAAGGCTACCCCAAGCAGTACTGAGGGGTGGACTTTAGCTCCAATCATAACTGTGCTTCTTCCCCATGGCATTTAACTGGCAGTTTGTTAATACACACAAGTGAAAAACATTTTACTGCATATTTGTTTTGTTATTTATGCTATTGTTTATAATATTACTGTTTGTTTGAATGGTTATATAACTTTCAAGTTCTTTTATGACATTAGCTAAATAAGTTTTATCTGAAAGAAACAGTTAGTTTATAGATCCCTTGCCTTAGAATTACCCCAGGCGTCAGACTGGATCCGTAAAGTTTTTCGTCAGCAGTACCGCTACGCATCGGAAGGTGGCGTTGGTCGACTCCGCGTTGGTCGTCGCCGGGATGACGATGCGGTAGCTATATAGACGCCGCCCTCGGGCGCTGATGTCAGTTCTTTCTTTTTCTGCGCCAGCAAGCGCAGATCCGGAGAGAGCGGTACCTCCAGTCACTTTTTGACTGACTTTTTCTCGACTTCGTTTTTTGAGTCCATCGACTCCTGGTGCAAGAGGGATACCTGGCTTCAAGGCCTGTGGGTTCTGTAACTGTAAGTGACGGATCCGCACTGCGTGTGCCTCTACTGCCTGGAGCACGACCATGACCCCAAGTTGTGCTCCGACTGCCAAACTATGGTCCGGAAGTCTATGCGGGAGCGGTCTAGAAAGCTACTCGAGGTACAGCAATCGGCTCTGCTACGCCCAAGGTCCCTGTCGCGTGGGAGGTCGAGGGACCTTTCGCGGAACCATCATCACTCCTTTTCCAAGTCTTCGTACTCAGGGGTTAGGTAAGTCGAAGCATAAGTTGTCGAAGAAGCATCGTCGCTCTCAGACTTCCCCTCGTTCGTCTGCCGACGCGACAAAGGGTGCGGGTGGTGCCCCTCCCGCGGCGCAGCGTGCGGAGCCCACAGGGTCAACTCCGGCCTTCCCTCCGTTCCGTTCGGCTGGGGGCCCTAGGCCTTCGACACCGGCGGCTTTGGCCTTGGCACCGCAGGGTACCCTTGGATCCAGGGCTGGATCCAGATCGGCACCGGTCAACCTCATAACACCTCCACCGGCACCACATCCGCAGCCGGCGCCGGCTGGACCTTCAGCTAGCGCTGACCCCGGCTTCTGCCCCTATGGGGACACAGAGCCGGACCGGTGTCGATCGATGCCGGATCCGGCGCCGATGGGTACTGTTGTGCCTGTGTTCCACCCTGGCCCTATTCAGCCAGATTGGCAGCCTGAGGAGGGTGAGGAACACTGGGAGGGGCCTGGAGACCCTTTGACTGACCAGTTGGATTATGATCCGGACTGGAGAGAGGAATTGGAGGATGTCAGTGGTCTGGATACCGTCCAAGACCTTGGCATGTTGTCTCCTCCTACCGTGGCTACAGAGGAGGGAGTGTCATACGCAGTGGTGTTGCGTAGGGCGTCCGAGGCTCTCCACCTCGATCTACCTACGGTGGCTGTCAGTACTAACCTCCTGACAGAGGTGCTTCAGCTGGCAGTGAGCTCTTCGGAGCTCCTGCTGCTGTTCAATGAAGACCTAACCAACATCCTTTTGGGCACCTGCTCCAGGCCCAACCCGGGCTCCTGTGGAAGGGATGATTGCCTGACGCCACCGCCCGTCAGGCTCCGAGCGACCCCACTTTTCTCTCCCAACACCCCACCCATGAGAGCTAGGTGGTCCAAGCCTCGACATTCAAAGGCGCTTTCCCTAACGCTCCACCTGATAGGGAATCCAAAAAGCTGGACCATCTTGGGAAGAAGATGTTTTTTCCTCCAGCATGGGACTGCGGTCAGTAAACACTGCATGTCTGTTGGGCTGCTAATCCCACTCTGTGTGTGAAACGGTGGCGCAAGTGCTGCCCCAGTGCCCGGAGGAGGCCCGGGTCGTGCTGTCCTGTGCAGTTGCCGAGGGGAGAGTCGCAGCGAAGTTTACCATCCGCTGTGGACTTGACAACGCACACTCGCTGGGTAGGACGATTTCAACGTCGGTAGCCCTTCGACACTACGCCTGGATGAGGTCGACTGGCTTTTCTGGAGATCTCCAGAACACTGTAATGGACATGCCCTTTGATGCCAATCGCCTGTTCAGCGAAAAAGCAGTCAGTGAGCTGGAGCACTTCAAGGACTCTCGTAATACTGCCAAAGTCCTTGAGCCTCTCCGCCACATGCCCCGCACTGTCTGCTTTTTGCCCCTTTCATGGCTACAGCGCAAGCTGTTCATCACCAGCGCGGCCGGGGACGTGGGAAACACCGCTGTGGTTCTGAGGGCCAGCGGGCGGGCCAGTCCACAGCAGCCCCCTCTGCAGCTGCCTCCAAACCCTCCTAGTCTGACCTTTCAGGCCAATCACACGCCAGTGGGTGGCAGGATTCGCCATCATCTCCCCCACTGGCGTACCATCACGTCGGACAGGAGGGTTTTGCAGATAGTCCAAAGGGGCCACTCCCTCCCCTTCGAGACTATCCCACAGCCATTCCAACTCTGTACCATCGAATGTCGGGGGATCATCTGACCGTTCTCCAACAGCAAGTTACGGCTCTCTTGGCCAAGGGATTGATCAAACAAATTCCTGCCCCAGAAGTAAGTCGTGGTTGTCTGCGTCCTATCTAGGATCTCAGGAACGTCAACCGCTTCCTCTGGAATGAGAAGTTCAAAATATTTACTCTAGCTCAGGTCCTATCTGCCTCGACCCTGGAGACTGGATGGTAGCGTTGGACTTGCAGGACGCTTATTATCACATCCTGCTGGCCCACCGGCGTTACCTGTGGTTCACGGTAGGGCACAAGCATTTTCAGTTTACTGTGCTCCCCTTTGGCCTTACCAGCGCCCTTCGGGTGTTGATGAAAGTGATGGCGGTGGTCGCAGCTCATCGGTGCAGATCAGGGGTTCCAGTCTTCCCCTATCCCGACGACTGGTTGTTGAAGGTGTCTCCCACCTCCAAACTACGGCCAACCTCCTGAATTTGCTGAGGTTCTCCATTCACGTGCCGAAGTCACAATTGTCTCCCTCTCTGTAGCTCCTTTTCATCTGAGCGGTTCTGGACACAGCGCAGTTTCGGGTCTATCCTCCCGAACAGCGAGTCCAGGATATTTGGGCTATGATTCCGATCTTTCAGCCTCTATCCCGGGTTTCAGTAAGGATGACCCTCAGTCTACTGGGCCTGATGGCCTTCTGCATCCTGCTGGCCGATTATGCCAGATGGCATATGCAGGCTCTGCAGTGGGACCTGAAGGTCCAGTGGGCACAGCATCAGGGGAACCTGTCCGATTGCGTCCAGATCTCGGAGGGCACTGCACGCCAACTGTAGTGGTGGCTCATGAACCAGGATTGGATCGACGGCAGATCCCTCTCCCTTCCTCAACCAGAGTTCACAGTGGTGACCGATGCATCACTTCTGGGATGAGGCGGCCACATGGGGGAGGCGTTGATCAGAGGCCTCTGGTCTCCGGCGGAGTCCGGGCTCCACATCAACCTTCTGGAGGATCGGGTGATTAGTCTTGCACTCAAAGCATTCCTTCCCTCTGTCCGGGGAAGAGTAGTGCAGGTGTTCATGGACAACAACACCGCCATGTGGTACTGCAACAAACAGGTGGAGTGGATTCGTGGACCCTATGTCAACGTCTCTGAACATGGCTGGAACATCAGGGCATATCCCTCGTGGTTCAACACCTGACAGGTTCTGTGAACGCCAGGGCGGATGAACTCAGCTGCAGGTGCATGATGGATCACAAATGGCGTCTTCACTCTGAGGTGGCGCAAGGTCTCTTTCAACAGTGGGGAGAGCCTTGGTTAGATCTGTTCACCACCGGAGATAACATGGAGTTTCAGCAATTCTGCACGTTGGAATTTCCAAGGCAGCACTCGCTAGGCGACGCTTTTCGTTGTGAGTGGAGTTGCGGTCTTCAATACGCATTTCCACCTGTACAACTTCTGCCCAGAGTGCTGAAGCAGATAAAGCGCGACCGGGCCCAAGTCATTCTTGTGGTTTCGGATTGGGCACGAAGAGTCTGGTATCCCAAGCTGCTCAACGTGACCATCGATCCTTCGATACAACTGCCTCTTCGGGAGGATCTTCTGTCGCAGCAGCAGGGGACAGTCCTCCACATGAACCTGTCCAGCTTCGACCTCCTTGCATGGAGATTGAGCAGCAGCAGTTGACGTCATTTGACCTGCCTCCCGAAGTCTGTAATGTTATATTTGCAGCCAGGCGTCCCTCCACTAAGACGGTATACACCTGTGGATGGAACAAATTTGTGGCATGGTGCACAGCAAAGGCTGTGGATCCCCTTTCCGACTCTCTTTCTGAGGTTCTCTTGTTCCTCCTTTCTTTGGCCCAGCAGGGCCCTGCTCTGAGCACTCTTAAGGGCTACCGCTCGTCCATTTCAGCCTTCCTTAGGCTTCTTGATCAGCCTTCTCTTTTCAACTCCCTTGTTGTAGATTCCTTAAGGCCATTACTCATCTTTTTCCTCCTGTTCCCCTCGTAATGCCTCAGTGGGACTTGAACTTAGTTCTTCCCTATCTTAGGTGCACTCCCTTTGAGTCGCTACATAACTGTCCTCTCAGACTTCTCACTCTGAAAACTGCCTTTCTGGTGGCCATCACCTCTGCACGCAGGGTGATTAATCTACAAGCTCTTTCTTCCAAGTCTCCCTTTCTGGCTGTCCATCCGGACAAGATCGTCCTTAGGACTAGACCTTCCTTTCTTCCCAAGGCGGTTACTTCTTTCCACATTGGCCAAACCATCACTTTGCCCACCTTTTTTCCGCCTCTGCATCCTTTGAAAGAGGAAGAGAGTCTCCACCGTCTGGATCTAAAATGTGCACTTTTCTTCTACTTGGATCGCACCAAACAATTCCGGGTGGACGGCCAGCTCTTTGTTGGTTACGTGGGTGCTAAGAGAGGTTGGGCTGTGCACAAACGGACCATCTCCAGGTGGGACGTTTAGTGCATCAAAGCCTGCTAATATTTGGCATAGAATGAGCTTCCAGTGGGGCAGCGCACCCATTCCACCAGGGCGACAGCAGCTACTACTGCTTTGAAAGGAGGAGTTCCCCTTAAATGACATCTGTCAGGAAGCTACGTGGGCATTCCCTGTACACGTTCACCAAACACTACTGCCTGGGCAGTCAAGTCCGGAGAGACCGCTTCTTTGGCCGTTCTGTTCTCCAGGACTTTCTTGTGTGAACTTGGTTCGCAGACCCACTTCCGGGTTTGGTGTTGCTGGGGTATCTATTCTAAGGTAAGGAATCTATAACTGAATGTCTCTTTCAGATGAACAAGTTACTTTTCTGCGGTAACGATTTATCCATAAGAAACATAGGTTAGTTATAGATTCCTTACCGCCACACCCATCCTTCCCGTTCTGCGAACTGACTTCTAGGGTTAAGGACTTCCTTTCAGGGTGCTAGTTTTGTGCACCAGTGGTCAGTGTCTTGCATGACTCTGCTCTTCTGGCGTGGAAAGTCGTGTACAGAACTGACATCAGAGTGCGAGGGCGGGGTCTTTGTGGCTATTGCGACAAAAACTTTCCAGATCCAGTCTGATGCTGGGGGGTAGTACTTAGGTAATCTATAACTAACCTATGTTTCTTACATATATATTGTTACCTAAGGTAAGTTCTTCTTTAACAGAAATGGTGCAATTCATATTATTTGTCTGATCACAATTAAGATACAACTGTTTTTAAAAGATCTCCTCTTCTGTTTGAAAAATGCTTCCTTTAAAATTGATATCGTTTTTTACTCTATTTTCCTTGCGGTACTATAGTTTTAATGTCAGAACTTGGGCTGGAAGAGGATGATGCAGAGTCTGCTTGGGATTCTGAGGTACTAGTCTTACATTTTCTTCAATTATTAGTTCACATGACTGGAGATAGTTCCCAGAAGAGTTTTAAGTGCTGCATTCTGTTAACCTTCACAGTGGACTGACACGTAAGTAACTAAAAAATAAACTGAAGTAAGCTGATGTTCTTAAATGTGGTATGTGGTGTGTCTTAATTTTTAGGGCACTCTTTAGCCTACTAAGACTATCACAGGCATTGTCTTTTTAAGGAAGATTGGCATTGAGATCTCATGAGTGATTTCTGAGCTAAGGATTAACTTTTTCGGTGGCTGCTAGCCAACTGCAGCTTGGTCAGCGTCACATTTACAGATTGGACCTCTTTCAGCGTAAAGCGGCATGCATGATCCTGTGGCAGCTTTTTAGGTCGAGCCTAGAGGCAGCGTGCATGTGCTGTTCTGGGAGGCATGCTGTAATTGCTTAATCCGGGGATTGCCACACCCACCACTTTCCATTTGTTGCTTTGTGTGCCTTATAGAATTGGTTCATTTTTATTGGTGAAAAGCTGTTCTTTGTCTCGCCATAGGGTTTCCACGATCGTGGCAACTGCCCCTGTTACAAGTGCCCTTGCTGTCGAGTTTATGTATGCTTTGTTCGGCGCACTCTTCTTTCTACAGCATTTAGTGGTCCCGTGCCGTTTCTCACTTGACTGCTGCCACTCTCTTTCCCTTTGTGCATAGCTGTAATCTGCTCCAAGCACGAGCACTACCACATGTTCGTGTTGGCTTTTTCTCCTGCCCCCTTCCTCGTCCCTCCTCCTCTCCCTTTCCTGTGTGTGTGATGAGAATAGCGCTCTCATCAGAAAACTCACAAGGTCTTCTGGAAGCTTGGCCCATCTATCGTTGCACTCCGACCTCACTCCCTCTGCTTTAATTACTGGCAGCTTCTCCTTACATGGCTCCAGTTAAAAGCAGCTCTATGCAGGTGTTTGATCATTTAAGTCCATGTAGGCAGCGTATGCGGTTGGCCAGGTGATTTTAATATATGCTCTTACTAAATGTTGTTATTGTAAGGCCTGGTTAGCCGACATAAAAGGTGTGCGCCGATTGCAGCCCAGACTGCTGCAAGGCTGCCCCGAGAAAGCCAAGAGCCAGCAATGCAGGACGGATGCGTCCCAGCTGGGCTGTTGAGCTGCTGGGCCTCTGCTTGGCCCTAACCGCCTCCGCACTGCCCCTTCTTTTTTGGAGCCACCCTGCAGATGCTGAGTGAGCTCTTGGAGTCTGCAAACTTAGGGCTGCACACTTCCAGCCTACAGCCGGGCTCCCTCGCTTCACCGCTCTGTGGTACGGGCTGCGCCTGCGAGACACGGCAATGACGACTGCCTCTTCCCTTTTCTGCCTGCTTGAAAGTGTCACTTTAAAAAATAAATTATAAAATAAAATAAATAAAAAAATACACTCCAGCAAAACACAGCAGTGCAAAGGCTCAACCTTCCCAGAAGTCGCCTTCCTGACAGAGATCTGGCTGAACCCCGCCTCGGCACCTGACATTGCCATAGCGTCCCGGAAGGCTACAAGATCACCCGCAGGTACCGCACTAACGGAGAAGGAGGAGGAATCGCCATCGTCCACAGGAACACTCTGAGTCTCGACCAACACCGACGACACCCTGAGCACCGCCGAACACCTGCACTTCCAGATCCACACCGACCCCCAACACCTCCCTCAGAGGAACCCTGACATTGCCATAGCGTCCCGGAAGGCTACAAGATCACCCGCAGGTACCGCACTAACGGAGAAGGAGGAGGAATCGCCATCGTCCACAGGAACACTCTGAGTCTCGACCAACACCGACGACACCCTGAGCACCGCCGAACACCTGCACTTCCAGATCCACACCGACCCCCAACACCTCCCTCAGAGGAACCCTCATATACAGACCCCCCGGACTCCGACCACAGTTCTGCGACTCCATCGCCGACTTCGTCAGCACACACGCCCTCGCCTCCACGGGCTACATCCTCCTCGGGGACCTGAACTTCCACCTCGAGAACAACAACAACACGATCTCCACCACCCTGATCGACAACCTAGCCAACCTCGGACTCAGACAACTCGTCACAGCACCCACCCACTCTGCCGGTCACACGCTTGACCCCATCTTCTCGGCAGGCCGCCACATCTCCTTCAACCACTCCACCTAACTCCACTGGACCGACCATCGCTTCATCCACTTCACCTTCAAGAAACCCTGCACGCACCACTGCACCCAACAGATGCCTCGCCACTGCTGGAGCAAAGTCACCGAAGACCAGCTAACCCTCGCCCAGAGCTCACCCGCTGAACCCATCCCCCGACATAACACCGCCGGCCGCAACCTCAGACAGTGGATCAACGACTGCGCCAACACCCTCGCCCCGATCAAGAAACCCTCCAACAGTCACACCAAAAAGAAAGCCAGCTGGTTCACTGAAGACCTCCAGGCCTCCAAGCAAACCTGCCGAAAGCTGGAGAAGATCTGGCTCCTTGAACGAACACCGGACAGGCACTCAGCTCACACGAACACCATCCACTCCGGATCTCCGTCGGACCCATGCCCACACCACATCTTCAACAAAGCCAGCACAGCCATCACACCCCATCTGCAGAAAGTCATCAACACCTCCTTCGAGAACCCAAGGACCTCAAGAACTTGAGACCCATCTCCCTGCTCCCGTTCCTGGCAAAGGTCATTGAGAAGACCGTCAACGAACAACTGACCCGCTACCTCGAGGAGAACAACATCCTGGACCCTTCCCAGTCCAGGTTCCGCAGCAACCACAGCACCGAGACTGCCCTCATCGCTGCCACCGATGACATCAAATCTCCCTGCTGGACAACAGAGAAACGGCAGATCTGGATCCTGGATCCTGGATCTGTCAGCCGCCTTCGACACGGTCTGCCACCGCACACTACGAATACGCCTCCACAACGCCGGGATCCAAGAGAAGGCCCTAGACTGGACCACATCCTTCCTCTCCGGCAGAACACAGAGTGTCCGCCTTCCCCCTTCTGCTCCGAAGCTACCGAGACAATCTGTGGCATACCCCAGGGCTCATCCCTCAGCCTAACTCTGTTTTTTTTATTTGTATTTTTAAACATTTTTATTGGCATTTTTCATCATGAAAACAAACATCAAGCATGTCATTGTCGAGCAGCACATCCGTTCCCCCACCTCCCTATCCACTTTTCCCTCCTTTTGATCAAAAACATAGTCCGCATTGTCCAATAGTTCAGTTAAGCCTCTCACCCAGCTCCATCTACAGATCAGCCTTAGTCCCCTCATCCAGTTCTGCTCCTTGACGAGTGAGAGCTCATACCCCCCATGCAGCTCACATCCCTCCATCCAGCCCGTGATAGCGCCTCCACTTGCCCCACACCCTGCCAAATTTCTTGGGGCACCCCCTAGCCTTATACGTAACTCTCTCAGCCGCCATATAGAGGTCCATCCCCCTTCTCCACTCTTCTAGTTGTGGTGTGTCTGGTGCCCCCCACTTCCGGGCCACATCTCTCTTGGCCACCAGTAGGGCCAGCACCAGGAAGATCAGAAAGGGTCTAGCCAGATCCACATCGTTCGTCATTCCCAGTAGGGCAAGTTTGGGTTCTAAAGGTAGGGTGGTCTCTAACACCTCCCCCAGCTCTGTCAGGACCGCCCCCCAGAAGCGTTGAATATTCGGGCATTTCCAGATAGTATGGTAGAAGTCTCCTATGTCATTGCCACACCTCAGACAGCCCGGGTCAGTTATCCTCCCAATCTTGTGTAGGCGCACTCTGTCAAAATAGGTCCTATGAAGGACATTAAATTGGATCAACCGTAGGCAAGATTTAACCGCTATCTCCCTGGGATTCATTAGGACCATACCCCAGTCTACTTCATCCATGTCACCCACCTCTCGCTCCCACGTGTTCCGCAGGTTCCCAAGTCTGTCTGGCCTATTATTCATTATTGTTTTGTATGTAAGGGACACTGCCTTACCGGCGATCCTTTCCTGTAGCAGGCGACCCTCTAGAGGAGATATTCTGGAAGCGCCTCTGTCAGGGCCCCTTCTGCCCTCCACACGTGTCTTAGTTGCATGTATTTAAAGTATTGTGTGTGGTGGAGCCCATATTCCTTGCGCAGCGAGGGAAACGATTGCAGCGCCCCTTTTTTCATCACATCGCCCAAAGTCGACATGCCTATAGCATCCCAACTTCGTAATCCCTTCAACTTATTAAGTTCCTTTAGCCAGGTGCATTTCCACAGTGGGGTTTGTTTTGGTAGTCTGCGTTCCCACCCTATCGTTTTCGTCGCCCTCGTCCATATCCCTAATGTGAGTCTCGTAGCAGGCAGTAGTCTAGCTCTTCCCTTGCCTCCGTATAGATAATGTAGACATGTGTGTGCATGTCAAAAGTAAAGTCCCTATTATCCAAATATGGAAGTACAGTAATAATGCAACCCTTAATGACCACACAAAACCATTGGTACCATAGCCACCATGTTATTCCACAGCATTAGAATTAAAAAACGATATGAAACAGTGGTTAGAAAAAGATTTTGTACAATTTATTCAATATAAAACAATACATTCATCCATCAATATAGTGCCAAAGAATACAATTTAAAAATGTGTAGAATTCACATAAGGAACAATTAAAAAAGATTTTTTTGAGAGTTGTCGACGCAGTGTTTCGGTTTTATTATAACACCTTCATCAGGACAAAGTTCTGGTTAGAAAGAAACATACAATTAGATACAATTTAATGTTTGTTCTATTTTATACATTTTTAGCAAGAATTACAATAAAAACATCAAAATCCTTTATACAGCAAAATACGGGCATTAAAGGCACTTTTACTATTTAACAAAACATGTGGTTTTTTGGGTTTGGTTTATTAAGGGAAGAATTATTTTCTAATGTCAAGCGGGTTGATGGTGCCTCCTAATTGCACACTAAGCTATATGTAAAGATATCATGTTGACATACCTTACTATTTAAAAGAATGATTATCCGCCTCTTTAATCAATTTGAGGTTGGTTTTTTCTTATGATTTGTCAAGTTGCTAAGGATAAGTGCAAAAGTGCTTCAATTCAGTGCACAGACATTAGCTGAGGGATAAACGGTATCATATATTAGTTCCTTCATTTCTTTAATTAATCTTTTATTAAATTACGAGAGGTGAACCCTTTTTACCTTTCAGTCAGTAACGAATATGTTCCTTTTTTTTAATTTTTAAAAGGAGGTCGAGGGAGCCACCGTTAGTAAATGATGCACGGATGATGCTTTTGAACAAAAAAAGGAAAAAGAGTTTTTACTTTTTGGTTCATGCATATTCATGAAGCTAGATCGTTAATAGAGGACAAAGTGAGTATAACTCACCCTCTTGGTAGGACAGGGCGCATGGAGCAGCTTATGACTGGATGCTCGTGATAAAAACGTTGTTTCAATTGCGTTTCTGAGTTATCGCGTCTTCCTATGGTGCTCCTTGTGTGTTCCAGAATATTTGACTTAGGCGGCTCTGTTGTATAAAATCAATAGAGTACAGCGTTTTAGTGTCTAATCTCGCTGGGGGTTTGTAAAGCATATGGCTATTTAAATCAGCGATAATATTTTCAGTCTATGCTGTTAAATGCTTGGCAGTATAGTCTTACTCTTAAAATCGCTAATTTAAACAGATCATCCATTCTTAGTTTAAAAGCGCCCAATTTATCTAGCTAGAGATGCTGGTATTAACTGTTTAGAGACGTTAACCCTAAATCTTAGCTCTGCCGAACAATATCAACATAGATCTAAATAGTTGCGAGGATCTCAACCTTCTGCACTCACATATGATAGCGTGGGCGCTTACTAAGTCTTAATGTCTTTAACGACAGGGATAAATCATGCTACCTTCAAATATTGATTATTTATTTAAAAAATACTGCTTTGTAGACAAATCTTGGAGCTCTATTTTGTTAACTAGCATATTTATTTCCTGCTCTGTGCCATGTTCGAACATTAAACATTATCTTCTTCTGAGATATTCCTGGCTATGAAACATTTAAATATTCCCCATCGGCACAACAATTACTGTTGTAAACCAGTAAAGCTATAATTATATAATTCTATCTCTGTGTCATCAGCCTTGCCTTAGCGGCGATTGGCTGTCTAATAGGAACACTATGCAGAGTTACTTCAGCAATTTAGACTATTTCGCTTACCTGACCATGTGTGTGCATCCATAGTGAGTCTTTCTAGTGCAAAGGTGGGGTGAGTGGCAGCCTAACTCTGTTTAACATCTACATGGCGCCGCTCGCCCACGTCGCCTGTCGGCACGACCTCAACATCATCTCCTACGCCAATGACACCCAGCTGATCCTCTCCCTCACCAAGGACCCCCACACTGCCAAAACCAATCTTCACGAAGGAATGAAGGCCATCGCTGAATGGATGAGGAACAGCCGACTGAAGCTGAACTCGGACAATACGGAGGTCCTCATCCTTGGATCCACCTCTTTGGCCTGGGGCGACTCCTGGTGGCCGACCGCACTGGGAACCGCCCCAACACCAACCGACCACGCACGCAACCTAGGGGTTATCCTCGACTCCACCCTCTCCATGACTAAACAGGTCAACACCGTCTCCTCCTCCTTCTTCAACACCCTCCGCATGCTCTGCAGGATCTACAAGTGGATCCCCGCTGAAACCAGGCCCTCATCAGCAGCAGGTTGGACTACAGAAACACCCTCTACGCAGGAGCCTCGGCCAAACTTCTGAGATGGCTCCAGCGCATCCAGAACACCTCTGTACGCCTGATCCTCGACATCCCTCACCGCAGCCACATCTACCCAACCTGAGAGACTAGGTCAACAAGAGGATAACCTTCAAGCTCCTCACCCACGCACACAAGGCACTCCACAACACCGGATCAACGTATCTCAACAGACGACTCAACTTCTACACCCCCACCCGCCAGCTCCGCTCCGCTGACTTCGCCCTCGCCACAGTCCCCCGCTTCCGAAGAGCGACCTCCGGCGGCAGACCGTTCTCCCACCACGCCGCCAAGACCTAGGACACCCTCCCCATCTACCTACAGCAGACCCAAGACCTGCTGACCTTCAGGAAAAACCTCAAGACCTGGCTTTTCGAGCAGTAGCGGCATTCCCCACCCCAGCGCCTTGAGACCCTCATGGGTGTGTAGTGCGATTTACAAATGATATGATTGATTGATTGATTGAAGGCAATCTCCACCTCATGACCAGACACTCATCTCACATTCCTAGCGGGCCTGAGGTGTCACCTCCCCATGACAGCTCAGGTTTGTTTTGGGCTTGCCGTGGGCAGTGTAACTGGAGCTGCAGAGGCAGCATGAGAAGTGCACTGGTTCAAAGCAGGGCTGTGGGTTTTGCAAGGGACAGCGGTATGTGGATGCAGAACATTCACTGACACCTTGTCCACATGAGTAGTATGGGCATTCATTGGCTCTGTCTGGTTTGGTTCTTAAAGGGTAAAGCACTTTAGGGATGCTGGTGGTGTAGGGGTACAGCATTACATGGCCATTAGCCTTTGAACTGCCCCAGATAACGTGAGAGAGGTGCAGGTTGTAGAAGCTCCACATGATATCATGAGCAGAGAACTTAGGCTCGGCCTGCAGGCACAGGAGGAGGTTGCTGAGGCTTGGCGTGGCACAGAGTGCCATGGGAGCAGGGCGAGGCTGCTAAGACTCAACTTTTCCCAATTAAATGGGTAGAAAGCTTTATCTGTGCATGCAGGCTTCTAGAGGAGTAATTTGGTGCTTAATTTGTGAATTAATAAGTGCCGGGCGCAGACCTTTTTGCTCAGAAACTACTGTCAGCGTTGCAGACAGTTGTCGTGCCGAACACCAAAACTGCATAGACATGATTTACCCTCATGCATCTTTTTTTTTAACACTTTATTTTGCATTTTAATGATAAACTATACGATACATTTGCAGTATTGCAGTCAAGCACGTAAATGACATTAACATTCCATAGCACATTGTTGGTTCCATTGTATTACAGTTCTATAAAGGGAAATGTATATCAACATCTTCGCATCTTAATATCAAACAATCATTTATGACAGTTAACAGTTTCAATGTCTCAGCTGCATTTCAATTCCATAGCGCACAAGGCTGTGGTATAGTGTTCATTGTGATGCATTAGGTCAAAAGCGGGCGTGGTATGGTGTGTGTGTTTAATAGAAGATTCCTACCCCACCCCTGTGGGGACAATGCCCTGCTTTTGTTGTGTAGGCGGGTCTTGCTGTTGTTCCTCTAGGTATGCTCTGAAAGGACCCCAGATGTCTCTGGGTCTGGTGGTAGAAGGGATTGTGCTGGCATAAAGTTTGCTTCTCGTGGAACATGACTCCAAGCTACTAAGCCAGCCTTTGATTGTGGGAGCTGACTTGCCACCCCAGTGAATTGCTACTTCTCGTTTGGCCAATAATAAGCTCATGGCTACAAACCGTCAGGGTTTCTTGGGTATCTGGACCACGTATCCCAGGCGTGCAATCTCGGACAGGGGGGTAATCGTTATCTTGACCATAGTGCCAACGACCCTGTGCAGTTCTACCCAATAGGAGTGGATGCGCCAGCATGTCCAGGCCAGGTGGGCAAAGTCTGCATATGGGGCCATGCATCTAGGGCAGCTGTGTGGCCGGGAGGGGTCTATTCTATGAAAGCCGGGCTGGAGTGGCGTTCGTTCTGCGGAGAAATTTGAAATGGATCAATTTGTGGGGGCTGTTAAGCAAGACATTTTGGGTCACTGCGCAGCATGCATCCATTGATCGTTTGTTATGGGGTTCCAGAGGTCCACCTCCCAGTCTCTACGGATCTTGGCGTCGTCTATGGGGATAATGTCTGCACAGGCCTTGTAGAGCTTGGAGATGATGTGTTTTCCCTTAGTGCTATCTAACACTATTGTTAGCGGTGGGAAGGATGGTGGTTCAAGGGGGAAGTCGGGGAAAGTGGCATGTATCACCAAGCGAATAAGCGATAGAATGAACCATCCATAAATGTGGCATCTGGGAAGCGGGACTCGTCTCCAGTCTCGAACACATGGCCCTCCGGGAATAGGTCACCTATCTTTGCGATGTTGAATTTTGCGCATGTTCCTTGTATAATTTTTTCACCCGTTATTAACAGCCACTGGGGTTTCGGAGTGGAAGTGAGGAAGCATAGAGAAAGGGTGTATTGGTAATCCTCCACAGCTTCTCCCAGGCCCAACTAGTGGTGGAGACAGTTTGGATGTCTTTGGGGTCTCTGGGGAAGCCCGTCGGCAAAATGGAAGCCAGTGTTCCCGGGAGAACTAGATCAGCCAAGCAGGCACCATCAAGCGATCAACGGTTTGCTTTGTCGACGCTCCTGCCGGAGCCCCGAGCTCAGAGCCTGACAAGACCCGGACTTCCAGACTTCCAACAGCCCGATCCACAGTCACAGCAGAGCTGAGACCTGTGGAGGCGACGAGAGACGTGGGACCGGCCATCTTGGAAAGCCAGCGAATTGCTTTCCGTGCAACTTCTGAGGCACCCTCGAACTTGTGCATTAGGGATTGAGAAGCCCCAGCCCCGAGCACCAACTGCACCGAAGATCAGCCCTCCACACTCCACGAGTTCTGCGTGGGGCCCTTCTGCATTTTCCTGCTCGATGCGTCTGTCCGGTCACTTGCCCATTGGCTAGTGGCCTCTGTGACGACGAACCTTTTGATTTACACCGCTGGTCTGGTTGCTGCAGACTGGCCCTTGCTTCCCTGAAAAGGAGAAGTCAATCAGACCTTGCTGGTCTGATCCGTAAGCCATCTTCGATTCCTGCGTGGGTTGCCTTTGCCAAGGCTTGTTGACTCCAATCCGGAAGCCGACAGCAAGAGCCTTCGTGGGACAGTCCGTATCCAGCTCCTGGTCATCGTCGACACCTCCTGGTCCACATGGCTGCAGAGACAAGCTTCACGACATCACCTGATTGCTTCGCGAAATCACCTGGTTCCTTCCTGGTTCCTTCCTGGTCACTGGCTAGTGACCCAGACTCTGTCCCTCTGCTTTCAGGTACTCTTCATCCTCGATCCGCCCTTGGATCCACCCGGAAACTTCCCTCCTGGTCGCCAGCAGCATCTTTCTTCAAGGCTCCATAGGATTCAGCGACGAAACCCGACACACTTTGACACCTATGCACCCGCTTCCTGTGGGTGAGGTAACGCGAGTACTTCGGTGCTCCTGTGGGTATTTACTATCCTAGTGTCTAACTTTCAAGTAGCTTTCTCCTTGTCCATCCGGAAGTGACCTAAAAGAGCTAGTTTCCAATTCTTTCGTTCCCATTCTAACGCCATGGTAACTCGTGTGTGTGTAAAGACACTGCACGCGCATCCCGTGGGCCTCCTGCTCCCTATTCTTTGGTAGTACAGCGTAGCCCCAGCAATTCTCCAGGCCCTAGGCCTATACTTTGTTCGTGACGTGGTTCTTATACCACTATTTTAGTATATGGTTTGAAGTGCCCCTAGGGCATTACTGTATTTTGTGCAACTTATTGTATTATAATTGAGTATCTTGTTATGTGCTTGTGCCTCTGACCTCATAAAGAGTTCAGAGGATTTATTTAGTAATAAATACATATATTGTATATATATAACCTGTGTGGTGTCCTTTCACTTGGTATTAAAAGGGATTGCATATGGTAAAACAGCTGGCTTCACGCGCCCTCTTGCGTTTAGCCTAAGACTGCTTTGTCCATGCTACCACTAGGATAGCTGGTCTATAAAGTTGACTTTACAACCATCACAATAAGGGTTGTTTGGACTGATACAAGGTGCCCACTAGAATAGTGGACATCACATATCAGGCCAACTTTTCACACAGTGACACCAATAATGGGCCCGTATTAAATTGTAGGCCTCTGTGTAGGTGTTTTTCCTGAAAATGCCGAACCAAGGGGTCCTCAGCTAAAATTAATAATAAGCGCGAGAGTGGGCAGCCCTACCTTGTGCCTCACGGCAAGGAGAAAGGAGCTGACAGGCTGCCATGTAACCTGAGCCGGGAGGTGGGTTGGCTACAAAGCCAGTCGGCATGCCCATTCTCTCCATGATGGACAAAAAGAAAGGCCACTCTAATGAGCCAAAGGCCTTTTCAGTGTCTAGCAGAATCGCAGCCGCTGGTACCTCCAGAGTGATTCTGTGGAGGGTGGCAAATAGGGTCCGGAGATGAAATGCAGTAGAACGATGGGGGATGAAACCGGACTGTGCTGAGGAATTATAGATTCCATTAAGAGAGACAAACGGTTTGACATAACTTTGGCCAGTATTTTGTAATTTAAGTTCAGGAGTGAAAGTGGTCTATACGAGCCGCAAAGTTGGGGGTCTTTGCCAGGTTTAGGGAGGTGTATTATGACCACCTCACGCAGGGTGGGTGGTAAAGCCGGTCTTTCCAAGGCCTCTGCATAGACCTCTAAGAGCTGCGGGATCAGCAAATCCTGAAATGCCTTGTAAAATTCGTCCTTGAAGCCATCCAAGCCGTGGGCGGAAGATGACCTCAGGGTAGTTATGGCTTTATTAACGTCTGTATCTAAAATGGGGGCTGCCAGAAAGTCTTGCATGCATTTCTCGAGGTAAACGAGTGCAGTCTCCGACAAATAGGACTCTTGGTCTGTGTGATCTGGGCCCAGTCTGGAGGGGTACAGGGTCTTGAGATGAGACAGAAATTCTCTCTGGATTTCGAGTGGATTGGTAGTGTGTTGGCCTGTTTGTGTGCGCAAGTCAGTGACATATGCCTTACCATATTGGGGCTGATCATCTGCGCCAGTACTCATCCTGGTCGGTCACCCTCACCATACTGTTTGGCATTATTGTATTTCCCCATGAAGAGGATCTCTCGTTCTGCCGTATCCTTGTATTTCGTGAGAAGGGTCAGTCTTCTCTTGTCAAGGTCGGGGTCGTGCGCCGCCAGCTGCCTAGTGTCTATTGTTGTAAGGTTGTGTTCTAATCGGGCTAATGTTCTGCGTAGATCGCGAAGGACACCGGCATGTTTGGAAATACACACACCTCTTATGTATGCCTTAAAACCCTCCCACAACATCGCTGCGGAGTCGACAGAGCTGGTATGGATGGCAAAGTATTCCTCAATGGCTTCACGGATATCGTGTTGGAACAGATCGTCGTCTAGTATAGTGATAAAAACAAAACCCCTCCCACCACCCCCCTCCCAGCCTCCCCACCCAACCAGAGAGGCGATACCATATTAACCAAGAAAGCCAGAGTACCAATTGCATCCCAAAAATGTTGAAAGCGTCACGTTCCAGTGACTTTCTCCGTTCACAAAACGGATGCGAGGTGAACACCAATGGAGGGGTGACATCGCCCCTGCCGTCTCCTGGCAATCATAGTGAAGTATGACATAAAGCAATTTCTCAATGTTAATGGTCAATAGAGCTTACTGGCCAAATAGAAAGTTCAAATGGGGCCTGTTCCGGAGAAGAGTTCCATACTCGCCTCGGAGCCGCTACGGGGAGGAGAGGACCTGTTTTCTTCGCGGGTTGACTTGGCGTTGAGCTTGTACGTACGACAAAATTCCTATGCCTCTGTGGGGGTGTCGAAGACACGTGACCGTCCATTGATCTCAACGTGCAGTGTAGCGGGGTATAGCATGCCATAGTTTAGGCCTAGGTTTCTGAGCGTGGCCTTGACTCCATTGTACTTGCTCCGGGCCTCCTGGATCATTATGGTGAAGCCTGAAAATAGCAATAGTTTAGATCCCTGCCGGATGGTTTTGCCTCGTTCACGGGCCATTCTGAGAGCTGAGTCTCGGTCTCTGAAGTTCATGAGTCACGCAATGATGGGTCTGGGTGGGCAGCCAGGGTTGGATCTAGGTCCTAGTGACCGGTGGGCCCGCTCCACCACAAACCCCGGGGTGAAACAATCTTTCCCAAAGAAATCAATCAAGATTGATTCCACAAATCTCTCCATTCGCCCTGTGGCTGTGGACTCTGGAACTCCAAGTATGGGAATGTTATTGTGCCGACTTCACGCTTCCAAATCCTCATTTTTAACTGCCACTTCTTTAAGGATGTGTTCTACCCTGTCCAGACGTTTGAGCGTTTGCACCGTCCCATCTTCCAGATTGGAGGTGCGCGATTCTACTACATCTAGCCGCCTGTCGTGGGCCTGTATTTTGGAGCCCAAATCCGCAATGTGTTTATCCAAGGTGTCAAAGCGCACGTCCAAGGCTCTAAACCCCACTCTCATTTCCTGCTGGAGCGAACTCATGGTGCCAGGAGGATCCTCCAGTGTGTTGGCTTGTTGGCCGCCTTCCGCCATGTTGGTGACTTGTTCCGGGGCTGTGTCGGGGACTTTCTCAAATGGAAGTAGCCGCTGTTTGGGGTCTTTGCGGCCCATGCCTTGCCCGGGTCAGGAGGTGGGGGTGGGCGTATGTTGTTTGGACAGGCGATTGCGCAAATCGTATCACAGGCGGTGTGGGCACCTTGTCGGGGTCCAGCAACTCTGAGAGGGAGTTGTGTTTTGTCGTCCAGGCAGGGTTTGCAGCGCCGATTGGAAGTGTGGGTCTTTCATTGCTTTCGTTCCCAGCGCTACAAGAGTCAACTGCGCCAGTCTGGAGGTTGGATTGACCAGGATCCGGGCGGTATGTGGTTGGCCTGCTTTCAGATTAGTGGAGTTGTAAGCGCTGGGATGTGCGGAGGGGGCTGCTGGTGGCCGTCTGTGTGAGTGATCCAGGGAGATGCCACAGGGGGGGGGGGGGGGCAGCCGAGCGCCAGCAGTCAAGGAAGTGGAGCCGCTGTATACGGGTGCTCTCCCTGCTTTGCGCGGGAGTCCTGGAAATTGTGTGCCTCTTGTGTGCCCAAATGTTGTCTCCCCATGCGGTGGTCAGAGCTCCGGAGCGGTCCGGGACACAGAAGGCCGCCCGCGCCTCGCTCCAGAAGCGATCTTAAAGCCTCCGGAGCCGAGCCCCGCTGCCTCACCTCTCCCCGATTGCGTGGGGTCAATGTCGCTTGCCTCCTCTTCAGTCGCTCTTAAAACTGCGATCTCGATCCCGCCGCCATGTTGGTGTCAGTGTCAGCCCATGTCCTCGGCAGATCTATGCCCGCAAGGCGTCGATCGAGCAGCTGCTGACTCTAATACGGACCAGAACAGTTCAGGTGTACATCGCTGTGAAAATCTCGATCAGCGGCCGTGCTGGAATGCTGGGAATGTTGTGATTGCCGGGACGGCTGACGGAGCTTCAAAGCCGCGCGGCCATCTTGGTCCGCGGCTTGGCCACGCCCCCACCCTCATGCATCTTTAATCCATCACCAGACACTCCATACCCCCCAAACCCACTCCTGATCGTTCTTTTTCGCTCCTGCTTTCTCTCTTTGTTTCCCTTTTTCCTCCACTTTTAGCCCTTTTGTGCTTTTCTCTCTGATGAAAACAAATGAGTGCTGGTGTCCAAACATAAGTGCCTGTGGGCCCCACCTCTAACCACCAGCTCAATTTAAGTGCTGGGTTCTATAGGGCTTGCCGGGCTCTGGCTTGAATAGGGCCGATTGTTATGATCCCTTTAGAAGGGTGTGTCCTGGTCCAGCGAAGAGCAGTGGAGACTCCGTCCGGCACAGTGTTCCATGGGCAACAAGCAGGCGTGCGACGTGTATAACTATCAGCTGTGAAACATGGCCATAATTAAAGAGGAATGTACATACCATACAGAATATGCGTACAAACTCATTAGAGCTGTAAAACTTTGAAATCATGATACCTTGGGGGCTACGCTGGGCACTTCCTGCGTCGAGGGCCTGCGGCAGCCAGACTGGTGGTGGCCTGCCTCTGCAACCCAACTCAAACCTCTATAGATGCCAAGGTTTCAGATTGCTCATGTGTGACATGTTCACAATTTCAGTGTAATTATGAGTGACAATCAAATGAATGAGTGACACTTTCTCGTGAGCAAAATCGAGCAATGAAGACGAGGAAAACCTATAAGCCCTCAGGAGAGTAAGGATGAGGCATGCATAGGTCACTGACAGGCTGTATAATTTCAAAAAGACTTCAGCTTGCTCAACCGTATGAAAATCATTAGCAGTACGGTCCGCACCGGTCCGGTGCATTGCCTGCTACCTGCCCAGCCCCCCAGCTGGCACCATATTACACCAGCCCCAGCCTGTCGCAGAGCTACACTACATGCTCTGCTGGCTTAGTGACCTCTCCACTCTGGTACATGTACTATGACTTAGTGAAACATCCTTCACCAGATACATGGTACTTGGCAGGGCTGATAACACAATATTCTACACCCCTCCGCTTTCCTGTCATTTTTTTTTAGTTTAGAAAGCAAATCAATGTTCCTTTTCTGGGTCTTCCCTTCAATGCTTCCATGTACAGTGCAGTAGTGACTGCGATTCCCTGTGAAGACCGTACACTGCACCCACAAGGGCATGTAATAGAAGAAGTACTAACATGTTATAAAGAATGGAAGGACATAATGCCTGGCTGTCAAGGAGTATAAGCAATTAATCAAAGGGGAAGACGGAGCGAGCACAAGTCTTGACCTCGACTCCACGAAACAATGAGCATTGATCTCCTCTCGTCCCCCGAGGAAGCGATGACGCTGTAAAACAAGTTATAGGTACTATATACAAATAACCATCCAGTGACCCAATAGCTCATTGCGAAGAAGGGTAAGTGCAAAACTTACCTCCGCATGTCACCAACTACTTACTTGCCTTAATCTGGTCCTGAAGAAAGCCCTCCGACCCGACAGGGCAGCATAAGGGCTGAAACATGTTGACCACTCACATTCTCACAATAGGTGCTATAGAACAGTAGCCCTTCTAGACACACATCATCTCTTTATTTTTTACCTTGCCCCATCTCCAATAGAATAAAGACTCATTTTGGAGAGATGGAGGTAATTTTAAACTCACTTTGCTTTCATTTCTTATCACTACTGTATCACCAGTTGGTCTCCCTCCGGGTGGAGGAAGGCATACGATAAAACCCCATGATGATGCTTTTCACGTAGTTACAAAAGCGGATAACCAAGATATACCTCTCAGTTCTACTGTACGTGAAAGAGGGTTTTTATAAGACGGTTAATACCGAAGACCCTGGTAACACTACAAGACAAGTGATCCATTCCTCTTTGAATAATTGCTCATCTCCTGGAAGCTGAATGGATCTCAGCTTCTCTCTTCCTTGATTGATTAAGAGATGTCAAGGAGGATAGACAAAGTTACTTGTGTTTATTTGTTTATATAACACAAAAAGCATTACTACATTACCTCGAAGCACTTTTAGAGAGAGATCAGGGGTGTGAGCGGGTTAAAGTTGCTCTACTTTTTGATGTTGGCTGATGGGATTACATTTAGCCAGATATTTAATTTCACTTGTGTGGTATAGGTAATGAGTCACCATAAATCATTATTCTGACAGTGCCTTGTTTTGGTGTGAAGCCTGTTGGCAGAAGTAAGGGTGCTTCATTTGGTTCCGGCATTGAGCATCTTTTGTATGGGCAGTCACTACTTGTCTACTGGGCTACAATGCTATGGAGTTCCCAATGTCGAGACTTGGCTGCCTGAAAAGGCGGGTTCTTTGGTTTGTCCTGAATAAGCAGGGGCAATGTGAATGCGCTGGGGGAGGTTGGGCCCATTACTGAGAAGTCAGTCTCTTCTTTACTTTTAGTGAATTCTGAAAATGTATGCGAGCGTGGTATATACATCACAGATGATGAGCCACATCGCACATGATGAGCCAATGCTGAAATCCCAGAAGGAAAATACAGCCATTAATGAGTCACTGGCTACTAGCTCCCGTGAGTGAGACTTCCTCATTAACTGAGATGAACAGGCCTGCAATCGGCCCACGAGCCCTCAGAGATGTTAAATATTTCCACACTCATGCACACTAATGCCATGTGTGTTCATCAGATTGACCCATGCTATCTTTTGAGGCTGTGCATGATATATTCTCCAGGGTAGCGCAATACTGTGCTGCATACATGTATGGACTCCGCTGCAAAGCAGCTAGGGATTTGACAGCCTGGATTAGCCTGAGAACCATAATCTACTGAAACACTACAAATGCTATTTAACCACCCTTCGAGCATCTTTGCCCCTCACCGCACCACACTAGCACATACAGGGCAAATAGCGTCTGTGGTTGTTAACAGTTTTAGACATTTTTTTTTTCTTTATGAAGACTGCTTAGATTTTAAGGTGACCTATGTCTGATGATGTTCTTCTTCCAATTCTGTTATTTGTAACCCACAAGAGTAGGTCTTGTCTGTTCACTTTAATTCTTATAAGATTTGGCCTACTGGTCCCAGTGTGCTATGTGTTGTTGGAGTGAGTGGGCATGTGAGTGGGACTGCATGCCTAAACACTTATAAGGTCCCAAAGGCGAGACCTATCTGCTGAGCCAATGCTTGTTAGAGGTTAAGGTTTTTCTTCCCAATGTGTGCTCTGGTTCTGCAGAGCTGTTTAGCCTCTGGATTCCTTTCTGATCTTGTATCTGAAGAGGCCGGGAAGTCGTGATGGGAGAAAGGATTAGTATGGAGAATATGAAGGTCGGGTAAGAAGAGATTTCCTTCCTTGACTAATTAAGGCACCGAGCCAGGATTGAGTTGCTGTGAGAAATTGGAGTATTAATCCAGGGGGTGAAAATCCACCTGAAATAATCACAGTCCTTGTCAGGGTGAACCACTACAGTCACTAAATAAACCTGTGCTTAACCCTCTGGTAGCTTGAGACTACCCAGTCAGGCTTAACTTCGAGGCAATGTGCAAAGTATTTATGCAGTACTCAAATAGTAATAAAGTGAAACCACAACAAAAATCCCAAACCAATTTTGAAAAATAGAGAATATTTATAAATAAATGATACCAAAACACCATAAATCCAATTAGTGGAACCGCAAATAGTAATTTCGAAAGTTTGAATAAAAATGGTGCTAGCCATGGTTACCTAGTTGCACTAGAGTGGGTAAAAGCCACAAGTTAAGACCGACCTAGATGGAGCGCGGGTCAGATACAGGGTCCAGGTTCGTCTTGGTGGAAAGTTTACCTTCTGACTTAGAAACTTTTATGGAGATTAAAATTAATGTCGATGAGTCGGTGAGGCAACATGCAAGTTTGATCCGATGCAGGGCTTGACAACTGTGTGCTCGCTGAAGAGCAGGGTCCTTGTGATTGTCGACGAAGGCTGGAAAGCTCTCATCTGGCGAAGTCTGTGCCCTGGAAGGCCTCCGTGCCAGCCAGATGCTGCTCGGCGTCTTTCCAGATAAAGCCTGTTTTGTTATGGCTTAGATGATTTCTGGAAGCCAGATCTCCTTCAGTGGGGAAATAGCAAACTGAGGCTGACTGGCAGTTCGATGGCTTCACCTTCGTCAAAGGTCCTATCCTGGCAAAAAGTTTCGAACTCACAGACCTTGAAGTTTGGGACAGGAGGTGTACATTCCAACACCAGCCAAGGGTGCAGGACCTGTTGGGCACCACTTGGGAATTAGGACTCATTCAGCAGCAGCTAACAGCAGTGTCCACGGCAGGTTCCGTTGGTACTAGTCAGCTAGGCAGTTGAATGGATGAATTTATACACCGTGAGAGGTGCCCTACTACGAGCCTTACCATCTCTGCTCTAATGGGGGAAATTGGTGCCTGGGATTTGCGTGTCCCACGCTGTTCCTGGGTCTGGCACGCTTGCAAGGGGACCCTCATTATGTCTGCTCTGCGATCTAAGAAGGACCGGACACCCTGGGAAATGCTCAGCAGGCCTGCCGCTGCTGGGTCTCCTATAAGTCCCCCACGCTCAACACTGACCTCCAATTGGAGGCAGAGGATCCTGACAGCACGGCCACGAAATCCTTCATACCTAAGCTTTTCACGTCCCTCCGGTAAGACTTACAGATTATGAGAATCCAGCTCTCTGCGGATATGCTGGACATGCATCAGGATCTCAAGGAAGTGGGAGACAGGGTGACCACCATGAAGGAACAGAAATCTGGGAGGGATGAGGAGCTGGAGATGATGCAGCAGGAGGTCCTACGGCTTAAGGAGCAACATATCGAGTTTCAGGCCCACGCGGAGGACCTGGAAAACCGATCCCATTGAAACAACGTTCATGTCCGTGGGGTTTCAGCCCAAGCAGAGGGAAAGGACTTACGGGAGTACATTGAGGCCTTGTTTAGCCACATCCTGAGATTCCCTGAGAGTACGGAGATTAAGGTAGACCGTGTACATCGAGTTTGCTTACCCAACCCTTGCAGCAGACATTCTTGCATGTGTGCACGATTTCAACTCAAGGAATCAATCCTCCACCAGGCCCAGGAGGCCCACCTGATCCAGTTCAGAGGCCACTTACCAGTGGTATATCAGGATTTGTCCACAATTTCACTTCAGAAGCGAAGAGAATTTTGTTCTGTCTTCGAGCATCTAAGAGAAGTGGGGATAGCGTACTCTTGGGGGCACCCCTTTCACCTCATCTTCCGTTACGAGGGCAAATTGCGGCAAATACGATCCCGCAGGTAGGCACTCGGTGTCATTGGATTCAGGGAGGAGGCGACTCCTGAGGGAGGGCCAGCCCACCGGATGACATGGGCCATAACCAGCACTGGTGGCACAAGAAGAAAGAGTCCCTGGGAGGCACAAACCGGACACTGCTACCATTGTTAAAGAAAGGCAAGTAGTACTGACCCCTCTGGGAGGTTCGCAAGTGCAATCAGAGGCTCCCTGAAATCGCTATGGAGTGTCAGGCAGGAGGGCTTCGGGCTGGCAGAGTCAGAGAGGCCCGCCAGCCGCACAGTTATCTTCTTCTGATCCCCGAATGGCTGACTCTCTGCAAAAATGATCTCACTGTGAAGCTCTGTTCTCACCACTTGTTTCACTTAACGTTACTGGCTTGTGTTTGTTTGGGGTTTTCTGCACCAAACCTACCTCAGCATGCCCCCTTGAAGGTGCTTCAACAATTCCCTACTGCTTATAATGTATCTGAAACCTCAAAGCGAGGCGTGCAACCCTCTTCCACAACCTTTTTCAATAAGGTAAGCCTCTGTTTTGGAGGTGGTTAATTAATTTCAATTCAGTGGTATTCTGTTGACATGTTATTGCTATGTTTTTTTTTTTTTTACATGCTCCTTTATAAATAATTAGTATGTACATGTTTATATGTATCTCTATTTATAAGTATATTTAATAGTTATTTATAAAATACCCGCCATCCTCAAAGTTTAAATTTGAATAAATATTCTTCTTTGGTAACTGCTAACTATTTTGATTCAAGCATGTGAATCTATGAAAAATCCAATACTGGATAAGAAACAAGTTAATTAGTTGTGTTCAGAAAACCTACATTATGTACTTTGGAACAAATAATATAAACAGATCGAACTTCTTTTAGTACTACTAAGTATGTACATTATTTCTGGTCTGTACATCCTACATTCTTTGGTTGCTGCAATTTTATTTTACGGAATCAGTGCAAAACATATATTATCTTGCATTGAATCTTAAGATGCAAATATTCATATTTCTTTTTGCACATATTGTTGCTATGCACAAAATGTATTTTCCTTTGATCACATTCATGTGAAGTTGTAACATTCAAAACCCATCTTTCTGTATGGAATGCCTCCTGATGAACAAATGGAGAAGCAAATGTTCTCATGTTCTTTCAGGACTCTTTTGCTGTCCATTAGGGTTCCTTCTTATTTAGTTTGAACGATGAGAGGAAGGGGTAAGAATATTTTTTTGTTTTAAAGTAACCAATTGTGTAATACTGCATCCTTATTGAGTCCCTGCTTGGCTGTAGCAAATGTCAGAATTAGTTCACCTTCCTGTTTCCTTATGAATTTTTATGTAATTTCTCAATTCCATGGAAAGTGAATGTTTGTTAGTGCAAATTTTGTTTTTAATAGTGTTCAACTAATGGTAGTTTTATCTCCGATTTCTGAATATTCCGGTAATGTTCTTTAATTTGGCCTTTAAGTGCTCTGATGGGGCTATCAATGTAGTGTTTGTTCCATGGACATACAATGTTGTATCTAACATATGTGCTGTTGCAATTAATCATCCATACTTTGATATGGTGTTGTGGACCTGTATCATCTATTTAGTGAGTTTGTTATCACAAAGCTTACCGATAGAGCAATTGCTACATGTGTAGAATCCTTTAGGCTTGTCCAAAAAGTTGCTTGTTTTTCTTCTCTCATCATTGAAGAATGAATAACAAAGTTTTGCCTCAGATTAGGTGCTCTTTTAAAATGTTTCTGGGGATCTGGTCGAACACCCTCTTGTAATTGTGGGTTGTCAGTTAATTATGAGCAGTGTTCACTTAAGATTTTTTTGACATAATTTCCATTGCTATATTCCGTGACAAAGTAAATGGTACTGTACAATTACAGATTGTGTTCTTTGGGACCTTACACTAAGAACATACTAACCTTGAAAAACACACACTCACTAAAGTAAAGTTCAAATGAATTAAGAGGAGGAGATGGCCCAACCCTCATATGAGTGTCATATGTTTTCCCCATGACAAATCACTGAACATTAAATATCAAAGGTGCTAAAGAACAGGCAGTGCGAAGTCGACCTAAAACTATATATATTATTTTGCCCAAATTAGAGTATGCAATTGAGTGCTGCTTTGGGCAGCCAGCAAAAAAAATCTTTTGCCAGACTCCAACTCCTTCAAAACATGGCAGTAAGATTTATCTTCGGGCTCTGCAAAAATTATCATGTAGCGATGGCTCATTGTAAACTATGTTGGTTGCCAGTCCGTAGAAGAATCAAGTCAGCCTACCGGACCTAGTCTACTATACATTACATTACCCAGAAGCACAACCTATTCAAGTGTGAATTTTAGCCTATTTCTAGGTCTCGTGTTTGGCAGCGCATGCGCTGCATGCGCTGTCTCTGCGAGACTCAAAGTAATCTGTATGTTGGCTTCAACTTTGTGTAATTTCTCCTGCCCCTTGCGATTGGTTGAAATCTGGCATGCTGTTGTTTTCTTGCCTTCTGTTGGCTGTTGCACCTTTGGTAACTTCCTTGTAGTCCCGAGGCAGCGGCGCCTAACTACAGTTTTCCTCCGCTTCCTGGCACTTAATTGCCTGCAGTGTGCCATCTGTTGTTTACCCCTCCCTGACTAACGTGTGAGACCCTGCCGACAAATGTAAGTTGTGGTTGGGGGCATGGCCCCCCTCTTCTCCCTCCTCGGCCTTGTTTAATATCCTGTTTATAAGTCTCCTTTGCTCCATCCATACTCTTTGTACTCTTTCGTTAGCTGCTGTTCAGAGGCAGGTTAGTCGCGCAACGCCCATTGGACTCAAAGGGCTTCAGCCCCCCGTGTTTGTCAGCCCGGGCTGAGACAGCTTCCCTGGCACACACACAGCCGCACCTGAGCACTTCACAGGTCTTTTAAAGACCATTTGCATGTTAATGAGGCTTCGTTGTTGTTTTACCCCTTCTAAGAGCCCCTGCAGCTCCACTCTACCTATTGATTAAAGTAACAAGGCCAGGGTGGGGATGTCAACCCTGCAGATGCCTCTGCACCCGTTCCTGTCCTCGTCTCACCACCTTAACTGCCCCAGTCCACTAAAAGGTCAACCACAGAACTATCCAGTTCACTAGGTGGGTGGCACCACCAACCTGCTCCCACCACTCAGTGAGCTGACAGAGCCAGCCATGGCCACACACACTGGTGGCACATATGGTTGCACGGCTGAACAATCACTCCATGGCCACGGCTGGAGGGAGCAAGCGGTCACTCTTGTTGCATTATGGTGGGGATGATGATGATTTTCAGGCTGTTCCGTAATCTCTCGATCACTTGTGGCGGTACAACTATGAAGAGGGCAGTGATCACCTTTAATGTGCATTTTGAACCACTGCGGAAACCAGACTCTGAAAGCTTCATCATGGCACAAGTTCAAAACACAATTTGAGAGTGAGCTGCGGTTAGTGGTCAGAAGAAGGGTGATGGACGTGTAACCCGCAACAACATATTCTGCTTCAAGATGTGATAAGGAAAAGCTATCTGAGAAGACTTAGAGAGCATCCACAATCCAGGCAACATCGATAACCAGCCCGTCAGCCCTCTTCATCACATTGGATGCCAGGACCAACTCAAGAGAACCTGCGCCTCCACCAAGAGATTGTGGTGTATCTTCAAGGCCGGACCCAAGTCCATCTCAAAGGCTGTAGGACGATATTTGCTGAAAAGAAACTAGAATAACAACTTTGGGAAACTTTTGTATTTGTTGTTAGGAAGAGATATAGCGAGTCCATCCTATACACCTTAACACACACTACCATGCAACCTGGCATTCTTGTGCAGCATCAAAGTATAATTAAAGGATGCCTGGGTGCATGCACTCAGACTGTGCATGCCTCTAACTGGTGTCTGCTCAGTCCTGTTGCCATGCAGCACGAGGTCTACTCCCAGCAACACAGTTTTACCTTTGGAGAGACTCAATAGAAATACATATACACATACATACTCAACTGACGATTAGCTTTAATGTAGGCTTACATATGTGAACTAAAATAGCTTGGGGCAAAACTCCTGAATATTATTCACAAGGGCTCGTTTGCAATAATGTCCACTCTGTATAACTTTCCAACTTCTGAAGTCTACTGCAATCTATTGTCTCATATAGACACTTGACAGAAAGCTTTCTCCGCTAACCAGTGCAGGAAACAAGCATATGCAATGCAATAGGTCTCGCATTATTAAAGTTTGAGCTATTGGTGTTGCATTATTTAGCAACGCCAATAGCTCAAACTTTAATAATGCGATACCTATTGCATTGCAAATGCTTGTTCTATTTTCTTAGCACCCTCGTCTCTCTTCCTCCCTCCACATGGCTGTGGTTTCCCGCCGTAGATGCAGTTGCCTAAAAGACCTAAAAGACCTAGGCTTTTCAGTGTTGGCACCCAAACTACTGTTTTCTCTTTGCTGTATTGCTGAATATGACTTCCCAGAGCCTTAGACAACCATCATTTCCTTAAGCTTCTTGTCAAGAAAGTGCTCACTCAGCTTTGGGGCCTAGATGCCCGTGTCATGAACATGCACTGATAACTACCTTACTGATTGATTGAGTCATTCATTATGCATTACATGTTTAAACAGAGGCATGCATTCGCTACAGTTACCCACCATATCTCAAACCATTTGGAATGTTTCCTTTGGTGGTAAATGTGAGTGGGGCGGAAGGTACCTTGTTTGGTGTGAGAAGGCTGCAAAGAGACCGTAGAGGGATAGGAAGGACCTTAAAAGCCACTGACTGATGGGGTGGATGTGGCCTAGCAGGATTATTAACGACTCACTCCCTTCCCCTCCCCTCCCCCCAGCTCCTCACCCAACCATTACTTGAGAAGTGGGGTTGGTGGGATTGGGAAATTGTAGCCTATTCCCAAATTGATTTTATCTCATGGATTTTCTGGCTGGAAAGAATTGGTTCTGTGTTCCTTCACCTGGAGAATCTGACCGCGAGAACACCAGGCCACTAAGACATGAGTGCAATCCCACCCAGAGACACAGCTCCACCCACATGTAAACAAACAGTGCTTAGATGATAGGAGTGTGCAAAGAAAGTGCTTCTAATGCACTACAACCTGCAATCAGACTGTTAAGGGTAAGTAATTTTTTGTGTTTTTGGTAGACAGATAACATGCTTTTTGATGTTTTAATTAAAATGAATATTATAGGTATACCTTGGATTGGAATCGGTTAGCACTTCTAAGTTCACCATAACGAAATAAACATAAATCCAAAGAATGTATGCGATATGTAGCACATAATAAATTAATTTGAAATACGCCTTTCCAAGCTATAACTGTTAATGTAAATTTGATCTCTCTTTGGTTTGTCAATCTTTTGGCTGCTTTGCTAATTTTAATTAGCACGTTTAATGAATTGGAACAATGAAAATAAATAATAATTATTAGTGTTTCATTTTCCTTGTAGTCTGCTTCAGAAAGTCCAAGAAAACCAACAACTAGCCCTTTGCCTTCACAAGCTGCAAATACACAAATGCAGAGTATTTCGGAAGAACAAAGTGGAGGTAACTGGTCCTCTATGTTAAAGAGTTTTGTTCCTTTATTATTGGGCATTAGAATTCTATAAGTCATTCATTCTTGGTATCCAAGCCTATGTAGCTGTTATATTAATTAATGGAGGCCCAAAAAGTATACACTATTTAACCTACAATTGTGTGACTTGATTGTCTACTTCATGTTTTTGTCTGGTAGAGCAGTACTTTTGTGTTATTTTATTCACCTTTTCTTGGTTTTTAATTGCCATTTCAGTTTCATGAATATACTTCATTTCAGAATGAGGCTCAGTGTTTCGATATCACAAGTCTAGGATTTTTTGATTGATAATGCATATTACAGAGTCAATGATGGCGCCAGGCCGTGCACCAAACTCTTGAATGTAGCATATGATTTTAAAAATTCCAATTGAACTGAAAGAAACAAGGTTAAAGTGAAGCTATGATTATCTTTTGTTATAAAACCTTATCATAGGTTTAAAAAAAAAAATGAATTAAAACAACAGTTAAAGTGCAGTCTTGGTTATGAATGAAAGCCCGGCAAAATACAGAAATGTTTAAGTTATTGTTAGCAGTCTAATAAGTAACTTCCTCAACAGCCATGGAACCCATAACTCGCACACCACCTGCAATGTTTATGGCTTCCCAATATTTACATCAATGAGTGACACCACGAGGGGGCGTGGCCAGCAGGAGCAACATGACGGACGCATCTTGAGTATGCTCCACCACTAATCCCCATAATCGGTACATTTCTCCGTTATCTGAAGCCATCGGTAATGAGACACCATGGCGGATTGTTGGGTGAGCTCCCCAGGTACCTGCAGAAGTAGCGACATCACTGACGCTGTTGCTGTGGGGGCAGGCGGGCAACTAGAGGCACATTTCGGGGGGGGTGAAAAATATTTCGGGGGGGCTAATCCTTCCAACCATAGACAAAGTGACTGAAAGAAGAGGTGAAAACACACCAAACGCTTAATTTACACGTAAATGGTCTTTTAAAGACCTGTTAAGTACTCGAGCCGGGCCCCTGCCGGGAGAGTGCAACCTGGGAGGAGTCCACGACATGAGGCGGTGTGGTCAGCGGTCGTATGGTTAACTGGCAAGCAGTGGAAAACGCTGCAATCCGTGACGTCTGAGGTGAGAGAAGGCGGATGGCGCCCCGGCCCTGGGAATAGACCGCAGCCTTGGGAGCGGCCCATGCCGGGGCTCGCTCGGGCTGTTTGAGGAAGCAACACGGGTGAGTGTGTGGGCTGACCGAAGTGCCCCGGGAATGAGCGCAACAGCTGCTAACGGGCCCGGAGACACTTATAAGTAATGTGGAGGATGCCAGACTTTGTGTTGTACACCTAATAATAAACAGTGGTGCAGAGTATATTTACAAAAGATCCTGGGAGAAATCCGGGCCTGCGCATGCCAGAATTGGCTTCAAATGTAGATTGCGTAGACATAGGAGGAGATGGAGGCAGCCAACGGTGCCCGCAATAACTCCAAGCGCTGATTCGGGTGCCTGGACTTAGGGAGTGACTAGTGCTTGGATCTCCTTGTGTACAGGCACAGAAGGCAGGTGGCGGGTAGCACTGAGGCCCAGGAATGGAGTGGTGAATACATGAAAGCATACATAGAGCTCTCTGGTGAGCAAGGGGGAACCACGTCTCGACGGCGGTCAGTTGGGAGAAGATCTGTGGGACACCACCGCAATGGTTGCAACCCGGGACTCTGCCTGGGACAGTGCACACTATTGACCAAAGTAATACGCGGTGAACACAGCCAGTCGCAGGTGGGAGCAAAAAGGAGGCCTTTGCTTGTGGACATCCTCGCACAGGAAGAATACTGTGAAACGTGGTTGGTCCGTAGGAAGGATGGATGCACATTTCCACGGCATGCTGGAGAAAGGGGGTACCATTGATTCACCTTTGCGGAAGGGGAGTCCTGGGCTCAAGACAGTGGAAGCTGGACTGATGCTATAAGGAGAATACGCGACAGGCCCAGAAAATAATTGTTGTCCACCTCAGTGAGAGATTTGTGGCGGGCTCATATTGTTGCTCCCGCTTGGAGGCAAAACCAAAGGGGATGATGGAGGGAGTGTTAAACATTGCAAGCATTCACCCCCAGTCAACTGATCTGGGTTTAATCCATCATCATTCTTTAGCTCACTCCGCCACCCCAGTTCAGACATGGCCATATGCAAATCAGTCCTGTGCCTCCATCATCGTTCTTTAGCTCACTCTGTGGAGGCATGGCACAGCGAGTCACAAAGTCCCGCCACTTTTACTGCTCTAGCCTACCGGGAGCTTCAAGACAGCTGGTGTGCATCGGGGGGGGGCCTAACTGGCCAGATGGGTCGCACTAAAGGAGCCAGGTCGAGGACTACTTCACAAGTTACTGGTACAGTGGACATGGACGAAACGCAACCGATAGCGCAACAGGAAACCCTGACTGATGGATTAGACGCCATATTGAAAGCCATAGAGCGATCCAGAGAGTTGATAGAATCCAAAATAGACAAAGTTGTGCTTGACCGTACGTTGCTGTTCGCGGATCACCGGAAACTGAAGGACAGAGTTGCTGCTGTGGAACAAGATGTTACAGACCTGAAACCTGCCACTGACTTCCTTTAGAAACGGCAAAATGCACATGAGTCCAGAATACGGCAACTCGAAGACCGAGTGGAAGATGCAGAGGGTCGCTCCAGGAGGAATAATGTCTGCCTAGTTGGGCTGCCAGAAGTGGTGGAGGGCCAGGATGCAGTAGCCTTTTTAGAACAATGGCTTAAGGTTGTACTACCCTCCTTTTCCTTTTCTCTCTTTTTCACCATAAAACGGGCACACCACATCCCGGGCAGGAGACCGGCACCAGGCACTGGGACGTGCCAACTCATATTTACACTGCTACACTTCAAGGACAGAGATATGATCTTGCGAGAGACTAGGAGGATGCCTGAGATCAAATTTGACAATGTCAAGGTCCTCTTCTTTCCGGATTACACAATAAGGGTTTAGCTACAAAGGGGATCTTTCTTGCATGTTAAACAGAAACCTATATAACTAGACATCACATACTCATTGTTCTATCCGGCAAGGCTGTGAGTGGTCTCTGAAGGGAACGCTAAGTTCTTTCATACACCTAAAGACGCATGGGACTGGCTTAAAACCACCGGGCGGTTCTTGGGCCCCAGGCCTATGACATACTGGGTGCCAGGAATGGAGAGACAAGTGGAACGAGGAATCGGCATCAACAACTTAGGAAGCAGAACCAGATTCTGTTGGCGGCACCAGGTCCTGAACAAATCAGACAGGAGCGACAGGCGGCAGTACGAGTAGCAGAGCGAATAGCTGAAGTTGCAGAGTCAATCATTAAAGAGGGAACTCCAGTTCACTCCTTGGAGGATGAAGGCTCATCAGCAGCTGGACTATCGGACACAGTATCGCTGCGGATACCTGACGTCACGCCGCAGACTTCTGATGGTATCGTATAAAGATTGGGATCATGATGATGACATCATGAACTGCCCGTAGAACTGCATCCCATAAACATTTGTTACTATTACTCTTGCATTGCTTATTACAATAGGGGGGTTGTAGAATTAGTACGCCACTGATTATTCATTGTTTGCACGTGGGGCTCTAATTTGGATCCGCCTGGGTACACCTTTTGCGACAGATGAGGAAATTGCTGATAAACACAGCAGATATGTATTTTTAAAAGCTGGATGGGCGCTATATTCGGTGGGGTTGTGTGTATGCCCCTAATACGGACCAGGGTCAATTCCTTAGATTGCTATCTCAAATATTAACAAAATGGTGTGACATTCTGTGGCTGATTGGAGGGGATTTCAATAGCATCTTCGATTCTAAATTGGATAGATCCTTTTCCCCCTATGATGCACGACCGCCACAACTAATGCTGTGGTATTGAAAAGGTGCATGGGTGGGATCTAGTCTACCTAGGTAGGCATCGTAATAACTAAGAGAGGATATATTCATTTTACTCCGTACCCCACGATCTACACGTACAACTGGATAGGTTTCTAGGCTCACTCTCCCTACTCCCTTACATAATGGGCTTGAACTATTGGGGTCGTATGCATTCGGCCACAACCCACATTACCTTACACTGGCATGGGAGTGCAGGACTCCCGATATCCCTACCTGGCGGTTACAACCGGCGATGTTGAAAGACCCGCTCTTCAGGGATTCATAGGGGAGGCCATCAGTGAGCATTTTTTTACACAACATCGGGACTGCCTCGTCCACTACGGTGGCGCGTGCTGCCATGAAAGTTACACTACAGGGGAAGTGCCTAGGGATGGGTTGTGGATTGAAGAGGCACATAGAACCCGGAGTTACTTGTAATAGAAAAGGACCTATTGGCATTAGAATCCCAAATGTTAGAAGGCGCTTCAGTTCCCACCTCGCTACTAGAAGCGCGTAAAAAACATACGGAACTCCTTGAACGCCAGCAGTGCTTGAACTTTGCGGCACATTCAGCAACAGCACACGCAAAAGCTAACAGATGAGTGCCCTTGTTTGCCTGGCTCATCAAACAGGATCAACCTAGGGGACCCCCATCAATGTGCTTCGTTTACCGGACGGTAGGCATAAGTACACACAGCATGAAATTCACAGCGAGCAGCCTACGCACTTTACTAGGCTATGTAGATTGGCCTTGGAGGTCCTTGAGACAGACTTATAATCCTTTCTTGATGGTCTAATCTTCCCCACTATCACTCCAGAACAGCGTAGGGAATTGGATACTCTGCTTGCGCTGGAGGAAGTGAGTGGCACAATGCGAGCACTGCCGTCTGGCAAGGCCCCGGGGCTTGATGGCTTCCCCCACAAATTTTACAAGACGTATGCTGATCTGTTAAGCCTACAATTACTGAGGGTCTATACGGAAGCATTAGGGGGTACTTCTCTTCCAGCCTCTTTGACAGAATGAATATTGATTACACTTCCGATACTGGGATAGAGACCCCACACATACAAGTTCCAACCGACCCCTGGTGCTGCTAAATGGGGACTACAAGGTATTGGCTGGTGTTCTGACCGGTGGATTGGCACCAATCATCCCGCATCTGGTCCTCCAGGATCAGAATGGCTTCATCCCAGCCCAAAGCATCACTTTAAATATTTGCAGACTTTTCCAGGTAATGCTTAGCGCTACAGTGGATTGGCCGGCAGCAGGATGCCTGGTCTTGAACCTAGAGAAGGCCTTCGATACAGTGGACTGGCCTTATATGTTTGCTGTGCAGCAACGATTTGGGTTTGACCCATACTGCCTAAGTTTAGTCAAGCTATTGTATGGAACTCCGGCAGTATGGGTCCGTCTAGGAACCTTGGTCTCAAGGCCCTTAACGATTGGTAGAGGGACTAGACAGGGGTGCCCCCTTTCCCCACTAATATTTTCCCTAGATATAGAGCCTTTGACCATGACTCTGCGTCAATCAGCGATACATTGGGGTATACAACTGGAAAAGGAGACACATGCCATCTCGCTTTATGCAGATGACATCTTGCTATACATAAGGGACCTGCAGGCGATACCCCATATCATCCCGATACACTTAAACTCTTTCCTATGCTATCAGGATTGGGTGTGAACTGGGGGCAATAATGTTTATTTCCCTTTACTCCTAACACAGAGGCACCCTGTCTGGTGGTGGATGGTGCACTGGTGACCTGCCACCCGGTTGTATTTTGGTACTTGGGAGTACGAATTTATCACACCGACTGATGGTAATCTATCCAGAGGAATTACAGCTCTAAGATCCCAAATAAAATTCTGGAACACGATTCATTTCTCTGTTGCAGGTTAGGTAACGCTTATTAAAATGGTGATATTACCCATATTGTTATATTATTTCGGCAATCTTCCGACATACTTCCCAGCGTAATTTTTTCTGCCTCTGGAAGGGATAATGAGACCTTCAATGGAGCAACACTCACTGTAGGGTGGTGTTAGCTAAACTATACTTACCTCAAGCACGGGGTGGGTTAGCTCTACCCAGCATGGAACATTATTACTTGGCATCCCAAATACAATTGGTGGCTAAATAGGCGGTGGAACTACATCTTGCTGATACAGCCTCTTTTACCTCTCCACCCCTCTCTCAGCCCTCCTGGAAAGCAGGCTGGGACAGTTCAAATGGCATAATCCAGGAGTCACTGGTCACATCTGTTCTGGGGTCTCAGCTTCGCTCCTCGCTGATATCACTGCCAGGGCCTTTCCCATCAAAATGTCAAAGAGGATCCCCCTCCTGTGTTTTTTGTTCCAGGGGACTAGGCTCTCTCCTTTGGTCAGTGGGTTCAGCCTGTCCCTAGCCCTGGTACAATCTGACAGGAAATTAACAGATGCTGATTTTCATCCCACTCCTTCCTGCTGAGGAGCGAAGGGAAGCACTGTCAATTATGCCTTTTGTGAGGGGAGGCCTTTGTTCCTGCTGCTGGAGAGAAATGCAATAAACTGGGCCCAATAGGGTGACAAAAGGAGGCCTGGGATCTGATTCTGACAGTTCTGGATGACCTTTAAAAAGTACTTGTATATTCTTGGGATCTGCAAATCTGAACTGGGTGCACCTTTTACGCCCCAGTTTCATACCTCACGGGACGTTGTAGACCTAAGGGAAAATAAACTGCACTCTAATGCAGATTTACCTCTATATGAATGATAGTGTCACTAGACACAAAACAGTAAATCACACTGACTTTCCTTATATGTGCCCTTAAATACTATAAGGCCTATACCAGGTTAATATCTTAACACTGCAGAGTCCCCATGCGTTAGGCTATCTCTGCACCATAACTGGGCTGTACACAACGGAAGTCTCACATACAGCCTGCGCACGTGTGTGGCCATGTGTTCACGTGTAACCAGCCAAATGCCCCTAACCCTAGCTGTGTCACTGTGTCCTTGTCTTAAAATGCGGACACTGGTGGTAAACACATGCAAACACAAGGACTCAGTTTACAATGTAAATACCTTGGGTGTGACACATGTAGTAAGTCTCACCCACAGTAAAAAGTCCAAAAAGCAAAAAATCTGTGTATATTAAATGGGCAGAATCCATCTTGCAGCACATGCAGCTGTCAGCTGGATATAGGGGAGAGATAGCCATCTCTCATAGGTTTACTCTTACCTAGTCAGTGGTAACAAGTGGAGGTTGGGTCTGACCAGACACATCATTCACTAGTTGCCCGCTACCACTGAGCTGCCCATTTGACAGCTTAAACCAAACCTCCCAAACAGAAGTGACAAATACAATCGCACATTAAGGCTCTGCATCCCTTCACTTAAGATAGGCCCCACCTGACCAACTGGTACGGCCACTTTAGATGCACACGCCTCCTGCACCATCACACCATGCTGGGGGAAGCATCCACCAGCCATACCAATGCCTGGCAAACTAGGACTTCAAGGGGCTTTGCGCATCCTCCCCAAGGCTGGTCCACCACCATTGCACCAGGCAGGGGTCTTCTTAGGGCAGAACCTCCTGCACACCCTCCAGTTACAGGGCATTTTCCCTCAGTCTTGGGGTCTAACCCCACAGAATCTATCTGATTGGGCATCCAGCTGGGCATCGCCACAGTCACTGCCTCAGGTGTAGTTAAAAACAGTTTTAGGATGACATCCTTCACTGTTCTCGGGTACCTACCCTACCTTTATATCCTGTGGTCCACCACTTACCCATCCGGGAATCTCGGGAGTCCTATCCCTCTCTCTTATCTCCTCAGGGTCAGTCATTACACCTTCTATTTCTGGAACCATCCTCTCAAAGGCCACACACACCACTATGGGCCACCCTTGGATAGCTCCCTCTCCACACCAGATACACAAAAGGACCACAGGAACAACAACTTTCTTTCAAACTCTACAGTGGGAACATTTCTCTTCCAGACCCCCACCCCCTTTCCGGTGGGAAACCCTAGGGGGAGAGCCAACTACTTGAGTATCCTTCTGCCCCACCCTTCCAGTAGTTTCTCCCTTGTGCCAATGATGGAAAAAACTGTATAAAGAATGGCTCTTGGTTGGCCGCCCTCCTGGGAAATCTTCATTACCTATAGAAAGCGTAAGAATTTCTTGGCACTCCCAATCGCTTTCTACAACCAGAGGCAGGGCACACCCCTTCACTCATTTCTCTGGTGCTGGTACCTGTTGTAGTCCATAAACTTGCAAAAAAATACAGAAGCATAGTGTGTAGTGCTAAGCTTCGAAGGGCAGTATGGTCTGGGACACTCTAATGGGAACATTATGTGTGAAATCGTACCCAGTCATCATGTCATTTAACGAAATGAACACTGAACATAATAAGCACTGTTAATACATCAACCAACCATGTTTCCGCATGGTGTGTGCCTGGGTTTCCTTATCCATATCTGGAGTTCACACAACCAAACCTGTGAACCCCACTCAGAACCTTGCGGTCTGATATTTGCCCAGTAACACATTGGTAATGTGTGGGAAAACTGAACTACTGAAATGTTAGCAATGTGTACCGGAACTTGATTCTATTTTCCCAGCACTGAGCACCGAAGTTGAAAAACTGGTTATTAGTTGTGCAGAATATGAGGCCTGCAAAAGTAATTGTTCTACAGGTTCCCCTTACTGGGAACCAAGCACCTCCCCTGTGTAGGCCTTGGATTCGCTACTCTGAGAGAGTAAAGCACTACAATGGGATGGTTGGCTCCCAGTAAGAGGAAATTGTGCAACTATTACTTGGCAGGCTTCGCATTCTACACATCCTATACAGCAAATAACCCAATTTCCTACACCGATGTAAATAATCTTCAACAGAATGGAAGCTGGTTTGTCGGTTTGTCGGGTTTAGTTGATGTCATCTCCTTCACATTGATAGTCGGATACGGTAGCACCCAAGATAAGTGACTTTTAATCAGTCTTGCTGATGATATTCTTCCTAAATCTATATTGAGCTATTGGAACAGTAAACATTCTTTTGGAGTTTGATTTGAGATCAAAGTTAGTAGTCCATTGTCACCTGTATTTGCACTTTTCTGTTTCTAAAACGTAATTTGAAGATAATTTTAATAAGCTCTTATACATCTTTGCGCAAAGTGAATACCATGATTGATAAATATGCAATTCTAAGGGTGTAAGTGTTTTTGTAATTCCTTCCATAGACCTATTTTATATTCCTTCTTTCATAAGAGGACCACATGGAAGTAGGATGACTAAACTAGACGATGCAAGAAATATAAATTGGCCATTGGGCCGAGAGGGTATGAAAATGATTCATAGCAGCACCAAACAACACCTAAATCACACTGACTGCTTTTGAGCATGGCAGCATTAACTAATCTCTAACTCAATAACTTCCAGGCTTGTGGAATCTATGCCTATGTATTTTCTGCAATACTAACTTATAAGTTGTATCCCTTCTCAGTGCTATTCTAATGTACAGTGTACGTTAAAGCTTAAAGGAATGTCATTTTAGACTTTGCTTGGTTGTTTGTGTCTTGCAAATTGCTTGTTCTGCATGTTATTGTGGGAGGACACCACACCAAATTATCTTTAAAATAATGTAATTTAAAATTTCTCGCCTTTCAGATTTCTCTGTCAAGATTGCAGTACAGAAGGTAGGTGCACTGTTTCCTTTTCGTTCACTAAAAATACAACATGTACAGGGTATTGTAACTTAATTCTGTTCCTTTTTTCAGCCAAACTCCACACTTGCAAGTTCACAAATGAAAGATGATTTCAAACCAGCAGTCCTAGAACCTATAAAAAAGCAGAATTCAGGTACTACAAAACGCATTTTCTGTTTATGCCTCATCACTTTGTTTTTTCTTTCTCTAACCTTTGGTATTTCATTTCCAGATTTAATGGAAGAGTTGGGCTTAGATGATGCTGATGATATTGAAGGTAAGGCAGCTGCATTTCAAATAGACACGATTGACTATCATTTTTTTAACCACTTCTTAAGCTAAACTTGAAAATAGTTTTATAAAGGGTAAAGTAGAACTAAAAAAAACTGTTTTGTGATGATCCATTGGTAGAATGTGAGTATTGTTGAGAATGGTAGCAACAATATATAGTTTCATTTTCCAGCTAACGTTTTTAACCCTATTAGTATAAAGGTTTGCCCATCACGCTGTTTTATGGTTAATAAAGTCAAGTCCATTTTGAAAACCTAAATGTTATGAAGTTTCCTCTCCATGTCTGTAGATGAAATCAAAGTGCCAGTTCTTGAAGAGCCTTTGTTCAATCCGACTGACATTATTGGAAAGTGACCTTTAATAAATGTGCTGAACAAAATTTGATGCTGTCTTAACTTAGACCATGATATGGTGGACTGTGAGATTTTTAAGGACCCCTACTAACTAACATCAAATCTGACTGTGGTGGGACATTTTAACTGTAAGTGGGAAATACATCTAAAAAGAGTTTGACTGTACTTTGGGTCGATGCACACATGCGAGTGTTAAGCAGACCCCTCATTTTACGGCCTGTGGGGGATTTTCCTCCTTCCATTGCACAAGTTCGAAAATATGCTTTTCACTTTGGTTCTTTGGAGCGGATGAAAAATCAGCATTAGTGCACTTGTTTGTTTGTTAATTTAGCTAGTCAAATTTGCTCTGTTATTAATGGTTTTGGAGACTGCTGGGGGGACACCTCTTTTTGATATTACCTCCAGTGGTGCTTGCTATGTGGTGTGTAGCTCCGTATTGCTACAGGTACGTGGAAATGTAGGAAGAGGGGGTGTGTTTTCATTTGGTGTCGCTGGTGCTTGCTACGTGCCCTGTGGACACATTTTGGTGCTTCTGCGCCTCCCTGCTCCCGGCACATCATGTGTAACATGGTCCTCCCTTGTGGCCTCAAATACCTAGTTTTGCTGACCTCAACTCCGCCTTTTATTTGGACTCTTCCTTGTGGCTGTTTTTATTTTTTGGGTGTTAAGCTTGAGCTGCAGCATTCCTCCTTTCTATTGCCCCACGGGGAGAGGGTCTGAGGCTGCTCTGTGGTTCTTCTGCCCCCTTATACTGCCCCCCAATGGGGTCGGCAGTTAGGGGGACTGTTTCCTGGATGGAGCCAGCAAGGATTAAAGCATCATGCGCAGCCTATGCTTGGAAGGGGGTTGACCCTGGAAGGGGGTGTACCGATGCCCTGCGATACAGCTGAAGCTCTCTGCACCCTCGTGCCACACCTTACCTTGACAGGCTCACTGAGCCCCTGACTAGAGTATCAAGCTCATCATTACACTGAGTTAGGGTGACCAAATTTCCCAAGCCCCAAAAAAATCAGGACATTTCACATAAATAGGATTATAACTACAATTTTATGTTGCAGAGGGGCGCAGAATGCCTGCAAGACGGCACTCACCAACAGAGCCAACACAGACTCCTAGGTGCTAAGGGACAAGGAATAACTACAGGGAGCCTGAAATTGTTGCCAATGTAGTGCAGGAGGGGACTCACTGTCCCAGGTTCCCTTGCTTGCTCTTAAACACCAGAACACTCCCGCCTCACCTTTCCTAGCCCGTCCTTGCCCATCATTGCCAGGAAGAGGCACAGCAGGGTCACCCCCTTGGTATTTTGGAGACGCAGAGGCACCTGGACTGATAAACTCACAGTTTCGTCGCTTATAGTTATTGTGAGCCCTTCTACCCTTTACCCACAGACTGTTTGTCTTATTCTGCTCCATACCCGTGCATCTTGGATTCCTATTTGGTATTTGGACTTCAGTCTCCCAAACTCGCAGTTTCCCTAGTGCTCAGCCTTCAGTGTTGACCTTCTACTATGCATTTGTGACTCAGGATACTATTGGTAGTCCTCTGCTGGAGCTCAGGGCTATATGAGTGGGAGTGCACCTGGTACAAGAGCTGCGCTGGACCTACTGTGGGGCTGCGTACACTTGCACCACCTTCATTCCCATTCCAATTCTTCTCTAAAATATAATTCAAGTACTACCATGGGGAAAAGAAATTCCACTGACTGTGAGAGTGGGAGCCGGAGTGGGGGGTTTCGGCCAAAGTCTAACAAATCTAAGCAGGCCTGCAAGTCCACAGAGTGTAACTGTGTTCTCGACCGCATCGCCGATCTGTCGAATTTGAGGAAATTCTAGTCCCCTCGGTCCTTCCTGCCCTGACTGAACCTCCAGCCCCTCCCATCCTGTCCGTCCTCTCTAGCAGCTCAAATTTAAATCCCCAAAAACGTATCCCACAAATGTTTAATAAACCTACCACAGCACGAAAAATCTCTCCCTAGTCACTCTTCAGCGCCTCAACCTTTGCCTATCATTGTTGAGGTGGAGCCAAGGTATCCTACACTGTCTATCACAGACACAGAGCGGGCCACCTCTGACTCCGACCTTGTCTTATCTAATAGGTTCCTTCCGCTCCAGCATCTGACCTGCACCCCACAGGGAAGAGGGACTGGGGGGTCATTTGGTCATACGGGAAAGGGGTTATTGGCAGAGATAGGGAAAGAGCAACAGCTTTTATCAGGGGTGAAGTCTCCACAGATGAACCAGTCCTGAAGGACCAGGTTACCTCCAGGATTATAAAAGATCTGAGGATCGAAGTTAACACATTAAAAACAGCAGTTCTAGCCCTTACTCCAGTACTGGAACTTTCATAGATTCCCATGCTTGTATCATTCCTGGTCGTTGGAATGTGAGTCCCCAGTATACATAAAATAGCAATAGAAACCATCACTAAAACAGAACTTAGGCCTAGGCCCATTTCTGTTTTGCAACCTATCCACCTCTTTTTGTAAAAGAGACCCAAAAAAATGAACAACCAATCAGATTAGCGTCACCCCCTAGAACCCTCCTGAGAGATACTCAGAACCTCAGATTTTCTACTGCACGTTGAGTTCTGCTCAGTTTTTTTCCTAGAGCTTGGTTTCTACAACTTGTTCAACAGTTTTCTCATCAACAATGTCTCAAGAATGTCAGATAAAGAGAAGAAGGCCCTCTTTAAAGTATGTGCTACCTGTGCTAAGAAGAGGTTATACATTGAAGACAAGCACAAGGACTGTATTTACTGTCTGTACCCAGACCACAAGGCTGCAGACTGTAAGATATGCCGTACCTTTTCTACCAAGACTCTGCGTGATCGTGAAGGGTGTCTTTTGACCTGGCTCCAGAAGCTAAAGTCAAGAAAGAAGCCAGTGTCCAGTGACAGCGACGAAACATCTTCTGCGACCTCTTCCCGTAGATCTGTAAAAAAGGGGTAGAGCTTCTCCTTCACCTTCTGAGAAACGCCCTGGTAAGGTCTTGAAAAATACCTCTGATAGGTCTGTAGGGCTTAGTCCTGTTGAATCTCCTCACCAAGGTATAAAGGAGAGTGAAGGACTATCAAAAGGAGTAAGTCTTGAGAGGAAATCCAGTTCTGTTCCTCACTCTCCTCCTGCGGCATCAAAGACCTTCAAAAAGCCATCATCGTTGCCTTCTGAGGTAAAATCATCAAAAAAGACCCACTCGTTGACGACCGCGTCATCGATTCCGTCGACGAAAAAGCCTAAGGTACAGTCTTCAACTGCTCTCACCCCGTCGATGGGCTCGTTGACGGTGGTTTCCTCATCACCGGTACGGACACAGGGCTCTGTGTCGACGAGTTCAACGCCGGTGGTATTTGTATCGTCTGCGATGGTGTTGACGATGACAACGTCATCGAGGATGTCGACGACGAGTGTGACGACGCCAACAACTTCGACAACGATGACATAGACGACTACTGCGTCAACGACAGCTGTGTCGACGACGGTGATTTCTTCGTCGACGATTCTTTCTTCGTCATCAACAGTCCAGTCGACGGTGGAAAACATTTCTATTTCGCTCAATAAACGTCAAATCGAACCAGAGACCACTTCGCCAAGGAGCCTTTACCTCCTGCACTTCTCCTTGAAGAAGAGGAATCGGATGAGGAGGAGGGACCTTTTGGCTACGCTGATAGCTCTTCTCAGCTACATGTCAAATGCCAGGACACGGATTCTGAAGGGGAGTATGAAGATTTTGAGCAGTATGGTCCTCCCTCTCAATATCAACGAGACTATCATCAGGAGATGTTCCAAATGCCCTCCTCTTTACTAACACACTTACAAGCTATGCTCTTGGATTACAGGAAAAGATTTGCAACAGAGCCTCCTGTTCCAGTAGAAGTGCCGGTTACTACTGTTCCTCCTGCTCGCCCGTGGAACCTCAATTACCACAGCCTCAACCACTGCTGGAAGCGCAGGATGTTCCACCGGTTGCGCCTCCCATCCAGGATGACACCTCAGACGACGACCAAGGCAATGTCACAATCCTTGATCCAGAAGTGGAGTGGGTTGATTATGTTATTCCAGATCCAGCTTCTCCTGCTCTGGCACCTGTTGATTCCCCCCCTGAAGATATAGGGGGTTTACATAACTTAATGGATTGGGCCGCTAAAAGATTCGCCCTTCCATGACCAAGGTGGAATCTGAGTGCTTCCTTTATGATTTTAAGGAGCCTTATAAGAAATCGGTCCGGTCAATTCCGATTGTGGACCATGTTTGGGAGGAAGGCTTAAAGGCAATGTAAAATCCAGCCTGGTCATTCCAGTTTTACCTCGTCTGGAGAAAAAATATAAGGCTCTGGAGGGTAGCTCAGCCAGTTTGACCAGCCAGTCTAAACCGGACTCTGTCATCTCGCAGGCCGCTCAAAGGAAATCTAGAAATCCTTCAGCTCCCCTTACAACTCTGTAAGAACATGTAATGTTGAAGCATGGAATGTAAATGAGGTCACAGCTGACTGACCTGTAGCAGTGGGAATATAGAATGTGTGAGGTCATTGCTCATAGGGAGAATGTTAATTTGAAGAAGTAACCGATGAGCGTGGAGCTCAGCTGAAGATGTTGTCAATAAACCACTGATTGAACTTTATGAAGACCCCTTAAATCTTTACATTGGCGACAGGGACTTCTAAAACCTGTGCATGGGACAGAAGGACGGCATCTTCACCCCTGGAATAAGAATTGGATTACTAAGGCAAGTGTCTTCTTGTTAAATATCCAAAACTGAGTTTACTTTAAGGAAAGGATAAGAAGACTTCACTAGTAGTTTTATTGAGCTGCTGTGTAGAAAGTAATTAATTGCCTGCAGTGTGAAAGTGGTTTGACTTTCGGCGCATAACTGAATCGGCGCTGGCTTTCAGTGTGTAACCGACTAAGTGCATCATCAAACAAGATTTACCAAAAGAAAAGATTACGGTGCAGATTAATTGTGTGATTAATGGTTTGCTATGTTGAAGTCATTTACGGCTTTCAGTGCGTAATCATCTCGGATCATTATTTAATTAAGAACTCTTGCGCGTGAGCACCCAAAGCACGAGCACAAGCTGTCACGAGTCAAGTATCTCGTGTAGACGTCAGTCCATGTTAGTCTGAGCAGCCGAACACCACAAAGTGATTGCCTTTCTGTGTTACGTACACATCAGCGTACGTTCAGCCCCTTCAACAAGTGAAAGTTGAAAGCTTTCAAGGGATGAATCTGGCACACGGCACGTATGTCGGCGCAAGTCAGATATGAAAGCTAAAAGCCTTTAAAGCATAAATTTGACACTCGGCGCGTATGTCGGCGCGAGTCAGACTTGTTAAACTGTTCCCTCGCATAAATATATAAATATGTGAGCTTCGATACCTTTCATTGCAGCGGCCAGCCTGGTTTATGTCTGTATCTTCTGACATCTGAACTATTTGATTAGAGTCAGTTCTCTATTGGCTAATTCGTGTGCTGACAGTATGTTATTAGAGGAAAGGCAGTTGTTATCAACATTTGCAGCATTGAAGAAAACTACTCCTCCTCAAGCTCAAAGGAAGAAAAAAGGACAAGACTTTACAAAAATGTGTTATATCAATTTGTTATGTTGGATTATTATTATTTGAAATATTTTTTTTAGTTTATTGTGTTAATTACATTATAAGAATGGGAGATCAGTCTATGTCTTCACCTCCACCTTTCTTATCCTCTCCTGGCGATCCACCCATTCCATGGAAACAATGGAAGAAATTATTTATTACATATTTATTAGCTATCGGTGGTGATCGTTATGGGACCCTCAGGCGGCAAGCAATCTTACTTCACCATTTAGGCATCGAAGGGAGAAGAATATATGACTATCATACCTGAAGTGTCTTTGGGTATAGGTGATGGACAACCTAATAATGTATATGATATGTCCATACAAATGTTAGATATCCAGTTTACTCCTAAAACTAATCTAGTGTTGGAACGGCATACGTTTTTCTCTAGGGTACAAAGACGTTTTTCTCTAGGGTACAAAGACAAGACGAAGACATAGCAGCTTATGTTGCAACATTGAGGGGGTTGGCATTGTCGTGTCAATTTGAACAATTAACTGATTCTTTGATTAGAGATCAGATAGTCAGATGTACGAATGATAAAAGAATGAAAGAGAAGTTATTGATAAAAGATCTCAATTTGGAAGAAACTATCAAGATTGCCAAAGGGATGGAGCATACAGCGTTGTGGCAAAAGGAAATGGATAATGTAGGAACTGAGAAGAAGGAAGCTGTTATTGGTGAAGTGAGTAAACTACAAGAAAAAGGGAAATCTGATGTAAAAAAGATAACTGAAGGGAAACCTAAGGGTGAAATTGAAGTTAAGCAAATGATTGGAGAGCTATAAAATGTTTTTATTGTGGTGCCCCAGGACATATCGCATCTAGTGCGAAATGTGCTGCCAGAAATGCTGTTTGTAGAAAATGTGGGAAAAGCAGTCATTTTGCAAAGATGTGTAAAACCAAGATAGAATTCAGAAATGCTAGAAGTGTTCAAGTGTTTGATCAGGAATCTGATGAAGAGGATGGTTGTGAAGATGTTCAAGAATTAATTTCAACAGTTGAAATAGTTTCCACTGTGTATGGGGAGGCACCGGGTGGTAAAGTAATGAAACATTTGAGGGAATCTGGTGTACAATTAGAGAGCACTGACAAATTAGAGAAACCTCACTGTCATATACTTTTGGGTGGGATCTCGGTAGGAGTATTGGTTGACTCTGGGAGTCTCTTCACTTTGATTTCCAAAGAGACGTATGAAAATAATTGGAAATGTTCTAATAATCATTCATTGTTTGAATCTGACATAAAAGCTGTAGGATATGCTGATAAGAGAATAGAGATTCTAGGGATGAAATGGTTAACCATTACGTTTAAGGGAAGTGAGGTGTATGGAAGGGTCTATATTACTGATTATGGTTCAAACTTACTGGGGTGGCATCACCAGCGTGATTTAGGCATAATCATCAATCCTAATGCCACTGAACCAGTAATGTTAGCTGTACAACATGTGGTGAAAGAAGTTCATGATGATCTTTTCAAGAAATATCCAAAAGTATTCTCTGACAATTTGGGGTTATTGAAGGAGTTCTCGCAAAAGATCATATTGAAAGAAGGAGTAAAACCTGTGGTACATAGAGTAAGGAATGTTCCTAATGAGAGATCTTTTGAAAGAAGAACTGATAAATTATTGGACCAGCAAATCATTGAACCAATTGAGGCTTCCGAATGGTTGTCCCCTATTGTGGTGGCACCCAAGGCTGAAGGAAAGATTTGTTTATGTATTATCTACGTGACCTGAATAAATGTATTTGAGAGGACAACCACTTACCAACATCTCCGATACGTTGACAATGGAAGGTGGGGCAATGGTGTTTAGTGTCCTAGATATGTCTTGCGCTTATCATCTGGTGGATTTGCATACTTAATCTAGACACTAAATGTCCTTTGTGACTCCCTTGGGAGCATATCGATATAAGAGGATGCCGTTTGGCTTAGCCTCGGCCTCTGCGGTCTTCCAGAGGACAATGACAACTATATTTGGAGATTTAAAACATGTATTGTGTTTTCAGGATGGTTTACGTATTGTGGGAGAAAATGTTTCTTAGTATGATAAGTTGTGCGAAGAGGGAATGATGAGGTTGCAGAAACATGGTTTGACTATAAAAAAAGAAAAGTGTCAAATCAGAAAAACAGAAGTGACATAGCTAGGACATACAATCAATGCCAAAGGTATAAGTCCAAAAAAAGCATAGTGGCAGCGATTGAAAATGCAACCAGACCACAGACTAAGGATGAATTGAAATCGTTCTTAGGCCTAGCAGAGTACTGTGCTAAGTTTGTGAAAGAATTTACAGAAAATGTAGAACCTTTAAGAAGGTTATTAAAGAAAGGTGTTGAGTTTGTATGGAGTGGAGAGTGTGAAGATGCATTTTTGCATATAAAGAGGAGTTTACTTGCGCTCCTACATTGTGGCATTTTGATGTAACAGCCAAAACATATATCATGACAGATGCTAGTAAAGTTGGAGCGGTGCTGACTCAAGTCAAAGATAGTATTGAAAGCATAATTGGCTTTGCATCCAGAAGATTGCAAGGTGCAGAGATCACTTATTCGGTGATTGAAAGGGAGGCTTAGCTTACTGTTGGGGGATCAATCGTTTCAGGTTTTTTGTGTGGGGGATTCTCCACACATTCTGTAACAGGTGTTTCACCATTTGTATCCTTAAAGGGAAGGAAACATGGATTAAAAGAGTGCCCTGTATGGCTGATTTGAGCAGCAACAAAGGTTGAATTACATCGTGAAGAAATTCAAAGGAGGGTCTTGAGGGCACCGAAGAAAAACATACTATATTATAATAAAAGGAAAGGTGTGAAGCGGAGTAGTGTAAGACCAGGAGATTGGGTAGTAATAAAAAAGAGTTTTGTTTGCAAGGGTGAAGGTAAATATTCTACTCCGTGCAAAGTGAAGGAAGTCAAACGAAGTGTGGTGATTCTAGTAAATGGTGCTACTAGAAGTATGAGTTAATATATGTAAAGTCTAGAATTATACTTCTGGTGTGTCATTAATATGTCGATTTTAAGGTCAAGAGTTGTATTTTTGATGTGTCAATAAGATTCAAGTTCTATTACAGTTATTTCTTATATAGGCTCTACTTTTGTTTAGAGGTAGTCTTGTTTCCTTAATGTGTTAAGATGTATTATTATATGTATGTTAAACTTTTTTATTTGAATGTGTTAAGGGGAAAGATATGTAAGAACATGTAATGCTGAAGCATGGAATGTAATGAGGTCACAGCTGACTGACCTGTAGCAGTGGTAAAATAGAATGTTTGAGGTCATTGCTGATAGGGAGAATGTTAATTTGAAGAAGTAACCGGTGAGCGTGGAGCTCAGCTGAAAATGTTGTCAATAAACCACTAATTAAACTTTATGAAGACTGCTTAAATCTTTACACCCTCCAGATAAAGAGGGCAGGCGTCTGGATAATGTTAGCAAAAGATTTTTATCGATGTCCAGCCTGCTGGTCAGAGCAGCTAATTCTTTGGCTATACTTGGACGTTACGATCGCCAGATGTGGTGCGACCTGTCCCCCTATCTCGATCAGTTGCCGGAAGAGGGAAAGAAAGAGGCAAAAAAGATTCTCCAGGAGGGCGAGATAACATCAGCAGAGATCACTGATTGAGCAGTGGATTGCAACAACTGCTTTTCGGTCTTTGGCTGGAACGGCTGACCTTTGCTGACAGGGCTGGTTGCGGGCCACTCGATTCCGCCCGGAAGACCAGAATAAGATCTTCGATTTGCCTTTTGATGGAGAAGCGCTGTTTGGCAAACATATAGATGATGCGCTCGAAAACATTAAGAAGGATACAGAAATAGCAAAATCCTTAGGGACTCCTCGGTACCGCAAGTTCCAATTCCGGGGAGTGAGAGGAAGAGGTAACTCTTCATATAGAGGAGGTTACCAACAACAACGGTACTCTTCGTATGGTTCACAGTCACAATCCTACAAGCCGAATTATAATCAACGGCAGAATCAATCTTCTTCTTTCTCTCGCTCGAACAACAGAGGAAGACAAGGTCGCCAGGGCAGAGACAACTCTAAGCGCCAATAGCAGCTTGCTGGCTCTCACTACTGCCCCTTCTTCTCCTGTGTCATCAGTGGGAAGCAGAGTTTCATATTTCCTCCACAACTGGTAGCAAATAACATCAGACCGGTTGGTATTGAACATCATCCAAAACGGCCATACCCTGGAGTTTGTCCAACCATCACCATCCAAGCCCCCTCGCGCCACAGTATCGAAACATCTTCGTCTGCTACAGTTAGAGGTCCATCAAATGCCCCTCAAAGGAGCTATAGAACCGGTCCATATCTCTCAAAGGTGAAAGGGGTTTTACTCCTGGTTCTTCCTGATCCGGAAGACGTTAGAGAAGTGGCGCCCCATACTCTATCTGAGGGAGCTCAACACCTATCTCATCAAACAATCCTTTCGGGTGGTTTCTCTACAAGACATCCTTCGACCTCTCAACTCAGGGGATTTCATGGCCACTCAGGATCTAGAGGACGCTTATTTTCATATATCCATTCACGCAGCTCACAGGAAGTTTCTTCGCTTCTCAGTAGCCAAGAGCAATTTTCAATTCAGGGTTCTTCCCTTTGGACAGTGATCTGCTGCTCGGATCTTCACAAAGGTATTCGCTCCGGTAGCAGCCTTTCTGCGGAAACAAAAGCTTTAGGTCTTCCCATACCTTGATGACTGGTTGCATAAAGCTCCTACCAAACAGGCAGCACAGGAAGCAGTCATAACGTGTACATGCCTGTTTGCCAATCTCAGCTTAACAATCAACGAACAGAAGTCTTCTCTCCGTCCATCAAGAACAGCCAGGTTTCTGGGAGCCATTCTAAACACATCAGTAAACCAGGCTTTCCCGACCTTGGAGAGGCAAGAGAAGCTAAGGTCCATGGCTTCCCGATTGTTAAAAAGAAGGTCACTTTCAGTGCGCCTCTACAAGTCCCTGCTGGGTTCCATCTCCTCATGCATACCTCTGATTCCTCACTGCAGATTAAGAATGCGTCCACTTCAAGAGGAGCTAGACTTGCAGTGGCGCCAAGTTGATGAATCCTTCGACGACAAGATCTCAGTTACCGAGGCCATGAGAGAGGCCTCATCATGGTGGATGACCAAAGAAAACATTTCTCAAGGTCTATCTTGTAGGATAGCCCCGACTCCACACATAATAACTATGGAAGTCTCTCTCAAAGGCTGGGGAGCGATCTTGCAAGATCTTCATGTAAGGGGACGGTGGCAGCCTCAGCATAGTCTGTTGCATATGAACCTGTTGGAGATCAGAGCGATTTGCCTAGCCTTGCAAGCCTTTCTTCCACGAATACAGCGGTCGACAGTTCTTATACGTACGGACAACACGACGGTCATGCATTATATAAACAAAGAAGGAGGCACCAGATCTCGACTGTTGTCGCAAGAAGCCCAATCAACAAGAGATATCACTCAGGGCGGAACATCTTCCAGGTGTCCTTAACAAAGCAGCAGACACTCTCAGCAGACTGAAGTCTGTCAGCCACGAGTGGGAACTGGACAACTTCACTCTTCAGAAGGTTTTTCACAGATGGGGCACACCTTACATAGATCTCTTTGCCACTCCGGAGAACAAGAAATGCCGGTTCTATGCAAGCAGGATTCACCATCCGGGATTGTTGGGGAATGAGCTTTCGATGGCCTGGCCAGGCGCATTTGTTTACGCTTTTCCCCCTATTCCTCTGATCCCCACGCTACTCAGGAAGCTGAAGGCAGAATCGTGCAGGATGATTCTGATAGCCCATGCGTGGCCCAGACAGTTTTGGTTCACAGAACTTCACCTTCTCTCCCTGGACCTTCCTCTGCCTTTGCAGCCGTTTCCTTCGCTGCTGATGATGTCCCAGGGCCAAGTCTGGCATCCAGATCCTCAGTCTCTTCAGCTCTTGGAATGGCTCCTGAGCAGCGAGAATTTCTAGGTCTGAATCTCTCAGCAGAATGTAAAGATGTACTTTCTCAGGCAAGAGCCCCAAGTACGAATAAGACTTACAGATTGAAATGGAAGCGTTTCTCTATCTGGTGTCAACACAATGGCCTCCATCCTTTTGAATCGGAGCCGCATGAAGTTCTTCCATACATTCTAACATTAGCAAAAGTGGTACTGGCTCACTCTTCTATCAAAGTGCATCTGGCGGCAATTTCTCGCTTTAGACACATGTCTTCAGGCCCTTCCCTCTGCTCAGCAAGGATAGTTAAATAGTTTCTGAAGGGACTTTTCAGAGTTTTCCCTCCAGTAAAGCCTCCTCCTTCTCTTTGGCATTTGAACTTGGTTCTCGCCCAGCTTATGAAGCCTCCTTTGAGCCTATTCACAGAGCAAAGTTGAAATTCCTCTCCTGGAAGGTAGCGCTACTTCTAGCTTTGGCTTCTGCGAGGCGTGTGGGAGAAATGCAGGCTCTCACCATTCAGGAACCCTTTCTACAGTTCAAAAAAGAACAGTAGTTCTTCGTACTAACAAAAAAATTCATTCCCAAAGTTCCTTCGGACTTTCATTTGAATGAGCCGGTAATTCTTAAAACTTTTTTCCCTCAACCGGCTACTCCAGTGGAGAAAGCACTTCACTCTCTGGACATTTAGAGGTGCTTAAAGTTCTATCTTCAACAAACTAAAGTCTTCAGGAATTCTTCTCTAATGTTTGTGGCTTTGAGTGACCCTCGTAAGGGGTTTCCCCTTTCCAAGCAGGGAATCGCTCTTTGGATCACCAATGCTATCCAATATTGTCATAAGGCAGCAGGTAAGCCTCTGGAGGGTCGAGTCAGTGCTCATTCCACGAGGGCGATGTCTTCTTTTACAGCTCTCTTTGCTGGTGTTCCTCTCTGGGAGATCTGCTGTGCAGCGACCTGGAGCAGTACGCACATGTTTACAAAGCATTACTGCCTGGGTTCTGCAACGCAGAGTGATACAGCAGTGTGCCAAGCAGTCCTGAGGAACCTCTTTCAGTAGTGGTGAGCTTTCCCTTTCATCCCTCCTTCCATATTACTGTTTTATCAGCTCTAGCAAATTTGTTAACCTTATGTATTTATGTTTCTAAAGTTTCTAAGTATATTGTTGAACTTTGAAAATGTCTTCATGATTTGTTTACTATGGCTTTGTTCCTAGTTTGATATTTGTAATAGTTCAGAAAAATGTGCTGATAACTGCTAGCTACTCTAATACCAGCATGGGAATCTATGAAAGTTCCAATACTGGAGTAAGAAAACAAGATATTTACCTGTAACTTTGGTTCTCCAGTTTTAGAAACTTTCATAGATTCCATGAACGCACCCGCCTCCCCTGGGAAAGCTCAGCATCTTCCATCTTCAGTGGTTTGGTTACACAACGGCTACGGAAATCTGAGCTTCTCTCAGGAGGGTTCTAGGGGGTGAGGCTAATCTGATAGGTTGTTCATTTTTTTGGTCTATTTTATAAAAGAAGGTGGATAGGTTGCAAAATAGCAATAGGCCTAGGCCTAGGTTCTGTTTTAGTGATTTTCTTTATTGCTGTTTTATGTATACCGGGGACTCCCATTCCGACGACTGGGCATGATACAAGCATGGGAATCTATGAAAGTTTCCAATACTGGAGAACCAAAGTTACAGGTAAGTAACTTGTTTTCCTACTGAACAAGTCAAACTCCCATTAGTTGATGAGATCCTGCAGTCCAACTCCCTAAGCACAAACCTAGACAGCTAACAAATTCGCCCCGCCACACTCCAGCCAGAAGCACAAGCAGGGTATACTGCTGACGATAAACTACCTTCCCCTACTGCTAACCAAGCAAAGCCCCCTAAGCTTAGTCTGGTAACATGGAATGTTACTGGGGTGAGGACAAAGGTGGCCTTTTTGTATTGGATCCAATACATTGAACACTATGGCATCTGTATTCTCCAGGAAACCTGGAGTATTACCCCTGTTCACATACCTGGATAGATCACGTTCCATCGCCTAGCAACTACCAGCAAGCCAGGCCGACCCAATGGGGAATTGTTTATTTGGGTACACATTGCTCTCTAATGCACTATTTGATAGCTCCAGTACAGTAGCCCTGGCATCTCAGTGATCCAAATCAGATGAGGGAATGGTCCAGGAGTAGACATCTTCAATGTCTATGCCCGAAGAACTAGAGCTGGAAGTAGATCGTCCACTCTTCAAGAGTTGGAAGAGCTTCTCGATGATAGGGCCACTCAGGCCCCATCAATCATAGCTGGTGACTTTAATGTCACCTTTGAACCCGTAGAAAATTAGGACATATGTGATAGTAGGGAGGAAGATGAGTAGTGGCTCGTGCCTCCCCCTTGACCTACCCCCTTTCAAAAAATGGTCCCAAGCGGCCTTGCAGCTCAATGGCCTGGGGCTAGCAACGGCAGCACTAAATCAGATAACATGGGGGCCAACACCTATTACAGAACTACCATAATAAGCTGCATTGACTACTTCCTGCTAGATTTGAGACTGTGGCCTGGAGGGGACAATATGATTGTAGGGTCTACCACAGATAGTGAACACAACACCCTTGAGCTCTACTTGGCATCGCCCTGGGCCAAACATCCGAGCCCCCCTAAATCCATTCTTATGACTAAGGAGGTATGCCCAACTAATGATAAATAGACGACATAAATGGGCATACGTAGCGATGGACACAGGGAAATTTGAAGCAATCAAACTCAATCTGCTGGATAGCACGAGAGAGATACTCCGATTAGTTCAACAACAGGGAGGTCTGGACGAGATTATGGCTTGTCACAGTCCTCTTTTTACCTAGTTTGCCTCGTGTTTTAGAGTAACAATACGCCCTCAGTGCACCACCAAGAATACTAGGTCGCAATTTGCCTCGTTCAACCAGGAGTGTTAGAGCCTCCGATTTAAAGCTGGCATTGGCCATTAAAGCAAACAGTGTGGTTGAACTGAGAGACACATGGAGGTCTTACAAGTTAGCCCAGACTATGGCTAAAAGGGAATAGGAGGAGAATCGATGTTGTCAGAGAGGCCTGTTTTCGTAATGAATCGAAGTGATTCTGTCTCATATAGGCCCCGCCACCCACTAACAACATAGATATTGCAGCCTGGTATGACCATTTCTCGTCACTATACTCTGGATCTTGCGAGCCAGATACCTATGCCTGCAGCCCAGACCATGCTTACCCTCTGGCCAGCAAGTTTTTTTCCATACCCATAGTCAGGTCCAGCATTAACTCCATCGTATGGGCTAAAGCCCCAGGACCTGATGGCATTCCGGGCGATGTTTTTTAAGTGATGTCGGGAACTGGACAACATACATTCTGGCACTAGCTAACGGAATTTCTGCAGTTGCCCAATACCACCTTCCTGGAATGGAGCTGAGGTGATTCCGGTCTATAAGAAGGGTGACCGTTCATCTCCCTCCAATTCAGCCTAATTGACTGCGCCCAAAAGGTGTTTGCCTGTGCACTTCTTATGAAAATTCAGACCTAGATAAATGACTCTACCATCTTGTCCCTCTTCCAAGCAGGGTTTCGATGAAAACTAGCACTATCGATCAGGTCTTTCGCTTCCTCTTATTGGCCTGGAAGACAGTGGTCATTGGACAGGGAAGCCTATATGTGGCTTTTATTGACCTACGGTCTGCATTTGACCTTATCCCAAGACATAAGCTTTGGTGCGTCTTAAAGGAGATGGGCCTCCCTCTCTAGGTCCTAATGCTAGTCATTCGCCTTCATGAGGCCAACTAAGCAAGGGTTCGCTGGCCAACTGACAGACCTGATCAAAGTTGATAAAGAGGTCCAAGAGGGCTGTGCATTGGCTCCCACTCTTTTCACTCTTTATAAATGGAGTTGTCCAATATCTCACTGATAATCCTGTTGATGCCCCAAGTCTTGGGAGAGCCAAGGCGCATCTTTGCTATTTGCTGATGACATGCTGTTAGTCTCCAAAACCCCTAGAGGACTGCAGCTGCTCTTAGCTTGCTTCAAGGCTTTCTGTGCAATGAGAGGCCTAGAAGTTAAAACCTCGAAGACCAAAGTCCTAATGTTGAACCCCCACAAATCATTCAAAGGCAAGTAACACTCGGTGGGATTCCCTTGGAGAGAGTGAGCACCTTCGATTATCTTGGGATCACTCTCTCAGAGAACTTGTCTTGGAAGGCCAATGTATCGAAGCGGACTCTCCAGCACAGACAGATCACTGGGGCCTTGATTAAAGAGCCTAGGACCTCTCTGAGCAAACCAATAGCAGCCCCACTTCACATATATGATCACAAGGCAACGGGCTCATCACTGTATGGTGCGGAACTCTGGGACTTTGAAAAACTGGACGGCCTCCTTACCACAGAGAGCAAATTCTTGAGAGCCTTATGCTCACTTCCTCAGAGTACCCCTCTTCACCCCCTAATGCTGGACATGGCCATAACCTCTATTGTTGAGAAAGCTAAGTTACACCCCTTATTGTTCTGATTGCGTCTAAAATCAACCCCTGAACTGCTCCCATACACTGCTGCCCTTGTTGAAGTAAGTACTCTTGACTGCGCTAAGAAAATTGGTTAGCTCTCCAAAGTGAAGTCCCTGCTATTACTATAGGGGTGGAGGGATCGTGGGACACAAAGGACCCAGTTTTACTGCCTAGCAAAAACCTGGTCAAGAATCAAGATTAAAATTGAGTGGCCCAGTTCTTTTTCTCCTATACGTCATGGGGCCGCCTCACAATGGACTTTATGGAATTTGAACTGTCAGGTGTTTACGAACAATATCTGGAGACTATTATGATCCCGCAGTACAGGAAGCTTTATATGCAGTTTAGATTCGGCTCCCTCCCAGTGAACATTTTTAGTTCCTCCTGGCGACAGCCTTCCACCACACTGCAGTCTTGCACAGGTTGCCCCCTTGTTGCTAAGTCAGTTGGTCAAATGTTCTTTGTTTGTCCCATGTACCATACACCGAGAGCCAAATGGCTCGCTGCTGTCAGTAGGCGACTTGCCACCCGTTGTCATCACAAAGCGCTGCACATTTTAAAATCGTATTCCAGCTTCCTAGTTGCCTGCGCAGTTGCCAAGTTTCTCAGCAAACTGTGGGCTATCAGAAGGGCCGTGATGAAAATGTAATTGCTTGTCCTCCCATTGAGGAATTACCTCTATGCATTCTTAGTTCTTGTCTATACTGATACTATGTATTTTAGAATGGCTGTAGCGCCATTCTTAGCATTGAGACAGCATGGCGGGCCATGCTGCCCTGTCCCATCGCGGCATAGGCTTTTGTTGACTCCGCTTTTTGGCACCTCATGTAAATATGTTTTTAGACAAATCAACTAAGCTGAAACCTTTTAAATTGCTGTTAACAAATCTTTGTATGCATTATAAGAGTTTTGCATAGCGCAAACTAGACCAGAGACATCAGGTATCAGAGAGCTTTACATGAGCACCAGTTTCGTTACAGATGGACACATTCATTTTTGTTAGGCACGGGGAAATTACGGAATTTGCCCAGAATCATAGGATGTTGAGCTTCATTGCCGAGACTCGAACCCGGTTCCTAAGCTCATAGGACGACCGCTCTAGCCGTAAGGCTACATCCTCTCCTCTTTTTGTTTCCTTGTACAATATGCATTTGCACTTTTGTGGTGGTAATGACCGAAATAAAGTTCATGAATGAATGAATACAGGCTCATAAAGGCTAGTTCAGTGGGACCTCCCGAAAACCCTGGAAAATCTGCTGGGACAGATAACCAAAACATTTGGACTGTCTGAGCAAATCTGAGGCGTCTGGTTACTCTACACTGAGGCCTCTTGACTCTTGTGTGTGGGGAGGAGAGTGAAGTAACTAAAATGGAGACTTTTGGCGCATTTTAGGGACACTATCAGCACGGACGCCATGAAGAAAACATCAAGTTTGTGTGCGAGGCCTGAGGAAATGGGGACCTGTTGATCTAGGGATTGGAATACGTCCCATTAAACTTTGGCTGCGGACCTTGGTGACTGCTCTTTAAAACTTTTTTTTTCTCTCTGCCCCCTAGACAGACTGCCCTCCCCTGGGGAGCGGACAGCGAACCCTTCCCTGGGGAATCAGCAGCAGAGTGGGACCCAGTTCCTGTAAGCGCTTTAGGCAACCTGATTATTCTGTGCTTCCATGGAGTCCCCTTTGATGCCAAACTTAGCGTGGACACCTAATCAACAGAAGTCTTGAATTCCTGGAAGCAAGTCAAAACTTTTTGGATTACCAATGTTGTCTGTGAACCTTTCTGCTCTCAAGAAGGAGGAAAGGGATGCTGTTTGTCTACTATTGGAGGTGAACTACTGGGTTTTAGGTCCTTGTTATTATTATTATTTCCTGTCTTTATTTACTGTGGGGGCCCAATTTACTTTGTATTTTTGGCTCTGTGATTGCATGAGGGGGCTACCTCTCTACACTGTCACCCCTCATTGATGGTGTTGTGGCCCAAGTCCCTGTTGCGCTAGGTTCCCTGTCTTTGGCTGCTGCACCACATGCTTGTCCAATTGCTGGATCCCCGCTGCAGTTGTGTGGCGACCAAAGGATCTCCCTGCGACTGAGTGTAGGGCACGTTCTGATTACCCTGTGCTTTATACTGAGGATTGATGTTCGTGGGGTTTTGTGATGGCTGGCCCTGGTTCAATAACCTCCACTGCTTTTGCTGCTCATGTTATGGCTTTATCTGGCACCTGTCTACCAGCTGACTCCGCCTATGGCAATAGTAGTGCACTCTAGGGTCTGGCTGCGACCAGCCTTCCTGGACTCCAGCACCATAGCTTGTTCGTGCCCCTGGAATGCCTGTTTGGAACCCTCTAAGGTTTTGCGGTGGAGCCCCCATTGTGACTGGCGCCATCTGCATGGTCGCAACCATTGCCGGCCCTTTGAGGGCAGTCTTTTTCAGATTGAACGAGTTTTGCTGTGTCGCTTTGGACCTGCTCCTGCTTCTCTCTATCCTTTTTATGCTTTTTCTTATGGTAGTGGAGTATATGAGCTTGAATCTCCTGCCAGGGTGTGGTATCTGAACCAACTATGCTGTGCAGCCCTCTCTGTATATCTTTGGGTAACCCTTTCTTGAGAATATTGTAGAAAGATGTGTGTGTGGGCCCATATCAGTCCATGGCACTCCGGTTTCTTGTCCCCATCTTTGCCTCATTCTAGTCAGGAAATCATTACTTTCCTCTGGCTTCATTATCTCTGCCATTAGCCCTCCTACTCCTATTCAGGGAATATTTCTCTCAGGGTGGTCCAGATCCGGTGCCTGTGCAAATTAAATGTGGCCCGTCACATTGGGAATCTGTTAGCGTGATTGCTTGAATGCGAGCTTGGGCAAACACTGTGTTAGTCTGCTTCCCAATTACATTGCTTAGCAAATTCTTTTTCTCTCTCATCGCTAGATTGATACCTGCGTAATGTAATCTATTTCCCTGCTCCATCCAGCAATGACGGTAATTTTGCCCTCAATCACTCTTTATCCATCTGGGCCTATGGCACAAATATAATTCCCATTGCACCCTTTTGTAGTTGTGGGCACACTCTCATGCTAGATGACTTTGGGTTTCTCCTCAACGTAGCGTTTCCATCTCGTGAGGCATCGCTGCATGTAGAGGAAGTCCCACTTAGGGTTTCCTTATGCAGTCCTCCGCTACTGCCATGTCCTCTGGCTTAAACAATCCTTCCTTCTGCCAAGACCCATCATATTGGTCCCTCTCCTAGGTCAAATCCGCTAATAGGTCACAAAACTAGTACACAAAGGTCTTGTCTTTCCATTTAACCATTATCTCTCACAGGGTTTGTCTATCTTTGTCGTGCACCCGTGAGGATCCTCGTTGCTGCTTCTCTCGTGTGGATACACTGGTGCCATCTTGTTTTTCCTGCATCGCAGGTGATTAAGTACTAGTCTGCCTTGTTCCTTTAGCTCTTGGTCAGCCCCTTTCCTATGCCGACCGAACAAAGTGCCTCTGAGCTCTGCTGGTAATATTCTTTCATCACCCTTCGTCTCTTACCAGCACAGTGCCCTGTACCTGGCTTCGCTTTCCGCATGAGGAGAGTGCGCTGTCCTGTACTCAGACTCTACCTCCCAGTTGTGCACCCATTCTCTTGTATATCTGATTTGTATATGTGTTTTAGAGTCCTCAATTATATCTGTGTCAAATGTTCCTCCTTATGCCAGGGAAATGTGTGTGCCTCCGTGTGTAAATGCCACTCTTAGCAAAACGTAAGTCTTTTTTATCTGTTTGAGGAACCTAGTCTCTATGTGCTTTAGTGAGGAGTCCATGGCAGATTTAGTAATTTGATTAATATGATTCAAATTATGTTTTTCTAGTTTTGTTTGTCGATTCGTAGGTCAATTCTTACGTGGTGCACTCTTACACATTATGTACTATGAGCTCAGCGCTTACAATTTTTACATTAAACAGTTTGTCCGAGCACTTAAATAAAACAAGATAAGACTGCATATGTAGTATTGTAACACAGGGTAAATATGAGATATGTTAGAATAGCATCTGCACGATCTCAAATTTTCACACAGTTGGTCGTGTAGAAACCCACATAGCTTATTCTGTATTCTTTTTGACCGTCATGACTTTATTTTAAATTGATTGTCATGCAGTTGCTTATTCAATAGCTGGATAATTTATCAATAAGACGCTGAATGCCAACTTTGGTTTGATGAATCTTCATTGTTGATTTTGAGATGAGATGAAAGGAAAGGGTGAATACATTAACTCACCCTTATGTCATGCAGCAATGGATGCCCCCTTAATCAATCTCCTTTAAATTCATTAAATTAATTCTGGAAAAATGGTAATACTAATTTGTAAAACCACCAGAAGCATACTTCCTGGATTTGGTAAATTCAATTAGAGATGGCAGGTAAGATTTAACCCTGCGTTTGGAATTTGCACCACTGCAGACATTGCCGATCATGCAAATGAACCAGATCTAAATTGAGCGGGGTTACTCTACGTGCATCAGTGTGCACATTGAGAGTAATATACAATGTAGCATCCTGAGCTACTTCACAGAGGATCCTATCTATTAGTCAAATGTGGCAGTCTGAGTGATTGACTTGCATATGCGTGCTTGTTGAGAGGAGGATACAAGATAGCATTGTGCTTTGTTCAAACGAGATAGCATTTAAATTTCTAAATCTCTCTCAAAATGTGCTAGCCTTAAGTATGTTACATATTCTCCAATTAATGGATTCTTTTGAGGGTATGAATAATTAAAATAAAACCAATCATGAACATTCAAAAAACACTCATTCACGTGTTGACATATGAACCATGTCTTTTTGTCCATCTCCTCAGACTCATTTAGTCTGTTATTAACATTGTTTAACACATTAATACATCTATATTCTTTGATATTGAGAGTTATTATAACATCACTCCCTTGAGGGTTCTGTTAATCTTCTCAATTACTAACCATCTCATGTCATCCATGCTGTGTCCTGATTTTTTTTAATTGGCCACTGGTGGCACTCCCTCTACCTCATAGTGGACCCGGCTACTGTGTTACAGGATTCTCGCCTTTATTTTCTGTCTTGACTGTCCCACATCAGCCAAATTACAGGGGCACTTAATAAAATACATTAAATCAGTACTGTTGCAGTTCGCAGTTCGTTAACTCTTTAAGTGTGTATCTCTTTTTATTGCCTTCTTACCTTTTAGTCTCAGTCCACAACCCGTAGCCTTTACATTTACCTCATTTAAAATTACCCAATCCTAGGGAAAGATGCCTGTGTCAGTGTAAGGTAGGTTTTACAGTAGAGGCAATAGTGATCCCTCACATTTTACTTCGAAGCCTACCAAACAGTTATCTGGTTTGCTAAAAACATCTTGGGGAATTTCGGGAAAGCTTCCCTGGAAGTGCATTCCACCCGTTGCTTAGTGGTTTGTAACTCAGGTTTACTTGCTTTCTATTTGCTGACTCTATTTTTTCTAGGCTGTCCAGCTTGAGTTAGTCTGTTATCTTGCCCACATTTTATTTTCTGTATTCTTCCACCAAAACTGGATTTCTGTAAACAGGCCTTTAAATCTTGTACTTATCTTGTCACATTTGCTATGCTGTCAAAGACAAAGGTCAAATGTCAGGCTTTGCCTTCCAGGGACTTGGTGTTTACTCTTTTCTCTGACTTCAAAGTGAGAGGATTTATGTGACAATCAAGCTGGCTACTAAAGGTGTGCTGGTTGTAAAGCTGTAGGATGTTATTTTTTTCCTAGCACACAACAAAATTTACATGTCTGTCAATGGACTGTACAGATATTTTAGAATATAGTAGAATTATGACATCCCAAATGAAGCACATTTTTTTGTTAATTTTGAAGTGTGGTCGAAACAGTTATTTTAATACAATTATATATAATCCATACACTATGTGATGACATTGCCACACATTATCGTTTGTTCGCTGTATACTTTCATCAAAAAAACTGTATGTCTCTACAAGTATAATGGTCATTTCAATTGAAAAGTGTTGACTTTAATGGCAATACGCTACCACACCATGCATACTCAACTTTACCCTACTATGCTCCACGCCACTACACTGAACCCTGCACAATTCAATTTCACACTACTCCACTCTGCTTCACTGCACTCTACTCTGCATAACTCCATTCTATACCACTCTGCTCTGTCAATTCTCTCTATTCCACACCGGTCTACTATGCATCACTTAACTTTTTGCCACTGCACTCTACACCACTCCACTCTGCCCCACTCCACTCTGTGCCATTACACTTCACTATGACTCACTCCACTCTACGCCAGCGCATCTATGCTTTAATTTACTCTGCACCACTGCACTCTATGCCACTCTACTTTGCGCTACTGTACTCTGACGTTCACTACTCTACTCTTCAACAATCTGCTCTATGCCACTGCACCCTACTCTCTGCACCACGGCACTCTCCACAATTGTCCTTCACTCTGCACCACTCTACTCTATGCCCCTGTATTCTGAAACACTCTGTGCCACTTCACTCTAAGCCAGCTGCACTCTGTCATTGTACTCTTCGCCACTGTACTCTACGTTAATACTGCTCTCTACGTTCATCTGCACCGCACCACTCTACTATACGCCACTGCACTCCATGCCAATGCACTCTACGCCACTCTACTATACACCAGTGCACTCTACTGCAGTCAGCTCTGCAACACTGCACTATCTGCCACTGCACCACTCCACGCCAATACACTATATGCAACTACACTCTTCGCCTCTCTGCTCTGCATCACTCCACTCCACTCTTTACCACCTCACTCTGCACCACCCCACTCTGCACCACTCTACTGCACTCTGTGACACTTTACTCTGTGCCACAGCACTCTACGCCACTCTTTTCCACTCTGCGCTGTTTAATTCTACGCCATTCCACTTTACAGCGCTACAATCTACCCTGTGCCGCTCTACACCACTTCACTCTACACCACTGCGCTCTACTCCAATGCACTCTACCCCACTTTCTACAAAACCAATGCATTCTACGCCACTGCACTTTGCCAATCTACTCTGCATCACTGCACTGTATGCCTCTATATTCTACAGTGTAATGCTCTACGCAACCTCACTCTACACAACTGTACTCCACCACACTCTATTCTGCAACACTGCATTCTCTGCCCCTGGACTGTACTCCACTCTCAATTGCACCACTCTACTTTGCACCACTCTACTTTGCACCACTTCACTCTGCGCCACTTCACTCTGCGCCACTTCACTCTGCGCCACTTCGCTCTGCGCCACTTCGCTCTGCGCCACTTCGCTCTGCGCCACCTCACTCTACACCTCTCTACAGCACTCTAGTGCACTCTACGCTAATGCGCTCTGTCACGCTAATCTGCTGTGCACCACTACACAGTGACACTGCACTCTATTCCTCTCTCCTCTACACCACTCTACTCTATGCAAGTGCACTCTTCGATGCACCACTCTATGCCACTGCATTCTTCACTGCACCTCTCTACTGTACACCTCTCTACTCTATGCCACTGCGCTCTATGCCAAAACACTCTACACCACTTTACTCAAAACCAGTGTGCTCTATGCCACTGGACTCTACCCCAACTACTCTGCAACACTGCACTCTGTGCCACTATACTCTACTCTGCGCCACTTGACTATGCGCCACTGCACCCTAAACAACTCTACTCTACAGCACTGTACTCTACCCTGCCACACTGCACACCACCCTGCACCACTCCACTCTACGCCACTTCTTTCTGCTCTGAAACAGTCTACTCCACACTACAGCACTCTACACCACTGCAATCTATGCCACTCTAATTCACTCTGCGCCACTCCATTCTATGCCATTGAACTCTACGCCATTGCAATCTACTCTACACCACTGTACTCTAAGTCACGACACTCTACGCCAATACAGCATAAACCACTTTACTCAAAGCCAATGTACTCTACTCCACTGCACTCTACTCCAGTCTACTCTGCACAACTGTACTTTACGCCACTTCTCTCTACGACACTCCACTCTGACATTACACACTATGGTGCTGTGCTCCATACAATCAATCAATCAATCAATCATAGCATTTGTAAAGCGCACTACTTACCCGTGAGGGTCTCAAGGCGCTGGGGGGAGTGGGTAGGGGGATGCTGCTACTGCTCGAAGAGCCAGGTTTTGAGGAGTCTTCTGTAGGACAGCAGGTCTTGGGTCTGCCGTAGGTGGATGGGGAGGGTGTTCCAGGTCTTGGTGGCGAGGTGGGAGAACGATCTGCCGCTGGAGGTCGCTTTTCGGGTGCGGGGGACTGTGGCCAGGGCGAGGTCGGCGGAGCGGAGCTGGCGGGTGGGGGTTTAGAAGCTGAGTCGGCTGTTGAGGTATGCTGCTCCGATGTTGTGGAGTGCCTTGTGTGCTTGGGTGAGGAGTTTGAAGGTTATCCTCTTGTTGACGGGTAGCCAGTGCAGGACTCTCAGGTGAGGTGTGATGTGGCTGTGGCGAGGGATGTCGAGGATCAGGCATGCACAGGCTTTCTGGATGTGTTGAAGCTGTTTCAGGAGTTTGGCCAAGGCTCCTGCGTAGAGGGCGTTACCGTTGTCCAGCTGATGAGGGCCTGTGTGACCGTTTTTCTTGTTTCGGTGGGGATCCACCTGTAGATCTTACGGAGCATGCGTAGGGTGTTGAAGCAGGAGGAAGAGACGGCGTTGACCTACTTGGTCATGGAGAGGATGGAGTCGAGGATGAGCCCTAGGTAGCGTGCGTGGTCGGTGGGTGTAGGAGCTGTCCCCAGTGCGGTCGTCCACCAGCAGTCGTTCCAGGCCGAGGGGGTGGATCCGAGGATGAGAACCTCTGTGTTGTCCGAGTTCAGCTTCAGTCGGCTGTCCTTCTTCCATTCGGCGACAGCCTTCATTCCTTCGTGGAGGTTGGTTTTGGTGGTGTGGGGGTCTTTGGTGAGGGAGAGGATCAGCTGGGTGTCGTCGGCGTAGGAGTTGATGTTGAGGTCGTGCAGTCGGGCGACGTGAGCGAGCGATGCTATGTAGATGTTGAACAGCGTCGGGCTGAGGGATGAGCCCTGGCGTACACCGCAGATGATCTGATCGGAAGGGGAGGGGAAGGTGGACGCTCTGTGTTCTGCCGGTGAGGAAGGAGGTGGTCCAGTCCAGGGCCTCCTCTTGGATCCTGGCGTAAAGGAGGCGTGTTCGTAGTGTGCGGTGGCAGAGCGTGTCGAAGGCGGCTGACAGGTCCAGGATGAGGGCCGCGGTTTCTCCGTTGTCTCGCAGGGTCCTGATGTAATCGGTGGCTGCGATGAGGGCAGTTTCGGTGCTGTGGTTGCTGCGAAAACCGGACTGTGATGGGTCCAGGATGCTGTTTTCTTCGAGGTAGCGGGGCAGTTGTTTGTTGACGGTTTTCTCGATGACCTTTACCGGGAATGGGAGCAGGGAGATGGGCCGGACGTTCTTGAGGTCCTTGGGTCCGCCTTGGGTTTCTTGAGTAAGGCGTTAATCTCTGCGTGGTTTCAGGTCTCTGGGAAGGTTGCTGTCTCTAAGGAGATGTTGATGACTTTCCGGAGATGGGGTGCGGTGGCGGTGCTGGGTTTGTTGAAGATGTGGTGTGGACAGGGGTCTGACGGAGATCCGAAGTGAATGGTGTTCATGACCTTGATGATGTCGTCGTCGTTGATGTCAGTCCAGGAGAGTAGGCGGTTGGTGCGGATGGTGGTCGTGGGGGCGGGGGTTTCAGTGATTGTCGTGGCAGACGTGTTGGTGAAGCTGTTGTGGATGTCTGCGATCTTGCGATGGAAGAAGGTGGCTAGTAAGTCGCATAGGTCTTGCAAGGGTGGAATGTTGTTTGTGTTTGAGCTGTTGTGTGCGTTGTTGTCTAGGCGGTCTTTGAAGGAGGCCCTTTTGGCTGATCTGATGAGGTGATGGTGTCTGCTGGTGGCGTTCTTGTGGGCTGTGTAGTTGTCCTTGTGTTCGTTCGCGGAGCCAGTTCTTCTCTAACTTTCTGCAGGTTTGCTTGGAGGCCCGGAGGTCTTCAGTGAACCAGCTGGCTCTCTTGCTGGTGTGACTGTTGGCGGGTTTCTTGAACGGGGCGAGGGTGTTGGCGCAGTCGTCGATCCACTGTCTGAGGTTGCGGGCGGCGGTGTCGGTGGGCTCGGGGGGTGGGCTCAGTGCGCTGGTCTTCAGTGACTTTGCTCCAGCAGCGGTGAGGCATCTGTAGGGAGCGGTGGTGCGAGGTGGGTTTCCGGAAGATGAAGTGGATGCAGCGATGATCGGTCCTGTGGAGTCCGGTGGTGTGGTTGACGGAGACGTGGGGGGTTGCGGAGAAGATGGGGTCGAGCGTGTCCGGTGGAGTGGGTGGGTGATGTGAAGAGTTGTCTGAGTCTGAGGTTGGCTAGGTTGTCGATCAGGATGGTGGAGTTGGTGTTGTCGTTGTTCTCGAGGTGGAAGTTCAGGTCCCCGAGGAGGATGTAGTCCGTGGAGGCGAGAGCATGGGTGCTGATGAAGTCGGCGATGGAGTCGCTGAACTGTAGTCGAGGTCCGGGGGGTCTGTAGACGAGGGTTTCTCTGAGGGTGGTGCTGGGGTCGGTGTGGATCTGGAAGTGCAGGTGTTCGGCGGTGCTGAGGGTGTCATCGGAGCTGGTCGAGACTCTGAGGGTGTTCCTGTGGATGATGGCGATTCCTCCTACTTTGTTGGCGCGTTCCTTGCAGGTGATCTTGTAGCCGTCTGGGATGGCTATGGCGATGTCTAGTGCCGAGGAGGGGTTCATCCAGGTCTCTGTCAGGAAGGCGACGTCTGGGGTGGTTGAGTCGAGTAGGTCCCAGAGTTCGACGGCGTGTTTGCGGGCGGAGCGGGTGTTGAGGAGGATGAATCTGAGGTAGTTGGGTTCTTTCTTGGTCGGTGGGTTGGCGGGACGGATGCTGGTGTAGCTGCAGTTCCGGCACGAGAAGGGTCCTTGAGTGTGCCTCGGGGCGACCAGGCAACAGGTGCTTGATCGTCCGGTGTTGAGTGCGTGGAGGGTGCTGGGGTCGTCGCAGAGTCGGGCGTCGTGGCGTTCGCAGGGGCCAGGGGTTTTGGGGCAGTCCAGGCGTAGACTGGCATAGACGGGCTTGTCTTCGGCGCGCCAGCGGCACGGCTGCGCAGTGGCCGCCATAAGAAGGTGAGGTCGGAGGGAGGAGCAGGTGGGGGCGGGCGAATGGGAGAGCGAGGGGCTGGGTCGCAGGGGATACAGCAGCGGGAACTGGCAGGCAGAGAAGAAATGGGCAACAATGGAGAGGGCTGGGAGGGGGGAGCAAGACCAACAGTGAACTTACAAAGCACAGCAGAATATACAGAACATTAAAAGACTTTCGATGAACTTATAAAAAAGGTGGGAGCAAGATCAACAGTGAACTTACAAGCACAGCGGAATATACAGAACGCACAAAAGACTGACAGTGAATTCATAAAAAACACGGGTTACAATGAAGAGAGAAAACCAGATAAGGATCAGGGGGGCCTCGAACCCCCTGGCAGCGGCAGCAGGCTGGGGCACGGGCACATAAGCGGAGCTGTGCGTTATAGGGAGCGACCTACCAAAGGGTCAAGGGTCGCTCCATTAAACTCTACTCTACTCTATGCCCCTCTACTCTACAACACTACTCCACTCTACTACTCTCTTTGCAACTCCCTCAATGCCACTCCATGCCAGTTTTCTCCAATCTATTTTATGGCACACTACTCAACTCTGCTCCACTCCACTACTCCACTCTGTGCCATTCCACTCTCTTCCATTCCACTCTCTTCCACTACTCCACTTTATACAACTCCAATCTGTCAATCTACTCTGCTCCAAGCTTCTTTACTCTACTCAGTACCCTCTACGCCACTCCAGTCTGTTCTGTACCACACCACAACACTCTATGCCATTCCCCTCTACGACACTCTTCTCCACGATACTCTACTCCACTCAGCTCTATGCCCTATCACTCTGACATTCTACTCCATTCACGACACTCTATACCACTCCAACTCCACTCCACTTTATAACACTTCACTTCTGATGGATACATCTGCCAGTGGATTCCTCACCTTTTGAATATCCCCTTGCAACATTCGGAAATTCTTTTTGTAGCCTCGCGCCAACGTGGACGACGTCACAGAGGCACGACACCGCTGACGTCACCGACTCCATAATAGGCCCATGCCAGCGTGATGACATCAGTTCCCTTTTTTCCGCGTCGTCAACGCTAACGGTTTCTAGGGATCGTCTGTAGCTGTTGGTAACTTTGCTACAGTTTGTTTCTTTTCGGTGTCCTTTTGCTTCTTTGTATCGAAATGTCTACGAAGAAGACTGGATTCAAACCCTGCGGAGAGTGCAGCAAGATGATGTTTATGACGGATCCGCACGAGTGCTGCATCTGGTGTTTGAGTTCGGACCATGACGTCGAAGAGTGTTCATCTTGCAAGAAAGTGAATCCGAAGGCTCTCCGTGAGAGGGAGGCAAAACTCCTTGTTGCAAAGTTAAAGAGCAGGAAGGACAAGAAGAGGTCGAGGTCGCGGACTCGTTGTTCGAGGTCTCGATCGAAGTCACGCTCGAGGTCGTCTTCGGTGCATGCTTCGAAGTCATCGAGGAAGAAGCACAAGAAGAGATCTCATGAGTCTCGTCATCATTCTGGAAAGGACTCGAGACCGAAGTCGCAGGTGAAGTTACTTCGCAAGGAAGTGGAGGATCCGACTCCGGAAGTTCAGGTCTCCGAGGGTCAGGCTTCACCTGTGAATTTGGTCTCCGAGGGTCAGGCTTCACCTGTGAATTTGCCTGTTCATTCACCGAAGCCGATGTCGAATCCTTCTCTGGCTCCGACTCATTCTTCTGACCAGGAGGGTGAGGGAGATGAAGAGGATGGAGGAGAAGAGGAGGCTCCGTTGCCTGCGGGTTCGTTTACCCCGGTGCACCAGCCTGAGGTTGAGGTCGAAGTCGAGAAGACTCCGCTCCCTCGAGAGCAGCCTGTGGGCTCTTATCCAGCTTTTCCAGCTCCAGGTCAGGACCCTACTCAGTTCCTGAATGCAATGTATGGAGTTTATTCAAGACCAATGTTCCCCTCTGGTTCACCGGTTGGTCCCACGGGTTCATTAGCCTTCAATCTGGGTATCCCCCAGTCTTATGCTCCTGCGCCTTTTATGCGCGCGGTGTCGTGCCTCTGTGACGTCGTCGCGAAGCTACAAAAAGAATTTCCGAATGTTGCTGACGCAAGGGGATATTCACAAGGTGAGGAATCCACAGGCAGATACTGTATCCACCAGAAAAAGCATTACCGAAGGTAAGTAACTTGTTCTTTACAACACACCACTCCATGCCACTGTCCTTTATACCTCTAATATTAAGCGATGCTGAACAGCAGGCCACACTGGTGTACAACATTGCTTAAACATATTGGCAAATCCCGTAGCTCTTCCATAGACCAAACTTATTGGCTGGTTACCCTTTGTGAAGGTAAAAAGCTATTTCTTTTTTAATAACTTAATGTATTACAGTATTCTAAATTAAGAACTTACCTTGGCATATATAGTTGCCTAATGGGAACATAGTGTTGTACATTGTCAACAAATTACACCACTGCTAATGTACTCTCAGGCATTGCATATGTAGGATCATGCTACGGATGAGAATATACTTATAAGGTCAGTATAAGGTCTCCCTTGTCTTCTCTCATAGTGTGGTAGAATGTTATGATTTGTTGGATTTTTTTGTAGCCTTTTGGTGACGTCTGAAATGTTGTTTCTTTTGGAAACTGGTTCGGCCCAAACCAAGTAATGGAATAAAAATATTCTTGCCATTGCATACTCCGATTTTCTATAGCCCTTTAGGCAACCAGAGGAAAAAAGGAACATCTTATAAACATTTCTTGAGTGAAAATGTTTATCCATAAATGCTTGTACTATAAATGCTTATCCCATACTAATATGTATAGATGGCTAGTGGATGAAAAGTTAATTTATATTTTTATACAAAATAACTTTTTTCAATCCAATTTGTGTGATGACTCGTGGAACTCTTATGTTTACAGTAGATGTGCATTGATAGTTAAGATCTCTCATTTCAATCTATACTCTTTAGATGCATCAGATTGGGATTCTACCAGCACCTCGCCGAAACATAATAAGTGTTTCCAAGTCTCCAAGAACGATGAAACTTCTCATCCTGAATTGTCACCAGAGCCAGCCCTTAAAAAGGAAAATAAACTTATGGAGGCAACAGATACAGCAAGTCCATCTAGGCTCTTAACAGCTGCAGACATGCCAGATGCCCTTACAGGTCCTTTGCAGTCAGTGAATGAACAAAGGCCAGAAAATAAAGGGTGTTCTTTAGAAAAAGACAGTGTATTGCTTGAACACAATAAACTCTTAGCACCTAATTATGGACCTGACCAAGGTATTGGTGCAATTTTCTTTAGTATTCATTGTGATGCCTTTACTGTATATGTTTGTTTCTTTTAGTAGTCACTTCCACTGTTTGTTATATATGAGTAGTTTAGTCTGGTTATAAGAAATGTGAACATCTGAAATTCTAAATTATATCTTTCAGATTGTAGTGGATCAAAAAAAGGTATTTTTGGCATTTTTTTCCTTTTCATTTGAGGATCTGTGAGAAGAAAGTAGCCTCTAAAATGACTGGTATGCTTGTTAAAAAATATATATATATATATATTAAGTTTTACAAAAGTAGGAAAAGTACATGCTTATAAAATATGTTTACAAAAATCATATCTGTCACAAGAGTGTGCTATGTGATACCTAGCACTAGGCTTCATTCGCTAAATTGTGATATCAACACCTTCAAATTTAGTAGGAGATACTTTAGAGATCACTAGGATCTGAACAACTAGGACTTAGTTGCACATCTTCCATTAGTGCAGGGCAAAAGTACTAAACAAGAAAGAAGAGTAACAACTGTTTAACTTTTTTGTGAAACAATATAGGCAACTTTTAGCTTACTGTAAGGAATTCCGTAGGACAGGGGGCTAAATTATGTAGCATACTGTGTTGTAGATGTGTAATAGGCATGCGTGGTGAGAGAAAGGGAAGCAGACTTTAACTTAGTTGCTTGGCAGTAGAGAATGTTAACTTTTCTGGAATGCACCAGTGGTCATTTGCCAAAGGAGCTATCCCTAATCAGATCTTAAAGTCCATGAACTATGTAGTGGGGGTAAGATATTGTGTTGGTTGGAGGTCAATAGGCTGGTGATCAGCAGCGACTGATAGGTTAGCTGCTGAAATAGTAACTTTTTCCTTTTAAGGTAAGGTAAGTGAAGTGTTGTCTCTGGGTGTCTCTCCCATGTAGCCTAATATTCTCCCAATCTCATACTATTATTTGCTTACAAAAGGCCTTTGTTCTCCCTGTTAAGGGCTTCGCTTCCTCCCTAAGCCCACCTCAGAACCTCTTGGCGTCAAGATGTGACTACTGGTGCCATTGTAGCTTTCCATTAGAAGCAATTGTGTGATTAACCTAAATCAAGAACCCCAGTTGCAGCGTTCAATTCTTTGGTCAGTTAAATAAACCTAGACCACATGCCTACCAGAAGGTAACTGCAGGTAATTCTTTGCAAGTTGCTAGTATTTGTGTAACATTCTCCCAAAAAACTGGAAGATGGTTAACTCCACAGCATGTAATTCTGCTGCTGGGATTGCACAAAGTGGACAGGAGGCCATTGTACTTAAAAAGTAATGTTTGTTTATTTTCACAGGGGGACTTGAAGTAATTTAAATCTGCCATTTTGGGAAATAGTGTGTTATTATTTTAATAACCTGGCCCATTTTCTCAAATGGATTGACCTCAGCAACACCCTGTGCAGACCACTCACACATCATCTCCGAGCCCGATCCTGTATAATGTTGGAGTGAATAACTATATTGTTGGCACCCTCCGAGTCCTGAGTATCTGGAGTATTAGGCTGTATGCAAGGAACTGTCCTTTGTGTGAAGTGAATTGGTGCTGGAGTGAATCGAAGAGTAACAATTGTGTATCCTGGAATGTTGAAGAGCCAATAATATCTTAGTAGGCCCAATAATGTTATATTGAATCATAAGGGGAGCGTAAACAGCCAGCTAGGAGTAATATATTGGTGCACCACCACTACCAGTTGATGGGAAACATGACTAGGCTTCATCCCCAGTACTACCAGGTTGTAAACCTCGGTCAGGAGCATAACTTGATGGGCTGCTCCTGTCTCACTTAGAATGACTCCTGACAGCCAGCAAGACTGCACTGCAGTTGAGCTGCTAAATAGTAGCTTTTGACATTGAGTGCTCCTAGACCACCTTGGTACACTGGTAAATGCAGCAGAGCCTTGGCCACCCTACAGCACCCGCCAGACCATATAGGACTCCCCTAAAGAGTGCCCAATTCTTGAAAAAAATTTGGAGTGAGATTTTTTTTTTCTTCTGAATTTTATATAGCACAAATTTGACCCGAAGGTATCAGGTATCCGAGCGCTTTACATGAGCACCAGTTGCATTACATATGGACACATTCACTTTTGTTAGGCACAGGGAGATCAAGTGAATTGCCCAGAATCACAGGATGTTGAGCATCGTTGCCTAGACTCTAACCCGGTTCCCCAGATTTCAGATCGACCACCCTAGCTGCTAGGCTACATCCTCTCTGGAATATTTGCAAAATAGTATTGAATTCTTGGGAGCATCACAATTTTAGAGACTGCAGCTACCCTCATGATGTATAGAGGGAGTGTCCTACAAAAAGCCACCTGATGAGATTACCCTCCAAGAAGTCTCTCTCCAAGTGATAGTTTATGCCAAAGCAAGAATGTGATGAATTGGATTGTCTCCCGATATTATCGTGGGTGGGCATGTGTCCTGGCATAAATGGAATATACTTGACTAAACCTTGTTGACAAAGAGACCAGAGGCTCTCCAAAAGACGTTCAAGGTCTCCGTGATGGTGACCAGACCCAGTTGGGATGTCAAATGAAAAGCTCTCAATACAATTTTCAAATTGAGCTTCTCAAGAGTAGCACACTGCACTTATTTAATTAGCGTACTCATAAAATGCTAAACAAGTCTGTTGGCTTGTGGCCACAGAGGTGTGCTCTTTTGATGCTTTATCTTTAAATGCCCCAAGAAATCTCTGAGCTCTCCAAGAAATTAATGCACTAACCCTACCTAAATGCTCAGCTGTGGTGAAATGTGCAGCGCATGATGATTTATCTTTAAATGCTCCAAGAAATCTCTCAGCTCTCGACTATTGATGCGGGTCCTTGTCAGACTTCACTATGGCTGGAACACCGCACGTTGCAAAGATGCCATCTAGTCTTTCAATGACTTGTTCTTGAGTTGTAGATGAAAGATCTTCAATTAGTGGAAATGGTGAGTAATCATCCATAATCACCAATATAGGATGTCCATTGTCAAGTGGACCGAAAAATGTTATGGCTATTCTCTCCCATGCATGCTATGGGAGTTCTGAAATGTTCAAGGAGTGGTGAGTAGTTTTTGTAGAATGACATAATTAAGGAAACCAAACTCCGTCTCGGAAAGCTCGTTTTGTGGCAACAATTCCACAATGTCATCATCGGCTACCTCAATTATTTTCGGTCTCAGACTTTCCAGAATCTGGATTCTAGACCCTAATATTATAACCCCTTCCTGAGTTATAGACAGTTCATCCTTAACAATTTTGTACTTTTGATATTAACCATCACTGGTGAGCGGTCGAGTGTGTTGGTTCTATGATTTATGTGTAATTTTATCCTGCAGCTTTAACATGTCGCAATTATTGCTCGTGGCAGTGATTATCTGCGCTAACAAAATAGCAGCTGGTGTGTTTGATGTTACAATGAAGTTAATATAGACCTCAGCCGTCTTGGATGGAGTGAGTACTGTGACCTTGTATAGGCACTCTGTAAAAGTAGCCAGCAAGGTACTGATCCTTCTCTTGATGATGCACAATGGTATAATCATACTCTTGTTACCGTAGTCACCATCATTCAATGAGAGGAGGCATTTTGGCCTTGGGATTTCCAGATATAGTCAGTAAGGCTTGATGATTAGTTACCATCGCAAAAGGTTTTCTGTACAAGAATACAAGTAAATATTCACAAGCCCATACCACAGCTAGGTTTTCTTTCTCAGGTTGTGAGTTAACACTGTTTGTTTGAGAAAAATTTCTTCTTTCATATGCCACAATATGCCTTCGAGCATTCGGGTGTCCACTGTACTTTGAAAGGATAACGCCTAACCCAACTTGGCTAGTTTCAACAACATCCTCTGTATGAAGCTTCAGATTGAAATATGCCATTTCAGTGGCTTGTTTAATTTTCTTGAAACTTCTCACATTCGTGTGACCAATGAAATGAAATATTTTTTTTCATCAAGTCTCTCACGGAGCACTTACAGTGGCAAAGTCTTGCATGTATATGAAACAGTAACTAGCCTTGCCAAGAAATGAACGCACCATGGAAACATCTTGTGGGCATCAGCATTTGACAGAGTTTGTACTTAGGCAGGATCTGGTGTCAAACCCCAATCGGAAGAGATATAGCCAAAGAAGGTAAGCTTTGTCTTATGGAACTCGCACTTGTCTGCATTCATAGTCAAACCTGCTTTGGCAAGTAAATTACATTCTTGTGTAAAAGCTTTATCATGTTCTTTTTGTGTAGCTCTGAAAACCAATATGTCATCACTGCAATTGAACGCATTCATGACAGGCTGTATGACACGTAGACATCTTGAAACAGTTCTGTAGCGGAAGAAACACAAAAGCTTAGTCTTTTGTATCAAAACAGACCAACATTTCTAGAAAAGGTTGTAATGTACCTACAATCTTTTTCAAGTTCTAACTGATGATAACCTTTGTTTAAATCAAGATGAGAGGAGACTTTTGCACCATTTAATTTCTTTATCATGTCAGCAATGTGTGTGCCTGGCTGTTGTTCTCATTCAATTGCTTTGTTAGATTGATGCATGTCAGTGAATATGCATGCAGCTCCTTCACTGTCCTTTTTGGGCACTACTATGGTTGTAACTCGTGGTGTTGGACTAGTGGAACACTCAAAAATATCATGCTTAAGTAACAATTCAAGTTCTTTCTCGACAGCTTCTTGCAAATGAAAAGCAGGTGGTCTATGAGCACCAGAACGGACACCCTCATTAATATGCAACTTCACTATCATAGTCTTAAGTTTTCTCAAACCATGAAATAATAAAGGGAACTGTCTTACTATTTGGTGGTGATCATTCATGTTGGTATTCTCAGAAATCAGTCCCATATCAGTGGCTGGGCTGAAACTGAGTAGACAAACACTGGAATCTGTGCTTTGAAGCACATGGCTGCGTGCTTGTACCTTTGGTTTTATTTTTCACTGTTGCTACAAATGAATCTTGGATTTTTAAGGGCGTCGATGTAGCCCATGTATACACTTTGGTTTTCGATTGCATAAGTTCCGGTAATGGAGATAATTCATTGTATTTCTCCCCAGGCATATTGTTTATTGAGACACCACTGTCAATAATGAAAGGTATTGAACAACCATTTATTTTCAATGTTATCTTTCGACAATGTTTGAATGACTTTAGTATGTCGATCGTTCGTTTACTGAAATTTTTCTTCACAAGCGGTCAACCTAGCATGCGCTCTTTTCTGAAGAAAACATCGACATGACGCAATTATTTTCTTCACTTTTACTTGATACTGATACAGAAGCACTGTTTGACAATGTTCTTAGAAGACGACTGACTGTGTTCAGTGTCAAATAACTTAACTGATGATGACGCTTGGCTTTGTGGGTGTGCGTCAAAAGTTGTTGGAACATTCTGTCTGCCATTTTGTCTTTGCGCCGGGACACACTTACGTTTTCTTTGGCTTTTCAAACCATCACAAAATGGTTCTCGTGCCCACAACCTTTACATAGCTGTCCAAGAGCAGGTCATTTACCTTCGTGTGGAAACGAAAACCCACATCTAAAATACAACTTATTTTAAGTGTAGACATCCCTGTGGAGCCTTCAGTCTTATTGTTTTGGCTTACTTGTCATACTCATGACAGATTCATTCTGGGCACCTCCAGCCTCTGTTTCCGCAGATTGTCTAACAGCACGCTCTTCAGCTCTGGCAGCAGTTAACACTCGCTCCAATCTAAGAGTTTTTCTCTGTATTTCATCTTCTGAATGAATCTAACAAACATGCATCAGTAACTCTCCGACGCTTGGCTTCTTCATCATTAAATTAATTGAACTTACAGTGTTTGATGAGTGTGTTGAGTCTCTCCACAAATTCATCAGTGGTTTCACCAGCTTTCTGTTGTTCCTGGTTTAAGATGTATCTTTTGTAATCAACATTTGGCATTGAATTAAACCTGAGATTCAGCACTTCTTCTGATGATAAGTGACTTAATCGGTTCACAGCATTCTCTAAGACGTCTTTCACACCATCACCAGCAAAACGTTTGGGATACTTGACAATCTTTTTGTGTCAGTCCCTCTGCATTATTGAAATCATCAAATGTCTCTATCCAAGCAGTCCATCTATCGCTAGTATTTTGCTTTTGGCAGTATTGAATTTTAGTGGTTTCAGGAAAGTGGCATTGTTGTAGACATTTCTGGGAGTGTCTAACAATGAGGGTCGAAATCTCTTCTTCTCCCTTACCCGTTCATCTTGAACCTGTTCCTTTGAGCCGTCTCTAAGGCCTTTGGATGGGCTGGCCTCTGGATCCTTAATTACTTTGGAAATGACTGCCTTAGTCTTTGCCTCCATTCTCTCAACCTTCCATAGCTCCGAAGATATCTTCGGTCATTTTGGAGTGTCATCATCTTAGTAAGTGCAACCTCTGCTACTTGGTCTGCGGCACCTGGCGCTGAGGTCATACCGGCTCACTTTACTCAGGTTGGTGGGTAAATAACTGCTTTATTCTTAGATGTTTCTTTGAGCGCGGTTTGTCTTCACCACTTTCTAATTGAAACGTTATCTTGCTTGTTGTGATTATCAATAGCTACTCTTTGAAAACCTGGTTGTATCTGCATTTAGCGGTCACGCTCCAGATTAAATATTGCTGTATATTACGTAGCAGCGCGGTACCTTCACATATTATCTGACAGCAGGTACTCGTTCATCAATACGAAGATTTCTTTGCAATGTTTTCCATAAATTTGTATTTCTTTACATCGGCTGGAGTTGCGCTTCCTCACTTTGACTGCAACAACAAGTGGCATGCACGAACAGTTTTCTTGGACCACGGCAATCTCTGGTAGAGCACTGTTGATCTTTGGGTTACTTATCAACTGACTTGTCGCCAGTTGTAGTGTCCTCCCCAGCCTGGGTACCCGCAAAGGACCACGCCACACGGAGCTTAGTAATTCACGTTTTTATTCTTCTGCGTGTAACTGCGAACATTCTAAACCAGACTTTAGTGTATTCCGCTGTAACACTTACGTCACAGTTTTACGGAGTCCATCTGAAGCCATCATTTCTAATTCGCAAGACACTCCATAATCACCCTTATGTTTTTTGTGTTTATGCTGCATGTTAAACCGTGAGCTTTTCGCTTTGTCATTGCTGGCTAAACAGGAAATTGCAGCTGTTTGATTGAAGAATAAATAGAATAAGCTTTTCTATAACAGAATTTAAATATTATTGAGAAAGAGCCAAAACAAATCATTTGAACAGGGAGCATGCCACACCTGCTCCCTCTGTTGACCGGCCAGATGGTACTGTAACATGCATTCCTCACTTTGCAGTATGGACGCGCCACAGCCGTTTGTCACTGTACAGCTATATTTCTTACGGGTGGTTATGGAACCAGGAATTGCCTCTTTAGGCACCTTTCAATACATTGGAGCTACTTGCTCCAAGGCTTACACCCTCTGGTTATCAGATGCCCCTCTCAGCTTCAACTGGCTCCATTGTCATTTGAAGAGTTCTTGTCCAGATTGGTCAACAATCATGGCAGCAGAGGATTAGAGGAGTGGGGGTGGGTGCAGGGAGATGCTGTGAAAATGGTGGCTATTGTTTACAAATATTGGGGGTTATTAATAGGTTCCACCTGCCATGGCTGGCAGACAGCCTGACATATTTGTATACGTCTATGTTGGAGAAGCAAAACATATGTACTTCTAACACTAGTACTCCATCATGAATGGCTTCATTAAATTCATAAGCAATCCTTCCTCTTCTTTGACAAACCAAACAGAATTAACGTAGAGTTAAGTTTGAATCCGACATTCTTTAGAATAGTGTCAAAATTAACTCATTGACTAGATGCCATTTTGCTGCAGTCTGGATCAATAAGCATTTTGGCTGTTGTAAAGCAAAACTGCAGTTTTCCTGTGTGAACCTATGGAAATATTGTATTGGTAGAATGTGCTGCTTTAGATCACATACTGTACACACTCCTGCTCCGTAATGCTGTAGTTGGAATAGAATATTATCAAAGAAATGCTTTCAATTTTGAGATGACTTAAAGTAGAGCCTCCTAAACCAGCAGTTCACCAGGACACAGAGTCCAACTCAGATATCTTTTTATTTTTGTTTACTACTGCTGTGGGTTCGGTGATGTTGTCAAGTGCTCTGTGAATGATGAGCAAGAAGAAGACCTTGCTTTAGACCCATCCCCCACCAGAACTACAGACAGGCGAAGAATAGGATGATGCATGGAAAACCTATTGGGCTGATCCTCAAGACGAGGAAACATTAAACCTATCTCATGAAGGCATCTCTGCCCAGTAATCCTTCCCCATAACATGCGGTACTCTTGAGGGCTGCTTAACAAAATAATGTTCCTGTACAAGTTTAGGAACAGGGTGACGATTTTCTCATTAAATACACCATTTGTGTACAGAAAAACCAAACCAGCATTTACAGATGTTCAAGATCATTCAAAACGGTACTAATAACTTATAAGACCTGGTTAGTGCAAGGGTGATTATGCCTCCGGTGTAAACGAATTTCAAATTTGCCCTTGAAGATTCTCTCTTTAGCTGGTGTTCTCTTGTGGTGCGTATCACTAGGACTAGCCCTTTTATGCAGTGTACAGGAGACAATCCAGCCTTGAGAAAAATAAAAATATTAATGCTGCGCTTAAAGGTTGCAGGTAGGGCAGCAACACAGTCTCATATTACCGACTCATTAACTCTCTTCACATGCTTCCACAGGTAACAGTAGGAAGAAATGGAGGAACTGTTGCAGAATTGCTTGAACCACTTTGCTCGGGGTGCAGGAGATTGAGTAATAGGGAAAGATTATTTAAAATGCCAGCTTTTCATGTTCTCTTGGATGTGGCAGATACAGCCTCGAGAAAAGTAAACCGAAATATCCTGGTCTGTTACACATGGGTAGATGGGGAGAAAAGTGTTTCTCGGCTACAACTGCTAGCCTATGGAACTCTCTGCTTACCAGGTTGAAGAAAGAATCCAGCTCCCCAAATTTAGAAAGAGCCTATAAACGCGGCTGTTTACAGTATAATTTTGCTCTTCTGTTCCACTCAGTTCAGTATTTATCAAAGGCCGCACCTAGACACCCTTGGGTATATGTGGCACTTTATAAATTTCTCTGAACCATGGTTGCATTATTGTAGGTTTTCTACCAGACGTCCATTAATATCTTCTTGACTTGCTTTTTTAAAATTAAAAACATGGGTCTTGTATTGTTCGGATGCTAGAAAAAATAAAAAGCGATACCAGCGATGGTTTAGCTTACTCCTCGGTATATGTGCAGTGAACTGGATACCTTCAAAAAATAAAAAAGCGCACTTGCACAGCTAAGGCTGTGAGCGTCCTCCAGCAGCAACAATATAGGTCCTCTATTCACAAACATACCGATCAGGCACGATGTCGCTCAGACAACTTGCTCTGGTTATACCAGCCACAGTATTCGTTTCAAATTGATAATCAGCTACAGTTAAATCCAGACATAACACCAGAGGAACGTTTGGTGGAAATCACCGTTCCATGGCCAAAGGTGCTAATTGAAGCAGAACTTCTGGTGCCAAGTAGTAACTTTCTGTACTGACCATGCAGCAACTGTCAGGGGTAGACTCCGGCATTACCTCCCACAATTGCAGCACATACCCTCATGGTAGTCAATCCTCACCACCATTAAGTACAGATATTGCCTACAGTTACATGCAGTTCCTCAAAATCACCACCGCAACATCACACAGGCAACAATATATGTTCTGTTATTGTTGGGAGATTGACAGCTTTACTGGCCAAACGAGCAATGCAGACAGTACATCAGCAATGGCAATGGGTGTGTTCTCATTTCATATTTCTATTCAAGATGGACAAGACTATGCAACCTATCCTTGGTTTACAGCTACTCAGTTGGTACATCCCGTCCATCCATTTTAGAATGTCCATTCTTCAAGATGCCATTCCTATATTGCAGGAGGGAGTCTACATGGCTACACTCAACAACAATGATGCCCACTTCTATATCCTAATACATTCATTGCATTAGCAGTTCCTAAGGTTGTGGTAAATGGAATACAATACAGGCGCAAAGCTATACCTTTTTGGGGTCTTCACATCCTTATGAGTAGTTACCAGATTTCCTGCCAGCCAAATGCAAGTCTTTCCTTACTTAAATAATTGGTTGTAAAAGGTGTTGACTCATCATCACTCTGCACTAGTTGGGCTTCACAATCAATGTTAAATATCCACTTGTATACTCAACAGATCCTAACATTTATACCGGCCATACTTCATTCAGTCACCTACTCAACAGAGGAAGAAGTGATGATGTTTCTTATATCGCTTAATGTTTACCAGGCGTCACATCCTCTGGGATGATGATGTATGTATGTATGCAGAACTTATATAGCGCAACTGTCACCCCAGAGGTATCCTGGCGCTGCAACTTAACCTATAGTGACAGCGGGCAATGAGCCAGATTATCAGTGAGGACACTGTTCTCAATCCTTAGGGAAGAGCCAGGTTTTTAGGCTCTTTCTGAAACATAACAGGGAGGTCACCTGTCTGATACTCAGAGGAAGGTCGTTCCAAAGCCGTAGTTACCAAGAAGGCACTAGACGAACGGAGATGTCTTGCTGGCTTATACCATGTAAATCTCTCCTGCATAGTGATCAGACCCGTTCCGTGTACTGCTCTAAACACTATACACAGTGATTTAAAACAGATCCTCTCCCTAACGGGGAGCCAATGGAGATTTATCAAAGCCCTGCCTGTTTAGTGCCAGCTTTGCCACCATGGACTGGACCCTCTGCAATCCCAGCAAAATATATTGGGGAGCTCCCAAATACAGAGAATTGCAGTAGTCCAGTCTGCATAGGATTATACTCCTGACTACCAGGGGTCTTGTCTCCTCAGGCATCAATGGAAGTATCTGTTGCAGTGACTTCAACAGGGCAGAGCAGACAATGACCGTTTTATTGGCCTGTGATGCCATTTGAAGGTCATCATCGACCAGAATGCCCAGATTACGCACGGTCTTAACTGGAACTAGGGGGTTGCCACTTGGAGTAAGTTTAAACTCTAGCGGCAAATGCTGTAACCTTTTGCCACCGGAGCAGTACACCACCTCTGTATTCCCTCAATTAAACTGTAAAGAATTTTCTTTAAGCCAGCTTGCAATTTAACACATGCATTCCTGAAAGATCTTCATGGTCACTGCCTGCTTTCCCTCCAAAGAAAACACCAGTTGAGTGTCGTCAGCATAGTTTACCAGGTCAACCCCAAATGACTTTATGATGGGGATCAACGGGCGTAGATATATATTGAAGAGAATAGGGCTTATTGCACCAAGGACTTGGCGGAGGTAAACGGGGTCATAGTTACCATCTGCTGTCTCTCCGACAAGTATGCTTGCAACCACTTCAGGGCTCGGCCTTTCACCCCACTTCGCTCCAACCTGCCCAGCAGCACCTCATGGCTCACAGTGTCGAACGCGGCCGACATGTCTAGTAACACTAGAACCGATGAATTGCCATTGTCGGCACGCATTCGCAGATTGTCCAATATGATGGCTAGGGCTGTTTTCGTCCCATGACCCGGGCGGAAGCCAAACTGGTCCCTGTCCAATAGATCATTCTCTTCGTTGAAACCTAATAGTGACTTGCTGACCACTTTTTCCAGTATTTTTACATGGTATGGCAGAAGGGATATAGGCCTAAAGTTTGCCGGATTAGTGGAGTCTAAAGAGGGTTTCTTGAGTAGGGGGGGTTACCACTGCCTGCTTCCAGGCCTCTGGTACCACCCCATCATCTAGTGATTGACAGCAGATTTGGTGCATCCAAGGAAGTAGTTCTTGCCCACATTCCTTCCAGATCCTGTGAGGGAGGGGATCTAGAGGAGACCCAGATGAAACACTTTGAGGACAACTGTAAAACAGCTTGGTGAGAGGTGGGAGGTGGAAAGTGCTCCAGAGTTGCTTCTACCCGGGGTTCCTCAGTCATTATCTGCGGTAGTTCCTCCCGACCACTGACCGTGCCCGTATCAAAACCTTCAACAATTTTAGCTATCTTTTCTTCAAAGTGGACAGCGATCTTATCGCATAGTTGCTGTGAGGCGACTGCTTTGTTACCCATGCAGGCAGGACCTGAGAGATCCCTTATGATGTTAAAAAGGGCTTTTGTGCTGTTAGATGCATGAAGAATGGTTTCGGCAAAGAAAAGTGCTTTGGTCTTGGCGATGGCCTCTTTATATCGAGTCTGTGCTGCTTTTAGCACTTTCTTATCTCCTTCAAAATAGCACCTTCGCCATCTCCTTTCAGCCTGTCTACATGCAGTGCGCAAAAGTTTCAGCTCCTCATTGTACCATGGGGCAGATGACTTCCTTTTATTCTTCATCTGTTTAATAGGGCCACATATATTCAACGTATTAATGATATGTGTACAAAAGGATTGATAATTCTTATCCACCGAGTCATCGGGATCAAAGAAATTGATTCATGAATATGGGGCCTTGCCTATTTTTTTTAACTGATCTCGTCAAGGCTATACCCCCTACGATAAGTCACTGGGCAGCTATTGTCGTCCACTGCTTCAGGCAGAGCTATTCTAAACTGGATGAGTGAATGATCAGTCCAGCTTTGAGGCAGTACACTGATCACCTCCGTGTCCACCTGATTTGCGAATATGCCCTCCTAGGTGAGTGGGATGGCATACTAACTGGCTTAAGCCGAGATTTTCACAGGTTTGCCTAAGATCTCTCAAATGATTTCCTAGGATCCCGTTATCCCACAGGTTAAAATCTCCTAGGAGCAGCATTCTGGAATGTGTTAGAGACAGGGTAGTAATGGTATCGGCCAATTCTAGATACTATGTGTCTTGGCCCGGCAGTCTATAAAAGACCACTCCAGTTAGGAGCCTTCCCCTTCTACCTTGTAATGAGGAGCCTAGTAGTTCAATCCCTGCAACCTCTTCGAGCTGAAAAGGAGCAAAATTCCATCTTTCTTTAAACAGGACCCCGACGCCCCCTCCTCTTCCAGAGGCCCTACGCTTATGAAACAGCTTATAGCCAACTGGACAAGCACGACCTAGCTCTACCAGGGAGTCATTGTTAGACCACGTCCCCATAAGAAACAATACATCCAAATCCATGTCTTCTAACATGTTGGACACCTCCTGGAAATGTTTAATCAGGGACCTGCAATTTAACAATCCACACTGTAGTGCACCACATCCCCGTGACTGAACTACTTGAATTCCCCCCTCCACAGTCCTCTCACCAATACTAACCAGTTCATCCTTGGATCAGGTAAGCCGGCCGAGGCTGACACGAACAGCATGGCTGGCGCTAGATACGGACGAGGCGCGGACGGGCGCAGACAGGCTTGCCTCTGGCGCGCCACTGGCGTGCGCTGCGCGCTTGCATTGCCCCCTCCTGAAATAGGCCGGCAGATGCAGTCGTCCGAGCACTAGAGCGCTAACCAAGATGGGGCTTCCTACAGTGGCACTAGGAGAGAAAACAGTTCCCTACCTCTCGCAAAACAGCGGGATGAAGTGGCGATTGTTAAAATGCGGGTATGCTTCTGCTAACAGGTATTATATTTTTATTTCCAACTGTTAAAGTATTTTCAAATTTAAAATGCGTCGAGCCCCCCTGTCCCTGACCCTACAGCCAGCGGCAGTACAGGCGTCCCACAAGGCTTGTTTTTAAAAACAAGGCCAGAAAAAACAATCAGCGCAAGGCAAGCACTGTCACCTCTAAGTAATTTTAGTTCTAGTGTTGGGAATTATAATATCATACACTGCATTAGCACCAATTCTTAATTATACTGCATGCATCTGTTGTAAGAGTATTTAGCTAAATAAAGATCATAATAAATTGGAGACTAGGAGCATTACCAGTTGCAGTGGTGGAACAGGTCACACCTTTTACATGGCAGAATGTTTTTCAAACGGCAAACACATGATCTTCACCACAGATGCATCCCTCACTGTGTTGGAGGGCCCACATGCGCAGATTTACAATTCAGGGACTGTTGTCCCTTCAAAAGCATCTTCATCACATCAGTGTCTTGGAATTAAAGTTGGCCTAATTGGATCACAGAGTACTTAAAACTTCACAACAAGATGGTCTTGTGACCGCTGTGTACTACGTTCAGAACAGGGAAGCATGGATTACCTGCAACTGTACACAGTGGCTCACAAATCTGACATTGGTTACACACGCTTCATATAAACGTGCTGGAAGTGTACTTTTCAATTTCCTTCTCAACCATTACTTTCACTGTTGAGCAACCCTATTGGTAGGTGTATTTTGCTCTTGAGCAAATGAAAGATGGTAAAGGTTTACATCAAGGCATTCGTATTCCCAGTCTCTAAATCATGCACTGTGGATACATGTCAAGGTCATCTTCATGCACATTAGCCCTGCTCCCAGGGATCCCATACATATTGCACAAAATGCACTAAGCACAACTGATGTTCATTCTCAGCTCCTCGCATTGGCACATCAACCAGGGTACTTACCTCTCTTTGCGATGTTCATACAGTAACACCATTCCCCGCCATTGTGCCTTAACTTGCCCAGTCAGCGTCATGGCTAACTAGTTAATCCTAATCGCAAGTCCTTCACCCTAGCGATTGGTCACCAGAAAGTAAGCAAACTCTGAAGGAAGTGAGAAATCCTACTTATAGAGCATGTTATGCAGGTAAATGTACCTGTCCAAGATATTATCTGCTATTGTTACTCTTGTAGAAATCTGGTTTAGCTTACTCCTTGGTATGTGTGCAGTGAACTGGATACCTTCAAAATAGAGAGCATCATTCTGTTCTTCATATTCCCATCACAAAGGCTTTTATTTAAGGGTTACAAAGGCTAATGTCTCCCAGAGCAGCTTCAGCTAGCTCCTACATGGAACCTCCAAAGTAGTCCTCATCAGATTGATGGAATGCCTTTAGAGCACTCTAATCTTGTTTTTCATTTCCTCTCTTGGAAGGTAGTATTACTCCATCGCTTTTGTATGTAGAGTTAGCAAACTACATACAATTTCATACAAGTGCAAAAGATGATAGGACCTGATTTAGAGTTTGGCAAATGGTAAATCGTTGCAATTATGATGGAGTTCACTCTCCCCCAAACTCTTGGCCTACCGATCCTATTTTGAGTTGGGCAGACTACTGGGATAAAATGTACTGTCTTGGTATAGACCTTTCTCTGACAGCCTGAGGGATCATAGGCCATCTGAAGTGAGCAATTGGACCATCCACCCTTTTCAGAGTGGGCATTCGGATGGTTTTTCTTTTTTTATTCTTACTGTCAGATACCGGCAGGAATGTATTGTGGTGAGAGACAGTAAAAATAGGCCATCTGTAAACTCAAGGTCAACCACTACCCTGACAGCCTTTACTTCACCCTTCACCCTCTAAATCAGGCCTGTAATAGTAATGGCCATACATCCTCATTTGCTGCCAAATATGGTCTCCCCTTTCTATTTCAGTCAATCTATTGAATTGCTGACCTCTTTCCCAGGCCCATCGACCCTCTTTCCCAGGCCCAAAGGTCTTTGTCACTTTATATGTGTATATGTGAGAAGCAGTAGATGTTTTATGTAATTCACATATTGGCTATTAGGGTAATTGAACGGTTTTGGGGATCCTTTGTCAAAAATAGGTCTAGCATGGTTTATAATTGTGTGCGCTCAGCTACGTAATGGTGAATGTCAATGCATGTTAAACATGGAGTACATGGTACTCCTAATCAAGGAGCGACAATGGCTTTTGTAGGCAAAATCACATTATAATACATCTATAGAGCTACTTTGTCTTTACTTGACATTTTTTACTAAAAATCTATTGTGTGGCCGTTCACGCTCGCCAATAAGCTTTGGTGGACCACATTATGATCAAAGATTTTTGTTCTAAGCAGTATCCTCTTACATTTACATGTCATCACCTTAAAGAGTTGTACTCTGCTTTTCAGTCTGTGGTCAGTCTGTAATGTACTGGAGCCCATGCTGCTAACTGAAAATATTACTTATCTGCAGCAATCAGTTTTAAGCTTGTGGCGCTGTAAATTCAAAAAAGGTCTGCCTCCCCCCTGGATGCAAGAACATAGATTTACCTATTAGCAGTTTGTATCCCCATGTTGGGCTCTGTAATTTTATTTTACTAGCTTTGCAGCTCTACATAATCACTCACTATTTTTGGGTGGGAGCCACAGTGCTGCCCACATCCTCCGCATTTGTCAATTTAATGGCGAACAGATGTTAAAGGAAAGTAGCCTTTTCACTATTGCTAATGGAAGCTCAGAAAATTAGTGGTAACGGGGTAAAGAAACAATGCCCCAGAGAGTTGCTAAGGTTCTTTTTCTGGTAAGTTAGCATTCTTCCTTTATGGATATCAGCTTATTGTTGCCAAGCTAATGAGATGCTCTTGCATATCTTGGAAAGATTGTGCTAAAATAATAGAGCTGTTGCACCATAAATGTGCCTATTGCCAATAAAAATAAGTTATTTTGATTTCCCTTCTTTGTCATAATGATGTTGCTATAGTTTTCATTCTGAAATGAACTAATTAATAAAACATTTGATTTCTTATGTTTCCCTTATGACCACAAGAAGTTGGAATTAGAGTTAGCATTCTAAAATTCTGATTCATAGGTTCAACACACGAAAACCTGCCACTATGGCATACTGCATATGGAAATATACTACTAGTGGTTGCAGTATGCAATAGTCTGTGGGGTAATCTGTATTTGGGAAAATAGAAAACACACACTAAGTTGTAACGTGTTCCGTAGTAAAAAAGGTTCCTGAAGCCTTTTTTCAGCTTTTTCCCCACTTATCAATAAAGCTAAAAATGATGACGTATGCACATTGACTCTGGAACACCCTTTAAAACTCCAATGTTCAGAGAGTGCATCAAAAGATTCCACCTTAAGGAAAACTGTATCCATGTAGAGTATATGCATTTTAACCCAGACACTGTAGATTTTCCACAGCTGGTGCTGCAGAAAATCTGGGTCGTATTAAAGACAGAAGGTAAGCTATGCATTACCTCCTCTATTGTGCCTACTCACAGGAGCAACATCAAAAGAATTTAGAACACCAAATATTCAAAAGCATTATAAAAACATAGAATGCACAGCCATCTTCCTTCTTGTTAAAGATGTGAACGAACCAAAATAATGGCATTCATCATCGACTCTCAGTCTGCTTCCAGATGAAAAGCAAACCCTCCAGAGCATCTTCTTGCTCTTCTGGCTACAGATCTTTTACTTTTGTACTGAAACAAAAAAGATAATTCTTTACGGGTAGTGAAAAGCTAGGACTGATTAATGTAGCATCTGTTTCTTTAATAAAATCAATGTTTTCTTTTCACTAGGCTATGGGAAATCTACATTTTATTTCAAGGCTAGAGGCTGACTTCATGTGTGTTTGAAGTCTTACGCCCACGTACTCCACAGTACTCTCCACAGGCTTAAAATAAAAAAATTAAATGTCTAACATTGAATCACTAGACCAAGCTTCAAATCTTATGATATCCTGCAAACCTCCACCCCTCCTAAAAGGCTGTGATGCATATTCACTTTCAACTGAATGTGCCCCAATAACCTAGTATTAACTTTATTTTTCTCTCCATTCTTTTACCACTATAAAAAGTAATTCATTATGCAGCCTTATTGATTCTGCCCTCAGTTTTGTTACCTTTATTCTGGCCTGATCTGCCACATCTTCAATTACCAATAGTTCAATAATCGTGTTAGGAGTTCTAAAATTGCCTGAATGGTAAGTCTTTTAAAATTGGCACATGCCTCACACACGCTAGTCCTTGAATGATGTCAATATAATCAATATTTGAACCTCCTATCAAAGGTTCAACTAGACTGAGAACCTGAAACGGCACCCTGACTTCATAAGTTGAACTGCCCAAACCTTAAAGATGGCTGCAATACGTGCTTAAAATGTATACGTTCACACATACCTAGTCATGGAACTTGTGAGCACCGGTCCCCACTAGAAACATTGAAGTTCTTCTAGAGTTTACACTAGCACAACTCTTCAGGACATTGCTCAACTTTAAAAAGAACAGACCGAGTGCAGCACTGCTGCTCAAAAGGTAATAACAGTATGATACTCTTCTTGAACTATTTTTTTTGTTTGAAAGTTTTTATTGAGATTTCATATTACATTACATCAAGTATCTTTGTGAGCGCATACATTTTTTATATAACATAAGGGTTCAATAATGCATGGCAAGGGGGTAGACAGCTAACATTAATAGAATATCTATTGGACAGATGGAATTGTCCTCCTACTCTTAGTCCTCTTGAAGATCTGCAACCGTTACCCGTTGTGGATAGATCTCAAGCCCACCCTTTGATACACCGTTGTTGAGGGTACGGGTCATTTGGTCGACGTCGTCTGGGGCGGTCAGGGACTCTGTGTGTTACCTCTAAATATTCTTGTAAAATCTCTCACCAGGTCTTTGGTGTTTGTGCTCTCAGAAAACTATGCATCGGAATCGGAGCTACCGATATCGAGAAGAACTGTGAACTTTGGGGTGAATGAACTGGGGGATGGTGCTGCGGATATTCAAGTGGGGGAAAATAAAGGAAAGAAGTCGAAGTTGGGTAAGTGGCGTGGACTGTGGTTGGTGCATCATGGGTGGTAGTTGCTGAAGGCAATAGCTAGGTGCCAGGTGGGGGAGGCGAGGCTGGCGTCATGCGGTCTTCTGACCTAGGGATCAATACGGGCTTGTGGGTTATCTCCTATCTGCCTCTGTGGGGAACCTAATGGGGGTTGTGCTTGAGAGGTGGGTGGGGATGGTGGCTGCGTTGTTACATGGGTAAATAGGTGCATCAGTGGCGCCCATTCAAGGGAGATAGGGTTTTTTCGCATGCCTTTCACCTCCTCATCCTGCAGCGTCTCCTCTTCCGCCGCTCCCCATTTCTTCACTGCTCCTATCCATGCTGCCTCTGGGAGTCCATCCGGGGCTCGCAAGTGCATGGCTATCCCCTGCTTGGCTAGGAGAATGGCCAATGAGGTGAATCGGCATGGCACTTTCTCGGTTTTCCGTTTGCGGAACAACCCTAGGGCACTGGCTTCCCAGGAGGACAGGGTTGAGTTATTAGTGACCTCCTGAAGTGTATGGTGTATTTGGTCCCAATATCGTTTAATGATGGGGCAATCCCAAAACATGTGTTTGAAGTCGGCTTCGGGGGCCTGACATCGAGGGCAGGCGAAGTGTGTGTCTGGATAAAACCGGTGGAGGCGCTACGGGGAGAGGTACGCCCTATGGAGTATATTGATTTGAATGTTTCGAAAACGGGCGTTTCTAGATACTTTTTGGGGATATTCCAGGGCTTTCTCCCATTCCTTGTCATTAAATACCCGGCCGACTTCGTCCTCCCATGTCTGTCGCAATGTGTCCAGGGGTCGAAGAAGGAGCTCTCGGATTGCCCTATACAACCATGTGACCAGGTGCCTACCCACTCCCATATGTATGATGGTGTGTATTACCGGGTATGTTGGGGGTTCCCCCTCCTGTGCGTTCCAGAACGGGCGGCAACAGTCCATGAGCTGTCGGTGGAGTAAGAATTGCCCTGGAGGAAGGTCGTAGACAGCGGTCAATTGGGCGTATGTCATTAACTGTCCGTCTTCAAAGAGGGACGCCATTTCCGTGATAGTGGTCCGTCCAAACCTGCAGGGTGCGGGTGGTATAGTGGTTTAGTAGTGATCGTTACGGGGGAAGCCTACCAAAGCAAGTCGTGGTGAGTACAGGGGCTTCCCTTTGGACAGTTGGTGGGTCCTTAGCATGCATGTGCGTGCCACTGTCACCTGCAAGGGGTATGTGCGCAGGGGCTTTGTGCCTGGGAGTAATAGCCAGCATATAGCAGGAAGGGGGATCCGCCCGTGTTCTGTGAGTGTTTCCCCGGTATGTCGCTCCGGTGTCCAGTACGGCAACCATTGGAATTGCGCCGCCAAAAAGTATGATTCAAAGGATGGGGCTCAGAGTCCTCCCTGAGTCGTGGCCTGGTAAAGCGTGGTCAGGGCTGCCCTGTGCCTCCCCCCACCCCAGATCAGGGTTGTGAGGAGTGTGTTTAGTTCTTTAAAAAAGGAGCGTGGTAGTATCTCCGGGAGGTTGGCGAAATGGTACAGGAGCCGCTGGACCATTATCATCTTAGCAAGTGCGATGCGGCCTATGGGGGCTAGTGGTAGCGTTTTCCAGAATTGTACTGACGCTCTTAGTCCTGCCAAGACCTTGCGGTGATTCCCATCGTATAAATCGGTGGGGGTGTGGAATAATTGTACCCCGAGGTACCTAGGCGCTGCTGTATTTCAAGTAAGCGTGTGGAGGCCCGCCTGTAGGTCGTGCGGAGCTAGATGTGGGCTCAAAGGGAATATCGTGGATTTGGTCCAGTTAACTCTAAGCCCCGAGGCTGCCGCAAAGTCCTGTAGCGTCGACCAGACCGTGGAGAGATCACTTGTACTATCCCTGACATAGATCAGGAGATCATCAGCGTAAAGTGACACGCAGTGCGTTATGTCTGCTACAGGTATTCCCCATGCCTGTCCCTCCTGGCGTAGTTTAATTGCAAGTGGTTCAACTGCTAGAGCGAACAGGAGGGGGGACAGGGGACACCCTTGTCTTGTCCCTCTCTCTATCTGAAATGGGGCTGATATGTATTTGCCTATCCGCACACGAGACGTGAGGCCCTTGTAGAGTAGTTTGGTGTATTTCAACAGAACCGGTCGACCCGGACTCTGCGCAGAACCGCAAATAAATAAGGCCAGAGTAAAGTATCAAAAACCTTTTCTAGATCAAGGATCAAGTAGGCTGCGTTTGGGAAGCGTGTTTTCACTCTATCTTGGATATGGAATAACCTACGTATGTTTTGTGAGGTGTTTCGCCCTGGGACAAAACCGTTTTGGTCCGGGTGTACTAATGGCGCCAGGATTTGGGTGTATCTGTTTGCTAAGATCTTTCCTAATAGTTTACAGTCCGTATTTAGTAGTGTTATTGGTCTGTAGGAGGCAGGGAGGACGGGGTCCCTGTGAGGTTTGAGAAAAGGTATAATGATGGACTCTCGGAGTGACCCCGGGAGCTCTCCTCGGACCACTGCCTCATCGAGTACAGTCACTATCTTGGGAACAAGATGCGTCGAGAAGGTGCTGTAGTATTCGAGGGGGAAACCGTCCATCCTGGGGGCTTGATGTTGTGCTAGCTGTCTAATGGTGTGAGTGACCTCTGGGGCTTTGATCTTAGAATCCAGGTCTTTCCTGGCAGTTCTGGGGATGTGGGGGACGTGTAGGGGGTGGAGGAAGTGCCGTATTTCCCGTTGATTCGTTAGCGTTGGGGCTCAGTAGATTTCAGAGTAGTGATCTCGGAAGATGTGTAGAATATCGATTTGAGTGTTTGGGGGTGCCTGTGTGGTCTAGTAGTTCCGTTACCGGGTTTGTGGTCGCTTCCTGTCTGGCTAGCCATGTCAATAGTGTACCTGCCCTATTGCCCTCCCTGTGTGTATTGGCGGCATAGGCTCTAAAGTTGTATTTACGTAAGTCTCGTAGTGCTTCTGCGTAGGTGGTTTTAGCCTCCGCTAGTTGCTCGGGAGTAGCGTCAGTAGAGTCTGTTTGTTTCGTGAGTGTTGCTAATGTCAGCTCAGCTGCTTGTAGAGTTCTTTCAAGCGTTTTGTGCACCCCCAGTATTTGTTGTATGCAGTGACCCCTGGCTGCTACTTTAAATGCGTCCCATTCTATTAGGCGAGACCCTGCTGTTCTTGGATATAAGATCCATGTGTCTGTTTGAAAACCTGATCGGAAAGACAATCACTCTGCAGTTTCCAGGTGGGCACTGGAGGGTGTGGGGGTCTCCATCTGAGTGTTAGTACGTGGGCATCGTGATCTGAAAGAACTCTACCGAGGTAATCAAAGTGTTGTACATGTGGGAATACCGTCGTGGTACAGAGGAATCTATCGAGACGGACAAGTGGGTTGTGTGGTTTGGAGTGAAATGAGTATAGTTTAGCGTGTGGGTTGTGGTCCGCCACGGGTCTATCAGGTGCCAGTGCTGGACCCATGTTTGAAATTGGGTAGCCTGTTTGTGCTGGAGAGTGTAGTGGAGGGGGGTGGGACCTATCTAGCCGGATGTTCAGAACGCAATTATAATCGCCACCCAAGATCCATGGACTGAGGTGTATTGGGTAAGGACACCTGTGAGGCGTGTCCAGTAGTAATGTTGCTCTACGTTTGGGGCGCACACACTCCCCAGCAGGAGCGCCTGGCCTTCTAGCAAGCCCTCTAAGAGAGCGTATCGACCTTCTTTGTCTGCGACTCGTGTGTGTTCTTTAAACGCGACTCCTGGCCTGATCCAGATGCAAGCGCCCCTGGTATATGCCGAGTAGGTAGTAGCACACACTATACCCCACCATTTCCTATGTAGCCGGGCTACTTCCTGTGCGGACAAGTGAGTCTCCTGTAAAAGCGCTATTTGCGCCTGTTGTCTTTTGTTGTAGGCGTAGACAGCATAAAGCTTGCTAGCCGTGTGCATACCTCTGACATTTATGGTAATGCTCTTTATATCTGTGTTGGGGATGCCATGGTATGTCTAGAGCTCAGGCCTGCCGCCCTTGTACGTCATCCCTTCAATTCCTTCTGCACCCCATTCCCACTTTCACCCACAGTCCATTGGGTACATATCGTCCCACTAGATTGATCCGCAGAGGGTGGAGGGGGAGCTTTCAAACCGGGGAAACAAAACTTGGATGTCCGGGAAACTTCCCAACTGGAGGGACATAGCGTCGGAAATGGGATGTCCAAACCGTACTTCATGTACTATCTTTAAATCGTTCTATGAAGGAGGGTGGTTGCGCGGCTGTGGACGTCTCTGGATGTCCGGCCGCCCGCTTCATAATGACCAGTTCCTGTTGCTGTGGAAACATTCTCTCTTGGCGTAACTCGTGCTTCATTTCAGGCTGTGACAGGCCCAGGTGGGTCGCCCTGGCTGTTGTTTAGCCTTGCCGACCATTTTTGCTGTGTGTATTCTGGTAGTCCAGGGGGCGCACAACGGCCGCGGCGCTGCCGTGGAGCATGATCCTTTCTTCGCGTCATCATCTCTATTAGCGTGTCTGCTGTTTGTGGGGTGACTAGGGGCGGTGTGCCCGATCCGTCGTGAGATGTATGTGTATCACTGGCTTCGTCATCCGACGTGAAGATGTGGGGAGCGTCGTCCATATCAGAGTTGGTCTCGACTACCCTGCACGCCGCTGCTGCCTGCAGGGCTTTTCTGCGCTCTGCTTCAATATGTTCTAGATTGGGGGAGCGATGCGTGAGTGACTCCGAGTGGGAGTTGAACTGTGTGAGGGTAACCTTTTTCTGTTGCCGTCTGGGGCGGTTCGACCGCCGGTGGCTTTGCGTATCTTCGTTGGTGTCTGGCCCGGGTATCTGCTGGTCTATCCAGTTATGTGCTTCCGCTGGGTCGGTGAAAAAATGTGTAGAGCCTTTATGGATAGTTTTTAAACGAGCTGGAAAGAGGAAGAGCGTATTGCACCCGTTTTTGTTGTAGGGTTCGCTTGACCTCCAGGAATGTGGCTCTCTGTTGCTGGACAGCTCGTGAATAGTCCGGGAACAGCATGACGCGCTTATCTTCCACGTAAAGCGCACCTCTCTCTCTCTCTCTCTCTCGAGCCGCCCTAATAATGGTGTCTCTGTCTTGGAAGTGGAGTAGCTTCAGGAGAAACGGTCGAGGTGGTGAGCCTGGTATTGGTTTACGAGCCGGCATTCGGTGCGCCCTTTCTATGGAGAAGAACGGAGTCAGGTCTTCTGGTCGGGGTAAATTACTTGATCCAGGCTTCCATATTTTGGACTGGGTGAGACCCTTCAGAACCTTCTGGCAGATTCAAGATGCGGATATTACTCCTCCGAGAGCGTCCTTCCAAATCGTCTGTTTTATTTTCGAGGAGCTGTACTCTGTGCTGAAGGTCTTCAACGCATCCTGGTGTGCCCGTACCTGTGGTTCTATTACTTGAAGCGTCGTTTCGGCATTCTTAACGTTGTCCGCCAATTTCCGATGGTCATCTCTCAGGATATTGATGTCCGCTGCCAATTCTCCAAAGTTCGTCTCCATCGTTACCCGGGAGTGTTCAATGGCGGCGAGTACTCTGTCCAGTTTGTCTGATGTGGATGATGCGTGAGATGGACACTACCCCGCAGCAGAATTTGTGGGTTTCGGGGAATCCTGCGTGCGATTCCGCACCTGCGTGGAGTACGTGATGCGTTTGCGTCCCATGTCATAGGCGATAGTCTCGATCTAAGTCCCCCACTCGCGCCTCGGGGTCGCTGTAAGAGGATGGCCTGTGAGGGGAGACTTGCTGCGGGTAGTTGCCCGAGGCCCTGCAGTTGCGGGGTCAGGGTGCCACAGTGGTCAAGAGTCAGTCTTTTTGGCGCCTAAAACTGCGTGTCAGGCCGGACACGGGTCACCCTCGCCTGTGTCGTCCCCCGCTTCTGAAGGTCGTTATGGCCGCTTTGTTTGTGTGGGGTTCCCGTCCGTGCCTGTTGGCACCGCGTGACGGCCACTCCTCGCATCGGGGGTTCCCTCCGCGCACCTCGAGTCCCAGTGCCGCATGTGAGGGGGCCCGGGGTCAGGATAGTGTGGAGGCAGTGGGTTGGGCGCGCAAGGGCCGTGGGCCGTGTGGTTGTCATGCACCAATGCCTCCGTCGCGCGCTCCCCGGATCCTGGGCCTGCTGGGATCGCTGAGTCCTTAGTAGCAGCCTGTACAGGGGGCTCCGCTGTTCCTGTGTAATGGCGGGCGCTGCGTGGTGGGTCTTCTGCACTGTACTCCTGCGCCTGTCAGCTCTGTGGTCCCCCCGCGTGCTCAAAAGTCCCAGCGTCGATGGCGGGGGGGGGGGGGGTGTTCCGTGGTGCCGCTGGAGCTGTGTCGGCCTATCGGGTCCTGTGCTTGTGGATGCTGGTGTGCAGCGCGCGGTGGGATTTTGGCGCTAATTCAGTGTAGGGGGCGCCAGGTAGAGCAAGGCCCCCATACCACCTCCCTTGGATTTACGCTTGGGGCCTAACCCGCACTTGGGCCCCTCTCGAATCAGGCAGGCGAGTGGGGCGGCGGGGGCTCCCACTGCGATCCCGGCCCCGTGGCGTAGATGTCGGGACTCCTCCGTGGGTCACCCACCGCGGTAGGGCCTGGAGCGCTGTCGAAGCACCGGCTCTCACTTGCTGTCTGCGGGCATCTGGGGGGCTCCGATCCAGCCGCCCCCACTCAGCACACGCCTGCCTCTGGGAGCTGCTTTCAGTCGCGTCAGATGAGGCCCTGTGCCGCCGCCGCTATGCTCCGCCGTCCATTTGCCGCAGAGGCGCCGCCATTTTCGCTTCCACCGCAGCTTGGCCGCCGCGCTTCTGCGGAAACCCCGTGTCACATCTCGGTTCAGTGGCGCTGGGGGGTTTCCGGGGGCGCCGAGCTTAGTGGCATCGTGTCCTGAGGGTCGGGAGAGGGTCCCCACAGCGTTAAGCGTGTTGTTTGGCGGGCTGCCGGGACGGAGCTCTAGGGAAGCACGACCACCATCTTAGGCTGCTAGGCCACGCCCCCCCACTCTTCTTGAACTATTATATGAAAATACAAACTATCAGTGACAGAAAAACAAAATAAAAACTCCTACAAAGTACATATAGACCAAATGTCCTTTGACAGTGCTTAATTTGTAAAATAGTAAGTGCCAAGGACCTTCTTGGAAGGCCACTGCAGCCTGCACCACCCATATCCTGCCAGCGCTGCCAATGGCAGTACTAGCATAACACCTAACCTTCACAGTCCTACAAGTGTGACAATTCAGACAATTTCAGGCCAAACAAAGCTATAATGAGGGCATGAGAGGCTAGTATTATTCATTTTCAATGTATATTGACTTAATAAACACGGTTGTTGTGCTTATCTCAAATGAACAATTCAGTGCCACCATGTGGTAGACTGACATTAGAGCCGGTGCTGACAATTAGGTGCCGGCTCCAAGCACCAGAAACCACTGTCACAAATTAAGCACTGGTTAAAGAATTAAAATCTTTCTGCATTGTGTTTATAAAGATCTCAAGCTCTCAAATAGGATGACAGACCACCCACATAACCAGCTTTTTTGAGCAGCAACAACAAAAGAAGGGATGGCTGGGTGTTCTGTGTTTTTACGATGCTTTGAAGTTCCTGCTGTGACTTGGAGCAATTATGGAGGTAATGCATTCGCTTAGCCTTCCCGCCTTGACATTAAATCTGTTTCATGGTTGAATCTCTATGCATACCTTTTATGAATGTATAGAATCCAAAGAAGAGTATTTTTCAAGGAAACAAAATGTAAGTGTAAATTATGATTCATAAAATGTTTCTTTGTGCCCCTTTATTTAATAACCTCTTATTGTTGATTTGGTAGAATATGCTAAATTTGCACACAGTGTATATATGGGTAACATCCATGTATTTTAATCCTCAGATACTCTTAACATGTTACCATTAGAGGATACAAAGATCGCAGTTAATAATGGTGACAATGAAGATTCCCAACAAGAGGTGAGTTGAGATAAGCAGCTCATTTTTTATAAATGTTAACAATGTCTTTACTTTCAGCTAGCATGTAAGTTTAATGACAGTTTTAATATCTGCATGTGAAATGTTAGTCTTTATATTTTCATTGCTTTTTTACATCTGTAATCTATTCAAAATAATTCTTTTGACACATTTCACGACATAAAAAGAAAAGCATTTGGAAAAACACAACTAATAAATATCTAGCATCGGAAAATAACTTTTAAGGTAGTTTAGGGAATGCCACCAGCCAGAAAATATTAAAGGAATACTTAATGAATATGTCAGACCTTAATATGTATTATACTGCTTTATTTTTGTAGTTATTTAATTATTAGGGAAAGACGAACAGTAGATTATGCTGTATCTGCTTCAAGCATTGGCGGATATTAAATTGATTTACCAAATATATGAGATGGCTTTTGTGTTTTGTTAAGAGGTTTAGTAGTATATTTCTCTAAATTGTGAGCCCCAAAGAAGTAATGTTTGCTAAAATACATTTCATATAACATACCCAGGGAGTAGTCATCTATCCTTATTTTTATTAAAATTATTTTGAAAAAATACTGACAATTGAGTTCTTTACATTCTGCTGAGTAATTAAGGGTGGACACTGGGCTTTTTCCCTCTCATGTGAGTGGAAGAAAAGGAGACAGTTGAGCCCCATCGGGACATTTGCCTGAGTTCCATCTTGGTGTGTTTGGAATCCTGTCCTGGGCACGAGCAGCATGTTTCTGCTAAACTGATTGGCTCTCATCCACGATTGATTGTATTGGACCCCTAAGAGAGAAATCGACAATGTATTAGCAGCAGATATGAATAACTTCATGAGCTTCTATGTCACATGTACATATAGTAGGAACAAGGACTCTTATTGCATTAACTGATATTTTCTGCCTAAAAGAAGCAACGTGGTACTTTACCTAAGCTAATGTCTTGTGTTTCTTTCTCAAAGGAAAGATGGAAAGGTTTTCTCTAGTGAGAACTTTCTTATTCAGGTGAATCAAAATTGCTTTTCTGAGATTTAATTAAAAACAGTGATGTAAAATAATAATCCGGGAAGTATTAATCCTCTGTTGATGTCAAATGCCACCTTAAATAATATATTTCGGGACCATGGCAACTATCTAATTCTCCCAACACACATGTATAAATAAACATATCTATTTCTGTATGTATGTCCTTTAAGTCGTAAATATGTATAAATTCCAGGTTGGAAATGTGCCTTACATTCCTTTGCCCTTCACGCCTTTGGTACCAGACCCATTGCCTGATTTTCTCTTTAAACTGAATCAGTTCTTGTAGGAATAATTTTTTCTCCTCCTGACCTCAATCTCAGGATTGAATTTGATTGCCTTTACAGGTATAACTGTACCACATGAGAGGCTGTCATATTGGTTATTCACCTGCATCAGGTTGGTAGGCCGCCAGTTACCTAAAGACAGTTCAGCTGGTGTGTTACACTGCAGATTCATTAGTCTCCTCCTTGGAATCGGAGCTCGTGCTATACTATTGTTTGGCTCTACCTGTTCTCTCTCTATCTCGAAGAGTAGATATTTTTTGTTTTTTAAAGCATGGCATCTTTTTGGACTGTTGCCCTTTTGTTATCATTTCTATGGGATCAAACATTTTTAATGTTTCACAATTTAGTCTGTGCCTTGGCCTTCCTTGAAGGCGGTCAGTGGCCCCACGCTATCTTTTCTAGCTAGTACATCACCCTTCTCACTGCGGCGGCAAATACCTGTGAATGCAGGCCATTCCCACCTTCAGTGCAAATGCTCTTGTATCAACCTTTGCCACACAAATCTGTTTTATTGCTATCTCACCCAACAATTAAGAAAAACCCTGGTAAAAAGAATTCCTTTACAGACACCACAGCCCCCAATGGTTTCTGTCATGGGTGTAAATTCTGCCCCAAATCGAAATTCTCTAACCGTTTAATGTCTATGACATGAAGCTTAGAGGATATGGATATGCATCCTACAGTCTGCAAATATAGGGATATACCCACACCCATTCTCTTTCACATCCGATAAGCATTTGAAACTGTAGACCACTACCTTAAAGTAACTAATTTAAGTTCTCTAAATCTGAATTGGCCAGTTGAGTGTATTCTTTTTCCAGGTGAAATCTTAGCTGGGAAAACTGACTTTTGTGCTGGGTGTGCATAAGTCCAGTGCCTTCTTACTGACGTGGTCTCCTTGGAACACTCACTGTATGTCTCCTATTGAATGATTGATCAGGGTCAAGCTATTTGTGGTCAGATATGTATATGATATGTTGAATATTATTCTAGATTGTAGACTTGCATGCTGCACTTGCTTGCCTTTTGCTTCTTAGCTTTCTAAAATAAATAAGGGGAACACAAAACAAATCTAAACCCAACAAAGAAGCTACTTGGATCCAGAGCTCATTTTTGAGTCCTATTGTACTCTAAAATCTCCATGCATGTTAACATTAATCTGTTTAGCTAACTAACTTAATTTATTGTGTTTGTTTCTTTTTACTTATATCACTCCCTTCAAGCCAAATGAGCTATCACCTCCTTTAAAATAGTTTGTAGTGGTTTGGGTTACTGACCATGCTTAAGTGGAATAGGCCTCTTCCTTCTTCTGTCCATCTTTCTTCTGAGATCCCACTGAGGTGCATAAAAACACCCTGGGAAGCATGACAGTACGTATATCATTCTCTTGCGTGATGGAACCTGTGGTTTTGGGCTAGAAAATTGCTGTATATAACTGTGATTACGCTGATATCTGTACATAGAATGGAGAAGAAATCTCCATGGAGAGGCAAAGGGTGACAGCGCTCTGGCTGATTCCTTGTGGCCCAATGTTACAGCCCAGTTCAGGGATTTTAATTGTCTTATTTGCAGAGTACACTTTAGGCATTTCCACGACGAATCAGTTTCACCAAAATCCCTCAACGTTCAACTTTTACCTATACAAAAAAGTAAAAAACGTAAGATTCATCATAAACTATGGCTGATGACACCGTTTTCAAGAATGTTCCCTATTATTTCCCCCCAATATTTGGCTTCAGAAAGTGCAACTTGTTTATCTTCAAAGTTTTATTTAGGTATTAACCATAGACATCTTCAAATTGACTCTGTATGATAGAGTAGATTCCATTTTTTAAATTAGTTTTGTTTGGATGCGCAGTGTTCAGTGGAAGACTGTTTGGACATAACTGATTACCATAATTAGAGGCAAGAAAACGCAGGACTGAAACAAATTATTGGGACAGCGTACATGAGTGGACTAAGGCATTTTGATGTGAGAACAATTTTGCCATGGGATTTCAGATCTATGAATGACTTCAAAGAACGGTACAGTACTGATACCTACAAAATAATGTAGCAATTACATTGTGACTTTGCAATTGTGCATATAGTGTAATGTATGTATCTGAAAGAGACAATTAGTTACAGATTCCTCACCTTAGAATTACCCCCAGGCGTCCGTCTGGATCCAGAGAATTTTTCTTCAGCAGTACCCCTGCTCGTCGGTAGGTTGCGTTGGTCGACTCCCCGTTCGTCGTTGGCGTTGTGGTCGCCGGAAGACGCAGCGGTATCTATTTAGACATCGCCCCTGCATGCTGACGCCAGTTCTTTCTTTTTCCCCGCCAGCCAGTGCAGGTCTGGAGAGAGCGTTACTTTGAGTACATTTTTGACTCTTTTTGTCGACATCTTTTTGAGTCGTCCAACTCCTGGTGCACGCAGGGATGTCTCGTGCTCTAACCAGCTTCAAGGCTTGTGACTCTTGCCGCAAATTGATGTCAGTTACAGACCTGCACCTCGTGTGCCTTTGGTGTTTGGAGCGCGACCACAACCCGAAGTCGTGCTCCGACTGCCAAGCCATGAACCCAAAGTCTTTGCGGGAGCGGTCCTGATAGCTTCTCGAGGCCCAGCAGTCTGCTCAGTGCCGCTGGCGGTCCCAGTCGAGAGAGAGGTTGCGGGACCGATCGTGGTTCCACCATCCACCACCATTCCTCATCATTGTCTTCATCCTCGGGTAAGTCGAAGCACAAAAAGAAGGCGAAGAAGCATCTTCGCGTTCTCCCCCGTCCGTCGGCCGACGCTCCGCGGGTAGCGGACGGTAGTCGTCCGGCTCCGCCCACGGAGCCTGTTGGGTCAGCCCAAGCCTCCCTCCCTTTCCAGGAGTCAGGGAGACCTGCCCAACTTTGTAGACATCCACTCAATCTTTGGGCAGCCCGACTCTGCCGGCGTGCCTTCGGGCCCCACATACTCGTCTGGGGGTTCTAGGCCTTAGATGCCGGCGGCTTCGGATCCAGTGCCACAGGACCCCCAGGGTTCCAGGCCTGGATCTCGACAGCGCCTGTCGACCTCGTATCACCTCCTCTGGCGCCGAATCCAGTGGCGACACCGCCGCCCGCTCTGACGCCGATTGTGTCCCCAGCCGGCGTCGACCCCAGCCTCCCCCTCAATGTGGACTTGGAGCCGGACCGACGTTGCCCAAAGCCAGAACCGGTGCCAACTGGTACTTTTGTACCCCTGTTCTCCCCTTGTGTTTCCTATCGCCCTGAGTGGCTACCAGAGGAGGGTGAGGAGGACTGGGAGGGGCCTGTGGACCCTTTCACAGACCAGTTGGAGGAACCAGACTGGAGAGAAGAGTTGGGTGAGGCCGGATTTCTGGACACCTCTCCAGACCTTGGGATGATGTCTCCCCCTACTGTGGCTATGGAAGAGGGTGCATCATATGTAGTGGTGTTGTGTAGGGTGGCTGAGGCCTTAAACCTCGAGCTTCCTACGGTGGCGGTCAGGACTAACCTCCTGACCGATGTGCTTTAACCAGCAGCGGCCTCTTCGGAGACCCTGCTGCCGTTCCATGAGACCCTCACGGACATCCTTTTGGGCACTTGGTCGAAGCCCAATACAGGGGCTCCTGCGGATTGGATGATTGCCCGACGCCACCTCCCGTCCAGAGCAACCCCATTTTCCTCTCCCAACACCCCACCCAGAGAGATTGGTGGTCCAAGCCTTGACTTCCAAGGGCGCATTCCCTACCGCATCACCTGATAGGGAATCCAAGAAGCTGGACCACCTTGGGAAGAAGACTTTTTCTTCCTCCAGCGTAGGACAGCGGTCGGTGAACACTGCATGTCTCTTGGGCCGTTACTTCCACTCTGTGTGGGACACGGTCGCGCAGGTGCTGCCATAGTGCCTGGAGGAGGTCCAGGCCGTGCTCTCGCATGCAGTGGCCGAAGGGAGAATTGCACCGAAGTTTGCCATCCGAAGTGGGCTGGACACCGCCGTCTTGCTGGGCAGGACGATTTTAACGTCAGTAGCCCTACGAAGCTACCCTTGGCTGAGGTCCACTGGCTTTTCTGGTGATGTCCAAGCTACACTCTTGTACATGCCCTTTGATGGCCGTCGCCTGTTTGACGACAAGGTAGACCACGCGCTCGAGCGCTTAAAGGACTCCAGGGCTACGGATAGATCCTTGGGCCTCGCTTCCGCCTCTCGCCCGCGCAGTCTGCTTTTCGCCTCTTTCGTGGCTACGAAAGAGGTGCACCGCCATGTTCCACCCCGAGCCACAGTCCTTCGCAAGCTTTCCAGCCTCTGCTCTGCGGGGGATGGCCCCAGACCCCGTCGAGGGTTTGGGGGCCAGCGGGTGGGTCAGTCCACCAGCACCCCCTCTATAGCAGCCTCCAATCCCTCCTAGCCAACCTTTCAGGGCCACCATTTGCCAGTGGGCAGCAGGATTCGCCATCATCTCTCCCCCTGGCTTAACATAACGTCGGACAGGAGGGTTTTGCAGATAGTCCGAAGGGGCTACTCCCTCCCCTTCAAGACTAACCCTCTATCAAGGCCACTTAAATTCCATCACATGTTGTAGTATCACCTGGCCCTTCTCCAACAGGGAGTTACGGCTCTCTTGGCCAAGGGAGCCATCAAGTGAGTTCCTACCCCAGAAGTAGGTAGTGGTTGATATTCCCACTACTTTCTGGTGCCTAAGAAGTACAAGGGCCTGCGTCCTAACTTAGTCTCAGGAATGTCAACTGTTTCCTCCAGAAGGAAAAGTTCAAGATGTTGACACTGGTTCAGGTCCTGTCTGCCCTCGACCCTGGAGACTGGATGGTAGCGTTGGACTTACAGGATGCTTATTTTCATATCCCTGTTACCTATGGTTCATGTTTGGCCACAAGTACTTTGTTAACTGTGCTCTCCTTTGGCCTTACCAGCGCCCCCCCGGTGTTCACGAAAGGGATGGCGGTGGTCACAGCTCATCTGTGCAGATCAGGGGTTCCAGTCTTCTCCTATCTCGATGTCTGGCTGCTGAAGGCAGGCTCTCCCCAGGCTGTGGTCTCTCACCTCCAGACTATGGCTGACCTCCTACATTCTCTGGGGTTAACCATCAACGTGCCAAAGATAACCTGATTCCCTCTTAGAAGCTCCTTTTCATCAGAGCGGTTCTGGACACTGCACAGTTTTGCACTTATCCTCCTGAGCAGCGAGTCCGGGTTTCGGTCAGAATGACCCTGAGGCTACTGGGCCTCACGGCCTCCTGCAGGTGGACTATGCCAGGTGGCATATGCGGGCTTTTCAGTGGGACCTTAAGTTCCAGCAGGCACAGGATATGGGGAATTTTTCCAATTGCGTCCGGATCTCGGAGGGCACTGCATGACAATTGCAGTGGTGGCTCACAAACCAAGATTGGATCAGCGGCAGATCCCTCTCTCTTCCTCAACCAGAGTTGACAATGGTGACGGATGCATCACTTCTGAAGTGGGGCGGCCACATGGGAGAGGCAGAGATCAGAGGCCTCTGGTCTCCGGCGAGTCCGAGCTCTTCATCATCCTTCTGTAGCTTCGGGTGATCCGTCTTGCATTGAAGGCATTCCTTCCTTCTGTCAAAGGGAGAGTAGTGCAGGTGTTAATGGACAACACCACCGCCATGTGGTACTGCAACAAATAGGGCGGGGTGCGGTCATGGATATTATGTCAGGAGGCACTTCGTCTCTGGAAGTGGCTGGAACATCAGGGCCTGCCCCTGGTGGTCCAACACCTGGCAGGTTCTCTGAAGGCCAGGGCAGACAAACTCAGCAGCCGGTGCATGATGGATCATCAATGGCGTCTTCACTTGGAGGTAGTGCAAGTTCTCTTTCAGCGGTGGGGAGAGCCTTGGTTAGCCCTATTCGCCACTGAAGAGAACGTGCAATGTCAGCAGTCCTGCGCGTTGGAATTTCCAAGATGGCACTCACTCAGAGACGCTTTTCGTCGCGAATGGAGTTTAGGTTTTCTATACGCCTTTCCATCTATACTACTTCTACCCAGAGTGCTGAAGAAGATCAAGCGGGACCGGGACCAAGTCATTCTTGTGGCCCCCGACTGGGCTAGAAGAGTATGGTATTCTCATCTCTTACACATGGCCATCAATCCTTCGATCTGACTGCCCCTTTGATAGGATCTTCTGTCTCAGCAGCATGGGATGGTCCTCCACCCGAACCTGTCCAGCCTCCACCTCCTTGCGTTGACATTGATCGACATAAGTTGACGGCTTTCGACCTTCCTCCCGAAGTCTGTAACGTTAACTTGGCAGCCAGACGTCCCTACACCAAAACGGTCTATAGATGGAACAGGTTAGTGGCATTGTGCACAGCAAAGCCTGTGGATCCCCTTTATGCCTCCCTTTCAGAGGTTCTCCTCTTCCTCCTTTCTTTGGCCCAGCAGGGCTCTGCTCTAGGCACTCTAAAAGGCTATCTGTCAGCGATTTTGGCCTTATTTTGGCTTCCTGACCTGCCTTCTCTTTTCAAGTCCCATATTGTAAATCGCTTCTTTAAGGGCATTACTCACTTGTTTCCTCCAATTCCTTTTGTAATGCTCCAGTTGGACTTGAACCTAGTTCTGACCTATCTTATGTATGCTCCTTTCGATTCGCTACATAGCTGTCCTCTCAGACTTCGGACACTTTAAACTGCCTTTTTGGTTGCCGTCACCTCTACAGGGTGAGTGAGCTTCAGACTCTTTCCTCTAAGCCTCCTTTCCTTGCTGCTCATCCAGACAAGACTGTAATTCGAACTCTACCTTCTTTTCTTCCCAAAGCTGTTACCTCTATCCACATAGGACAGACCATTACTTTGCTCACCTTCTTCCCGCCCCACATCCTTCTAAAGAGGAAGAGAGGCTCCATCGTCTGGATCCAAAACGTGCGTTTTCATTCTATCTGGATCGCACAAAACTATTCCGGGTGGATGACCAGCTCTTTGTTGGCTATGTGGGTGCCAAGAAATGTTGGGCCTTGCAAAAACGAACCATCTCCCGTTGGGTCGTTCTTTGCATCAAGATCTGCTATTCTTTAGGGAAAAAGGAACCTTCAGTGGGGCTGTCCGTCCATCCTACCAGGGCGACGGCAGCCACTACTGCTTTGGGACGTGGAGTCCCCCTTCATGACATCGGCCAGGCAGCTACATGGGCTTCATTGCACACCTTTACCAAACACTACTACCTGGACAGCCAAGTCTGGAGAGACAGCTTCTTTGGCCTTTCAGTTCTCCAGGACTTTCTGGTGTGAACTTAGTTCGCAGACCCTCCTCCGGGGTTTGTATTGCTGGGGTATCTATTTTAATGTGAGGAATCTATAATTAATTGTCTCTTTCAGATGAACGAGTTACTTACCTGCGGTAACAATATATTTGTAAGAGTCATAGATTAGTTATGGATTCCTCACCGCACCACCGATCCTCTCCGTTCTGCGAACTGACTTCTAGGGTAAGGGACTTCCCTTCAGGGCCCAAGTTTTGTGCACCACTGATCACTGTCTTGCATTGCTTTGCGCTTCTGGAGTGGAATGTCGTGTAAAGAACTGATGTCAGCGCGCAGGGGCGGCATCTAAGTAGATACAGTGACGTAATTCCGGCGGCCACGATGCCAATGACAAATGCAAGGTCGACCAACGCCTCCTACAGACGCACAGGGGTACTGCTGAAGAAAACTTCTCTGGATCCATTCTGACACCTGGGGGCAATTATAAGGCGAGGAATCCATAACTAATCTATGTCTCCCAAAGATATATCATTACCGAAGGTAAGTAACTTGTTCTGTACTTATATTGATGTGCGTTGAGACTTTGAGTTCAAAATTAAGACATTAAAAATTGAATAACAAAGTGTTTGGTGCAATACGCTATGGAATTAGAAGCTGTTTGAAGTCTCCGCTGAAACTGCAGAAGATATAGTTAAAAGCAAATAGAAAGTTGGTTTTCCAAGACCCTATCGACCTACCGGTATGACTAACAAACGCATAGGTTGCAAAAATCAGAACATTTTAGAAATTGTTATTAAGAAATTATGAAAATATCCACTTGTCAATGATCACTAAATGAAACAACTGATTTCTCTTCATTTATATAGACCACAGAGTTAGAACAGTCCTATGAAACTAAATAGTAAGTGCCGCACACTGTCAATGCCATGTGCTTTAAGGCAAAGTGTGCAATTGTCACCTTCTCAAACAAAAAAGTTCTAACACTCAATCCCAACAACATCCTGGAGCTTAATTTTGGCACTAACCCAAATTTATCCTCTCTGAACAGCAAAACTTTCATCCTTAAACACTTTTGAGAGTCCTGCAAGATGCATATGAGCATGTGAAAATTTAATTTTGGTAGCAAATGCACTGCGGATTGAGTACCTTGATGTTTCTGCTCTAAGGCTTTCCAGCACTGAAGAGTCCTTTTTTGCTATGCAGAAGGGACGAATAAGGCATGACTGCAAACTAAATTCATTTTTTGAGGATAGTTCTCATCTAATCGCCAATTACTTCCTTCTCCTTGGGTCATGTAATATCTTTAGCAAGTTCCTGAGTAAACTTGATCTAGCTCAAATCATTGAACGGAAATGCTTAGTATATGATCTATTAGAAGATATGGCATTTATAAAACCTGGGGAATGTAGTACACAACTGGCTAATCCTTATAATTAAAACCGCAAAACGGATTTCGGAGACAATGCTGATGAAAATCAAAACGAGCGCGGACGCTCTCAGTACCTAGATCAAGATCACACCTATACAAGAAAAAATGTGAAAAAGTCAACAAAGAAATCTCGGAACACTAAGTCTTCTGGTTTTTTTTTGGTTTTTTTTTACGGATCCAGTTGCATTACACGAGGAAACATTAATTTTTTTGTTAGGCATGGGGAGATTAAGTGATTTGCCCTGAATCACAGGATGTTCAGCGTTGTTGCCGGGACTCGAACCCACATTCAGGGACGACCACCCTAGCCATTAGACCAACTCCACTCCCCTTGCTTCAAAGTAAGATCACCAAACTCCAAAAATATCTCAAGAACTTCTCACGCGAACGCATAAATCCTTACACTAGAGATGAATACAACAAGAAAGACTAATCTGATGTGGACACATCAGGAAGAAGTGACATGGGCTAAACCAACTCAGACACAGACGCATGGTCGAGCGACAATTCATCATCCAACAGATCGAGAAGAGGACGACAGAGACAACAAAGAGGAAACTACTTTAATCAAGCCTTTCAACACTAACAAATGATGTTCTGGCCAGGGGGATATTCTCCACCACCTTTTCAGGGCCCACCCATGCCGCAACCCATGCTATTCTACCAACCCAACCATCCCAACTAACATTTTGTAGGATAACCGACGAGTGAGAAGAGGCCAGAGAGGAGGACGGCACGTTCAATGTAGCAACAACACAACAGAGGGGGCCAACACCAGGAGCCGAACCAGGGAACAGACGCAATCAGTGAACATAGTAGTGAACCTATCAAGCGAACCCATCTCAAAAGATGAGCTCGCAGTCCTTAAGAAAAGACTAGGTTTTGTACTCACAATGAAAATGGACAAATTCAAGACCAGGTGTGAACTCGTGGAATTCTATAGAAAGATCTGGATCAAGGCCTTTTTCATGAATAACCCCCCACCCCCTCCCCCCCCCCAGCCCAACAGGAAGAAGGTTATACTGACCTGAAGAAAAAGTCTACCTTTTTACCTCGCCATCCACCTTTCCCCTAGAAGTACTAGCTTTTGAAGAAGCAGTCACAAAAGACATCGTACTTTATAGACCAAGAGCCAATACATTTCACAATCTTTCCAAACGTGAAACCACTGCTCTTAACTCACTCAGTAAAAAAGAAAACAGTGTGATCAAACCCGTGGACAAAGGTGTAGCCATTGTGATCCAAGCTAGGGAAGATTACAGAAGGTCGTGCCTTTCACTACTACAAGATGTCAGAAATTACAGATTATCCAGTATTATGGGTATCTTTCATAGATTCACATGCCTGAATCATTCCCCGTCGTCGGGGTGGGAGTCCCCGGTAAATAATTATAGTAATGTCACTTGGACATATACTTAGTACTAGGCCAGAGGCCTCACATTAGTAGCCTATCTAGGTCCTTATGTAAAAAGGACCAAACTTTGGCCAGTAGCCAATCAGCCACTATCACCCTCCTCACCTTCCTGGAAGGAGCCCTAGTCCCTCAGATTTTCTACCGCACGTCGTGCTACGGGAGTCTCCTCTGAGCTCTGCTCAGGTTTCTTCTTATATCTTTGGATTTTCCTAATATACTCTTCAAGTTTAGATTGGAAGGGAGTATTGGTAGTTAATATGTCTGCTACTCCTAAAAAAGGGCTGTTTAGACCCTGTGCCTCTTGTAGTAAAATGAGGCTACATATAGAGGACAAGCATGAAGATTGCTTGTATTGCCTCTATCCTCAGCATTCTGCCAAGGAATGTAAGATTTGTCGCACTCTCCCGGTCAAGACATTGAAGGACAGGGAAGGGCGTCTGCTTCTGTGGCTCCAGAGACTGAAGGACAAAGAGCATCTAGTCTCCTCAGGTGAGAGCGAGTGTTCCTTCAGGAGTTTCCACTCCTCTCCTAAAAGGCCTCTACAGACATCTCCAGATCAGTCTGTTGCGCCTCATCACAAGAAGCCAAAGTCCATGGAGAGTCATCCTAAGGTCAAGCCTCAGAAACCTTCCCTTCAGGTGACAGACTTCAAGAAGCCTGCTATAGTGTCTTCTGGCCTGCCTGTGACGATGTCAACAGTCTCCATCTCGACATCCACGGCGTCTACTTTCTCCATGGCATCGACTACTACAACATCGTCGACGATGGGTAGGTCAATACCTTCTGTCATTCCTGTCAAAAAACCGTCGACGTCGCTTCCGACGGCGCTCCCGTCGACACCTGCTTCATCGTCGACGAAGGCGAAGCTTCCAGCGTCGACGAAAATCCCATCGTCGACGAGGGATTCCTCGTCGAAGATCCCGTCGTCGACGAAGATACCGCCGTCGACGAAGACTACCTCGTCGGCGAGGACACCGTCGACGAAATCGTCGACACCACCGTCGACGGGCCCGTCGACGACGAGACCGTCGACGAAGCCATCGTCGTCGACTACTACAGTGTCAACGCCGCCGTCAACGAAGAAATCGTCGTCGTCGACGAGGACATCGACGACGACGATGCAGTCGATGATGAAAATGCCGGACAAATCATCACAACTCGTAGATGCTTCACCGTCGACGGACACCGCGTCAACGGATCTACACTCTAAGGGCTCTCCTTCATTGAAGTATACATATACACAATTTAAAATGTCATCATGTTTAGTGACACCAGAGATGACCTCACCCAGCAAGGTCCAACAGCTGCTGCCAACGCAGTTTCTAGACACAGAAGATCCTGAAGCCATGTTTCCTATAGCATCAAGTCCCTCTCATCTTAACATCAAAGTTCATGAGAGTTCGGACTATGAAGATTTTGAAGAGATTACAATTCAAGAGACAACTCAACAACATACCACTGTTCAGCCTATGGTGTGCCTTCCAGCTTCAATTGTTTCTGACCTCCAATTTCTAATTTCAGACTATAAACAAAGATTTCCATCATCTTCTTCTGCCTCTGCAGTACAGGTACAACAGGAAACGCCAACTCCTCAACGACCACCCCCGCTAGTTGTGCGTCAAGAGCAAGAGACATTACCTCCTCAAATTTCTTCAGATGAGGATGAATATGAGGAAGAAGTGAGAAATGATGAGGCCCAAGAGGAAGAAGGTGAAATACATGATGATGATGATGATGAGTATGATGATAACGTTTCCCCAGACCATGTACAGGACGATTCACCTCCTGAAGACTTAGGGGGATTCCATAATATCGTAGGAAGAGCGGCTGCAAGGTTCAACATCCAAATAGCATCGGAAACGCAGGACTGTTTCCTTCATGATTTTAAAGAACCCTTTAAGAGATCAGCTCGCTCCATTCCAGTAATCGATTATATATGGGAGCAAGGACTAAAAATAATTAAAAATCCTTTCTCTCTCATTCCAGTGCCGGCTAGGCTTGAAAAGAAGTACAAGGCCCCGGACACTGCGCCTGCATGTTTAACTGGCCAAACTAAACCTGATTCAGTTATATCTCAGGCCGCTCAGCGCAAGTCCAGCAATCCGTCAGCGGCAATGACAGCCCCTCCTGATAAAGAAGGAAGAAAACTTGATGCCATTGGCAAAAGATTTTCCTCCATGTCCGCCCTATCAGTCAGGGCTGCAAATTCTCTGGCATTAATAGGTCGCTACAATCGACAGATATGGGCAGATATAGCCCCATATCTAGGGACGATCCCAGAAGACCAGAAAGACGAGGTTAAAAAGATTTTGCTGGAGGGCGAACGCTCTGCCTCAGAAATGATCGAGGTGGCCTTGGATATCGCTTCCACAGGCTTTCGTCAATTGGCGGGAGCAGCAGTTTTAAGGCGCCAGGGCTGGCTTAAAGCTACCGCATTCCGGCCTGAAGTGCAAGCCAAAGTTCTCGACATGCCATTTGATGGGGAGCTACTCTTCGGTGAGCATATCGATGACATGCTGCAAGGTATTAAGAAGGATACCGAAACGGCGAAAGCCCTAGGAACCCTACAATACAAGCAGAATTCCTTTCGAGGCTCCAGAGGTCGAGGACAACAGACTCGTGGCAACTATCAAGGTTACAAGTCCTCTTATAACTCTTCCCAGCAGTACAAGCCTCAATATCAGCAGAGGCAACAACAAGGACAATCTTCATACAACAAGTCTTCCTTTCGAGGAAGAGGAGGAAAGAAAGACAATAACAGACGCCAATGACTGCTTTCTCCAGCAGGCCTCCACCTCTTCTCCACAATTCGTAGTTGGAGGGAAAATTACAAACTTTCTTCACAATTGGAAGCAAATTACGACAGATCGTTGGGTGTTGCAGTTAGTCCGCTTCGGACACACTTTGGAGTTTGTGGAACATCCTCCTCCGAATCCACCATGTCCTGTGCAACACAAGAATCTAACCATACTTCAACAGGAACTCTCACTAATGCTCCAAAAAAGAGCAGTGGAAAGAGTTCCTCGAGATCAGAAGGGGAGAGGTTTCTATTCCCGATTCTTCCTGATTAGAAAAAAGGAGAAGAAGCAGTGGAGACCAATACTGGATCTGAGAAACCTAAACAAATACCTCAAGAAGCAGTCTTTCCGTATGATTACCCTCCAGGAGGTATTGCACCTACTCAATTCAAAAGACTATATGGTATCCTTAGACCTCCAGGATGCCTATTTTCATATCCTCATTCACAAGAGTCATCGACAATTCTTGAGGTTTGCAGTGGCAGGCAGGCACTACCAGTTCAGAGTATTACCATTCGGCCTGAAATCAGCTCCACGCATCTTTACAAAGTGTCTGTCTCCAGTAGCGGCTTACCTTCGCCAGCATCATCACCAAGTCTTTCCCTACCTGGACGACTGGCACGTCAAAGCTCCTACTTGGACAGGCGTGGCCAGGTCCTCTACAGCCTGCCTTAATCTCTTCGAGAACCTAGGCCTGACGCTCAACCGGGAAAAGTCAAATCTACGACCGTCACAACGTCTCAATTTCCTGGGGGCAACGTTGGATACACAACAGGAGAAAGCCTTCCCTTCCAGGGAACGTCAGGTCAAGCTGAAGACCCTGGCCGTCCAAATTCAGACCAAAAAGAGAGTCAAGGTCCGAGTCTTCAAGTCGTTGCTAGGAATGATGTCTTCCAACATTTTTCTCATTCCTCACTGTCGCCTCCACATGCGACCTCTACAGGAAGCCTTAACAAATCAGTGGATCCAAAGTACAGGATCCTTCGACGACTGGATCAAGATCACTCAGGTCATGAAGAAGGCTCTGAGATGGTGGCTTCTGGGCGACAACCTGAACAAAGGCCTACCTTTTCTACTCCGTCTCTCCTTATGTGATAACAACAGACGCGTCACTGGAAGGATGGGGGGCGTTCCTTCAAGAACTGCAAGTACACGGTCAGTGGTCAGTGGCAGAAAGACAACTCCACATCAATTTGTTAGAGTTACGAGCAGTGCGCTTGGCACTTCGAGCATTTCTACCCCGAATCAGGAACTTCCCAGTGCTTGTGAGAACGGACAACACCACCACAATGCACTACCTGAACAAGCAGGGAGGTACTTGATCCAGAACGTTGTCTCGAGAATCTCAGCAAATTTGGATTTGGCTGCTCCAACACAACATATCTCTGCGGGCAGAGTATGTCCCAGGAGTAGACAACACCCTGGCAGACTCGCTAAGCAGGCAGCGCTCAATTTGCCACGAGTGGGAGCTCGACCAGAAGACGCTCGACTTAGTGTTCTCCCGTTGGGGCAAGCCTCCCCTGGATCTCTTTGCGACAGAAACCAACGCGAAATGCCAACATTATGCAAGCTGGTTTCCCCAAAAAAGGTCCCTAGGGAATGCCTTTTCGATGACATGGTGCAAAGTCTTTGCCTACGCTTTTCCATCGTTTCCCCTGATCCCCAGGGTTCTCCGGAAATTGAAAGCAGAGAGTTTTACCCTGATCCTGATAGCCCCAGCGTGGCCGCGCCAGCACTGGTATACAGAACTACACCTACTATCGCTGGAACCTCCAATTCTATTCAGGACATGCCCACATCTCCTCACAATGAACCAGGGACAAGTCCAGCATCCGGATCCAACATCTCTCAAATTATCGGCTTGGCTCCTGAGTTCAGAGAGTTCTAGAATTTAGATATCCCGCAGGAATGCAGGGTAGTCCTAGCCCGGGCCCGGGCTACAAGTACTAATAAGACGTATTCCCTTAAGTGGAAAAGATTCTGTTTGTGGTGTAGGGCTCAGAAATTACATCCTTTCACTTCTACTCCAGCACAAATTCTGCCCTACTTGCTCCACCTAGCCAATTCAGGGCTGGCACACGCTTCAATAAAAGTCCACCTGGCGGCCATATCCAGGTTCAGACGTTCTTCGTGTGGAGCTTCACTATGGACCAACAGACTGGTCAAGCAGTTTCTGAAGGGGTTATTCAGAACTTTCCCTCCAGTACGAGCGTCACCACCTACATGGCAACTAAATGTGGTTCTAGCTCAACTAATGAAACACCCGTTTGAGCCAATCCACAGAACAGATCTTAAATATTTGTCATGGAAAACGGCCCTATTACTGGCGCTCACATCAGCAAGGAGAGTGAGTGAACTGCAGGCTTTTTCTGTGCAAGACCCTTTCATCCAGTTCAAGAACGACAGGGTCATTCTACGGACTAATCCTAAATTTATACCAAAGGTTCTGACCTCTTTCCATCTCAATTAACCTATTGTCCTGAGATCTTTCTTCCCGAATCCATCATCTGCGGCTGAAAGATCTCTACACTCATTGGACCTCAAGCGATGTCTCAAATTCTACATACACAGGACGGAGCACTTTCGGAAGTCCAACCAATTGTTTGTTGCATTTAGCAGGCCCAGGAAAGGCCTAGCATTGACAAAACAGAGCATTTCCAGATGGATTTCAGCGGCCATCGCATTCTGTCACCAACAGGCGGGCCATCCTCTGCCTACAAAGGTTCGAGCACACTCCACTAGAGCGGTAGCCACCTCCATGGCGCTCTTTGCTGGGGTACCCATTGTCGACATCTGCAGAGCGGCGACATGGAAGACGCCACATACGTTCACCAAGCACTACTGCTTGGATTCTGAACTTATGAAGGATGCAGCAGTAGGACAGTCGGTCCTACGTCATCTATTTCATTAGAGGTGAGCCTTCTTCCTATCATCCCACCTTCCAGGTAATTTATCGCACATTTCTTATCAGGTTGTGAGTATAATGTAAACTGTGTAACAACTTATGATAAGATTATTATGTCTTTCAAGATGTATTATGCGAAATGTGCTCATTATTGCTTGCTATTCTGATTCAGGCATGTGAATCTATGAAAGATACCCATAATACTGGATAAGAAATGCGTTACTTACCTGTAACAGCAGTTATCCAGTATTGGTATCTTTCATAGATTCACATGCAACCCACCCGCCTCCCCTGGAAGGGCTCACTTTTGTCTTCTCAGTAGGTACTACTTGGCACGGTGCTTACGAAAATCTGAGGGACTAGGGCTCCTTCCAGGAAGGTGAGGAGGGTGATAGTGGCTGATTGGCTACTGGCCAAAGTTTGTTCCTTTTTACATAAGGACCTAGATAGGCTACTAATGTGAGGCCTCTGGCCTAGTACTAAGTATATGTGCAAGTGACATTACTATAATTATTTACCGGGGACTCCCACCCCGACGACGGGGAATGATTCAGGCATGTGAATCTATGAAAGATACCAATACTGGATAACTGCTGTTACAGGTAAGTAACGCATTTCTTCATCCGGACCGACCAATCAACAAGAATCCAACATGAGACAAAACTACTACTAGAGGAAGCAAGTGAGAAAGGTTGGATCAACACAAGGGGAAAGAATTCTTGACTACTACAGAGTCTAGGACCCCGCGGTTCTACACGGTGCCCAAAATACACAAAGGACAGACTCCTCCACCAGGCAGAACAATTGTCTCGGGTATCGGTTCGGTCCTTGAACCACTGTCACAAATTTTTGACTGGTACCTGAGTTCCCTAGTTAGCTGGGTAAAATCATATGTCAAGGACACCACACATCTCTTAACAATCCTTAGAGACATGATGTTTTACACATAGAATGAAACACTGATCTGCCTGAATGTGGAAGCACTTTACACCAGCATTCCCCAGCAAGAAAGCCTAACAGTAATTCAAGACCTTCTAATAACCCAGGACTGGGAAAGGAAGGCCCTATCGAGTGGATCATGGAATTAGCCAGGTTAGCTCTCACTGAGAACTTCTTTAGGTATGAGGACAAACTTTACCTGCAATGCCACGGAACATTGATGGGCAGTACTTTTGCCCTCAGCACAGCCTGTCTATATTTGAGTTGGTTTGAGGACAATAACATCAGGGCAAACAACCCTTTTGCAAACTAGATACCCCTATGGATCAGATACATAGATGACATCCTAGTGATTTGGCAACTCAACGATAGCACCATTGACCCTTTCAACGAATGATTGAACAACAAAACCCCGTTCCTGAAGTTCATGATGACACACAATAAGAAGCAGGTGTCCTTTCTAGATGTGAACATCCCAACAGAAGAGGGTAGTCTCTGCACCTCTCTGTACACTAAACCCACCAACCGTAACAGTCTTCTTCATTTTGAAGGTGCAAACTCCAGAGCACTCAGAGAAAATCTCCCAGTAGGACAATTTATGCACATTAAATGCAATTGTTCAAAAATAGAAGACTACAAAAAAGAGGCACATAAATTGACCCAAAAACCCCAAGACTGGATGTACCCTGCACAAATTGTGAACAAAGCTAAGAAAAGAGTAAGCAATATCCCCAGAGACAATCTCCTTGGAAAAAAACAATAAAACTGAAATCCAGAAGTTAATATGTGTCACAACATAAAACTCTGGGTCCAACATCATCAAAAAGACAATCAACAAACACTGGTGGCTACTCACATCTAACCAACTAGGTTTTGAGAAACCTCATTTCTCAATCAAGAAAAACTGCAGCATCCGAGACAGCTTGGTATACAGCAACACAATCAGCACAACAACGGACAGACAAGCTACTCTATGGGACCTTCCACCAGTGATGGGCCATTTCCCTCGTGGAAACTGTGCAGTTTTCCACCTTACAACATATACTACAAACATTGACCTGGGACTTAAAACCCAGTGGGGAAAAAAGTACCCCCATGAATTGCAATAGTACCAATGTCGTATACATGATCACCTATATAGTACACAGCAGGGCACAACTGCACCTTATAAAAAGCAAATGCTCACACGTCTATAAGGAAATACTGATTGAACTGCCCATGCAAAATGTGCTCTACCCAGCATTCACACTGCTCTTGATTTTCAGAGCTGTTTATTCATCTAAGTCTGTAGAGATCAGTAAACCAGATGCATTCTACAAAGACTTAGCTTCCATTAAACTGAGCTACAGAATGAAGAAGATCAAGATGTAGTGTCAGAATAGCTAACTGAAATGGCAAGCATCCACTCTACGAAGAAGCATCCGGTAAATTATGTTATGCTGTCAATTATCAATCAAATCAAAGCAATTAAACATTTAAACATATAGAAGCAGAACAGGTGCCAAAACTAGAAAAGTCTTAATGACGATACTCTGGACAGGAAGGTGGCTCTTATGCGAAGGAGCAGAACGTTATACTTAAGAAATAGAATTAAAAAAGCCTTAGAAATTCACTGAAAAAAACGTTACACAGATTTTATAGTTAGGTTCAATTTTACACACACAAAACCATAAAATGTCAGCAGTTATATTTAGAGTTATCTCAAGTAACTATAACTTGTTTCCTTAGGTAACTGTAACTTGTGTCCCCATACTATGCTCCGTCTAAATCCATAGCAATTTATACAGCAATATGTGGGAAACGAAGCTTGGACCATGTAATCAGTGATGTCATAGAACATGTCATGAGTGATGTCATATGTGAGGTCATAAGCAGTGCATTGGCGCAAGTTAGTGCCACTAACTATATCTACTAGATTCCTGTGGGGTTTTTTTTGTTCAGAACCTTAACATTGTCACTGAGAAAGTCGCCTAACTATAACGTTACTTTAACCTTTGGTTTTGGCAGTGAATTTCTAAGGTTTGTTTTTTAATCAAAATTTGAAGGTGTCTTTTTTTTTTTTTACAAATAAAATGATTTAAAAAAATATAACTAACTACTCCAACAATGTTTGCGCTGAGAATGTTAAACTTCTTAGTTTTTGTAACTCACTAATACAGAAATATTCCTAGCATAGTTTTCATAGTCTTTGATATTTATATTTCAGAAAGTCCCTGATCAGTTTTACCTATACTGTAAACATTTTTTTCACAATGTACATACAGTTTTAGGTGGTTTGATCGCTCTCGTGGGAGGCTTACGAGGTGCCGTGTGGCCCCCCTCCTGGAGCCCTGGATGGCCCTAGGGACTACAATGTCCTGGGGCGGCGCAAGCCATAGCAAATTCTGCTATGCTTTGAGTAAGCAAGAGCATGTAAAATGCTCCTGCTTACTTGAAGCAGAGCAGAATTGGTTTTGAATAGAGGGAGCTGCATGTTTACAGCTCCCTTTGTCCAAAAGCAATGCCGGCTCTGGCAAGAGGTGGGAAACCGGCAGGGACAATAATTGGGGCCTCGGGATTCCCCCTGCGGTTCCCCACAGATGAGTGGGTGCTCTGGGCTACGCAGCCCCCTTCCCTAAAAATGAAAAATAAAGGGAATAACAAAAAAGCCTGGTAACTGCCCGGAGGCCATGCCCCCTTTCCCCAGCACTCTGCAAACGTGCCCCCTGGTGTGCTGCAGGTTGGGGTATGAAGTCATTGTCTCCAAAGGGTCCTTGGAGGTGAACAACCCCTCCTGTTACCTCCGGTAAGGTTCACACAGTGGGATTGCTAAGAGGTTTTTGGAGGCCTTGCCCCCTTTCTCCACAACTCTGCACACACGACTACTAGTTACAAAACCATAGAAATTTACTGAAAAACACAAAGGTTACAGGGTCGTTATAATTAGGAATTAGCATTTTTCAGAGGAAGTGTGAATGATTGAGCCAACAGATGCAGTTGTGCAAACCTCTAAATAGAATAAATGCCTGAAGGAGCAGAGGGTGAGCCAGATGGATGTAAATGAAAGAAAATATGTATATATTTGGAATATATATTTGCTAAGTGCACAGGTACCTAAAAAAGTGTCCTGATATTTGCCGGGCAAACTAGTTTGATAACTCTAACCAAAGACTGTTCGTTTATGATATTAAACAAGTATGTCCTTGTTTCCAGAAACTATTGTGATTGTGTTGGGCATTGGGAAACAGGGGCATGGCATTCCACACTTTAGATGTCAGAGCTGACCGAGAGCAGACTCCAATCCCTGTTTTCTTTTGGTGTTTAGGGATTTGTCAGACATTGTGAGTTAGTGCGTGGAAGGGAGAGTGGCAAGTGAACAGAGGGGACATAGAAGTATTTCAAACCAGTCTTCTAAATAGCTTTGTGAAAGGCACTTTGCTTTTAAAAGACTTCTCTAAGTTATAGGCAGACTTTGAAGATGACAAACATGTATGGAAATGGGTGAAAGACTTTTACGTCCCAAAAACGCATGAGCTGCTGCATTTGGTACAACCTGTAGTCTATGTAGTAAATATTTGGGAGACCTAATAACAGAAAGTTACAATAGTCGAGTCTGGAAATGATCAGTGCTTGAAACAGACTTTTCCTAGAGGAACAACAAATGAATGCACCAATTTTTCTTATAATAATTAATAGACAGAAACAGGTGATAGTAAGAGTCTTAATATGTTCCGCAGAGGAACGTTTATAGTAAAAAATACTCTCCAGATTTCTTGCATGCTGAAAGGCAGCTGAAAGATTTCTAAGAGATTCCGTCCGCCATTCATTGGTCCATAGAGCAGGGTTGCTGAAATGAGCACCTCCATTGTTTTCCTCCATTTAATACTAAAACGTTGACTTTCTTCCACTCAGCCACCTCCTAGGCATAGGGAGAATTGTTGAGATAATTTTACCGTAATCTTGTTTAGCTTAAGGTTAGTTGGATATCATAAACATAGGCATGGAACTTAAAGCCCAAAGAATATGAGCTTGGCCATTGGCATCATATACAGATTGAATAATGTGGGACTTAAAGTCGATCACTGGAGTACAACAATGGGGGTAGGGGTAGCTGGGGACCAGCAGCTGGTCAAGCAGACTGTTTGGGTGTGGCCCTGCAAGATGGAAGCAAGCCACTTATGGCCCAAATCTGTGATACAGAAGTCAGGCAAGGATTTGAGGAAAATTGCAAGGGAAATAGTGTCAAAAGCGGACAATAGATATAGCAAAATCAGGGCTGCAATACCTCGATCATCCAAAATGAGACGTATTACGTTTGTAGCCTTTGGCAAAACAGTTTTGTTACTTAGTTTTTTCTAAATCCAAATTAACTGGGGTGGAAGACATGGCATTCTTATTTGACCACTAATTTAGTTATAAATAGAGGCAATAAGGTAAGGGAGATAGTTGGTTCAGATGACCTGAACTATTTCCAAATGAAGGGATGGGTTGCACAGATCAATCAGAATGGGAGTGATAGAACTGGTGACTTTCATTAGTTGGTGTTTATGGAAACATCCAAAGGAGATGCAGAGGTAATTCTTACCTGGATGAGACATTTGTTCTCAGTGCTCTCTGTATTTGTGAAGTGAACACAAGGTAGCATGTCCAAATCTCTCAATAGCACACGCTTACCATGTTTGCTTTGGTGCTACGCCCGGCAGGTGGACACACACTGACATTTGAGTCTTTTTTTCAAAATATTAATATCAAGGAGAAAGCCGTCTCTTTTGCCTGAGAAAAATGTAGCATTACAACTCGGATGGGGTAGCATTTTACATATTTCTGGACTTAGCTTTTGGTACAGCTAAGTGACAGCAGAAGAGGAGATCCATGCTTTAATCCAGAGCCCTGATGATCTCTGCTTCTATTACATCTGCCATGGTTCTTTGAAGATTTCTGCTGAAGTGGAGCGGGCTAGGGCGTTTCTGGCTCAGTGACTATAAGAAGGAAAAGAAAAGGGCAATGCAACAGTGGTTATTTCGGAAAATGCGTTTAGATGGAAAAAAAGTGGTGACAGAGATCATGATCCAAGTCTGCTTTAAGTCCTCCTTCAGAAGTATAGCTACTGTGCATGTGTGTGTTGTGTTAGTATTTTATATAGCGCACTTCTACCCTGAGGTCTCGTAGCGCTGTATTCATACGGCTGTGGAACCCTTCCTGGCTTTCCTGTGAAATGTCCACTCCTGGGCACCCCCAAGGTGAAGCCAGGCATCCAAGCGCTGCTGTGGCCGTTGTGGAGATTAAGCAAGCTATTGCCCAGAGTCACAGAGTGGGACCCATGATTAGACTAGGCACCGAGGGGAGAATCATCAGGTCTGGGGAGATTGAGTCCAAGAGGCGGGGATTGAACCCTAGTCCCGGGCCAGACCTCTGCATTAGGGTCTGCCGCTCTAACTATTGAGCCACACTTCTCCACTTCTCCGCATGCAAGAGGGTATCTGAGCACTTGGGCAGGTGTGTAGGTATGTGGGAATTAAGAAGTAGTGGGAGATCCTGAAAGGTTTAACTGTGCTTGTGTGAAGGGAGTCTGGTGGTGATCTTCCCCCTTGAGGGGCACACGTATATCATCTCCTTTGACTCCGAGATGTCAGGGAGCTAAAGCAGAAGTGGTCCTTCACTCGTCTGACATAATCATCAAGGTTTCTTTTGGCTCCGACATTGGGCCAGTTTGACGCTAACTAACGGTCTTAAACCTGCTTTTCGTTGCCTCAGTCTCAGAGAAGGCAGAATTGGGTGGCATCACTAAGCATTCCATGCTGAAGGCTTGATCGGGATCTAGCGGCTTCCCCTTGCAGAGCTGCACCAGAAAGTCTGATCCTCTTGAGGCTAGGCTGTGGGCTCCTACATAACTCCCTTTGGAGCAGTGCTATTTCTTAGCCTGGGAACAATTGCCGTCTTGTGTTTTGTGAAAGCATAGGGTCCCTGGATGTGGTAATAGTCTTCAGTCCTGAGGGCTTCGGGGCTGAATGCTTTACTTCCGAGGAGGTGTCAGAGGACACCTCCTCTAGTCACTCTTCCCCATGCATAGCTGGAAGGCCCAATGTTCTTGCTTCCTCTCCTTCGGTGTGCTGAAGATCTTCTCCGATCCAAAGATGTCACAGGTTTTGGCCAACTTTTGGTGCTGCATCTTGAGATGCATCTGTCCTTCTGTACCAAAAGGTCTTCTTACACCAGAATACCTTACAAGCAGAAGCTTTGTTGTGCTTGGGACACAAGCATTGAATACACACCCCATGTTGATCTAACCAGGGGTACTTAGTGTTACAATGAAGGTAGAATTGGAAAAGTGTTTGTTCCATTACTCCCTCTCTCAGCCATTCTCTGAAATATGACCTGAAATATGTTCTGTGATGTCTATCGATGCCAGTTGGAGATGCGAGTCTCCTATCCCAGTCCGGCGAGAAGTCCTCAGGTTGGTTGTGTCAAAAATGCTTGGTTGGTGATGGTAAATCCATGCAGCTGGACAAGAGAAGCTAGCAGTTTTTTCTTGGTTATTGGAGTTCTAACAGCTGTCCAGGATGTTGCTGGTGAAAGACTAGCCTGTCACGGATATACAATCAAATGTTCGGACTAGACCTGGGTGGAGCTTGTGTACTGACTTACTGGTAAATGCCACCAAATTCTGCGGTGTTCTGTGAGTATTGTTCAGCCACCCCTAATGAAGTCCCCTTGGATGCTTAGAGTAGTTGGGGGCTAAGAACCCCCTATTATTGCCACTAGTAAGTCCCCCACAGCGGGATTCCTGAAACCTTGTCGGAGGCCTGCCCTCTTTCTCAACCACTCTGCAAAGGGGCCCCCTGGCACATTACTGTTTGGGGGAGGAACTTCTCTTGGCGGCTGAGGGTCGTTTGGGGCAAAGAACCCTTTTTTCCCCCCACAAGTAAGTCCCCCACAGGGCGATTGCTGAGACCTCATCGGAGGCCCGCCCCTTTCTCAACTACCCTGCAAATGCACCACCTTGCTTACTACTCCTGGGGGTTGAAGTCTAGGGGTGAGGGTACTGGTAAACTCTATTCCATCAGTGGTTGGTGGAGTTTTTTGCTGAAGCAGAGTTTACAGCACTCCCCTAGTCAGGACCCGATTGTAGAAGAAAGTAATCTGAGATGGAGTCTTTGTCATGGTGCATTGTGGACTGATGGTAGAGTCCCAATAGGTCTTGTTATTCAAAACAATGTTAAAGAAAAACAACGTGCAAACATACAGGCCCAACACTAAGTGTCAGGAGCATGCAGAGGATGTGCATCTACAGCACTACACGCTATGAGCAGATGATTACAAGGTAACTAACATTTTCCTCAATATGCTGGTAATAAATGACCCAGCTCCTTAAAAAATGTATTGGTGACTCTACATGAATACCCTTACCTGGATCTCTATAAATACCCTTACCTGCATTTCATAGGGGAACTTTATTGTATTTCTTAGCTAGGCAAGATAGGAAAAAAGCTGATCTGAGGGAGAGGGGATCACCTGTGTGGCTCTCATCCCGACATCTTGATCCGATGTCTGGACCTCCAGTCTAGGCTCGAGGGGTGCGGCGTGTGCGGGCTGCTGCGGGTAGGCTGACTGGGCAGGTGGAAATAAAAGAGAGGGGGGGGTGCCATCTGTTACGGCACTGGCGATCATCGAGGCATACTGATAAAGCTACGGTGCATGCCCACAGAAGTGCCAAAAGTACTCCCCCTCAGAAAAGTCAGCTACCAATCAACCTGACAGTTCCCCGCAGTTCTCCAGAGACAGGACAAACTAAAATCCTGGAACATCGCGGAGCACAAAAGAAAAGAAAGGTTCAACACTGACCTGTTAGAGTCGGTCAGAGTCGTCAGCGCTGGTAGAGTCCCCAGAGTGTCTGGAGTCATCGGAGCCATCAGAGCCACCTGAGCCATCGGAGATTCAAGGAGACTCAAGGACAATGAATTGCTTTCTGGCTCCCAGTCTTCAAACCGTCCCGGGAGAGCCACAGCAGACCCATCAGAGCCTTAAGAGCCTTAAGGCCACTGCAATTCCCCCTAGACCTCCAACTGCTCCGGCAGAGCTCTGCACCGAAAGAGCGTGTTGCATCAGCTTTAATCTACCAATTGTAACTATGAAATCTGGGAAAGTAAGAAAGTCCACAGTGGCACCAAAACGGAGGAAGTCAAAACAGCTCGCTTCTGAAGAGGATCTCCACTTGGGTAGCCATAAACCCTCCCGGGCCCGCCAAGAAATAGCAATTGTGGCAAAATCCCCGCCGATCTGCTATGGTAATCCCATTCACAAAGGCAACAGTATGGTTATGCCAAAAGCCTTAAAGCCTTCAAGCATGCTGGATTATTTTTTTTTAAAAACAATCACGACTGACTCTCCTCCACAGTCCCAGCCCCAGGAGGCAACAAGGCTTAGAGCCTTGGACCAATCGGCTGAAACAAGCACGCTCCCCCTACAACCGCTATCTCCACAACAGTGGTCAATGGAAACTAAAAAGAAGGCTCAACCCTCGGGAGTTTATATCTTCGGATCAACACTCAACACTCAGTCCAAGGATCGGCCGGGGGATGTAAGCTTTAATCAGAATCCTCCAGCTAACCACCAAGTCCAGCCGCAACTGGGGTAGCTACCCCCACCTATAATAGCGGACAAAGAAGCAGCATGGCTACTGCAAACCCTGTCGGTGGGCCCATCGCCCAATCCATGTTTTTCCTCACGACTCAACACAGTTACTAGAAACCCAAGTAACACCCTCCCAACAAGACTTGGTTGTGCTAAAGGATCCTATAATGGTTCCTCGTTGTCAATTAACCCTCACGCAAATCCATGTGCAAAATACCCACGTGCACAAAAATATTTGTCAATCGTCCAACCCACCCCAAACCATAAGCACACCAAAGGAGTCTCCAGTTGCGCAAAGTCCCCAGCACATTCTATTTTCACCACCTGTAGCAACAACAACATCACCTCAAAAACAGTTCAAACTATTCGGTTCCAAATGACAAGCTCTTGGCGGATCTGTCATTCTTCTTCAAAAACACTCAAAACTCCCCCGAGCATACGCCAAACACAAAGCCCAATAAAGAAGAGCCCACAGCAACTAGTGTCTGGCCACAACTTCTTCAGACCTTCCAACAAACAGTCAATGCATTAAATTATCACTCGGACAAACTGGAGGCACAGGTTGACCTTTTAAACACCCTAGCGCTATTCACGTCAGGGATCGATAGCAAACTTGACAAATTGAACAACTTAATACTAGGAGCGCAAGCCTCCACAATGCTTATACATTCGGTTTGTTGCTGCTCCCCAATCATTGACTCTCTTTCCTCGCTCCCAGATTTTCTATCCAGCGTCGTAAAGGAAGTCAAGTTGCTGAAGGGAGGTAACCCACCCACAACTCCCTGTCTGCAACGGCAAAACCAGTCAGCTCCGATTCAAGACCCTGCTAAACTGTGGACCATCACGAAAGAAGGGATCAAGTTAAGCGGAGGAACAGCTCCCTGCCCAACCCAGCCAATTGGGCAGTCGAACTTTGGCCAACCTCAAACAACGCTGACAAGCTCTGTTTCGACCAAAGTGATGACTGAAAACGCCGGGGCTCTAAGTGGGCGCACAATTAGCACGGATCACCCAGCGATAGGGCCAATGGCTAGCTTAGTACCTTTGGCACCCTCAAAATTGGAAGTGCTGCCACCCCTCCCTCCACCCTGCAGCAAGAGAGAGCGCAAATGCCAGCGCAAAAATAGAAATAAAATAAGGGCGAATGTAAATGCTGTTCACCCAGAATTCTTCCCTCTTTTTGTGAAGGCAGCTAACAAAAAATCCTTAAGTGAGACAGGCGTACCATCACCCTTAGCAAACCTCAATGACGAATCACCTGCAACCGCTATTTATTTATTTATTTTATTTTTTCCATTTGTGAAGCGCAACAGCTACCCAGAAAGGGTTTCCCGGCGCCGAGACACGGCATAAGGATGTCAAGAGAGATTTCAGGCTATTCAAGTTATTGTTCGAATAGCCAGGTCTTAACGTGCTTTCTGAACTTGACATGATTTTCCTCCTTTCGAATGAAGGGAGGGAGTATGTTCCAGCGGGATGGTCCAAGGTGGGCGAAGGATCTGCCTCCCATTTTTGCCAGTTTAAATCTTGGTACACAGAAGTTGGCAGCAGATTGTGAACGAAGATTACGCTTGGGAGTATACGGGTGAGCCAGAGCTAGGAGGTATTTGGGAGCAGTACCTGCCTTGATTCTGAACATATAGTTCAGGGCTTTGAAACGGATTCTGCATTCAATCCTGAGCCAGTGGAGTTCGCGACGGTAGCTCGAGACTCCCGTATTTTTGGGGATTTTGTGCAGTAGCAGAACTGCAGCATTCTGGACAAGTTGTAGTCGACTGACTACCGCTTTGTTTGAGCCAAGGTACAGAATGTTGCCGTAGTCAAGCCGTGATGTAATGAGGGCATTGACTACGGTCTTTTGCGTGGAAGAGGGCAGCATCCAAATAATTTTCCTCAGCCATTTGATGATGGTAAGGCAAAGGCCAACAACTTTGTTGGCCTGTTGGCTCATGGAGAGGGAGCTATCCAAGATGACTCCTAGATTACGCACTTGAGTCACTGGGGTAGGAAAGTTGCCCATCTGGTTTGGCCAGTGTGAAGGATTCCAAATATCTTGACGTTTTCCTAAGAGGAGAATCTCTGTCTTGTCTCCATTGAGCTTTAAATGGTTTCTTGTCATCCAATTAACGATGTTTTGTAGCCCTGATTTGAGGAGAGAAGGGGATGTCGGACTGGATTCAGATAGGGAGAAAATAATTTGGGAATCGTCGGCGTAGGTCATGAGGGTAAGCCCAGATTTTTCGGCTAAGTCCGCTAGGGGTCGGAGGTAAAGGTTAAAAAACAGGGGACTCAGTATAGATCCCTGTGGCACGCCGTGGGGGGCCTTGAAGGTGTCGGAGCAGGCCAGTGAGGAAGTTATTTGGAAGGACCGTTCCGCCAGGAAGGATCGGATCCAGTCAAGCGCTTTTACGCGGACAGCATTTCTGTGTAACACCTTGATGAGGGTTTGGTGGGATATGGTGTCAAAGGCCGCGCTCAGGTCTAAAAGTACGAGCGCGACCGTCTGACCTTTATCGAGGAGATTCCGGATATGCTCCGTAACCCCTAGAAGGGTGGTTTCAGTCGAGAAGCCAGCCCGAAAACCCGATTGTGAGCGGTGTAAAAGCGAGTTTTCTTCGGTAAAGATGGATAGGACCGAGTGGACGTGTCTCTCCAAGCATTTAGAGAAGGCAGGGAGCAAGGATATGGGTCTGTAGTTGGCAGGACTTTCTGGATTTGCTGTGGGCTTTTTTAGCAGTGGCGTTATCATGGCATGTTTCCAGAGGGTCGGAACTGTAGAAAGTTCAAACGAGGAGTTCAGCGTATCCGCGATGATTTCCAAGGAGCGATCGTCCAGTTGTTTGATTATTTTAATATCCAACCATCCTTGATGAGTGCCCTTGATTCTAGCGAGACAACTGCGGGAACAGCAACAGATGAGCCCAGCACAGCTACAGAAAACCGAAGGACGAAAACTAATGAGGCAACTAGGAAAATCCAACCCAGTGCTGGCCCCAACCTCGCTCCGAGTGGACAACGTAACATCAAAAACGAACCTCACAAAAACAATTTACAACTAACAAGCAACCCTGTCTAGTCATAGTCAACCGACGCTGAAGGCGCCCTATTGCCCGACGCAACAGAAGCAGGAATCTGATGCAGGCCCGTCATCCAACAAAATTAATAAGCCGACCCCTAGTTCACCCGATCATGAGAACAAAAACGACTCGCCATATTATCATATCTTATTGGCACCTGAATACAAATCAAAGGGTCGGCAAGACATCCTTAACAGATCGAACATAATAAAACTAGTGGATGGCATCCCGGGGTTGGCTTTGGACGACATCGAATCCATTGAGTTCCTCCCTCCCAGAGGCAAGCAACCGTCTGAGGTAACCCTGGTGTCATTCAAGTCGGCCAGCTGGGCAGGAGCTTTTTTGGATCATAAGGCCACCTTGCGGAACTGGGGCATTAGAGTGTATCCATATTTCACTCCGGGCTACCCTACTTCCCTGCTAACCCAGCCGACACCACCTCGAAAACCTGCAACCACCAGATCGACGGCCCACTCCAGACCATACTCGATCCTAAAAAATGCTTCAGGACCCGAAGATAATCACAAAACCTCCCCAATAGAGGTCTTCAACGCTGACTCAAGTCAAGGCTGGGGGTGGCTCCCAGCGATCTTGTCAACCAAAAGCTTAGAATGACCTCTCGAGGCAGAGTTTTCGGACCTTAATCACAAACCCCTGGGAAAGTCAATCCCCCTAGCAGCCTCACACATAACTGCAGCTAATCAACAAGGACATCCCACCTTCTTAATGTGCTCCTGGAACATCAGCGGCCTTCACCAAAAAACTGCGAATCATGACACTTTCTCTTTCCTATGTGAGCATGCAGTAATAGGTCTGCAGGAAACCTGGGCCACAGAAGGACGCCCCATCATAGGGTACATTGAATTCTGGAAACCAGCGCTCAGGGATAGACGCTTCGGTCAGTCAAAAGGTGGACTGTCAATATATATATCTAACAACTTAAAAGGTTCAATTAAACGACTACTCATCGAAGAAGACTGGCTACTTGGGGTCAGAATCAACCCGTGGCGGAAACAGCGCTCACTTTTCCTCTTAAACGTGTACATTAACCCCAGTACACGTACCAAAAAATTCCATCTGGCCCGTCTAACAGAAATTATGAGCGACATAGCCGCAGAGCACCCGAATTCAGATTGTATCGTCACGGGGGATTTTAACACCAACCTATTCCAGGGAAAAACAGCAGACACTGAAGGGCCCTACTTGTTTAACATCACCGAGGCCATGACACAAACCAAACCGTCCAACCAAGCTTATAGCCAATTGGGTGAGCTCTGCGTGATGAGATTCTACAGCGCAGGCTACCTGTTAATGAATGCTAGGTCTGCAGGTGACACCCCGCCAAACTGGTCTTGGACAAATGGTAGCAAACACTCCTACCTGGATTACACCATCTGTAACTCAGACCTACTCTACTATCTGGCCAGCTTCTGTATCCACCCACGAACCGAAAGCGACCATAGGCCCCAGGTTATATCCTTTAACACAAAGCCAAAAACTTACAAACCAGCACCCCTAACTTGTCAGGGAATATACACGGAAAATCTAAAGCGTCTCAAGTGGAGCGATGACATCAGCCCGAACATTCTACATGTATGCATGGACTTTATTAAAAGGCAGAATCAACCAAGATGCCTCCCCGATTGCGACATGGACGACGCTCTGCTCCCACTTGAACAGTTGTTTTCCAGCAAAAAGGCAGGCCTAAAGTCTAACTCAGACTCGCAAGTTCGCAGTCTCTCTACAAACAAAATCACTCAAGAAAGCTAGAAACAATGCATGCGGTTACTCTCAAAATTTCCGGGGAATACCGAACACCTAAATACTTACCAAGCAGCCCAAAAGTTATTCAGGCTGGCGATCATCAAAGATAAACAGATACACGAAAACCAATTTTGGTGCAAATTGGTGTGGGAGAGTTAGAGTAAAAACTCAAGGAAATTCTGGGCCCTTATCAATCACTCGAACACAAGCTCTTCAAGCTTCGGATCAGCAAACATCTAAGAAGCAGAATGGGCAACATACCTCACTGACCACTTCAGGTCACAAGAACATCCAGGACCCACAGGATGTGGACCGCCAAGAGAGACGGAGATCGCCCCCTGTATCAAACGGAGCACACCCACCGAGTTGTCACACTCTATCAACGAGGATCATCAGGTGCCCCAAGACAGGGTCATTACAGCAGTGACAAAAGCAAGACCAGACGGAGTACCTGGCCCCAATGGCCTCCCACAGAGCCTGTTCAAATCTGACATAGCTTTCTGGTCAGGAATGTTAACAAATCTCTTTAACTATGCACTGAGAACTGCAACAATCCCAGAGTCATGGCGGGGTGCAATAATTCATCCAATTTACAAATCAGGATCACGCGCTGCCCCCAACAACTACAGACTTATCGCCCTTTTGGATATCGAGGCTAAACATTACGCAGGGCTCCTCTTGGAGGACCTGAGGCAATGGGCAAAGGATCACAATCGGATACCGATGAACCAAACAGGGTTTGTTGCCAATTCAGGGACCATGACCAACCTAATAGCAGTGTCAACTATTGTCGACAAAGCACTTTTAACATCTAGGTCAGTGTTCTGCTGCTTTGTCGACTTCAAAGCTGCATTTGATAGGGTCCCCAGGGTGGCTCTATGGGAAAAGCTGAGGAAGTGGGGAATCCCGGACAAATTACTGGATGCAATCATCCAACTTCATTCACTCACTTGGGTTCGGGTGAAGTTAGGGTCTGGCACGCATCTCTCGTGAAAAATTATGACAACTAGAGGCGTTAAGCAGGGATGCGTGCTGGCCCCTCTTCTTTTCAATTTGTTCATAGCAGACCTGTCAAGGACCCTGGACGATATAAATAGTCACCCGCCAAAGGTAGGAGGCACGGCATTAAGGAACCTTCTATATGCCGACGACCTGGTTCTGTTTAGCCTCACCAGGGTAGGGCTGCAAAGGCTTCTTGATACACTTTTTCGATACACAACCTTGAACCAACTAGAAGTCAACTTAAAGAAAATCCAAGTTGTCACCTTTGGGAAGAAACGATATGCCGGTGGCGGATGGTCATTTAACAACACAAGCCTCGCCATAGGTCAGTCGTACAAATACCTAGGTGTCCATCTGGACTCTAGGGGTAACTTTATAAAACAGCGTAATGAGATTGCAGTTAAAGCCAAGACACTTGCGGTGTCACTAACCAAGCTCTCGAAAAACCTCTCAGGTCCAACTCTTTCGCCCCTTTGGAAGTCCTGAGAGAAAAAATCGGCCCTACCCTATCGTACGGCATTGGGATATTCAAGGGCAAACTGAACACTGCTTTAAACCAGCACACGAACAAAATGTATGACAAGCTTCTCCAGCTGCCAAGTTCCGCATCCCCGGCACAGATAAGATTAGAGATGGGGCTACCAAACTATGAAGCTTCCAGTATCGGTGTATATCTAAAACTTTGTCACAAACTAAGAAAGGCCGACCCAGGCACATTAGAATCCCTAGTCTGGCAAGAAATTATCGAGAAAACCCCAGGAGGAACATTTGGTTGCCTTTTTAAGGACAACATCAAACAGATGTCAGCAACCGACCTCTGGGCCCTCAACTCTAGTCAGTCCGCATTTAAAATCAGCATAAAAAAATGTGTGAGAATGAGATCACTTATCATAGATAAAGCACTCTTCTCGAAACGCAGTCACTCCTGGGCAGTCGTTAATTCCTATAGTCGGCTAACCCCGGCCACTTACTTCTCCTGCACATTCATTGTATCTAAAACGCAGCCTAATATCCATTAGAATGGGTGACTGGCGATTTTTACAAAATCTACCCCCCTGGCGACGCACGTGGAGGACCCAACATGTAAAGGGTGTGGCAAAGCAGCAGAAACGCTGCTGCACGTGGTTTGCATCTGCCCGGCCTTCAACCTCCAACGTAGGCGCAAACTCAGGGCTTGTAGGCAAGCCATCATTGTGGCTCTGAGCCCTGAAAATATAGACTTAAATATAAGACTGACAAACTTCATTCAGCAAGTGTATCGTAACTTTAAGCAAAAGAGGTCTGTTAACGCTTCTCCCCTATCTTTTTAGTTACATAATGCACTTTACAACATATCCCAAACTACCCTTAGAATATTGGTTTGTTTCTATATGTATGAAATTATAGTTAGTGAGAGTAACAAAAAAGGGTTAAGATTTTTGTACATTATGTTTTAATCTGCCTTGTTCTTCTCGTTCCTTTTGTGTTTTTACCTCTCTTTTAAAAGGATGTAATCGGGAGGTTTAGGTCGTGTAAGATGACTATTTATATTACGGCTGTTTAATCGATCGTTTCTATTGTCTTTATTTTTAAGTTTGTATATAACGTGAACTTGTAATTCTCTTTTAAAGATATTTGTTTTATATCTAAATAAAGATTTTTTGATTTGATTTGATTTAAACCTAATCTGTAGATCTTTTATGTAGTATATAGTTTAAAGTAAATAGCCACATAGTAAAATCGGAATACTTCAGAATACACCTTGAACCACTGAATTTGATTGTATATTGATTGTTTCTTAGTTTATGATCTCTGCATGGTCAAGTTTACAGTGAAAAAGCTTATGGTTTATTAGACCATAATTTTGCATGGCAAATAAGAATTTGTCTAATAAAAGATTTTCATTAAGACTTGATACTGCTGTGGTAATTGAGACAGGCGAATTAAAAAGCACTACAGACTGGTAATTGATGCATATTTAGTAGAAGCATTAGCTCTGTATCTGCAAGCAGTAGAAATTAAATTTATTGTATTTCTTAGCTAGGCAAGATAGGAAGGAAACTGACCTGAGGGAGAGGGGATTATTTAAACCTAATCTGTAGATCTTTTATGTAGTATATAGTTTAAAGTAAATAGCCACATTGTAAAATCGGAATACTTCAGAATACACCTTGAACCACTGAATTCGATTGTATATTGATTGTTTCTTAGTATATGATCTCTGCATGGTCAAGATTACAGTGAAAAAGCTTATGGTTTATTAGACCATAATTTTGCATGGCAAATAAGAATTTGTCTAATAAATGATTTTCATTAAGGCTTGATACTGTTGTGGTGATTGAGGCAGGCGAATTAAAAAGCACTACAGACTGGTAATTGATGCATATTTAGTAGAAGCATTAGCTCTGTAAATGGAAGCAGTAGAAATTAATACAAGTGTCTAAGGATAAAAAAAACTGTTTTGGTCTCCTTTTTCAAATGAGTATGCAAAATTGTCATGACTGTAGTCCTATTCGTCTGCATGAACTGAATGTAATAAAAAGAAAATGTAAAAAAATTGAACTTGATGCATCCTTTAGTGCCAATATGTTACATTTTAGAACAGCCTTCTGTAACGCTCTTTTGTGTGGATATTACATTTAACTGCAGATTCATTACTGTCCTCCGACCTCCCTATTCTGCACCGTGGCCTCTTTTTAATTCATAAAAAGAACTCCTTTTAGGAATAAGCACACTGGTATGAACAATTGTTTTCAGGCTATGAGGGCACGGAAAGAGTTGAGCAAGAAATTGACATCAGTGTGCCAGGGTATCGCTTATTTGCGACTTCACTCAGTCACTTCTGGGGAGGTGCATTGCCAGCGCTGAGCATCATGATTCTATTTTAAATAAGGAAACTACGTGGTACACCTGCCACATTTGATTTGGATGGTTGTGAACCTGTGGCAGTGGGACATCATGCTGTGCACCTTACTGCACCTTTCCCGCACTACTAGCATTCACAAGCAGAAGGCAGACTATTTAGCTGGAATGTTCACACCTCTTATAAGTAGCATCACCATGTTCTTAACACTGTCTTTGAGCAATGGGTCCACCAAGCCTTTGGCTCCTGTGTGACAAGAGCATCAGGTGTGAGCAGTTTGTTTCTTTGATGGTCTATGATCATGCATCTGCTGGAGAGAGAGAATTGGGCCAAAAAGTTCATGTATGTCTTGCCAATCCTCCATTGAATCTAAGGATGTTACAGAAAATCAAGTATAGATGTGAGTGCTCAGTCATCTCAATAGCCCCAGGCTGGTTTAGTCATGTCTCAGACATCCTGAACATCTCAAAAGGGAGCACATCAATTTCCTCAGGACATTCCTCCCTACCCTTGTTCAACTCGAACATTTGTTTCCTGCGGAGCTAGGTAGCTATTTACTACTTTTAACACTAGGATGAACTGTCAGCTGGGAGTAAGCTTTCCATTAGGACGCAGTACTGCAGCCAGTAGCAGAGGCTTTGTTATCTGTCAAGAAGTATCAAGCCTCTTACCTAAGTGAAGACTGCATCAGCCTTTTCCAGACACCTGACCCCTATTTTTCAAGGTGAAAAACCCTGTCGGACCCGCTAATCAGTACATTGGTGCCTCCAAAAACCGATCAGGGGAATGTTTTTAATTGCCATTGTTAAGGCACACCAGAACGTGCTCCTCCTAGCCATACACTTTGTTCTGTAAGATTATGGTATCTCGACATCATGAGCATGGTGTTCCTAAAATTTGACCTGAATTACTCCACTCTTTATAGTGTTTTTCATACCCCCGCATGTTTCCTGGGCTGAAATCATGTGTAACCGCCTTGATATCGGGCACTCACTCCCCTCTCTCTCTCAACAAAACAAAAGATATGCATGCTGCAGACCTAATGTTAGTTACTCATGGGGCAAATGATGCTGGCCAAAAAGCATTTTAGGATTACCATTGCCATATAAATTGCATCCTGCATCTCACACTGGTGTGCCCCATTTGTGACAGAACTTGGATGTAATTTCTGAGCACACTCCACGATTGCTAAGGCTGCATGTGCTTGTTTGTGTGATATGTAGTTATGCTAAATGAAGTACTCCAAACCCATTCTCTCCATAACATGACGTGTATTTATAAAGTGCACGTTCACCCGTGGGCATCTTGGTCCTGAATAACCAATGTTTATTGTTACCCAACTCCATTGTACTCATTTTATTGACTTCAAAGGGATGAGAGGCTGAGTGGACCCACCAGGATCTGAACCTGTGATCATGAGGTCAAACATAGACCCCTACAGTGGTTGCATTAGTTCTCTAAGCCACTGGACCCTAGGCATTTCACTCTTGAGGCTTCCTTAGAAAACAATACCCAATGAGGTCAAGAGGTTCTAAGGACCTTTAACTGACCAGTGTTGCCTTCTCTTGCTCTCTTTCTTTTCTCTGTGCTTTGTATTCTAACTTCACATTGAGTAATGAGATGGAGAGCTAGGACATAGTGATAGACACAATTAAATTTGTGGCCACTGCTGTTTCTTATCCATATGTTCTCTCCCATTTTAAACATCCCCCTGCTAGGCCCTCATCCCTCAAACAAAACAAAATAATGATTTTCTCCTTTTTGTAAACAATGAAAGTGATGATTTTCGCACCTGCCAGGGTCCGTGGAGACAGAACCACATATGATACTTCTTTGTATGTATAATACCAGGAATAGAGAGCTGTGGTTAAGCAGTGGTGAAAGCTGTTTCCCATCCCACCAGTAAGTGGTGAAGTGCTGACAGATTAAGAATGTCTATAGTCTACTTACTAGATGTAATAGAATCATCAGAAAGATAACTTTTTTTTCTTGTCTTCACTATTGATTTGGGCTTTGCCTCGGCAGGGAGGAGTGTTTGAATTGTTCTTTATCTGGAGGGATGTAGCCATCAATCGAAATACTGTGGCTAAACAAGAGTGAACTAATCATATGCATTTTCAAGTAAAGATTGTGTTCTCATTTTTATAGCTGTTTTTCTTTATTTGCATATGTTTAATGAAGAATTCCCGTGTGTTGAGATTGTTCAAGTTCACAGAAAAATCTTCAATTGGAAATGAAGCTCAGAATGATGTTTCTCACATAATGTTGAAAGCACAACTTGAAGCTGCTGAATTGAGTCATGAATCCGAAGAAGACCTGTCCTCATCTGATTCAGATTCTCCCTGGGAGGAACGATATGAAAAGTTGTGGGTTGATCAGGAGAAAAAAGAAGTCAAATCTCATTTTAAGACTGTTGCCGCTGAACTGAAGCAGAAATTTGGTGAAATTATTGATTCACCAAAAACGACACCTTCCTTGAAAAGCCCTTCACAAATCTGTCTCAATGAAATGAAAATGACAAGTGATGCAAGCTTTGCAGAAGATGATTGTGAAGCTGCTGACCTGACTTGTGTAGAATTTCCTCCTATCGCTCGTCAAAGCAGCTCTACTTCACAAGATAATTTTTTGAGTAAATCTCATCAAAGCAAGCAAAAAGAAACTGACCTGTCAAAATTTGTGGCATCCTCCAATATCGGCTTACCAACCGTTGAGCACCTTTTAAATCCTTTGAAATGCACAGATGTTTCGCAAAACCAAGTAAACTCAAACAGTTCTGTGCAAAAGGAAAACAAACGTCCTATGCTACAGGAATCCTTGATAAACAATACAGTTAGAGACTCTGACTCAAGCAACAGTATGGAAAAGTCACAAATTCACAGTCTTCAGGAAGATGATTTACACCAAAACCTAACCAGTGCTAAAGTCAAGGGGTATGATTCCTCTAAATTGCAGACACAATTATATGTTGCCCCAAAGAATATAAACAAAATTGAGACATCAGAAGACATCAAGAAGCAGAAGAGTCAAGTCCTTGTCAATAGCAACAAGGGCAAACTCAAGTATCAACCTCAATTTGAAAACCTAGGAACATCACAGGGTTCACCAAATGAAGCAACTTCCAAATTACTGGATAAAGGATTGGAACAAGATGTACAGAGGTTTAAGAACGAGGTAGGAATTCTACAAGCAGTGTTCCTGAGCTTGGAAAAAGAGAAGGCACAACTCCAAAAAGAGGTAGACTCTTACCTACTTCTTTTCCATGACTTTTGTCTTAACTATCAACCACTTTTATCATTTCACCGTTCATTAGAATAACTCTGTTGTGCCGACAGGCTGAAGGTAACATTTTTCAATATCAGTATAACGTGGGGTTTATAGACTAGAAGTAAGGAACCTCCTCTTTTGTCCAATCCCTTTTTAGAAGGCACAACAGAAAACCTTATGGCTTAGTATCTGGCATTCATCTGTTTTCTCCAGATGTTTACATTACTCTATTTACGTCAAATTTCTGTTATTTCATTTTGTCTTAACTCTGCACATTTCAAATCATTCTGTTTATCTAAATCTGAGAACTGTCCTTTTCCTTGCATTATCTATTTTCGTCCAACTCTTCATCCATTTGCATTCTACATATGAGAACCCAGAGTCCTCTCTTAACAGTCTTATCTACCATCAGATTAAAATTAATTGTTCTTTCTAGAAAGGCTAGGTTTTGTCCCACAAGGTGACATTTTCTACAAGATCTGGAGTAGTGACATGTAACTTGAAACTCTTGGGAACATTTAAGAAAGCCTGACACAAGCTTTATTCTGAGTTTTTCCTCCCCAGATCCTTTCTATCTTCAGTATGTCCTTGTGAGCTTTCCAATGCATATAAATAGAGAGGCGAGGTGGGGGTGTCATACATTCCTCCAAAAAACATAACAGGGATCATATTAAGCCGCTTAGGCATCCTGTATAGCAGTGAGGGCTGGACACCACTACTTGATTTATGAGTGCTAGTATGCTACGATTATTGATGTCAGGAGTTTGCACATTATACACCTTACCAGAGAACCTTTTACATTACGATTTAACTTCACAAGTTTTACCATGGGATGACAAAACTACTTAAGCATTAAGTACTCCTTCATGTATGTTTCTTTCTGTCAATTCTTTATTTTTCCACCCTATCTTTTGACATGTTCTAATGCTTTTCGATCTACATGTTATATTTCCGATTGTATTGAATAATTTGGACTTTTGTATTTTAAATGTTTTCGACAAGTGACATTTTCAAGAAAGATTTGAACTGTTATGTAATTTTAATCTATGGGTTGGTAAATATTTCTACAGTAAGTGGAAGGTATTGTGTGGATCTGTCCAGCCTGTGACATAATAGTAATATTGCAAATTTATCAATGATCAAATATTTTTTATCCGACTAGGTGAAAGAAGAAAAATTGAAAAATTCTGACAGTCAAAAATCTGATGAAAAGAAAAAAAAACCAGTGGGATGGGACAGTGACAACAGTGTTGTACAAAATAGTGATAAAAACAAACAACTGAAACAAACCCTTGCTACAAAAGCAAGTGTTTTATCAGAAAATGAAGGTGTAACTTCACATTCAACCAACAGTGTTCAAATGAAAGAAAAATCTAAACCTGCACAGAATCTTCTTAGAGGGTAAGTTGCTAAAATGGTTTAATGTGTATATATTTAATGTGAAGTATTTTCCCCAGGTTTTGCTTGCACTGTGAGCATATCAAACAGAGGTAATGCATGACATTTAATTACCACATCAGAAACGCCTTTGTATAAACAATATCGTGGCTACGATATTGTTCATACAAAGGCATTTCTTTTTAAAGATGAAGTTAAAAGGAATAAAGAATATTTGAAATGGAACACGGCTGCCAGATGTAGTGATTAAATGTCCTGCATTACCTCTGTTTGATAGGCTCACACTGCAAACTATTGGCAAACTAATGTTAGACTGCTAGTAATTTGGATATATTACTTACAGTTTTGTGTGTGCTGGACCACTAGAGGGTTGTGTTATTTTGAAGACTTGTTTTCAGATTGGAGTAGAGAGGGGTTGTGGTCCAGGTTCGTTGCACCACATGTAATTTTATAATTTTCAAAACCGACTTGAATGATAGGTGCGGTAGTGCTTTACCTCTACTCTTCCATTTTTTTGTGTGTGTGTATATATATATATATATATATATATATATATATATATATATACACACACACACACACACACACAAAGGTTAAAGTAGCATTATAGTTAGGAAATGTGTTCAGTAACAACATAACATTTTATACTGAAAACACAGAAATTCAGTTATAGCTACCTTAGGGCATGAGTTTTAGTTACTTGAGATAACTATAACTAGTACATTTCTGTGTTTTTTACATTTATAATGTTACGTTGTTACGGAACATTTCACCTAACTAAAACGTTACTTTAACCTATGTTTTTTTCAGTAGATTTCTTACATTTTAAAGTAAGGTAATATTTTCTTACCATATGGAAAACCAACCCCCTGAAGGTCATGCGCAGCGTGAGTTGGCCGCCATGCCCTGCTTTCAAACTACAAAGGCAGCCAACCCCATACTGCGAGGTTGGCCAACCCACCCAAAAGCAGCCATCCCCTCTCACAGGCTGACAACCCCTCCCACAGGCTGCCAACTCTATGACACACACACAGTCTTTGGCATGCGTAACAGTGTAGGTCTTTGGGCCCTAGTGACACCACCCGCTGAGGCTGAATTCCATTAAAAAGGAGAGAGTGTGGTACTCCTCCCCAAGCCTGTTGTAGCCCTGGGGACCCCATTCCCCAGGGCCTCTCTAAATTATAGGTGGGTGCCCCGGTGGCCATCTGGGGCACCCACCAAACAACACTTAAGGGGAGGGTGTGCGCTGCCCTCCTCCAAGGGCCTCCTGATGCCCCAGGGTACCCCCATCCCTGGGGAAAAATTCAATAAAAAATTAGGGGGCCCATGGGTTCTTCTTGCCTGCGTCTCAGTAGACCCCGAGGCAAATACAGTTAAGCAGGGGAGGGGGCATGCGGTTCCCAGGGCCAAATTCTAAGGACTGTGATACCCCCTCCCCGAACCTTTATAGGCCCAGGGGACCCCATCCTCAGGGGCCACATGTTATTATAACTAGAACGAGAGGGCAATGCGCTCCTCGAGCCTTTGAATCAGCGGCGTACCAACAAGAGATACTCCACTACCATATACTCACCTGGGCCCATAAACACACTTTCACCTTGAGTAAACCGCTGGAGCCAGAGTTTATGTTTTCACAATTTAAGATTAGTTATTCCTTATTCCTAACTAACTGTTCATTGATCAAAAAGTTCTTTCCTCTGATCGATGGACCATTAGTTGAACTAATTGATGGTGATAATGAACATAATACTAACTTTTCTATACCTTGAATCAAATAACCACAGACTCGAGGTATGTTTAAATGTTTATCTAAATCAAATGCATGTGAACCATTTCAAAAACACAAGACAGCCACCCTCATTCATAAGAGAGAAAATCAATTAAATGATTCAACAAATATTTTATGAATTCAATAAACGGTGTCTAAGGAAAAGGAGAGGATAGAGAGAAAAGAATATCTAAATTACACGAAAAATAATTCTTAAGAATGGTGTGAAGACCAACCCCCTGGCCAAAGGGCTGGTAAGGGTCCACTGGGAAAGGTCAGGTGACCAAGACTTCAGGACAGGACTCAGGATAGGAAGTTACCTCTCTAAGATACCGACGACAGCGTCGCACCCCTCTTTGACACTCTCTTCCTCCTCGAGATTCTTCTGCTATCTTCTTTCTAATTCAATTAGTTATGATAATAGGTTCTGTATTAGATTCTTCATCAGCATCTCACAGCATCTCTCCCAACAGCATCTCCCGCTCACAGCATCTGTGTTCCCAGAACCTTCTTCCAGCAATTCTCTCAGTTCTTCTCTTCTCTTCTTGCAGTTGTTCCAGTTCCGACTATCTATCTAACTAAGGCTACCTCAATTATACCTTTCGTTCTACATATTCTGCCCATTAATGTTTCAGGCAAGGGGGGGAAGATCATCACACCATGCTTACATATCACTTTATTCCATTAGACTATTGTCCGCAATCCCATCCCCTTAATTTTTATTCATGCTTTATTTTCCCATCCGCATTCACATTTTATCTGCAACAATTGTTAACAGTTTATCATGTAAACTCATTCATTTAAACTTTTCACTGCCGATTCCCAGGCTCAGGCGTCCTGCGACTTTGCCAGTCTTCTGAACTTCATGTCATCATTCCTGATTAGCTTTTAATGCCCATGCGCGAATATCACATGGTATAGCCCACTCCAGCCATACACGAGAGGCCCAAATACGCACTAGTGATAAAATCAGAAAGACAGATGCTACTTTCATAAATAAATGGTTTCACTATATACCAGCCGTCTCTACTCTATTCCCTTTTTACTTATTAATTCTTTCCCCACGGTAGCATTTGTAAAATCACTTGATTTAATTTCAAGCAAGCAGATGCAAAGCACGCGAGTCTTCTAGACCCCTTCTGCTCATGCACAAGAATTTTCCTCCAAGCGACAGTTCGTCATACAGCCTAGGTGCAGTTAAGATTTCCCTTTTTAAGGCTGTTTTAGTAATTTGTTCAAGTTGTTAACGTTAGTAAACACTTATGCAAGCTTCACTAACCCGTATATTTATGTGGTGCGCATTAATTTTACACAAAACACAATTAATACTCGTTAGTAAGTTAAAGGAGCGGATTGCTTCCGAGCAAGTCTCTTTTCTACGAGTCCTTGCTCCATCATCTTCACGGGACTTGGGACCCCATTCTGTAGGACCTCTCTTTGTTATAGGTGGGTGCCCCACTGCCCACCTGAGGCACCACCAAGTAAAAAAAACGTGAGGTCAGTGGATCACTGGTCTCATCCTTGTATGCACTCAATATTCTTCCCAAACATTTAGGAGTTCCAAACGATTTTATTCATCATCTGTAATATTTTATTCACAATATGTTTTCATTTGTGATTATCATTTTGTACATTCATGGCAGATTTTGGCTCTTAGGTTCAGAGCATAACACCATCCCATTTAAATACATCCAATGCATTTCGGGGCCATATTGCGCCCCTTCATCAGGGAAAGGATACTGTGGTAGAAAAGAAAAAGCGCCGTATAAGTATAATATGTTTTTTGGAAAGACGTAGGTGGGCCGTGGGGGAACAAACTAACGTGACAGGTTATGGGGTCACCGTTACAAAAGCCGTGATCCAAGTGTAGTGAAAAAGAAATGAATTCTTACGTGTTTTCAAAATGGTAGATGGGGTGGATCTGGGGGGAAAAAGTAAAAGTATCTGATTACCGCCGAGAAGCGGCTGAATTAAGGTCAGGCTATCATACAGTTTATCGTCCTCGGATTGCGAGAGACGGGACTAACCTGGAGTGATGGTTCTGAGTTACTGCCCGAACACAATTAATACTCGTTAGTAAGTTAAAGGAGCGGATTGCTTCCGAGCAAGTCTCTTTTCTACGAGTCCTTGCTCCATCATCTTCACGGGACTTGGGACCCCATTCTGTAGGACCTCTCTTTGTTATAGGTGGGTGCCCCATTGCCCACCTGAGGCACCACCAAGTAACACGTTTTGGGCTGTAAGGGTAGGCTCAGGAGCCCACGCCCTAGCCAGCTCCCCAAATGGTGTGGCAGCCGGCATTGCTCCCACCCGGAGGGAACAGATGTGTTCTGCTTGCTTCCTCCAGGCAGGAGCGGTATGTGTTCTTTTTCCCTGCCCACAGGAACAGAAAAGAAATGTGTGCCCAGCCAGCAGGAGCATGTTGAAATCTCCCGCCGGCTAGGAGCAGACTTGCATGTTTGGCAGGAGATTTAAAAATGATCCCGCAAGGCAGGAGCAAACTTGTGTCCATGCCCACGCTTGTGCCTTTAGGGAAACTATTGTGTACTGGGGATGGACTCCCTGGGACACAGTCATTGAGCCTGCTCTGGGGGATTGGGTCCTGGAGGCCAAATTTGCCGCAGGGTACGCCTCCCTCCCACTCCTTTCATTTGATTACTCGGCCAAGGAAGATGATGGAACATATGGCCTTCTTAGGTTCAGGGAGAGGGGTTACTCAGACTCCCTCCCCTTTTTAATGTATTTTGAGTCCAGGGATTGGAGTCCCTGGGGCCTAATACAGCTCCGGGAGGGGCAGCGCGTTCCCACCGTACCTTCTTTTGTACCTCAGCCCTGGGAGATAGGGTCCCCAGGACCTCTCAGAGGCTAAGGGAGGGGGCCATCCCAAAAATTAAAACATGCGTCTCCATACCGCCCCCCTCTCCTTCCCCCCCCCCCTCCTTCCCCCTTCCCCCCCCCCCCCCCCCTACCCTCGGTTCAGCGGTTTGGGCAGTAGCTGTGTCTAAAGTTCTATTTAGCAATCACTGTTGTTGTCCTGTTCCCCAACAAGATTACTGTAGTACCGCTCCCAGGAATTCAAATCCCCTCTCCAGTCGGCTAGATCTATTAAAACATATTTCATTGAGTTACATTCTTAAAACTGATGTGGCCTACATGTTTCAGCATGGCACTTTCCACTGGACCTATTAAGACATAAGGGTTAACTATGCAATATGGACCTGTATTGCCATAGAGGAGTTCGAGGAACCTTTTATAAACCCGAAGGCCGAGTGGTTTATAAATATCAACTTCAAAGTGGCAATATAGGACAATGTTACTCATTATATATTTTTTATATTACACTATTTATTAGTTGATTTTAGTCATCTTTAGAGATGTTTAGTGTTTTAGAGCATAATCTGTTAACGTTTCATTGTTTGCCTGAACCTACAGTTAAGGATGTCAGTGTTTTGCGAAATGTGTGTTTTTGTTAGGGATTACGTGTTAATATTTAATGTAAAAGTGTTATATGGAACATTGAGTATTATTATAAATCAAATCTTAATTGCAAAGCATATTGTAAGGAAATTAAACATGTGCATTCTAAAATGTGCTTTTCTTTTGCATTACATTGACACTATAGAGTTGGTTTAACTTGACACATATTAAGAAAGAAAATAAAATGCTATGTGTCTGCTCTTTTAATGTTTATTTTTACTCACTGGGGATGATTCACTGGTAAATGCTTGCATCATGGCTAGACCTCCAAGGGTGAGCTTTTCAGGGTTGCTGATTAATGTTCTAAGAACTGCACAGTCATTGTGAAAGCTTTTTTATAGCAGCACTGAAAGGATTTAATAAAAACTGTGTTTAACTTCTTTATTAAGGGAAGCTAAATATCCTGCAAATGAATTCAGCACTGTGAATTACGGAAAACAAAATACAGTTAGAGCTCTTTTCAGTTAAATGGATATTTTGGAACCACTGACAAACATTCAATAAAAAGGCCCTGGGTAGTTATAATTAGGATCGTGTTTCCATAGCAAATGCGTTTTTTCTGTTGCTAAAAACTTTGGCTCCTTTTGATAAATGTCTATGAAACTTTCACTAAAAAGTGCTACATTTTGACTAATTTCTAAATGGTACGTTTCAGGGTGCTTGGTCAAGCGAGGGCAGAGAAAAAGGGTAGGGTGTCCCAAAAACTGTTTTCCCTATTATTCTTTTTTAGATAGTAACTTTAGACACCCCTATAGCCCAAACCGCTGATTTACACAAAATTTGACAGAAAGCTAAATCTTAGTCCAGAAAGAGTGCTTTTTGTTTTTGGTATAAATCCGTTGAGTAGTTTTTGAGCAATAAATATTCAAAAACCTTGAATATCTAGGGACGTGTAGTCTCCACTGTTCCCAACAGATCTCAAGCTGAAATCTGATTGTCTGCCACCATCTCAAATAGGAAGTGGTGGCTTTCATCTTAGGACTCAGGTCTCAATACAAAGTCCCCAAAAAAAAAGTCTTAAAAAAAGTTCTAAAAATAAGTTGTAAGGGGGCAGGGTAGGCATACCCTGATCCCTTGGGCCAAAATGTTAATATATTTGTGTATTTTGCTGCCATTTACCCAAGACTCAGCGAGGCCCTGGGGACCCCCCAGTCCCTGGGCCAGTAACTAAATCAAAGGGGAGGGGAGCCAAGCGGCCCCCTCCCTGAGCCATAGAATGGCCCCAGGGGCTTCATCCCCCGGCGCCGGCTCAGCAACGGTCTCCCAAACCCCGCACACTGTCTATTACCCTGCCTGCGATTGCGGGCAGGGAAAATGCACAGCTCTCCCTCCAGGCGAGAGCACAAAACTGCTCCTGCCCGATGGTAGAACAAAACATTACCCTGCCTGTGCTCTCTGACAGGAATGTGCTTTGATCGTTGCCACCCCAAGGGAGCAAAAGAAAACTGCTCCTCAGGGTTGGAGCAATGCCGGCTCTCGCTGCGCCCACGATGGGTGCAAGCGGGGAGCCGGCAGGGTTGAGGGGGCCATGGGCCTCCCCCTGAAGCCTTAATGTCGGATTAGCCATGGGGTGTCCCGGGTGGGCACTGAGACACCGCATTAAAAGGAAAAAAAGTTGTTGCATGCCCTGGGTGGGAACCAGCGGGTGCCAATTTCCTTTAAAAAAAATAAAAATAAAAATAATTAAATCCAGTGGGGCCACAGGAGCCCTGGGCATCCTCTCCTGGTCCCCCAAAAATAATGAATGGTCTGGGGTGGCCCAGGTGGACATGGGGTGCCCCATTTAATAAACAAAAGTAAACTAGCTGTGGCGTGCCCCTGGACGGCACTGAGGCGAGGCATGCCACTTTATCGAAAAACATGGTGGCTCCTGCAGGAGCAAGAAGTAGGCGGGCCATAGGGGCTCTGGGGCCCCCTCGCGGCCCCTTATTTAAAAAAATCACAAAAAACCCTGGTTGTCCCGAGTGAGACTGAGACACCCACAATTTTTTTTTATAAATTAATTATATATGAGCGAACACATTTTCTCATTTATTATTCACTGGTCCTTCAAGGAGCGCCCCATAATGGCCTTGGAGGACCACTTGCATATATATTGTTTTTGGTGATGTCCCTAGAAGGGACAGGGGCATCACCAGTTTTTTTAATTAGAGTTATCTCAAGTAACTATAACTCATTCCCTAAGGTAATTACAACTCACTCCCTCGCCTTGAGGTTTTCTCATTAATAATTTAACTGCAGTTCATGGCGAGGGCATGATTTATAATTACCTTAGGGCACGAGTTATAGTTTTTGAGACAACTCTTACTATGGTTTCATGTATTTAAATTCTTAACCTATCTAAAATGTCCCTGTAGCCTTAGTTTTTTTGTGTGTATTTCTAAGGTTTTTTAAATTCTATTTCCTAACTATAGTTTTCCTGTAACCTTTGTGTTTTTTTCATTGAATTTCTCCTTTTTTTATGACACAGTGGGGGATTTACCGCAGGACCTGGCCTGGGGCTAGGCACTGTAGGTAACACCACTGCATGCATTTAATCTCATGCGCACTGGCCTGCAGACTTGTGGCCAACCCCTCAAAGGCAGCCAACCTCTGATGGGGACACGCAGCCCCCCTCCCTGGGTCAATTACGGCCACGGAGACCCCAAGACCCTGGGGCCCTCCACATTTTTTAGGGCAGGGGATGTGAGGCCTCCCTTCCTGGAAAACGCCAGTGCCTCCCTAACCCAATGTTATAATAAAATTTCTCCCAGGGACCTTGCCCACCTGGGGGCCAATGAAAAAACAAGCGCGAGAGACTGCTCTTGTTGTTTTTTTGCGGTCTTTCCTATATAGGCTTGCCCACAGGGACACAGTACACTACATTTTTGTATGGCAGTTAGTGAATTGTGAATGTTTAAACTTAAAGCCCATGTAGTTCAATTTGTCGCCCTCGTCCTGCATCTGTAGTGGCCTATCACTGGGTGAGATCAAGAAAGATACCTAGAGTTGGGGGTCTGGGTTTTCAGTGTTGTGTTAGGTCCTACAAGATTGTCCTGTATGTTTCGGTTTCGTTTCAGAGCAAACATAGGCAGTTCTTTGAATTGTTGGAGGCCAACCTTCTAGTTTTTTCGGATCAATTTCTTTATTAAGTTGGTCACTCATGAGAAGGCTGTGACACACACAATTTGGTTGCTTTGTTGTTTTTTGCCTGGCAGCAATAGATTCTGTCTCTGTGTGATCCATGCCCGTTTCATGTAATTTCAGCACTGTCCTCAGGGATCCCTTTGTTGGAGTTTCAATAGGAGATTCTCTGCATTCCTGAAACAGTTTTCCTTCTTTATCCAATTTCTCCTTGTGGGGAGGAACTGACTCTACAGTAGATTATACCTCTAATTCCTCTGGTGAAAGCTGGAGTAGTGTAAACATATATTCCTGTTCAGTCTCCTTAGTATACAATGAGGTAAGTACTCATTTGTATTCATGGTGTAATATAATTTCCAGAAAATGGATCTCATTATTACAAGCCATTGAGAATTGTATATCCGGACTTGTTGAATTCAACCAGTTCACAAAGTTTGTGATCTCCTCTTCTGGATTCTTACATGTCATTAATACATCATCAATGTATCGGTTTGAGACGGTAATGTGATGTCGAAATGGGATGTTGTTCAGCACCCATTTCTCTTCATATAGAGCCATAAACATAATAGCCATTTCCTCTCTGGATTATTTGTTTTGGGTATATTTGACCTTTTGTTCAATTGCATTTATGTCCCTTAGTACGTTTCTCTCAAAGCTCTCTAATTCTATGGGCATATTTGTAGTAAGGGGGATAGAAACTGGATGGTCCCTTAAGCCCTGAAATGTTTCTTTCTTATGGTGTTGGGTGGTTCATAAAAAAGACTTTGTCGCATTTTTTGAAAAAAAATGGTCATGCTTCAATCCTCAATTGTACAAACTCCGGTCCTGTAATTGGAACAAAGGACAATCCTTTACTCAAAACCCTGGTTTCTTAAGGGACCAGTGATCTTTGAGATAGATTATATTTGGGGTTTAATTCTGGTTCCCTCATCTGTAAGCTTGTCTTCTTTTTGTTATTTCCCCTGTGTTCTTGTTCTCGGTAAGTTGTCATGGTTTGGTCCTTAGACAACATTCTTGGCTACATCTTACAACCTTCAAGCAAGAATCTCAACAGAGGATACTTAGTCTTCGGGTAATACTCTGTTTGGGATGACGAAATTGCTCGAAAGAAGACCGAGATGGAGACCTTGAAGGCAGTTGGTCCGGAAAAACGCCAGGAACAATGAAGATACCTTATGAAAGGCATTTCTATCCACAGAGGGTACAAACCCCTCAATAGTTGCAAAGACACCACTAACGGCAGCTGTAAAGAGCTTTTCAGCTCCACAGGAGTCAACATAAGGTAAGAGCTGGCCCCCAACCTCCCAAAGCAGGAAAGCCTACCATTGGCTCCAAACAATGAGTTTCTGCTTTTATTCCATTACCCCTTCCGCTACGGGAAAGTATCTCACAATATCTAAAAGAATGGGAATCCATCACAAAAGATGTCTGGGTTCTGAATATTGTATCGAATTTTAATTGTCTCAGATTCACCAGCTCTCCACCAAATATTCCGCCAAAACCATCTAATCAACATCTGCAAATGCTGAGATCAGAAGTAAACATCCTTCTGCAGAAGCATGCGTTCCTCCTATCCAACGAGGCACAGAGGTTTATTCCTGTTATTTATTTAGTGAAAAGGAAAGGTCCTAAAAAATAACTCGGACCCATTCTAGAACTGAAAGTTGCAAACAGATGGCTAGGGGGAGTAATGTTCAGAATGCTAGCATTGCATCACGTTTATCCACAAATCTATAAAGGACTGGCTCTGTTCTATAGATCTTCATGATGCAAACTTTCATATTCCAGTAGCCAGAAACCATCTAAAACTCCTTAGTTTTTTTTTAATAGGTCACGATCATTACCAGCACACTGTTCTTCCTTTTGGCCTCAAATCAGCCAACAGAACTTTTTTGAAGTGCATGTCAGTGGTCACCACACATCTCAGCAAACACAGAATATTAGTCTATTCCTACCTAGACAACTGGCTTATCAAGGCATCAATGCAACAACAAGCACAGTTCCATTATCAAATAACAGCCACTACTCTCAACAGATTAGGTCTTCATGTCAACCAGAACAATTAGACTTCTTCACCAGTCCAGTATGTACATTATCTAGGATCAACCAACAACACCTTCAAAGCAAAAGCGTATCCTTTGGAGTGGAGATGGTTATCTATATGTCTGAAATGTCAACCTCTCCTGATGTCCTCTCATCCTACGGTGAGAAAAGTGTCATCTCTCCTAGGCTCCAGGGTATTGTAGCAATCTCTGATGCCAAATGCCCATCTCCACATGAGACCCCTATGAGAATGTTTGGAGGACCATTGCAGTCAATATTCAGGCAACTGGGAAGACAAGATCACACTTTCCATCAAAGCAAGGCAATCCCTTAAATGGTGGTGCAATATGAAAAATCTCCTTCAAGGGAGATGCCTTTTCATCAGGATGTTCCCTCTCGGACAATAGTGACAGATGCCTTTCTATTAGGTTAGGGAGCACATATGGATCACCTGCAAATCCAGGGAACATGGTCCTCGAAGAAATGATTTATCATATCAACTTCCTCGAACTACGAGCCGTTCACCTAGCATTGAAGTCTTCCCTACAATCATTCAAGACGAAATCCCTTTTTGTTCAGACAGACAACATGACAACAATGTACTATTTGAACAAGCAAGGCAGAACAAAGTCCAGAGCCTTGTAAAGGGAAGTGCAAACAAGATGGAATTGGTTACTAACCAGAGACAGGAGAATCACTGCATCCCCATCTTCTGGGGGTAGAGATTATTCAAGGAGACTCCCTAAGCAGAATTGTTCAAGAAAATCTCAAGTGGGTTCTACACAATGACATTTTTCAAAACATCTTCTGCATGTGGAGTTTTCTTCATATAGATTTATTTGTAACGGCAGAAAACAAAAAGTACCCAAACTTTGCCTCAAGGTATTACCCACCAGGGACATTGGGGAATGCCCTATGGATCGACTATATCATCAAATATCTCTACGATTTTCCTCTGATTCCTCCAATTCCTTCAGTAAACATCAAGCTGTCTTACTCGCAGGCCAGAATGATTTTGATTGCTACGGAGTTGCCCCGACAATGGTGGTTCACAGACCTTCTCCACGTGGAATAGTCCTCATATGAAGCTGCCGTACAGACATGAGTTTCTCATGAAGTTCAGGGGTCAGATGGTCCATCCAGTGGTGGCAGGTGACATCTGAAAGTGGTGAGGCGTAAAATGTGCCGTGGAGTGCACGGCGGTGATCGAGCATAGTGAGCGATCCCAAACAACCTAAGGGAGGCTCAGGGGGGTGCTCTCCCTGAGACATTTTTTAGAAAAGAACGGGCAAATGGTGCATTTTCAAGCAAATTTGACAAGGTAAGAAATTTAATAAAGCAATTCAACTGTTCGTCTGCATTAGGAGCCAGAAAGCTGTAAAAGTTTACTTATTTTACAAAAGTATTTAATCTGCTTTTTTCCAAAAGCACTAGATAGAATAAAGAGCACATTAACCTGAACAAATACTTATACCCAAAAAGCTAAAACATTAATTAGAAAGTAAAGGACAAAAAGGCGTATTCTACTTCTGCATAGCCACAGCTTATGCATGGCATATGAATTGTTTACCTAAAAAATTACATAAAATGACTCCAGTTTCTTTTATAGCAGTTGCAACTCTTCTAACTTAAGAACGCAGGGATTTTCGTCCACAGACTGAGTGACATTAACAGAGAAAGGCAATTCACCCCGTTGGGCCGTCAGCAAACATAGGAGTTTGATCCCTGAGAAGACACTTCCTTTGTTAATTAGAAGTCTATTATTATGTGCTTTGGGGCAGGCACAGACCTGCTAGCTGCTGTCCGTATTCAGGCCGGGCCTTTTTCGCCTTTCCTGCCTTCCCGCTGAAATCCGAATTAGTCTGTTTTTGTTTGAAGAGACGTGTTAACATCCTTAGGTTTTCTGCCCGGTAGGTCTGTTAACTTTGCAGGAAATGTTCCCGGATCAGTCAATACGACTGCAGGGTTTTCTGTACAGGGCAGGGATTTAATTTCTTATTATTAAAGTCTACAAAAAAAGGGCATAAAAATAGGAAAGGGGATACCAATTTAGGAAATGAAAAACAGCTCGTGTTGAGATCTACATAAATAAGCAAAAGTCCACTATAGTAAAAAACAAAAAAAAAAGTAGTGCTGAGCACTTACTTTTGTGGATATGTCTCTCACAAAAGAGGTGGAAATCATGAAAGATATTAGAATGGACAGGATTTTCTGCTGTCGTGTTCCCAATTCCGAAAGCTCAATCCATAGGGAAAAATGTGTGTAATGACAAAGGCCTTGAGGAAAAATGCAAGTGTAGAATAACCTCTCTGTGCCTTGGGAAAGTTGACAATAGTGGGTAGGAGGCAAAAGCATGTTCGAGGGCACATTTCACCAGTCTTTTTATTCTTTGTGGTAAAGGCATGCTCTGTGTGTAACACCATTAACGGTTGCAATTTTTTCAGGTCCAGCCTTCGAAAAGAAAATGGGTTGTTATTATTACATAAGAATGTTTGTTTTTCAACACAAAGTCTGTGTTTTACCACATACAAGTATGGCATCATCTTTAGTAATAGTGCTGCACCCAAGTGTAATAGACTCTGGTCGCCCCATGCCCCCTGCCTGCCTCTCCTCATCTCTTACCAGCTCGCTCATCCTTTTGTTTTTCTCCTTCCCATGTCTTTCCCTTACTCTCCCTTTGTCTCACCCATCTCTGTCCATTTCATTCCCTTTCCCACAACAACTTGCCCCTCGTCAGCTCCTTTCTTGATGCACTTCCCCTGCCACATTTTCCTCAGTTTTCTAATTCTTGAGTTTTCTGCGTCACTTCCCTTATTTCGGTGCCCTTTATCTGCCCGCCCCCTTGTATCTACACTTCTTTCTCCTGCACTCCCTGTCTGCCCCATGCACTTCCACCAACATATCTTTTTCCCTAGCTCTGTCTCTCTCTGTCTCCCCTGCCATGTCTCCAGTATCGTTCCCTCCATCTTCTTCATAAGTATTACCTTCCTAATCCCCTCCTTCTTCCAAAGAGCTCATACTCCTTTCCTCCCCTTGCAAATGCAAACAATAGTCCCTATCTTTAGCAGAAGTGCATCCTTCAGATAGCTGTCAATGCCTCGAGGCCCAAACGATGGCAGAGTGGCACTATATAAAAGCAAAGTATTATGGCTTCATATTTAGCTTCCCAATATCTGCACAATTCTCATTTTTCCCAATCCCACGTTGTCTCCTTCTTCCACTATCACCTTTCAGTTCTCTTCTCCTTTATTTTACCAGTGCCCAGTCCCCCTTTCCATTTTCTCACCCCATGCTCCCTCTCCTCTACTATGTCTGAAAATCTCCCTCCTTTTGTTAGGTCTCGCCTTGGCAGCGCATGCGCTGTCTCAGCGAGACATAAAGTAATATATCTGTCTTTCTGCTTGCTATTGGCTTAGTTGTGGTATTGTTGTTGTTATTTCCTTTTCTGTTTGCTGTTGGTGATTTGCTAACTTCCGTGTAGTCCCGATACAGGGGGTGCCTAACTACAGTGTTATTTCACTCTGCGTGCACTTCTTTTAATTGAAGTGCAGTGTGCCATCTGTTTCTCATCTGTAGCCTGCGTCTATAACTGGTGACTCTCCTGATGCCCCCGCTCTCCCTGCAGTTATAAATCACTCTGGCTCCTTTCTTGTGCCGTCTTCCCTCTTAGCTCTGTGTGGCGCCCTGCACGCCTCCTCCTGCTCACCCAGAATCCTGAGCGCCCACTGAGGAGGACAGGCAAAGACTTCAGAGTGGGGGTAAAGCAAGTTTCTCTATAAAACTCTATTTCCAGTCGCTCCACCGGAAAGACGCTTTCGCAAACCACCTTCCATGGTGCCTTAGATACTCCCTCGGGCTATAGTATACAAATCAAAATAGCATGGACAGGCTCAGCCCCTCGCCTCCTTGGTACGGCTGCTCCGAAAAGAACGAGGTATCATAGAGCCTGGTGTTGCGCAGCCTTATGGGAAATATACATTCTAAGCTTACATTTCGTGAGAAAACAAACACACTTTTGAGGAGTGCCGGTGTTTTTTTCATAATAACCCCACAGCAACTCTTTTCCCTGTCTCAGCTGGACAAAGCAGTTCTCTTGAGCTTCAGATTTCACACACTGGCATACACCGAGCAACGGAAGGGGCAGAGGGGCGTGCGGGGAGAAAGGAAGTATGCAGCCCTCTGGGAATCCGACGTCGGTTATGGAAGTCTGTTATTACAGTTCACAGATCCTTGCGTCCCCTCCAGCCACCCAGAGTACCACCGCAAGCACTCTGATTAAGAGACCCTGACTGCGTCTTTTCGTAATTGCTTTCATTATCTACCCACCGCCTATGCTGAGAGTACCCGGAGACACCAGGCGACATGCAAGGTGACTCCGCACTGCTGTACAGCACCCCCCCTGACTTCATTTGAATGTTTAGACTGGAAAGGCCGAGGGGTGTTCCCCCCCCTACAACACCACTATGGACTTTATGCAAATGGGGGAATTGTGAGCAGTCCTTTAGCCAGTGCTTAACTTGAGCCAGGGGTGTTTCGGCGCCAGTACTTAAATGTTAATGGCAATATGTGGTGCAAGCTACAGCGGCCTCCTGAGGAGAGCACTGGCCCTTGGGTTTATTTTACAAATTAAGTACTGCCATTAGCCTGTCTATAGCCCCAATGAGGTCATTCAAAATATATGTCCTGCCCCCCCCCCCTTTTAACACCGTAACTGCCATTAATTGGAGTGCACCGAAAACTGTGAGTGTTGGCGCTCTGCCGTTACCGAGGATTTACACCATCCCCTTTACCTTAGAGCAACAACTTGTTCCCAGACTCGAAGTTAAAGGATCAACTTATTTCTCCCTGATTGAATGTACGGTGCAACGCATTCACAAACTAACTTTACACCTGTGTTTGCCTGAAGAAAGAAAGAGTGAGACACACCATATGAGCGTGTGCACCTTCCCCGTGTGATCTTGGTTTCACATGCATAGCTCTGCAGACACTGTCACACTGCTGGTCACTCACTGCCTGCCCACGGAAGCATAACAAACAACGGACCGTCTGAAGACCGTGCCCGGCTCGCAAGGTGAAATGTGCACCCTGAGGCATCACTGTGGAAACCTTAAGGACCGTGAGAGCAGTCCATGTGCAGAGGGAAGCCCAAAGCAGGGTGCAAATTGACTGTGTGCAGGTCTGTGGACCCTACCCACACCAGCTCCTGCCCTGAGGATGCAGAAGTGCTGTGAGACCTCAGCAGCTCCGCCTTTTACCTGCACAGCGATCTCAATGCAGACAGTGCATGCCTCAGCAGCTCCGCCTTTCACCTGCCCAGAGATTTCAATGCAGACAATGTTCACCTGGGCAGAGATCTCAACGCAGACACTGCAGGCCTCAGCAGCTCCGCTGACACTGCCAGCCTCAGCAGCTTCGCCTTTCACCTGCGCCGCGACCTCAACGCAGACAGTGCAGGCCTCAGCAGCTCCGCCTTTCACCTGCGCTGAGACCTCAACGCAAACTGTGCAGGCCTCAGAAGCTCCGCCTTTCACCTGCGCTGAGGCCTCAACGCAGACTGTGCAGGCCTCAGCAGCTCCGCCGTTTACCTCCGTCGAGATCTCGGCGCTGAACTGTCCCTTTCTCGAACACCGCTTTCTTGGTCTGGGTACAGCGCCTCTCCCTGAGTCAGATCAGAGGCCATTATACCGAACTAGTACCCCGGTAAGTTCAGCCTACAGCTTCGTAGGAAATTATGATTTTACTAGAACGGGAACTGTGAAGCATTAACATAAATACGAATAAAATCATATAATATGAGCTGTTCATTATTGGGAAAATCCTAGTCATGCAATGTAAGCAATTCATTTTTTGAAAATGCTAGTCGCACACTATCCAATCATTCTCCACGTGTTATATGTACGGTATTGTTTGGAGTCCTTTTTAGGTCTCGCGCCTAGCGTTGCACTGTGCAGCAGTGGTGGCGCAGCGCACAGACATTTAGGAGGTGAAAAACGGGGATGTGAGGCTGACCTAGGAATGGCACACCAACGAGCGTGTGCCTTTCCTTCTGTGGCACGTTATTGGTCTTTGCGTGCAAGGTTTTTTAAAGCCAGCACGCAATAGGCCAAAGGCGTGCGCCTTGCTCTGCCCACGTCCTATTGGTGTCTATTACGCGCTTGGTGCGCGTGATAGAAACCAATAGGCCATAACGTGGGTCGCTCGGCCATGCACGCACCACTCACAGCCGTCTTTTGTGCAATACTGCCGCTTGTTACATTTTCTTGTTTAAAGTATAGGAAGACACCTGCCTCAGTGCTACACAAACCGTGCTCCACTGCAACAAAACGTGTTTTGACGTGACCTCCTCTCCGTGTCCTCCTCTCGCGCCCTAGTGGATTTGCATTGTTCTAGCTTACCCATTAGGGCACAGTTCAAGCACCCGGGTCAGTGTTTCTGCCAGTGGTGCTCTTCCTATGCAGAGTGGCCAGAACTCTAGCTCTGACCCTCCTGGCCTGATTTATCTATGGACACCTCTGACTGGGGCACCCCCACAAGTGCGGCGACAACAGACCACCCGCCCACTCAGTGCAGTAGACAGGGTACCAGTCTGCGCATCAACTGGCTGCACGGCAAGACCTCTCGAGGGGCTTAGGTGATTTACTACTCTGTCGCCGGAAGCCTTCTACCCCTGCATCAGGCACTATGAGGCCCAGCCGTGTTCCACCGCCAATCACCTCTGGCAGTGCACGGGGGCCTCTCCGGCGACCCCCATGCTCCCGGAATCGGGTCAGTCACGGCCGTCCAGCCGACCGTCTCCCCCAGGGCAGACAGGGCAAGCTAGATACCTCCTCAGCTCCAGTGGCCCAGTCCACGCCGCCCACAGAGCCTCGGGCTGAGGAAGGCTGCACCCCACACAAGTCCCAGGGGCCGACAGCCACCAACCAGCGTCCCCGGCTCGTGATGGACGAACCCGAGTCCTGTGGCCACACCCCTCCGGAAGGCGAGCAGGTAGACCGCGCAGGCCGACAAGGCAGCACCGGCACTCACAAGGGGTCCTCGGCAGCCGCAGCGGCCCAGTCTGGTAGCAGGAGGTGTCCCCAGAACAGCCCCGCTAACTGCTTCCAATTTGCGTAAGCCAACTATACTTTGAATCTTCCAATGGACAGGACTTTGTTCGTAGGTATGGAATTTCTTAGGCCTGTCAGGCACTTCATTAGTATGCAGACCATCGCAGGAGCAGTTTAATTGAGTCCAGAATATTGCAATGTAGTTCTACTGTTAACCCGAGCATACCATTTCTCGTTGCCCTCAATTCCAACAATGACCGTATCATACTATCAATTGCATCGTCATATGTGTTAGAGAAATCAGTGAAGCACACTTTAAGTTTTGGTGACCATTGGTGTACATTTATAAACAGTATGATATACGAGATGCTGAGGGAGTCTATAAAAACCGGCCTGTGACTCCTGTATTAATCTAATCCTTTCTAGCTAATACTTTAATGATTCAAACATTCTTTTTTGCATAGGTTACCAGCATTAATATTGCGAGACCTATTGCATTGCAAATGCTTGTTAGTTTCATGTCCAGGCCTTTACAGACTCTTAAATCAAGAAATGACCGTTATTATTTTATAGGAAAGGTGACCGCCCTACTCCCACCCCTCTCTCAAGCATGATTCCCTCCTGTTTTGGGGCCCAGATAAGTCCATTTTCCTCTCAGCGACCACCCACGGAGCAACGACTGGCCACCCAAAGCGGCGGGCTGAATCACAATCTCTCTCAGGTCACACGCTGGTAGACGGCTCTCGGCTTGGCAGCACAACTTGTGGCCTTAAAGTGCTGCTGTGCTCCATTAAACTATTCTTGTGACTGTACAGTAAGTATCTCCCTTCGTGTTTGAAGCCGTACGCGCTCCTTGAGTTACTAGGCGGGGGGTGGAAGGTAATGTGCACACGGACGCATAGGTTTCAGGCCTTTTAGCCATCAGTATTTCCTCGTTCTGTCGTTTGTTCTTGCCAAATGACTTTATCGTGTGGCACAAACATGCTAAATGGATTAACAATTTTTATTTATTTCTTTATATATCACTTTTGTTTAAAAGAAAAAAAATCCTCTTTTTTTTTACTCACATTGGGTTATATGTTTAAGAACTACCTGACCCAGAATGCACCATAATATGCACAATGGTGATCAGGTTTAAAATGTAGAAACAATCAAGGGACTAATGTTTTTGTACCGTGATCAAGCCCAGCAGGGTGAAACACATTGGTGAAGGAGGAAAATGTCTCAGCTTAAGGTTGAATAAATCGTTATTTTGCTAAACTGGGAGAGTGCTGCGTGTTATTGAAACTTGGTGAAAGATTTTATACAAGGCTTGTCCAGCCCTGTCACGCGCACCAGCTGTGAAAAGAGCGCCATTCGGACAGGACATCATTGTTGAAATATATATATATATATATATATATATGTGTGTGTGTGTGTGTGTGTGTATATATGTATATATATATATATATGTGTGTGTGTGTGTATATATATGTATATATATATATATATATATATATATATGTGTGTATATGTATATGCATACAAACATAAAAAAATTACAAACTATATAAATCTGCATATCTATATAAATACACATATAAATGCATACATACCTATGCATATATATACAACCCATTTACAAACAAATTTACTTTCACTTAAACTAAAGCGAGACCTATTGCATTTTCAATGCTTGTCTTAAACTCTCACCTCTCTGGAAACGTATCTAGTTTAAAGATCTTTCCGAGTCGCCCCTGGAAAAAAAGCAGGGAAAGATACGCAATTAGTGTAAAATATAATCCAAGCAATTTCTGAAGTTACCAGTGCAGTTGGACAATGAAAATCATATCCATCCAATCAGCACAGTTGCATTTTAAAGGTAAAACAACTCAGATATCAAGGCCCGACTGACGGAACATTGGATTACAGGCCCCAGGAGATGGGATATGAAACAGCACTTCTCTGAACCCTCCTGGGAACAGCGTACTGCTGAGCAGTCGTGGCTGACATGACGCTGGGATCACGCTGAGGGGGCTTTATTTTAATTATATTAAAAAAAAATAACTTACCTTAGCTACCCGATTCGGTCCCTGGTCGTCTCTCTGCTCGTCACAGCTGCAGGAAGCAAGCAAGCAGGCAGCCTTCCTCCCCTCCCCTAAGCCAATCACAACGCTGCAATGGCAGCATTGTTTTGGGCTAGGACGCCTACTGCTGTCAGGAATCTAGGTTCATGAGTGGCAGTAATTTCACACGAGATAGATAAGAGGCCAAGACAGCTTGCAAAAGAGAAAACGTGGTCAGAGAGAATACGAACATGGAGCTCCAAAAAGGCCGTTAGGCTGGAGCGAGAGTTCGTAGTCTAGTGTTTTCAGGCTGACGTCATCAGCCGAGTTCCGGTGGGGCGCGCGCTGAAGTAATCCTGCGCACTTCACCTGAAAATATACCGAGTTAGGAGCGATATTTTAGCCCCCTGTGAGGAACGTCTGAGAAGACCCGTAGTTCGAAATACCTAGTCCGCATTTCACTCCAGGGAAAGAGAACGAGTCCGGAGTGTATTTAGGAAACGAGTTCGAGTGTGAATACTCGCTCGTTATTTTTTTTGTCATTTTCTGTCACGCAGTGTGCAAGTGACCGCGAAGTAATGAATGCGGTTGTCTTTATGGTCCTAGTTCAAAGGCAAGGCTGAACGGTACCTAGTTGCCTTCCTTAACCCTTTCCTTAGTTAACCCGTCCTTCATGTAGTTCGTGACTGGAGGCAACAACGTCAAGATTTTGAAGGAGTTGACGTGCAGATGAGTTCGTCGAGTCTGAAGTCCTAGGAAAGAAGAAAGCGATAAGTGAAAAATGAAACTTATGTTTGTCAATAGAGATTAAGCGTTACCTTTATCAAATACTTACTTTGAAAAGTTGGCACTTGAACTTGTATATATTGGAACAGGAGAGCAGCTGAATGTTGTACACCTAAAGAAATTAAGACACAAAAGTTAAGGATTAAATGAGAGAAGAGTCACACAAGGCAGTAGGAAAGACAACACAGTATGCAGTAAGTCAGGATAACCCACACAGTAGATATAAGGCCCACCCCAGGAGATTTTCAGAATATTAATACCGGTTGTTATATTTTCCAGATATAAAAAACTAGATGGCTATAAAACAAGGAAACCTATATTAAGGAGGAGGAGAGCAGGACTTAAGTGAGTAAAGAGACTAGAGGTATTAGCAGTTATAAGCCAAGCCTAGTATAGGAACATATTAATAAGGAAAGCACACATTTCTATTTTTCAGAAGGAAACAATAGAAGTTCTGCCAATTCCATCTATTTAAGAATCTAAGAAGAGAAGGCAAGGTTCTTGGCAATAAATGGTAGGTGAGGGTTAAGGGGGGAGTTTTAGATAGGATAGCGTAGAAATTAGAGTAAGACATAACAGTGTTTCTTTTTCCAGAGTCCTGGTGATAGACGGTCTGCGGGTCGGACTGACGCGAGGGACCAACCAAGAAGATCTCTTCTCTTGTTGTTTATTATTTTATCCAATTTCCCCTTCCCTTTCGGGTAATGACCTTGGAGACTGGTGAATACTAGCTCTGGGTGATTGCTCAAGGGGGATTCGGAGAAAAGGCATCTCTGTTCCTGTGCAGCTTCAAGAAGTATCCTTTATTAATCGAATCTGACAGAGTGAAGTGCCCAAGTTGCACCTTGCACCCGAGCAGAGATGGCAGAGGGAATAAACTTGCAAAATCTAGGAGCGATTCTAGACACAATCCAAAAAGAGTTAAGTGCAGTTAGAGAGGAAAATCAAAACCTTAAGTTAGAAATAGTAAATTCCAGAAAAGAAACAGCAGACTTAGTGCAGAGAATTAGGCCACCTTTTGGTTCAGATCAGGATATTCAGAACCCCGTAGCAGAGAGTACAAATAGAATGACAACTCAAGTTATCCAATCACTGTCCCCCGTAATTCCCTTGGCAGCCCCAGAGCGATTCGGTGGTGATCCCCAAAAGGCACAAATATTCTTAACTCAATGTTCGTTGCAATACATGTGTCGCCCTTCAATTTTCCCCGATGCGCAATCCAAAGTCGCCTTTGCCTTGTCCTACCTTAGCGGAGATGCAGCAGCTTGGTCTCAGCCACTTATAACCAGAAATGATCCGATCCTGAGAAATTACGAAGATTTTAAACAAGAATTTCTGCAAATCTTCGATAGGAGAAGGATTTCTCAAGTGGTCGACAACGAATTACTGGACCTGAAGCAGGGGAATAGAGATCTAGTTTCGTATCTGGCGCAATTTAACAAACTAGTGGTGGAGACAAATTGGCCGGAAAGTAAGCGAGCAGCAGTGTTCTACCGTGGATTGAAGGACGAATTAAAGGACGCCTTGGCGGGAATTCTTAACCGACCCACTGAGATATCAGCATTGGTTGATCTAGTGTTAGAGATAGACTTCCGACAGGGAGAAAGGAAAGGAGAAAGGAGAAAGGAGTTCAGGTCAACTATCCCGAGATTTGATCGTGTCAGATCAGAAAATAGTCGAGGAAATGAAGGGGCCTCAGGAGTTGAACCCATGCAAATCGGAACAATACGGGGTCCACTATCAAAAGAAGAGAAAGAAAAGCGGCGAAATAGTAACCTGTGTATGTATTGTGGAGCTGGAGGTCATTTTGTCAGAAATTGCCCAAAGAAACCCAAGACAAGTTACAAGCCGAAGGAAAACTAGTTGTACCACCTGTTACTGGAGTTGAACAGGTGGGTGCGATCCAAAAAGAAACTCCTGATCAGCATAGAGTAGCTAACACCCTACAGTCAGCGGCTCCTCATTTGAGTTTATCCATGGAAGTGAGGTTCAGAAATTCAACCTTAGCTGTAGTATCCGTAATGATTGACTCTGGAGCCACGGGAAACTTTTGTGATTTAAAATTCGCACAAAGGGCTGGAATCCAGGCCATTATGAAGAGCAAAAGCGAACCCGTACGAGCTGTAGATGGCACAAATCTATCTTCAGGTCCAATTGTAAGTCATACCGAAGTTATGCATCTAATTTCGAACAATGGTCATGAGGAAAAGATTCAATTTAACCTAATCGACGCTCCTCAATTTGAACTAATCCTTGGTCTACCTTGGCTCACCGAGCATAACCCGACGATCAATTGGAGTGACAGAACCATTAGAATGGATTCCGAATATTGTATCGGAAACTGTTTAGGAAAGAAGGAAAAGATGCAGGAAGTCAACCTGGCTCAATCTCTGTGCCACAATGGGGGATCGTTGTGTGTAATAAATGCCCCTTGAAATTCCACAAGAGTATGCAGAGTTTCAAGACGTATTCAATGAGACAGAGGCAGAGCGATTACCTCCTCATAGAACATACGACTGTAAGATCGAATTGGAGCCTGGCGCAACGTTGCCCTGTAGCCGAGTGTACGCCCTAACCGAAAAGGAACACAGTCATTTAAGAGAGTATTTAGATAAATACCTTGCTAATGGATTTATTAGACCCTCGCAATCCCCGGTCTCGTCGCCCTTATTCTTCGTGCCGAAGAAGGAGGGTGATCTGAGGACTTGCATCGACTATAGAGCCATTAATCTAATCACTAAGAAGAATAGGTATCCATTGCCTCTTATATCTGTGTTATTGGACCAAGTGAAAGGAGCACAGGTATATACCAAACTTGACCTAAGGGGGGCCTATCATTTGGTCAGAATGAGAGAAGGCGACGAGTGGAAGACGGCTTTCAGAACCCGGTTCGGACTATTTGAGTACCAGGTGATGCCCTACGGTCTTTGCAACGCCCCTGCAGCCTTCCAACATTTCATTAATGATGTACTAAAGGAATACATCGACCAGTGTGCTATTGTGTATATAGATGATATCCTTATCTACTCAGCGGATCAAGAGAGGCATCAAGATCAAGTCCGAGGAGTCTTACAGAAGTTAAGAGAAAACAAGTTATTTGTCAAGCTGGAAAAGTGCGCTTTCAATGTAACGCAAGTGGAGTTTTTAGGTTTTATCATCTCTCCAACTGGCTTATTAATGGATCGACGGAAGATCGAGGCTGTGACAAACTGGAAGTCTCCAGAAAGCGTTAAGGAAGTCCAAAGCTTCATCGGTTTCGCAAATTTTTACCGACGATTTATCAATGAATTTTCTCACAAGATCCTACCACTGACTAAATTATTAAAGAAAGGAATCCGATTCGAATGGACAGAAGAAGCTGAGAAGGCTTTCGGTTTGTTGAAACAAGATTTCACATCGGCTCCAATTCTTCAACATGCAGATCCAACGGAACCATTTTTTGTGGAAACTGATGCATCGGATCAGGCGGTAGGGGGCGTACTATCCCAACGGAACAAGGTTACTGGACAGTTACACTCTGTGGCTTATAGATCAAGGAAGTTGTCCCCGGCTGAGTGCAACTATACCATCACAGAGAAGGAGTTGTTAGCAATAAAAGACGCCTTCAAGGAATGGAGACACCATCTCATGGGAGCTCAACATCAAGTAACAGTATTTACGGATCACCGAAACTTGAAATTTTTGAAGACTGCTAGAACGTTAACTCCAAGACAGTTGAGATGGTCCCTATATTTTGCCGATTACGATTTCGTGATAACTTATCGACCCGGAACACAGAACGGAAAGGCGGACGCCTTATCAAGAATTGATACAGAAAACCAAAAGACGCCCGTAGAGGACCAAGCAATCATTCCTGAGGAAAAGATAATTGGGGTGACTTCTTCGGTGAGTTTGGAAACGAGTATTTCGGAGGTGATGAGTCCTGAAGAGATGCAAGCATGGATTCAAGAAGAAGAGGGTAGAAAGATTATTAATCAACTTCCTTACTTTCAAGACCAGTTGTACATTCCTACAAAAGAATTTATACAAGAATGTCATGACGCCAAGTTAGCAGGGCATAAAGGAGAAGCTAAAACTAAAGAACTAATAAAGCGTCACTACTGGTGGCCAGTTATGACTAAGGACATAGAAGAATATGTTAAGACTTGTGAGATTTGCGCACAGGGAAAATCTGAACGGCAGGTCCCAAGGGGATTGTTACAGCCTTTGCCCACACCACCTTACCCCTGGCACACAGTCACCTTAGACCTTATAGTGAACTTACCCCTTAGTCAGGGCAATGACACCATATTCGTAGTAGTAGATTCATTCTCCAAGATGGCACATTTTACAGCATTGCAAGGGCTTCCGACTGCTAAACAATTAGCTACACACTTTAGTACAGAAATAGTAAAGACTCATGGAATTCCAAAAGTGGTGATTTCCGACAGAGGATCGCAGTTTATTTCACATTTCTGGAAATCCTTTATGGAGAGTTTAGGGACAGAAGTGAGATACTCTACCAGTTACCATCCAGAGACCGATGGTCAGACAGAGAGAGTGAACCAAGAATTGGAACAATATCTAAGATTATTTCTTTTGAAACAGGATGGAAACTGGTCAGAGTATTTATGGGAAGCAGAGTTTGCTTACAATAATGCCAAGAATGTTTCCACAGGCTTCTCCCCCTTTTACATGAACTATGGCAGACAGCCTAATTCCACACTTAGACAAACTGAGGTCACAGTTCCCGCAGTGAAGGATGTAGTATCGCACCTAGAACAAATTCACCAAAAGGCAACAGAAAGTCTGAGAGTGGCAAAAGAAAAGTATAAGAATTATGCAGACAAAAAGAGACGAGAAGGGCCAGATTTGGAAAAGGGAGACCATGTTTGGTTAAGCACCAAGAATCTTAGGCTGAAGGGTAATCGGAAGTTCCAGCCCCGATTTATTGGGCCTTACCCAGTAGAGAAAAAGATTAACCAAGTAACTTACAGACTTAACTTGCCGCCCAGATTGAAAATTCATCCTGTTTTGTACATTTCCCTGTTAAAGAACACTCCTGGAAATTTACGAAAAAATTTACCTCCTAAACCTCTTTATCTAGAAACTGGAACAGAGTACGAGGTGAAGGAGATTTTGGACTCAAAATGTGTCAAAGGAGAATTACTCTACTTAGTGGACTGGAAGGGTTATGGTCCAGACGAACGGTCTTGGGAGCATGAGGAAGATGTTCATGCTCCAAGATTAATTAAGAAATTTCACCAACAATTCCCTTCGAAGCCAAGACGGAAGGAATCTACCTTGTTGGGGGGTACTGTCAGGAATCTAGGTTCACGAGTGGCAGTAATTTCACACGAGATAGATAAGAGGCCAAGACAGCTTGCAAAAGAGAAAACGTGGTCAGAGAGAATACGAACATGGAGCTCCAAAAAGGCCGTTAGGCTGGAGCGAGAGTTCGTAGTCTAGTGTTTTCAGGCTGACGTCATCAGCCGAGTTCCGGTGGGGCGCGCGCTGAAGTAATCCTGCGCACTTCACCTGAAAATATACCGAGTTAGGAGCGATATTTTAGCCCCCTGTGAGGAACGTCTGAGAAGACCCGTAGTTCGAAATACCTAGTCCGCATTTCACTCCAGGGAAAAAGAACGAGTCCGGAGTGTATTTAGGAAACGAGTTCGAGTGTGAATACTCGCTCGTTATTTTTTTTGTCATTTTCTGTCACGCAGTGTGCAAGTGACCGCGAAGTAATGAATGCGGTGGTCTTTATGGTCCTAGTTCAAAGACAAGGCTGAACGGTACCTAGTCACCTTCCTTAACCCTTTCCTTAGTTAACCCGTCCTTCATGTAGTTCGTGGCTGGAGGCAACAACGTCAAGATTTTGAAGGAGTTGACGTGCAGATGAGTTCGTCGAGTCTGAAGTCCTAGGAAAGAAGAAAGCGATAAGTGAAAAATGAAACTTATGTTTGTCAATAGAGATTAAGCGTTACCTTTATCAAATACTTACCTTGAAAAGTTGGCACTTGAACTTGTATATATTGGAACAGGAGAGCAGCTGAATGTTGTACACCTAAAGAAATAAAGACACAAAAGTTAAGGATTAGATGAGAGAAGAGTCACACAAGGCAGTAGGAAAGACAACACAGTATGCAGTAAGTCAGGATAACCCACACAGTAGATATAAGGCCCACCCCAGGAGATTTTCAGAATATTAATACCGGTTGTTATATTTTCCAGATATAAAAAACTAGATGGCTATAAAACAAGGAAACCTATATTAAGGAGGAGGAGAGCAGGACTTAAGTGAGTAAAGAGACTAGAGGTATTAGCAGTTATAAGTTATTATTAATCGAATCTGACAACTGCACAGGCATCCATGGGGAGGCCGTTTTCTCCATGCCGGCTGCATGCAGCCTACATGGAGAAAACGTGAGACTGTGCATGACTGGTTTGGTCGGTCCTACAGCCGACCAAACAGTCAGCACCCACAACATTGGGCTAGCCACTACTCCCCGACCCGCCTCCAACCAAACCCTACTTCTGCTTTCCCGCAGTGCGAGAAGCAGTAATAAAAAATTGTATACCATTTTATATTACTGCTTCTCTCACTGCGAGAAAGCAAGTGGGGCGACGCTCCTTCGACCACATGGAGGAGCCGCCGTTAGGTTCCTCCCAATCTTTCCTCTTTGAGTTTGCAGCGTAGCCCCTGAACTTGTACATTATTGGCAATTTAAATCTACCTCAAGAATGTACGAACATTCTCAAGGAGGCTAAACACCCATTTAACATGTTCAGCTTAGTCTTATAAATGGAAGAGATTCTGTTTCTGATCGTCTGATAAGAATTTTGATCCAATGATGTGCCAAGAAGAAGCTATTGTTCCATATTTGCTATATATCTTCCCTAATCTGGCTTACATTTCTCTTCTAGTAAAGTCAGTTTGGCAGCGATTACTGCCTATAGAAAATGTCCTTCACAAACTTCTTTTTTTAAAGTCCCTGTTATTAAAGACTACCTAAAGGGTTTCAAGAAAGCGTTCCTTTCAATACGCCCTCTTGTTAAAAGTTAGGCTGCAAACGTCAACATTATCGGCGCCATCTTGCTCTTCTTGAACCCATTCGTGCACGTAAGCGGCAGCCATTTTGAGCACCATGGCCTCCCTGCCCCTCGCTGATAGCCAGCGCGTCTCTCTCTCTCTCCCTCAACCTCGCCGGCACCCCCCCCGCTCTCACATGCCTTGAGTCGTAAAGTCGTAAACCCCTCTTCAGCGCAGCTCTGTCCCGGAATCCCATCCTGTTCCCAGCGCGACACCTCCCTTCACTCCTTTCATGGTCCCAGGCCCTTTGATACAAACCCCCTTTCCTGCGCGCCCGTTTGTCTTCCTCGTTCCCAGGCCGCCACCTGGCCCTGCGGATACAGTTTATTGCCCCCCCCCGTACAGTAGGAAGCTTCCCCCATTAAAGGGCCCTCGAATTGATCAAAGCCCCCACCCTATGATATCCGATCAACCCCACACATTCCGTGAATCGGCGGAATGTCCAGCTGCGCGATAATCATCACCTATTGTGACCGGGGTGGGGACTTCAACTGTAAATGTGTGTGGGAACGGGCCTGAAGGGGAGATTCCGAGGATGTCCTTTCCTACTTCAAAGCATTGCAAGAATGTGTTACCTGCAATAAAATTCATAAACTTGTGTATAAGAGGCCAGGCCTCAGAGATGCGGTTAGAGCACCTCGTGACGATACTTGCTGTCCGAACTGATGTGTTCTCCGGAGAGAATAAACCCTTGTTTCCTGCCTTCCAGTCTCCAGCGCCTGCCTCTTCATTGGTTAATATCTTGTGGGTTTAAGAGGCGACACCGCCGGGCAATACTTAAGGATCTTTTATACTGATTGGTAGCCTGACCTTTTTACAATTGGCGTCCCAAGCGTGGGGCCCATCAGCGACACGTGGATCCAGTGGGAGAGGTCCTGACGACAGAGTGAATGACTGCAACGATCGGGAGTGCACCTGTCCGATAGACCCTCGTCTGACAGCCGATCATCCGAACTTCACTGGTTCCGAACAGACCTTTCTCGAGTGATCTACGGTCCTGACTGGGAACCATCAGGAGTGCCGCGAGGATTACGAAGAAAAGAGGACGATCGGGCGCTGGATTCGGAAGACAAGAAACTGTCCATGCGGTCCGGGTAAGGTCGTGTAAACACGACGAATTGCGAAATGATTGTTCAATTGTTTAGAAAATACTAGTATTACTCTTTGTTTTGGAGATTCGCTGTCTGCAAACGGAGAAACAACAGGCTCTCTCTTTGCAAGCAGTGAAGGATAGGTAACGCAGCCGTCGTGCCTATCTTTCTCCCCCACTGATTAATTATTTGAACCTGAACTATTGTTCCCAGACTGTTTTCTGGAGATTCTCTGTCTGCAAACTGGAAGGCACCCCCCCCCCCTTTTTTTGCAGATAGTGAAAGGGTAGGTAACGCAGACCTTTGCGGGCCTACTTATTCTCCCCACTGAATTGTTTTGATTGACAGAACGTTGACTATTTGATATTGGTTCATGAGGTATTCACTGCCTGCAAACAACGTAGAATAGGAATATTCTGTCTAGTCTTTGCACGCAGTGATAAGATAGGCAGTGCTGACTTTTGTCCCCGTTGTGATCCGTCATGTCTGTCTTCTCCCCACTGATTGGTAGCCTGTTTAGCCCGGACCGCTTATTAGAAATGAACCATCCGGCTCCACTGGAAGGCACCCCTAATAAGGACATGTTCATGAAGCATGGATTGATCGCTATAGCCTATACCCAGCTGTGGCATAAATATACGAAAAAGGATCGAGAAAGTCAGTGGCCACTGATAGGATCCTTTGATGATGACAAAATAAATGCGCTAGAAGCAGCCCTCGGTAAAAACAAGACAACGCCCACTATGCTTGATAGTTTCGGCATGTGGCGCAAAGAAACTGAACAACGTAAAAAGAAAACTGAGAGTAGGTTGGGAAAAGAGCTGCGAAAAGCAGCCCACCTAGCTGCTCAGAAACTAGAAGGAGAGATAAAGGAAAGAGAGAAAGCCAAACAGAAACTAGAAATGGAAACATCAAGCCAGTGTCCGGTTAGAACGTCCTCCATGCTCTACCCTGATTTACCCTCGAAACAACGAGCTAACGATGATCTGCTGTTAGGTCCTCCGACCATCTACATGCCCCCTCCATATGCCCCTTCCCAACCCTTAGCACAGCACTCACCACCCCCAGGTACAAACGAAGGTAGCGCCACAGCTTCGGCCCCCATGGCCTCTGTGCCGGCCGAACCCCTTGTATTAAATACTACACAAACGACAACGTTAGGCGACCCTGAGACCCGAAGGGCTGGTTCTGCAAGAACAAACAGACTAAGCAAAGATGAGCGAACAGGGATCGACAAGATAGCAAGGACACTGGTAGAAAGGAAGGAAGATGAAGAGTACATCACGGATATGTTTAACTCGTATACAGGGAGTCACAGACGACATTTTACCGTACGACTGTGTTACCATGTCCGATATCGAGACAAAGGTCCCGAGAGCCTAACGACTCTGTACCGGAAGGTCGATATCGGGGATGAGGGCGAGTGTGATGTGACGGACCTCCTTACGCGTACGCTTGAGGTTTTCCGCCACCTCACTGAACGAGAATCGGGAACTAAACCCACGACATCCGTAGCGACCGAACCACAAACTGAGCAATCTAACACCATGATGCCGATACGAGAGGCTGCCCCTTACTGGGTTCCTCCACGAGGTGCAGGGACTAACGATGATGCAAACCACCAAGATGCAAAAGGAAGGGTAGTGTACAACTGGGTCTACCAGCCATGGGACCGGCAAGAGATTCTGACATTCCGGAAATCTCTGCCTGACCTACGTAAAAACCCCACTGCCTTCTATACTGAATTGGGTACAGCCCTAGGTTCAACGATTATGACCCTGGCTGACATCGACTTGTTTTTCGGGTTATGTCTACCAGCTGATGTGTGGAAGCAAATCCGGAAAGTCGACCACCTTGAGCTGTTTGGACATACCTGGTCACAACTCGATAACATTGATAAACAACGAGGACCTGGACAAAAGCCTTTGAAATCCATTCTAGACCTTCCAGATAAAATCGTACAGAAATTAAAAACCCTGATTCCAGAAAAGAAAGTGGACTGGTCGATAGTAACGGCCTGTCGCCAGAAACCCCAGGAGGATGTATCGGAATACTTCTCCCGGTTTGAAACGGTGTTCTCCGATTACAGCGGCCAGGACATGACCACTGCAACCGGACACCATCTGTTTGTCCAGAATTATGTTAAGGGTCTGTCATCGGAGGTCTCCCAGAAACTGCAGGCTAGCGAGAGTAGTTGGGCAGCCTCCAAACCTACGGCTATCCTCCAGATGGCCCAATATTATGAACATCAGAAGAATGAAAACGATAGGGCAACAGAGAAAAAGAAGAAGGACTTGAAAGAGAGGGTGATGATTGCCCAACTGCAAGGGGTGACTATAGGACGAGACCAATTCCGGGGAAACTATCAGACGAACGTCCCTAAGGCTGCATTTCCCCAGGACCGCACTTTGACTCCCCACAGTGGACGTACAGACCTTAGAGAGGACCAGTGTGCTTTCTGCAAAGGAACTGGCCATTGGAAATCCCAGTGCCCAGTTCTTCTGGAAATAATCAGAAACAAAGACCCCAAGGACATAGCAAGTGGACCGAGAAATAAGGGACAACAGCGAGGGCCCCCAAATGACACGACTAACGACAGATCGGGCAGACCAAATACATTTGATCGACCCAGACAGAACCAATACCAGCAATCTGACTACGATGACGCCCACAACTTTGCATAGGACTGCCAAGGGCAAGGGAGGGATCCAGTCGAGCTCTATGTTGACCAGCAAGGCCCTTACGTCACTGCTAAGGTCCTGGGTACCAAGTCTCCATTTCTGGTGGACACTGGCGCAACACGTAGTGCGTTATCTAAACGAGTGATTCCAAGGGCACCCTTGTCTGGCTCACTTATAACATCGACAGGTTTCGATGGAACGCCCTCCACTAACCCCTTGTCCGCCCCGATCCTCTTTGACGTAGAAAACAACACCACTGACACCACGTTTTTGCTTTCCTCCAATAGCCCTGACGCCATTATGGGACTTGACTTATTGAAACACTTCCGAGCGACGATCAGATGTTCTCAAGACGGAGTTCGAGTTTTCCTTTACGACAACCCCGTTCTGCTTAGACATTGCCCTCCCCGACGCATGTTTTCCATCACCGACTCTGACACATCCCTGCTTGACACTCTGCCTCCGTATCTGTGGGCCAAGGCGGATTCGGACGTAGGGCGCATGTTGATTGACCCAGTGCACATTACTGTCCGACCAGACGCAACACTCCCAAAACTTCCACAATATCGGATATCGCCCGAGGGCGAGAAGGCATTGGTAAAGATTATTCAGTCACTGATAGACGCAGGAGTGGTAGAGGAAGTGGTTAGCAACGTTTGCAACAGCCCTATCTTGCCCATCATCAAGAAACAGGGAGAGGGAGATGAGAAAGCATACCGTTTTATCATTGACCTTCGAGAGATCAACAAAGGGGTGGTACCCCAGTACCCTGTGGTCTCAGACATCACCACCATCCTGACTTTGATTCCTTCTACTGCCACCACCTTCACTGTCATTGACCTCAAAAACGCATTCTTTTCCATCCCCATCCACCCAGACAGCCGATATCTCTTCGGCTTCACCCTAAAAGCCCGCTCATATAGGTTCTGCCGAGCACCCCAGGGCTACACAGAAAGCCCTAGCATCTACAGCCAGGCCCTCAAGAGACAACTGGATCAAGTCCAGTTACCCGATGGAGTGGTGTTAGTGCAATATGTCGATGACATCATTTTGGCAGCCGACACCACTCCATTAGCAGTTACAGCCACCATTCAACTCCTGCACTTCCTTGCGGAAAATGGCCACAAGGTCTCCAAGAAGAAGTTGCAATTCTGCCAACCCCAGGTCACTTACCTAGGCCACCTTTTGTCCAAAGAAGGAAGGAAACTCACCCCTGACCGGATCCAAACCATTCTCGAAACTCCTGTCCCTAAGACCCAGAAACAGGTTTGCTCCCTACTAGGCCTCACCTCCTTCTGCCGACAGTGGTTACCAAACTTTAGCCTCATCGTGAAACCGCTGCTTTCTCTGCTAGGTAAAGACGTCCCCTTCCCACTCCCTTGGACCCCTGAGTGTCAAACCTCCTTCACGGAACTACGAGATGCCCTTTGTTCGGCCCCTGTCCTAGGTACCCCTGATTACAAAAAGCCCTTTTCCCTTTACACTCACGAAAGGGAGGGGTGCGCTTTATCTGTCCTGACCCAGGCCATTGGCCCAAAGCAGCGACCGTGCGCTTACTTCTCTGCCACTCTTGACCCTGTAGCCAGAGCCTTGCCTGCCTGCCTTCAAGCTGTAGCTGCTGCTGCAATCTCTATCCGACAGAGTGAGGGGATCGTACTCTCGAATTCCCTCACGGTACTGGTACCCCATGCAGTTGACACCCTCCTGAACCAAACCAAGACGCAACACCTGACGAGTGCACGACTGACTGGATACGAACTGACTTTGCTTGCACCCCATATCGCCCTGAAAAGATGCACCACGCTGAACCCGGCAACTCTGTTACCCTTACCAGAGAACGATCCCAATGTGCACCCTGTACATGACTGCGTGACTCTTACGGACGAACAGACTAGAAGTAGGGTTGACCTCAGAGACACGGCTTTCCCTGACCCTGACGGGGAGCTGTGGGTGGACGGTTCTTGCATCAAACTCCCCGATGGCACCACTTCCGCTGCCTATGCAGTCACCACGGCTCGAACTGTAGTCGAGACAGCCCGCATCACGCAACGATCTGCCCAGGCAGCGGAACTGATTGCCCTGACACGAGCCTGCATTCTGGCAGCAGGAACCACAGCGAACGTTTACACCGACAGCCAGTATGCCTTCGGGGTGGTTCACCATTTTGGGCTCCTTTGGAGGGAAAGGGGATTCTTGACCTCACACGGCACCCCCATTTTGCACGGGGATATTGTCTCCGCCTTGATCGAAGCTGTCCTTCTCCCCAAAAAGCTTGCAGTCGTCAAATGCCAGGCACACAAAAAGGTGACAGACATCATTGGGCAGGGAAATGCGCTAGCCGACATCACTGCCCGAACGACAGCTGAAAATAGGACGACAACACGTATGTATGTGACCAGGTCACAAGCAGAAAAATGGACTGACGCTAGGGACACTATTAGAGACATTCAAACCGCTAGCACACAACACGAGCTGACTGAATGGACACGGGTGGGATTAAAGGATGACGAAGGCTGCTGGCGGACAACAGACACAAACAAATGGTTGCTACCTGACTCGTACCTGATTCCCATACTGGCTATGGCACACTCCCCTGCCCACATAGGATCAGCCCCCATGATTGAACTTGTCTCCAGAGTTTGGCACAATGATAAAATCACAGACTCCGCCAAACGCCTGGCCCAACAATGCTTGATATGCCTGCAACACAACCCCGGGAAAGGAACTGTAGTACCCCGGGGGGGATTTGGGGTCCCAAATCACCCATTTGAAGTCCTGCAGATGGACTACATCCAGCTAGACAGGTGCCAAGGCCTGAAATATGTACTTGTCGTGGTGTGCGCATTTAGCAAATGGGTGGAAGCATACCCAACCCGTGACAACACTGCTATGGCCACTGCAAAAGTACTGTTAAAGGAGTTTTTCCCCCGTTACGGCCTTTGTCGTATTTTATGGAGCGATAATGGCCCCCACTTCATAGCCGAAGTCATCCAGTTCATCTTAAAGGGGTTGGGCATCAAGCAGAAATTCCATGCAGTCTTCCACCCCCAGTCTGCTGGACTTGTTGAGCGACACAATGCCACACTAAAGCTTAAACTGGCCAAGATAGTGGCTACCACGGGTCTGAAATGGCCAGACGCCCTCCCACTGGCATTGCTATCGATGCGTTCCACCCCCACCAGACATCACTTAACACCTTATGAAGTTGTTTTCGGTCGACCCATGAGTGTCTGGTCCGCACCGAAACCAACTTCCATTCATGACGTCCCGGACGTCCTAATGTCTGATTATCTCTATAAATTGACTGAAACTCTGTCTGTCATTCATCAGCAGGTGCAGCAGGCCATCCCCGATGCTTCCAGGGGTCCGGGTCACGCCATCCAACCTGGAGATTTCGTGCTGATCCGAAACTTTCAGCGGTCGAAGAGTTTGGAACCCCGGTGGACGGTCCCCTGGCAAGTGTTAATCACCACCCGGACGGCTCTTCGTGTGGAGGGGAAACGGCACTGGCTGCACGCACACCACTGTAAGAAGGTCTCCTCGACCCTGGCCACGACAGAAAACATCGACAACCAAGAAGAGCTCCTGAACAAAGACCGACCGTCGCTAACCTGCTATCCAGATACCGAAGCACTTGAACTTTCAAAATTCTCTGATCCCACTGTGCCATCCAGAGAAGGGTATTTCCTGCGTCGAAAGGAGGGAGCTTCGGCTAAGTAGACCACGAACTAAGTTAAATCTCAGAACGGTGACCCAAAGCAACCAAGGGTTACCTGGAGAGAAGCTAAACTAAGTCTGTGGTTCTGCCCACTACCGAGCACCTTGAAGAAGAAGATGATGGAAGCGCCAGATAAGAAGATGATGGAAGCGCCAAATGAGAAGATGATGAAGGCAACAGGAAATACCCACTACAGAGACCCAAGAACAGGCAGACTCCACAGCTCAAAGACAATTGCACTCTTCATCACAATCCTTTTCTGCTTTCTCCTCATGACCACACTCTGGATTGTGGAAGAAAATGCACCTGCTCACGAAACATTCCTGACCACTGCTCAGCCTACCACCATGAAGGAACATTATCTGATTTCGCTCTCTCCTCAACTCAGAGAGAGGCGAAAGGAGTTTTGGAATAACTCTTTCGTACAGCTACTTCACCAGCACAATCTCGCCACCAATGCCACCAGCTGTTGGATCTGTGGGTTGCTACCCCACGCCACTGGACACTCGATACCATTCATCCCTTCACCCTTCTCCGTTCATGGCTCCTGCCTTGCTTGGCTGATCCTCCTGCAAGAAAGCTATAAGGACAATGCCACCTCCAGCAAAACCGTAACGCATTTCTTCCACGGGGTCTGGCGAAACAAAACAAAGGCACACTTCTGCCCGCAGACCTCCAACGACTCAATCCACATGGACATCCCTGCTAAAGAACGAATTGAAATGCAGGTGTTCAACAATCCAACCAGACCCACCTTCTCCTACCTGCGGAAACGAACGGCTGCCACTCTGACTGTGGCCCTGTCAGTCATCAACGTCACAGGCCACATGTGCATAGAAGGACATGGGACACAGCTGGTGGGCCGCAGTGCTTGCCGTTTTACCAGAGCTTTGGACTCCACGGATCCACCTTCCTTTGTGTCGTCCCCAAACATGTATTTCGTCTGCGGCACAAAGGCCTACACCTGGCTCCCCAAAGGCTGGGGGGGCACTTGTTTCATCTCCTTCATCCTTCTTCCGACTTATGTGGCCCCAGCGAATCATCATAGACAAAAACGAGCCAAGGACATTGAGCAAGCCGACTCAACAGGAGCGCAGTTCCTTGATGCAATGAAGGGACTTGTTCCCCTCTGGGGCCCGATGGCAAACAGCCGTGCCATCCGACATCTGACTCAGGCAGTTGAGACAACAATGAACATCACAGCTGGTATCTTTGCTAACAACACCGCCGAGCTTCAAGCGGTCCGCTTGGTGGCCCTCCAGAACCGCCTTGTCCTAGATGTGGTCCTTGCAGACCGTGGTGGAGCATGCCGCATTATTGGGTCCAGCTGCTGTACATACATCCCGGACAACTCACCCTCAGTGTACAAAGCCATCGAACATCTTCACAGACTCTCTTCAGAAGTCCACCAGGATCAGGAAGAATGGTCGCTTGGTGGTTGGTTCTGGAACACCGTTAAGAACTGGGGCTGGAGACTGTTCACCATTATCCTGATTCCTGTAGTTGTAATATGCGGTCTATGCTTAGGAATTCAATGTCTGCCACCTCTGTGTTCACTATGTACAAATTGTATTTGCCCTAAGACTGTGGACTTTGGAAACGAACGCATGGGAGCATTATATGATGCCGAGGTTAGGAATTTGATGAAGATTGACATTGAGTAGGCAAGTTGGCTAGATATGTTGAAAAGGGAGGACTGTTAAAAGTTAGGCTGCAAACGTCAACATTATCGGCGCCATCTTGCTCTTCTTGAACCCATTCGTGCACGTAAGCGGCAGCCATTTTGAGCACCATGGCCTCCCTGCCCCTCGCTGATAGCCAGCGCGTCTCTCTCTCTCCCTCAACCTCGCCGGCACCCCCCCCGCTCTCACATGCCTTGAGTCGTAAACCACTCTTCAGCGCAGCTCTGTCCCGGAATCCCATCCTGTTCCCAGCGCGACACCTCCCTTCACTCCTTTCATGGTCCCAGGCCCTTTGATACAAACCCCCTTTCCTGCGCGCCCGTTTGTCTTCCTCGTTCCCAGGCTGCCACCTGGCCCTGCGGATACAGTTTATTGCCCCCCCCCCGTACAGTAGGAAGCTTCCCCCATTAAAGGGCCCTCGAATTGATCAAAGCCCCCACCCTATGATATCCGATCAACCCCACACATTCCGTGAATCGGCGGAATGTCCAGCTGCGCGATAATCATCACCTATTGTGACCGGGGTGGGGACTTCAACTGTAAATGTGTGGGGGAACGGGCCTGAAGGGGAGATTCCGAGGATGTCCTTTCATACTTCAAAGCATTGCAAGAATGTGTTACCTGCAATAAAATTCATAAACTTGTGTATAAGAGGCCAGGCCTCAGAGATGCGGTTAGAGCACCTCGTGACGATACTTGCTGTCCGAACTGATGTGTTCTCCTCCGGAGAGAATAAACCCTTGTTTCCTGCCTTCCAGTCTCCAGCGCCTGCCTCTTCATTGGTTAATATCTTGTGGGTTTAAGAGGCGACACCGCCGGGCAATACTTAAGGATCTTTTATACTGATTGGTAGCCTGACCTTTTTACACTCTCTCCCTTCCTTGGGAATTGAACATAATACTCTCATGTCTCATTCAGTTTCCTTTTTGAGCCCATCCATAAAACCTAACTTCCTTGGAAGACTGCTTTCATAGAGTTAGTGAGATTCAAGCTGTATGCGCTCATGAATCTAAACGGTGTGCCATAGCAGTAAAGTGGTTATGAGTACTGATCCGAAATCCTTCCCTAAAGTTAGTTTGGATTTTCACATTAATCAGTCCATTACTTTGCCTGCTTTCTTTTCTTTCAGCACGCTTCCACTCTAGCAGAAAGAACTCTTTGTACTTTAAATGTTAGGTGAGTCTTAACATTTTATCTCGACAAAACAAAAGACATAGGCGACTATAATCAATTGTATACTTTGGCCCTATTCGTACAGGTTTAACCATGTCTTAACAATCTATATCCTGTTAGATAGTGTCTTGCATCTTGATATGCTGCCAGACATCTTTCCCGTATGCCTAAAGCTCATGCCACTAGAGCGAAAACTGCTACAGCCGCTTTAATGACAAATATTCCCATTGCTGAAATATGCAAAGCAGCTACGTGGAGATCAGTTCACACTTTTTCCAAACACTATTGTCTGGACTTGGATGCCAAACCAAATGCTCAAGCAGGCTTCTCTGAGTAATTTATTTGATTAATTTTCTCTGTGGGTTATGTGAGAAGCTGGCCTGGTATATGATGGCCACTAATTTAAGTCGGCACCTTGTACCAGTCCAGACAACACTTATGGTGATTTAAGAGGTCCTAGACAACCTTAGACAGCTTTCTAAGTGGTAGCTGTGGAGGGCAACCTTCAGGCTTAGTCCAGAAGGAGTGTAAAGCAGCTTGTTTTTACCAGAATACAATCTTATAGTAGAGATTAATGAAAAAGAACCACACGAGGTATTTATAAAAAATATGTATTTATTATATGATACTCTCTTAACATGTTTAGATATCTCCTACCTGGAGATAAAGACAGCGCACACAATACTTTGTATAGAAACACAGTAAATAGCACGGAATACACAGGGGACCCCAGGGGAGGACCAAACCACATACTAAGAAAGTGGTATCAGAACCACCCAAGGTGATTGACTAGGAACCTCGCGGATAGCGTGTGCATTGTGGGGACACAACTGTGTACTCCTTACAACTCTATGTGTAATTCATGGTTGGAATTTTAAAGATTAAGGACCCTTCCCAGTGGACCCTGAAGAAACCCAGTGGAAGACAGAAGGTTGGAGAGCCACTCCACCTGTGGATACCCAAGTATCCCCGTTACCTACACCAGGGAAGCTGGATGCACAGGTGTGAAGTGATGTTGGAAACCGCAGTCAAACCCAGTTGAGGACGTCAGGACAGTGCTGCTCCTGATGAAGGAGAATGTGTCCGGTGGAATGCAAAGGTGGATTCTAGTTGAGAGGTAACTGCAAGCAGAGGGGACAGAGTCTATGTCACTCAGGAGTGACCAGGAGATCTGAAAGACGAATGCCCATTCTTTTTATTGCACATGCTACTAAGCAGGCACACCGGAGGTCAGAATTGATTAAATATAAGTGGGACAGAACTGACAAGACCGCAAAAATCATTACGCCCAAAAGGAAGAAGCGTACAGCTTTGAAACGCGTTGGCAGAAGGGATTGAATTACGGATGTATGCCACTTTCACACGCAATGAAAAGAATGGTAATTACCTATCTGTTGTGGAGTGCTTCTTCGCTTGCAGAGCAATTTGGTGAACAATATATATGTCGTCAGTAGCTAGTTATGTTAGGACCTATTTTCCATAGGAAATCCACAACATTCTATTTGGATTAAATTTGGCGCCGGTTGACGAATCTTTGCGAAATTTTCAAAACTGGTGGGGCGCTCCGGTCCACTCCTATCCTGAAAGTCTTGGGGTGATTCGTGAAGCGGGGGCTGAGAATAAAGGGGGGGTCCCAAAACGTGTTTTTCCCATGCAATTTTCCATAGGTACCATTCATCGCGGCTACAGCCCGAACGGCTAAACGGAATTACACCAAATTTGGCAACGTGGTAGTCCTTCGTTCAGACTCGTGCCTTTTGCTTATATGGTGTAAATCTGTTCAGTAGTTCTTGAGAAAATTACAAATAAAGTACATATATATCTATGGCCTTGGTGGATCCGCGCATCTTGCACGGATTATAAGCGCACCGTCCCGATCACGCGCTGAATGCTGATTGGCTGTCAAGTAGTTGTCAACATTCGAAACCAGGAAGTGTTGGCAGACATTTTGTGCCTTGGTAGAAGGGAGGATCTAGAAATTAGTGGAACAAGTGTTCAAAACGTATAAAGGGGGCAGGTGAGAAATATTTTGACCCTCTAGACCTGCTTAGGGGTCCCACAAGGACCCCTAGGGCCTAAAATATATATATATATATATATATATATATATATATATTTTTATAAAAACAGAGAAATGTGCGCTGGGTGCATGGATCCGCCGTGAAAAAATAAAAACAAAGCGCGGGCTCTTGTGCTTGTTTAAAAATTAGCTACGTGGGAAGAAGAATTCCCGGGGTCTAAAATATTGCATTTGATGCGGGGGCCGAGAAAAAAGGGGGGTCCCAAAACGTGTTTTCCCATGCAGTTTTCCATAGGAGCATTTGTGACCGAGACACCAGTGCCGTGAGGGGAACGGCTGAACAGAATCACCTCACCTTGGGGCTGCCATAACTCTGCCTAAACTCCGCCGTGAGGGGAACGGCTCAACGAACACCCGTCCTGGCAACGCCGCCGCCGAGAGGGCAGGAAACTACATTTCCCAGGTGCCCCGGCGGCCGCGACGCCACCAGAGCGCCCGGAGGCGCGTAAAAAGAGCGGAGCGCCTCTCGCCCCGTGAGTCGTGCCCGGGGCTAAGCCCGGGCAAAGGGCGGGCCCTCTACGGCCCTCATCGGCACGAGGAGGCAGGGGCAGGGCCAGAAACGCTGCAGGATTCATCTTTGCAAGTAAGACTCACAGTTGAAAGAGTTTTCCTATTAGTTATTATATTAGTTTAAAAATCAAGGCTGTGAATATATTGTAAATATGTCTACAAAATCGAAGGATGCTCCACAAAATACTCTTGACAACTACCTTGTCCAGACCGTGAAAAAAATAAACACGCAGAGAAGAAACTCTCTTGGGTTAAGCCAATCCCCAGACCTTCGTTGTTTGTCCCCGACTGAATCTATCCTGATTGATGACACAATTTTGCAGGAAGCCAATCAGGAGAGCATAAATAGTGGCCCTATTGTTCAAGGATTAAGCAGCGCACTTGACAATGTAGTCCCGGCCTCTGAGGTTTCCAATATACAGGCCGAAAGTGACATTGACATTGACTCTGACCAGGAGAAATACGCACGAGTTTCATCTGATGGGCAGACACCTAAAGGGCGCGCAATAAGGCCAAGACGATTATGTACTAAAAATCCACCTAAGCTGGGTGGACCACGTCCGGGGACAAGAAGGAAGAGGGCTATTACCCCAAAGACAAAGCAAGTAAATACAGTGGAGGATAAACAAAATCACATTTCTGAGGACGCATTTTTTGAAAGGATTGCTGACTTTCTTGAGTTAAAAATTAATGCCATTGTAAAACCTCTAATATCTAAAATCGATAAATTGCAAGCGGAGATTAAAAGATTGGGTGGTCTCCACACCACGGTTGCAGGAGGGGTAGAAAACATTACCACGATAGTTACAAACTTGAGCAATAACACAGGGGGAAATGTGGTTAACGAGGTTGTAAGCGATGGTGTAGGGATTCAGTTGTCTGTTGAGAATTTACCGCCCCAACCATTAACATCATTGACCACTACTATTGAGGGCTCTCATTTAGTTAACATCCCAACAGATAATAATCCCCCTGTCAGCTTACCCCCAGTAATTGCTCATTCTACGGACCCCCTACAATTTTTAGTCGAGGCCACACCAGTGGTTCTTGTGTTAGCGAATGTCCCTCCTTTGGAAGGGGGAACAGTGGAAAGCCCTACCTCCCTTACAAGCAAGGCTCTGCACTGGCTAACCAGTAATATGCGGTTAGCTCCAGGGGGAAAACACCAACTGGCAAACGTAATTAAGTCAGCAACCAGGGTCCCCTGGCTGGGAAACCGGCCGAAAAAGTTTAAAGGGGACTGTGTGGCAGTGAGCCTCTCAAATCAAGATGTCCTTCCTAACATACTTGCTAATATATTCCCTCCTCAACGCAGACAGGGTACTGTTGTTCCTCTAACCTTGATGTTTTTCTATGGGGAGCAACAGAACGTCACTCATCCAAGGACTCCTGCGCCAGGGTGGGATAGATTTTGGGACTCTAATCCTAGACGGGGGCAAGATATAAGGCATAATGCATTGGTCCATTATCCCCTTCTACCACAGCAAAATTCCTTTGTAGAACCCCTTCAATTATTTAATCGCTATGCCCCATTATCCTTCATGGATCAAAATGATTGACTCTCTCTCAGAAAAGATACTAATGATGAGGGTCCTTTGCCTGTTTTCGGGCCTTTAGATCCAAAACTCACAGATAAGAGGGCCTGCAGAATTATGAGCTGGAATGTTGCTGGCATCAGATCTAAATTCAACGATAAGAACTGGTTGGAGATGGTCAGATCCAATGACATTCTTGCCTTCCAAGAAACTTGGGAAACGTCAGACAGAATTGTTCTAGACGGCTTTTCCCACTTCTTTGTACCTGCAGTACCTAGTAATTCTGGAAGGGCAAAGGGGGGCTTGGCTATATATATTTCCTTAGATATTCAAGGAAAGCCAAGACAGATTAAAACCAATTCAATAAATATCTTAGAGGTTGAATTAACCACACAAAACTCACAGCCTATACTATTAGTTAATTTTTATAATTCCCCCGTCAGTCAAATCTTGAACGAGCATTTGGTAACTCTAGAGGATTTCCTGTCCACCCACAATGAGAATAGTGTTCATGGTTTCGATGTGATTCTCATGGGAGACTATAATATTCACCCATGTAACATGGATTGCCGCGTGAAATACGAGGATTTTCCTCCTTACCTCCCCACCCCGCACTTTGAACACTCATCACGTGGAGAGGCTTTGGAATCACTCTTAGCAATTTTTAATCTTTATGAATTTTATAGTAGTAACACTTGTTTGAGGTTATCAACATACGTGGGTAACAACACCGGCACAGTTGTGGATTATATTTTTTTATTGTCCAGTATTCTGTCTGAAGTGTTTAATTACAAGGTAGAAACTTCAGTTTTTAGTGACCATAACCCAATAATTTTAGAGATTGTATCTCAGGGAGTTTTGGGAAAGAGAGAAATTGAAGTTTCATGTGTGACTGATTTAGTTCTGGGAGATCAGAATCGCAGACTGAAATGGGATCAAGTAACCCCAATTACCTTTATACAGGATACCCTGGCTAAAGTTGAGGGGGAGGTTGCAATCTGCTTGGATAATAATAACCCTGTTACCACCTTGATAGAAGCGTTTAATGTTATTTGCCGCCAGGTCAATCTAGACCTGACTGTAAAGAAAAAGCCCCATTTATATAGAGGCCCAAAATGGTTCGATTCAAATTGTTCCAAGGCTCACTCAATCCTCTTGAAGGCTTTAAAAAACAAACCTAGAGACAAAGAACAGATAGCATTACTGAGAAAAAAATATAATTATGCTATCAGGATGAGGAAATCTGAGATCAAAAAGGAGGCCTGGAACGACTTATTGTCGCCCGATACACAGAGAGATAGTTCTAGATTTTGGGCGATAATAAACCATCCTTTTTTTGTGGGCTTAGAGAAAAAGAGAGCAGATTGCACCATACCCGATGAACAGTGGGTTACACATTTCAGTAATATTTATAGCTGCCCTGATAACACTCCAGGTTGTGAAATACAACCTACACAAGTAGTAGCTATCATCCCCCCTTTTAGCATTGAGGAGGTAAAAAAAGCGATCAGTGACACACACTCTAAAAAGGCACCGGGCCCCGATGGGGTTCCCGCAGATTTCTTTAAGAGTGCCCCTGAATTAAGTGCCAAAATTCTCACTAATATTTTTAATGCTACAAGAGATTTAATTTTTCCCATTAGCTGGTCTAAGTCTACCATAATACCGATTTTCAAAAAGGGACAAAGAACAGACCCGGCCTGTTATAGGCCAATCTCCCTTATCGATTCTAGTGTTAAAATCCTGGGGAGAGTCCTTTTAGGAAGACTGACTCAGCTCTTAGAAGGGAAGGGTGCCTTATCAAATGCACAATATGGTTTTAGAGCCAAAAGAGGAACTCTAGATCAGTGTTTAAATCTAGAACTGATCGTAAATAAATATGTAATTGCCAAGGGGGGCTCTCTGTACATGGCCTTTATGGACCTCTCCTCAGCTTTTGACCTGGTTAACAGGGCTAAGCTGTGGGGGGTCCTTTTGTCCATGGGCATTGATGCTCCCTTGGTGGGGTATCTGGCGGAGCTACATAGAGATCTTAAGACCTCGGTCAGAGTGACTAGGGAAGGAAGATGTACTTGTCACTTTAAGTCAGAGAGGGGGGTTAGGCAAGGATGTATCCTTGCCCCCCTCCTCTTTACTCTTTATATAAATGACCTCGAGGCAGTCCTGGCAGATTCCCATACTGACATCCCGCGTGCAGGTGAGATAAAGATACCTGTCCTCCTGTACGCGGATGATGCTGTCCTCTTAGCACGCTCTGGAGTGGCATTAAATAAACTCCTTTTATCCTTTGGGGATTTCATGTCCTCGTTGGACATGAAAACCAATGTAGAAAAATCCCACGTAATGATAGCAGGAGCCGCAGGCAGGAAAAGAAAGACTAAAACTTTTTTCTGTGCTGGGAAAGAGGTTAGGAGAGTCCCATCCTTTCCTTACCTAGGAGTGACCTTTGATGAAAAGGGCACGTGGGGCCCCCAGCTTTTGGCTAAAAGCAACGCTGTAGCAAGAGCGGCTGCTGGGTTGCTTGGTTTTGCTAAAAAACTTGGAGCCCGTCCCATGGAAAGCATTATAAAGGTCTACAAAGCTAAATGTTTGTCGGTTGCTCAATACGGCTCTGTTATTTGGGGGTACACAAATCATGAATATGATAAAATCCAGAAAGTAGAAAATAAATTCTTGAGAACCCTGCTTTCTGTCCCCCAATCGACTTCCACATATATAGTACATACAGAGCTTGGACTGGGCTATATCACCGACATTTTAAAATTAGCCCCAGTTATTGGATGGTTGAAAGTTTGGCTCAACCAGGAGCTTACTTTAAATCATAACATCCTTAAAGATTGTTTAGCCCTGGATAGAGCACATAATATTCCATGGTTAAAATACGTTCAGACGCAGTTAACTTTAGTTGGCCGAGCCGAACTTTTTTCTTCTCCACATTTGATAACTCAGGAAGACATAAAAATAGTTAAAAATCTCCTGACAAATCATTATGTTTTGGAGAGGGAAGCCACAGAGTTAAATAAATCTACGGTTAGGAAACATTGAACGTTAAGATCTGTCCCAGGTATGGAACCATATCTTTCCTCGGTAAATAAACCATACCATCGTTTCCTTCTAACGAGATTTCGTCTTGACCTGATTCCCTTCATTCTGGGTAATTTTAAAAAGTGGATTAGACCTCAAAATGCTGAACCATGTGATTGCGATTACTTTTCCATCCAGGACACGACTCACTTTATCTTGTTCTGCGGCCATTATAAAGAGATTAGGAAAAAATATTTGCTGCCTACACTGTGCAATTTGGGTTTTACACAGGTAAAACCAGCTATGATGTTCCTGCAACTTCTTCCGAACTTAAAAGTAGCATTTCATGTTGCTAGTTTTTTGGTTGCAGGCGTACGTACAAATAAGCATCGTTCTAGAATTAGGCACCTTGTCCCAGACTAATGTTTACCTTTTATATTTTGTCGATTTTACTCTTTTTAAACATTAATGTATAACTTATTTGGTATAATGTGATTTTAGGGTTTTTTAACAAAATATTGATCTATATTACTATGTGTCTTGATGAAATGTTGTCATGTATTATTGCTCGCTCTTTTATGATTTTTAATAATCGAATAAAGATAATTGACTGACATAGGAACCGTTCATCGCGGCTTCAGCCCGAACGGCTGAACGGAATTAGATAAAATTTGGCAAAGTGGTAGTCCTTGGTTCAGACTCGTGCCTTTTGCTTAAATGGTGTAAATCCGTTCAGTAGTTCCTGAGAAAATTACAATTAAAAGTCCATATATATCTATGGCCTCGGTGGATCCGCGCATCTTGCGCGCACTCTAAGGGCATCGTCCCGATCACACGCTAATGGACTGTCAAGTGGTTGTCAACATTCGAAACCAGGAAGTGTTGGCAGCCATTTTGTGCCTCGGTCGAAGCGAGGATCTAGAAATTAGTGGGACAAGTGTTCAATACGTATAAAGGGGGCAGGTAGAAATATTTTGATCCTCCAGACCTGCTTAGGGGGTCCCACAAAGACCCCCAGGGCCCCCAAAAAATACTTTTTTTTCTTTTTTTTTTTTAAAACTGAGAAATGTGCGCTGGGTGCATGGATCTGCCGTAATAAAAATAAAAACGAAGCGGGGGCTCCGGTGCTTGTTTAAAAATTAGCTACCTGGGAGGGCCAAATCCCGCGGTATAAAATATTACATTTGATGGGGGTCCAGAGGAACCCTGTAGCCCGGGAACCGACGTTCCTCAGTGCTACAAATTAAATGGGTGAGGGAGCTCGAAGGTCCATAGTAAGCCTCGGGGATTACCACCCTCCGGGGCTTTTTATATTTTTGGAGGGGGGCCGCGTGGTCGCCATTCTGGAGCAGTCGAAAGCCTTGGGGAACACCATCCCCCAGGAGCGGCTCCTGCTGTGTCTCGGGGTGTCTACCCTCGGGACACTGCTGTTTGCTATGGCAGGGTGAGAGTCGAGGTTCCCACTGTGTCACAGCAAACTTGAGGGCATATTAACAAGTGACATTTCGCCTCAATTTAAAAAAAAAAGCCAAATATGCGGTGAAAATTATATCGCCCTATTTACTAAGCGACGCTAAAATGCATTAATGCATGTTAGCAGCCGGTTTGCTAAGGGCTCGCCTCGTATCTCCAATGAGTTGCAATGTAGGTGTTCTCAGTGGCAAAGTAGGTGTTTCTATATGACAATATAAAAAGGAAGAGGGAGGTATGACAGCAGCGTTGTATTTACAAGGCGGCCCTGGATTTGAGGACTGATGGCAAAACTCTCGCTAATTGCGGTTTATGTCGGATCCTAACATCTGTTCTGAAATAGACAAGCTTTTCACTTGTGAACATGAATTATCGCTTTATTTCTCGCAATATTGTGGGCATATTTACAATGACAGCGTTAAAATTGTCGTCGCTTTAGCGTTGGGAAAGTGCAGTTAAAGCGGCCATAATGGGCTGAATAATAGGCTCTTGAGAATTCCAATAGAAGCCCAGGTTTACAACAGAACATTTTAACGCTGTCCTTGTAAATATGCCCATTACAGACTCTTACTTTTACCGTAAAAAAAAATATCACCTACTATTAATTTTTATTCTTTCTCGGGATCCCATCACATGGGATACAACGGTGGGGACTGTGGGTGGAGGCTCAATGTCCCTACGGTCCCAGTTAGCTCCCTGCGTCCTTCGGAAGCCGCCATTACTTTTGCACACGGGGAACTGCTAATATGCAGCTCCCCATGGGGAAAATCATTCTGCTTTGCATTTTAAAAGAGAGATTAGGTTTTCGTGTTCTCTCTTCCAAAATGCAAACCAAGTTTGCTATGGCAGGGTGAGAGCCTTGGCTCTCACCCTGCTATAGCAAACAGCAGTGTTGAAAAAATCTTCCGGTAAGATAACAAAGGATTTTGAAGTCCATTATCGCCTTTTTAGTTGTAGTTTGCTGCCGTTAAAGTGGTGATAATTTTAACGCTGTCTTTGTAAATATGCCCCTACGTTTTGTAATGACGACAATTCTGTCTCCCATTTAAATAGGCACGAAGTATTTAGTGAAGTGCATTGTGAATCGGGAAGCAACACTGTCTAATTGTGATCAATAAAGAATTCGAAGTGTTGTGTACTTCTTTTGCTCGTAATGTACACAGGGGCCGATTTACAAGTCCCTTGCACCACTATTGCGTCACTTTTAACATGGGAAAAGTGACGCGAAAATGGTGCAAGGGACTTGTAAATCTGCTACACAGTGTTCTGTCGTCTTAGTTTGCTTTCCTCTCTGTCATGTAGAGGATCCTGGGTAAATATAACAGTTTCTGTACAGCCAGTACCTTTTAACCCTACCCCCAAACTGCTTACTGCCTATTACCATAGTAACAGTTCCTGGAACACTTAAGTGAGCACGCAGGTCACAAGTTCACCACACAATGTTGCTAATATAAACAATTATTGTGCTGGAGTTTTTAAAGTTTTCCATAGGAACCCTTAATCGCAGCTACAGACTCTGGTAAAGAGCTGATAAAGAGTTAGCCTCAATATTATACTTCTAGTTATAAACATCATTTCTATTGTTAAATCTTCTCTAAGCATATGATTATCACACTAAATAATAGTGAAATTTTGTCAGAAAAAGAAGACTAATACACTTTTTTTATTAACGTATTACAACAAAAATAAATAACTAGAAACGTAACTTTAACATAACAATATAATAAACAAAATGTGAGATGCACTCCAATGGAAGGAGGGTAGGTAACCTGCAAAACAAAAATGAAAATAAGTGTTTAAAATTAGATCGATGTGACTGAATGAGGTCAAAGATCACAAATTAACATAACACTTGGCAATATTTGGTTATGTGCACGTCTGCAGTGTGCCTGATACGTTCCACCCCTCTTTAAGGCCCGCGTTGAAGAGGTGTCTGTAGGGAAGTGCCTACTGCGTCGGATTTACAATATGGACCAGCAGGTCTTTAAAATGATTCAGAGATGAGACAGAATTAGGTGAGAGATCACGTCATTATGCAGGACAATATTGTTTATTTCTAACGTATTTAATTGGAGGCATTGTGTATATAGGCCGCTCTGCTTACCTTTTGTAAACACTGTTGCGAACAGAGTTCACAACTTGAAGTCTGCTTTGTTTCTACATTGCAGACTATATTAAATTCAGCCTTGATTTATTTTCTGCAGAGTGGATAGCAGCGTCCATAACTTTAAAAGAGAAACAATGTGAGAGAGAGGGAGAGTGAAAGAGAGAAAAAAACGGCATTGAAAGTGTGAGAGAGAGAAAGTAATAGATGGAGCAGGAGAGGTAGTGCTAATACTGGAGAAAATCTTCGTAGCTCACCTTTTTGCCTCCGTTGTGTGTCCAAGCATGTGCCAGTTCATAGTGCACCCTCAAGTTTAGTGATCTGAAAGACAGTATAGAGTTAGTAATAGAGTATATATAACTGCACAAGTATATTTCTGCTTTATGCCTTTGGACACTCAGGATACTGTATTACATCAACTTCCACTGCAAGGTGGTGTCTGTGCGCTCTTTTTCTCCCAGAATACTATACCCCATGCACCCCCACTGCATACCGGTGAGTTCTCATTACTGCGTACCCAGACTGTTGTACCCCATTGACTCCCAGAGTCCGGAGGTGAGTGCCTTTTCTTGCGCACTCAGACTGCTCCATTCTCACTGCCCGGAGGTAATTGTACATTCCAACGCAGTCAAGCTGCTGCACACTACCCACTCTCTCCACACACAAGTGACTTCTCGTTGCTTCGGAAACAAGCTTCTTTGCTCACCTTGTACCATTGGCGTGATTCAAAGAGGGTGCACCACCTGTCGAAGCAGCCTTCTCAGGCGTTGTTACAATGGCCATGCATCATCGCAGAATCCTCAAACGTTGAGCTTTGGAGGTGTTGGGGGAGAGGAGGGGATGCCAATTTATGAAACACAACCTGTTAGATAAAATGGAAGATAAGATTGTGCGTCATTTCTTAATCAAAGCAAAGAGGAAGTGAGAGAGTGACTCAAAAGAATATTCGCAGCTCACCTTTCTGTCACCGGTGTGTCTTCCACCACGTGCCGGGACATAGTGCACCCTGAAGCTCTATATCTAAAAGATAGTAAAAGAAAGATGTTATGATTGGTAATTGTCACTATCTTAATGTGGAGTAGAATAACATCGCCCTTTCATACACCTTCCCTCCCGCATTAAAAATAAAACTATTTGTACAGTTCCAACTTGTTTAATAGGCTTCAATTTATGAAGAATTAGTAGAGTAGTAATGTTTTCCATCCGGTTTTGAAAGCAAGTAGTGCACAGTGATACACATGGTTTCAATCATCACGAGCGACGGACATTTGACGGACTATAAAAACTTTCCTGCTATTGGAAAAAAAAATGCAAATGCTGTTGGTAACAAGTAGAATAGTAATCATGATATCATACACATATATTCAATCATAAACAGTTTATGACTTCTGCTGTACAAAGGTAGGAGCACTGTATGTGAAATAATACACAGAAGATTCTATCGCAAAGGGTTCATGAGTTGTGGTGCACTAAGGTAGGGTCGGTTTGTGTGGAGCCTGAGATGATGCGTGGTTCAGGCAGAGCGCACTGTTAAGAATGTCTTTTGGCAACTGTATTTTGCCTTAATAAGGCCACGTGTCGATTATTTATGACACTGACTTAGTGGTACGTCTGGTGCTCAGCGTGTGCTCACCCTGCGATGATGCGTGGTTCGAGCGGTCTGTACTCAAAGCATTGACTGTTGCATACTGGACTGGGTGAACTATGAGGGGAAAAAAACTACCATCGATGGTTATCAATTGCTCTGCAAACTAGGTCTACTGATTGCTCCCCATAAAGAATTAAACAATTGCATTTCACGCAATGCATTCTAACTTTCTCAAAATGGGGACGTATGTCTGGTGGCGATGTTAAAGGTGATGCCCCAGAGGTGCTTGATATTGCTGGTGGTGAAGGAATGAATAAAATAGGATTTCTATAGCGCGTAGCTATCCTGAGACCTCGTAGCGCTTATGACCAGGTAGAAGCGAGCATAGCAAGTTACTGAGTGGCACTAAAGAGGTGAGTTTTAAGCAATTTAAGGAAGATTTGTAAATTGGGTTCCCCATGGAGAGTAAGGGAAAGAGAGTTCCAGAGGTTGGGAGCATTCAAAGAGAAGGAACGTACACCCCATCTGGATCTTCGTACTTTCCTAATAGTAGCAAGGAAAGCATCGCGGGAGCGAAGACTCCTAGAAGGTAGGTAGGGGGACACCAGAGGATGGATAATGGCCGGTCCAGTTTTCGAAATAGCTCCATGAGCAAGGCACATGGCCTTGAAATGTATTCTAGACTGAATGGGAAGCCAGTGGAGTGTCCTCAGCGCGGGGCTCGCAGACTACCTCTGAAGGATCTGGAGTAGTAGGCGGGCCGCGCAATTCTGGATCACTTGACGTTTTTGGACAGTGGCAAGAGAGGCGCTCAAATATAGGGCGTTCCCATAATCCAGTCGGAACAGGATAAGGGCTTGCACCAAGATCCTGCGTGCCTGAAAGGGGAGTAGAGGTAGGATTTTCCTTAGCATCCTCATCAGGCCAAAGCAAGTAGCTGAGTGCTTGGCGGATTGATGGGTGAAGCAGAGGGAACTGTCCAGCCTTATCCCAAGGCTCTTAATCTGCTGCTTTGGAGCAGGCATGGTACCAAGACAGGTCGGCCAGGATAGTGTCAAGGGGGCTGAGGGTGATTTGCCCAGGAACATTAGTTCTGTCTTGTCCCTGTTTAGCTTAAGGTGAGATAGTTCCATCCATTCGGCTACCGCCTCTAGGCAAGTGCCTAGAGCGGAAGTTGAACCCTCCCGGTGGTTTAATGCCACCACCAGTTGGGTATCATCTGCATAGGTGAAGATATGAATGCCAAATGGAAGTACTATCCCTGCCAATGGAGCCATATCGGTGTTAAAAAGCGTGGGGCTCAGGGAAGAGCCCTGGGGGCCCCCACAGCTAAGAGGCCATTGGTTAGATGTTACAGTATCCTCAGTGACCTGAAAAAATCGATTCTTTAAAAAGGACTGGAGCCAAGTGAGAGCCATGTGCGTCACTCCAAGATTTTTTTAAACGCTCAAGTAAGATGGTATGATCAACAGTGTCAAAAGCGGCACTGAGATCCGGCAAGATGATTGCTGCTGAGCCGCCCTGGTCTACCAGTCTCCTATGCTCTTCTGTTACTGCCAGTAAGGCAGTCTCTGTCCCAGACTTAAGATGAAACCCTGTCTGGGGCTCATGGAGTAGATAGTTTGATTCCAGGTAGTTGACTAAGTGATCTCCAGTCAGCTTACTCAGCCTGGGAAGAAGAGAAATGGGTCGGTAATTGGCCAGGTTGGAGGTATCTAGGTTTGGTTTTTTCAAGAGGGCTCTGACCTGGGCATATTTCCAGGCTGAGGGTACCTTTCCCGTGGTGATAGAGGCATTTAGGGGCTTCAGAATTACTGGGCAGATGGCTTCGGTGACTAGAGTAAGATGTGCAGAGGAGCCGGGTCCATAGGTGAACCGGAAGTGACCCTAGAGATAAGTGTGTTCAGCGTCACCTCATCTAACAGTGGAAACTCGGCTAGTGAACACTGTGGTTTGGAAAAGGAACTCTTGCTGCTAGAGGCTGCAGACACATTCTGGTGGGGAAGGAAGTATTGGGATGGCAAGCGATTTTCGATGGAAATATTTTGCCAGGTTATCACAACGGACTTGTGCATCGTCTGAGCTGGGGGCATTGTGTGGTATAGTAGTGAGGGATTTGAGAATACGAAAGGTTTTTTTGGTAAGTTCGCAACTGCACTAATCTTTTCCTCATTAAATGAGGATTGAGCGATTTTAATTTCAGCCTTGTAATTTCTTATTGCCTCTCTGTAGGTACATTTTGGCACAGTGTTCTACATTTTTTGTGAGCATAGTTCACAGGATGCAGGGATTAAAGGTGCTTGCGCATACCAGCAGTGGCACAGGAGTATCTTTTGGCTGAATTCCCTACAGTCTGTAGTGTAGATGCAAAGCTGAATTCAAGTTGTAAACCCTGGTGTCCGCAGTGTAGATCTTAGGCTGGACTTCATTATCTGTAATCACGATTGAAATAAAAGATGAAACACGTATGGAATACATTGTCGAAATGTGTATGTTTCAGGGACATTATAGTTCAAGTTGTGGTCTGTGCGGTCCGCAGTGTAGACTGCCATTGAGTGTGCCTTTGCACTTGCAGCGTGAATTTTGTTTTTCAACTAAACCTAGAACTGATATAAAAGAAGTTTTAGAAGGAAGGCTACTAAAGGGTATTGTGTAGGTTTGAGGGACGTTATACTTTGTTTGGTACTGCAGTCTGCAAATAATGAAGGAAGAGTCAGTTGAATTCTGCCTGAATACGGCCACGTGGCAATGAATTATGATGCACTGAGTTAGTAGTACCTTTGGGACTGAGTGTGTACGCAACCTGCAATGATGCGTGGTCCGGACAGGCCGCACTGGGGGTAATGTTTTTTGACTAATTAATTTTGTCTTAATAAAGCCATGTGGCGATTAATTATGGTGCACTGAGTTAGTGGTACGTCTGGTGTTTAGCATGTGCTCACCCTGCAATGATGCGTGGTCTTAACGGGCTGCACTCAAAGCATTGACTGTTACATACTGGATTGCATGTACTTTGGGGGGGGGGGGGGAAATACCATTGATGGTTATCAATTGTTCAGCAAACTAGGTCTACTCATTGCTCCCCATAACAAATTAAACAATTGCACTTCACGCAGTGCATTCTACCTTTCTCAAAATGGGTACGTATGTCTGGTGGCGATGTTGCAGATTGGGAGCATTTTTTTTTTTTTTAACCGATTATAGTCTCTTACACAATTAGCATCGGTACTAATCTTGAATTGTGAGTCCTACTGTCCTTAGTATAGACCGGAGGCAGTCGTGAGGAAGGGCTCACAGCCATATGGCATTGACTTGAGCTTTATGGAGTTAGTGGTAGGTGTGTCTCTCAGCGTCTACGCAGCCAGCGATGATGCGTGGTGTGGGCCAGCCGATCTGGGAGCAATGTTTGTTGCCAAGTGAATTCTGTCTTAATAAGGCCACGGGGAGATGACTTGTGGTGCAGTGAGTTTGTGGTACCTGAAGAACTCAGCGTGTGAACCCTACTGTCCGCAGTGTAGATCGAAGGCAGTACTGGACACAAACATTGCGGAATGCTTTGTGTCACATACTTAAACAAAATCTGAGGACACAGTACAATTGTCTCTGCTTTAAATAAATAGAGACTGAATTCAATGTTGTCTGTAGTGCTGAAGCGCTCCTGGTATCAAGTGGTAAGCTCTGTTGATCGCAGTGTACATTTGAAGGCAGTACTCCGTACAGACATTGAGGAATGTTTTTTGTTGCATCCTTTAACAAAATTGTCTCTGCCTTACATAAATCAAGGCTAACTTCAATGCTGTCCGTAGTGTCGATCGAAAGCTGAATTCAAGTTGTGAACTCTGTTGTCTTCAGTGTCGATTGAAGGCAGTAGTCGTTACAAACATAAGTCTGCAGTGCTGTGGCGCTGAGTTGGCAATCAGCCTGTATCGAGGAAGCACGTGCTCATGGCAGCAGCCATCTGGCAGGGTAAGGACCTTCTCTGTGGCAGAGTCTTTTCTCTTAGCAGAAGTGAACCACGCCCAAGGCGTAGGCTAATTAGTTATACTCTTACGCAGTGTCTGAGACAATATGGTTGCGTCCACTGTGCAGTGCACTACACCTATCAGTAGTATATCTACACACAGAAAAGTTTTTGGTTTGTATAGTGAGTTGTGTATTACTACGAAAGGATTGTTCCAACACTGGCCCTAATATTCACATACTGGTATACATCCTACTGTCAATCTGACCTTGGTGACATATATCAATCAAAATTTATTTTATAATTTTTTTATTTTCAATTTTCTTCCTTATTTTATGTTAATCATTATTTTTTAATTTATAGAAAGACATTTCATCACATATTCAATATAATAAACATTTTCAAAATTCACGGTAAATACAGAAGGTAATAAATATGTACAAAGCAATAAGACGAAAAACTTCAAAAAAGACACCACCTGATCTCATACACACAATCTCAGACTACTACCACATTCACACCCATACTTCATTCAAACCACACCATCAAGGGAAAAAAGGAAAACTGAGTCTTAGTTGGCAGAATCTTCACGCCAACTTGAAGGTCTCAAAAACCAGCATGAGACCCCGCACCAGGTCGACGCGCGTTTCGGCGGCTCAAGGCCACCTTCCTCAGGACCTCTTTTGTACAATCTAATCCAAGATCAGGGGACCTACAGTATGTACATAAAAAAGAAAAGATGTGCTGTCACCATATGATCTCTCATAGAGTTGAGAGAAACAAACTCAATCTACAATTTAAGAAAAACGTTGCTCAGATTAACATAGAAGCTCTACACATGACCACAATTTATCGACAAGTGCCTAAGGTAAAGTTATGAACCATACATGAGGGATACACAAAATGTTATGATGGAACATAGGCCTACTTACGGTTAAAAGCAGTTTACTATTCCTAGTCCATAATTCATGTTCTCATGAAAGACAATCAAGTTGAATAATAAATCGTGAAGACACCTTAGAGACAAAAAGAGAGATGCCCCACTCTAAGTATTCATTTAATCACGTGAGTGCAAGCAAATAACCCCTGCTCTTCTGTTTAGAACCTATTCTTACCAAATCTAGAGACAGTGAGGGGCCAGATCTTAGCGTTGATTAAATCCTTTATAATAATGTATGTCTGGTCTTCCACAGGGCAATGAAGCTAAAACCAAAAAGATACGCCAGTATTTAGGATTATATAGTTTTCTGAAGGCGTTTTACTGTCATATCTAACCTAGTAACATTTGATAAAAGACACACCTTTTAAACAAGCGATAACTTTCTTTGTTCCAGGTTCGAAAAAATGCTCCAAAGTGTATTCACTCGGTGGAGGCGGAAATAGTTTGCTCCCCCCGTCGGAAATCTGCAGCGTAAGAACACAAATTGTATCAATTACGACGAGGCAACGTAAAGTCACGAACGAGATACGCATTGAACGTTTTAAAAAACGTGAATAAGTGCAGAAGAAAAGTGTAGTTCTATTTCTCCGATCTTATGCCCCACAGCAATGCTGCTTACCATGAAATCGTCTGTCGTCCAGATACATGCTCTCCTCTGCCTGATGTCATCATTACAAACGCCACTATGGGCTAGATCTCAAACTTTTAAGCCCTACACGGAAGCGTGACTTAACGCTATACTACCCAGTCGCCCGACGCGATCTCGAGCGTGTGGGGAAGCTAAAAATAGATAAGGGACTACCGTATGTCTCTATTTCATCGCACAAATATCAGCGAACACGATCCAGAAAGCAAACAATAAATACAGAGTACATGGTCCTTGTAAAAACTACAGGATACTACACGAACATCATTAATTCCCCTAATGCCCGCTAATCAAAAGCCCTGATTTTAATAGAAAAGGGGAAAGTCACAAGTTGCTAATGATTAAATGTAGCTATTTCTACCCGGATTTGCGAGTCAAATGCATACTCCAATGAGAGGGGTATATTTTGGATACACTCGTATAATAACTCGTGTCCAGAAAAACTTATTAAGCAAATGAGCCAATCTAACTTTAAGTAGTGCACAACAATACTAACGGTGTCAATCATATTCACATAACTCAAAAAAGCCAAAAAGGCTCAGACAAGTTCTAATTACAGATATTCGCTATGTATAAAAAAGAAAAGACATCTATTTTGTAACGTACCAAGATATCTCCTCATTAAGGCCGCGTTTAACACTGTCAAGATGGTAAATCCAGAAGGTTTCGCGTTTTTTCCGAATACTTTCAGTTGATTGGCCCGGTCTTGGTAGCACCTTTTCCAAGATAGACCACTTAATGTCTTGCTAATTGTGATTCCTATCTAGGCAATGTTGAACCAAGGGTGCCATCAGTTTTTTGGTTCTGATGGCCGACTTGTGTTCACTGAAACGGAGACTGAATTCGCGGCCTGTCTCTCCTACGTAGGCCAAACCACAACTACAGAACAGGATATAAATGATATTACTGCTACGACAGTTAGTCAATTGACGTAGATTGATTTCCTAATCATTACATTTGATGACATCCGATATGATAGCTGAGTCACAGGCGTGGCAAGAGCCACATCTGTGGTTACCCAAGACTGCAGGAAGGGCCGTGATGGAACGTAAGCCATCTGAGGGAGAGATTTTTACCTGACGGGTATGCACTAGCATATACCTGAGGTTCTTGGTCCTTCTATACGCTATCAGGGGTAATGATAGAGGAGGAGCATTTTCATCAGAATTCAGGATTCTCCAGTTTTTATTGATGATGTTCCTAATTTTGAAATTCAAAGTGGAATGATTTATCACACATGTGATCCGATTCTGGTTTGAACGCCTCGACCCCTGAAGTAACGCCGTTCTATCATAGTATTTTGCTCTCTTATAGGCATGCCGAACGAGGCGATGGGGATAACCCCTCTTGAGAAGCCTATCCTTAAGTGCATCTCCATGTTTGTGGAAAGCACTCATCTCAGTACAATTACGACATTCGTAAGAATTCCCCAAAGGGGATGGACTCCCTTTGGCAGTTGGGGTGGTAACTGTCGAACTTAAGAATAGTATTCTTAGCTGTGCTTTTCCTAAAGAGACTCACTTTCAAATAGCCCTCAATGCCTTCAATGCTGATATCCAGAAAATCAACTTTATAGTTATTAAAATTCACTGTGAACTTTAAGTTGGTGTCACTGGCATTCAGCCAAAGAACAAATGCCTGCAACAAATCAACCGGACCATTCCAAATAAAAAAAATGCCGTCTATAAATCGATTCCAAGTAGAGACATTTTCAAAAAATGGGGCCAGTTCGTTATAAATGTTCTGTAGCTCCCACTCTCCCATGAAGGTATTTGCCACACTGGGAGCACACGAGGCCCCCATTGAGGTACCCTTGATTTGTTTGAAAAGGCGGCCATCACATTAAAAAAAGTTGTTCATGAGGACGACCTCCAAGCATTGTAAAATGAAGGCATCAGGTCGATCCTCTGGGTATCTCTGTAATAGGGCTGATACCGCCTGTAACGCCCGACATTGAGGGATATTGGTGTGCAATGCCTCAATGTCGAGCGTCACAAGGATGTCTGTGTCTGGATTGAATGGTAAACCTTCTATCTTGGTAATTATATCACCGGTGTCACGGATATAGGAGTCATACTTATGTGTGAGAGGACACAGGAATCTATCAACATATTTTGATAGGGGCTCCGTACAAGACCCAATGGTGGATATTATGGGTCGCATAGGTGGATTTGTTTCTGATTTGTGTGTCTTAGGTAGTCCGTAAAGAGTAGAGATTACTGGGAAGGGTTTATTTAAAAAGACATATTCATCCTCACAGATCAGCCCATCTGTGAACGCCACTTGGGTTATTTCTTGAATATGTTTATTCAATCTTTCCAGTTCTCTGCGTTGTGCTGATCTGTAATGGTCTGTTACTGACAGCATCTCAGACATCTTTTCATCATAGATGTTCTTATCAAATAAAACAATCCTCCCACCTTTATCACATGGTTTAATAACCACGGAGGGATCTGTTTTCAATTTATTAAGAGATGCAATCTCTAATTTAGAGAGGTCAGACTGTGGTTTACAAGGATTCTTGATGACTCGTGCAATATCACGGAGGACACTCCGTTCAAAGATACGCACATCGGTGACCACCATGTCCAGCGTGGGAGTGAAAGTCGATGGCGGTTTGCACCTAGACAGATTATTCTCTACCTCATTTAGGGGTCGGTCTAAAAATAATTTGTTCAGTCTAACCTTCCTAAAAAAGGCAAATAGGTCCTCATGCAACTTAAACTTATTCAAGTGTACACTCGGAACAAATGATAGTCCCTTGCTCAACACCTCTAGGTCTTCAGGCTCAAGTGACATGGATGAAAGATTATAGATCGGTAAAGGGTCGGAAGGGGATTCCGATGTACCTTCTACCACCAATACTGGTGGTTGCGTGTCCTCACATACTGTTGTGGAGGTTGAGGGCTCATTTGTGCTTGAGCACCTTGGTCCTGCCACCGTACATTCCTTCCTCTGTATTGGCCCCGGGGTAAAAAACCCCTTCCATGAAATGGTCGTTGAGTGGACCTACCTCCAAATGGTCTTGGGTTATATTGGCCATTACTCATGTCCTGATAGTTGTCTCCATCTGATCCAGAGGAACCAGAGTCTGAAAAATTGGTGTACTTCCTACCTGAGTAACCATTAAAGTTTGGATTGTAATTACTTTGTGAACCCCCTTGATAATAACTGGGAGTGAGGTAAGGGTAAATCTTTTCTTTAGTAAACTATCTCACATCTTTTCGTAACTTTTCTGTCTTTTTATTCGTGAGATAAGTATCAAAATCTTTCATCTCTGTTTGAATTTTTTCAAGACAACTCTTGGCTTCATCCACAGCTGTGGATGTGTTGAGTTTAGCTTCTAGGTCGTTTATCTCCTGCAAAAGGGTAGATGCTATTTCCTTAGCTGTTTCTATAATCAACATCATCCAGTCCCTGGAGCAGCGGTTAGAAATAAGTGACCACCGCTCCAGGAACTTTCTGATGTCGACAAATAATGCAGGAGCATTACGAACTCTTAATCCTGAGGGGATTACCCCCACCTTCAGATACTCAAACATATAGTATGCATGGGATTCTATGCGTTTCAGTTTTTTCCGCATATTTAATAGGTTCTGCCAGTCACTAATATCTAATTGGTGGGTGGGGCGGGGACCACTATCTCCCGTAACTCTACCCATCAGAGAATTAAAGTCATCATCAGAAAACCCAAACGTTTGGAGGTGGTCCATAATCAAAGAAATCCAAATACACTATTTCTATACTATATAATTGATACTCGCGTATCCAGGAGTATTTATGCACAAAAAATCTAAAAGAACAAGAAATAGAGAAAGAGAAAACCAATTATTGAAGAAATCTCCTAAATATCATTTATATCCTGTTCTGTAGTTGTGGTTTGGCCTACGTAGGAGAGACAGGCCGCGAATTCCGTCTCCGTTTCAGTGAACACAAGTCAGCCATCAGAACCAAAAAACTGATGGCATCCTTGGTTCAACATTGCCTAGATAGGAATCACAATGAGCAAGACATTAAGTGGTCTATCTTGGAAAAGGTGCTACCAAGACGGGGCCAATCAACTGAAAGTATTCGGAAAAAACGTGAAACCTTCTGGATTTACCATCTTGACAGTGTTAAACGCGGCCTTAATGAGGAGATATCTTGGTACGTTACAAAATAGATGTCTTTTCTTTTTTTATACATAGCGAATATCTGTAATTCGAACTTGTCTGAGCCTTTTTGGCTTTTTTGAGCTATGTGAATATGATTGACACCGTTAGTATTGTTGTACACTACTTAAAGTTAGACTGGCTCATTTGCTTAATAAGTTTTTCTGGACACGAGTTATTATACGAGTGTATCCAAAATATACCCCTCTCATTGGAGTATGCATTTGACTCGCAAATCCGGGTAGAAATAGCTACATTTAATCATTAGCAACTTGTGACTTTCCCCTTTTCTATTAAAATCAGTGCTTTTGATTAGCGGGCATTAGGGGAATTAATGATGTTCGTGTAGTATCCTGTAGTTTTTACAAGGACCATGTACTCTGTATTTATTGTTTGCTTTCTGGATCGTGTTCGCGGATATTTGTGCGATGAAATAGAGACATACGGTAGTCCCTTATCTATTTTTAGCTTCCCCACACGCTCGAGATCGCGATGGGCGACTAGGTAGTATCGCGTTAAGACACGCTTCCGTCTAGGGCTTAAAAGTTTGAGATCTAGCCCATAGTGCCGTTTGTAATGATGACATCAGGCAGAGGAGAGCATGTATCTGGACGACTGACGATTTCATGGTAAGCAGCATTGCTGTGGGGCATAAGATCGGAGAAATAGAACTACACTTTTCTTCTGCACTTATTCACGTTTTTTAAAACGCTCAATGCGTATCTCGTTCGTGACTTTACGTTGCCTCGTCGTAATTGATACAATTTGTGTTCTTACGCTGCAGATTTCCGATGGGGGGAGCAAACTATTTCCGCCTCCACCGAGTGAATACACTTTGGAGCATTTTTTCGAACCTGGATCAAAGAAAGAAAGTTATCGCTTGTTTAAAAGGTGTGTCTTTTATCAAATGTTACTAGGTTAGATATGACAGTAAAACGCCTTCAGAAAACTATATAATCCTAAATACTGGCGTATCTTTTTGGTTTTAGCTTCATTGCTCTGTGGAAGACCAGACATACATTATTATAAAGGATTTAATCAACGCTAAGATCTGGCCCCTCACTGTCTCTAGATTTGGTAAGAATAGGTTCTAAACAGAAGAGCGGGGGTTATTTGCTTGCACTCACGTGATTAAATGAATACTTAGAGTGGGGCATCTCTCTTTTTGTCTCTAAGGTGTCTTCACGATTTATTATTCAACTTGATTGTCTTTCATGAGAACATGAATTATGGACTAGGAATAGTAAACTGCTTTTAACCGTAAGTAGGCCTATGTTCCATCATAACATTTTGTTTCCATGCCCTCTGGTATAAATACATAGAAAAGGAAAATCCTTTTTTCCTTTTTTTCTGCTTTTCTTTTTAGTCCTTAGATAGATGTAACTAGCAATAACATCGCCTATTTGATTAGCAGAATATTAGGTGCTTCTAGGATTAATCATCATATTCCTCATGTATGGTTCATAACTTTACCTTAGGCACTTGTCGATAAATTGTGGTCATGTGTAGAGCTTCAATGTTAATCTGAGCAACGTTTTTCTTAAATTGTAGATTGAGTTTGTTTCTCTCAACTCTATGAGAGATTATATGGTGACAGCATATCTTTTCTTTTTTATGTACATACTGTAGGTCCCCTGATCTTGGATTAGATTGTACAAAAGAGGTCCTGAGGAAGGTGGCCTTGAGCCGCCGGAACGCGCGTCGACCTGGTGCGGGGTTCATGCTGGTTTTTGAGACCTTCAAGTTGGCGTGAAGATTCTGCCAACTAAGACTCAGTTTTCCTTTTTTCCCTTGATGGTGTGGTTTGAATGAAGTATGGGTGTGAATGTGGTAGTATTCTGAGATTGTGTGTATGAGATCAGGTGGTGTCTTTTTTGAAGTTTTTCGTGTTATTGCTTTGTACATATTTATTACCTTCTGTATTTACCGTGAATTTTGAAAATGTTTATTATATTGAATATGTGATGAAATGTCTTTCTATAAATGAAAGAATAATGAATAACATAAAATAATGAATACATTGAAAATAAAAAAATGATAAAATACATTTTGATTGATATATGTCTGTCACCAAGATCAGATTGACAGTAGGATGTATACCAGTATGTGAATATTAGGGCCAGTGTTGGAACAATCCTTTCGTAGTAATTTATTTTTTTCCCCTCTCTTCCTTGGCCATATTTAACTTTTTGAGGGGGTCCCATTATATTTGCTATTAGTGAGTTGTGTATAGCATATCCTCATCATCAGTGATGTCATCAGTGATGTCACTGACCATGTCATGAATTATGTAATATGTGACATCATCACCAGTGGATTGCGGGCGCGAGAGTTACAGTTAGTAGAACTAACTATAACGGAGGAATTTCAATGGTTTTGTATGAGTGAAATGTCCAGCTAACTATAACACCCCTGAAATCTATGTTTTTTTCAATGAATTTGTAAGGTCTTTTAAATGATAATTCCTAGCTATAACCTGCTTGAAACCTATGGTTATTTCAGTGACACACACACACACACATACACACACACACACACACACACACACACACACCACACCACACCACACCACACCACACACACCACACCACACACACCACACACACACCACACACACACACACCACACACACACCACACACACACCACACACACACCACACACACACCACACACCACACCACACACCACACACAAACCACACACCACACACAAACCACACACACCACACACACACCACACACACCACACCACCCCCCCCCCCAAAAGATCAAATCCCATGGTTTGACAGAGATTAGCTTGAAACATGAGTTATTTCCCTTAGGAGTAATGTCTCCAAGTAGGCACCTTCTTAGGATATCAAACCAGTTCAATAGACTTCGTAGAGAACTTTTCAATATGCTGTATTTTATTTTTAGATGTTTTTCCTACTATTATTTTCATAGTACATTATATTTTTATCTTATTCCACATTGTTCTGCCCAATGCATTTTGGGCAAGAGCCCTTCTTCAGGGGCCTTTACTTCTGAAAGCATGAAAGTATAACATTTTTAAGCACACAACTCAGACAAAACTTAAAGAATGTCAAAGTGACACAATATAAAAGGTGAACAGACGAGCAGTCAAACAATATCTACTTCAGGCAACCTAATTCCTGCTGTTAGAATGTCCAAATATATCAAATGTAGAAGTACAAAGTGCACTCGACGTTCTTACAATATATTCCTGTGCAGGTCAAAAAAGTGCCGTGAATGTGTGTGCAGTGGGTAAAAACAATAAGGAAACCTGGAAATATTTGAAAAAATGTGCGTGCACACGCAGCGAAATGGCTTGGATAAAGACCAGTTAAGAATATGGTAATGTGTCAAGATTTGTGAACACAACATGTAACACTAAGATCGGCCGGTGCACACAAAGTAAAATAGTGAAAAAGTGACCCGGGTGAAAATTCGTTTCAACAAAGTAATCTAACCTGTAGCCAGCGATACGATAATATCCGTCGGGTATATCGCCTTCACTATGGTGAAGTACAAAGTTGTAAAGTAACGGAATACCTGCATTAAAGAAAAAACACAGCGTTTGTTAAGCATTGCATAAGTATGAAAAACATCTAGAAATAAAATACAGCACATTGAAAAGTTCTCTATGAAATTTATTGAACTGGTATGATATTATAAGAAGGTGTGCCTACTTGGAGACGTTACTCCTAAGGGAAATAACGCATATTTCAAGATTGTCTATCACCCTCATGCCCAGGAGGGTTAACCAACTCGGCACCCACCACCTAGCGGTATCTTGTATAAGATTTGCCCACCGGAGTGCGATATCCATATCCAGTTGGATCACATTACTTGACAGAGATTAGGTCGTGCTGTGTGGGTATCCGGGTTTTACCCCCAAGGTCGGGCCATCATTTCATGCCAATCAGACAACTGAATTTCTGGTATACAACTACCCTCAGGGAGAGCCTTAAGTACCTTAGACATAAGAGGAGCTGTATACCCTCTTATGAGTCTGTAGGAGCAATATCCTCGAGGGAGAGGGGGGAAGATCCAGTGCAGCTGGACAATTTTTAACAGGTGTTAGTTTGTAGCTTGGAAAGTCATTGTGGCTCCAGCATAAGCAGAGGGCACATATTCAAATAGTTCCACACCAATACTTCATACAGCATGGGTGAGCATGCAGAACTCCCCCCTCAGTGGCACAAAAGCCCGCCCTTCCCCTGACACCCACCTTGTGAAACCTTCTGCAGTCCCCTACTCACATTTACCATTTGCTTAAAGCATGTGGTGGATGTGAACGTTGAAGTTCCAGAACCTGTATTTTTTGACTCAGTAATTCCTTTTCCAAATTGGTTATTTCTAGTTATTGGGGCTTTAACTTAAGGAGTGGTGATAATACCTGAAAACAAGATCACCGGCCCCAGTATCCGCAGCCTAAAATAACTTAAATCTCATAAAAACATCCTTAAGTTGCTTTAAGCGGTTTCCCGGACCACATTCCTGACTTCCCCTGCACTGGACTGGGGTGGGGCTACGTCCCCCAGTCAGCCGAGTGGCAGCTGGAGGCCAGAGGGTGACATCGCGCTCTAAAGCACTGCTCAGATCACACTGCGTGGGACACGCCTGAGGGTGCATCCAGGCAAAGACTGCCCAATACGGGCTGTCAGAGACCGGGCTGGGCCTACTCTCTTGGCCCTTTTTATTTGCCCCTGATTGCTGTTCAAGTGTTTTTCTGAAGCCACTGTTGACACCTGTAAGTCCAAATCTGCCCCATTGTTTTATTACCTAAAGATTATTGCAGTTCAAATCGCTATGGGAAAAAGGAAGGCAAACCTTGTGAACATTTCAGATACATAACACCTACCCCCACTATTGCTCGCTTCCTGGTAAGGGCAGGGAATCTTGTGTTAAATGAAATAAAACTAGCAGAGTGATGGCTCTCATTAACTGCAGAAGACCGCGCTATATCACAGTCATCGCTAACTAACATGCCTGCGTCGAATGTTGCAAAAAGCTCTACAATAGTTGTTGTTTCTACTAATAATACGAGTGTTTCAAATGGGTATGAAAGGCATCCTTGGTTGTCTTGAGTGCACTGGTTTTGGATCAACTGGAGACTCATGATATAACCCATGGCTCCAAGGCCTCCAAACCCAGGGCCTTTTTCCAAGTGCAGGAAAAAGACACCTAAGCAGAAGACGAATAAAACTAAGCAGGCTTTAGATGCCTCAAACCAGTTCTTCCCCCACCCCCGGACTGTTGATTTCTGGGGCGCTTTAAAAAGTTATTTTGGCTCTTTCCTTGAGGTTAAATCATTCCCTATTTGTGGCTGTCTCTCTTCGATTGAGGCAAACAAAAATCACATAGCTAAACTTGTAAAAGAGGGTTTTAATTACCCAGGTCTTGCTAAACATCATATTAGTGATGCACCCTCACAACAGACTTTGTGATTTTATCCACACATCTAAACCTGTTACACGTACATCTATCACCACTCGGGGAACGAGTAAGATCCTAATAATCATGTCAAGCCTGGAAACTGTAACAGAGCCTTTACTTTAGCTGCTCCATCACACCAGTTACACCAAAATGATAGGCCCCTAGCCCCTGTACAACATTCTGAAGGTTGGGGGGGAATAGTACCTTAAACCAAGTACATCTACCTGTGATTGATGTACCTCCCCCAACTTCCTGGCCATATGTTATGACCTTGGCAAATGTACCCCGGCTCTCTGTAGATACTGCTGAACCACAATGGTGTCTCAGGAATAAGGTCTTGTTTTGGCTAAAAAGTACTGTTCATTCACAGTGGGATCTAAGTAAAGGAATCGTATTGGTACAGAGAGTTGGTGGCATTGGAACCCTCCCTACCAATAAATTACTCGGGGGATACCGTTGTCCTGAATGTGTGCAACCAAAGCTTGCAGGAAACATTTTGTTCCACCAGTCGCCCCAAGGAATAACAGGCTCATTAGCACCAGGTACCCCTGTAACATACCCCAACCTATTTGTCTTACCACCCAGCAACAAGTGTATGCCCCTGTCTTGTATGAACAATCCACTCTTTGCAGGAAAGAAAATCCAGGAAACTTATGCGTTAGGCCCCGGGAGAAACAACCCTGAGCTTAAAATGCTTTCATATCAACATCTTAGAACATTCATTGCTTTGCCAAGTAACAGTGGCAGCAGCCAAAGCATATTCTATTTATCTTGGAACATTGCAGGGATCAGCTCAAAACTACAAAATGAAGACTGGTTGTCTTTTGTTGATAAATCTGATTTAATTTGTTGTCAGGAGACTTTGGGCCTTTGACTCTGTAGTTATTAACGGTTAAAAGTCTTATTCCATCAGTTGCTGGAAGAGGGAAAATGGGGCTTTGTTTACTATTGTGGCATGTGCTATCAGTATTCTGAAAGTTAAAATTTTAGCCTCTGGGTCCTGCATCAAAATTGTATATCTTTACTGGCCAAAAACAAAAGCTTAATATTCTTTTAATTCATTTTAATTTACATTTTTTCTCAACTCCCCCAGCAGGCATCATTGATAATTTGGGGGAACTAGTCATGGGATTTGCAAGTAAAGGGCAGGCCCGTTATTCAGTAATATGGGCAGGAATTTTAATATCTCCAAACGCCAGTTGGGCAACAAATATGTGGTTTTGTTAATGCCCAAGGTGAAGATACACAGGTCATTTTGCCCATTCAAACAAAAGGGAATCCCTAAATCAGATAATTTTATCCCACGATTTAACCTTCTCATTTGACTTTCAGGATAGTGGGAAATAAAACTTACCCACCTTCACAGAAAGTGGGGAAGGGCAGTTTTATAGATCTTGTCTTGTTATCTGGGAATGCAGAGCTGTATCTTGATGGCTGTGAGCTGTGATCATCATCACATAGCAATCATAATCCTGTGCTTTTTAAATTTAAAATGTTTCCTTCAGGGCACTCCACATGCTAAGATTATACCTCAAGTCAACTATTCAGCAAACATGGGGGTCCGTGTAAGGTGGGGCTCTCTTGACCCACAAACGTTTTTTGAAGATTTGATCACCAGAAACTTAAATGAGAATTTGGGCTGCCTTTTTCCAAAAGATGGCCCTGGAAAAATATTGGTCAGTTTTCGGGGAATTAGTAGAGCAGTCTTCTGATAGATACATCTGCCTTGTGGATTCCTCACCTTGTGAATATCCCCCTTGCGCCAGCAACGTTCGGAATTTTTCTTTGTAGCACGCCGGCGTGGACGACGTCACGGGAACGCGGCATCGCGCGCGACTCCGTCTGACGTCACTGACCCCTTATTAGGCCTACGTCGGCGTGATGACATCAGTTCCCTTTTTTCCGCGTCGTCGACGCTAACGGTTTCAGGGATCTTCTATTGTTACAGATAGAGACTTTGTTTCTTTTTGTTGTTACTGTTTCTGTTCTTCGTCGAGGATGTCGTCGAAGAAAACGGGATTTAAGCAGTGTGGCTCGTGTGCCAGAATGATGTCAATTACTGATCCACACGAGGATTGTTTATGGTATTTGAGATCGGATCACGATGTCAAGGGCTGTCGATCCTGTTCAAAAATGAATCCGAAGGCTCTGCGTGAAAGAGAAGCAAAACTTTTATTGGCCAAGATAAAAGGTAAAGAAGCCGATAGATCTTCGAGATCAAGATCAAGACACTCCAGATCGAGACCGAAGTCGAAATCGAAATCGCGATCGAGGTCGAGATCGAAGTCATCGAGGTCGGGATCGAGGTCGAGGGCCAGATCGGAGTCGGTTTCGAAATCGGCTTCTGGGCATGCTTCGGGTTCCTCGAAGAAAAGACAAGAGGAAGAAGCATAGTTCTCACCATCATTCAGGTTCTTCGGACTCTAAGAAGAGGTCTTCTTGAAAGCATCACAAGGACTTTGTGTCTCCATCTCCTGCTGATGCTACCACTCCGGTAAGATCTCGAGAGCATACACCGGTTCCGGTACTGGATCAGAATCCGGCTTTGGGTCAGTCTTCGGAGCATGAGGACGTCGTGGAGGTCCCTCAATCTCCGATTCCGGAGGATGAACTGGAAAACCTAAAGAACCAAGGGTAGCCGAATCCAGTTCAGCCTCCTGCAAACCCAATGGGTTCTTACCCTTCCTTTCCTGGTCCTGGTCAAGATCCATCGCATTTCCTAAATGCTATGTATGGAGTGTATGCAAGGGCATTGTACCCCACTGGAGCACCTGCGGGTCCTATGGGTCCTTTGTCTTTCAACTTGGGTGTCCCTCAAGCTTATGCACCTGCGCCTTTTCTACCCTTCATGCCGACTCCATGCCCTCCTTGGATCGGTTCAGCGCCGCCGAGGTCATCGACTCCGCGCACGGCTTCGCCGACTCCGGATCGACCTCGGAATTCAGATCGAGGCTCGACGCCGGTTCCTGTTTCTCTGACTCCAGCTCCTCGGTCGACGCCGGCCCCGACTCCGTCGGAGTCGTTACCGAATCCGTCGACGTCGGTCCGTATGGAATGGTCGAGGCGTAGAGCCTAGCGTCTACTTGAAGAAAAAGAGTATGTGGAATCTGAAATGGAGGAAGGTGAATCTCATGAGCATGATGATTATTTTGAGGATCTTCATTCTGCTAGCAGTCTTGAGCTTTCTCCGGAATGGGGTTTACCTGTGGTTTCGGATACACCCTCCAAGGATGTCGTTCCATATCATATGGTAATTAGGAAGGCTGCTGATTTGCTAAACTTAACTCTGCCAACAGTTGAGTTTAAGCCCAATATCCTCACGGAGGTCTTACATTCACCCTCTTCTATCGTTGAACCTACTCTTCCTTTTACCGAAGCTCTGACCGAACCAATTCTGGAGGTTTGGAAAAAGCCTTTGTCTGCACCTGCAGTGTCTAGATCGGTGGCGAGACGTTATAGGGTGGCTCCTGGAGATCCTGAGTTCTTGTCATCTCACCCTTCGCCAGAGAGTTTGGTGGTGCAGGCTGCTTGTGCAAATCGATCAGCTGGCTCCTTTCCTCAAGTTCCTGGAGATAAGGACTCCAAGAAGTTTAATCAGGCCGCTAAGAAAGTCTTCTCCTCTGGTAGCATGGCCTTAAAATCGACGAATGCTACTTGTTTGCTTGGCAGATATGTGCATCCCTTAATGGACTCAGTCAAACAATTATCTGCTAAACTTCCAGAAGAAGACAGAAAGAACTTTAATGAGGTTGTTTTGGACACTCAAGCTGCGGCCCGTCAAGTTATTCAGAGTGGCATGGACACTGCTGACTCCGTGGCTAGGATAATGGGTTCTTCGGTGGCTACCAGAAGAGCTGCTTGGTTAAAATCCTCTGAGTTTTCCTCTGATGTACAGGCTACTCTTTTGGATTTACCTTTCGACAGGGTTGGTCTCTTTGGAAAGAAAGCAGACACAGCTCTGGAGAGATTCAAAGATAGCCGGGCGACGGCAAGGTCTTTAGGTTTACAGTCGAGAGGTACAGCTGCCAGGAAGTTTAGAGGTTTTGGCAGATCTTCATTTCGTCCTTTCAGGCAAGGCCAGCAGCAACAGCAGAACCCTCTGTACAAGTCTTATAGAGGTAGACAGAAGGGTCGTGGACGTCAAGCCTCCTCCTCTACTTCCCTCTTCCAATACCCACCCCCCACCTGCAGCAGCAAAGCAGCCCTAGATCCGCCATTCCGGATCATGCGGGTCCGGTAGGGGGTCGGCTTACTCATTTTCTACGGGATTGGGAATCGGTTACATCAGATCTTTGGGTTCGCAATCTCGTAGAAAATGGGTATGCCCTTCCCTTTCGGGAATTTCCTCCCAATTACCCTCCTTGCCAAGGTTATTGTTCGGAGGACCACCTGCTCCTCCTGCAGGAAGAAGTCCTGGCACTGTTCAGAAAGGGTGCCATAGAGGTGGTTCCGGAGCAGGAGAGGGGTCAGGGATGCTACTCCCGGTATTTTCTGATCCCCAAGAAAGATGGCAGGCTTCGGCCGATCTTGGATCTCAGGATCTTGAACTTGTATCTGAAACAAGAAAAGTTCAAGATGCTCACTCTTGCGCAGGTTCTTCAAGCGCTGTTGGAAGAAGACTGGATGGTGTCGATCGACTTGCAGGATGCTTATTTTCACATCCCTATCCTGAAGTCGCACAGGAAGTATCTCCGTTTTACGGTGGGTTCGCAACACTACCAGTTTGCGGTCCTTCCGTTTGGACTTACTACTGCGCCTCGAGTCTTCACCAAGGTGATGGCAGTGGTGGCAGCACATCTCAGAAGATCGGGGATTCCTGTATTTCCGTATCTGGACGACTGGCTCATCAAAGCAGAGTCGCCAGGGAAGGTGCTCCTCCATTTGCAAGAGACAACTCAGTTGTTACACAGGTTGGGTTTTTCGATAAATGTACCCAAGTCTCACCTGGTGCCCTCCCAGCGCAACCTGTTCATAGGTGCGGTACTGGACACTACTGTATGTCGTGCATTCCCTCCACCTCAAAGGATTCGCGACATACAGGAAATGATTCCTTTATTTTTCAATGGAGCGGTTGTTCCAGTCCTGAAGGTCCTTCGCCTGCTCGGTCTGATGGCTTCTTGCATTCTGTTGGTCAACCATGCACGCTGGCACATGAGGGCACTCCAGTGGTGTCTCCGCAGGCAGTGGTATCAGCACAATGGAGATCTCAGGGAGTCTGTGAGGATCTCCAGAGAAACTGCGGCGGATCTGTCCTGGTGGAGTGTGGAAAGCAATCTTTCTCAGGGAAAGCCTTTCCAGCTGCCTCCATCGGTGGCCACAGTGATAACGGATGCATCCACTCTAGGGTGGGGTGCTCATCTGGGGGATCTGGAGGTCAAAGGTCTTTGGTCTCCAGAGGAAAGGTTGCTTCATATCAACCTTCTAGAGTTACGGGCGATACGTTTGGCGCTCAAGGCCTTCCTCCCTTCCCTTCGCGGTCAGTCAGTTCAGGTCCTGACGGACAACACGACCGCGATGTGGTACATAAACAAACAGGGAGGAGTAGGGTTGCAGTGTCTCTGCAGAGAGGCTCTGCGTCTCTGGTCCTGGGTTCAGGACCACCAGATTTGTCTGATGGCAAATCATCTGGCCGGAGTTCTGAACGTTCGGGCAGACATTCTCAGTCGGCAGTTCTCTGGCGACCACGAGTGGAGGCTTCACCCAGAGGTGGTTTGCAACATCTTTCAGATGTGGGGGACTCCTCGGGTGGACCTGTTCGCCACTCGCGAGAATGCTCACTGTCCGTCAATCTGCAGTCTCCAGTATCCGATGCAAGGAGCTTTGGGGGACGCGTTTCAGTTGAGTTGGGGAAATCAACTCCTTTACGCGTTTCCCCCCATACCCTTGATTCCTCGGGTTCTGAGGAAGATTCGCCAGGACCGGGCCCAAGTCATATTGGTCGCCCCGGATTGGCCAAGAAGGGTGTGGTACACGGACCTACTCCACCTCTCCTCTCACCCTCCGCTCCGTCTCCCTCTCAGGGCAGACCTCATCTCTCAGATGGAGGGGCAGGTTCTACACCCCCACCTCCAGACATTACACCTTCATGCCTGGAGATTGAACGGGGCAACCTGAACTCTTTTTCTCTCCCTCACGATGTGGTGGATGTCATTCTTTCGGCCAGGCGTGACTCCACCAAGTCCATCTATTCGTATAGATGGTCTAAATTTGTTGTTTGGTGTAGGGAGAAGGCTGTTGACCCCTTGAGGGCTCATCTGTCTGATATTTTGCAGTTTGCTCTCTCTTTGGCGCAGCAAGGTTTTGCTGTTGCCACAGTCAAAGGTTACCTTTCGGCGTTATCGGCTTTTCTCTGCTTGCCGTACCAGCCGTCTCTTTTTAAATCTCCAGTGGTTTTGAGGTTTCTGAAGGGCCTCACAAATAAGTTCCCTCCTTCTCCATTTATCGTGCCTCAGTGGGACTTGAATCTTGTCTTGACTTTCTTGATGGGTTCTCCCTTCGAACCCTTACACAAGTGTCCCATGAGGCTTTTGTCTTTCAAGACGGTCTTCTTGGTAGCAATCACCTCGGAAAGGAGAGTGAGTGAGCTTCAAGCTCTTAGTTCTAAGCCCCCATTCCTAACCATTCATGCTGAACGAATGGTTCTTAGGACCAGGGCTGCTTTTCTGCCTAAGGTGGTAACTCCCTTCCACCTACGACAGTCCATTACCCTTCCTACCTTCTATCCTCCCCCTCACCCTTCTAAGGAGGAAGAGAGACTACACCGTCTGGACCCTTAGTGGGCGGTGTCTTTTTATTTGGATAGGACTAAAGACTTCAATTGATGACCAGCTGTTTGTTGGTTTTGCTGGCTGTCGGAAGGGCAGATCGGTGCTCAAGCGCACACTTTCCAGCTGGATAATCCTGTGCATCAAGATTTGCTACTCTCTGGCGGGTAAGGACCCTCCTGAGGGTATAAGAGCTCATTCTACCAGGGCAAGGTCTGCTACTTCTGCATTGTCTAGAGGTGTACCTGTTGAGGACATTTGCAGAGCCGCGACTTGGGCCTCCCTCCACACTTTCGCGAAGCACTACTGCTTGGATACCGAGGTGAGGAGGGACGGCCACTTCGCGCGTTCTGTCCTCCAAGATTTCCTGGTGTAGCAGAGTGGACACCCTCCTCCGGGAGTGGGGACTGCTGTGGGACTCTATTCACAAGGTGAGGAATCCACAAGGCAGATGTATCTATCAGAAGAACAAGTTACTTACCTTCGGTAACGCTTTTTCTGGTAGATACAGTATCTGCCTGTGGATTCCTCACTGACCCACCCGCCTCCCCGTTGTCCACTCTGCTATACTTGAGTTTGTGTATATTTGTATGTATATTTGTATATATATTGGGTTTTTGATACCTTTGCTTCGCACTATGTGTGCTGTTCTGATTTGTATGTACTATGTACATTGTATATATGTATATTTGCTATCATTGGTCCGTCCGGGTGCCTCGAAGGCACGGAAAAAAGGGCGGAACTGATGTCATCACGCCGACGTAGGCCTAATAAGGGGTCGGTGACATCAGACAGAGTCGCGCGCGATGCCGCGTTCCTGTGACGTCGTCCACGCCGGCGTGCTACAAAGAAAAATTCCGAACGTTGCTGGCGCAAGGGGGATATTCACAAGGTGAGGAATCCACAGGCAGATACTGTATCTACCAGAAAAAGCGTTACCGAAGGTAAGTAACTTGTTCTTTAGTGGGCTCACCTCGAAAAAACCGTCCAAAGAGCGCAGTGGCCATTCATGGTTTAGTCATGAATGTTCCCTTTGCACTCAGTGTGCTGAATGCTGCCACAAATGTCATCCCTCGTACTGTCCTGGAAATTAGAGAAGCCAGACTTAAGTATAAGCATGCATTACATCCAAGGAAAAAAATAATTAAGGCGCATGCCTGGGAAGTTCCAAGCACAGCAGCCCAGCTGAATGACTGTAAACTTTTAGTATATTGTCTTATTTTCCAGGATAATTTGTCCTCGGAGATAGATTGCCACATCACTGACCAAGACAGGGTAAATCATTAGTCTTTACTTTTTAACCTATATAAACTGGAAAGACAAGATACCAAGGCCAATAGTCTGGGTCTTTATACTGTAAATGGCACTTGGATAGCTGGTCTTATAGATATACCCTCTGTAATTGAAGCTATTTTGAATGTTGCAAATGGGAAGGTCCCAACGGGGTATCAATTGACCTAACATTGAGTTTTGGGCCCCATTGGTCCCCAATGTGCTGCGGGGTGGTGGTGAAGAGAGGCACAATCGCTTCATGGACATATTCCATAATAGTGCCAATTTTTAAAACGGGGAATAGAAATGTACCCTCATGTTATAGGCCAATAGCATTGATAGATTCAACAGCAAACATTTTAGGCCACATCGTTTTAATGCAATTGGAAACCTGGGCAGAGAGCAATTCCTCTTTTTTCTCTGTCCCATTTGGCTTTCAGCCAGGACTGGGGACTGTAGAATAAACCCTCAATCTCACACTTATTGTGACAAATTATGGCAAGACCAGGAGGGGGACCATGCATGCAGCTTTTATGGACCTCTCTTGTGCCTTTGACCTTGTCGACAGGGATTTGTTGTGGGACATGATGGAATCGACTCCCCATACTTGATCTTATCAAACGTTTGCACTGGGACACCACAACTAGAGTGAGACATACACTGACTAAGAACGGTTAGGAAAGGCTATATTTTATTCCCCTTATTTTTGCTCTTTTATATAAATTCTTTGTGTTCAGCGTTAAAATCATGCTGTAAAGACGTTCCCAGAATGGGTTCCTAGGTAGCCACCGTATTGCTGTACATAGACGATGCAGCTCTCTTAGCTCAGACAGCAAATGGCCTCCGGAATCTTTTCAATGGTTTTAATAATTTTATGCTCAGCCTTAGACTCAGGGTGAAGCAGCAAAAATCTTTTAGGTCATGTGGCCCCAAAAATAATAAGGACCTCATTAAGACTTTGGCGGTCCTATGGACCACTGTAGCAGCATGGCGGTGCGGGCACCGCTGTACCGGCGGTCCGACCACCCTATACGAGTTTAGTGATCGGATTGCCAAAGGACCACTGCAACTGCTGAGGATCCATGATCCCTCTGCTGTGTGAGGCCGAAATATGCTGGTGTTGCCACTGCAGCACTGCCATTCATATTACGAGTTTCCATGTAAAGGATGGTGGTGAGGAAACCAAGGGGACCCTATTCCATTCCATTTAAAAAGCGCACTGCTTCCAGCAACGGTGGTGTCCCGGCGCTAAACAGTGGAGAAAACCCAAAAGAGGACAGAGAAAGCAGGACGGATTAAGGCAGGTCAAACAGCCAAGTTTTCAAAGCTTTCTTAAACGCAAATTCCGACTCTACCTCACGAAGATGGTCTGGCATGGAATTCCATAGAGTAGCAGTTCTCACCGAGAAAGCTCGCCTGCCAACCCTAATCTTGGCAAAGCGGGGAATCCGCAGCAATTCCTTATAATTGGATCACAGGGTCCTAGTCTGGCTGTACTTCTGGAGTCTCAGCTTCAGGTATCCTGGGCCGCTGTCTCTAGAGGCTCCCTAGGGCAACAAAACTGCCTTAAACTCTATTCTCTTCCTAACTGGGAGCCAATGCAAGTTGTACAGATGACGGGAGATGTGATGAGGAAGTGGTTCGTTTCTAATGTGCTGGGCAGCGGCATTCTGGATGGTGTGCAGTTTTCTAATCAGGCTGGAAGGCGTAAGTACAAGCTGCTAGCATAGTCCAGCTGAGATGTAACAAGCAAGCGGACCACTGTTTCCCTGTAGTCCATTGGCAGAGATGAAGGAACCTCCACAGGGTTTTCAATTTCCAAAAACAAGAAGCGAAAACATGCCCAATCTGAACCTTGCACGACAGTTTAGAATCGAATTTAAAGCCTACGTTTTTGGCAGATGTGACAGGAACGGGAGGGGGATTAAGCTCCTCCGGCCAACAGAGATCGGCCCGTGGAGGAGAGGGTTGATTAAAAAACATAACCTCAGTTTTATCGGTGTTCAACTTCAGGCAACTGTCTGTCATCCATGAAGAAATATCCAACTCACATTGCCTAAATCTACCAAAAGTGCCCCCTGTGTGATCTTTAAAGGAGAACACCAACTGGGTGTCATCGGCATATGAAACCACTCGGACTCCACAATGCTCAAATACGGATGCCAAGGGGGCTAGATATACATTAAATAGAGTGGGGCTCAACTCCGAACCCTGTGGGACTCCACACACAAGATGGCTGGAAGAGGAAACATGGGGCAGAGGAACACTTGTTCTGCCCGGGTTGTAAGAAAGGGACGGAACCAGGCTAAAGGAGTTCTCCTAACTCCAAGCAGTGCCAGTCTTTCTAATAGAATCTGGTGTGATACCGTGTCAAATGCTGCAGACAAGTCCAACAGCACTAACATGCCACTAGCGCCCTGGTCTAAGGATTCCCGTATCGTTTTTGCCACTTTTAGTAGGGCGGTACAAAAGAGGCAGTCTCCATACTATCGCCTGCCCTAAAGCCTGATTGAGAGTCATGGAGGTGGCTATTAACCTCCAAGAAATCAGAAAACTGCCGCTGAACTTCCTTCGCTAAGATTTTTACGCGTGCTGGCAGAAGGGATATCAGCCTGAAATTCTTCAGTACTGCAGGGTCTACATCCTCTTTCTTAAGAATCGGCATGACATATGCCTGTTTCCATATTGACGGATAACAGCCCATTGACAAAGAAACAATCCAGATTAAATTTAGATGGGTATTGAACAAAGGGGCCAGCAATTTAAAAAAAAGCTCTGATGAAAACCAAGAAGCAGAAGGCTTATTCCTGGCCGATTTTGTAGTTTTAACTGGAGCAATTGTGTCAAGCGCTGAAATAACCAAGTCATTAAAAAGCGCAGCGTAAGTGCATGGGTCACCGATTAGTTTGGGTGGCGCGTTGTCAGGTCGGGACCCAAGGAGACTTTCCTCCAATTTCTCCTCACCTGGGACTATTATTCCCTCACGAACTAGACAAACTAAAAGGAATTAACCAGTGATCAGACCAGGTTAATGGCATAGGAACTTCAACTCTCAGTGCAGGATCGTTTGGAAAAAATAAGGTCCAGTGTATGACCGGCCAGATGTGTGGGTTCAGCAACCCGTTGGGTCAGGTTCAACCCCTTAAGCGTGTCGGCTATCTGTTATGCCAGGGAACAGTTGTCCTTGTCCATATGGACGTTAAAGTCGCAGAGAACCATAAAGTTCACATATCTCAGTGGAAGATTGGCAATGATATCAAAAACCTTCACCATGTGAATAGACATGGAGTCCTGGGGTCTGTAGACCTAAATTCCAGCAACGGTAAGCCTGGGGGAAATTTTAATGGAAAAAGACATGGCCTCAATCAACCCTAAGATCTCAAGTCTTTTACAAGAAATCTCCCAACCATTTCTAGAAATAATTGCAAGCCCCCGCCTATTATTAACTCGGTTAACTATGGAGATCTTAAAATCTTCTGGTATAGCCAAAAGTATATCAGGGTTAGAAGAGTCCCTTAACCTGGTCTCGGTCAGGAACCTAAGATCCCAAGAACCAGATTCAAGAGTGAGCCTGATATCATGTGCATGTTTAGGCAGGAATCTACAATTTACTAAACAAGCCTTGATGTTCAATATAGTATCTATAGTTCTTTGTTTAATCCCTCAAAACCCCCTATCGAAAAAGAGCATTGGCTACAGCAGAACTTCTGAGCGTGACCCTGCCCACTAAAATCAAAATATGACGGTTTGAGACCACTCACCCCCTTCAGGTCACATAGTTGCTTCCTGGACCAAGATACTCTGGCATGGCTGGCGCTGGTCGCGATCCAGATGCAGACCGGCGCAGACGGGCCTGCCTCAGGTGCGCCCAAAGCGCGCGTCCGCATCGCGAGCGCCATTAAGTAGGCAGTTCAAATAAGGTCACTTGGCAAACTAGACCGCTGACCAAGATGGCGCCTGGAGGTGTCCCACCACAGTAGTGAAAAAATGGCTGACCAAGATACTCTGGCGTGGCTGGCGCTGGTCGCGATCCGGAATGCGGAAGGGCACAGACGGGCTTGCCTCAGGCGCGCCCAATGCGCGTGTCCGCATTGCAAGCGCCATTAAGTAAGCAGTTAAAATAAGGTCACGTGGCAAACTAGACCGCTGACCAAGATGGCGCCTGGAGGTGTCCCATCCCAGTAGTGAAAAAATGGCTGCCAATACCACCACGTAAAGCCAGGCAGGGAGCACCCTGCAACATGCAGCAATGCCAAAAAAAACATGAGAATTCCAGCAAGGCAAGTAAGTAAATTACACCCAAAGATTTAAGTCAACAAAGTTCAATTTCAGAAAAAGTTTAAAAGCACATAAAAATGTGCTCAGCTAAGAACATTTAAAGCAATTAAAAACGCTGCAGTAAGCATAAAGTGTCAGGCAGTAGAGGCGTAAAGAAAGTAACGTCTGCCTCTGAACTTCACTGGGAACCTACAGGGCCCCCTATTGCTTTTGGGCCAGGGAATGCATGCAGGGGGCACGTGATGTGCCCTCTTGTATGCATGCACCCCCAGTTCCTACATGGCATGGTCTACACAGTCCATGCCGTGCAGGATTGTGATTTTGTTCCCCCATTGCTTTGCCTTTTTAAGGTTGAGGGATGAGCCTTAGAAAGGCACCGGCATGGGACAACCAAAGCACCGCCCACCAGACCAGGATTAAACTCCTAATCTGGTGAGTGGTGTGCAGATTGCTTTGGCGATCTTGGAACAAGGCACTGACATGGCAGCCTGCTGCGAGACCGCTAAAATCATAATCGGGCCCTAAGTCAAAAACATGTTTTATAGAAGGGAGACCCCTTGAGAAAATTAAGTGCTTACTTTTAATTATTTAGGCATATAATTGGATATTGTTAGGAGGGATGTATGACACTACAACGCATGCTTTTACCACGCATGCTGTTACAACGCAGTTTTTACAACGCATGCTGTTACAACGCATAGCGCTTTGGGGTGCTGGATAGTGAATAGTTTAATTTACTATTCCAACTCCAGTCCCCGTGGATAGTAGGGAAGGTGTTGGATAGTAAATTAAATCTATTCCCTATCCTAGAGCGCCCCCCAGTGCAATGCGTTGTAATGGTTTTTGTTGTAAAACCTGCGTTGTAATAGCACTGCATTGTAAAAGTTTCGTTGTAAAGAATGTTTCCCCGTTAGGAGCTGGGGCAAGATATTAACTAAAGTGCTAAAAAAAAAAATGGGTGCGGCTGGTGACGCAATGTTCAGATTTGCCCAAAGACTGGGCCAGAAGCCGATTTGGGAGATGCTTCAGCTATGTCAGTGGGCACCTATGGGGCTGTTGTATGGGGATATTGCTCCTCAGTACATTTTAGGTTGCCAAAACTGTTTCTTGTGCAGGCTACTAGCTGTTCCAAAATCTACTGCGAGTATCATTGCACAAATGGAATTGGGTTTCGGTTTTATTAAAGACCAAGTTAATATGGCCTGCTTCTTTTATGGCTAAAGAATTCTCCTAAGGCCCAACTTTCACAGCAGGTGATAGCCGATTGCGTAAATCTAGCTAATAAGACTGCTATCCAATGGCTGATTGATGTTAAAGCAAACACAAGGAAATGATGGACGGAGCTCTGAAACTTTTCAGACACTCACCCCCAGTCACAGATCTGGGTTGAATTCATCGTCGTTCTTTAGTTCAAGATTTAAGAAGCAGTTGGGTATGTCATCTGTGATCAAATGTATTAACATTTCCGTATCAACAGTAATGGAGCCCTGTTTTAGCTGGATAACTAAACCCGAACATAGATGTTATCTCACTAAATTGAGGCCTTTCTTATTGAATGCACTTGTTATGCCTTTCTGCCTATGTGATGGGGCCAATGCCCAATCTACTGAGCACTTTATATGTTTGCACCTTGTATGAATCCCTTCGACTACGTTTCTTGTGCCCAATTCTTTAAACAAAATGTACTTTGCATTTTATAGGGAGGGGCGAATTCATCTGCAAAATGTATTATCTGTTAAAATGTGTACAGATATCCTTAATTACGTCGTCACTGCAGTCAAATTAAGAAGAAACTATGCACTTTAACCTTGGGGAGACAATAAATATCCACTTGAGCATCATTCTCGTTAATTATAATTAATTTTCGATTTTATGTACTTTTAAACTGATGGGGTTGGCACAGGTTGGTAAATTACATGTTTTTAAGAAATTTTTACATAATCTAGTCTTCCTAGGTGTTTTTTGGTTCGTTGTGGTAATTATATAAATGTAGAATGGTTTTATCTTGTGCTTTTATGGTCGTATGTCATGGCCAAATAAAGATATGTGTTTGGTTGGTCCTTAAATCAGGTTTGGGACCACCAGTAGCGGAATGTTTGGTTCTAAGTTTGGTATAGTTGATTGGCTCAAACAGTGCATGCAAGGGTTTTATGATCAGGCAGCACAGGAATGAACAAACTCCTCGAAAGTTCAGAGTGCCACTGTCACTTTACGGTGAAATATCCCATTGCAGGACATTTGCTAGTCAGATACTTGGGGATCTGTTTCCACAATCACAGACCGCTGCAGACACAGGGGATGACGCACTGTAACACAAATGGCCTTTAAGAAGTGTATTGGCTGCTATACATTAGGTGGTGCTGTTTCGGTTCACTCTCTCTCGATGTCAACAATCTTCCCATTTGTACAGGGCAGCGATAAGCGCAATAGTGGCTACCAGACAGGATCTCGTTACAACCACTAGTTGCCACAAGATTCAGATCTGTTGTATCGCTAGTCAAGAGAGCTTCACTGATTCAGGCCCGTAACTTTTATCTTTGGAGTGTGTTGAATCTGACATGGAGGACAGAGCTATGCAACCTACTTTCCAGAAAACTCTAAACTAAATTATGGAGGCTGGCCCTTGATTAATCTACACATGTGCCGGTAGTAAGTGACGAATCGGGATCTGAGGCTTGCTGTATTAGGTTGGATTCTGACTTTCCTGCATCTCTAATTGAACTTTGCATTATTCTGAAGTCACGGATTCGACGTGTAGCACTACATAAAATGGTAAAATAAAAAATAAATATTAACAGTTAGTTTTGGTGCCTTGTGTACTTATTTGACCCCTCTAATTTAGATTCATTATGTTTTATTCAGATCAGTAATATTCAAAATATTTTCCAGGCTTGTTTTTACAAAATCATATTTGTTCTCTTTACTTTTTCGCAACATTTAGTTGTGTTCATTGATACATAGATCCTTTTTGAAATGCTAAATTCATCCTTTTATGTTGCATTGTCTGATGCATAATACATATCATGGTCGTATTTGTCACAGAACAGAACTGGGCCATGCGGTAACAGGCATTATGATATTAGTAATAATTTGTTACAAATTACAGCACGTCTTCAGGCGGAGAGAATACAAAACAGGAGAAGAAAAATCACACCAAAAAGAGTTCTGAGCAGATCTCTGCCAAGGCACTAAATCAGCAACAGATTCCATCTCTTAATGGGAAAGCACTCCAGGTGTTTGATGATAGCTCTTTAAGTGAAACATCTCAGAACGAACAAAGGTAGAGTTGCATTTTACTTCGTTGATTTTTTATCGCTAGTATGATTTTTTTCCTTATGAAACATGATTATATTGATTTGTAACACGTTAGGTGCTTTTATTGCACCAAATGCAGTGTTAGAAAACACATTTTTCACATGGGTCAGTGAAATAGGGAAAGTATTTCACTTATGACTGGAAAGTATCAATTTCGCCAGCAGAACAGCCCCGAAACTTATTGTCAGAGTCACTTTCGTCCTCTGACAATGGAGGGCCAAGTTACATGTGCATGGTTATCTAAATTATGCAGCAAGAAAAGGCAGAGTATGCGGCGTTATGCACCAACATTCTCCTGCAGTATTGTTTGTGGCTAAAACAACATTGTTAATGATATCTACAATTTGTCAACCCAATTTATGCGCAACCTTATGGGACAAGTGTAATACATCATAATTATGCGGTAGATTTGTAACCTTACAATCTGACTACATGATGGAGTATTGTTCTTTTCTTTTCAATGCAGACAAACGGGTGTAGTTCAGTATTTCAACTATTATTTTCAGTAAAATATATTTGTTTGAAAAATATATTTTTCAAGTGAACTTCCGCACGATTGACTTGTAACATAAAATATACATAACTGGTAACGTATGATATGGTCCTAAAGTGCCATCTTGGGGTTCTGATGACATTTACAAACTTCTGGGCCTTATGATGTCATAAGAACACTGCTCAGTCGTGGCTGGCATCAACGTGGGGAGGGCACACACCCCAATCTTCCCCATCCCAATTTACCCCGATCCACCCCACGCCAATCTTCCCCAATACAACCTAATTTACCCCACTCCAGTCCTCTCTAATATACCCCGCTCTACTCAAATCTTCACTCCACTCCAATCTACCCCACTCCACTCTACCAGACTCCAGTCTACCACAAACTACCCCACTCTGCTACACCCAAATCTACCCCAATCCAATCCACCCCATTCCACCCTAATCTACCAGTCTCCAATCTACCCCACTCCACTCCACCATACTCCATTCTTCATTTTACTCCACCCTAACCGACTTCAATCTACCCAACTGAATGCACTCAAATCTACCCCACCCCAATCTACTCTAGTCCAATTCACCCCACTCTCACCCAATCTTCCCCACTCCAGAGTACCTCATTCCACCCAGATATACCCCACTCCACTCTATCCACCTCCACCCCTGTTTACCCCAATGCACCCCAATATACTTTAATGCACACAACTCGAGCCCACTCATTCTACCTCGTTCCAATCTACCCCACTCACCCCAATTTATCCCACTCCAATCTACCCCACTAAGGCTGAATAAGTACTTATTAACATCATTCCAGTATACTGTGTACACGCTGCACAGAATGTTCTATATTTGAAATGAGATCAGATCCTACCTGCACCAGAATCTTGAGAAGATCCTAGTGAATCTGTGTGCTGCATTTGAAACTTTTGTCCCAGTGTATGCCTACCTTGTCTGCGTGACTCTTACATGCCTAAATTCCTTTCGTACTGACCAATTTCAACAGATGAAGATGATCACTTTATGGCCACACTTTCAGACTGCAGAGTTAAGCCTACTGGCGATTGTGTTTTCCTATATTTGATATCTACATGCTATTTCTTCTATTTTGAATTTCATCTGTACTTAGATGACACAGTACAAAGTAAAAAGTGGATGTGCATAACAATCAACCTGCATTCTCAGGCTCCAACACCTTTCACAATACTCCTCTCACCTTTGTGCTGACGACTTTCACCGTAGAACCACTGAGATGTAAACAGGGACACACACTGCAGTGCACGCAATGTTGTTGCTTTCTGTGGGAATTCCACTTCATTTACTATGATTTAATATCGCCCTGACCCTGTCAATATCCTGTGATGACCGGACCTTTCAAACAAGTCATCAAAATATTGGGCGCGGTAGATGTTTTCCACCTGCAATACCGCTTCTAATACAGGGCCCTTGCACATGGCTTGGAGAGCAATCGTCCAATGTCCTGCCAGCGCTCCTGCCCCGCCCAGAATGTCAGGCACTTAGCTGAGGGTGTGAGCCTCAGACACTGGGATAACACTGTACGCAGCAATTAGCAAGGCGTGCAGTCATTCCCGTTGTCACATGTGAATGAACCCGATCGTCACCCGACCAGCCATCACTGGTACCCTCCGACCGGTGTAGTGTTTGCTCATTGTGGCTGTGCGCCTCTTTACGGTAGGGTTTTGTGTTCGCCCATAATGTGGGCCATAAGTATAAGAAATAATGGTGTACCCCGTACTTGGAGACAGGAGTAGAGCAATTACCCTGGGACCACGCTCTTACTGGAGCACTAGCAGCTTCATGAAGCCTCAGTACTTCAATTGGGTCCGACCATTCCAGTCATCGCCCGGGGCCAGTCATGCTTAAAGCTGCAAAACTAGCAGAATAACCCATCCAAAAACCTCCAATCCTCCCTTCTCCGATGCAACATCGTGGGTAGCAGCAGCAGCAGGGTGTGTCTGGGCCAAGACTAGCTGTGATTGTTTGGGTCAACTTTACTGGCAGTGACTCTCGGTTACACTGCTGAAATACAAGACACTCAATGCCGGATGGAAACCGTCTCAGGCCACCAGGCAGTGTTTATAAACTGCAGATTCATGTGCTGACTCCACAGACAATCAGCATTTCTGAATTCTCTACAACGCTCTTGAATTGGCTGAGGGATCAAAAATGCTCCAGTAGTAGGTCACTTTAAACATTGAATCACTCTTACCCCCTGAACATGGGCAGTTGTTGGATTTTGACTCGGGTGACGTATAGTGAAATTTCATTCAAATGTTCTTCTTTAAAAGATCTATGAACGGTGCTAGACTGATGTTAGAGAAGGTTTGTGTAACAGACGTATGGTCACATTAACCAGCACAAACTACACCCTGAAGTGCTCCTTCTTAGTTTTGGGGAAATCCCTCAGCCAATAGTAGTCCATCAGGTTGGAGCGTTTCCCCCTATTATGCTGCTGTGTCATTACATTTCACCATGGTGGCTATGTAAGGTTAGGGAACACCGTTCTCCAGCCAGTAGACGGTCAACATAAATACTCCTTTGAAAGAAGTGCACAACTTCAGCTCAATCTAATTCTCTACTCAGGGCAACCATTTAGACGGTGGAGCCACAGACCCTCTCTCAATAGTGCTTCTTGAAGCTCTTGTTCTGGTGATCACATGGGGTCTGGCAACAAAAAACCTTGGTTCCACCTTTTGCAATGACTAAGGTTGACATGAACTAATTTTCATGATATGTTGGAGTCTTTTCTAAGGTTTTCTCTTTTGGTTCACTCCTCTCTCCTAGTTCAGCGCGATTACGTTTAGCTAAATTTTCTTGTAAAAAGTGCTAATTTGTAGACTGTAATTTTTTTTGTCTCCTCTTCAAAGCATGCCTACTCCTAAATGTGTAATTTGTGCAGGTGGTTGCTTTTGGTGATCACCAAAACTAACATTCGGAATCCAGAACTTATTTATAAATGGCGAGCTTTGCCCGAGAGTAAGAGAGAGTGCAGAACAGTGAGAAATAAAGGAAAGACAGGGAAACAAAGACAGTCAGAAGAACATGGGTATGAAAAAGCCAAGAGTGATGTAAAGGGACTTGAAGTGCAGGATGGGGGACAAACGAGGCCTGAGATGAAATAAAGACGAAGCGGTATTCTTTAAAATTGGCATGTTCCACAGTTGAAGGCAGACTCCTAAGTAAAAATGTGGCCCTCCGTACATATTCTTTTACAAATTAAGGACTGCTGGACTGTGCCAAAAAATGTTGTTTGTATTTTTTTATATATTGCTCCGAACCTAAGTTTTCAGATTTTTGGGAAGAGGAAATCTTAAAATTACATGCCTAATATTTTGAGAGTAAAGAACAGAAACAAATTAATCAGCAGATTGGGAAGGTGTTAGGTCGAATACTCCTGATTTACATTTTTCAATTTCAAGAGCAATGTTGATGCCAAAGCAGCCATTAGGATTTAAAGGGGTATCATTTTTGCACTTGCAGTAAAGTAAGGGACTGTGTCATAATTTGAACAAAAAGTCAACTTATTGGCTCGTATTTTTTTTTTATAGACTTAAAATATCTAAGGTGGCTTAATGTAGGCCTTCACATAATTGCTTACTCGTGCTGCACACCTGCCCAGTTTGTTCTGGAGGTTCATTGCAACCCCTGCAATGCTAGCCTTTTAAGTTTTGTAAAAAGAACGTTTTTGCACCACAGGAGATAGTTTATCTCATCTTGGGTTCATGGCATCCAGATATGGTTAAAAGGACCCAGTACAGGCTTTGTTATACCACAGTAGGGAAAGGCAGTCAGACTAGCTACCATTCTTGCTTCCCCATTCCTGGGACTGTCGTGTTGCATGGCCCTCTGAGTCCGAGTAGTTTCTTCAGGTGAAAAAGCAATCTTCCACAACAATTAGTTATCCAAACCACCATTTCACTGTTGATTTCTTGTATTTCCACCTATTGTCCTCATCATTTAATTTAATTTTCTAACCATTTTTTTCAGAGGGACTCTAAAAGGCATTAGCACACTTTGCATACAACAGTATTATTGTTATAGGTGACACATTCTGAAACTTTGAGCACATGAAGTAAAAGCAAATTAAATTTCTAAAATTTAGCAAATGGAAAATTGTAGTAGAGATACAATAGATAAATCTTAAGAGATCTAAATAAATTCAGAGGAAAATGAAAAAGATGTGTTCTAAGCAGTTTCCTGAAGGAAATGAGGTTTCCTTTAGCTTTGATGCAAACCTGGTAGTTACTATCAAGATGTTACCCCTTGTTGAATTAATGACTCCTCTCCAATTTCGCTTTAAAACGAAAAAATAATAATACTCGAAGCACATTATATGAACTTCTGCTGCTTCGTTCTGGTTTCATAGCACTATTTTTTGTAGCAGAAACTTCAAGGTAGCTGACCATTGAAGTCCACTACCTTGCTTCGGCCCTTTCTGTGGTGGATTCCCACTGTGGACCTATAATGATTGTCTCCGGCTTTGTCAGAGATGGGTACTGTGGTCAGTCTGAAAAATATAAGTTCTATGACTGGTAGGCCTCTGAGCCTTTTGCATGTATGTTTTTAGAAGCCAACATTAGCAGTGAAGAACACACAGCCTCAGGATACTAAAATAGTAATTCTAAGCCAGCCACTCTCTCCGTCACAGTGCCTACACACCCTGAATCAGCCACTCTGCGATCTCTCACTTTAGACATTCCTTTGTGCAATTCCTCATCCACTGCTATTTAACCCTGTTTCACCTGAGAAAGATCGGAATAAGCCGGGGGAGGTTTTTTCCAGAGGCAAAGAGGCTGAGTAAAGAGTGCCTCCCTTTTGCACTGAAGATAACAATGTAGTCCACCTTTTTTTTTTTAAATAACTACCCATATTATACATTAACTCTGCCAACCTGATGCAGAACTAAGAACCACATGCTGATGCTTGGCAGAACATTTTAAGTCCAGCTCTCTGTGATGAATAACATTAAGCATATAATGTGTATTTTTAAATTGCATATTCATCCTTGGGTTAGCTTGGCGCCGAATAACAGATGTTTATTTATACCTAAAGCAGTGACCATCAGACCAAACTATGACAGATGGCAGTAGCAGTTAGTGGGCCCTGATCAGTTTCTTATTTGATTGGCAGCATACCTGTGAGCACAGTTGACTCACTAAAATTCTTCATGTGAATATGGTAGGCATTATGATAGATACTAGTGACAGATTAAATATGATGCTCTTTGTGCCATCATGATTGATGCAGGCTCTTTAAATGGCTTTGCTGGTATCCATGTGCTATTTGTTTTAGGGGTTACTCAAGACCCTGCCTAATAGAGCCAAAGTTCTGTCCCCCTGTTTGACGTATGAGAGAAGCAAAAGATATTTGATGTGATGCTTACATTAATCTTAGTTGCAGGTAATTACTGAGAGCCTGAGTAGCGAACAGTAGATCTGATTAAAATGTTTCCATGCCATCCCGTCTTTGATGCCTGAGTTGCTCTAAGTAGTGTGTTTACACCTTTACGTGGATACCTTTCTTGCTTTGCCATATGGACACAAGCTGGATCTCAGTGACGAGACCCACAAGGCTGAAACTGTTCTGGGGAACTGTGCACCTCTTCAGAGGGGACAATCCTTAAGAATTCAGGCTGGATTGTCCATACTAGAGCAGCAGGACCAAGATGGTCTTTAACATAGTTGAGCAAATAAAAAATAGTACTGTTCAGATTGCTGTTTAGCCAATAATTACTTTTAGTTTTACAACGCTTTATCTAACACATTCTCAACTCTCTACATTTTTCAGCACTGCCATCAATGTACTGATGGTTATTATGTTTGTTTCTTTTCAGGTCACTTTCCAACCCAGGAAATAAAAAAGACAAGGTAATGTCATTCATTTGTTTTCCCTTTTCGTTAATTAGTGGGCACATTTGCGTACATTTTTTGCAGCTCCCCATACTCAAAAAAGTGATTTCAATTTTTCAGGCCACTAGACAAATTCATCTTGCTGATGATTTAGAAGACTCGACTCTGTCTTCTGACACTGCAACAGAGGATTGTGATTCACCCACTTCAGTTTACAGAAATGCCATGTTATTGATAGATCAACTTAGTGTAGAAGGACACGGTAAGAGTTATGTTTTTTTTAATTCTATTTTTCAATGTGTAAGCATTGTTGAAGGTTATTATGTCCTGCACTACAAAGGCATTCCCATATTGTAGACACAGTTGCTCATGAATATTTTACCCTGCAGATTTCCATCCTCAGATCTTTTCTGTGGCCCAGGTGGAAACTCCAGAAAACATTTTGGAAACTCCATTAAACATTTTCTTTACTTCTGATTGCTGAGTTTTACCAAACATGTTCTATCCTTTTATGATACCTGCAGTTTTACTTCAAGTGAAGGCTCTTGGTCAAACTTGTGCCACCAACAATCCTTAGAACTACTGTAGGTCTTCTGTACAATGCTAAGTGACCCATTAATTTATTTCCCCATTAGTCTGCATTTTCTTTGCAAAGGCAGTCATAATTGTATCCATTTACAGTATTCCCGATAAGGACTCCAAAAGCTACAGATTTTGTAACATAATAATCCTGCCTGCAAAGTACTCAAGCTATAGGATCAATACAGTTGCCCCACTTATTTGTGAATTATAACAAGTGGCAAATGGAAGAAATTGGATTATTATACTTAATACATATTTGCTCATATTATACAATATGTTGGTGGGAAGGGATCAGATTTGTTCATAAATATGCAAGGCCCCTCCCTGCAATAGGGCTACAATGATGTTGCCTCCAGGATGGACAGGGGCACCACCAATGTGTGTGGGTTGTGTTGCGGTGGGCTGCAGAGAGTGTAGCAGACCCCCAGAAGTTGCCCTCACAAGCTCATTCTCAGAAGTTGCCTTCACAAGCTCATTCTGCCTCTCCCAGTGGATTTAATCCCTGATGATCCACGGAGAGGTTTTCCTTCATCTCAAAGCACACTGGAGCTGGAGCTTTTGCTCTTGGGCTTTGGAGTGTTGGGAACCCATGTGGTTGGTCCTATGATTGAAGTGGCACTCTCTAAAGTCACGCCCACTGGAATTATGCGGGCACATGTTTTCATCATATTTCTGGATTTGCCAAATATTACATAATCTACTGCATAAACAGCAGAATTTAGCAACAATAAAATTTGTTTCTAGCTCAAACAGTTCAACGGTACTAAAAACGCAGCAACACTTGTTGCTGTGCAGTGGAAGCCCCCTTGCAGAAGGTAATGTTAATAGTGTTAACAGGTGTAGAAATGACAAAACAATGAAGTAATACTATTACAGAATGTTCCACATTCTGCTGCATAATTGTTTTTTTCTTGCTGCATAATTTACTTAAGCCTGAGGCTGCCACACAATTTGGCCCTCGCCTGCCTCATAATTCCAGTGGCCCTGATAAACTTTAAAGAAAGACTGACATATGTATTTGCTATATTGAAAATTTTACTGTTAACAGTATATGGTTTTACTGTTGGTGCTACCACAATTTACTTCAGTGGTGGGTACTAACATACATTGTGTGTTGTCGATGTCCTGCTTAACTTATTAGTGAATTATGACAAATGGAAGAAATTGGGTTATTATGCGAGGGAGCACATCCAACACCCCCAAATGCTCAAAACCTTTTTTTTTTCTTGTCTTTTGGGCAAGTTCATAACGTATTCATGCCTACTGAAATGCTATTTACTGGCCGATTAGAAAGGAAGAGTAAAATGCAGGTTTAGCTTCCAGGAACTTCAGTCAGGGCAAAGATAACTTTATAAAAGTCATCTTTCCTAAATATTTATAACAAATCCGACTTCACCAATGAATTGGGCTTGTAATAAATATTTCAGAAAGTAAAAAAATTGCATATATAGGTATTTTCTAGGCAAAGATAACATTTATTCCGGCTATTGTATCTCAATGCTTTCCTACGAAACAGCCAACCCTGCTGCTGTGAAAATAGCTTTTAGGGCTCATTCACTGTAGGCACATTAATATTAATGTTTTACATGTCCTATTTATTAATACCAATGGGTTAGCTTTATATCCAACCTACCTAACCAGAATGCGATCCATAATAACCCTTGTAATAGATATGTAACTCGGATACAAAAAAAAGAAACCCACATTAACCTTCCGTATGCAGTACAAAAACTGAAACGAACACGAAACAAACTGAGGAAAGAGCTGACAAAACTCCCGAATAAAGAAGATACAAAAGCTGAACTAAAGGACTTGAATCAAAAATTAAGGAAATTAATCTGGAACGAAAAAACCGCAGCTAATAACGAACGCTGGACCAGAATTTTTTATGCCAGTAATCAAGGAAACTCAAGGGAGTTTTGGAAGATGATAAATAATTTAACAAGACCTGATAAACCTATAGTTTCATCAGTACTGACTGAGACGGAATGGGTGAAATTTCTGAGGCACCACCTAAATTCGGAACCTACGGAAATTGGAACCAAAGATGAATATATATGGAAAGGCACTTTAAATCCTCAGCAAGATAATTATCTTGATATTACTAAAGAACAAATTGCCAAGCAAATAAAAAAACAGAAAGATGGAGCACCGGGCCCAAATGGTATTCCTTTTGCCCTGTATAAAGAGGACCCAGACACATGGGCAGAATATCTTGTTAGGGTTTTTAAAGAAGTAGTCCGGAAAGGGAGGATACCTGAAACCTGGAGAGGGTCCCTAATATCCCCGATCTATAAAAAGGGAGATTGGGCATTGCCTGGAAATTACCGATTAATAACCCTACAGGATACCGACGCAAAACTTTTTGCAGGGATCTTGCTAACAAAACTATCAGACTGGGCAAAGGACAACTGCATTCTTCCACCTAATCAAACTGGCTTTATAAAAGGTCTAGGAACAGCTACTAACATCTTAGCTCTATCAGTCCTAATCGACAAGGCAATTACAAAAAGGCAACCTCTGTACCTATGCTTTATCGACTTTAAATCAGCGTTTGATTGTGTGGACAGAGAACGTTTGTGGCAAAAACTATGCCTACAAGGGATTCCTCCTTTTTTACTTCACCTGATCCGTCTGCTACATACACATACTTGGGCTAGAGTACGTATCGGTAATGGTCAGTCACTAACTAGGGAAATACCTACATTAGGAGGCCTGAAGCAAGGGTGCGTATTGGCTCCTCTACTATTTAACCTGTTTTTAGCCGATCTGACTGAGGCCTTGAATGACACAAATGCTCACTCGCCTAAGCTTGCCGATAAAACCATATCAACTCTACTTTATGCAGATGATGTCATTCTTTTAAGTTACACAAAGGTGGGATTACGACGCTTAATAACTCGTACAATGGAATATGCCACAGAAAATAATATGGTAATAAATGAAACCAAATCTAAAGTTATGGTTATTACAAAAAATTCAAGACGGAAATATAAATCAAAATGGTTTCTGGGGAAGGAGAACTTGGAACAAGTTGAAACCTATAGATATTTGGGAGTCATATTTAATGACAACGGCAACTTTACCCCCCAAAAACTTGATATCACTAGGAAAGCAAATGCCCTAACAGCTGCATTTGGGATCATCAAAAAGTCAACGAGTAACCTAACCTATCAACCTCTCCTTAAGGTGATATCAGCTAAATTATTACCATCTCTAACTTATGGCAACGAGGCCCTAAATGGGAAAGATGCATTGATCATTAATAACGCTATTTCAAAAACTTTTAAATCCCTTTTCCGTCTTCCAAAAAATGCTTCACAAGCCCAGATCAGGCTGGAATTCGGTCTGAATAACCAGCTGATCGCACGAAAGGGTAATGCTATTAAATTATGGAACAGAGTAAAAAATGATAAGGAGAACTTAATTTCTCAGCTTTTATGGAAAGAAATTGAAGGAAACAATAAATCACCAGCCTGGAAATACCTGGACATGGCTCTGGAAGAATTTGAGGTTAGAGGAATTTGGACGTCTCCTATAACACAGGAATCGTTCAAAAAAGCTGTGAATAAAACAACTGATTACCTATCAATGATAAGTGACAAAGCTACCTTTGTCAAAAGGAAACATGCGTGGTCCATATTAAATGGCTATACGAAAAAGAGGCCACAACAATATTTGGACACGGTATGGTCGCTGAAAAGTAAACAGCTTTTCATCAAAGCACGATTTGGAGTATGGCCGGGTGAAGCCCACGCACCACCATGGAAAAAACTCGATAATAACAAAATATGCAGGTTGTGTAAATTTGGTGGGGAAAATATAATACATTTCTTATGCCTCTGTCCAGAACTGAGAAATGAAAGACTAACAATACTAAAAAGGTTATTCAATGAGAGAGGGATAAGGACATGTAGACAAGCTTTGATTCGATGCCTTTGCTCAGACGATCTATCCATTAACTCTGCCCTGACAAAATTTTTAACAATAGTATGGAAAAAATTGGAATAATATGCTATTTTGAAATTACAATGATCATATATTTTCCCTAGTTCTGAACATATGAATTTGCTTTTTAAGTAGTTTTTAAAGAATGTCCACAATTTTAAGATTTACTGTTATTCTAAAATGTAATTTTAATGATTTACTATTATTTTAATGGAGCAATTGTCTTTTTTGTAAAGATTTTCATTAATCAATCAATAAAACTTTACTGTACTAATACCATGCACGTTGCCTTATGGGCAATAAGGCCTACTTATAGGTAACTTATTAATATTTAAAAGGAATGTTTAAGCCCATCGAAAGATGGTTATTTTGGCAGGTCGGATTTGCAGTTTTAATACTGCCCAGCCAGACGACAGTGTTTGACCTGGAGACATGCTTTACAGTGCCACTGCAGTGGATAGCACAAGGAGCAATACAGTGCACAGGCAGCATTTAAATTATAGGCCTTGGATACACTTATTACCATATGCTTGGTTTTTATGAGTTAATGAAATGTGCCAATCGGGAGAAATACCAATTTTACCAAGTTGGAAAGAGGAGCACAAGCACTATACCAAAGAAATGTCAAGAAAATATCGGGTGACCCTGCAGCAAGGGCAGATTTCCAACAGCAGCTCTTTCTGATGTAATGACAGCCTGGCAAAACCAGTAGGCCTGCTTTATTGATAATGACATCCCTCTTATATTGTGATGCTGCATCTAGTATGAGAGGAGGATATTATGGTTTTACGGGTCAGGATCCACTATGGTTGTAGGGTTATATGCGAGAACCACCACATGTATTCTACCTCCCTGATTGCACTTATTTATAATTTAATCCGTAGTATATAGTAGTTTGTGTCTGTGTGTGCAATAAAAATACTTTTCCTTTTTATTAGAAAAAAACCGTAATGGACAATGATTTGCTGGGAATTGTTGTTGCGTATCAGTGAGCTGGGGTTACTAGCCCACACCACTTCAACTTCAGTAGGCCTTGGACTGCTCTGCTTCGCTACCCTGAGAGAGTCAAGTGTTATTTTGGGGTACTTGGTTCCTAGTAAAAATACAGTGGCAGAGGTATTACTTCTGTAGCACTCGCATCCTTCGCAACTAATAGCCACATTTCTTGAATCACCCACCTGTTTTCCAGTTTCGCAGAAGTAGGCACTCATAAGGGGGTTTCAATTGTTCATTTGAGGGGAACCCTCTGGGCATGCACAGATGTCGTGCTACTTAGTGGGAAAGAAGCAGGCTTAGGGTCCTGCAACATTGGCCTACCTGCTACAAGCAGTAACACACTGAGGGGCTCTTGCCTCTCACCTATGCCATGCTCGCATAGAGCATTCTGTGGTTGATCAGATTCTCCAAGTCAAATGCACTGAAGAGGCTTTGGAGGTTTTTCCTTCTTCTTCCATGTTACAGTACATAGGTGTTAGACCCGGGATCCCTGGTTGGCTGAGGTAGGTACCTTAGGCCAAATAGGGACCCGCATTTCCACGTCAGGGAAAGGAAGGTCACCTTCTGAGATAGCCCCCGCTCACCCCCTTGGTAGCTTGCCACGAGCAGCCAAGCTTATCTTCAAGGCCAATGTGTAAAGTATTTGCAAACACGCTCACAGCAACCCAATGATGACACCACAAACAACTCCACACGAGTTTCATAAAAACGAGTATACATTTTATATAAAAAGATATACGATAAGACCACACAATATAAATCCAACTCATGAGTAGGTGTAATATTTCTCCTGGCTGGTTGTTAGGGGATATTAATGAGCAAGTCTAAACATTCCAGTGTAATACTACTACCATGTTATGCAGTTCGTAATGCTAGAATCAGACACTTTGCAATGTAAAACTAATGCAATGCGTAACACAACAATCAGGCACTTTGCAATGTAGTTTGTTATGCAGGAATAATGCAATGCGTAATACACTAATCAGGTACTCGGTTATGCAGAAATGATGCAATGTGTAATACGACAATCAGGTACTCCGTTATGCAGAAATAAGATAATGCGTAATACACTCCGGCACAGATCACAGTGCGTTGGGCGGTCTCCCTGCCACTCCTTCTGACTCGCAGTCAGCCTCTGTCAACAGTTTCCCCTACACGGGTATGGTGTAACAAAAGGTGCAGCTACGCACTCCTGCCCCGGTACTGCCACTCTCTTGGCATTACGGGTTGTGATACGAGCCGAAGCAGAGGCTTGCGCTGCCGGAATGAGAGAGAGGCTGAGAGCATCTCCCTCTGAGCCCGCCCCCACCCCAGGAGTCGACACGCGTTACCTGGGGGGCGCAAACTCACTCTCCTCTCCTTATCCAGCGACTTGGGTCTCAGATGCAATCTTTGTGAATTGGCAACGGCGGGCTCGGGCCGGCGGCTCAGCTCCTCCGGGGCTGCCGGTCCGGGCCACTAATGCCACGAAGATCTCCGGCTGCCACAGGGCACACACACACAGCGTCGCTGAGACTCCCTTGAGCTTTGGGTGCACGATCACCGGGCACTACACACGAAGGCCTCAGGCTGCACGAAGAACATGCACACTGCGTCGCTGAGACTCACTTTAACTGCGGGTGCACATTAACAAGCCAATCATCACGATGGTCTCACGCTGCACAAAGCACCTGAGCACATAGTCGTTGAGACTCACTTGGACTCCGGGTGCACAATAACAAGGCAATCCTCACGAAGGTCTCACGCTGCACAAAGCACACACACACACAGCTTCGATGAGACTCACTTGGATTCCAAGTGTGCATGATAACAAGGCAAGCCTCATGAAGGTCTCACGCTGCAGAAAGCACACGCACACAGTGTCGATGAGACTCACTTGGATTCCGGTGCACACGATAACTCGACAATCCTTACAAAGGGTTCAGGCTGCAAAAAGCACACATACACAGCATCGCTGATCCTTGCTTGGGCTTCAGGTGCCCACGATCACAGGGCACTACTTACGAGGGTCTCAGGCGTCAACAAGAATGCACACACAGCGCCACTGAGACTCTCCTGGACATTTTTGTGTTCCTGAGCTTCCGCAACAATGGAGCGAGCTCACCTCGGGCCCTTAGGGATAAGTTACTTTAGGACACAGCACAGCAAAGTCCTTTCAAGCAGGGGGACACAGCACACAGCAAAGTCCCTTTAGCCTTTCCTTGGTTAAATCAGGAAACTGCAGGCCAGCCCCAGAACAAACAGCAAGAGTCAGTCCCTTCCTTAAGTCTCTTCAGTTGTTTCTTCCTTGGCAAAGGTTACTCATGTCCTCGAAGTAGCTCCAGTCTTGTTCAATCTTGATCAAGCCATTTCCCAAAGTTCAGGGGCTGCAGGTCACATAGTTATACCCCTCAATGGCTTTGAAATATTTTGCTCAGGGGGGCACTGACCCCTGTTCAAACCAGTTCTGGGTGCCTCCCTACCAGTGACACCTTCTTCCTTTGATTAGTGGGGGTCTGTATTCTCAATCACTCAGCAGGAGATGGGACAATTGTTTTATAGCAGAAACCCAGGCCTCTTCCCCCTCTCGGGCTACTCCTCCCCCTACACTCCAGATTCAGGTCAGCTTGTTGCTGTCTCACCTCCTCCCCTGGGTCAAGACATTCCCCAGATACTATCGCTTTCAAATCCAGACAGTCAATCCACAACTAGGCAGAGACGCACAGAACTGTTAGAGCTCAAAAACCCAGCCTCTTCTAAAAGAGTACTGAGAGGAAGGGGTCCCAGTGTATACAGGGAGCAATTAAATACAATTCAAGTGAGTTAATCAAGAACAAGTATTTAGATCCACAAAGGTTTATTCACAGTGGGATCCAGTATATTGAATATATAGTGCATAAAATACAATCAACTGTATTAAAAGTCATACAGTGCCCCAAGGAGGGAAAGGGGAAGTGATAGTGAGTAGGTAAGGGAAGTGATGGGATTAAGTGACAGTAAAATCAATCCTTCAACGACCTGTTTATGCTATAATAAGTGTAGCAACAACTGCCATCAAACATGGCGACATTATTTGGAAAGAGGCATACAACACAAGGTACAATGTATATACAGAATATTGGCGTGAGGTTGCCGCAATTGAGAAAACAGTCGATGTTTCGACCCTCTGAAGTTGCAGGATAGTTTAACCTTGCTGTGGGGTCTTCATCAGGACGAGGGGGTGGGGCAGAGGACCACAGGGTCAAAAGTCCGCCGTGTGGTCTTTATTAAGGATTGGAATACAGTGGAGCTGCATCGCTGGTAGCGTCCTGTTAGGTATCAGGATACGGTAAGTTCAGACATCGTAGGGAATAAATCAGTGGTTTGTTCGATAGGAATGAATCAGAGAGCTCCGTGCGAAGGCAGCCGATCAATGCCGCGTTACCTGGATTATGGAAGGAGTCATGGTAACCGGTCACGGAATCAATCAGTGGTTTGTTCGATGGGAATGAATCAGAGAGCTCCGTGCGAAGGCAGCCGATCAATGCCGCATTTCCTGGACCAGGAAATGCGGCATTGATCGGCTGCCTTCGCACGGAGCATGAATCAGAGAGCACGGAGCTCTCTGATTCATTCCCATCGAACAAACCACTGATTGATTCCGTGACCGGTTACCATGACTCCTTCCATAATCCAGGTAACGCGGCATTGATCGGCTGCCTTCGCACGGAGCTCTCTGATTCATTCCTATCAAACAAACCACTGATTTATTCCCTACGATGTCTGAACTTACCGTACCCTGATACCTAACAGGACGCTACCAGCGATGCAGCTCCACTGTATTCCAATCCTTAATAAAGACCACACGGCGGACTTTTGACCCTGTGGTCCTCTGCCCCACCCCCTCGTCCTGATGAAGACCCCACAGCAAGGTTAAACTATCCTGCAACTTCAGAGGGTCGAAACATCGACTGTTTTCTCAATTGCGGCAACCTCACGCCAATATTCTGTATATACATTGTACCTTGTGTTGTATGCCTCTTTCCAAATAATGTCGCCATGTTTGATGGCAGTTGTTGCTACACTTATTATAGCATAAACAGGTCGTTGAAGGATTGATTTTACTGTCACTTAATCCCATCACTTTCCTTACCTACTCACTATCACTCCCCCTTTCCCTCCTTGGGGCACTGTATGACTTTTAATACAGTTGATTGTATTTTATGCACTATATATTCAATATACTGGATCCCACTGTGAATAAACCTTTGTGGATCTAAATACTTGTTCTTGATTAACTCACTTGAATTGTATTTAATTGCTCCCTGTATACACTGGGACCCCTTCCTCTCAGTACATATTGAACCCAGGTCCCAGTGACGTTGTCTGGGTAAAACCCCCCTTCTATATACTTCTTCTAAAAGAGTGGCTTAAAAACACACAATGCAAAAAACATCTTCATAGAAGGATGTGTTATTACATGGTGAGTTCAAGCATACTAAACTTCACCTCTCACTTTAGGCCTTAGGGAAGATAGGCTGGAAAACATAATACACAGTCTCCCCATTATGTACTGTGGGCAAGAAGGCCTTTCAACAGTGAAAAACGAAATGGAGATTATTTCACTGTCAGGACATGGTACACACCTCAGTATATGTCCTACCTTTCACATACACTGCACCATGCCCAGGGGGTACCCTGGACCTATCTTAGGGGTGTCTGATGAGCATAGAAAGGGAAGGTTAAGGTCTGGCAAGTGAGTGCACTTGTCAAAACAACAGGGCAGTTTAACAAACTGCGTGCAGGCACTAAATGGCAGGCCTGAGCTCCCTTTTTAAAGCTACTAGTGTGGGTGGCACAATTAGTGCTGCTGGCCCACTAGTAGCATTTGCATTACCAGCCCTGGCACATGTAGTGCACTTTACTAGGGGCTTTACTAGTAAGGCAAACATACCAATCATGGACAACCAATTACCATTACACTTTATACAGGGAGCACTTGCACTTTGACACTGTTTAGCAGTGGCTAAGTGTCCAAAGCCTAAACGTTGGCAAAACCTTGTCAGAAAAAAGGTAGAGTGGGAAAGCAAAAATGTTTAGGGAACTTTAACTAAAAAGGGCCAAGTCCTACAATAGGTAATGGTGTTATCTTAGACCAGTGCTTCTGAAAGGCCATTTCCTATCAAAAAGTGCCTTAGGGTCACGATTATGGTTTTCACTACTAAATCCTTTTCAAATTTGAATCCAAAACTGCATTAGAACTGTGTTCGTGGGTCAGCTAATAACATAAGGTGATGAATGAAGAGCATAACAAGCGTAACAAACTCAAAAAGTAGGTCTGTGCTGCCTGGCGTTGAAGCACAATTCCAAGTCCTGTGAAGACTGCACCCAGATAAATCTGAACACCATAAAAAACCAGGAGGCTATCTCTGTCGCGAAACATTGGAAGAATCCACATCATGACTAGTCGAAGACAAAAGAAAGCCCCCATTCACACTCCTGATGTCGTTCCCACTGCAGATTCTCATCACAGTTGGTTTGAAGTCTTTGAGTAAGTCCAAGATAAAGCATAAGAAATCAAAGTAGGGATTTCCCCCTTCTCACCACCCTCGGACTCTGTAGAGAGTGTGAGGGCATCACAGTGCCCCCTGGTGTTGTATCCCCATCCCCAACTCCATCTGAGCTGATGCCGAGTCTAGTTCAGATGTACACTGAATTTTCAGGTCCGTCTCTGACATCTCAGCAAGTGAAGGCCTTTAGTAAAATCATGATGTTCACTTTTAGCACTTTCCAGGTCCCCTCTGGCTTCTTTTCAGGCCACAAGAATAAACTGGTGCTTTCATTTGGACTTTAGCAGATGTGTCCGCCCTCAGTGCTGTCTGCGCTCCTTAAACCTGCTTCAGGTTCATCAACAGTTCATGTGCCAAATTAAGTTCTGGCGCCATTCACTTCACCAAATTACTTTCTATCAATACCTGTGCAAATGCCGCTGATGCCAGGGAATGGTTTACAGAATCCACTAGTACCTCGACTGAGTCTGTACCCGGCTCTCACAGGTTTGGTCACGCCTTAGCGTGCGCCGCCCACCTGGGGTGATTATTGTTTGGTCCTGACAAATGCTGAGCGCAATGAGCATCTAACAGTAGAAACATGTTGACCACCATAGTTGTATAGGACACATGGGTTCAAATTAACTTAACCTCTGTTTGTCCGCTTCACATGTTTTTATTTGGAGACTGGTTGTCCCTTTATTAAAGTAGGTATGGGGAACAGCCGTCTTTCTTTTAACTTCACATTCACTTCACTTCTCGGGGCACTAATTCACTGGCCCTTTTAAAAAGAACCCAATAATGAAGCAAGTTACCAAACGTGTTGGTGACTGAGGGTTCTTTTAGCAGCTCTATATATATATCTTTATATATATATTTTCACCTATCACACCTTTCCTGGGCTATACGGTTTTAACTATTTTTGACTAGCTCTTTTATAGGTTGCATCGTCTAATATATCACTTTTTTGCACCATTTTGTTGCTCTTTTGTTGTTATATAGGCATCTTTAATGGACATGCCATTCGGTGTCTCTCACCTTTATAGCACCAAAACTGATTCAGCCTGGAATGATTTAAGGAAAGCAGCACCACAGAACGTTCATTGTGTGTGTCTGCCCTGCCAGGCAATTCCATCAACAGTTTAACCCCCTGTGGGAAAGCAGGATCTGCTTTCATGTTTACCCCAACTTTTTGCTGGTTTTATTTTGTTTTATGACTATTCTGACTGGGATCCTGCTAATCAGGACCCCAGTCACTGTGCTTTCTCCCTAAATTTGATAGTGGTAAGTACTTTGGTACCTTTCCAATTGGCTACTAGCCTACCCATGTAAGTCCCTAGTATATAAGGTACCCAGGGCATAGGTACCCCAGAGGTCTCCCATGGGCTGCAGCATGTATTATGCCACCCATGAGAGACCATTGAAACTGTGACTACAGGCCTGCCATTCCAGCCTGTGTAAGTTGGTGCTAGCATAACTTACAACAGATATACGTTTCCTTATATCTGAGGTCATTGCAATTCAAACCTATAGGCTACCCCTAAGGCAGGCCTTTCAATCCTGAAGGCAGGGTGCTAGGTTATAAGTGTGAGGGCACCCCCTACAAACCCCGGAGCCGACTCTCTAGGCTTTCTAAGTGCGGTCTTGATACATAGAGTGGCCGTGGTCGTTACTCGATGGCTAACTATATATTGGCTGTCCCGAACATAGGCATGTTTGGTATCAAACATGTTAGAATTATACTCCAACACTGTTAGTGGTATTTGATATATTATTTAATGCACTGGGGGGCTCCTCTGGGAAGCCCCCAGTACTCCTGGTAATAGCCTTCCAAGGTCTGCCAGCAAGCTAGTACTGCTGCTGACTCAGACATGATTCTGCCCTGAGCTCGAGCAGCAGAAGGTAGAACAGTAGGTTTTCTGTCACAGGGCGGTGTGACCACCTCCCAGACAGGACATAGTGTATTGGGCTAGGATGGGGGTGCTTACCAGAGCCACCAGACTGCTTTGAAGGGCACATTTGGTTCCTTCCTTGCATACAGGCTTCCCTGGTGTAGTTATCCTGGTTCCTGGGGTATCCATGAGTGGGGTGATTCTCCAACCTTCTTTTCTTCCACAGGGTTTCTTCAGGGTCCACTGGGATGGGCCCTTCTTGAAAACAGCAACAGCGACTTTCCCATTGACTTGCATTGAGTACGCAGCTGTGTTTCCACTCAGCTCACAGGCTCCGTGGGGTACTTACCTTGGGTGGTTCCTTGTGTCCCAGGCTCTCCGGAGTCTCCTGGTGCAAGTGCAGACTTTGCAGTTTGCATTCCACTTCTTTTGTATATGGAGACCACTGTGTATTTGTGCTTAATCACTGGTATACAACTGAAGGATAGGAGTTAGTGTTAGTGAGTGTGTATAATAAATAGTCCTATTTTTATAACTACACTGTGTGGTTCTTTTTTGTTTAACATACACTATATGATTAGTTCTGGTAAAACAAGCTGCTTAACACTCCTTCTGGACTAAGCCTGAAGGCTGCTCTCCACAGCTACCACGTAGCAGGATTTCTTTGGTTTTCTAAAACCACCATAAGGGCTGTCTGGATTAGTGCAAGGTTCTTCACTTAAATAAGGTGCACCATATACTAAGCCACCCTCCTACACCCCCTCTCTGGCTATAGCAAGGATTTTCAGTATTGCCAACTCCAGACCCCTCCGCAGGTTCAGGCCTTCCAGCCTCAAGGTTGCGGTTCACAAAGACAATGCCCAGGGCACCAGACACAACATACAGCTCACCCCCTTCCAGCAACAACAGCTGCAAAACATCTAATATGTCTTTCCTGCCACATGACCACACTGTCGGAGGCAGGATCCAATATTTCCTCCAAGAATGCCAAGACAAATGGGTCCTTCAAATTGTCTTTTGGGGCTACACTCTCCCATTTCTTCCCCCCATTTCACCTTCTACCAACATCATGGTGGCTTTTGAGGACCACCTGTCTGCCTTGCAACATGAAGTGCAGGCCCTTTTGATGAAAGTGGTCATATAGAGGGTTCCAGCATTTGAATTAGAAGCTGGGTGTTACTTCTGCTACTTACTAGTGCTGAAAAATGATTGAGGTCCTTTATTAGATCACCCATATGGGTGTCCTGGTTCTCTGTAGCGAGTGTGTTAGACCAGCCCTGGGGGCTACTAAAAAAGCCATGTCTTCAGTTTCTTATGAAAATCAAGATGAGAGGAGGAGGCTCTGATGTGTTGTGAGAGGTCATTTCAGTCATTAAGAGCCAGGTACGAGAAGTGTGGCCTCATGCTCTGCTTTTGAGTATGCTTAGGGTATGTCTTAGTGAGAGACTGGCAGAGAGGAGGTGTCTGGAACATTGGTGGAAGTGAATGTGTCTGTTCGGGTAGGCAGGGGCAGTGTTGTGAAGAGCTTACTAGGTGTGGGTGAGGAGTTTAAAGTGTGCACGCTTGTGTATCGTTAGCCAGTGTAGTTTCCTAAGGTGTGGTTTGATGCAAGCTCAGCCGGGGAGATTGAGAACTAGTCTGACGGCTTACTTGCCGGGTGTGGGAGTGGGTCCACGTTCTGTGGGCCAACACGTGGAATCCCATGGTGAGGCATTCTTTCCGAGACTACCACTTCGGTCTCGTCCGATTTCAATTTGAGACAATTGGATTTCCTCCCTGTAGCTACTTCTGTCACTCATGTGGTGTTGGGTGTTTTGTCTTAGATTCAGTTGCTTGTCGTTGGTGTAAGTGAAGATGTTTATGTTGTGAGCTCGTATGACGTCAGCAGCAGGGTCAAGCAGATGTTGAAGAGAATTGGGCTGAGCTAGGAGCCCTGCGGGACTCTACAAATAAGATACCGTGCTTCAGAGGCATAAGGGGAGGGTTATATTGATGGTTTACATTCTTCCAGTGAGGAAGCAGCATATCTTTTTAAGGGTGAGTCCCTGAATGACTGCTTCGTGGAGTAGTTGGATTAAGATTGGGTGGGAGATGGTGTTCAAGGCTGCTGATGGGTCTAGAAGAATGAGTCTGCCTTTCCCTCCATTTTGAGGATAATTCCGATGTTATCTTTGTTGTTTTATGTGCAGTTTCCATTCTTGGTGTGAATCTGAATCCTGATTGTGTAGTGTTGAAAAGCTGATGTTCGGCGACATGGTTGGAGAGGCGCTTGTTGATTTTCTTTTTTCAGGACTTTGGCTGGGTAGAATAGGACTGACATCCTGCTAGTGGGCACAGTACCAAGGGAATCTGTCGAATTGTAATCAGATTTTGGAGGAGACTGCAAAAGACCTGCAGCAGAAGCTCCTTTCCACATTAGTTTGTTGGAGTTGAGGGCGATCCACTTGGTTTTGAAGGCCTTCCTGCCAGTCATCATGGAAAGGCTGGTGCAGGTGCTCCTGGACAATTCCACTGTCCTATGGTACTGCAACAAGCAGGGAAGAGTGTGGTCTTGGGCAATGTGCCAGCAGGCTCTACACCTCCGGATGTCGCCGGACTGCCAGGGAATTTCTCAAGTGGCGAATCACCTGGCAAGATTTGTAAATGCCAAGACGGACAAATTCAGCCGCCCATGTTTAGCAGACCTTACAGGCTGTTACACCCGGAGGTGGCTCTGGGCATCTTCCATCAGTGGGGAGAAACTGGCTGGATCTTATTGCCACAGCAGAGAATATGCAGTGTTCACCCTTTTGAAAGTTGATGCATGTTCTCTAGAGTGGAGCTAATTACTTCTGTATGTCTTCTGCCCTGAGTTCTAAAAAAGACCAGAATTGACCGCCCCAAGTCATCCTAGTGGCAATATATTGGGCCAGGAGAAGGTGGTGGCCTGAACTCGTAGGCATGAGCATCTGTCATGTGGTCAAGCTGCTGATCAAAGAGGATATTCTATTGCGTCAACAGGGCAGGCTACTGCACCCAGGCCTTTGTAGGTTCCATCTCCATACTTGGAGATTGAATGGCAGCAAATGATCTTATTTGACCTCCTTCAGAGGTTGTTGATGTCCTCTTGGAAGCAAGGCATCCCGCTACAAAATTGCTGTCAATTAGTCATTTGGACCAGTTTGAGACTTGGTGCGGCACCCGAAAAATTGACCCACTGCAGTTCAAGTTGTCAGAATTCTTGTTTGTTTTCACCCTGGACCAGCAAGGGCTTGCTTTGGAACCTTAAAGGCTATTTGTCAGCTTTTCTGGCTTTTTCACAGTTGTTGATTTAGCTTTCTTTATTAAAATCGCATATTGTGGTGAAATGTTTGTAACACCAAAACTCTTTGTAATGCCACAGTGGTACTTGAAATGTATTTCTCACTTTTTTATGTGCACCCCTATTGAGGTTCTGCACAGTGGTCCATGAAGACTTTTTAAATAGGTTTTTATCTGTCTACTGGCCTTAAACAACGTTCTTCCCAGATAAGTTGATGTTGAGGACCCGAGTTGCCTTTCTGCAAAAAGTGATAAGTAACGTATTCACTTAACTATTGAGATCCACTGAAGAAGTGTAAGCCCTAATCTAATGATTTTTTACCATTGAGTTTGCTGAGCTTTGTGCACTACCTGGAGTAATTCTTTTGGATAAGTGAAAGCTTTGAATTGCTGAATCCGAACCGTTGTTTTATCCTTTACTTCCTTAATTCATGGGACTATTTGCTTCAGTTGTTTTAAGATATAATCCTCTGACCTGACCATTGGTCCGGTATCACAAATAATGCTCCAATTTCTAGCCTTTTGGCAAAGTTGGATAAAATGCAAATAATTCTGAAGGCTGTGGAAGTGCCTCCAGAGTACACATCTGTTAGGGTTCAATCCCGTCCAAAGAACCTTGGTTCTTGCTCTCTTTATTTTTAATCCACTGTGGGCCTTTCAGTTAGCATTTTATTTTACTTTTTGAATTTTATATAGCGCTAGCTTGACCCAAAGATATCCGGTATCAGAGCGCTTTACATGAGCACCAGTTTCGTTACAGATGGACACATTCATTTTTGTTAGGCACGGTGAGATTAAGTGGTTTACCCAGAATCACAGGTTACTCCAGTATTGGAACTTTTATAGATTCCCATAGCTTGTATCATTCCCCGTCGTCGGAATGGGAGCCTTGGTAAATAAAAAATAACACAGTAGGTACAAAAGAGAAAGAAAGGCCTAGGCCTCATCTCATTTTGTAGCATATCCACCTCTTTTTGCAAAAGAGACCAAAAATATGTAACAACCAATCAGATTAGCCTCACCCCATAGAACCTTCCTGAGAGAGCCTCTGATTGTCTACCACACGTTTTGCTAAGGGAGTCTCCACTGAGCTCTGTCAGATTTCTCTACAACTCTTGGATTTTTCATCTTTTCGCTTCAAGAATGTCAGACAAGAAGAAGAAGGCTTTATTTAAGCCTGTGCTACTTGTTCTAAGAAAAGACTTTACATTGAGGACAAGCATAAAGACTGCATTTATTGCTTGTACCATGATCATAAGGCCACTGAGTGTAAGATCTGCATGACCTTTTCTACCAAGACTCTGAGGTACAGAGAAGGACGTCTGTTAACCTGGTTACAGAAGATGAAGTCACGTAAAGAGGTACTGTCCAGTGACAGTAAGGATTCCTCCTCAGCTGCATCTTCAAGGAGTTCTAAAAAGAGGGGTAGGACTTCCCCTTCAACTTCATCTGAACCTCCATCTAAGGCCTTACAAAAGACCTCTAATAGGTCTGACAGGCCCAGTCCCAAGAAATCTCCTCACCGAGGTGTAAAGGAGAGGGAGGGACCAATTCCTGAGGTACTTTCAACTCAGAAGGTGAGCCATGACCTTCTGTTGCCTCTCCACCATCTGAAAAGGCAAAATTGTTCAAAAAACCTGCTTCTGTACCTCAGGAGGGAAGATCGGAGAAGAAAACCCGTCCATCGACTACGACAATATCAGGTACGTCGACATCTAAAACTCACCTGGAGTCGATTCCAGCTCCGTCGACAGGCCCGTCACCGAGAGCTTCGTCGACGCTGCAAGTACCTTTCACTATGTCATCGACGATGTTGACGACCTAGACGATGATGATGATGATGCAAACGATGGTGCCGGCGACGAAGACGACGGCGAAGATGTCAATGACAACAGCTACGATGGTACTGACGTCGAGCTACTGTCAACGATCAGCCCATCGTCGTCGACGATCCATTATCTGTCGACGATTCCTTCGACGACGACCTTGTCGCTGTTGTTGACGATACAAAAAATTCATATTTCTATTAAAAGACGCCAAATCACACCGGAAATGACATCTCCTCGTAGAGTTACACCGTTACCTCCGGCTTTGCTCTTGGATGAGGAATAGTCAGAGGAAGGTCCTTATGGGGATGCTTATAGTCCATCCCAACTTCAAGTAAAGTACCAGGACTCTGATTCTCAAGACTATTATATTGAACAACAATGATACGTTCCACGGGATAGACCACAAGAGCAATCACAGCAGGGTATGGTGGCCATGCCGTCTTCACTTATCAATGACTTGCAGGTCATGTTGTTGGATTACAAGAGGAGATTTCCATCCCAAACCTCTGATCAGCAACCAATGCAACCACCGCCGCCGCCACCAACTTCGTCCTATCCTTCGGCTACGGTGGCTCCTCAAGTGTCTCAACCTCTGGAGCCGGAACCAGTGTCAGGTCACCAGAATGGTATAACAGTACATGAGGATGATGATGATTCGTCAGATGACGATTGTAATGTGGAACATGTCCCGGATCCGAGTAGGGAATGGGACGATTATGTCATTCCGGATCCTGCTTCACCATCACCAAATCCTGTAGATTCTCCTCCAGCAGACATTGGAGGTTACCATAACCTTATGGAGAGAGCTTCAATGCGGTTTGGTCTTCCCATTCCAACTGTACAATCGGAATGCTTTCTCTATGATTTTAAAGAGCCTTATAGAAATCCATCCGCTCTATCCCGATTGTGGAGCACGTATGGAGTGAGGGAATAAAGGTGATGCAATCTCCAGCTACCGTCATTCCTGTTCTTCCACGACTGGAGAAAAATATAAGGCTCCGGAAGATAGTCCCGCCCGTGTGGTTGGTCAACAAAAGCCGGACTCTGTTATCTCGCAGGCGGCTCAAAGAAAATCAAAGAATCCATCGGCGCCCCTTACCACTGGATAAGGAGGGCAGTCGCCTAGACAACGTGGGGAAGAGGTTCTCCTGTATGTCCAGCCTTCTTGTTAAAGCTGCTAATGCACTTGCAATTTTGGGATGATACGATTGCCAAATGTGGTGCGATTTGTCTCCATTTATGGATCAACTACCAGAATGCTCCAAGGCTGATGTGAAGAAGATTCTAGAAGAAGGAGAGCGGCCTTCTATAGATTGTGCAATGGATATTGCCACCACTGCTTTCCGTGCCTTGGCAGGTTCAGCTGTTCTGAGATGGCAAGGCTGGCTTCAGGCTACCTGGTTTCGTCCTGAGGTCCAGAATAAGATCTTAGACTTGCCGTTTGATGGAGAAATGCTTCTTGGAAAGCATGTGGACAACGCTCTACAGGACATCAAAAAGGACACGGAGACTGCAAAGTCCCTGGGGGCAAGAGGAATACGTTTTTCTACATACAGTCTTCGCAGTCATACAAACCTCAGTACTCTCAGCGACAAGGCCAATCGGCGTCTTTCTCTCACCAGCCTTCCAGAGGACAACAAGGACGACAGGGAAGAAATGATTCTTAACGCCAGTAGTGGCTTTCCAGCTCTGCCTACTTTTTCTCCACCCCCTGTTACATCAGTGGGGGGACAGGATATCACAATGCCTGCACAGCTGGGAGATCATAACATCAGATCGGTGGGTCCTCAATATCATCCGGTTTGGCCACACGTTAGAGTTTCAACACCTGCCACCTTCCAGAGCCCCTCGCGCCACCAAATTAAAACATCTACGTCTTTTTCGTCTCGAAGCTCATCAACTGCTCATCAAGGGAGCAATAGAGCCTGTTCCTATATCCCAATGAGGGAAAGGGTTCTATTCCAGGGTTTTCCTTCAGGATATCTTGCGTCTCCTGAATCCAGGCGATGATATGGCAACTCTGGATCTCAAAGACGCATACTTCCATGTTCCTATTCACCCAGCCCACAGGAGGTGTTTGCGCTTCGCAGTAGCCGAAAGCCACTTTTAGTTCAGGGTCCTGCCTTTCGGGCTCAGATCCGCTTTGCGGATATTCACAAAGGTGTTGGCCCCAGTTGCAGCGTTTCTCAGAAGACAGTCACTGCAAGTCTTTCCCTACCTAGATGATTGGTTGATAAAGGCTCCATCTTCTCAAACAACGACAAGAGAAGTCGAAAGTTGCATTCAGCTTTTCAATCATCTGGGTCTTCAGCTAAGCAGAGACACATCAGTTTTTCTTCCATCCAGGTTGGCCAAGTTTCTGGGTTCCATTCTGGATACAACTTGTTGCAAGGCTTTCCCATCAGAAGAAAGACAGAAGAGGCTGATTCTTTCTGCCCGTCAATTGCAGAAGAAACAAACTTTAGAAGTCTGTTCTAGGATCGATGTCATCCTGCATTTCCTTAATTCTGCACTGCAGACTTCGAATGCGCCCCTTGCAAGAGCAACTGGACATGCAATGGTGCCAGGCAGAAGGCTCGTTCGACGACAAGATACAAGCCACTCCTCTTATGAAGGAGGCGGTCGACTGGTGGACCGTCAAGGTCAACATCTCGAAAGGTCTCACTTTCAAAGTAGTTACAGCTTCTTTAATACTGACCACGGACGCCTCTCTAAAAGGTTGGGGAGCGGTGTTGCAAGACCTTCAAGTGAGCGGTCACTGGACACCCCCGAACAACGCACTCTCCACATCAATCTTCTGGAGCTCAAGGTGATTTGTTTGGCTTTACGAGATTTCCTTCTGAGGATTTGGAACTTCACCGTTCTGGTCCGTACGGACAATACGACAGCCATGCACTATGTGAACAAACAAGGTGGAATGAGATCTCAACTTCTTTCAAAGGAGACCCAAGAGATTTGGGAATGGGCAATTCTTCAAAGAATCACTCTCTCAGCGGAGCATCTTCCAGGTACCCTCAACACGATAGCAGATATGTTGAGTCGTCTGAAATCAGTCTGTCATGAGTGGAAACTGGTTTTAGGCAATCCACGGAATTTTCACTTGTTTGGGCACTCCATCCAAAGACCTGTTGGCTACACCAGACGACAGGAAATGCAGTTTTTTTGCAAGCAGGGATCACCATCGAGGATCGCTGGGGGATGCTCTTTCGATGGCCTGGTCAGGCGCATTTGTTTACTCCTTTCCGTCAATTCCCCTGATCCCAAGATTGCTCAGGAAACTCAAGTTAGAACCCTGCACAATGATCCTAATAGCGCCAGCGTGGCCCCACCAGTTCTAGTTCACAGAGCTTCTCCTACTCTCTCAAGATCAGCCGCTTCACCTGCGTACCATTCCTTCTCTATTGACGATGTCCCAGGGCCAAGTGGTACATCCGGACCCGAGCTCACTTCAGTTGACAGCGTGGCTCCCGAGCACCGAGTATTCTAGAGTCTAAATATCCCACAAGACTGTAAAGAGGTTTTAGCTCAAGGCCATGCACCAAGTACAAATAAAACCTATTGCGCAAAATGGAAACAATTTTGTTCATGGTGCCACCGTGAGAACCTTTATCCCTTCTCTTCTGCTCCTCATCAGATATTACATTACATTCTGTCTCTGGCCAAATCAGGTCTGGCACATTCTCCAGCGGAAAGGTCTCTTCATTCTTTGGATGTCCAGAGATGCCTAAAATGTTATCTTCAACGCACAAAGTGTTTTAGAAAGTCCACACAACTCTCTGTCGCTTTCAGTGCTCCTCGAAAACGTTTTCCCCTTTCAAAACAGGGGATTTCACGGTGGATTGCCAGCGCAGTTCACTACTGCTAGAAAGACATGTCCGGGCTCACTCCACAATATCAGTTTCATCATCTACTGCTCTCTTTGCTGGAGTTCCTATCAAAGACATTTGTAGGACAGCTACATAGAGCAGTGCCCACACTTTTACAAAGCACTATTGCTTCGACTCTTCCACGTGGAGTGAGACAGCAGTGGGACAAGCAGTCCTGAGGAATCTCTTCCAATAAGCGGTGAGCTTTCCCTTCTATCCCTCCCTCCAATTATTGCACATTTTGTATCTGATAATGTTTACTGATTATTGTTTCAAGATTTGTTATCTTATTATGAAAGTATGGATACAGTGTTGTTTCAGTATTTCTGTCACAAAATGTGCTTTATTGCTAACTGCTAGCTACTCTGATACAAGCTATGGGAATCTATGAAAGTTCCAATACTGGAATAGGAAAACAAGTTACTTACCTGTAACTTTGGTTCTCCAGTAATGGTAACTTTCATAGATTCCCATGCGCCCACCCTCCTCCCCTGGGAAAGCTCGGCCTTCAGCAAATGTGGTTACTGTTACACAACGTCTATGAAAATTTGAGGCTCTGAGACTCTCTCAGGAAGGTTCTATGGGGTGAGGCTAATCTGATTGGTTGTTACATATTTTTGGTCTCTTTTTCAAAAAGAGGTGGATATGCTACAAAATGAGATGAGGCCTAGGCCTTTCTTTCTCTTTTGTACCTACTGCTATGTTATTTTTTATTTACCAAGGCTCCCATTCCGACGACGGGGAATGATACAAGCTATGGGAATCTATGAAAGTTACCAATACTGGAGAACCAAAGTTACAGGTAAGTAACTTGTTTTCATGTTGAGCGTCGTTGCCGAGACTCGAACTCCGTTTCCCAGCATTGAGGTTGACCACTGTAGCCGTAAGGCTACATCCTCTCCAAACAAGCATTCTTGTTGGCCTTTCTTCCAAGCTAAACCTTCTTCACAAGGTCCTTTGACATGCTGCTAAATCTTTGTGTATTTGGCATATGAATCGTATTTTAATTACTTCCTCAGAAGAATTCTGAATGGGGTTTTGATAAATATGTTTTAAAAAATGGGGGTGAGGGGGTCCCTGTCGCACCTAGTTCTTGACTTATCATATAGCTACATTAGATATGTGTGCATTGCCCTGTAACCAATTGAAGAGTAATGCAAATAGAACCATTTTGAATGCTGCTGACTGAGGAGAAAGGGTGGCAATTGCCCCTTGCCTGAGGACAGCAGAATGTCATATTGTAGAGCAGCATGCAGTGTTTCTGACACATACAACTACCCGTAGATACCTCACTTTGTGAATCTTCCCAGGTCACAGATTGGCTCTGGAAACTCTTGCCATAGCTCCTGTGCATCTGCATGTGGCACCATCATCCTATGTCGTGAATCCATCCCACCATCCGACAAGATAATACAGATCCGCACATAGACACCACTGCTGTGTACTAACATGGTTCCTTTTTTTCAGCATCCTTCGACGTGGCTCTAGAGCTCAGCTGGTTCAGTTTTCAACTTCTTTTCCAAACTTTTGTCACCCTTTCAAAATCTACAAGGTTTAGATTGTGTCGTAAGCAGATGTCAGTTACAGACATTCGTGAATTCTGTTTTTGTTGCCTCTGTATCAAGCATGATCCCAAGTCCTGTGACAAATTCTCCTTGATGCATCTAAGCGAGAAGCTAAACACTGTCACTCAGCCCACGAAATGGGGTCAGTCCCACTTCAAGTCTTGGAGCAATCCCTTTCAAATCCAAGATAAATCTGGGAGACCAGTCTAAAAGAAAACAGAGGTCTAAGGGAGGCTCTTTGCGTTTTCAAATCTCACACTCCAGGCAGAGGTCTCTTAGTCTATTTTCAAAAGGCCCGACTCCTGCTTCAATGCCGCACTGCCAGGCCTCATGGATCAGTTGGGGTCTGTAGTCCGGCTTCTGCTTGTGTGGACTCCCTGTCTGCTGAATGACCCCTTACAAACTCAGGCAGCTCGAGCCCCAGGCAGTGCCTTTGCTCCTTTACTGCAGGCTTTGCCAGTTGGTATCTTCTTGGAGCTATCCCCAGTTCCAAATGCACCATTACTGAATCCTGCTCTGACTCAGATATCATATCTGAATTCGGCTTCAGCTACACCGTGCTCTATGTCACACTACATAATCAAGAAGGCCAACCTGAAGACTCCTCCTGTTTCCTAGCATCAAAGGCAGTATTTCAAGTGTAAGGAGGCCACCTTTGTCTCTAATGTAATGCTCTTCAGCATATTACCCACAATGAAGACAAATGTGAAATGATGGACCACTTGCTCCGGCCTCATTTTGCGGATGCTAGCCTATACCTTAATCCCCATAGTGCCAGTGGCTTGGACACCTCACCATAGACTGAAATGACCTTTTCCTTAGGGCACCTAGTAGAAGTTAGTGCTGGTGGTATTCAAAGCTGCAGAGGTGCTAATTTCGCAGCTCCCTACAGTGGAGACCAAGGCCAACCTTTGAACCGAAAGTTAACTGCACAAGGGTTCTACTTTAGAGCCTTCATGCCATTTGATAAAGCTGACCAAGTCCCTCTTGGCAGCCTGATGTAAATCTTGCTTGACTCCACCTGGGGATGGGGAACATCCTTTACGACGCGCATGTTACCCTACGCTACCATTACGACGCGTCTCTTACAACGCAAGTCGTAACCACGACTTGCGCGCTGGAGGGCGCTCAAGGACAAGGAATAGTTAATTTCCTATTCCAAAACCTTCCCTACTATCCACGGGGAGTGGTGTTGGAATAGTAAATTAAACTATTCCTAAGTCCGCACCCCACAGCGCAAGTCGTGGTAACGACTTGCGTTGTAAAACACGCGTTGTAACGGTACGCGTGGTAATAGCCCGCGTCGTACCGTCATACATCCCCTGGGCATTGCCCGATTCAAACATGACACAGGCCTGTACCAGATGGTCCAATTTTCTTGACAGAACATCTTACTCCTTAGACTTTTAAGTGCAAAGTCAATCCACATGTTTTCCAACTGCTCCAGTGTACAGTGAATGAAAGAGACTATGGGCAAGAAATGTTTTTCACCCGCTGGCCCAGCGCTTTGAATGCTATTTGCCTCTTGGGTTGTTACACTCATGCCTTCTGGGACACGACTTGCTAGGTTTTTTCTTTGGAACTTGTTTGCCTGGACAATACAGGATGGCCGCGACATTGCAAAAGCTATTTAGAGTTCGGTCCTGGATACCACAGATTGTGTTACCCAGGTTATGAGTGTTGTCATTAAATGTCAAACCAGGAAGCTTGCCACCATGTTTTCTGTGGGTGTCCAATTTTCCTTCTTGCACATACCCTTTGATGGGGTTCACTTGTTTGGTGAGAAGACAGATTCTACCCTGAAAGGCTGGACAGCAGATTTCTGACACTTTATTTGGAATTACTTTTCCCCTGCCTACCAATTTCAGCAGCAGTATCAGAAGTTCTGAGGATTTTTGAGAGTCCTTGCCTATTGCCATAGGCATCCTTTACAGCCCGCTCAGGCAGTTCAGCATTTCCATGGCTCCTGGGGGAAGGGTAGTGGTGGGGTAGAGGTCACCAGAAGAAGCAACAATCTTATTCCTCCTCTTCATTCGGTATGGCTGTCACAACGCCTCTTTAGGGTCCATTTCATCATCCATTGAGGCCAGTAAAGCACTGTTTAGTTTGTCTACCCTCTTTGCACTCTATTTTGTGTCGTGCAGAAGTAGGTTATCACTAACCTTATGGCCGGATACAGCGGAACTATGAGATGCTAGTTAACCTTTTCCCCTACGTGGTAATACCCATGAGTATATAGAAAAATAATCTTGCTCGGATAACACCACTACCGGGAAAAGGGAACAAAAGGGACAAAAGAAACAATAAAGTTGCAGCAGCTAGGCTCAGATAAGGGTTGTCGTCTGATATGGTGTACCTCAATTTCCTACTATCCACCCAGCACGCCCTGTAAATAAAACACAATACACACATAAGATAACTTTCCTGGATGACCACACCCCATGTGCCCTTATGTGTGTTTGTACTTACATATGATGCCACTGTACAGCTCCCAACGTAAAACAGCCAAAAAGAGAAAAATAAAGAAAATGTAGAAAAATAAGTCTTCAATATCACAAAAAGGAGGTACTTATCTTACAGCAGATAATCCTTTTGACACTTTCACTCCTCTAAGATTCTCCAGTATTTTCTTTATCCATCCATTATTCTGTCTGGATCTTGTGGAGTAATGAGACTTCAAAAATAATAGGCGTAGAGCGCCATCTAGTGCCTTAAGATAAATAGCTCTTATAAGGTATTTCCAGAAATAGTTTTCAGCTTGCCGATATTTCCGTGTAGAGTTTAAAAGAACATTCTGTATGATAAGATCTTTTTCCACTATAGATGAGTGCTTCAATAGCGCGTATGCCCTGGTATATTTCCTGATGAGGAAACACAATGTTAGGGCATTCAGGTCTATTACCGAAGGGGAGTAGTTGGTGTCAAGACACTGCACGCGCGTAATTGCTCCAAGGAAGGGCAGCAGTCAAACGGCGGCCGCCCACGTTTTCCTTGTGTATCAGCGATCCATTCTTGGCACTGAGCGAGCGTCAAGGCCGCGAAGGACAGCACTCCCAGAGCGGCCGCTCTTAGTTTAGCGTGCAGCGGCTGTTCTAGTCCTTTCTCCCGTTGGAGCCGAGTTTGGGCTCGATGTTTGTTACCGCCCACAACAGCTTGAGGCAGACGCGGTATATTTCTACTTACGAGGCTTCGCTTCGCCGAGAAGTCTGATCTTCTCTTCAGAGTGAAGTTCAATCCACTGCAGGAATAGGAGGGTATAGAAAGCCAGCGGCTGCAGCGTCCTCACGATCCTCACACCCAGTTGAATTACTCGAGTGACCAGCATTGAATAGTGCAAGGGTGGAGCTATATAGACCGGTCAAGTGACTAGTTTCTTCACTCTTAGGATTGTGGGAGCTGTAGTTCCTCTCTATGCATTCATACAGTGTAATGTGTGCTGCTTCTATATGCCGACCTCTGCCTAGCCATGACATTATGTCGGATCAGTGGGACTTTCACGTTATCTGACAATGTTCTGCATTCTTTATGTTCCTCCAGTTTCTGCTCAGTTGTCAGCAGATCATGCCACTATGCTTTCCCAAAATCGTGTTTGAGGTGGGGAGAGGTATAGGTTGCCACTCAGTCTGCTCGTGCTCTGAGATCTAACCATCTTCGCCTTCTCTACTCTCCCCGCTTCCGCCGTTCTAGGACAGGGGGAAGAGCCTTTGCTGTGGTGACGGCCAAACTGTGGGATAGCCTCCCACTGTGTCTTCGGCTGATCACATCTGAACCAGTGTTCCGACGCAAGCTGAAAACATGTCTGTTTTCCAACCTATAGGCACGCCTCGCCTGACTCCTTTGGTGCCCCCTTAGTCTGTAGCACCGGGACACCCCTGTTGGGGGTAGCCGTTTACAAGCTTCAAAAATAAATAAACAAGCTTCAATTAAGATGGAGAGTCTTCAAGAACCGATTTTGGACCTCAGATTTTTTAACTCTTTCCTCAAGAAAGAGAAATTCACAATGATGACACTTGCTCGGGTTCTGCTGGCCTTAAACCCAAAGGATTGGATATAGTCCTAGGCCTGTAGGAATATATTTTTTCTTGTGGCAGTCCTGCTGACCATCGTCCTACCTATTGGCCTGACATTGCTTCTCATTTTCATATGTCGGGATCCATATGGTCAATCACTTGCAGGGTATTTAAAGCAAATCTTAAACTCGTTTGATCTACTGAATGTGGGAACTGTGCATAATTGTAGGCAGGCTGATTTGGTGAACAGTTGTAAAACACTATTCTGATAGATACATCTGCCTTGTGGATTCCTCACCTTGTGAATATCCCCCTTGCGCCAGCAACGTTTGGAATTTTATCTTTGTAGCACGCCGGCGTGGGCGACGTCACAGGTACGCGGCATCGCGCGCGACTCCGTCTGACGTCACCGACCCCTTATTAGGCCTACGTCGGCGTGATGACATCAGTTCCCTTTTTTCCGCGTCGTCGACGCTAACTGTTTCAGGGATCTTCTGTTGTTAGTCAGTCAGTCAATAAGCTTTATTCGGTTGAGACAAAGCAACCATAAAAGCACAGTGCAAGATTAAAATACATTCATATCTATACATTAAAAGGGAATACCATTCCAAAGAGTAAATATGTACATACATACAATAAATGTACAAAAATAAAACAGACAATTTTTAAGTTATACGAAAAAAGTGCAAAGTGCGTTAAGAAAAAGATTCATTCATATGGAAAGGGGGATACAACCCTCACTCAATCGGCATTTAACCGGTCTAGACGTAACATCCTTCCCCCACTTAGAGCCGCCTCCTCTGCAGTTCTAGGCAACCCCAGGCATCAGGGATTTATTATCAGACCGTTCAGGCTCGAATTTCCAGATCAATACGAAAAATGATGCCAAGTGGGTAGCTTGTAGTTGCTGAGTGTATTATTGCCCCTAAAGTAATTTCCTGTCTTGAATCTTACATGGGGCATATATGCGGCTCTGGGGTAAAAATCTCTCAATTCCCTTACAACTATTGGGCCGTCCCCCCTTTGTGGCTGCCAGCCCAGAAGAAAATGGACAACCCGAGGATCCCTAAAGTTTACAAGAATCAGATCTCCCGCTATATCTTTGGTTAGAGGACCCAGCCATTTCACCCTTCTGACATTCAGTATTTTCCCATGTAAATTTGGTGGAAGGGGCCTATTCGTTGTTAACCAAGATGATACCTTGTTAGCCAGCTCGGTTTGACCCTCGATATTTCCATTGCTTAATTCAGGCACGCCTGATAGGATGCAAACAAATGGAGCAGCCTCCGGCGGTAGGTCAATTTGATTACTTTTTCTATGCCTGTAATCATTTTTTGAAAGAGTCCCCACTAAGGGCGTTGAATGTTTAGATGACCCTTCTCCGTTATCAGAGTTCAAAGGTATTACCTTTTTTGAACTACATCTGTTAGGTGTGGTCTGCCGGGTATTAGATGGTAATGACTTTTCGGATTTATTAGGTGCAGAAGGCTGGGTTGGCGGAGTACTGCTTTGTGACATATCGGCAGTGGCTGTGAGTTCACCTTTGTTAGCTCTAACCAGACTTTCTAAGAGGATGGCGTTGGCCTTCGTTGTTTCTTCTATAAAGGTAACTTTTTCCCCGATGACCATGATTTTTTTAACCAAAGGGGATATTAAAGTTTTAATGATGTGTTCAATCAGGGTCAAAGGATCAATTGGTGTTGAAAGTAGGGGAGAATAAGAGGTAGAACGTGCCCTAAATGATTGCGGGGAAATAGTACAGACCGAAGGGAGAGTAGCTTCCCGCTTTCTTTTGGTGGGGGGTGTCTGAGGGTTTGAAACTAAGGAGTGGTTTCCCTGGTGGGTTACTTGGGGGGTAGGTGGTTTGTTAGGACTAGGACTTAAATTTAGTGGGGCACCAGTTGATTCATTACCCTCTTGAAACAGGATGTAGTTAGTTTTACAAAGCGCATTAAGTTCATCCAATAGTGATAACGGTTGGCAGTAATTGGTTGTTACTAAAGGGGATTGACGGCAGACATTTAAGTTATCCAAACTCCCGTTTCCAATCCCCCCACGGGAGTTAGTATTATTTAAGACCCCTGTGCCATCCATAATGCTGAAAGGTTTCGTATATAGCAGCAATATGGCAACAACGATAAACACCAGTACTGGACCAGTGTACAATGTCATAAGCCCAAATCTGTTAAGGCGGGAAGGGTATCAAGGCAGTCACTATTATGAGTCAATATAATTTACCTACTGTGTCCAGTGGATGGTAGGACAATATAAAGTAAAAAATGTACCACCTCCTTCGTAGTAGCCAGGGAGGGTGGCCCGTCCCGTCCTCTTTGTGCCTCTGAGGGCCACAGAGGGCCCGCCCTTTGCCCGGGCTTAGCCCGGCGGCGCCCGCGCGCGCGTCCCGCGACGCGGGGGCTCTGGCTGGAGTTATGAGCACCTCCGGGGGCGGGACAGGGCGTGCGCGACTTCCGGTCGCGTGGGGCGGTGGGGAGTGTAGTCCTGGTGATTGTCACCCCTCGCAAACAGCGCAGGAAGGCTGTGGCGCTTCAAGGACCCTCCGGGACTCCTGGGTCAGTTCTGTGTGTCCCCCGCTCCCCCGGGGCTCTGGCTGGAGTTATGAGCACCTCCGGGGGCGGGACAGGGCGTGCGCGACTTCCGGTCGCGTGGGGCGGTGGGGAGTGTAGTCCTGGTGATTGTCACCCCTCGCAAACAGCGCAGGAAGGCTGTGGCGCTTCAAGGACCCTCCGGGACTCCTGGGTCAGTTCTGTGTGTCCCCCGCTCCCCCGGGGCTCTGGCTGGAGTTATGAGCACCTCCGGGGGCGGGACAGGGCGTGCGCGACTTCCGGTCGCGTGGGGCGGTGGGGAGTGTAGTCCTGGTGATTGTCACCCCTCGCAAACAGCGCAGGAAGGCTGTGGCGCTTCAAGGACCCTCCGGGACTCCTGGGTCAGTTCTGTGTGTCCCCCGCTCCCCCGGGGCTCTGGCTGGAGTTATGAGCACCTCCGGGGGCGGGACAGGGCGTGCGCGACTTCCGGTCGCGTGGGGCGGTGGGGAGTGTAGTCCTGGTGATTGTCACCCCTCGCAAACAGCGCAGGAAGGCTGTGGCGCTTCAAGGACCCTCCGGGACTCCTGGGTCAGTTCTGTGTGTCCCCCGCTCCCCCGGGGCTCTGGCTGGAGTTATGAGCACCTCCGGGGGCGGGACAGGGCGTGCGCGACTTCCGGTCGCGTGGGGCGGTGGGGAGTGTAGTCCTGGTGATTGTCACCCCTCGCAAACAGCGCAGGAAGGCTGTGGCGCTTCAAGGACCCTCCGGGACTCCTGGGTCAGTTCTGTGTGTCCCCCGCTCCCCCGGGGCTCTGGCTGGAGTTATGAGCACCTCCGGGGGCGGGACAGGGCGTGCGCGACTTCCGGTCGCGTGGGGCGGTGGGGAGTGTAGTCCTGGTGATTGTCACCCCTCGCAAACAGCGCAGGAAGGCTGTGGCGCTTCAAGGACCCTCCGGGACTCCTGGGTCAGTTCTGTGTGTCCCCCGCTCCCCCGGGGCTCTGGCTGGAGTTATGAGCACCTCCGGGGGCGGGACAGGGCGTGCGCGACTTCCGGTCGCGTGGGGCGGTGGGGAGTGTAGTCCTGGTGATTGTCACCCCTCGCAAACAGCGCAGGAAGGCTGTGGCGCTTCAAGGACCCTCCGGGACTCCTGGGTCAGTTCTGTGTGTCCCCCGCTCCCCCGGGGCTCTGGCTGGAGTTATGAGCACCTCCGGGGGCGGGACAGGGCGTGCGCGACTTCCGGTCGCGTGGGGCGGTGGGGAGTGTAGTCCTGGTGATTGTCACCCCTCGCAAACAGCGCAGGAAGGCTGTGGCGCTTCAAGGACCCTCCGGGACTCCTGGGTCAGTTCTGTGTGTCCCCCGCTCCCCCGGGGCTCTGGCTGGAGTTATGAGCACCTCCGGGGGCGGGACAGGGCGTGCGCGACTTCCGGTCGCGTGGGGCGGTGGGGAGTGTAGTCCTGGTGATTGTCACCCCTCGCAAACAGCGCAGGAAGGCTGTGGCGCTTCAAGGACCCTCCGGGACTCCTGGGTCAGTTCTGTGTGTCCCCCGCTCCCCCGGGGCTCTGGCTGGAGTTATGAGCACCTCCGGGGGCGGGACAGGGCGTGCGCGACTTCCGGTCGCGTGGGGCGGTGGGGAGTGTAGTCCTGGTGATTGTCACCCCTCGCAAACAGCGCAGGAAGGCTGTGGCGCTTCAAGGACCCTCCGGGACTCCTGGGTCAGTTCTGTGTGTCCCCCGCTCCCCCGGGGCTCTGGCTGGAGTTATGAGCACCTCCGGGGGCGGGACAGGGCGTGCGCGACTTCCGGTCGCGTGGGGCGGTGGGGAGTGTAGTCCTGGTGATTGTCACCCCTCGCAAACAGCGCAGGAAGGCTGTGGCGCTTCAAGGACCCTCCGGGACTCCTGGGTCAGTTCTGTGTGTCCCCCGCTCCCCCGGGGCTCTGGCTGGAGTTATGAGCACCTCCGGGGGCGGGACAGGGCGTGCGCGACTTCCGGTCGCGTGGGGCGGTGGGGAGTGTAGTCCTGGTGATTGTCACCCCTCGCAAACAGCGCAGGAAGGCTGTGGCGCTTCAAGGACCCTCCGGGACTCCTGGGTCAGTTCTGTTGTTACAGATAGAGACTTTGTTTCTTTTTGTTGTTACTGTTTCTGTTCTTCGTCGAAGATGTCGTAGAAGAAAACGGGATTCAAGCAGTGTGGCTCGTGTGCCAGAATGATGTCAATTACTGATCCACACGAGGATTGTTTATGGTGTTTGGGATCGGATCACGACGTCAAGGGCTGCCGGTCCTGTTCAAAAATGAATCCGAAGGTTCTGCGTGAAAGAGAAGCAAAACTTTTATTGGCCAAGATAAAAGGTAAAGAAGCCGATAGATCTTCGAGATCAAGATCAAGACACTCCAGATCGAGGTCGAAGTCGCGATCGAGGTCGAGATCGAAGTCATCGAGGTCGAGAGCCAGATCGGAGTCGGTTTCGAAATCGGCTTCTGGACATGCTTCCGGTTCCTCGAAGAAAAGACATAAGAGGAAGAAGCATAGTTCTCGCCATCATTCAGGTTCTTCGGACTCTAAGAAGAAGTCTTCTCGAAAGCATCACAAGGACTTTGTGTCTCCATCTCCTGCTGATGCTACCACTCCGGTAAGATCTCGAGAGCATACACCGGTTCCGGAACTGGATCCGAATCCGGCTTCGGGTCAGTCTTCGGAGCATGAGGACGTCGTGGAGGTCCCTCAGTCTCCGATTCCCGAGGATGAACCGGAAAGTCAAAAGGATCAAGAGGAGCCGAATCCAGTACAACCTCCTACGAATCCAATGGGTTCGTACCCTTCCTTTCCTGGTCCTGGTCAAGATCCATCGCATTTCCTAAATGCTATGTATGGAGTGTATGCGAGGGCAATGTACCCCACTGGAGCACTTGCGGGTCTTATGGGTCCTTTGTCTTTCAACTTGGGTGTCCCCCAAGCTTATGCACCGGCGCCTTTTCTACCCTTCATGTCGACTCCATGCCCTCCTTGGATCGGTTCAGCGCCGCCGAGGTCATCGACTCTGCGCACGGCTTCGCCGGCTCCAGATCGACCTCGGTATTCAGATCGAGGCTCGACGCCGGTTCCTGTTCCTCTGACTCCAGCTCCTCGGTCGACGCCGGCCCCGACTCCGTCGGAGTTGTTACCGAATCCGTCGACGTCGGTCCGTATGGAATAGTCGAGGCGTAGAGCCCAGCGTCTACTTGAGGAAAAAGAGTATGTGGAATCTGAAATGGAGGAAGGTGAACTTCATGAGCATGAGGATTATTTTGAGGATCTTCATTCTGCTAGCAGTCTTGAGCTTTCTCCGGAATGGGGGTTACCTGTGGTTTCGGATGCACCCTCCAAGGATGTTGTTCCATATCATATGTTAATTAGGAAGACTGCTGATTTGCTAAACTTGACTCTGCCAACAGTTGAGTTTAAGCCCAATATCCTCACGGAGGTCTTACCTTCGCCCTCTTCTATCGTTGAACCTACTCTACCTTTTACCGATGCTCTGACCGAACCAATTCTGGAGGTTTGGAAAAAGCCTTTGTCTGCACCTGCAGTGTCTAGATCGGTGGCGAGACGTTATAGGGTGGCTCCTGGAGATCCTGAATTCTTGTCATCTCACCCTTCGCCCGAGAGTTTGGTGGTTCAGGCTGCTTGTGCAAATCGATCAGCTGGCTCCTTTCCTCAAGTTCCTGGAGATAAGGACTCCAAAAAGTTGAATCAGGCCGCTAAGAAAGTCTTCTCCTCTGGTAGCATGGCCTTAAAATCGACGAATGCTACTTGTTTGCTTGGCAGATATGTGCATGCCTTAATGGACTCAGTCAAACAATTATCTGCTAAACTTCCAGAAGAAGACAGAAAGAACTTTAATGAGGTTGTTTTGGACACTCAAGCTGCGGCCCGTCAAGTTATTCAGAGTGGCATGGACACTGCTGACTCCGTGGCTAGGATAATGGGTTCTTCGGTGGCTACCAGAAGAGCTGCTTGGTTAAAATCCTCCGAGTTTTCCTCTGATGTACAGGCAACTCTTTTGGATTTACCTTTCGACGGGGTTGGTCTCTTTGGAAAGAAAGCAGACACAGCTCTGGAGAGATTCAAAGATAGCCGGGCGACGGCTAGGTCTTTGGGTTTAGAGTCGAGAGGTACAGCTGCCAGGAAGTTCAGGGGTTTTGGCAGATCTTCATTTCGTCCTTTCAGGCAAGGCCAGCAGCAACAGCAGCAGCAGAACCCTCTGTACAAGTCTTATAGAGGTAGACAGAAGGGTCGTGGACGTGGACGTCAAGCCTCCTCCTCCTCTACTTCCTCTTCCAATACCCACCCCCCACCTGCAGCAGCAAAGCAGCCCTAGATCCGCCATTCCGGATCATGTGGGTCCGGTAGGGGGTCGGCTTACTCATTTTCTACGGGATTGGGAATCGGTTACATCCGATCTTTGGATTCTCAATCTCGTAGAAAATGGGTATGCCCTTCCCTTTCGGGAATTTCCTCCCAATTACCCTCCTTGCCAAGGTTATTGTTCGGAGGACCACCTGCTCCTCCTGCAGGAAGAAGTCCTGGCACTGTTCAGAAAGGGTGCGATAGAGGTGGTTCCGGAGCAGGAGAGGGGTCAGGGATGCTACTCCCTGTATTTTCTGATCCCCAACAAAGATGGCAGGCTTCGGCCGATCTTGGATCTCAGGATCTTGAACTTGTATCTGAAATAAGAAAAGTTCAAGATGCTCACTCTTGCACAGGTTCTTCAAGCGCTGTTGGAAGAAGACTGGATGGTGTCGATCGACTTGCAGGATGCTTATTTTCACATCCCTATCCTGAAGTCGCACAGGAAGTATCTCCGTTTTACGGTGGGTTCGCAACACTACCAGTTTGCGGTCCTCCCGTTTGGACTTACTACTGCGCCTCGAGTTTTCACCAAGGTGATGGCGGTGGTGGCAGCACATCTCAGAAGATCGGGGATTCCTGTATTTCCGTATCTGGACGACTGGCTCATCAAAGCAGAGTCGCCAGGGAAGGTGCTCCTCCATTTGCAAGAGACAACTCTATTGTTACACAGGTTGGGTTTTTCGATAAATGTACCCAAATCTCACCTGGTGCCCTCCCAGCGCAACCTGTTCATAGGTGCGGTACTGGACACTACTGTATGTCGTGCATTCCCTCCACCTCAAAGGATTCGCGACATACAGGAAATGATTCCTTTATTTTTCAATGGAGCGGTTGTTCCAGTCCTGAAGGTCCTTCGCCTGCTCGGTCTGATGGCTTCTTGTATTCTGTTGGTCAACCATGCACGCTGGCACATGAGGGCACTCCAGTGGTGTCTCCGCAGGCAGTGGTATCAGCACAATGGAGATCTCAGGGAGTCTGTGAGGATCTCCAGAGAAACTGCGGCGGATCTGTCTTGGTGGAGTGTGGAAAGAAATCTTTCTCAGGGGAAGCCTTTCCAGCTGCCTCCATCGGTGGCCACAGTGATAACGGATGCATCCACTCTCGGGTGGGGTGCTCATCTGGGGGATCTGGAGGTCAAAGGTCTTTGGTCTCCAGAGGAAAGGTTGCCTCATATCAACCTTCTAGAGTTATGGGCGATACGTTTGGCGCTCAAGGCCTTCCTCCCTTCCCTTCGCGGTCAGTCAGTTCAAGTCCTGACGGACAACAGGACCGCGATGTGGTACATCAACAAACAGGGAGGAGTAGGGTCGCAGTGTCTCTGCAGAGAGGCTCTGCGTCTCTGGTCCTGGGTTCAGGACCACCAGATTTGTCTGATGGCAAATCATCTGGCCGGAGTTCTGAACGTTCGTGCAGACGTTCTCAGTCGGCAGTTCTCTGCCGATCACGAGTGGAGGCTTCACCCGGAGGTTGTTCACGACATCTTTCAGATGTGGGGGACTCCTCGGGTGGACCTATTCGCCACTCACGAGAACGCTCATTGCCTGTCATTCTGCAGTCTCCAGTATCCGATGCAAGGAGCTTTGGGGGACGCGTTTCAGTTGAGTTGGGGAAATCAACTCCTTTACGCGTTTCCCCCCATACCCTTAATTCCTCGGGTTCTGAGGAAGATTCGCCAGGACCGGGCCCAAGTCATATTGGTCGCCCCGGATCGGCCAAGAAGGGTGTGGTACACGGACCTTCTCCACCTCTCCTCTCACCCGCCGCTCCGTCTCCCTCTCAGGGCAGACCTCCTTTCTCAGATGGAGGGGCAGGTTCTACACCCCCACCTCCAGACATTACACCTTCATGCCTGGAGATTGAAGGGGGCAACCTGAACTCTTTTTCTCTCCCTCACGATGTGGTGGATGTCATTCTTTCGGCCAGGCGTGACTCCACCAAGTCCATCTATTCGTATAGATGGTCTAAATTTGTTGTTTGGTGTAGGGAGAAAGCTGTTGACCCCTTGAGGGCTCATCTGTCTGATATTTTGCAGTTTGCTCTCTCTTTGGCACAGCAAGGATTTGCTGTTGCCACAGTCAAAGGTTACCTTTCGGCGTTATCGGCATTTCTCTGCTTGCTGGATCAGCCGTCTCTTTTTAAATCTCCAGTTGTTTTGAGGTTTCTGAAGGGCCTCACGAATAAGTTCCCTCCTTCTCCATTTATCGTGCCTCAATGGGACTTGAATCTTGTCTTAACATTCTTGATGGGTTCTCCCTTCGAACCCTTACACAAGTGTCCCATGAGGCTTTTGTCTTTTAAGACGGTCTTCTTAGTAGCAATCACCTCGGCAAGGAGGGTGAGTGAGCTTCAAGCTCTTAGTTCTAAGCCCCCATTCCTAACCATTCATGCTGAACGAATGGTTCTTAGGACCAGGGCTGCTTTTCTGCCTAAGGTGGTAACTCCCTTCCACCTAGGGCAGTCCATTACCCTTCCTACCTTCTATCCTCCCCCTCACCCTTCTAAGGAGGAAGAGAGACTACACCGTCTGGACCCTAAGAGGGCGGTGTCTTTTTATTTGGATAGGACTAAAGACTTCCGGATTGATGACCAGCTGTTTGTTGGTTTTGCTGGCTGTCGGAAGGGCAGATCGGTGCACAAGCGCACACTTTCCAGGTGGATAATCCTGTGCATCAAGATTTGCTACTCTCTGGCGGGTAAGGACCCTCCGGAGGGTATAAGAGCTCATTCTACCAGGGCAAGGTCTACAACTTCTGCATTGTCTAGAGGTGTACCTGTTGAGGACATTTGCAGAGCCGCGACTTGGGCCTCCCTCCACACTTTCGCGAAGCACTACTGCTTGGATACCGAGGTGAGGAGGGACGGCCACTTCGCGCGCTCTGTCCTCCAAGATTTCCTGGTGTAGCAGAGTGGACACCCTCCTCCGGGAGTGGGGACTGCTGTGGGACTCTATTCACAAGGTGAGGAATCCACAAGGCAGATGTATCTATCAGAAGAACAAGTTGCTTACCTTCGGTAACGCTTTTTCTGGTAGATACAGTATCTGCCTGTGGATTCCTCGCTGACCCACCCGCCTCCCCGTTGTCCACTCTGCTATACCTGAGTTTGTGTATATTTGTATTTATATTTGTATATATATTGGGTTTTTGATACCTTTGCTTCGCACTATGTGTGCTGTTCTGATTTGTGTGTACTATGTACATTGTATATATGTATATTTGCTATCATTGGTCCGTCCGGGTGCCTCAAAGGCACGGAAAAAAGGGCGGAACTGATGTCATCACGCCGACGTAGGCCTAATAAGGGGTCGGTGACGTCAGACGGAGTCGCGCGCGATGCCGCGTACCTGTGACGTCGCCCACGCCGGCGTGTTACAAAGAAAAATTCCGAACGTTGCTGGCGCAAGGGGGATATTCACAAGGTGAGGAATCCACAGGCAGATACTGTATCTATCATAAAAAGCGTTACCGAAGGTAAGTAACTTGTTCCTTAGTACCCTTGCCTGATTACTGGCTTGATCAACCCTATTGTTACTATTTTGTCCATTAGCAATTGTGATTTTATGGCGATGTAGTGCTATGGCGATGTAGTGCTATCCAATCATCTGAGGACTAATTCTTTCTGTTTTCTTTCTAGTTTGTAACACTGTCTCTTTAAATCAGCTGACATCAAGTTAAGGAACGGCAGAGAATTTTTATTTGCTACCTGATTACAGTTGTTTTGTAGCCTTTTTGCTAGGGCATCACTAGGATTAGTATGATGGTTTACTGAAATATCAATCTGAAAGAAACATGTAGTGATAGATTCCTTACCTTAGAATTACCCCCAGGCGCCATGACTAGATCTGGAAAGTTTTCGTCAGCAGTACCCCTGCGCGTCGGAAGATGGCATCGTGCGGCTCCGCGTCCGTTGTTGGCGTCCTGGTCGTCGAGATGACGTTGCGGCAGCTACTTAGATGCCGCCTTCGCGCGCTGCCGTCGGTTCTTAATTTTTCCGCGCCAGCAAGTGCTGATCGGGAGAGAGCGATACCCCCAGTCACTTTATAACTAAGTTTTTCGTCTCTGTTTCTCGAGTCGATCGACTCCTGGTGCCGTAGGGATGCCCTGTTTCAAGTCCTGCAGGGACTGTCATCGCATGATGTCGGTGACGGACCCGCACCGGCGTGTGACTCTACTGCTTAGGGCGTGACCACGACCCTAAGTCGTTTCCCGGCTACCAGGCCATGGTGCCGAAGATTTTGTGGGAGCGTTCCCGAAAGTTGCTTGAAGTCTGGCAGTCTGCTCCATGCCGTTCAAGGTCCCGGTCTCGTGGGAGGTCGAGGGACCGGTTGCGGAGCCCTCACCATTGTTCGTTGGGATCGAAGTATTCACACTCTGGCTCAGTGAAGGCGAAACATCACAAGAAGTCGAAGAAGTGCCATCACTCTGCAGCTTCCCCTCCCAGTCGCGGCTGAGGGTTCGGGTGGTGCCACCCCCACAGCCACGGCGGAGCCTACGCAGTCGCCGCCAGCCTACCCGCCCATCCTGGGTCCAGCGACGACAATGGCCCAGCCACAGGAAATTCTGTCAGCCACGGCCCGCCTCTTTGGGCCGACAAGCCCCACCGGCGTGCCTTTGGGCCTCACGGGTCCGACTGGGGGCCCTTGCTCTTCATTGTCAGTGGCTCCGGCATCGCTGTCGGCTGCAGCGCCGCAGGGCCCCCAAGGATCCGTGCCCCCTTGACGTCGCTGCCCCCTGTTTCAGCCCTGATGTAGACACGGAGTCGCTCTACGCCGATTCAGAAGCAGATGGGGCTTTTCTACCCCTATGGTGACCCTCCTTATTTTCGGCCTGTTCAGCAGCCTTCGGAGGATGGAGAGGACTGGCAGAGGTTTGAGGACCCTCTCACAGCACAGTTTGAGTTTGACCCGGACTGGGTACAGGAATTGGGGGATGCCTGCGGTCTTGACACCTCCCCAGACCCTGGCATGCTAACTCCTCTTACCGTGGCTACGGAGGAGGGTGCGAGTTACGCAGTGGTGTTGCGTAGGGCAGCCGAGGCTCTCCACCTCGAACTCCCTACAGTGGCCGTCAGGACTAATCTCCTGATAGAAGTGCTTCAGCTGATGGCTACCTCTGCGGAGCCACTGCTGCCTTTTAATGACGCACTTTCAGGCATTCTTTTGGGCAGCTGGTCCAGGCCCAACACAGGGGCTCCTGTGGATAGAAACGTGGCCCAACGCCATCGCCCGACCCCAGGCAACACCATTTTTCTTTCCCAACACCCAACCCCTGAGAGCTTGGTTGTCCAAGCCACTGCGTCCCAAAGCTCATTCCCTTCCTCACCCCCATACAGCGAATCCAAGCTGGAATAGCTTGGTAGGAAGATCTTTTCTTCCGCCAGTTCAGGGCCCCATGCCTCTTGGTCTGTTATTCCCACTCATTGTGGGATACGGTAGCGCTGGTGCTGCCTCAGTGTCCAGAGGAGTCCCGGACAGTGCTCTCTCAGCGATTGCTGAAGGGACAGATGCAGCAAAGTTCACGATTCGGTGTGGCCTTGACACCGCCGACTCGCTGGGCAGAGCGATTTCCACAACAGTGGCGCTCAGTCGCCACGGCTGGCTGAGGACCACTGTTTTTTGGGGGGATGTCCAGAACACCTTGATGGACATGCCCTTTGATGGCATTCGCCTTTTTGGCAATTAAGCGGATAGTGCGCTGTAGCGATTTAAGGACTTGTTGGCTACGGCCAAGTCCTTGGGCCTTTTGGCCACTCGCCCTCCTCCGCCTTCTGCTTTTTGCTCCTTTCGTGGCCGCGGAAGGGGTGCCCGTCACGTTCGCTTCAGAGCCACAGACCCGTGCAGCAACAGTTTCAACGCGGACGTGGGACCCGCCGAGGCGGGTCAGGGGGCCAGCGGGTGGGTCAATCCACCTCCACCCCGGCCACCACTGCTTCCAAACCTTCCTAGTCTGGGTTTTTAGGCCCATCAAACACCAGTGGGCGGCAGGATCCGCCATCACCTCCCCCACTGGCGCACCATCACTTCGGACCCAAACCTGTCCAGTCTCCACCTCTTTGCGTGTAGATTGAGTTGCGGCAGTTGATTCCTTTCGACTTGCCTCCTGAAGTCTGTGATGTCATTCTGGCAGCCAAGCGTCCCTCCACTAAGTTGATATACGCCTGCAGGTGGAATACATTTGTGGCATGGTGCACAGCAAAGGCTGTGGATCCCCTTTCTGCCCCCTTTCAGAAGTTCTTCTGTTCATTCTTTCATTAGCCCAGCAGGGCTCTGCTCTGGGCACTATCAAGGGCTACCTTTCTGTTATTTTGGACTTTCTCAGGCTCCCTGATCAGCCCTCTCTTTTCAAGTCCCCTGTTGTAAATAGATTCCTCAAAGGCATTACTCATCTTTTCCCTCCTATTCTTTTCGTGATGCAACTGTGGGACTTGAACATAGTTCTTACATATTTAATGTGCGCTCTCTTTGAGCCTCTTCACACTGTCCTCTTCGTCTGCTGACTTTTAAGACTGCTTTCTTGGTCGCCATCACCTCTGCCAGGAGAGTGAGTGAGCTCCAGGCTCTTTCTTGTAAACCTCCTTTTCTATCTGTCCATCAGACAAGGTTGTGCTCAGAACACGTCCATCCTTTCTACCAAAGGTTGTCACTGCCTTTTATATCGGGCAGACCATCACTTTGCCCACCACCTTTTCGCCTCCGCATCCTTCTAGAGAGAAAGAGAGGCTCCACTGTCTGGACCAAAAATGTGTGCTCTCATTCTACCTGAACCACACACAACAGTTCTGGCAGGATGACCGGCTCTTTGTTGGCTACATTGGCACCAAGAAAGGTTGGGCCGTATACAAGCGGACTATCTCCCGATAGGTCATCTGGTGTATTAAAGCCTGATTCTCTGGCTAAAAAGGAGCCTCCGGTGCGGCTACGTGCCCATTCCACCAGAGCAACGCTGCCACTACAGCATTGGGACGTGTTGTCCCCTTGTCAGGCAGTAATGTGGGCTTCATTGCACACTTTTACTAAGCATTATTGCCTGGACAGCCAAGTCCGGAAAGATGGCTTCTTTGGCCGTTCTGTTCTCTGGGACTTTCTGGTGTGATCTTGGTTCGCAGACCCACAACCGGGGTTGGTATTGCTCGGGTATCTATTCTAAGCTATCACTACGTGTTTCTTTCAGATGAACAAGTTTCTTAACTTCGGTAACAATATGTCTGTAAGAAACATTAGTTAGTGATAGATTCCTTACTCTCTGTTTCTGCAAACTGATTTATAGGGTTAAGGTCATCCCTTTCAGGGCCCTAGTTTTAATGCACCAGTGGTCAGTATCTTGCATGGCCCTGCGTTCCTGGCGCAGAAAGTCATGTACAGAACTGATGTCAGCTCGCGAGGGCGGCATCTAAATAGCTGCTGCGACGTCATCTCTGCGACCACGATGCCAACGACGGACGCGGAGCTACACGACGCCACCTTCCGACACGCAGGAGTGCTGCTTACGAAAACTTTCCGGATCAGACGCTAGGGTAATTCTAAGGTAAGGAATCTATCATTAACTTATGTTTCTTACAAATATATCGTTACCGAAGGTAAGTAACTTGTTCGATAAAAGGTTTCCATTTCTTTAAATATACGAGGTGTTTTTGGATGAAATTTGATTGTGCCAGTTTTGCTTGAGTTCTTTGATTTCATTTTGTAAAAAAACGTGAACCTAAATAGGATAGTATGAGGTTATCTGACTAGCCTACTCATTGTGAGTTGGTCGTATGAACATCCAAATGCCAATAGATAATAAGGGTCAAACAAGGACCATTAATATGGGAAGAAGTTTGTTTCAGAAAAAAACAAGAAATGAATGACCCCTACAACCTGGATATTTACTTCCAGAAATATAACAAAATATGTTCAATGTGATTAAATAACATTGGACGACAAACATTGTTTTCCTAGTGTGTTTTTGTATAAGAGGTCTTCAAATGTGTGTGCTTCTAAAGTTTGTTCTGCTGGGACCACCTTCTCTGCTGTATTGCGTATCTAAATGAGACCATAACTTCAATGGTTTGTCGGAGAGGTTACTTCGTCGCATTTGTACCTTTTCTGCAAATCTCTGAATCAGACCCTAAGAAGAGCAAGATTTTGGGTCTCCAAGATCATTGGGTAGTGTTTTGACCTGGGCTGATGGGAAACACATCAAAGTATTGAAGTCTGCTGCAATAAAGATCATCGGCTGTTTGTTGTAATCAAAGAAGGATATGCGTATGGCCTTTGCCCAGTCCCTCCTTCATATTATCCAAGATTGCTGATTTTTTTTCAAGAACTCTTAGAAATTCAGAAAAACATGACTTTTGAGAACAATTAACGTAGCTCTAGTACTATCCTTATGCCCAAGATGAAAACGATCCTCAGGTTTTTGTTATAATAATTAGATAAGTTATAGATAATTATTAAACAGATATGTTTTTCCTAGTAGATTTGTGACATGGCCACTATGTCTTAAATCTTTCAGCCATTTGGATGACGTCTGTGGAACTCAAAGATGCATACTTCCACATACTATTCAAGGATGAGCATCATCCATCATCTGTTTCTCAGACTTACACTCGTCGTTATTCATTCATCTCTAACAGTAACTCACTGGCTGGCTATTTGTGGCAAGCTTGCTGTTGCTGGTCTGAAGAGCCTTAGGAATATCTTATTACACTTCACAGTGTAGGATTTTCTATGAACTCAAAAGGTTTGGCTTGTGCCATTTCAGAAAATACCGTTTATAAGAGTAGTATAAAACTCTGGTGTAGGTATGGCATTTCAAGGTTCTGAGCAAGTGTACTCTTGAAGCATGTTGTACAACATTATCCAAGTGGCGCTGTGACTTTTGGTTGGTTTCAAAACTCCTGATTGGAATGACCGTCTGGGGTTTACTTTAGATAAAGATTCTGCAACATCAACTTGGGTAATATTGAATTCAGTTAGTCTAACATGATTGCAATTCCCATCCATGTATTGAATTATTGTCATTGGAGAGTCTCAGTCCTAGGGGTTAAAAGGGTGTTCTATTTCAAACCGTCATCCTATTGTTACCTTAATCCTCCACCTTTCATAGACCCAGGGTGGCTGGAAGCTGACTGATGGGATTATCAAAATCATGACCTCAGTTGCTCTTGTCAGAAAGAGCAAATGTGATGAAAAAGCCTATGTAGTCTCAGCCACTGGCTGTTACTTTGGGCCGTGCTGCTATGCATTGTTTTTACTCAGTAAACCAAGTAAATGCAAATCAGTCTTGATATTACCTGGAAGCCAATACAAGTAAGCCCTTGTTGGTTTAAGCTCAGTTTGTGTTCCGAATACGGCAAATACTTATTAAAGCATACTTAGCATTATATACGGTAAACGTAGTCCTTTTTTGGCAGATGTTATATCTTGATGGAGCAGTTTTTTCCTTTAAATAAAATATCTAAAAGCACTACAGAACCCAGAAGACTGTAGGGTATTATCAGAGAACTGTTACTTTAAAATCAAGTTGGAGGCCCCTTGCAGAACATATATTTGAAGTGTCCCAATGCAAAATGTGAAAGAGTTCAGAAGCACATGCATGATAGGAAATGGTTTTATATGGCTAATAATCCCTGCATATGTGTAGTTCGTTTTTACTCGTGTGACTTTTTAGGAACTGTTAACATACCTGTTAAACTATACATTTGATTACAGCATATATCTTGATTTTCAGATTCAGTTAATCTCTTGAAAATCCAGAATATAGTACATGAATATGAACATTTGATGGAAAGGGAAAATGGTCGCTATGGACTACTACTGGGAAAAGTGAAGAAGCTTGAAAGCGAAAGGAAAGAGCTGCAAAAGGTTATTGAAGAAACAAGAGATCTGAAATCATTACTCGAACATCAGAAAGTTGAATGGGAAAGTGATCTAAATAGTGTCAGGTATTAATTTATCTTAAAAAAATCTAAATATCTATTTGAATTGCTTAAAGGAAGTTCTGTATATTTATTTAAGAGATTTTTGCACACACAGTTGTGGTCAATGTAGGCATTGTATGCAGTGTGTATCTTGTTTTACTCTCTTGATATATATTTATTGACATCAAACAGGTGAACACAATGTAATATATTGCAACCTTCTTTGGTAATTAATTAATTATTTGCAGATGGGTGAATTCAGAATCACTGCCTTATATTTTTAGCTTGTAAACTATGTGAGTTGGTGTTTGTTTCAATCATAAAATCAGGCAGGAGGAGAAGGTGGGGTGAAAAAAGGGAAAAGGTAACAAATGTGTCTAAATGTAGATACAGGCATTTTAAAACAAGTATAACAAATACATTGCATTTATTTATTGGCAACCACAAGCATTATATTTTTATAGCTATTTTTTACTTCATACAAAACAAGCAAGTTGTTAAACCTTAAAATGTGTTCCTCAGTAGTTGTCTTTTTTCCAATTTACAGACTTTTAGTATTTTCATCTGAAAGAGACTTCTTACTACAGAATATTCCCCAGACGTCAGACTTGATCTGGAAAATCTTGAGTTTACCTCTGCATGCCGGTAGATAGGTCTAATCTTCTCGGTGTCGTCAGCGCCAGATGTGACATGCGGTGCATATATAGGCACCACCCCAGTCCACGCCGTCTGCACAGATGGGAAAGAGTAACCTCAGTCATTTATTTTATTTTTTATCAACATTTTTCGAGCAGTCCTGCTTCCAATGTGTCTTAGGGATGTCCTCTAAGAAACCTCTGGGTTTTAAATCCTATGGTATCTGCTACAGGCAAATGTCTGGGACAGACCCGCACTTGGTTTGCTTATGGTGCATGGATCTGGACCATGATTTCCAGGCCTGCCCTGCTGCCATGCGATGAACCCCAAAGCAATCTGCAAGTGTGCATTGAAGCTCTTGGTCACTTGATACCAAATGACTCCGCACCACTCCAGATCTCAGCTGTGTGGAAGGACATAGGCCCACTTTGAGTCGTTCCCATCGGTAGTCATCAAGGTCAGGGCCAAAATCTTTGTCGCGTAAGTCCCACAGGAAGAAGACCAGGAAGTCGAAGCGTTCTCCGACCTTGCAGCTTCAGTCCAAGTCCTCGGATGGGACATGGGAACAACTCCGTTACCTAGGCCCTGCTCCTGCACTTGCACCGCAAAGCCTGAACCTGGGCCCGCTCTGCTCGGCACCTGACAGCATTTCAAGGGGCCAGAAGGACCCCATCTCATTTGAAAGAATTGACCTAATCTTTGGGCAAGCCAACTCCCTCAGGAGCGCCTTCAGGCCCAAAGGGTTTGGAATGTGCCCCGACTGAATTCTCAGGGCAGGTTTGCCCTCGCCAGCAGTCTTGTTCTTTGGATCTGTTCCCAGATCCAGACCAGCTCTGGTCACGGATCCACAAACTTGACCAGACGGACCCCATTGTATTTCACTACTCCGATACAGAGCCAGACTGGCATCGTCCTATGTTGATGCAGACTAGATGAAGATCCTCCAGGTCGGACATCGTACCTCCATTTTTTGATAGTGCCTCTGAAGAATATGTTTGGGGCAGATCTGAGGATCCATATGACTACCCTGACTCCCTTGAGGAGCCCTTGGCCGAGAAGGTATGAGAAACTGGCTTATGCCAGTGGTCTGGACACCTCACCAGACACCGGCCTGGTCTCTCCTACTAGTACCGTTATGGGCAAAGGGGTTTCTTTTGCCATAGTGGTGTAAAGGGTGGCTGAGGTTTTGGACTTCTCGCTTACCTCAGTAACAAGCAAGGCTAATGTCTTGACGGAGGTGCTTTAACCTGGAACCTCTCCTTCTCTTCAATTTAGCACACACTGATGTCTTGCTCAGAGGCCTAGGATATGTTAATATTGATAATTAAAACAGCACAAAGAATATGTGAGAAAATCTTTGTTGAAATCCAAACTAGGGAGGGAGAAATGAGGGCTAGAGTTACAGTCTTCAAGAAAAGGCTAGCTGAAAGAGACAAATGAATACAAAGAATATGTGACACAGTCCAAAATAAAAAAAAACTCCAGAAATATTACACTTGTTTTGCTTTAAGCAAAACATATCCATATTCCATCTTGGATTATAAACCCCCCACAAGTTACAATTCAGATGCTTCTGATAATAATTCATCAGATGGCAGATCCACTGATTCATAATCATCGGTCAGTGATAACAATGAGAAATGGAGTAATAGACGTAGGAGAATACCATGGGTGCGCTCTTGGCAAGGGTACAGTTTCCCACCACAACTTTTTTGCCAACCAGCTTTCACTCCACAAGGCCAGCACATGCTACGTTTTGGGCCTCCTTTTAAACCTATGCTACCCCAAACTTCAAAATCAATCAACGCCCTCCTTTTTTAGGCAGAAGACAAGGTCTGAGGGGAGGGAGGATAAAGGGCAATGGGAAGGGAGGACGACTGAATGCACACCAGGATCAAGTCATCAGCACAACAGGGGCAACCCTCTAACATGGGGCTTCGTAAAAAATCCACATACTATACCCCAACTCTCACTACTCCAATAGAATTACTGCCTTTATTAAAAAACAGTATACTTCGCGATTGAAAGATTAGACCCTAACATTCAAACCTAAGCAAAAAAAAACAAGTTTGTCTTATTGAACTACAGAATGACACTGACATAATAATTTAACCTGCCAACAAAAGCAGTGGTATTGTTCTCTATACCACCATGGCATACAGAACAGAGTACATACGACAACAGAGTGATGAACAGAACTCCGAAATCTTGGAACAAGATCCTACACTAACACTAAAATTAGAAATTGCAACTATGGTCGAAGAAACTGAATGTGAAGAATGGATCCGCAAACAAGAGGGAGATTTTCTGAGAAACACCAATCCTAAAACTTCCTATTTTTATACACTCCCAAAAATTCACAAAAAATGGGATCGTCCTCCCGGTCGACTCATAGTCTCCGGAATCGGTTCACTTTTGGAACTACTGTGACAGTTTTGTGACTTATACCTAAAACCTATTTTACAGTAAAGTAAAACATGTATAAGAGGCTCAAAAGATCTCCTGATGCAAATTAAAGATTTGGAATACAATGTACAAACTCACTTGTTGATAATCCTGGATGTGCAAAGTTTATATACAAGTCTTCCACAGGACACACTTGAGGTGATAAGACAAATTCTAGAAATGGAAGAATGGCAATACACAACACCAAGAGAATTCATCATGAAATGTGCAACACTTGCCCGGACTAGAAACTAATTTGAACTAGAAGGGACCCTTTTTCTCCAAAACCATGGAACTTCAATGGGAAGCACTTTTTCCCCAAGTGTAGTAGGGTTGTATGTTTTTAATCTAGAGATTAAATGCTTTCTATACGGGAGAAACCTCCCCTGTACACACATTTCCATGTGGAAACAAAACATAGATGATTCCCTAATTATGAGAGAACCTCCGTTACGGACAGTTCCCTAGTCTCCGAAGGAACTGTAGCAGAGTTAACGACTTTTAAAAAAACAGGCAGAAATACTTTCAAACAAATTGAGGGCCTGAAATTACCCTGAACAAATTATACAGGAATCTACAAAAAGAGCAAGAAATCAAAACAGGGGAGCACCTCTGGAGACTCCCACACATCAAAAAAAGTATCCACCCCTTGTATGCGTAATTGCGTACAATGTGGCATCCAATCACATCAAAAAAATTATCCAACGTAACTGGCAGATACTGAATGGAAGAACTAGACAATGGTATCTCTGTTCTCCCACAAAAGGGCAAAAAGCATATGTGATACCCCAGTGCATACAAGACCAAAACAATACTAAAAACCAGCACATACAATACACACAGCGCAAGGTCTCCCCCAGGACACTTTCCCTGTGCTCATTGCTGTGTATGTCACCGCACGTCAGTAACAAAAGAGGTCGACCTAGGTCTGCGCACCCCATTGCAACTCAGAAAGCACAACAACTATAACACGAAACAAGTAGTCTATATGATCAGACGTCCGTGTAAACTTAAATACATAGGGACGACAACCAGAAAAGTGAGCATAGTATCGGTGAACATAGGAGCAATATACGCTGTGGACACAACAACAATGGAGGAACATTTCATAACTAATAACCACACCATCAATGACATGAGATGGATTATTTTAGAACAAGTCACAGCAGATAACCGGAATCTAGAAAGAATCCTCTTTGAAAGAGAACAAAGGTGAATTTACAAACTATCCACACATCATGGGGCTGAATGATGATATTCCTTGGGGCACTATATTATGAAGAGGCTCATCATGGCATATATTTCTCCAATATGGGAAGCGTTTTACTTTTCATATGACAACATCAACACATATACCACCAAAAACGTAATAAATGAGTAGTAAGTAATGGTTCATCACAAAACATATACCTAGCACAGACGATAATACATCAGAACACTCTTCAATTAAAATAACTAACACCGATATGAATATTATGAATCATATTGACTAGAAGGTGAACTTTAAGATTATGGGTAAAACACAAAGTTGTTAACAGAACAAAAGGAGGCTAACTCTAGATGGGGTACTTCAATCCCCTTGCTACTTTTCACCGTAATGTAAGGGAGGCTCAACATGATGTTCAGAATAACATAACAGCCTCAGTTTCCCATAATTCTCCCCTCTGATGCTGGGTTCTTGCATCATCAGGGAGACATGCTGACTTGCCAATCTTGGAGTCTAGCAGACTCAACTTCCCAATACTCTTTCCCTGATGCAAGGTGTTCGCATCAATTGGGAGACAAGCTGACAGCAGCAGCAGAGAACAGCCAGCGCAACGACGGCTACCGATTACTGTAACCAATGTGCGCAAATTGTTTAATGTGATGGCAAAATAAAGGACATTTATCACTACATACCTTTACACAAAACTGCATTTTCTTTAAACTTAATAGATGACACCAGGGCAACCGGATCACATGGCTCACCACCACGTGATAGGGACGGTCAGGTTTAAATTTATTTGACCAGCTGGAGCTCAGTAACATTCATAGATACAGGGACACACGAATATTCTTTACGAAGTAAGCAATATTCCCTGTTTATCCCCTCCTTCCCCATGACTTAGAGACTGGGTCCACAATGATATTCTAAATTTAACCCTACTGAGTTCCAAACATAAGAAAGCATAAAAAGTTATATTTATTTTTCAGTGTTTGACTACTGGGATCGTTTCCCCCTGCCAAACCCTGTGATGTATTTTGAGCATAAGTCGGGCACCCCAGGGACTCCAAACTCAGATCTTGACTAGACTTGAAGGAGGACCAAAGAAGAACTGCCCTGCTTCACCGTGGAACCAGCCAAGAGAGAGAGGCTACAATGAAGTGGACTGCACCTGCTTAACCTGGTGGCTAGCAAAGGAGAAGGACTGTGCCTGCGGTGTCCTGCGTGAGGAGAAGCCATCCCCAGAGCCCAGCCAAATTGAAGGGTCAGTGAGCTTGCCTCCTGCTCACAGCACAGGGACATTGCAGCTGTGAAGCCTGCTGGGGCAAGTTGGTAGCCCAAAGAATTTTTAAACCGCTGCCATGCAGCACCAGGTACCAGAACTTCATGCACAAAGTTGCATTAAGTTTGCTGAGCCCAGGAGTGTCGTCGAAGTGCAGCTGGGGCCCTCAGCGGATTACTTATTTGCCCAGGAAAGATTTTCCTGTGATCACCATATTGATTGAATAGTAGTTCAGTGGCAACTGGGCTTCTGCCAGCAACGAGAAGATTTCGAGGAACATCAACATGTGACCAGGACTGCCTCACCCCCTTTGTGGACCAAGGAGTAACCACAGCAAGACCCACATCTACAAGAACGCATCAACAGCATCCTTTGACCATCTTCAGGACCCTTCATCACTTGCATCAGGACCACTTCCCTAGGAAAGCAATGCAAAGGATAAAAGTGCCTGGAGCTCACTGAAGACTGCTTCACATGTTGAGGTAACTCTTTCTGAGGACCTTGCTGGTCCCTCTAATTGGCTGCCAACAGTGAGTCTAAGTGACCGCGTTATAAATAGCCCAAACATTTTGATGAAAATTTTTCTAAGTGTCATATCCATTAAATTTGCCAGTACTTGTTTGCAGCTAAGTGAAATGCTTTGTTTTACTATACCTTGTAACTTCCATATTTCTGTAACCCTCCAATAGATCTTTTTCTTTTTGGTGTCTAAAAATACAGTCTATTTGTGTTGTACGCCTTGTGTGTCTTGTTGATTACTTCTTCAATTTCTTTGGTGCTGTTTAAAAGAATTACACTAGTTTTTTTGTGTAAGCTGTACTGCTCAGTGCCACAGCTTCCCAGGGTTGAGCTGTAGATTTGACAAAAAAACCTAAGGGTCATAAAGGGGTTGGTAAGTGTATTACACAGTGAATTCACACAATCTGAAAGAGACACGTTAGTGATAGATTCCTTACCTTAGAATATCCCCAGGCGTCAGATTGGATCCAGAAAATTTTGCGTAGCAATACCCCTGCGTGCCGGCAGGTGTCGTCCGCGTCCGTCGTCGGCAGCGCCGGTATGACGTCGTCGGAGTACTTAGACGCCGCCCTTGCGCGCTGACGTCAGTTCTTCTTTTTTCCACGCCAGCTAGCGCAGATCCGGAGAAGCTCTACCCCTTAGTCACTTTTTGACTAAACTTTTTGATCTTTTTGATCATCTCTTTCCTGAGTCTCTCAACTCCTACGGTGCCGGTAGGGATGCCCGGTTTCAAACCTTGCTCCAGGTGCGACCGACTGATGTCGGTTACCGACCCCCAACGCCGGTGCCTTCAGTGTCTAGGCCTCGACCACGGCGACTCCACCTGCCCCGACTGCCGGGCACTGTCGTCGTAGGCTAGGCGGGAGCGGTCCCGCAAGCGACTGGAGCTCCGGCAGTCGGCCCCGCGCCGTTCCAGGTCCTGGTCCCAGAGGAGGTCGAAGGACCGGTCGCGGGGTCGGAGTCCTTGTAGCTCCGGGAGTCAGCATCGGTCGTCGGGATCTTCCTCAGGTAAGAGGCAAGAGAGGTCGGAGCGACGTCATCGTTCCTCCGACCCACCCCGATGCTCGCACGACGCGGCCGGGGGTTCGGGTGACACCACCCACGCGGCTCCGACGGAGTCGCAGGCGCCGCATCCTGCCCCACACCTGCAGGTCCCTGGGCACGATGCGACGCCGGAGGAGGTCGAGCGGTACCTCATGGCCATAAGGGCCCTCCCTCCTCAGCCGGGTTCCGTGGCGCCTTCGGGTCCAACGGTCCCGGCTGGAGAGCCTGGCGGGTCGGGTGCTTCGGCCTCGATGCCGCCGGCGACTTCGGTCCCGGCACCGCAGGCCCTCAATGGATCTGGTTCCGGATCCGGGTCGTCGCCGGTCGACCTCATGACCTCGCGGGTGTCACCCCTGGCGCGGCTTGTCGACGCCGCCCCCAATCCTCCCCTCGATTCGGTTCCGGCACCGGAGCGGCGCCACTCTCGACGTTGTTTGGAGATTTCTATTTCCACGAACCGGCCCCATCCGTTGACCCTGAATTTCAGGAGATGGGTGATGAGGGTGATTGGGAGGGCTCTATGGACCCTCTGGCACAGGATTGCCAGTCTCATCAGGACTGGACTTATGAGCTTGGGGAGGCCAGTGGTATTGACACTTCGCCAGACACTGGATTTGTCTCCCCTCCCACCGTGGCTACGGAGGAGGGGGCTGCCGACAGTGTAGTGTTGACGTGGGCAGCAAAGGCCTTGGGCCTGACGCTCCCCGTCGAGGCCGTGAGGACTAACCTCCTCACTGAGGTCCTTAAACCGCAGGCATGCTCCACTGAGCCTCTGCTGCCGTTTAATGAGGCCCTGTGTGACGTTCTTGTGGGCACTTGGTCCAAGCCCGCTACAGGTCAGCCTGTGGATAGGAACGTGGCCAGACGCTACCGCCCGGCCCCGGGTGACCCTTGCTTTTTGTCCACCCATCCCACCCCCGAGAGCCTGGTCATCCAGGCCTCCACTTCCCAGACCGCATTCCTGACGGCTCCACCTGATCGGGAATCCAAGAGGTACGAGCAATTCGGTAAGAAGGTGTTCTCGTCCCTGAGTTTGGGACTGCGGTCTGTCAATACCGCATGCCTCTTGGGCCGCTACACCCACACTCTGTGGGACACAGTCGCGGACGTGCTGCCACAATGCCCGGAGGAGGTCCGGGCTAAACTCGCCCAAGCCCTTGCGGAGAGTCAAGATGCAGCGCGCTACTCCGTCCGGTGTGGGCTGGATACCACGGACTCACTGGGCAGAGCGATGGCAACGAAGGTGGCGGTTCAACGCCACGCCTGGTTGAGGTCCGCCAACTTTTCGGCTTATGTCCAGGCCACCCTCCTGGACATGCCGTTTGATGGCCGTCTCCTCTTTGGCGACAAGGCAGACCATGCGCTTGAGCGTTTTAAGAACTCCAGTGCTACGGCCAAGTCCTTGGGCCTCTCGGCCCCACGCCAGCAATCGGGTGCCTTTCGCTCCTTTCGTGGCCACGGAAGGGGCGCTCCCACACGTGCTGCCAGCCACGTGCCGCAGACTTCTACACAACGCAGTGGCGGCCGTGGAAACCACCGTGCCGGGGGTCGGGGACAGCGGTGAGGCCAGTCCACATCTTCCCCTGCAGCAACCGCCTCAAAAGCCTCCTAGTCCGTGCTTTCAGGCCCATGCGACGCAAGTGGGAGGCAGGGTCTCCCATCACCTCTTCCACTGGCGCACTGTCACATCGGACAGGTGGGTGCTGCAAATCGTCCGAAGGGGCTACTCCCTCCCCTTCGAGGCGACCCCTCCAGCCATGCCACTGCAGTGCCACCGCGTGTCGGGGGATCACTTGCAACTTCTGCAAGAGGAAGTGTCGGCCCTCTTGGCCGAGGGGGCCATCGAGCGCGTTCCGGGGCCAGAAGTAGGGTGTGGTTGTTACTCCCACTACCTTCTGGTACCCAAGAAGGGCAAAGGGGGCCTATGCCCTATCTTGGGCCTACGGAACATCATCGGCTTCCTCCGGAAGGAGAAGTTCAAGATGCTGACATTGGCTCAGGTCTTAGCTGCCCTAGACCCTGGAGACTGGATGGTAGCGTTGGACTTGCAGGACGCTTATTTTCACATCCCCGTCTTGCCGGCCCACCGGCGTTACCTGCGGTTCACGGTACGCCACGAGCACTTTCAGTTTACCGTGCTCCCCTTCGGCCTTACCAGCGCCCCACGGGTGTTCACGAAAGTGATGGCGGTGGTCGCAGCTCATCTGCGCAGGTTAGGGGTTTCAGTCTTCCCCTACCTCGACGACTGGTTGTTGAAGGCGGGCTCGCCCCAGACAGTCGTTAGCCACCTCCGGACTACGGCCGACCTCCTGCACCTGCTGGGGTTCTCCATCAATGTGCCGAAGTCACACCTGTGTCCCTCTCAGAAGCTCCTCTTCATCGGAGCGGTTCTCGACTCGGCGCAGTTTCGGGTTTATCCTCCCGAACAGCGGGTTCGGGATATTCAGGCTCTGATTACAATCTTTCAGCCTTTATCCCGAGTCTCGGTCAGGTTGACGCTGCGGTTTCTGGGGCTGATGGCCTCCTGCATCCTTCTGGTGCATAACGCCTGGTGGCGGATGCGGGCTCTGCAGTGGGACCTGTAGTTTCAGTAGGCCCAGCATCAGGGCAACTTGTCCGACCATGTCTTGATCTCGAAGGGCACTGCAAGACAGTTGCAGTGGTGGCTCACGGACCGCGATTGGGTCAGGGGCAGATCCCTCTCCCTACCCCAACCGGAGCACGTAGTTGTGACGGACGCGACCCTCCAGGGCTGGGGGGCCACATGGGAGAGGCGGAGATCAGAGGCCTCTGGTCTCTGGCGGAGTCCCGGCTCCACATCAACCTTCTGGAGCTGCGGGCGATCCGGCTTGCACTGAAGCATTCCTCCCCTCTGTCCGGGGGAGTGTAGTGCAGGTGTTCACGGACAACACCACCGCCATGTGGTACTGCAACAAACGGCGGGGTGGGGTCGTGGACCCTATGCCAGGAGGCTCTGCGCCTCTGTCAGTGGCTGGAACATCAGGGCGTGACCCTGGTGGTTCAACACCTGGCAGGTTCTCTGAACGCCAGGGCGGACGAACTCAGCCGTCGGTGCATGATGGATCACAAATGGCGTCTGAACTCGGACGTGGCGCAAGGCCTCTTTCAGCAGTGGGAAGAGCCTTGGTTAGATCTATTCGCCACAGAAGAGAACGCGCAATGTCATCAGTTCTGCGCGTTGGAATTTCCAAGGCGGCACTCGCTCGGAGACGCTTTTCGTCGCGAGTGGAGTTGCGGTCTTTTGTACGCTTTTCCGCCTATACCACTTCTACCCAGAGTGCTGAAGAAGATCAGGCGCGACCGGGCCCAGATGATCCTTGTGGCTCCGGACTGGGCACGAAGGTATTGCTATCCAGAGCTACTCAGCATGTCTGTCGGTTCCCTCGATTCGTCTGCCTCTTCAGGAGGCCCTTCTGTCGCAGCAGCAGGGGACGGTCCTCCACCCGAACCTGTCCAGTCTCCACCTACAAGCTTGGAGATTGAGCGGCGACAGTTGAGGCCATTTGACTTGCCTCCTGAAGTCTGTAATGTCATTCTGGCAGCCAGGCGTCCCTCCACAAAGTCGGTATACGCCTGCAGGTGGAACAGATTTGTGGCATGGTGCACAGCAAAGGCTGTGGAGCCTCTCTCTTCCTTCTTTCTCTTGCCCAGCAGGGCTCTGCTCTGGGCACTATCAAGGGCTACCTTTCTGCCCTTTCCGCCTTCTTAAGGCTACCTGATCAGCCATCTTTGTTCAAGTCCCCAATTGTAAATAGGTTTTTGAAGGGCATCACACACATGTTCCCTCCTGTTCCATTCGTGATGCCTCAGTGGGACTTGAACCTTGTACTTACCTTTCTGATGTGTGCTTCCTTTGAGCCACTTCATAACTGTCCTCTCCGTCTTCTTACTCTGAAGACTGCTTTCCTGGTTGCCATCACCTCTGCCAGGAGAGTGAGTGAGCTCCAGGCTCTTTCTTCCAAACCTCCTTTCCTTTCTGTCCGTCCAGACAAGGTTGTGTTGCGGACAAGACCCTCTTTCCTGCCCAAGGTTGTCACGGCCTTACACATCGGGCAGTCCATCACCTTGCCCACCTTCTTTCCGCCTCTGCACCCCTCTAAAGAGGAAGAGCGGCTCCATCGTCTGGACACAAAACGTGCGCTGTCATTCTATCTAGACCGCACACGCCAGTTCCGGGTGGATGACCAACTCTTTGTTGGTTACGTGGGCGCTAAGAAGGGACGGGCAGTGCATAAGCGGACCATCTCTCGGTGGATCATCTTGTGCATCCAGGTGTGTTACTCCTTGGCTAAGAAGGAACCCCCTGTTGGGCTGAGGGCTCATTCCACTCGGGCCACGGCGGCTACGACTTCCTTAGGCCGAGGAGTGCCCTTGCAGGACATTTGCCAGGCAGCTACGTGGGCCTCGCTGCACACGTTTGCGAGACACTACTGCCTGGACAGCCAAGTCCGGAGGGATGGCTTCTTTGGCCGTTCCGTCCTCCCGGACTTTCTGGTGTGATTATTGGTTCGCAGACCCACCACCGGGGTTGGTATTGCTGGGGTATCTATTCTAAGGTAAGGAATCTATCACTAACGTGTCTCTTTCAGATGCACAAGTTACTACTTGTGTAACGATATATCTGTAAGAGACATTAGTTAGTGATAGAGTCCTTACTGACCCACCCATCCTCCCCGTTCTGCGAACCGATATCTAGGGTTAAGGTCATCCCCTTTCAGGGCCCTAGTTTCTTGGCACCAGTGTTGGTTCTATCATGGCTCTGCGTATCTGGCGCGGAAAAGCTGTGTATTAGAACTGACGTCCGCGCGCGAGGGCGGCGTCTAAGTACTCCGACGACATCATACCGGCGCTAAGGACGCTGACGACTGCCGCGGACGACGCCTGCCGGCACCCAGGGGTATTGCTACGCAAAATTTTCCGGATCCAGTCTGACGCCTGGGGATATTCTAAGGTAAGGAATCTATCACTAACTAATGTCTCTTACAGATATATCATTACACAAGTAGTAACTTGTGCATCACAACATATACTACACCCCATAACCTCTCAAGTAGGATCTGAAGTCCCAATGGCCACAGCATCCAGGGAATCTCTCCAACCTTGTCTAGAGATTGGAAGGAACTGCAAAAGACCTGCAGTGGTGGCCAACAAACAACGAGTCAGCAGCAGACTCCTCTAACTTTTCCACTCAAATCTCACAGCTGTGATAAATGTGTCACTCTTGGGTTGGGGAGAGGTGGAAAGCAAAGGGCTCTGGTCCCTAGTGTAGTCTCAGCTCCACACCAGCTTGTTGGAGTTGAGTGATTCATTTGGCACTGGAAGCCTTCCTCCCTTCCATGGACAACACCAACTCCATGTGGTACTGCAACAAAAAGGGCAGGGTGGGGGACCATGTGCCAGGAAGCTCTGCGCCTCTGGACATGGATGGAACGCTTGGACATTTTGTTGGCCGTGCCACACCTAGCAGGGAGGACAAACTCAGCCATCGAGGCCTCACAGATCACAAATGTTGTCTACATCCGAAGGTGGTGCCAGCTCTCTTCGACGCCTGAGGAGAACCTTGGTTAGATCTATTTGCCACCACTGAGACTGCTCAATGTTGGCACGTGTGCGTTTTGGAATTTCCATGGTGGCTCTTGTTCAGCGATATTTAGCATCTCAAGTGGGACCTGCCTGGCCTAAGTCATTCTTTGGCTCCGAATTTGGCATGCAGGGTATGGTATCCCGAAGTCCTGAGCATGAGCTTCGGTCCTTCGATCAGACTGCTATTTCTGGAGGATCTCCTGTTGCAGCAACATTGTAGGGGTCTGCAACCTGAATCTACACACACTCCGCCTTTATGCGAGTGTGAGAGGTGGCAGTTGAGAGTCTTTGATCTTACTGCTGAAGTCTGTGAGGTCATCTTGGCTGCCACGCATCCCTCCACAAAGACTGTACATCTCTAACAATGGAACAAGTTTGTGGCTTGGTGCACTGAAAAATATTTTGGTTGTCTTTTTGCACCCTTGTCCAAAGTGTTGCTGTTTATTTTGTCATTAGTCTTGCAAAGCCTTTCTTTGGGCACAGTTAAATGGGTATATTTCAGCCAGCTCTGCTTTTTTGAGGTTTCTGTATCAGCCCCCACTGTTCAAGGCACGTATTGTGACACGTTTTATGAAAGGTCTACGACATCTCTTTCCCCCAAACCTTACATTGTGACCTAATGGGACCTTAATTTGGTTTTAACTTTCGTAGTGTGTCCCCTGTTTGAACCCTTGCATATTTGCCTTCTAAAACTTCTCACAGTCAAGACAGTCTTCTTTCTGTTAATGCTCCATACTCCTCCTTCTTCCAAGACAAACTGTTTTTCTGTCCCTGTGCCTCCTTTTTCTCGAAGGTGATGACACCTTTCCACTTTGGCCAAAGCATCACTCTGCCTATGTTTTTAGCTCTGCCTCAACCCATCAATGAGAAAGAGAGACTTCACTGCTTGGACCCGAAAGGAGTGTTGTCGTTCTACATTGATTACATTGAAGAACACTGGGTAGATGATCATCTCTTGGGTTCACTGGAACGACGATGGAGAGAGCAGTGCAGAAATGGGCCATCTCCATATGGATTGTACTCCGCATTAATATTTGTTATGTGTTGGCCAATAAACAACCCCCTGAGGATTTGTTAGCTTATTACACCGGATCCAAAGCTGTGACCACTGTGTTAGCTTGCGGAGTCCTTGTCCTGGATATCTTTTAGGCTGCTACGTGGGTATCCGGGTATATGTTCACCAAACACTACTGCCTTGACAGTTAGGTCCATTGTGACAGGCACTTTTTCCGTTTGGTCCTCTAGGACTTTTTGGTCTGAACTATTTGGCAGATCGACCACGGAGAGGTATTTCATTGGTATCTATTTTAAAGTGAGCATTCTGCGGCTAGAAGTCTCTATCAGATGAACAAGTTATTAACCTTTAGTAACGCTTTATCAGGTAGAGACTGTCTACTTGCAGATTCCTTACCTACCCTCCCAACCTCCCTGTTTCTGCAAACCTGTCTTTCAAAAAGATCATGTAAGACTCTTAGTCGGCACACTGTTGAATCAGTCCTATGACATGACTGTGCTTCTGGCGCAGAATAAGTCACATGAAGAAACTGATGTCTGCTCGCTGGTTGACCCCTTTATAGATACCATGCACATTACAACCGGCGCAGCTGATGCGGAGCTGATCGGTCCACCTACCAACTGACAGAGGTACTGTCTAGGATTTTCTGGATCCAATCTTTTCCGATTTCAAAAGTTTTAATTAAAATGTAAATACAAGGCAAACGCTTGGCATACATCCTGATTAAAGACTTTTCAATGTCCATAGGCAAGAAAGAGGTTTCAGGGGGTTACATTTGACTGTGTATAGGACATGAGTTATGCAAAGAAAACAAAATACCACCTCGTGGCTGCACAACCGTATGATGGGAACTTAATACCTAAAGTAAAAAGAAGAAATTGGGGATGAGAGGAAAGTAATGGATGAGAAAGAAAGAGGAAGGTGATTGCCTAGCTAGTTTTGCAAAAGTGCTTGCAAGACGACCGGATATTGCAGATCGTGGTAAAGATTTAATTCATTCAGAGGCTTCATGATGAAGTGTGAGTGGGTCAAGTGGGTGGTACATATCTACATTATGGGGGGTTGATTATCTCTAGGTATCTATCTAAACTGTCCCACAAGGCTTTATTAGCCGAGAGCCATCGGTATTGGGTAGATAGGATGGAGTGTGCTCCCCTACTGTATCTCAGGCATTTCCACCTAATGTTAGAGGCATTGCCCAATGATTTCCTGGAGGATAGAATGGTTTTGTAGGCGAGGGTGGAAAGTAGGTTCGCTAAGAGTAGATATCCCTGTGTGTAGTGGGAGTTGTAGACACTGTAAACTGGGAATTAAACATTTCTTGGAAGCTTGGTTTGAAGGATTTCATGTATGGTATTGTGCACTTTAGTCTGGAAGCTGGTAAGCAGGGGATTCGAAGAGCAAATGTCGGAGTTCGGGCTGAGGCATGTTACAGCTCCAGCAGTTGACTTTGTCTGAGAGACCCAATGTAAAAAGTCTGTGTGGAATGTAGTAAGTTCTGTGAAGAACGTGCAGTTTAGTCTGATCCAAGTTCGCGGTGCGACCGTTCCTTCTGCCATTTCTGTTGACTTGGGTTACAGAATGAGTAGGAAGTGGGTCTGAGTTTAGTGTAAATCATGGAGGCCACATGTCCACTTTTCTGGAAAGCTGATAAGAGGAGTAGGAGTGAGGCAGGTTTGAAAGGAAATCCCCTGTGTTTGGATAGGGCTACCTTTAATTTTAGGAATTATAGAAATAAGCGGAATGTATATTGTGTTTTTTTAGAGATATAGTGGAATGAAAGGGGATGCGATCTAGAACCAAGATCGCCCATCATAGAAATTCCCTTCTCAATCCACGAGTTCGAAATGGATAGGTTGGAAAGAAGTTTAATGTTTTTGTTAAACCAAATTGAGGTGAACAGAGAGCAGCTGATTTAGACATCCGAGAGATGATGATCCAGATAAAGTAGACAGCGCCTTGTATGGTTTAAAACCAAGTTATCAAGGATAGGATGATCTTTATATATGGTTGAGAGGCAAGGCAAAGGAAGGCTGTTAGTTAAGAGCCATTCTAGAGTGAGCCAAGGAGGAGTGAAGCCAGAGCTGTTGTTAAACCACTTTGCCCTTTGGGCTGCCAGGAAGGCTAAGTGAATTTGCTTTAAGTTAGCTAGGTTGGCTCCACCTAAATGTTTGGAAATGGTGAGTTTCTTTAGGGATATATATGGCTTCTAAGAATTCCAAAGAAATTTGCTAAAAAGTCGGTCTACGTTGCAAAAAAAGTCGTCGGAACATAGGATGAGGACAAAGACATTAAGTAGTTAACAGTCGGGGTAATAACCATTTTTATATATTGAAGCTTGCCCCACCAGGTTAGAAATTTTGGTGACTAGGTTTCTCAAATGGATTGCATTTTATGTAGTACTAAGGACTCATTGTGTTGAATGGATTCAACAAGGTTGTCATTGAATTTGAGACCAAGGTACTTGCGAAATATAGGTTGCCAGGCAAATCCTGAGGTGCTTAGAACTTGTTTAGGGCAGTGAATGTTTAGTGGGAGTACTTTAGATTGGTCTCTGTTCAGACTATAGCCACAACAGCATAGTCCTCAATAATGGTCATAATTTTGGGGATGGGAGTGTCAGCTTGTTCTGTTATGATTAGAATATCGTCTGTGTATGCTGCCGTTTTGAACAAGAATGGTCCCTGATGGAGATATCAATGGAATTAGATTGTTCATTGAGTGACCGCAGAAGAGATTCAAAGGCTAAGAGGAAGAGGGATGGGTAGAGGGGGCAGCATTGCCTTGTACCTTGTTTAAGGGGAAATGAGTCTGGTAGCAATCAATTAGCCCTGATTTTGGGGCTTGAGTTTGAGTAGAGGGCCTTTACCATTTTTTAAATGTTTCGCCAAGGTTAAAAAAGGGCATCGCGGATTTTAGAAAGGGCCATGCAACATTGTTGAATGCTTTTTCAGCATCAGATGCTATTGCTGCAACAGGGGAGTTCTTGGAGAGAGTGACTTGGAGAACATGACCAACTAGTCTAACGCTCTCATTGGAGAGTCTACCTTTGAGGAATCCAGCATGGTATGGGCCAATCAGTAAGGAGATAATGGGTTTGATACTATTAGCCAGAATCTTAATGTGTCAAGTTAAGAAGCAAAATTGGTTTATAATTGTTTGGGTTGTGTATGGTCCTTGCCTTCTTTAGGAAGTAAGGCTATGATGGCTTCTGCATGAAGTTACATCAATGATACCCGTGTCCGCGTTGTTGTGGAAAAGTGAAAGAAGGGGTTTATGTAGTTCCACAGAGAATTTTTTTAGAACTGGGCTTTCAGACCAGCCGGCCCAGGGACTTTCCCCATCATAAGGGATTTGATAGATGAGTTTAGTTCAGGGGCTTAAATGGGCTGGTTCAACAAGGACTGATGATGGGCATCTAGTTTGGGTAAGTTAAGCTTATTAAGGTAAGCCAAACTTTCAATAGAGTTGACGCTAACGTTTTCATCCTATAGGACACTTTAGTAGTCCAAGAAGAGTTTAGAGATTTTGTGGGGGTCTAGATGTAGTTGTCCAAACTTCTTTCTGACGGGGGTCTTTTTGGCGTTGTTTTGATTTTATCTGAAGTAGCTGGCTAAAAGCTTCCCAGCAGTTTTACCTGCACAATGATTTACAGAATTGAATTTACTGACCCATTGTTAACCTGGTATTGAGGAGTTTGTTGTATTCATATTTGTTGCGATTTGGGCTATGTAGCAATTGTGTGCCTTTTTCGCAGTAGCGTCTGAACTCCAGTTGTTTTATTTTATTTTCCAATTTTGTTGGCTGCGCATTAGCCGTCTTATAAATATTAGCGCTGATGCTTATAGTTACTCCTCTTGTGGTGGCCTTAAAGGCATCCTGCACGTTTGCGTAGGGCAATCAAGGAGGGGTAGGGCCATGGGGTTCAAGAAAGAAATTTCCAATGGCTTGGCTGATCGTTTCTAAGTGACTTTTGTCTTTCAGGATGTCCTCATCAATTCTCCAGGATTTACCTAATCTCTGGTGATAGAGCAGCCTAGTCTAAAGAGGCTAATATGGCTGAGTGATCAGAGACTAGTCGAAGTTTCATTGGATGAGTCTGAGATTGTTTTTGCAACGTTTCGAGACTAGGATGTGGTCTCTTCCAGAAAATGATTGGTGAGTTCAGGTATAAAAAGTGTACTCCCTTGTATCTGGGTGTTGTAAGCACCATGCGTCAACCAGGAAAAAGCTCTGGCATGGTTGTTTAGGAGCTTATGTGAGCGTTTCTGTTGAATTTGGCTGTCAAGTTGCGGTTAATGTTGGGGTTGAGACGTAAGTTAAAGTCCCCCCAATTATCAACTGCAAGTTATTAGGGAGGTCTGATAGTAATCTGTCTTTCCAGAAGTCCATGCCATTTGAGTTTGGTGTGTACAGGTTCAGTAAATAGAATTGTATACCGGATTTACTTAGTTTGTAAAGTGTTCATCTTTCCTCTGGATCTTATGTGGTGTCCTGAACGTAATGTTAGCTTGTTTGGTGATGGTGGTAAGAACTCCATTCTTTTTACCTGGAGCTTGTGACCCGATGACTTCTGAAAACCATGGAGCCTTATATTTGAATATATCTTTGTAGGCGAGTTTAAACTCTTGTAGGAGTGTAAAGTCGTATCTAAATTTGTATGTGTTCTCTATACTTTGCCTTCTCTTAACTGGGTGATTCACCCATTTGGTGCAAAGAGAGAGGATTCACAAGGAATCACCGCTGGGCACTGGAAATACATTGATGTAACTTAAGATGTGTGAGATGGGTTACCAACCCTCGTGAGTGAAGTACAAAAAAAGACTTACTGTGTGTATTGATCCTGCTTTGCAAACGGTTTGGCCTTGCAATGGTCTGATGTCAGATAAAAGGATGTGGTAATCGCCAAGGACAGTGTGATAGGAAGAGAGAAAGGAGAGAAAAAAAGAGAGAAAGGAGAGTAATAATAAAACAAAAGATTAGAGCCCACCAACTCCAAACCCTACCCCACTCCACCCCCACCTTCTGGGATAGGTATAGAATGTGACCCAAAGGAGGAGACTTGATTCCAAGGCGGCATGGTGAAAATATGTAAGTTCTAGGATGGGCAAGGATGACCATTAAAGAGATACGAACACCATATCAAGATGGTTCCAGTCTGATGCCTGGGGAATTTTCTAAGGGAAGGAATCTGTGGCTAGATACCAGTTAAAGCATTACCGAAGGTAACTTTTTACCAGTGGAGTACTCTGGATCCACAAACTATAACCAAATCACACTTTGCGTGAGTCTGCCAGAGCTCAATATTGGCATGAATAGGGATCTAGGAAAATTATTGCAAATTAATTTGAATCTGTTGTATTTCTGCTGTTCGTTTGTGGTTGTAGTAAACTAAAACACTCTGCCAGATCTGATCACAAGCTTACTAGTGATCATTATTTTTGCATTAAATTACCATGGTTGTGTTCTTATTTATTCCGGTGATCCTTTTATGTTACCTTTTTCTCATCTGTCACCAGAAGATCCCAACTATTATCTTTTGTTAGCAACTGTGCTGCCATATATATTTGTATAACAGTGGAAAAAAGGCAATTGTTATAAACTCCCTGTCTGCATTTTAATTCTCTTTACATGTATATGATAATTAAATTGCATTTGCATAGAATAACTATTTTGAAATTTCAGGTTCACTTTAAAACAAGAAGAAGAAAAGAGGAAAAGTGTAGAGATGCTGTATGATAAAAGCAGAGATCAGCTACGAAAGAAGGAGGATCAGTGCTGTAAAGAGATGGAAGGAAGACAACAGCTTGAACTCAGTCTTAGGAACCAAGAGCTGGAATTAAGAACATTGAGGAATAGCATGAAACAGGTTTGAATATAGTATTAACACATTTGGATATAGCAAAACAATGTGTGCAGCTTTTGAAGAGTATAACATTACAAGATGCACTTCACAGTCATAATCAGAATATAATCATGTGCACGTTTATTGTAGGTTTTGTGAAAAGCTTAAAGTTTGTCTCATTATTAGGGAATGGAGTTGATTGATGCGATCCAACCTTTTCTTCTACATCTCCCTGATGTGGAGTTTAGAAACCTCTATTTGAAATGAAGTCTTGCAGCTTGTGCCACCTCACATTTAAAGCTTGGAATTTGGAATCACATCATTGTGAAATGTGCCACTGGTAAAGAACTGTGTATCGATTTGTGATTAGCCATAATGACAACAGAAGTGTATGTATCTGCTTGAAGTTGTGCCTCCTAGCAGGCAGTCTAAGATTTCCCAAGGTGAGGGCATGAGACATGAGCGGACCTCTTGTTGCTGTGATTTAACCTTCTTTTTGTTGTCAATTTTATTCTTTCCTATAAGACATGATTAGTGCCCACTTCTCATTTCTATCTGACATAGAACTTGCACATTCGCCTTTCTGAGCTTGATAGCTACTTAAAGTAACACTTAACAGCAGTTTTTTTTTAAACCTTTATTTTTCAATTTTACAAGAATAAAGTGTGCAGTAGTATATGCGTTAGACATAGAATGCAGGAAACAGACTAGGGGGCAAAACCCCAGTTCATTGTGAGAAATGTTAAAGCATGCCCAGGAGGAGAACCACAGGGTCATGCCACCTAGGAACAGACTCTCACTCACATGTCACCCTGTAAGCCAGCTGGGGGATTCAGTCTCTGCCATCATAGCCACTGCCCAGTGCCCAACATCAAATTAACAAAGGGTGGACACCAGGACAATGACCTAGTAGCACCTACTCAGAAAGCAGGACCCAACCTTCGACATGTCCTCAACTCTGTCTGCATACAGTATCAACCACCAACTGCACAGGAACATCAAAAAAAACCAACTGGAACTGCAGCAGTCAACCACAGCACAGGGATACCACGTATACAGCAAGCCTTACCAGGCACTACAACTCACCATTTCCGAGGCATCCAGTGTATCCGGCACAAAATCCAACTCATTGTCCGAGACACCAGTCTGTGCTGCAGCCTCAGGGGGAGGAGTTTTAAAACAGCACATAAAAGGCATTGTCATTTGCAATGCAAATAGTTCAAACTCTCGTAAATGTAAAACCCAGTTGTATGTCGTTAGAACGAATTCCGTTGCAACGCATGCCTTTACCACACATGCGTTACAATGGAATTCGTTTTCCACGCATAACCTTTACCTCGAATATTCCTTTACCACGCATAGATTTACAACATTTTTCGTTGTAAATTTATGCATGGTGAGGGCATACTCTTGTTAAAGGTTATATCTCTCCCCTTACATGCCCCCAGCCTCACCTCCTTATAATTACCCCTGCCCTTAACCCTTAATATTTTTAACTAAAATGCCCCTTACCTTTCAACTCGCCTCCTCTCCATCTTCTTTGGTTACATCGGCCGTACGTCGTAAAGAGGAAGCGGAAGTTACTTTCCGTTTCCTCTCTAATGACGCAGATTGCATCAGCTTCGCCTCTTCAGGTTCGTTTTTTTGCGGGGGGAGACCCCCCCCACACCCCCTTTTTAATCCCACGCTCGCTGTATTTTTTTTGGGGGGGGGGGGGGGAGACCAACCCCAACCCCCCCTTTTTTTCCATTTACCACAAATAACTTTACTACGTATTTCGTAGTAAAGGTATGCGTGGTAAAGCCTCTCGTTGTAACAACGCATGCGTTGTAATGCATGCGTGGTAAAGGTTTTCGTGGAAACGGCCGTGTTGTAGTGGCCGTTTCCCGTAAAACCCATTGCATTGCAAATGCTTGTTGCACTTATATGATGGTTTCCACTCCTTGTTGTGAGCATCTACACCACTATTTCAAACAGTGAGCCCACCAGGGGTGTGCAGATGCTCATACGTCTTAGTGGAAAAGCAACCAGTTGCAACGCTTGGGGAGCACGGAATTGGTTGAGAGATACAAGGTTATTACGGTACTGGTGTGATGTGCCTATGCCTTAGAGTTATATCAGATGGGCTCATCCACTTTGGAGGGTATCTATCTGACTGTTGATATTTAACCCCTCAGACTGATGGCTTGTGCTGTGATCATCTCTTAAGAGTTTGAATGGTGCTAGCTCATGCCTGTGGTTAACTACACAAGAATGCCAAACCCCCAAATCTCCTGCTTAGTGTGTCTAACCTACTCTATTTGGTAAGAGTTGAAGTTGCTTCATTATTGATACTGTAAGTCCCAGAGCTTCCTTTGGGTTCATCAATCTAAACAACAAGAAGAAAAAATGATGAAGAAAAGAAGAAAAAAATAAAAGGAGGGCTCAAATTCTGATATCTCAGTGCTGGTTTCATTACTGATTGATTTGTGTGCCTTATTCCTCAATACCACAAGATGTGTCTCACAAACAAACTGCTTTCATTGAACCTCTTCAATCCAATTTCATGGCTGTCGTTTAATACATCTCAGTTTGTTAACTGTTCTCCTGATGGATTGTTTCCACACCTCAGGGTTGCCTCTTGCACCTTCTCCAGAGGGCAAAGCAGACATCTTTCACTTTATTTTCCGTTATTCCACTTCCTTCATTATTATTATTATTCTAATTAAATTTGTAAAACGCTCAGCTACCCGTAGGTTTCCCGGCGCTAAAACCAAAAAGATGAGAGGGGAGAGGCAGAAGCAAACTGTTAGATGTTAAATAACCATGTTTTACCTGTCTGCGAAACATAAGATAGTTGGGTTCGGTTCGTAACTGAAGGGGAAGAGAATTCTAGAGAGAGGGGGCAAGCCAAGCGAAAGAGCGGCCACCCATTCTGGCCTTTTTAATTCTCGGGACTGAAAATAGGTGTTGGCTAGATGATCGCAGATTGCGAGGGGGACAGTATTGTTGTACCAAGAAGTTAAGGTAAGGTGGAACTAGGCCAGTGTTTATTCTGTGCATAATACAGAGGGCCTTGAATTTTGTCCGGTTTTCAATACGAAGCCAATGCAAAGTGCGTAAGGAGTTCAAGGTAGGGGATGTAGCCGGTAGTTTGCATAGTAGTCGCGCTGCCATGTTCTGGACAGTCTGCAGTTTGCGGATCACCTCTTTACAGGCTCCCAGGAGAAGGATGTTCCCGTAATCCAGTCTAGATGTAATTAAGGCCTGGACCACGGTTTTCTGAGTGTCCAGGGGAAGCATCCATATGATCTTACGCAACCACTTAATGATAGTGATGCAAGTGGAGGACGTTTTGATCACATGGTTCTTCATGGATAGTTGGTCGTCGAAAATGACGCCGAGGTTGCGTGCTGTTTTAGACTGGGTGGGTAAGGTGCCCATTTGAGAGAGCCAGTGTTGGGGTCCCCAAAGGGTGGTGTTATGACCAAACAGAAGAAGTTCTGTTTTACCCCCGTTCAGTTGCAATTTATTGTCCAACATCCAGGCTGCGATGTTGCTCAGTCCTGTACAGAGGGAAGAGGAAGGAGAGTGAGAGTCAGAGGAAAGAGAGTAGATGATCTGGGTATCATCGGCGTATGAGTAGATAGTGAGCCCAGCTTGCTCCGCAATAGTCGCCAAAGGTCTGACATACAAATTGAAGAGCAAGGGGCTCAAGATGGAACCCTGCGGAACACCGTACGCCGATGTGAAGGTTTGAGAGGCAGATGAAGACGAGAAAACCTGAAAGGTTCGATTTGAAAGAAAACTAATAAACCAGTTGAGGGCTGTGCCGGTGATGCCAGAAGATCTAAGTGCATTGATGAGAATGGGGTGGGAAACCGTATCAAATGCGGCACTCAAATCAAGCAAAATGAGTGCCACGGTTTCCCCCCTGTCTACTCGGGATCGGATGTTTTCAGAGACCCCTAATAGAGTGGTTTCTGTTGAGAAACCAGATCTAAAACCGGATTGGGATGGATGTAAGATTCCACTTGCTTCAACATGGGTAGACAGTTGGGAATTGATGTGCTTTTCCATGATTTTTTAAAAAACCGGAAAAAGGGAAATAGGGCGAAAATTAGATGGGATACTAGGGTCAGCGTTTGCCTTTTTTAGCAGAGCCACTATCATTGCATGTTTCCATGCAGGGGGTACTGTAGCTTCTCTTAGGGAGGCATTGAGAAGATCCATAATGAGTGCAAGGGAAGAATTGTCCAACCTTTTTAGTATTTGAGGGGGAAGAGGGTCCAATGGGGAACCGGATTTAATTTTGCTGATAATATCAGAGAGAGTCGTGATGTTAAACGGATCCCATGTATCGATCAACTGTGAAGCAGTAGAACGAGTTTCCCGTGGAAACCTGGAATCACAGGAGAGCGTAAGTTTGGATAGTGTGGGGGGGGGTCGGCTGGGCAGGAGTATGGGACTTATCCTCTGGAATCATACGGTCTGGAGGTGGGATTGGGGCAAGTGGATGTGGCAGAGAAGGGGGGGAAGGTTTCTCAAAATTGGAGTAGATGGTATCGATTTTGGCGATAAAAAATTCAGCCAATGAATTGCATTGTGCAGTATCAAGACATGGTGGTTTGGGCTGACACAGTGCGCCTGACAGCTTCTGTACTACCTTAAAAGGTTCTTTGGGACGGTTTTGTGCTTCAAGGATAGTTGTGTTGACATGTTCAGCTTTAGCAATTTTACATAAGGAATGATATTTGATTAAAGCAGCTTTGTAAATTTGCTTGGAGCAGAGGTCATATTTGATGCGCCATTTGCGTTCAAGGTTTTTGCAGGTGTTTTTTTCTTTTTTTAAGGCATCTGTAAACCAGGGTGCAGGCGGGTGATGGAGATTGTGCCTTTGCATGCGTTGGGGTAGACATGCATCGACAGCCTGTGCTAGCCAAACATTTATAGCCTCAGTTGCTTCAGTACTAGTGACTTCCGTAAGAGGTCTAGTGTTCCCAAGGTGGGAGGTGAGTTCATTAATGTCTAATTTATTCCAGTTTCTGGATAGTCTAGATTCAGTAGGGTTAGAGGGGGTGTTGGGTTGACGACCAATGGTAATAGTGAAAGTCACCAAAAGATGGTCAGACCATGTTATAGGTAAGGAGGCCTTACAGTCAATGATTTATAAATTAGAGAGAATGGGGTCCAGAAGGTTCCCTGCTTTATGCGTAGGACCAGAATTATGTAGAGTAATGTTAAGAGCAGCCAGGTCCTGTAGAAGATTGCTGCTGTTGGAGCAGCAGGGATCATTCAGGTGTAGATTGAGATCGCCAATAATTGAGAAGTTAGTGAAATTCTTAATTAGTGGTGCTAAGTACTCAGGAAGAGAGGCAGCCCATAAACTCGCTGGGCCGGGTGGGCGATAAATGAGCAACCCGGAAAGAGTAAAGTTGGGAGACAGCGAAAGCTTAAAAAGACCTACCTCGCTGTTGGGTAATAAAAAGTCTTCCCATTTGCCATTCTTATCAGGTTTACTGACATATGTACATGATCTGAGACTTGTGGTATTTAACATATACAACAATTTCTTAAACACTGGTGCTTCGTGACCTTTTTTGCCATCTGTTGCAATAGGCATTCTGCTACAGCAAATAGAGATTCATTTTTAAAGTCAACAACATTTTTTTTCATGTTGTGGGTGAAAAAACGAAGTATGGTTTTCAAAACTAACAACCTGATTCTTCTATCTTATCCCATTGAGTAGCCTACGGCTCTCGTTGATGATCCACCAAAAGCCTAAAGTTGGCACTGGCAATGGTACTGGTTCTCTGTCAGAAAGATCCACCAAAAGACTAAAGTGGGCACTGCTAACAATGCTGGTACTTTGTTAAAAAGCACTAAACTTGTGCTCCAATACAACGGCAGGGATGTATACTTACAACCCCTCACCACACCTTTTACCAACCACACATATTCTAACTTGTGGGACAGATGATAAAAGTAAGAACAAGCATTGGTACATGCATTAGGTTTCACCTATTTGATTAATAACAAGCAGTTTTTTGTTGTAAGTTGTGGCTTGCTGAGTAGCTGGACAATAGAAGTTACAGAAAGTCTGTTAAAGTGTTATGATTTGTTTGTGTACAAAAAGGCAATATATTGTGCTGTTACTAATGGTATAGTGCGGGTAAATTATAGCAACATTTTGAGAAATGAAAGAGGGAAGTGATGGAATTAATTGATGTAATAGCAATATTTTGTGTTTAGAGGAGTTCTGACACCTTTTGGGCCCAATGCCACTGCACCCGCTGCACCATTCAAATCACGACCCTATTGCCTGTAAGGTAACTGCACTTGTGACTGCCTGTTCAGTAGTAAAATATTGCAATATTTGGTGTTTAGAGGGGTTTCCTAGAGCTTTGGACCTCGGTTTCACTGCACCTGCTGCACCATTGAAATCTTGATCTTAGTGCCTGCAAGCGAACTGAAGTTGTGACTGCCTGTATAGTAGCCAAATATTTGGTGTTTAGAGGAGTTCTGACAACTTTTAGTCCTGGTGCAATCATACCCCTAGTGCCTGAAAGATAACTGCACTTGTGGCTGCCTGTTTAGTAGTAAAACGAGTTATTTAGCCTAGAGGACACTGTGACAGCAATCAGTAAACTAAAAGTAGGTAAAGCCCCCAGACCAGATCTGATACCAGGGGATCTGTACAAATCAGAACCCACGATATGGGCACTATACATAAACCTTCTGTCCAACTACATTTCTGAGCTTTTGCAAGGAGAGGAAATTGGAACAGAACACTTCAAAAACAAAATGTATGGTGTTCGGCAAAGTACTGGGTGGTATACGAGAGATTAAGATCTTACATGAACCTATGGAAAGGGTAAAAAGCTTTGATTACTTAGGTATAGGCTTGAATGAGACGCTTAGCTGGGAATATCAATTGAGGAAGAGCTTCCTTACATTGTGCCAAAGATCTAAATCCGTATTAAGATTTTTTAAACAATCTTACACCCAACCCCTCTCTCCGACCCTTGAAATGTATCTCGCAAAAGCCCAAAGTGGAGCTCTGTACGGAGCAGAGATATGGGGATTTACTCCTGTAGATAAATTAATGATTTGTGAGAATAATTTTGCTAGGCCTCTCATCTCGCTACCTGTTACAACACCACTCGCCCAACTTTTTTGTGACCTTGGGTTAAAGAAAATTGGCGATCTGGTGGCTCTGAGACCCCTAACTTATTGGTTGCGTCTCCCCAACTAATTGATTATCATAATTCCTTACAGGAGGTCCTGGCGCTCAATGGGGCAAAACAAATTCCTTGGTTTAAACATATTGCTTAATGGTGTAAACTATTGAACTTGATGGGTTTGTGGGAGTACACAGAAAGGGCCACTAGAAGTGACATCCTGACCTTTAAAGCTAACTATTGAAAATTAGTTGGGGAGCACTACATGAACAACCAAACAAGCGGCCAGTTAACATCCAACTTCTTTAATATAAAATCATGTTCCTTATTTGAACCTTTTCTTGACCTGATTTCTCCCCCTTTTGCTAAAAGTTTGTATATTACGTTTAGATATGGTAACCTGTTATTGAAATTTCCGGGGAAAGAGGCGACTGGCCTAGTTTTCAGCACTTGTCCAGCCTGCTGTGAAGTTGATGAAACTGAAGAGCATATTTAGTTTTTTTGCCCCAAGTATCGACAGTTACGTAGGAGAAGGATTAGACCAATGTGCCTCAATTTGGGTGCTAGGCAGTACCAGATTACGTTCAGAATTTAAAAATTAGATACTTCTGGGCCAATAGTTTTTGCTCCCAATCGTTTTTTGTTTTGTTTTCCTTCTGGCTTATTCGTAAACATTTTTTACTATAGTTGTGTCGCCACATTTAAAAAAACAATTTCGTTCTTCTTCCAATGCCGTATACGTATTTTAATATTTAGCTGGGTATGTACGTATTTTTATCCCACATGCTTGGCGGTTGTATAGCACTTCTTTTTAAGTATGACTAGGCCAATTGTAATCAAGTATCTATGTACCTATGTCTCTTTAATCTGATTTGGGATGTCATTTTTGTACTTGTGTTTTCAATGGTTTAATACTATTTTAATTGTAAATATACCCATTTTTTTTATTTCTGCACATTTTGATGGTTTTTGTACAAATGACCAACTAAAGTTATATATGATGATGAGTAACATTCTGTGTTTAGTGGGGTCCCTAGAGCTTTTGGCTCCGGTGCCACTGCACCTCTAGCACCATTCAAATCAAGCCCCTGCTAACTGAAAGATAACTTCAAGTTGTGTATGCCTGTATAGTAGTAAAATGTAACCATATGTGGTGTTTAGAGGAGTTCTAACAACTTTTGGGACCAGTGCCACTGCTCCTGCTGCACCATTCAAATCATGACCTCGTTGTCTGCAAGGTGACTGCACTTGTGGCAAGGCAGTCACAATTGCAAGGTAACTGCAATGGTGACTGCTCGTTTAGTAGTAAAATATAGCAATATTTGGTGTTTAGAGGAGTTATGATAACTATTGGATTAAACCTAGGTCTGTGACTGGGGGTGAATGTTTGATTTTTTCAGCATTCCTTCCATTATCTGTTCTTTTTGCCTTTCCTAGTGGCAACATAACTACCTCTAGCTTGTTTGTCTCCTGATACTGGTTAACTTAAAATCGGACTTGTTCTTTGTTTAGTTGGAAAATAGTGAACATTCTGTGACGCCTACATGAATCACTCACTAAATGCCAATTGCACCTTAAGTGCACATTACATATGCTTGTCCTATCAAATGATATTCGATGCAGAAAATCTTTGTTTCTTCAAAAAAAGAATCCAAAGTGTACTTATTTCCCAAAACATTTAAATACCCATATTTGCAGTAATAGTTCCGAGTTGTTTAACAACTCAACTTTCTATCCAGAATACTTCTCTGAAACAGAATTGTTTTTCATCTTTATGTCCAAATATTGAGAGTACGGGTATTCTTGAAGATATAGTCCCCCGGTCGAATATCATCACGTAGTGTCCTCACATGCACAAAGCTTTTCTCCAGGCCACACCAATACTATGTAAACACTGCCAGCCTCCCCACCTTTCAAATAACTCAATGTGGGTGGGTTTGTGAAATGGTGCCCACACACCCATTGAGTTACCGTCATCGATAAGCCCAGTCTTAAGCATAATGTACAAGCCACCCTCTCTTCCTCTAATTTCAGAAGTTTACTTTGGATTGCATGTGATTGTGTGACATATCCACTTAAGGGTTGGACTGAAAGGTGATGTAATTTGCCATTTCGGGTGTTTCTTGATTCCTGCTAAATATCTTCACTGGTCTCTACTTTGTTTCAGAAGAACAATATTACAATGTCTAATGCTATTGGTAGGTTGACTATCTTTCCTGACCTTTGGAGCATTCAGATGGGATTATGCTATTGCTAGACGTGTAGCAAATTTTTTAGGCTGATCTGTAGGATTGATTACAAATGGCTATATCCTAAATTGGATTGTGTTTGAACATATTTCTAACATATTTTAAAACTATTGTGCCAGGTTGAAGAAGAGCGCAGTGAAGCTCAAAGACTGCTTTCACAAGAGCGAAGTGCACGTGTTGTCCAAGAGGGCATCTTGAATAATCACCTTTGGCGGCAAAAAGAAGAAGAAGAAAAAAAAATAAAAATGATCACTAAAATGGAAGAGGTAATATTTTTTTTAACCACATCTTTATGATAATTATATGTTCTTCAAAGAACATCATACTATACAACGTTTACAGATTGTTTGTGTTTTATAGTGGTTTGAATTGTATTTGTATTTAAGAAAAGACTGTGGGCACCCATGTCTAGGTGCGTATTCAAATGCAGGTGCTACAAGTATAATGCAAGGCATTTGCAGTGTAATGTGATAATGCTTCATCTTCTCTTTCAGTCTGGATGTCTTAATTGAATGATGCGTAAAGCCACTGTGGTGCAAGGGGTGGGCAGGAGTGGAGTCTCTACCTTTGAATATTCATTTGTTATTAAGCCCTACCTCCAGGGACGTAGCCCACCGTGATGCTGAAGTGCTTTGTTTTCAGAGTGTAGAGAGTGCACTGTCTCATACCAAAATAAAATTTATAGTACCTCAAGGCTCTGTCTTCTTAAGTCTTCTTTAATGCCTACCTGCGATCCAAGTATAGCCTCTTGGTCATTGGCTGTGTCATGTGGAATACGGGATGGTCATTTAATCATGTACATATTTCTTTAACAGTAGTTTGATCTTTTTTGTTTATAAAATGTTGTATAAGTCACGTAGCAGACATTGTACCAACACAGTCGGTTTAAAGAAATCATGTACTTGCAGTAATTTCGAAGCCAGTTCTATGGAAAGCGAATGGATCTCTTTGTGCCTATTTCCATAATTAAAAGGTTATGATTCATCAGAAACATATTGATCAAACAAAAAAGTACAGGTAAGAAAGAAAAAAACGATCCCATTCCTCCCTCCAACCACGCCTTCTACCCACGTATAAAGTTATCCTTGAAGCTTTCCTTAAAGTCTGTGCATTTGAATGGGTTATTCCTTTAAGTAAGCAAACAAAAAGGTGAATATGTCCTTTTCGTAACTTTCGAACTTATTTCATCCTCAGAACCTTCCCATTTAGTTCAGTTGATAATTTGTAATACCATTTTGCCCCCCACAATTATTAGGAACTGGAGACAGGGTGGTAAGGTCAGTCAAATGTTGATGTCAAAAGCAAACTTTTGCTTTCATAATTTTTGGCTAAAGTAGGTATGCAGTATGGATTGCAAACCATCTTAACACAAATTGTTTTATACATTACAAATGTGATAGATGAAAAGCAGATCTTAAGATATGAAGCTTCCCGATCTACACATTTCATTTTTCCAAAGGTTACTATCCTCTTTCAATGTAAGTTGTGTTCTTGACAATTGGAACAATTTCTGTTTAGTATCTCTGATCCACATAAGAACAAAGTTATGTGGCAACTTGCTGAAGTGACAGGTTTACATTAGTTACCTTACATAGCCCCAGTGAAGTTCATATTTTGGTTACAATGTGTTTATCTTTGTGAGTGTGGAAGTAGTGTTAAGTGCCTTAGGAGCAACGTCTCCTCAATGCACTCGAGGAAAATTTCTTATGTTGTTTTTAATAAAAATTCAAGAATTTTTTAGTTGATCATTGATTTCTTTATTCCTTGTCTTTAATGTTAACTTCATATTATTTTCTTCATAATATGTTATCTATGTCTGCCCAATGCAACTTGTTTGATGCGATAGCTTCTTGTAGAGTATTTTGAAACAAACACTGCCCTTGGTTCCTCCTGTCTATGAGCTGATGATGTTAGTAATAGCTCTCTGTTCAATACCTGTACTCGATTGGCGGCCTGTTTCAACATGGGTTTGGGATACCCTCTGTTTTGAAACTTTGCAATGGTGATGGTTTTGTACTGATCGTAAATTTCACAGGAAGAAGCAATGCGTTTGCTTTCAGAATTACGGATTAAGACCCATGAAGAAGGGCAGATGCCCGAAATGCATTGGGCAGACATAGATAACATATTATGAAGAAAATAATATGAAGTTAACATTAAAGACAAGGAATAAAGAAATCAATGATCAACTAAAAAATTCTTGAATTTTTATTAAAAACAACATAGGAAATTTTCCTCGAGTGCATTGGGGAGACGTTGCTCCTAAGGGACTTAACGCTACTTCCAGTTTCATACACCTTTGCACAGGGGGTTTACCTCGATTGCACCGCCTACCTCAACAAACCACAGCAAAGAATTGAAACTGAAGTCAGATTTCCACATCCCGCTTATTGGATACCACTTTATCTTTGTGAGAACATTTCGCCCTTTACTTTATGGATTTTCAACAGATAGCATTTTATCAATGTATTTCGGTTATTTTGTCTGGACTACTCCATTGGCTGACTATTTTTTTACTCAAAAGCTCAATATTCTACAGAATTTCAACATGCTTGATTCTGGGTAGTATAAAAAGGCTGAAAAACATTAGTTTTTTTAAAGTTTGTACTTGTTTTCGATCAGAGTATAATAGATTTATAAATTGATTGCTGGCACCAGCAGAGATGCGCCCAAACTTAAGCTTACACTACACATCGGAGGTTCCTATGTCAAAGCTCTCCTAGTCATCAACTGCCTGTATGGTGCGACAGTTTAACTTAACCAAAGGGGGCAGAGGAGAAATCAGGTGCTGGCATTGCCTCTTCATGTAGGGACTATCACAGAGACAACCAACAGAAGAAATTGGGCTCTATTGTCTGGTACAAGTCTCTCTAAATGCATCGGATTGAAGCGTTTGTGGACCCTGGTCCACGCTCAGGGAGGGAGAGTTACTTTATCACCAATACAACAGGTCTGCAGAAAGGTGCCAAAGATGAGAGACTTGCACTTTCCCAATCTTAAGTGGTGACTTGGGATCTCTGCACCTAGACAGGATCCTAGGCTTGAAAGAATGGTGCAAGAGTCTCTCGGGAGCAGAATTAGATTTGTCCTGAATGATCCTCAGCTCTTGGGTGCTTGCCAACCTTTTCCTAGACACAAAAAAAAAACCAGGTCCGTATAAGAAACCGTGTCTCGTACCTGTGTAAAGATGGTTGTGAAACTTGGTGCTTTCACCTTACTTGGGGTTACTCACAACGCTTATAAGGAAATTGTGGGTGACCTCTACAATGAATGTCCCCAGTAGGGTGCCTCACTACTTCATCAGCAGAAAGCGGAAAACATCGTTTACAACGCAGGGATTACATCGCAATCCTATTACATCGCGGTTTTCACAACGCAAGTCGTTACAACGACTTGCACTAGATGGCGCTCTAGGACAAGGAATAGTATAATTTACTATCCAACACCTTCCCTACTGTACGTAGACTGGAGTTAGAAAAGTAATTATGCTACTCCTAAGTCCAGCCCCCTCCAACGACTTGCGTTGTAAAAACCGCGATGTAATGTACCGCATTGTAACGTCATACATCCACAGAAAGCATGCTCAAGACTATGCATTTTCCTAATGATGAAATCTCATATCTTCTCTGTGGTAAGTATACCTCAAACTCCATGCAAGACCAGTATTCCTAAATGCACCTCATGCTGATCCTTGTACATGGAGATCAGGTGTGCATAGAACACATTTTTCCCAACCGAGATGCCAATACTATATCTGTTCAGCTGCTGCAATTGAGTGCATGACATGTTTGACATGTTTGTATTGCTACACATGGCTTTATTCAAGAGCACGGCAGTGTAATGTATCCAAGCTGGAAGTGTGAGGGAAAGAAAGAGCAAAACAAGAATAAATTAGGATATCAGGGCCCTGTATGGGAAATTGCTTAATGCCAGAGAATGGGTTTCTGAGCCTGACTGGCAGAAAAACAGAGAACTGGTGAGGGTGCACATATGCACAGGTAAGGGGGCATGCAATGTATAATGCACACATGTATTGCAAACAAAGGCATGCTCTTTATTGATGCACAAATCCCCATTTATCAGCTTTTGAAGCAGTTTCCGGTCTCCCTGTTACTTTAGAGGGATGTCCACACATTGGGAATCTGTGAGAGACAGGATGAAAGAATATTCAAGCGTCAGGGTGAACAAGCATTGCTATTCAGTAGAGGGACATATGTGATTTGTTTAACCCAACTAAATTGTCATATGATTTTTTTTCAAAGAAATTCCTCGTAGTTTCTGGAGAAATATATTATAAGCGTACATTTGGTGGTTCATCTGATATTGCTGAAAAAGCTGGGCCAGATGGCTTGCATACTTATTTATTTAATTTGTTATTTTCCATAGCACACATATGGCCCAAGAGTGGCAGAGAAGAGTGTTAAACAATTTGTAGGGTCTAATAATTAAATTGTTCCCCATCTGATCATGGAACGGGATATATTACAAAAATCACAAGAAGGTATTACATTCCAGACAGAGAGACGAGTTTGATATTTGTGTATGATAATTTTTGGTCCTAGGGAGCATGATGAGGATCTACTTAAAATATATACAGTATTTAGACAAAAGAAGAGTATACCTTAAGCTTTACAAGATGCTATTTTTGGAGTTGAAGGAACTGAATGACTCTGCATGGGCTGCCGAAAGAGATGCCTGTTCTTTTCACAAAAATGCGTAGGAGAGGTTTGTTCTAATGGGAGATGAGAAGGAGTTCCAACATTAGAGTGCAGTCCCGGAGCAGGATTCTTTAAGTGCTCTTTTCTTTCTGCAGCTCAAGTGTTCAAGTAGTTGTCTGAGCGACATACTTCCTACTGATGGATCTAAAATAGCCCACAAGGAACCTTGAGGGTAAGACTCTTTTGCTCTAATCCAGATGTATTGATTCTAATTAGGCTAGTGATCAATTGGATGATGGATCTAGATACTTCAGCCAAGACCCTTTTCAGTAGGTTGTCATTGTCCAAGCTGTTGTATGCCACTGAAAACCTAAAGTACGAGAGAAGAATGTTTATCCTAACCCAAATATATAAACAATTATTCTTCGATATTAGTAGGGATGTTTGAGTCTCTTTATGGGGGCAGTGCAAGTATTCACTACCATGCAGAGTGTGCTTAGGTCCGACCTATTCTTGAAGCTGCCTTGTGGCTTTCCTATTAGTGAGCTTGCTGGGGTAGGGTAAGTTGGAAATTAGTAGTTAAACAAGACCTTGGTGTTGGATGATAGTTTCTGAAGGAGAGCTGTAATTATGGCATTTTCTATGTATCTGTAAGAGCTCCAAATTGAAAAGTGAGATCTGTTTCAAGTGATGAAAAAATTGTTTCACACACTGCTGAACACGGTTCAGCTGGCCAATAAAGAGCCTTATTTTTTCGGCAAAGCTTACCATTTTTTTGGGACCAAGAGTATAATATAAGGCAGGGAAATTTCAAAGGCGCTGAGTTGACTTTGATGGATTCCTGTAATTTGGAGATTTTCTGCCCTAAGTAGACTGCAGGTATGTCCTTGTAGTGCTAAACTTGCAGTGCTGACCAGTTGAAGGGTTCAGAATAAGAAGTATTCAGGGAGTGTGTCCTGGTTAAGTGCATGTTTTTGAAATACCTCAGTGAGTTGAGTTAGCCTTTTGTTGCATGGGCTGCACCTGTAAAAAAAGGTTTTTAGATGTGGAAGAAATAGAAGAAAATAAGAGATTTGTTTGTCCATGGCTGTATTCTTAACTCTCAGTTCGAAGGTTTCAAAATTATGTCAGAACATGAATTCCAGTGCATTGGCTTCTGTTTGCATTAGGCAGAGAACTCATTATTTTCTTAACCAATGCCTGCAGATAGAGGGTACCTTCAAGGGATACATCTAAGAACAAGTAACTGTGTTCTGGAGTTTGATGGATCAGTGCTGTGTTGATTAAGGGAAGTTCACCTGAGCATTCATGGTTTTTAAGGGCCTTCAGAAACGTGCTTACTGGAGAACATTTGATAATCGCAAATGAACATCACTTTTTCAAGGCAGAATTAAATTGAGGACATGTAAATTTTGCTTATGCAGTTTTTTAGTTATGCGCTTGATTTATAGTTGTACTACTCAAAAAAGAAAAAATATGGCTAAGTGTTCACATTAATGCATGGAGACTAGTGTTGGCACCCACCTTTGACACTTGGCCAGAAATCTTGGATTTTGGAAAGGTAGTTTTGTGCCCATGTGGCTTGAAATAAAAATGTTTTAATGTATTTATTCAATTTTTCATTTTTTATATTGCATAGCAAGTATTAAACATAAAAAACGAAAGCATCTGAATACGCAAGTATTTACATCACATATATATCAATAATATGTATCCGATGAATCTCTCAGCTGCATCCACTTATGGTATAGTAGGTAAAAGTGGCGCAAGTGTCCCTGGACAGTCTTCTTTTATTACAGTGTTCACGTTGTGGAAAGTTACGGATCAAGAGTCTCTCACCTGTCCTTGGTATTCTTCCCAGATTCTCCAAATCTTCCTATGTTTGTGGGCGCATCCCCTGACCTCACAAATGGGGATTTCAAGTATGCAGCATTTATCCATGCTTTGTCGCTATTTAGCTAGGCTGGAGGGTGTTTGCTTTCTCCAGTCCTGGGTTATGTATCACTTCACTTGTGTGAGTCCCAAATGTAAATGAATTTCTGTGGCCCTTGTGAAAACCTTATCATCAAGTATGTTTAGTAAGGCTAGTTTCAGATTCAATTGTAATGGATATTTCAGTATCTGCTGGAATGTATGAGATTTTCCCATCCAAAAGAGCCTGAATCCTAGACAACGTCAAACTGTGTGGCTAAAGTCACCCACTTCTGCCCAGCAAGTGAGGTATTCATTTCTGGGCTGTGGTGCAGACATCAGAGTCTGTCAGGGGTTAAACCACCCCTGTTCAAACTCGGGAAGCAAGTCCACAATAAAGTAAGGGACTGTAAGCTAAGAATCATCTTCTGATATCCACATATTGTAGTAGTGGAAAGAAGTAATATGATGAGATGCTGTCAAAGAATTTTCTCAAATTCTGTCATGAGTTGTGCCAGAGGATCTTATCTGTGGGTAGGAGACATTCAGGTAGCTCACCAGTTTGTATACTTCCTTCGTGGTGCACAATGGTCATGGTGTCAAGCTGAGATGGGCTCCTGCTGGTAAATTCATCCAGGGTAACCTACTTGAAAGTTTCAGTAAATTTATTTTGAACAAAGAGTTAATCTCGAGCCTTTGTTGCATAGAATTCTGCGGGAGATCAGAGTTCAGTCCACGACTATTACCCATCCCATTCCAACCCTTTCCCCATCTAGAAAAGGGGAGTTTACATGTAGAACACTGTTAATTTTTAACAAATGGTTGCGTCCCACCAGCCCCTGGATAGCTAGTTGAAATACGATGACCCTAGGCAGCACAAGTACTTCCCTCTGCTTTGGATAGATACGTAGTCTCAAAGCCTATAGAATTCAATATGGGGGCCAAAGGATCAATCTGTGTGTGGACTGTACGATGGCTGTTATGGCTGGAGTGAAGTATACAATAAAATGAGTGGCTAGCAAACATCTGTCACAGGGCTCCAAGGTCAATGAGCAAAGTTACGTGTAATGAGGCCCAGGCACATCAGTGATGAGGTAACTCTGGAGTGCATCCAAGCTCGAGTGAAGGGACAGAAGCAGCTGAAAGTGGAGTGAGGGCCAAAACTATGTGGCCTCATCTCACAAGTCTCATGTAGATGTCTACTCAAGTTCAGCTTCCCTTAGGTCTCGCCCCACAGCCCCCAGTTGGTATCAATGGGACGTTCAGTGGGCAGGAGGGGGTTACGTCAGTCTCAGACAATGACCATGCTGCTCCACCTACAGTAAGACCAGAGAGAGAGCCCGGGTCCTGGTCTCCAAGTCACCCGGATCAAGATGGCAAGATTGATGAGTTTCAGTGCCAGCGACCCTCAGCCAGCGACCATGCGTGGGGAAGACGATCCCCAGCCTGACATCAGGGCAGTGTGAATGATGAGCCCACAGGTGTCCGATTCAGTTAGTCAGACCGCACAAAATTGGGGCCACCTCACTCACCATACCCCCGGTCTACCTTTAGTTCTCCAAAAAAACATAGGCTAGGTGCGTGGTCCCCGGTAGACACCTGATTCCACGCAACCATGAGCGAGCTCTTCGGGGTGTCTCCTCTAGGCACCACCGCTCTCCTGAGGCAAGGGCGCCAGGTACCCTCCTCCATTATATTTCACAGGCCACGGCTGCCAAAATTACAGCCCTCATGCTCATCCCTGCAGGGGGGCATTGCTGCAGGCAGACTGCCAGCAGCATCACTGCTCGGCCGTTATCAGATGCTAGTCGGAAGGGCCTCGGATGTCGACAGGTCAGACCCCAGGATGCATGTTAAGAAAAGGATTTGGAGTACTTCTTCTTTTGTCATATCAACTCCTCAAGTTAAGACTTTTTAAAAATAAATATTTAAAACAAAACTTCTCTCCAACGCTGTCCTTATTGCATGTTCACACCCATGTGCCTGGAACCTGACAACGATCTTGGTACAATAAAACATGTTTCATGTGAAGTATTCTGTTACACCTCCTAGCTTGGTTTGTGCTTCATTTATTAATTTACTTTAATCATATATTTCAATTGTTCTTGGCAGCATTATATTTGACACAAACTTAACATGAATAATAAAGTATACAGCACATTTTGATAGACATACCTAACTGCATGTTTCTCACTTTTTTAATCTCTTCAGACACCAGACTTAAAAACCGATTAATTAATTCTCACATGCTGGTAGCTTGTGCCAATGGTCTCCATCATATCTGCTCCACCTCCAGGCATTAAGATGAAGACTAGGAGCCACATATAGGTGCCACACCTGAACGGATACCAGTTCATCTTTTTGCACTTTTTTTTAGATCCAGACTCTCAACTTTTTGCAGGCTTTTATTTTTTACTGAATTCTTATAACTTTTAACAGACAGTGTGCAGATGTTTAAGTTGTGCAGCATTTTTGTACAGGGATATCTGCCTGCCTTTGGTACCTTTGCACCAAACACAACTCCAAGTCCTGTGACAAATGCTCCCTTATTCATCCAAAAGGCCATCACGGAGCAGGAAGCCAAGCTCAATAATAAAGAATACAAAGAAAGTTCTTGAGGTTGTTCCCGGTCACCATCTCGGTGAGTCAAGGAAGTTGTTGTCACCTTCACATGCCCGTTCTTGGAAGAAGTCGGATAGTTGACCATACAATGGCCAGACTGCAACATCAGTATCTAATTCTGACCCAGTACCTGCTCTGGAGCCAATGTGTCTGAGTTTCCTGAGCCATCATTGTCTCCACAGCAAATTGAGGCTGAAACTCACATACAACCTCCAGTTGTGCTTCCACTGATGGGGCCTTCCCAGGGGCTGATCGACTCCATTGGCCTTAGCAAGGCTGTCTACTGGCACCAGGCAGAGCTTTCACACCCTTGTTGCAGGCCTTCTGGTTCTTCCTAGTGGGTTGCTGTACTCCGCTGTAGAGGATTCTATCCCAATTCCGCCAGAAAATCCAGATTCATTGAGAGCTTACTTTAGGTCAAGCTATGAAATCACTGAAGTGCAGTTTGTGGTTGAGATGGCTCTCTTCCTGCTCCTCAGCCTCGACATCAGCTGTACAGATCATTGGATGGCGTTTTTGGGTCCAATGCCATCCATGGCCGTGAACATGTCCTTCACAATGAAAAAGTTGATGAGGAGGTGAACAGCTTACTCTCTCTTTATTATACTGATGCCATTCTATATTGAACTTCAGAATGCTAATGAATTGGACACTTCATGAGAATGACCTCAATATGCCATAGCTCCCTCTACTGAGCTAAGTCCCTTGATTGGGGGTGGTCGTGCTCAGGGTCGTGGACGTTTTGAACTTTTAATTGCAGAGGGTAGGTAGGCAAAGGTGTTGACTGAATTTCTTCAGCTTCGACCATCGATGGCTGTGCCCTAGTTGTCTTCTAATGAGTCCCTGACTGACAGCTCAGGGTGGTGTGTTCCAAATATTGTTATTCTTGACTGGTCAGCTGGCCAATCGCTCAGAACTACTGGCTGGCTCCAGACCTAGTCACACAGCATAGCGAATATAGTTGTGTATGCCTCCAGAAGCAAGCTGTACCCTAAGGCCTTGCCTACTGCTTCTTTGGATTGTGATTAAAAAAAGATTGTTACCTTAGGCAGGGGAGCATTTTTGTCTGCCAATCAAAGTTTGTGCAACTTGAACACAGTGTATTTCTCTCACTGCTACAAAAACCGCATCTGGGACGTAGCAATCAAGATTGTTCCTGCCTTCTCTAAGGAAGCCTGTATATTCCTGCCAGGACGCAGGCAAAAGCTACTTGAGGACTGTTCTGGATACTACGGATTGTTTTGCTCTGGCAATGGGCACTACTGTCATCATACAGTGGCACACAATGTATGTTACCGTTTTATTTGGAGACATGTAGGCTTCCCTTGATGAACGTAGCTTTTGCTGGATAAGGGCTCTTTGGTGAGAAAGTGGGTATGCCGTGGAAGGACTATAGAGCTACCGCTCATTCTTGTTCTGCTCACCAGTTTCCACAACAATGGAACAAGTTTTGAGGTTACTCTTAGGACCTTGCCTACTATTGGCGCCAGTCCTCCTGACCTGTTTAGCGAACAGTCTAGCCCTTTCACTGCTTCAAAGTGAGTGGTGGCAGAGAGTGTGGTCACCAGCAGGTGCAGCAGTCCTCCTCCTGGAGCCTCTGCCAAGCCGTTTGTTTTCCTATTGATGATCCTATTGGTCCAGTAGAATTTGTGTTTGCCTTTGCAGCAGGTGTGCACTTACTTTGGACGAATAGGTTCAGCAAGTTGTCTGGTTTGTCTTCCCCCCCCTCTTTTATGTGTACCCTTCCCTATGTTGACTTCTATTTTGAGCCAGCCATCAGAAGAGAAGTGCAGAATGGTTGGTCAAGAGCACCATCAAGATGTTATCCGAGGCAGAGAGGGGCACAGACTGTTACTCTGTGTACTTTCTCCTTCCCAAAAAGGACAGGGGACTTTGACTGATATTAGGCCTCAGGTTTCTGAACACCTTACCCAGGAAGGACAAGTTCCAAATACTGATGTTGGACAAAGTTGTGTTGGCCTTTAATCTTGGATGTTGTCCTTGGACATTTAAAACATGTATTTGTATGTTCTAAACCTGCAGTCCCACAGCATTAGCTTTGGTTTGTGGTGGGGTCATAATGTTTGAAACTCACCATCCTGCATTTCGGCCTTACCTCTGTCCGTTGACAGTGATGTTGGTGGATGTGGCCCATCTTCACATGCTGTGGATACACATGTTCTGTATCTCATCTACTGGCTTCTGGAGGTTTGCTTATCTCAGCTAGTCTTGAACCATCCACAGGCCACAATTTGTTGTCCATCCTGGGTTTTCGGTCAGTGAACTGATATCATCTTTTTTGCAGGTGTAGAGTATTCCCTTTATAGAGCCTATTTTGGACACTATGGCGGCAAAGGCCTTTCTGCCCCCACCGTGAGTCCGGGACATTCAGGCTATAAGTCAGATGTTTCGAGTATAAACCCTTACCCTGTTGTTTCTGATGCTTCTTTGTCTCATGACCTTGTGCATAGTGCTGATGTATCATGCCCTTTAGCACACGAGGGTCAAAATCTCCAACTGAGCTGCATGGGACTTCAATGGGGGTATGGTGCATGCCATCTTGACATTGTTTCATTCAGACCTCACAGTAGTGACAGATGCATATACTCAAGATAAGGAATGTCACCTGAGAGAAAGGAAGATCAAATGGCTTTGGTCCCCACATCATTCTTTTGGAGTAATATGCTATCTGTCAGGCCCTAAAGACCTTTATGTCTACCATCAGGGTTAGGTCTGTCCACTTCATCATTGACAACACAGCCGCCTTGTGGTATTGCAACAAGCGGGCGGAATGTGATTCCTCAACCTCTGTAAGGAGGATCAGGACTGTGGGAGCCGTTAGTCCTCTTAGGATCTTGCTAAAATTCAGTCAGCTGGTCGGTTCCCTGAATTTCAAAGCAGACGAGCTCAGCAGACAATGCCTTGCTGATCACAAAGGGTGTCTTCCCAAATGGTATCACTGGGCTTCTTTGCTCAGTGGGGCATGCTCATAATAGGGCTATTTGCTTCAGATGAGAATGTTCAGCCTTTTGTGTCTTGAAGTTCCCTTCTCTAGGAGATGCATTTTGCCTTTGTTGGGACTTTGGCCTCTTTTGCACATTGCCACTTGAGATACCAATTCAATAGGTGCTGGAAAAGGTCACGTGCAACCAAGCACACCTCATCTAGAATGGCCGCATAGAGTCTTGTATACTGGCCTGCTGAATCTGAGCATATGCCCTCCACTTACACTGCCCCTACACGAGCTTTGCTGTCCCAACAACAGGGCAGGGTTTTGCATCCGAACTTCCGCAATCTACCCATCCATTAATGGAGATTGAGCGAAATATACTAATAGTGTTTGAATTTTCTTTGAAGCAGTGATGTTGTTCTGGCAGCAAACCACCCCTGCACCAGTTCTGGCTCTTGGTCGAATTGTGTTGTGAAGAAGGGCTGGTTTACCCTGTGCAAGCCAAGCTCTCTGATGTTCTGTTCATTTTATCTCTGGCCCAGTATGGTTTTACTTTAAACACTGTTAAAGGATACTTGTTACTTTTCGGCCTTCCTTTATTTGCTTAGCAGCCATCTATATTTCACTCACCCGTTGTTAGCATTTCATATTGGGGCTCTCTGCAGCAGTGGCATCTTCTTTGGTTCTTACGTTTCTAATGTGTGCTTCCTTGAAACCAATGCCCAGTTGCACCTGAGACTTCTGGCACGCAAAGCTGTCTTTTGTATTGTCATTAACTCTGATTGGCATTGAGTTGGTGGCATTTGTCCAGCCTAGTATACTACCTTTTTCCCACACAAGTTGACACTTCAAACTCTAGCTTCTTTTTTCCTGAAAGTGGTTTAAATCTTTCATGTGGTACTGCCCATCATGCTCTTTGTGTTCTTCTCTAAGCTGCACCCCTCTGAGGAAGAGACTAGCCCTCATCTGTTAGATCCAAAGTTTGTATGTTTGATATGACCAAGTAGCACCACATAGAAGATCCAACACTTCGTTGAATTCGCAGGTGCAAAGAAAGGGAAGGATATCCAGAAATGGACCTTGTCAAGGTGGGATGTCCTTTGCCTCAAATGGTGCTTTGCTTTGACTGCAATGCAACCCCTAGTTGGGGTTTGGGGTCATTTTGCCAGGGCAAAGACTGCTACCTAGGCCTTCTCTAGAGGTGTTCCAGTGTTGGACACCTGCAAATCTGCTACATGGGTCTCCAGCCATACATTGATCCAACTTCACGGTAACACTTTTCAGATCCACAAGGTGACCCATTTCCCTGGCTTAACCCTGCACGACTTTCTGGTGTAAAGTCCAGTTTCAAGACCCATCACCTATGTGAGGGTACTGCTTTGGGATTGGTTCCAAAGATGGAATTTTTCAGTTGGAAGTATACATCAGAAGAGTAAGTTACTTACTTTGAGTAATGCTCTTTCTGGTGGATAATGTATCTGACCACAGATTCTCTGCCCTAAGCCCTTTTCCACATTCTGAGGAGTATTTACAAAAAAAGAAAAAAAATTAGGCTAGTAAGGTTCAAAACGACAGTCCTGATATTCCCTTCACAATTCTAGAAGGCTTGCCACTGGAATATCACAGTTTCTAAAATAGGTTTTCAAGTTGCTTAAAATAAGTTACAGGATATTATTTCTAGGTAGTAGAGGTATGATTTTTAAAAGATACCTTTAGATTGTCAAGTGAGGAGTGGTCTATTTACAGAAAAGCAATATTAGGTATTAAGTCAAACGTGCACGTGACTGGATTATAAATTGAGCCATAGTCATGTTTTCTGCATCTTAGGATCTTCATTGAAGTCATAAACCTGATAATTCCCCACAGCCTGTCTTGAATTATTCAAGGATTTAGGACTTCAGTGAAGATTCCTAACCTGCAGAAAGGAAAAAGGGAACTACAGATACATACCCTTTTCTTGTTTCTGACTCTCGCTAGTTTATAGAGGATTTTGAAATCTAAATCAAGAGTGCACATCATTTTGATAACTATTTGTACGGTGTTGTATAAATTACCTGGAGCATCATACATGTAATATTGAAGAAAATAGCATATAATAAGAGTGGACTATCTTAAAGCTTTGATGTCTGATTGTGAATACAATGAATTTGTTAGATTAAAGATTGAGCACTGCGGTGGGAGGAAAATTTTAGCTTTACATGAAATGAATACTATGTTCAAATCTGTTTTCAAGTTTGGATGCTTCTGGATTGAACAGGAAAATATGTTTATGGCTCAAATGTGTGTATTTTCTGTTTTTAAGACTCTCGCCCAAACGCCTGATGTCAGTGACCGAGAAAAGGAGTTGATGCAGAGAAACCACTCACTACAGGAAGAAATTTGTGTGCTCAAGGTGGAGCTAGATCAAGTACGAGCTCGAAATAAGGAAGAAGAAGGAAAAACTCTAGAGGAAAATGAGGCCCTGAAAGAAAAATTAGAAGACCTCAGACGGGATCTAAAGCTAAATGAAGAAGCATTGACACAAACTGTTTTCCAGTACAATGGTCAGTTCAATGCACTAAAGGCAGAGTCTGCAATGCTGTCATCCAAAATAGAACATGAGAAACAAAGCAAAGAAAGGCAAGAGACCGAATTGGAATCTGCCCGATCCCGTTTGGCCACTGCTCTTCAAGAACTTGAGCGCAGTCAATCATCAAAGAGTGATGCAGAACGCTCTTTCCAGAGGGAGCGAGAAGATTGGCTTCGCTCACAAGATAAAATAAATTATGACCTAGCAAATGTTCGAGAGGCCAACAGTAACTTGTCCCAGCAACTTACGAAAGCGGAAGCAAAGACTAACAGCCTGGAGAATGAACTTCATCGTACAACTCTTAGCCTACGCGAAAAAACACTTGTTTTAGAAAGTTGTCAGAGAGACTTGAACCAGGCTTCATGCCGGGTAAAGGAATTTGAACGCGCTCTCCAAATAGAGAAAGAACAAGTCAGCAAATGTACAGTAAAGCAAGAGACTATGCAGGAAAGATTGGCACAGATTCACAGTGAAAACATGCTACTGCGCCAACAGCTGGAAGATGTGCAGAACAAAGGTATCCTAAAAGAAAAAGCAGTAAATGACACTCAAGATCGCTTTAGTGACATCTTTAGTAAACTTCGAGATGATACAGAAAAGAAAGTTAATATGGTGGAAGAGAGAAATAAAGAATTGATCACAAAGACCAACGATCTAAGGGAACAAATCTATAAAATTGAAACTGAAAAAGTGGCGCGAGAGGTAAGTCCAATTAAGATTTATCCCTCATGTTGGAATTGCTGTTAAGTGTAATCACACAGTGGTCAGAAAGGCGACTTAATGTCCTGGGGGATTTTCCTCTACCTGAAATCTGCCACTTTTCTAATTACCCTTCTGTTTTGTCACTTAATATTGGCACCTAGAAATCCCGAGTGTGGTCCTTTCGTGCAAATCTAAAATCTGAAATGGGGACTCAGCACAGTATGTGCTCGGTTCCAGATTTTCCTATGCAGTTTTAGTTACAATACTATGCACTCAGCTAATTTGCTACACAGAGGCCCAATAAACATACATTTTACACATTATAGGGTGCAATGATTCTCCACAGTCAGAACAGATATGAAATTTAATGATATGGTGCTGTAGTGGAAATCCAAACAGTCTTTGGCTATAGCAATCTCAGAAGCTCAGTCTATGTGCGTGTGTGCCAACTCTTAAACCCCACTGCACAATAATTTCATGTATTCTAAGTAGTAACATATTATTTGTTGAGAAATTAACCATTGCTTGTTGTTTCTAATGTCCGTCAGTGAAAGTGTATTTCGGTTATAATGCATAAAATAATAAAACTTTGAGGGTAAACCACATAGCATAAAATAGTATTTACCATTGTTTATATCCATATTCCTACCCAGAGTGCTGAGCCTCTTATGTGTCATAGCATAACGAGGGTACTGGAAAAGTGGTAGTCATCCTCAATCTGATCTAAACGGTAGTGAGAGAACCTTCCTTTCTCAGATCAAATACTCAATTTGTTTGTGAAGTTATTCAGGGATAAATTGCGAAACTGAAACTTAATGTATAAAGATTTTGACATCATATGTTCAATTTCATCCAGCTAGACCACAAATCTGGGGACAGACTTCATTGTTAAAAGTGAATGGGTTAGTGGGCCCTCTTGTGATTTTCTATGCAGATCTACTACTGCACAGGCATTGTAGACTTATCTTAAGTTTAGGTCCCATGCTTGCTCAGATAGACCTACTTACCTCTGCACCATCATAGACTAGTTGAAACAATGTGAGAGATCGACAACCCAGTACCCCAGCATTTTATGGAGGGGATCTCTGTCGTGGCTTAATTCCACTGTCTCCCAAACTCTTATCAAGTGCTTTAGGGTCCTTATTTTACGTAGGGCTGAAACACAAATCTGGCCTAGATCTATGATTAGTGTGGATTGTTATGTACACTTCAGGTCAAATTTAAAAGTTGTGTTAAAAAGCCATTGTTTCACACTAATTTGAGAAATCTTCATAACCCTTAATGTATGCGCTATATATTTTTAGTGTTGTCTGCCGAATAAACATTAACTTTTGTATCCCAACCGGGACCTGTGAAAATATATTTTATACATATGTGTGTGTGTGTGTGTGTGTGTGTGTGTGTGTGTGCACCCGCAATGCACTGCTGATGATATTACATCATTCATGATATGGTCAGTGACATCACTGATGACATCACTGATGACATCTCAAATGACATCACTCATGACACCACTGATGACATCACTGATGACGTCATCCAGTGAATGTGGTTTTGTTTGAAATTTAAATATCTATTTTATATATACCAATCTGTATTGAAGATTGAGTGGATATATAACTGTCTGGATGGAGGATTTAGTAGGTGTCTGTTGGTTTAAGTGAGTAATTAAATGTGTCTCACTCAATATATGGGTTAGTAACCAAACTATGTGAATGTGTGTATCACTGTCTCTGTTGCTGTATAACCTGCTGCATCAATTGGTCACTAACTACATGAGTGTCTGTCTATATTAGTTATTGCTTAGTTGGCTGAGTATTTGTAAGGGAGACTGAGTGTAGCTGTGGTTGGGTGGGGGAGTTGTAACTCTATGCATAGATGTGTGAGTGGTTGATTGTCTAGGCATATGGGTTTAGGAGTGTTTATGGAAACAGTTCTTTGGGTGTCTGAGTGTGCTTATTTGTGTGTTGGTAAGTGAATATATGTGTCAGTGGTACATCTCCAATAAAGTAGAAAAATAAAAGGCATTGTATATGAGAGTTGGTGTATATAAATAAGTATACGTAAGAGTCAGTGACTGTGAGAGTAACTGTATGAATGAGTGTATAATTGTAATATTTACTATGTGTGTGTATAAATCAGGTGTTGTGTGTATAACTGTGTAGGTGAGTAAATGTAAGTGTGATTGATTCTTTTCATGAGTGAGTAGCATCACTGCGTAACCGACTAGAATGACTGCTGATGTGTCAATGTCTACAGAGGTGTATGACTACATTTGATAGTGTTACCATTGATCAGTGACTTCATGTATAAGTGATTCTATGGGTGAATGGACAGTGGTGTGTGTAGACTTAGGAATCAGTGAGTGCGTATGTAGTAACTGGTATGTGTGTGTCAATGCTTTCAAATATGGTACTCTGTATTTTACAGTGAGTGATCAAAGGTTATACTAGTGTGTGATGAGGTGTATCAGATTGTCACGTGGATGATGTCATCAGTAATGTCATCAGTGATGTCATTTGAGATGTCACTGACCATGTAATGAATTATGTAATATGTGACGTCATCAGCAGTGCATTGCGGGCGCACAAGTTATAGTTAGCACAACTAACTATAACGGAGGAATTTCAATGGTTTTGTATGAGTGAAATGTCCAGCTAACTATAACACTCATGAAACCTATATTTTTTTCAGTGAATTTCAAAGGTTTTTTAAATGCTAATTCCTAACTATAATGTCTCTGATACTTATGGTTTTTTCAGTGAATTTCAAAGTTTTTTTAAATGCTAATTTTTAACTGCAATAGCAGTTGTACCTATTTTTTTGTACTGAATTTATACAGTTTTTTAACTGTTTATTGATAAATATTTTATTTATTAAACATTATATATTTTCTGAAAATTGCAAAACAAATTAAAATAAATGTAAAACTGAAATATTTGTAATTTTTTTTGTATTTTAATATATTTATATAATTTACTTTTGAAATTCTGTTTTTCAAATTTTTTGGGGGAGTTGCGCACCCAAAGCGTACCTACCACAGCGGGTCCACATATTCTAGCTGTAATTTTGGGAAAGTCGTGAAGGGTCCGCATTTGGTGAGCGATGAGTTTGTGTTTTTTTTCAGTTACGTCATATACGTACAATGTTACGTGGTGTGCGCGACCGGTCCGCGACTCCTGCTCCCGCGCATTTGCGACAAATGCGTATTACGGTACGCGACGCTTGAGCGGTGGTGGGCCCCACGTGACATCATATACGTGCTGGGGTGCGCTGGGTGCGCGACTCCCGTGAAATCTTTTATGTTCTAAAATGATATGTACGTGTCTTTAATGTACATATTAGGGCAAAAGATTATCTAAGGTATTCATAAAAATAATAGATTTCTACTTGTAATAAACTTTTATTATTTTTAAATATATTTTCACGAAGTCGCATCGGGTGCGCGCTTCGTGAGCGGATCCCATTTGACCTAAAAAAAGATGTGATTGGTTCATAACATTTCCCACTGTAACTAATGAAGGACCCCACCCATTTTAATTATTCTATTTGGAGCAGTTGATGAGAGACATCTCTTCTTCTTCCAGAGCTGGTTTTGGAATTTTTTGGTTGTTTTTAAAAAATTGCATTGGAGAAATGGCATCTGGGTCGCAAGCTCCTCATCTTTCTTCAGATGAAGATATCTTGGAGGAAGATCCACCCAAGCAGAGGCCGGAATCAGTGGTATGGAACTGTTTTACCTTTCCTGCCGGAGAAAAAAAGGTAAACGCAAGAAAAGTCACATGCTTGCTGTGTGACAGGGTCCTGTCGCAAGGCAGTGACAAGACATACTCCTGTGAAACAGCGAGTATGTATAAACATACACCCGAAGAATCTGGCACGAGAAGAAATGAGGCATGCAGCAAAAAATCCACCACCAGGCATTGCTAGCACCTCCGGAGCGTCCACTTCAGCACCACCAGTAGACATTCACCCAGAATTTGCTTTTCTGCAGCAGCACTGCACTAAGTTCCAAACCATCATCTGTTATGGTGAACAGTCAGTGAACGCTCTTTGTGCAGCTCAACGGAACCACAAATGCAATTTTTCTTTATTTTTTTGTCTTTGGAATGATGGTGAATTCCAAAAGCTAACTATTTACCTAGTTCCTTTTTTGTTCAATTTTTTTTTTTTAAAACAAAAAGTACAAAATTGTTTAAAAAAAAAAAATAACAAACAAAAAACAGAAGTAAAAACAAGTTCAGAACTACCTTATCTGGTTTAAAAAAAGAACTATAATTGCATGGTAATGTCTGAAAGTTTGGTTGAATGTATGTGTAGAGCATGATTGACTGAAAGAATGCATTAGTACTGTATGGTGAATTTATAGGGGCAGATCTATGAGGAAGTGCTGCAGCATGACACTGCAAGCCCTTTAGCTGCACCGCGCTGCAGCACTTCTGAAGCACAGGGATGTGACATATTTACATGAATATGTCGCAATTCTGTGCTCCCTCTGCACTAGCACACAAACTGCAGCCATGCAGTGACGCAGGCACCCTTGCACCATGGTGCAAGGATATCTGTGTTTTGGGGAGATTGTTTTTGTGCAGGAAGGGGCTACTTCCTGCACAAAAACAATCACTAAAGGCATTTTCCTCCTTCAATGTGTGCTGTGGAATGCAGCCTGCATTGAAAGCCGAAGAAGGGTTTCGTGGGGGAACGCCTTCATGATGAGATGGTCGGGAATCTTTGCTTACGCATTTCCCCCCTTTCCGTTGCTCCCAAGACTCTGATCGCACCGAGGTGGGCGCATCAGCATTGGTTCACGAAGCTTCTTCTACTGTCCAAATGCAGACCTTACCGCCTTCCAGCAGTTCTGACCCTGTTATCAATGAGTAAAGGCCAGATTGTTCATCTTCGTCCACTCCAATTGCATCTCCATGCATGATTTCTGGATTCACAGAATTTAAGGAGATACATTTACCTCAGGATTGTAGAGTTATTCTTGCTAGAGCAAGAGCTCCTTCTACCCTAAAAACATATGATCTGAAATGGAAGTGATTCTGTTCTTGGTGCAGTGACAAGAATATTCATCCTTTAAGATGTTCTACAAATAAAGTTGTGCTTTATCTTCTATCATTATCTAAGTCTGGTCTTATGTTTACATCGGTTAAATTGCATCTTGCGGCCATCTCTACTTAAAGACGTTCTGTAGGAGCTGCATTCCTTTGCTCTAATCGCTTGATCAAACAATTTCTAAAGGGGCTTTTCAGAACTTTTCCACCCTTCAGAGCCCCTCCTCCAGATGGAGGCTTAATCTGGTGTTACAGCAGCTCATGAAACATCCATTTGAGCCTGTTCATAAAGCTGACCTTAAGTACCTCTCCTGGAAAACAGCACTTTTAGTGGCACTCACCTCTGCTCGGAGAGTCAGTGAAATCCAGGCTTTCACTATCAAGCAACCTTATTTGAAATTCACCAATGATTAGGTCCTCCTCAGAACTAATCCAACATTTATTCCAAAGGTTGCCTCTACATTCCATCTTAACCACTTGGCTGCTATGCGTTTTCCCCCCCGGTGCTGGGATTGCCCATTTTCCATTATTCATGACGAGCTGGGCTCGTCATGAGCGTGCGAGGAGGCTACACCATGACGAGCCCAGCTCGTCATGAGCGTGGAAGGGGTTAATGAGCCTGTTATACTGTGTTCTTTCTTTCCAAATCCGTCTTCTGCTGCTGAGATATCTTTGCATACCTTGGATGTTAAAAGGTGTCTGAAATTCTACATTTCACGTACTGTGTCCATCAGAAAATCTGATCAATTATTTATTTCCTATGGTGGTCAAAAGCCAGGAACAGCTGTGACAAAATCCACAATCGCAAGGTGGATTGCATCTACTATCCAATTCTGCCATTCTAAAGCTGGACATCCTTTATCTATGAAACCCAAGGCTCACTCCACAAGGGCAGTGTCCTCATCTACTGCTTTTTTTGCTACTGCTTTTTTTGCTCGAATACCTTTGGAGAAGATTTGCTGTGCTGCTACTTGGAAGAACGTGCACACTTTTACACAGCATTACTGTCTTGATCTGGCGACAGAGGCTGAATCAGCAGTGGGTCAAGCAGTATTATGAAACCTTTTTAAATAAGGTAAGCCTCTGTAGGGAGGTGATTATATCATTACATGTTGACATATATATATGGTGTATTGTTGCTTTCTGGTTTTCAAACTGTTTCTCAAATATACATACATATATATATATTACCTACTGGCGGTCGCCAGTAGGTATATATAGTTAGGATTTTTTCTCTATGGGTTTTTTGAAAATTCTATGACTAATAACTTTGGCGTTTGTGGACGGAATTGGCTGAAATTTTCAGGAAAATGGCACATTTTGTTTCTGAGCAGCCCTTGACAATTTGGGGGGGGTTCGTCCAGTAGGGGCCGAGAAAAAAGGGGGGTCCCAAAACGTGTTTTTAACATTGAGTTTTCCATAGGGCGGTTGGCCTCACTTTTAGCCCGAACGGCTGAATGGATTTGCACGAAACTTGGCAAAATTGTAGGGACTGGTAGCCCGATGTGCCTTTTGTAGGTCTCAATATATGTGCTCCAGTGGATTTTGAGAAATTAACGTTTAAAAAAAGATATATATCTGTAACAGCGGACCGGGCAGCGCTCTGGTTCGCGGACTTTTCGCGCAACGGAGCTTTGTGAAGCGAAGCTGATTGGTTCTCCGGCGTCTGTCAACATTCCAAACAGTCCGTAGCGGCCGCCATCTTGTCTCTCGGTAGGATCGAGAGACAAGAGGAGGCCGAAGCGAAGGGGCAAATGACCATAAGGGGGCATAGTACATTGTCGCTCACCCCCTAGGTTTGATGTGGAGGTTTTAAAAGGGCCCCGCGGGGCAAAAAAAAATAAAAATAATAATAATCGAACAGCTGAATGGATTTGCACGAAACTTGGCAAAATTGTAGGGACTGGTAGCCCGATGTGCCTTTGCTAGATCTCAATATATGTGCTCCAGTGGATTTTGAGAAATTAACGTTCAAAAAAAGGTATATATCTGTAACAGCGCACCGCTTCGCATACTTTTCGCGTTACGGAGCTTTGCGAAGCGAAGCTGATTGGCTCTCCGGTGTCTGTAAACATTCCAAACAGTCCGTAGCGGCCGCCATCTTGTCTCTCGGTAGGATCGAACAGCTGAATGGATTTGCACGAAACTTGGCAAAATTGTAGGGACTGGTAGCCCGATGTGCCTTTGCTAGGTCTCAATATATGTGCTTCAGTGCATTTTGAGAAATTAACGTTCAGAAACAAGATATATATCTGTAACAGCGCTCCGCTTCGCGGAGATAAAATTATATGTGTATTACCTAGCTGTTGCTAACACCAGTTAGCGACGGCTAGTAGAAGATAGCGACCATCTTGGGCCCCACTTTGCATGTGAGTGATATTTATCACTAATGACATGCAAAGTGGGCATGCCAAGATGTTAGCGACTGGAAACAGTCGCTAACATCGCTATCTCCTATTATCAACTTTTGGAAATATTCGAGATAAGGGCGAATATCTCCAAAAGCTACCACCTGCCCTGAGCAGTTCTTAGCCATGTTATCCAATGGGAGGTGGATAACATGGCTAAGAGCATTAGCTCGGTAATGCATGAATATCGCTGAGTTTTCAGCGATATTAATGCATTGCGGTCGTTTTTTATCGTATTTCCGATAAACCTTGATAATAGCAAGGTTTATCTGCGATAATTTCTGACGGTAAAAAAATCGTTGCTAAGCATCGTTAGGGATAAATATCGCTTAACTTTGGTAATATGCCCCAACGTCTGTTAACGTTCGATTCGAAGGAAATCAGGAAGTGTTGAAAAACATTGTCTGCGCCATCTTGTCTTTTTTCAAATGCCACACTTTTGTCGTGCACGGCAGCCATTTTAGATGCCTTGACCAGACCCACTCTGTGCACGCTGTCGATCCTTAGCATGGCTCCCCACCCTCGCAAACATCTCCCCCAGGCAGTGGTCACCCCCGCTCTCTGTCTTATGCATGGGTAATAAACCTCCCCCATCTGCGCTGCTGTTCCCTGAGAATCACACCCTGTGCCCGCCCGACACCTCCCTTTCGCCCTATTCACTACCGCACCCTCTGACACTCCTTTTCCTCTGTGTCCGATTGTCCAGGCTGGTCCTAGGGTATCAGCTAGCCCTGCAGATGTAGTTTATGGCCACAGCTGTAAAGAATCACCCCTCTTCAAAGGAGTTATAGTAGATCAAGGCCCACACTCGATGAGATTCGTCACAGCAGAAGCGTTGCTATTATCTGAAAACCATCCTGTATTGTGATTGGGGAGGGGACCGAGCCTGAAGCGGAAGATTCCAGGGATGACTGTTTGTACATCAAAGTTTTTACAATTATGTGTCACATTAAAAAATATATAGCACTCCGACAAAGTAGTAAGATTATAAAACTTTAATAATTTATAAATATATACAAGAAAACAAAAATAGTAATAACATATAAACATTTTTAGGGAAAAACAACGAAGTAGCGGTCGGCTGTGCGAATAGTCCCAACGCAGCACAACGTCCAGATTTCCGGCGTGGGGCGTCGCGGGGGGTGGGTCATCAGTAGCAAACTGTTGTGCGAATAGTTCCAAGGCAGCAGAACGCGTTGAAATCTAGATGACACGAAAGTGATGTCTAGTAAGTTGCCACCCAGCAAATAACGGCATGGGGCGTCGCGGGGGGTGGGTCATCAGTAGCAAACTGTTGCGCGAATAGTTCCAAGGCAGCAGAACGATGGCACCAAGGTGATGTCCAGTAAGTTGCCGCACTGGTTTTGGTATCCTACAATGCTGCTCCGAATAACGGCGTGGAGCGCCCCGGGGGAGGCGGCGTGAACGGGCCTCTCCAGGTGGAGTGTCATCTGTTGTAGTGGGGCGCCCCTTTACCGTTTCAGTTGCCATTCCGTCCGTTTTTGGTCCACTGTGTCAAAAGCCGCAATTCAGCTGAGTTGCGCCCACTCTTGCGGTGCAGCGATAGGCGGCTGTCACAGGACTCTCAAAATGGCGGCAGGCTGTTTCCTTTTTGGGCCTGGTCCACTGAAATGGCCCTGGGACACCTTGGAAATCGGACGCTTGTCTGCTAGGTCTTGGACCTCATTCTCGAAAGCGTCCCCTCCGCCTTGAGAATTCATCAAAAGTTTTGGGGGCTCCGACTCCTGCAGGCTTCTGGTGGGGAGCGGCTGCCATGATTGCTCGCGGAATGACCATGACTGAGCTACGAGATGGTGGTGCTTTCATGCTGACGCCAGCTTCAGTCTGAAACATCCAGAAACAAGGTGGGGCTTTCATCGTTTGGGGAAAAAAAAAAAGTTTTCATCCTATGAAAAGTGTTGTTTTTAGGTCACATGATCAAGCCTTCCATCATTAGGAAACCAAAAGTAAAATGAACCAATGAAAAGTTTTATAAACAAGTCACATGACCTGTTATGCGGCATAGGGTGTAAAATTAGGAGAAAATACGTTGGCACGTGAGGCGGCGTCAGTAGCGGACCGATGTGCGAATAGGCCGAAGGCAACACAACGCGCCAAGATCTGGATGGCACCGAGGTGGTGTCCAGCAAGTTGCAGCACTGGTGTGGCCATCCTACAATGCTGAAAGTCGGCGTGGGGCGCCCCGTTGGCCTGTGAGTTTGCGTCAGTAGCGGACCGATGTGCGAATAGGCCGAAGGCAGCACAACGCGCCAAGATCCGGATGGCACCGAGGTGGTGTCTAGTAAGTTGTCGCACTGGTGTGGCCATCCAACAATGCTGAAAGTCGGCGTGGGGCGCCCCGTTGGCCTGTGAGTTTGCGTCAGTAGCGGACCGATGTGCGAATAGGCCGAAGGCAGCACAACGCGCCAAGATCCGGATGGCACCGAGGTGGTGTCTAGTAAGTTGCCGCACTGGTGTGGCCATCCTACAATGCTGAAAGTCGGCGTGGGGCGCCCCGTTGGCCTGTGAGTTTGCGTCAGTAGCGGACCGATGTGCGAATAGGTCGAAGGCAGCACAACGCGCCAAGATCCGGATGGCACCGAGGTGGTGTCTAGTAAGTTGTCGCACTTCTGTGGCCATCCTACAATGTTGAAAGTCGGCGTGGGGCGCCCCGTTGGCCTGTGAGATGGCGTCAGTAGCGGACCGATGTGCGAATGGGGCCAAAGGCAGCGCAACAATATTTTCTGATTTGAAGACACCACAAGGCGCTGAGATGCCAAGATCCGGATGGCACCGAGGTGGTGTCTAGCAAGTTGTGGCACTGGTGTGGCCATCGTACAATGGTAAAAGTCGGCGTGGGGCGCCCTGTTGGCCTGTGAGATGGTGTCAGTAGCGGACTGATGTGTGAATGGGGCCAAAGGCAGCGCAACAATATTTTCTACTATATTTTCGGAGTAGAAGACACCACAAGGCGCTGAGATGCCAAGATCCGGATGGCACCGAGGTGATGTGTAAGTTGCGGACGGATGTGCGAATGGGGCCAAAGGCAGCTCAACAATATTTTCTGAAGAGAATACACCACAAGGCGCTGAGATGCCAAGATCCGGATGGCACCGAGGTGATGTCTAAGTTGCGGACCGATGTGCGAATGGGGCCAAAGGTAGCGTAACAAGATTTTCTGTATGGAAGATACCACTAGGCGTTGAGATGCCAAGATTCGGATGGCACCGAGGTGATGTCTAGGAAGTTGTGCCACTGGTGTGGCCATCGTACAATGGTAAAAGTCGGCGTGGGGCGCCCTATTGGCCTGTGAGATGGTGTCAGTAGCGGACTGATGTGCGAATGGGGCCAAAGGCAGCGCAACAATATTTTCTGACTGACACCACAAGGCGCTGAGATGCCAAGATCCGGATGGCATCGAGGTGATGTCTAAGTTGCGGACTGATGTGCGAATGGGGCCAAAGGCAGCGTAACAATATTTTCTGTATGGAAGATACCACTAGGCGTTGAGATGCCAAGATTCGGATGGCACCGAGGTGATGTCTAGCAAGTTGGTGTGGTCATCCTACAATGCTGAAACTCGGCGTGGGTCACCCCATTAGCCTGTGAGATGGCGTCAGTAGCGGACCGATGTGCGAATAGGCCGAAGGCAGCACAACGCGCCAAGATCCGGATGTCACCGTGGTGGTTTCATAGTTGAGAGGCACTTCATCTGCAGTGGGGCGCCGAGATCCGGATGGCACCGAGGTGATGTCTAGCAAGTTGCTGTACTTGTGTGGTCATCCTACAATGCTGAAACTCGGCGTGGGTCGCCCCATTAGCCTGTGAGATAGCTGTTCTTTGGATTTGGGCCTGGTCCACTAAAATGGCCCTGGGACACCTAAGAACTCGAACGCTCGATTTTTTTTTCTCCTTTCCTGTACATGCAAAAAAAGGTAAATGCCCGGTATGTTACACGCTTCATCTGCCACGATGAACTCTCCAGAGGAACCGAAAAAATATATAGTTGTGGTAACTATACCATGCATCGTCATATGGAGAGGTGGCACCAATTAATCATAGTGCTGCATAAAAGAGAGATTTGGAGGAGAACCCCTGACCTGCTAGTACATTCATCAAAGAAGTGGCACTGAGAGCTTCAGAGGCAAGGGAAACGGTCCCAAATATTTAGAAGAACTTTGGAAAGATTAAAATGACATGTTTAGATTGTGGTAAATTAATTTCATGTGGGCAGATGAGTGTTACTCTAATAAATACAGCATATGAACATCATCATAGTCGATGGTTGGTAGAGACATTTTGACTATATCCTGGACCTGCCCGTCCTCGCCCAAAATGGCGCCGGAATAAATGGGACTCGTAACTCCTTGTTGTGTACTGGTTGCAGAACCTTGAAATCACGAGATACGTATGCAGTTTTGAAGCACATGGCGGGCGGGGACGAGAATTGATTGAATATTTCGACATCCCTATTGATATTAAGTTCTGATGTGTTATTGATTACTGTACTGTTGAAAATTCGAATTAACGTCACCCATGGTACTTGCCCGCAAATGTATATCTAGATAATTTTATTGTAACTGGCCCTGTCGTATTTTAATTATAAAATGTACGTCCACCGATTCCGTAACTGTTAGACACCTTAGTTTTTGCAACCTAATGGCCCGCCCGTTACGTTCCTCTACAGTGTAAATGTCTATTCATCATATACGATTACAGTTTGCTCCGTGGCAGGTCCACGTGGTTATAGGCTCGTATTTGTATAATGAAATTTTCACAATAAAGGTTTTTAAAAGAAAACATGGTAGTAGTGTATACATTGGTAAAGTTTTTAATAATAGTCACTGTTTTAGAATCATTAAAAGGCAAGTGAAATAAAGCAGACCAATTACATGAAGGGTAAAAGGTATAATACGAAGGAACGCAGTAAAGATAAATGGTCAAGGGCTGTTGTGTTTTCTATTCCTGCAACATAAAGTGATCGATAAGAATCTCATATTCAGGCGTATCGGCGACTAAGACAGCAGGTCGACCCTCTTTTGCTCAACGGCTCCGTCATGGGACGAAGAAACGCTCTTTTTCTCGAAAAAAGAATATATTTTACTTGCAGGACAGTTGTAAAATTTCCGGGAAAGTACATTAGCCTGGAACATTATAACATATATTTAAGAGAAAATAATGTTCGGAAGTAATTAAAAGCGTAATTTTTAGGTGATATGACCAAGGCTTTCATCATTAGAATAAGAAAAGTAAAATGAACCAATGAAAAGTTTTATTAACAAGTCACATGACTTGTTATGCTTACGTTACGCGCTGCGCGCCCCGGATGACTTCCGGATGCGCTAACGCGGCGCGTCATATGACGCATTACGCGACAACGCAGGTCCAGAATATAGTCAAAATGTCTCCACCAACCAGCGGTCGAAACACAACCCCTTTCAGCAGGCTAAATAGTTCTGTTAAATGACAACAGAAAGGACAGGCAACAAGAACCATCAGTCAAAGAGGGGAGGGCTAGTTCTTCTCTACCGGGTTACATTGGGGCGCTACCGGAACTGATCGAATTGGTAGTCTACAGTGTTTCTGGATGTTTCAGACCGAAGCTGGGGTTAGCATGAGAGCAGCACCATTTCGTAGCTCCGTTGTGGCCATTCCGCAACCAATCATGGCAGCCGCTCTTTATCGTTATTTTGGGCGGGGTGGGTGGCGGAGCCGAGCTGTTTTGCAGCCATCATTGTGTGGAGTTCAGTTCATCTCACTAGTTTTGTATTTGTCATGAGGGGTTGTTCCTAATGTTTCTATTTTAGCGAGGTCAAAAAGAGATCCCATTAGTGGCCTACTGATTTTGCTCGATTCCTTTTCTTTTTTTTTACACGATTTTTCGTTATCTGCAAAGACTAAACAGAGTATTGCGACTCTGTGTTTGTTTGTAAATAGAGAATGAACCAAAGAGAACTAATTCTAAAACAGTAAATACTTGGATAACAATCAATCAAATGGAGAGAGAAGCAGGCACGACGGATTACAACGGGGGCAAAGGCCTGCGTTAACTACCTTTCACTATCTGCAAAGAGAGAGTACTCCTAATAGAAATGAGGGGGGGGGGGCACCATTCAAAGCAGATCAGTGTGCATAAACACGAAAATGTTTTCACTTACCACGTACTTGACATTCGACAGCTTATGATATTTGCTATTAAAAAACCATTGAAATTCACTGAAAAAACCATAGGTTATAGACCATATATAGTTAGGAATTAGCATTTACAAAACCTTGAAAATTCACTGAAAAAACCATAGGTTATACACCATATATAGTTAGGAATTAGCATTTAAAAAACCTTATTTTACTCACACAAAACCATTGAAATTCCATATATAGTTAGTTGCACTAACTATATATCGCGCACCCGCAATCCACTGCTGATCATGTCACATATTACATCATTCATGACATGGTCAGTGACATCACTGATGACATCACTGATGACATCTCAAATGACATCACTGATGAGATCACTGATGACATCTCATTTGACATCAATGACCACATCACTGATGATATCATTCATGTGACAATACAATGCATCTCCTCACGTTTTAATATAACCTCTGTTTCACCCAGTGTTAAATACAGAGTATAATTTTTGAAACCATTGACACACCAATACTAGTTACTACATACGTACTCACTGATTCCTACGTCTACACACACATTCACTCATTCACCCATACAATCATTCATACATACAATCACTCATCTTTACAACACTATCATATGCACTCATACACCTATACAGACACTTACACTCTGCCACTCATCCATGGAGTTACTCACACACCTAGTCAGTCCTGTAAAGAATCAATCACACTTCCATTTTCTTGTCTATACAGTTAAACATAGAGCACCTTACATTTTCAAACATATACTAACACATACTTACTTTCTTATACAATCATTGATACAAGTACACATTGATCTGCACAGAGTCACACACCTCCCAGCCAGCCACACACACACTCAGTCTCCTATACAAATACTTGGACAATCAATCAATAACCCATATAGTTAATCATATAGCTACTGATCAACACATGCAGCAGTTTACAGAACAACAGACATAATGATGCACAAATTAAGACAGTTTACTCACTAACCCATGCACTCAGTGAGACACATTTAATCACTCACTCATACATTCAGTCATGCACCTACTAAATCCTTCGTCCAGACACTTATACATCTACTCATTCTTCAATATGTAAAACATATTTAAACTTTACAGAAACACACAGTCACTGGATGATGTCATCAGTGATCTCATCAGTGATGTCATTTGAGATGTCATCAGTGATGTCATCAGTGATGTCATTTGAGATGTCATCAGTGATGTCATTTGAGATGTCATCAGTGATGTCATCAGTGATGTCACTGACCATGTCATGAATGATGTAATATGTGACATGATCAGCAGTGGATTGCGGGTGCGCGATATATAGTTAGTGCAACTAACTATATATGGAATTTCAATGGTTTTGTGTGAGTAAAATAAGGTTTTTTAAATGCTAATTCCTAACTATATATGGTGTATAACCTATGGTTTTTTCAGTGAATTTTCAAGGTTTTGTAAATGCTAATTCCTAACTATATATGGTCTATAACCTATGGTTTTTTCAGTGAATATATATATATATATATATATATATATATATATATATATATATATATATTATTTATTTATTTATTTATTTATTTTGATACATATGTAAAAAGCATTGAGCTGGCTCCCCTTAGAGGCCAGAATACAGTTGAAACTTGCTTGCATTACACAGAAAGCTCTATACACAAACTCCCCTACTTATCTTGCTCAGAAACTAGTGTTATCTGGAGGAAGCAGAAACTCCCATTCCGCCAGTGACCTCTTGCTCCAACCTGCCCGTTTTCGAAAGAAAAAAACCTACAATCTGTCTTTCTCAGGGGCCGCACCAAGAATTTGTAACTCTCTCCCTCCCGCCATTAGAAAAATACCTTCTCTGGCACGCTTCAAAAAGGAGGCCAAAACTTTCCTCATGGGAAAAATCCTCTCCTAATCGCTGCCTTCAACCACCACAGAGAGCCTGACTAAGCTGAGACCATCGCCTGGTCCTCAGATCACCTACTCACCCCACCAAGAAGCTGTGGGGTTTTATACTGTTTAACAGCATCTGTTGCAGCACACACATGTCCCTCTTTCCCCTATGTCACTATTGCATACTACTGTCACTTGTGCTACGAAAATCTGAGGGTTTGCCTCTCTGAGGGTTTGCCTCTCTGTGGAAGGTTCTAAGAGGGTGCTGCAGCCTGATTAGCTGTGTTCCAAGTTTGGTTCTTTTTGCAAAAGGACTAAGATAGGCTAATGTAGTGACTTTGCTGTCCATAGTAGCCTATTGTATAGTGTTTTTTATAACTATTATCTATGTTTTATTATACCGCGAGACTCCCACCTCTTCGGCGGGGATGATTCTAAGCATGTGAATCTATGAAAGATAGCAATACTGGATAACTGAAGTTACAGGTAAGTAACTCATTTTCTTATTGCACGCTTCTCCTTACACTGAATTTCCACCTGTTCAACTACAGAAAAAGGTGCCTCTGTTAAAATGGCTGTACTGGCAAGCGCAAGTAATTGTTTTACAACATTCTATGGTTTAAAAAAAAAAGCACATTTATTCCTGGAAATCTTACAGCATAAGCTTGACACTTTGGAGCCCTTGTTGCCATTCAATTCGCCCCTAACACATACTCTAATTAATGCTTAGATGAAGCTGTGCTTTGCTCCCTGAGTCAGGTGTCTTGTGACTGGATATCATAGGCCAACCCCTCATGACCTGACCGTTCTCTCTCCAGTCCTGATACGAGAAAGCTTAGTGGCCCAGGTATTCACGAGCAAGGTAAATCCTAATACAGTCCCTTCTTCATACCAGCTAGGGAATCAAAGGACGTTGAAAAAAGTAAGCAAAAGAATATGTTCCACTGGCAGTTTGACATTTCTGTCCCTAAATCCGGTCTATCTACTCTGCCAATATATGCATGGTTTTTTAGACATGGCTGTCCCTGGTTAATTCAGGACAACCTTTGCCAAAATATTCGGGACAAGCAGACAGTTTGTTAAAACTATTCGGAACATGCAGGAAATTGCCAAATATGTATTAAAGGCAGGTTTTGACACACTGGACAGTGTAAGCTGTGCCATGGGCACTAGTGTTGTGCTCCGACATTTGTGCCTGGGTGTAAACTTTTGAGTTTTCTGGTGACGTTAAGACAACCTTTATAGACATGCTCTTCAATAAATCTAGACTCTTTGAAAAAAAGAAAAAAAAATATTGCGCTAGAGCATTTTAGGTTACGGCCCATTTACAAGGCTTGCTTTCACCATCCCACCAGTTTCACCAGCAATACAGGAAACTTAGAGGCTACGCGTGAGGCCCAACCTGTTAACAACAGCAGACAGTGCAGCCAATTCAAAAACCAACCCAGAATTTTCCCAGCTGCAGAGGACATGGTCGTGACCTTCTTTGTGGAAACCACCAAAAGCAGAAATGTTCTATTTCCTCCTCAACTGCTAGAATGGCTTTTAACCCCTTTGATTTACATCTGCCGTACCATGCACATCCATTAGTTTGAAAACATTATGGCCTTCCGTTCTTATCTCCAAACTCTTGTATCTCACCTGTTCCTTCTCAAGTTTCAGAGTGCCATCAAGAGGTTCTTGGGATTGGAAAAGGGCAAGGGATGTTACTCTTGTTACTTCAAAAATGACAGGGCTCCCAATAATTTTGGATCATCGACCCCCTGAATGCCTATCTACTGTAGGACATTATGAAAATGCTTACACTATGTCACGTTCTTTCTGCTTTGACACGGGCATTGGATGGTGTTTTTGCACGTGCAAGATGTATAGTTTCATGTGTCCATTCTGCAGCCCCACAGATGCCACCTTCAGTTAGTATGGGTTTTTAACTTCTTGTTCTACCCTTCTGCTTTAATTCTGCCCCTCTAGTCTTTACAAAGGTAATGGTGATGCTTGAGGCCCACTTTCGCATGTCAAGGATACATGTATTTTCGTACCTTGGCCACTGACTGCAAAAAGTGGGTTCATCTTCGAAGGACGGTCACCACTCTTTTATTCCTGGGGCTTTCCATCAGCAAACTGAACTCCCATCTGATGCCTACATAGGGGGCATCTTGGACTCTGTGGTGTTCATTGCCTTCCCACCCCACAATGAGCTCAGGAAATTCAGCATATGATCCGGATGCTTCATGCTCAATCCTTGACCTTATTGTTACTGGCTTAGAGGAGTCCTTTAGTTCTGGTCTCATGTATCCTCCTGGTCATTTGTGGTCTCTAGCACATGTGGGCCTTGCAGTGGAACCTCAGTTTCCAGTGAGCGCTACACTGGGACTGTCTATAGCAATCTTGAAGGATACAGCCCAGGACCTTCATTGGTGGCAAGAGTATTGTATTGTATTGTATTGTATATGGATTTATTAAGCGCGATTGCTGCCCAAGGGCGTCCAAGCGCTGAGTAAGTAGGCGGAGATGGGCAGTGCAGAAGAGATTAGAACTCGGTGGATTTAGCAAACAGTAAGGTTTTCAGCTGTTTGCGGAATGAGAGCAGGTTCGAGTTGGACCGGAGTTGTAGAGGAAGTGCGTTCCACAACTTCGAGGTGTTCAGGGAGAACATCCTGCCTCCGGCCCTAGCTCTCCTTACTCTGGGTACCACCGCCAGGAAAGCCTCCGTGGAGCGAAGGTTTCTATTTGGGTGGTAAGGAATGACTAGATTGTCATTGATTGCTGGGCCTGTCTTCCAGAAGGCCCGATGGGCAATACATAGTGCCTTAAATGTCACTCTCTGCCTTACTGGTAACCAATGTAGACTTTTTAGTCCGGGTCTGGCTGACTGGGTGCGTGGAATCTGTAGCAGGGTACGGGCTGCACAGTTCTGTGCCACCTGCAACTTCCGAAGAGTCATCTCAGGGGCCCCCACATATAGGGCGTTGTTCGAGTCTAGACAGGACTGGATCAGGCCTTGTACTGCCACCTGTTTGGCTTCCAATGGTAGAAGCGGGAGAACCTTCCTCAGTGTTCTGAGTAAGCCAAAACATGTGGCCGACAACTTGGTGGCCTGGGTGGAGAAAGAAAGATTTTTGTCCAGCCACACTCCTAGACTCTTTACACTTTCCTTAGGGGTGGGGGGGGGTACCCAGACAGGGGGGCCATAAGGAGGTGAAAGGCACTGGTGAGGCTGGTCCCAGGAGCATGAGCTCCGTTTTATCTCCGTTTAGTTTGAGGGAGGAGGTGGTCATCCACTCCTTGACGTCCTCTAAACATTTCAGCAGGCCTTCGTGAGTTTGCCTGTTGCTCTCTTGTGCCAGCGAAACCACTAGCTGGGTATCGTCGGCATACGATATGATTTTGATACCGTGCGGTTCGACGACCCCAGCTAGCGGTTTCATATATACGTTGAACAACGCAGGGCTCAAGGAGGAGCCCTGCGGTACTCCACAATTTAGTGGTTTGCTGGATGACACTGTTTCCCCGTCAAAGATCTGAAAAGATCTATTGGTCAGGAAGGAGTCGAACCACCTCAATGCGTCGCCTGATACTCCGATGTTATATAGACGGTTCAGCAAGGTGGCATAGCTGACCGTATCGAAGGCTGCACTTAAATCAAGGAGGATCACTGCCACTGATCCTCCCCGATCTAGTACCCTTCGTGATTCTTCGGTAACCGCTAACAAGGCGGTTTCAGTACCGTGCTTCGGTCTGAAGCCTGTTTGGTACGTATCTAGTAGTAAGTTATTCTCAAGGAACTGGACTAGCTGGGCGTTTATGTGCTTCTCCAGAACCTTGCTTGCCCAGGGGAGCAGTGAGATGGGGCGGTAACTGGAGTGATCGTCTGGGTCCAGATTGTTTTTTTTTAGTAACGCTCGCACCATAGCTCGCTTCCAGGCGGTGGGCACTGTACAGGAGGAAATGGAAGAGTTTAGTAGCTCCAAGATTACAGGCAAGATGGCTTGGCTTTCTTGTATCAGAGTTTCCGGTGGGGCTGGATCACGAGGGGAGCCCGATTTAACTTGGCGTGCCACTTTGCCGAGGGTGTCAAGGTCTAGTAGGGGAAAGTGCTCAAGACTTGCCTGGTCTGGGGAAGGAAGGTGTCTTGAGGAGGGTAGGTCGGTTGTATCTGGACTTGTGGCTGCTGTTGGAAAGGTCGAGTAAATTTTGGAAACTTTATTGTGGAAAAATTCCGCAAGCTCATTACATTGATCCTGAGTACACCAACATGTCATGCGCTAGACTGTCCATGTAGAGATCGTGGTGGCGAATGTATTATATTTGGTTTGAGGAGGTCACTTGAGAGGTTAGAAATCAGGAGTCTGTTGTCCACAGTGGGACAAAGGCTAATTATCAACCTCCTGGAGATTTGTGCCATGTGGGTGGATCTGTAAGCCTTTCTCCAATCCATCAAGGGAAGACCTGTGCAGATTGTAATGGACAGCTCAACTGCCATGTGGTACTGCAACAAGTAGGGCAGCTTGGGGTGTTGTATGGCATTTTAGGATCCGAGTGAATTTTCCCGATTCATGCCCTTATATAGGTACAATTCACATTGCCCTAATATAGGCATATAAATCATTCCCTTATTTAGGCATAGCCCATGCAGTCCAAATACAGGCATGGCTACTTCCACCCATACCCAAACGTCACAACGATTTCTTGGCAAATCGGCTTAAGCAGTCAGGGACCTCCCCTTGCTTGAATATTGATTTGTCTAAGAACTCATGTACTTTACAAAGAACTACTATTCCCTTGGGGTTCTTTACTGACGTTATTATGCCTGACTTTACCGTCACGTCAAACTAGGCACCTTCAAGGTATAAATATGCCCTCACTTGCTCTAGCAAGACACAGTGTTTCGGAGTAGTTCGACTATCTACTTGCCCGACGTAGCTCGCTACAGCAAGTGCCGAAGGAAGCCGACCCTCCAGCTGACGCACTGATAAAGAGGCTGCTCTTCTCTTTCCGAGAATCCGGCTCCAGTGTTTCCAAGCTCCCCTTGCGAGGTGTTGGGAAATCAAGTCCCGAGACAGAGATACCAGACCTCCTTCATTCTAAACTAAAGGTATGGAGCTGATTAGAACCTAAGAGAAATCTTGGATAGATTCTTGGCAAAGAAAACTAAAACCTATGCTACACAACACTTACTTCTTCCCTCGTACTAGACTTAGGTTAGGGGTAGGCGTATTTTAGAAGCACCAGTTGAGTATTTTTAGTCACTGTTATTTATATATGTATTTATATATGGTTTAGAAACCATACAATGCTCTTACAGTATTATTTTTTAATATTGTTCTCGCTGTACGCATTATACTTTGCAGTCTGCATTATGATTGTAGCAGTTCACTTTACTTGCCTGAGAAAGAAGACTGTTCAATAAACCTTTTTATTGAAAACACCCGTCTCTCTATTTCTCTGCACCTCTGTTGAAATGAAGCATGCACGATTGACTGAGTGAAATACTTACCTATTGTTTCCACGCTCTAGAGATATATTTCTTATTCTTGGGAAACAAAGTTGTCAGTGACCTCTGAGCTAGCTGGCACTCACTATTAAGTTTAGTATATTCGATAGAGACCTAGTCGACCTCAGTCCTACATCTAATCTATGGGATATATTATTGGGAATATAGGAACTACACTACAGGGGTCTCAGATCTTGTGCCAGGAGTCACTATGCCTTAACAAGTGCCTGGACATTCAGGTGATCTACTCTGTGCTACTAAATACAAGGGCAGATGAGCCCTTCACTAGTGGGGCGTACTCTGACTAGATCTTTTTGTCAATTCTGAGAACATGCAGTGTTGGGATAACTGGTATCTGGAGTTCACACTAGGTGGTTACTTAGGGGACACATTCTTCTTGCAGTGGTGCACAGGACTTTTCAATGCATTTCCACTGCTGCCTGTACTACCTCGAGTTATGAGCAGGTTAGGATGGACCAGACCAAATTTATATTTAATAGCTCTGAATTGGGCCTGGAAAGTATGTTTACCTGATCTGCTGAGCCTGAGCATCTCCCCTTTTATCAGTCTGTCCTTGCAGGATGACCTTCTGCTCAGCAACAGTGCAGAGTCCTGCACCCAGATCGCCACAATCTACAACTCCAAACATGGAGATTGAGCACTGACAACTGAGCAGTGTTTATTTACTTACTGAAGTCATAGATGTGATTCTTGTGGAAAGGTGCCCCTCAACTAAATTGATTTATTTATGCATTTTGTCCTTTAGCACATGGATTAATGTTAATTAATGTAGAACAACATTCTGCTACATGAATTTCACAGATTACTGTTGAAATCAAGGATTTTGGTGCTGGTTACTTTCTTTGAAACACACTGGGCCATAAGGCTAGACTTGCTTTGTGATATTCCATGCTAGATGCACTTACTCGGGTTTGGCATTTGTAGTTATCTGCCAAGCCCTTATAATAAACAAAATAGGTAAAAAAAAACTCTACATGCATAGAGGTACATAGATGGTCTTTGGACTGGCTTTTTTTACCCGAGTGCCGTTCCACTGTTCTCCATAATCGGATACTGTATGAGTTAATGGATTAGCCGGTCAGTTATGTAATTATTTCTGAACACGTGCATATCTACCTAGAATTGAGTGCACTTCATTGTCTGGGTTAGGGGGCAGTCCTTTAGTTACCATCTTTCCCTTTTGCTGGTTTTGACTTCCTTCCTACTTTTTAATTGTACATGTTTTTTAGCGTCCTGCAGCTCTCCAGAGAGCATTTCCAGGTCACTTTCTAACTGATCATTTCATCTGCAGTATCCTGTCAGTTACTAAACTGGTCAGCCAAGCTGGAGTGCTATTGTCCAAGTGTTGTGATTCTTATGCGATATCCACTAAGTTTAGAAGCATTACATTGACCATCTTGGATCAGTACAATGTACCAGCATTCAAAGATGTCCACCCACTACGATAGTTACAGCGTGGCCATCTTGGAATGGTATTGTTGATAGTCTATCATTGTTTTTTAAGCTCCATAACTTCTAAATGTGCCAACTATTTTGGAAATTTAAAACCACAATAAACTGTATAATACCATTGTGAGACACCACTTGCTCTTATGGATAATAATTTCTTTTTATTGCATCATATGCCTGCCAAGTTTAGGCAGCAGAATACTTTTTTGCTAAGTTTATACTTTTAATTTATCTTCCATACATTTCTGACTTCGTCTGCTTTCTTGATGATGGGTAATAGAGTGAATGCAAGAATGACTCAGTGGATGTGTGAGTGCAAGTATGAGTGAGAGATGGCATGTATTTTGACTCGTTCATTGCCTAATCTCATCATTACTGTAACAAGAACTTTTAGTTATGAGCCAGACCTGTTGACATTAGCAGTACTTGTTCTATGTGGGGATTTTTGAAATAATGGGTTTATGACCTTATGTGTATTAGGTCAGGTAGTTTCAACCAACGGTTTGCTTGCAACATTCATGAAAAAACCTGTTATGATTCTGATTTTCTAGTTGGTTTTGTGACATTATCCCTTACAGTAGCAGAGGTCCCCTTACCCGTACATTTGTGGCCAGTGGTTTAATGGTGCTCGAATTTAAATAAACACAGAGGTTGTTGGCTGGTGCTGGCTGGATGCACTTGCTCAATTGCATAGTTTCATTCTGTGAGTCTGTCACATTTAGCTATTAGTCTGTTGGAAGTGCGATTCACACAGGACAACCATTTAGTAATTTGTAGTGGCAGTCCCCATGTGCAACATAATTTTGCCTTTTTGTGCCTAGCTTTACACATGGAAGTGATAAGAACAATGCCTATCTATGTAGTCATGCACTTTGTGGTACCACAGGCAACAGACACTAAGCCCATTCATGAGTAACTGTGGAATCTGTAATTTCATTGCTTACAACAATTGCATGCACCTAAACGAAGCTAGAACTCTTGACTTTTCCAGAGCTTGTTGACATATGTGCGTATATTTAAAAAACAAAGAGCAAGAATTGATAAAGGCTTTTCTGTACTAAGTAGCCACTTCCCCACAAACTGCACATGACTGTCTACTGTTTTTCTCAGGCTGTCTGCCCCCACATATGCTGTAAGTGGTTATATGTTGGAATTTATAATCACATAATACATGGGATTCTACAATCCCTGTATAAAAACGTGTCTCTCATTTCTTTATAATCAACGACATTTTGGACACCCAGTCGCCGATTATAAAGAAATGTCTTTGGAACTCAACTGTATTAACTTACTACAGTTAACTTCTGACATCCCAATGTATGTTGCCAGAGCCAGCAGCCAGGGGAAAGTCAGGCCAGAACAGGTCACCGAGCAAAATTAGCTCATCTGTTTAGAGAACGAAAGACATTGCCTTTCTTTATGCTCTGTTTTTCTATCTGTACATTGACAAGAAGAAAGATATTTATGGCAGTGTGTTCAGTTTTTACTTACATTGTGTAATTATAGAAAAGTTTGAATCTGTCTGCTGCATCTCTTTGAAAAGACTAATTTGTGTTAAACGGATTCTAATATCTTTTTGCAACAAATATCTAACAGCTTTTTTAATGTTTATTTTTGCACTAGAGTCTTTTTTTATTCTTTGTTTGGAAACATGCCCTCTATTTTATTTGAAAGATGTACGCACCAAGGTTTTAAGTGGTTTGTGGGAAGGATGATGGTGTGACCATGTATAATAGGGAATTAAGTGCCCCTGCCGTACATGATGATGAAATTGCAAGTCACCTCTGAGTTCCATAACCATATGAAGGAACACAGCCTTTGGGTCTGTTCCTTTATCTGGTTATTGAATTCCTCAGTGACTTGCAATATCCTCCTAATGTACGGCAGGGGGTACTTTATCCTATACGTCATCCATGTTGTAATGCTTTAGCATTGTATATGTTTGCAGTGCACCTGACACAAAAGATTATTTCAAGACCTACATTGTTTATCTGTATGTGAAAAAGTCTCGAAGATAAATCAAGATAATGACTGTGCAACATAATACTTACTAGGCCGAATTGAGAAAAGTGCAGCAGGAACTTGTGGATGCGCTGAAAAAATTATCCATGTCTGAAGCCTCACTCGAGGTTACAACACAAAATAGAAACAGCCTGGAAGAGGAAAAACTACGTTTACAGACCGAAATTGAAAAGCTCAAATGCAAGGTAAGCCTTCCTATTATGAAAGACCAAAACTGCTGTTGTGTTTATGCAATGTTAACAATTTTAAACAAATTTGCCATCTAAAAAATATCATTACCGCATCCTTGACTTCTTAGACCCTTCCTTGGCATTAAGTCATTTTTGTATGTTTTATTGCATTGTTTTCTAAACAAATGAACTTTTAGTCCTCTAGCCTTCTTTTTTTTTTTTCTTCAAACATATTTTTAGCGAAAGTATTTCAAAGTACATCATAGGTTATTACCATAATTTCACACCGCACAGGGAATGTTGCAAGTTTCGACAGGACGAAAATTGTACATAGTTACACAGTGCTAAAAAGTGACCCTGCCCCAGTCTCATGGAACTGCTTAAATGAAGGGTACAGTTTTTGAAAGTAGTGGGCCTTCGGGCAGACCTTTATAATCCTTGTGTGAAATTAAACGAGTTGAGTGGATGTCCCATCATCCTTTTGTGACAGCAATTGCTCAAAACCTTCCCAACCAAAAGGTGCCAAAGGAAGCGTACTAAAAACACATAAAAAGCAACTCCCAACCAAGGAGTAACAAAGAAAACCCGCCCTCCCCTACAACGGTGGCAGCAATATTAAACCAGCTTAGTCAACTTGTGTTAATAGAAGGGAACTCAGAATTGAAAGAGGTGATGGGCTCTGACGGAAGAATGACAGACAGTCAATGATAATCCACGAGAGAGGAAGGTAACTAATGGGCCCCACTTAAATTCAAAATTCTTGAAATTATCTCTAAAAATATCTGTTATTCGTTCCAGGCTGAGTCATTTCCATAATCGAGAATGCCAAAGTGAGATTGCTGGAGATTCCCTCCTCTTCCAGGCGGCTGCAAGGGTAACCTTCGCCGCACCCAGACAGAGCCACATGATTGCCTTATCTGCTCCGGTCTGGTGCTCCAGGATTGGGTCGCGAAGTCCCAAAAGGACACCTGCCATGGTGTTTGGAATGGGGTATCCCAACAAGTCTTTGATGTGTGTGAGTATTTCTTCACAAAAGGGGCGTATAGTCGGGCAGTCCCACCAGATGTGCTGAAAGTCCCCCTGAAGCCCGCAACCACTCCAGCATCTATTGGAAGTGTTGGGAAAGATCTACTTAACCCTGGACGGATTGAGATACCAATCCATCATGGTCTTAAGATGAGCCTCCCGGAGCTCTATGGAATGATTGAATCGCGTATGCCGGTCCTTAGATGTGCCCATTCGTCTTCGGAAAAAGCGCGCTGTAGTTGTTCCCTTCCACATATACATATATCATGGAGAGAATGTGGTAGTGAGTAGGATGTTATATATAAATGAAATCACCCCTTTCATAGAGCAGTCTTGGCGAGGAAGGACTTAAATCTTGTAGGAGGATGGGTATCCGCCTCTCTTACCTGAGGTGTAAGGGCCCAGTACATTAACTGAGTGTAGTGGTATCGTTCTGCATTCTCTAGGCCATATTCCTGCTTGCAGTTGTCAAACGTCAGGGGATCAAAATTATGAAAAAAGTGTGTCAGAGCGAGGCACCCTCCCTCCCTCCAAGCGTCAAAAGGCCCCTCATATAAGCCCAGCGGGAATGTGGGGTTAAAATGGATGGGTGTAAATGGCGAGGGAAAAGAGGTCCATCTGTCATCTCCCGCGACTAAATCCCATACTTTCAAGGTGGTGCATGTGGGGGTGCTAATGTATGCATTCTTGGGTCTATCCTTTTGGGGGCGCCATACCAAATCCCAGATAGTCCATTCTGTCACATTACAATCCATATGTAACCAATGTTTATCAGATTCCCTTTTTGACCACTCAATCAGTACTCTCAATTGCGCAGCTTTATAATATAGTGCTATATCTGGGAGTCCCACTCCACCATCCGCTCGAGAGCAACTCAGTACGGAGAAAGAGAAGCGGGCACGTCCCCCTTGCCAAATGAAGTGCAAAATTGTGGTTTTAACTCGCCGAAAGAAGTCATTTTCCAATTCAATGGGTATGGCCTGAAATAAATAAAGAAGCTTAGGAAGGAGTGTCATTTTAACAGTGTGTATCCGGCCCAGGCAAGATCGAAAAAGAGGTTTCCACTTTGTGAGTTCAGATTGGATACAAGTAAGAATGGGGGGTAAGTTAGTAGCGTAGAGCCCCTCTAACCTAGGTGTTAATTGGACTCCCAGGTACTGTATAGAGGAAGTTGTCCATTGGAGGGAAGTGAGAGACTGGAGCCTGCGGATTTCTGTGTGCGGAAGTTTAATGTTAAGGATATACGATTTGCCAAGATTTATTTTAAAGCCGCTGAAGTTCCAGTTGTAAAGGAGGGAGAGATGCGGCAGGGTCGGAGAGTGACAAGAGGACATCGTCCGCAAACAGAGAAATTTTATGTGAGTCCACACTGAATGGTATCCTTTGGATATCAGGATTGGCTCTACTCGCCATCACCAATGGCTCAATGCTAAGGGCGAAAAGTAGAGGTGAAAGGGGACACCCCTGTCTGGTGCCTCTAGAGTGGAAGAAAGAGGGTGAGTGCACTCCATTGACCACAACTTTAGGTTGGGGTTGAAAATAATTAGCTCGAATCATAGTAAAAAATGTAGGTGCAAATCCGAAGGCCGTGAGCGTATTAAATAAGAATGCCCAATCCACCCTGTTGCAGGATTTCTCAGCGTCAAGCCCAACCAGTACAGCAGGGATTTGACGTCTAATGCCTTCTCTATTAGATGTACAATTCGGCGGGTATTATCATGCGTTTGTCGACCCTTAATAAACCCGATTGGTCTGGGTGTATAAGATCAGGCATGAGATCGTTCAATCGCTTTGCTATTATGGAGGAGTAGAGTTTCCCGTCAAGATTAAGCAGAGTAATAGGCCAGTATGAGGCGCATACATGGGGATCCTTCCCTGGTTTGGGTATAACAGAGATCATGGCCTCAGACATGGAGCCGGTGATCTCGCCCTCTTCAGCCATCTTGTTAAAGAGCCGCGTGAGATGTGGGCTTATGTCAGGGGCAAATGTTTTATAGAACAGGGTGGCATAGCCGTCCTGTCCCGGAGCTTTGTGGGGCTTAAGGGCTTTAATAGCAGCGTTGACGTCTTCGGAGGTGATGGGGGTGGTGAGTAAATCATTCCATTCAGGGGAGACCTTAGGGAAGTGTAGATAATCCCATTGGGCGTCTGAATCTAATCGATCTCTAGTATAAAGGGTTTTATAAAATGAGCCTTTTCCTCATCTCTATGTGTGAGCTCCACATCGGAGCCCTGTATACCACCAATGTACTCTCTTGTTTGTCTTTAAGTTGCCTAGAAAGGTGTTTGACAATCTTGTTGCCCTGGCAGTAAGATAAGGGTCGCAGTTTGAGGAGAGTGAATTCTGCCCTATTGTTCTAAATAGCTCGAAGTTTACCCCAGAGCGCCGTCAGAGTGCGAAGAGTCTGCCTTGTGGGATTCAATTTGTGGGCATGTTCAATAGAAGCCCCTTCCTTCTCCAGCAGTTCCCTCTCCCTGGTGCGTTGCGCATTTAGCGCCGAGTTAAGGGCAATGCATTTCCCTCGGAAGACTGCTTTAAACGTGTCCCAGGTGGTATATTCCGAGGTATCCTCCAGTTTATTAATGTCAAAAAATTCAGTAAAGGTTTGTCTTAGCTTAGTGCAGGATACCTTGTACCTTGTCCCGCGCAAGCAAGGTCAGGAAGTACCACCTGGGAGTAGTCGAGGCATTACAGCTCCAGGACAAACATATTGAAAGTAGGCTGTGATCTGGCACTGAAAGAGGGAATATTTTAGCCTCTTGTACGACGCCCATTAAAGATTGGCTTATGAAAATATAATCAAGTCAGGAATATTTACAAAATAAAAGGTGTAGTCTCGAGAATGAGGCTAAAGAGCACTCCAGGCGTCCAAATGGCCCATGTGGTGGAAGTGCTGTTGAGTGTCAGTGGAGAAGGAGCCCGTTTCTGAGCAATGTGGGAGTGTTCTATCTAGATCTTTCTGCCAGATCAAATTGAAATCGACAATGAGTAATAACATCCCCTCCACAAAATCTAGTATTTTCCCCATTAGCGTTTTTAAGAAAATAGTCTGCCCGGGTTTTAGTGGCATATACCGTTATGAAGGTGCAAATTTTCCCCATCAGCCGACCCTTGACCATAATCCAGCGACCATCTTTGTCTTGCTGGACATCTAGAGGTTGGAATTTTATGAATGAATGAAATAGAATCGCCACCCCTCTATGTTTTGTAGGTGCTGAGGCTCTGTATATCAGTGGGTGGTGCTTGTGTCGGAGGCGTGTGTCCTTAGCTCTGGCTAAGTACGTCTCTTGCAAGCCACTATGTAAAGGTGATGATCAATAATATACTTCCATACCTTTTGGCGCTTTTGAGGGGAATTAAGACCTTTAACGTTCCAGGTTCCAATGGTGATCATCATTGTGTTAAAGGGAAAAACATTATCTCATTGAAAGCACCATTTGCCCTATCGTGTCCTGTGTCCCCTTGAGTACCCGTAAGTGAATATATCACAATCTAGTGCCATCTGTAAATACAGTGATGTCAGAAAGCCCATCAGAACAAAATATTAAAAAGCCGCCACCATGTCCCTTCCATCCCATCCTCTCAAACCTCAGCAAAAATGAAAAGAAACATTAACAATAAATGCAATAGAAAAATCGCTGCCAGGTCCCTGTATGTGGGGGTATGAAGCCCCTCTGGCATTAGGGGGAACATCAGGTCTGAGGACCGCATCCGCACCCATTCCTGTCGTAACTCCAAATAAGGAAAGATATATTTGTGCGGCTGAAGAATAGCCATTAGGACAGTTCCATACCTGGTAGAAATAAGAAGACAGTTCTCCTGCATATAAAGACAAAAGACGGTGCATTACCCTGGATCATTACTGCATGCCATTACCGCGGGCACCGGTTCACAGTCGTGACTGAATCTCAAGGGAATGCAAAAGATATAATTACAACTAGCACCCCACACCCCCTGAAAAACTTGAGGTATCTGCAGTATGCGATTAGGTAAACATTCCAAGTCCAAGAGGCGAACTCCCCTAGCAGGGAGCCGTCTCCACATTTGATTGAGTTGCATTCCAAGAATGTCAGCTGGTGGGAGGAGAAGCAAGACAATCCCCTATGCAAGTCCTCATGGTAGTAAATGTTCTTTGAGGCATCTGGTCAGTGGCTTCCCATGATCGCATAAGAAGGAGTGTGGCCTTTGGCTCCTCAGTGGATGGCGGAGTCTTATGACACCAGATGCATCGCGGTCCTTGAGTTCAGCCATAGCATGCAAAAGGAGCCCTATGGTTTAGACATTATGGGCAGTGGAGATCATCACCTTGGCCAGTAATCCATTAACTCGGCTTGTAGTGGTGGTGCACACCTGGATCCTATTTACGATTCCTGCGGGACCCCGTGGTCCAAGGAGCAACCAGAGCTGTTCCCAGGGACGTCCATTAATTTTGACATGTAAACTATAGCTTTAAGAACACCCGGGAAGGGGAGGGGGGGGGGATAGCCTGAATTACAGCAGTACAATAAAAAAGATGTATGTATGCTTTTTTCAGTAAATATTTTTGGTTCTATTTTTCTAAGCCAAGGGGAAATGGGGTGTATTACATGGTGAGGGTGTTGGACCTCGCTGTGTAATACACTTACCAATCCCTTTAAGACCAGTAGGTTTCGTTTGTTAAAACTTAAGCTCAATCCTAGATAGCTGTGGCACATAGAAGCAAGGCTTGCACAAAGTGTTTACCATTTAAACATTACCAAAACAATTGAAGAAATACATAAGACATTCAAGAAATCCAACACCAATTTTTAAAAATAGATTGTAGTTTTACATATTTTTAGATATCAAAATGATAAAAATCCCCCAGAGGGCTCCGGAGACACTTTTTCAGTTAACCATGAAAAAGCATTGGCAAATTCAATTAATTTTACCGAGAAAAACCTGGGTAAGTATCATCTCGGTTCCTATGAGTTATTTTAGTTGGTGACCAACTCTGGCAGGGCGTCAGTGAGGGGGACCAGCAAGGTCCACAGAAACAGTTACCTTGGAGGAAGAAGCAGTCTTCAGGAAGTTCCAGGCACTTTTATTGCTTTGCTATATGTTCCTATGGAAGTTGTCCTGTTGCAAGCGATACAGGATGCTGAAAGATGCTCAAAGATGCTGTGAATGCTATGCAGTCAAAAGGTTCTTCGTGCGACTACTCGTAGGTCCACAAATTTAGTGAGGTGGTCCGTGCCACAGGGGTTGATAATCATCGAATAACTCTCGGTCCCTGTGAAAGTCCAGTTCTCACTGGGCTACCAGTCTCCCGGTTTCGTGGTTACTGCAGAACCCTTCCTCAGGTGACTCTCCTGGATCCAGCAGACTTGGTTGCAGCTTTGAGCATCGGGGCCTGTTCTTTGGTGCTGTACGGTGACAAGAAACGGGAGCTTCAAGATTTGGGCTACCAACTCGCCCCAGCAGGCTCCTTAAGCTGTTGTGCTGTGACCAATGGGTCAGCCAACTGATCCTTGGAGTCTCTTGCTTTGGCTGGACAATGGAAATGTCGTCTCCACGAGCAGGATGCATCAGGCACAGTCCCTTCTCCTTTGCTAGCCTCAAGATTCAACAGGTGCAGTCCATGACTGTGCAGCCTCTTTGCCGGTTCCTTGGTGCAGCCCGCAGTCCTTCTTTGGTCCTCTTCTCCAGTCCATCGAGATAGGAGTTCTGGGTGCCCTGGTAATGCCCATAAAATGCCTTTAGGGTGGACACAGTCAGTACCCAATGGGCTACTAGGTTCCCTCCTACCCGATGACCACGTCCTGCAAAGTGTGGCATTTAGCTATACCAGGATGCACCGTTCTGCCCACTTCCAAAACGTCAGTACCCCTCTCTTGGCGTAATGAGCACCCTAGCCCATCTACCAAAGGAGCTACGCGTCCCTGGAAAACCGGTTTGGCAACTGGTTTCCCCTTTACTTTCAGAGTGCCAGCCTGTCTACTTAAACAATAGGGCAGCCCCTCTCTGTAGTGTTACCGATTTGCTCTTCAAAGGACGCTTCATCTTTGAAGCTCACCTTTTGGGCCAACACCTGCCTCCTGCACAGGATGCCATAGTTTTCTTTCCTGGGAGTCATTTGCAGGTCTCGTCAGGAGGGCACAAAGCAGTCTCAAGGAAAAACCCCATGTGCAGCCGCGGAGGGGCACAGGGTATTTATGACCACATAGTGACAACTTCATAAAAGATATTGCAACAAGTTACATTAATTTCGATTTGGGCAATACGTCTGGGTTAATGTACCGAGTTGTTTGATACCTTACAGTATCAACTTTGGTAGTCCCAGTCAGACGTTTACAGGGCTGTTGTGGCAACTGGCCACTCTGCAGTCACTATTGAGACTTCTAGCCTTTTCCACAGTAAAAAACAGAGTTGTGGGTTTTTACTGATGGAACATGTAAAAACACACATTCCACTTTAAAATATATAAAACCCTGCCTTAAGTCTCACTATGCCTGCTTTAGGGGTCACCTATGTATGTTAAATAAAGAAGACCTGAATTTGCCATGACTTTATGTGCAAAGTTGAGTTAGCAGTTGAACACTGCCCTTCCAGTCTTCAGATCAAACAAGGAAGCAGGTTATATATCTGTCACACTCAGGGTGGCACAATTCAGTCAGCAGTCCCTGGTGTGGCCGTCTGCTTTACAGTCCCTGGATACCATTTACTAGGGACTTATAGTATGTTAGCTTAATACTTATTGGGTATAAGCCAATACAACATATAGAGTTTAAGGTCAGGGTACAGCCCCTGAGGTCTGGTAAGCTGGTCTCACTGCACTTTCAGAGTAGAAAAACCAACAGCATCAGTCCAGAAGGGTGAACATAACACAAAGATTAATTTCCTGACACAAGCAGTAGTATGAAAACAAGTGACTGGTATTGTATTGTTTGACTTTTTTTAAAATTTTATTTCAATCTTACAGATGCAAGAAACTGAGGAAATACACATCCAGTCCGAACGCTGTATACATGACTTAAAAAATATGTTGGATGACAAGGAACGAGAAGTAATTGCCGTATCTCAGAAATTTCATGAGATCTCAACTGTAACCTCTGGAACAGAGAAAACCGTAAAGCAACTAGAAGAGCATGTACAAATGTAAGTTTTTTTGTTTTTTTTTACATTTTCCTACCATTACAAATTAAGGGTTTGATTAAGAGTTTGGTGAATGCAGGACGCAGCTGTCACTTCTGTCCTAGTTAAAATCGACTGACAATATATTCAGTTTGGTGGATATCCTGCACTGATCAAACTCTAAATTCTTCTCATACTGTCCTACTGTCTTCCAGGGTTACCACTTTTAGAGTTATGTAACCCTTAACAGCTAGAGATTTAAAGAATTAGTTAGAAAAATACTACAATGCTACAATGTGCAGACAAAATTTGTTTCATGGTACTTGACACCATCTCAATATTGTCTTGTGTAGGAACTTAAAATATTATCTGCATCCATTTCCTGACAGTTGTGTATGTTTGGTTAGAAGTATAGCGTCATTGAAAACGATTGCTAGGGTCTCTTGCTCCTATGGTTATTTCTTTACTCTTGTTGAGATTTTCATCTTGATAAAGCTTTCCACGACTCTATTGCAAGTAATGTTGCTTTTTCACTGGTGTGGTCACTACTCCTGCACAGGGTGGTCAGTCGTGTAACCTCAGGACACCTCCGCGCCGCACGGCCCTCCAGCTGTGTCTGTGCCCCCTCGCTGCTGCTCATAGTGCCGTTTTGCCGTTTTTTCCCTCCTGGCCCTGGTATTGCTTGCTCTTGCCTCTGCTGTATTTTGTATCTTGTTTTGTATATTTGCCTCTGTTTCCTGGTTCGTTGCCCCCCCCCCCCCTGGTGTGGCCCCCGCTCCCCCCTTCCCGCCGCCGTGACATCGCGGCCCCGCCCCCTTTTTTTCTGTGTCCAACCCGCTCCCGCCTCCCAGCTGCCCCTCCCTCCCACTTGGCCTTAAATGGAGACCGCACGGACGTGCAGCGGGCACGCGCAGCGGGTGCGCCGAAGGCGCGCCAAAGGCAAGCCCGTCTACGCCCGTCCGCGCCTGGACCGCGCCCAGCACCAGGACCCCTGGCCCCCGAAGAGGCCAGCCCACACGATGGACGTACGACGCTGCCACCCTCAATGCCGGCCGGATCCCCGCCTGCTACCGAGCCAGCCCGAAACGCACCCACGAACCCTTCACCTGCCAAGCCTGCAAGTTCACCTGCCTCCGGACCTGCACGGCTCCCGCCAAGCCGAGCCCCAGTGACAACCACCTCAAGTTCATCCTGCTCAACACCCGCTCCGTCCACAGACACGCCGTCGAACTCTGGAACCTGCTCGACACAACAGCACCAGACGTCGCCTTCCTCACAGAAACCTGGATGAACGCCTCCTCAGCGCCCGACATCGCCACAGCCATCCTGGACGGATACAAGATCACCGGAGGGACCGCGTCAACCAGACGTGAGGAGGCATCGCCATCGTACACAAGAACACCATCCGCATCTCGACCAACTCCGACGACACCTTCACCGCCGCCAAACACCTCCACCACCGCCGAACACCTCCACTTCCAGATACACACCGACCCCAAGACAACCCTCAGAGGCACCCTCATCTACAGACCCCCGGGACCACGCACACAATTCAGCGAAGACATCGCAGACTTAATCAGCCCGCACGCCCTCCCCTCCGCTGACTACATACTCCTAGGAGACCTCAACTTCCACCTGGAGAACAACAATGACAGCAACACCACCACCCTGCTGGACAACCTCACCAATCTCGGACTCAAGCAACTGGTGAACACCCCCACCCACTACTCCGGCCACACGCTTGACCCCGTCTTCTCATCCAGCAAGCACATCTCCTTCAGCCACTCCACCGGACTTCATTGGACTGATCACAGCTGCGTCCACTTCAGCTTCAGAAGAACCACGAGCCACCACCACCCGCAACAGGTTCCTCGCCGGAGCTGGAGCAAGATCACCGCCGAGCAGCTCACTGCCTCCCTCAGCCAGAACCCTCCCACCAGCACAACGGACCCCAACGAAGCAGCCAGCAACCTCACACAGTGGCTGACCGCCTGCGATGACGACCTCGCACCACTAAAGAACCCTCCCAGCAGAGCCGGCAGCAAGAAAACCCCCTGGTTCAAGGACTCCAAGAAGAACTGCTGCACCCTCGAGAAAGCCTGGCGCCACGACCAGACCACAGACGACATGACCGCCCTCAAGCACGCCACCCGCAAGCACCACCAGCTGATCCGCGCCACCAAGAAGACAGCACTCAAAGAACGACTGGACAACAACGCCCACGACAGCAAGGAACTCTTCAGCATCGTCAAAGAGTTCTCCAACCCCAGCGCCGGAAACAACGACATCACTCCCTCACAAGACCTCTGCGACTCACTCGCCTCGTTCTTCCACCGCAAGATCACCGACATACACAACAGCTTCGGCGCACAGACCACGCACCCAACCTCCGAACCAACGCCCGCCACCACCACCCTCTGCAACTGGACCCCGGTCAGCACAGAAGACACCACCCGCACGATGAACACCATCCACTCCGCATCCCCAACCGACCCCTGCCCCCACCACGTCTTCAACAAGGCTGACTCCATCATCGCACCCCAACTCTGGGACATCATCAACACCTCCTTCCACACCGCCACCTTCCCGGATAGCTGGAAGCACGCCGAGCTCAGCGCCCTCCTGAAGAAACCAACAGCGGACCCCACCGACCTCAAGAACTTCCGCCCCATCTCGCTCCTCCCTTTTCCTGCCAAAGTCATCGAGAAGACCGTCAACAGACAGCTCGCCGCCTTCCTCGAGACGAACGGATCCCTCGACGACGACGGCATCGTCGTCATTATCTTCATCGACAACGACGACCCCATCGTCGACGGCGGGTAAGGCTTTATCATCTACGATAGCTATTAAGAGATCATAGTCGGCGCCCAAGATCCCACCGACGATTGCCTCGCCGACGACGGCGTCGACGACGAGATCATCACCGTCGACGAAGGCGCCGTTGACGAAGACACCGTCGACGACTGCACCGTCAACGGCAACATCTATGCCATCGACAACGACACTGTCGATGGCGGCATCTATACCGTCGATGACGACCCTATCGACAACAGGTTCACAGGCTATGACAACTGTCAGCACTACTCTGTCGGGGATCACACCGTCGTGGGCCCGTTGACGCTGAGTGATTCTGGATTTCAAACAGCTTCTGTGCGTCTAAAGATCACGAAAAGGACGCTGACGCCGGTGTTAACTTCTCCTAGCCGTGTGCAACTTTTACCACCAGCATGTCTCCTTCAAGATGAGGATTCTGATGACGGGGATATGTTCCAGATGGCAACTAGCCCCTCAGAGCTGAATGTCAAATGCCAGAGCTCAGATGAGGAGGATGCTCAGGAAGAGGTAGTTCATCTACCGCCTACACCTATGGTCTGTCTTCCAGCATCCCTAGTTACGGATCTGCGTTACCTCATCCAGGATTACAAGCAGAGGTTCCCAGAATCTCCAGCTCCTCCAATTTCAATGGCAGCTCCATCTCCAAGACCGCGACCACCGCCTTTATCTATTCAGAAAGAAACGGTGCATTTGCCAAGTCCTCAGTCTTCTGATGAAGAAGAAGACGAGGCACAACAAGAGGAAGGTGAATTGCAGGACGATCAATCTGTCCATGAGGAGTGGGAGGATTACGTTATACCTTCCCCAGCATCTCCAGTGCCCGCAACCTGGGATTCTCCGCCGTTTGACATCGGTGGTTTCCATAATGTGGTAGAAAGGGTCGCTAAACTCTTCCAAATTACAATGGATTCACAGGAGCAGGACTGTTTCCTGTACGATTTCAAGGAACCTCTCAAGAAATCAACGAGGTCAATTCCTATTATTGAGTATGTTTGGACGCAGGGGGTTCAAATTATGCAAAATCCCGCATCTGTTTCGCCAGTGGTCCCTCGTTTGGACAAGAAATACAAAGCTCCAAATACGGCACCGGCCTATCTGACAGGTGATCCTAAACCTGACTCAGTGGTGACACAGGCGGCGCAGAAGAATTCCAGGAATCCCTCATCGCCTTTATCTGCTCCGCCAGATAAAGAGGGAAGGAAATTGGACAACATCGGAAAACGATTTTCCTCAATGTCGGCAATGCCTGTCAAAGCGGCAAATGCCTTAGCGCTTCTTGGGCGTTACAATATAAAATTGTGGGCGGATATAGCCCCATATCTGTCTGAATTGCCTGATGCATCCAAAGAGGAGGTGAAGGCAATTCTTCTGGAGGGTCAAACATCAGCATCAGAAATTATAGACTGTGCAATGGATGTCGCTATGACAGGATTCCGCCAACTAGCTGGAGCAGCGGTGTTGAGGCGCCAAGGATGGCTGAAAGCGACCTCATTCCGTCCTGAGGTGCAATCAAAGGTTCTTGATATGCCATATGACGGCCAACTTCTATTTGGCTCCAAAATTGACGAGGCATTACAAAATATTAAAAAGGTCACTGACACTGCAAGGGCCCTGGGCACAATCCAATATAAAAATCAGTCCTTTCGAGGAAACAGAGGAAGGGGTCAATCTTCCTACAAAGGAAGTTTCCAATACAGATCCTCTTGCTCTTTCAACCAGAGTAGATCACAGTACCAGCAACGCCAGCAACAACAAGGCCAACAATCCTCGTATGGAAAGTCGTCCTTTCGGGGTAAAGGACAAAGGAGAAATAGCGGACAAAGACAATGACTTGTTTATTCAGCCAGTCCGGACCTCATCTCACTTATTAAAAATTGGAGGAAAACTTACCCACTTTCTACAAAATTGGAGGATGATTACTATGGACCGCTGGGTCCTTCATGTAATACAATTCGGCCATTCAATGGAATTCGTAGACACTCCTCCACAAACCCCACCTCGCCCAATGCATCACAAGAACATATAGCTGCTTCTACGAGAAATCTCAGTCATGCTCCAGAAGGGAGCAATAGAGAGGGTGCCACAATCACAGTGGGGAAAAGGGTTTTATTCCCGATTCTTTCTAATCCAGAAAAAAGGAAAAAAATGGAGGCCGATCCTAGACCTCAGGGCCCTCAAAAAATTCCTGAAGAAGCAGTCGTTTCGCATGGTAACGATACAAGAAGTCTTACATGTTTTGGAGGAGGGAGATTTCATGGCGTCACTGGACTTACAGGGCGCTTACTTCCATATACCAATTCACAAAAATCACAAAAAAGTACTTGAGATTTGCAGTAGCGGGCAGGCATTGACAGTTCCCCGTCCTGCCCTTTGGACTCAAGTCTGCACCTGCATCTTCACAAAATGTCTTTCCCCAGTGGAAACATACCTCAGACAGCACCGTCATCAAGTCTTCCCATATCTGGACGACTGGCTAATCAAGGCACCATCCTTCGAAGATGCGTCCAGGTCTTCCAACACCTGTCTGAGTCTCTTCAAACACCTGGGTCTCACGCTCAACCAGGAGAAATCGAATCTGCGACCTTCTCAAACAATCACATTTTTAGGTGCAACCCTGGGTACACGCTCTGCAAGAGCGTTCCCATCGCAAGAGAGGAGAACCAAACTCCTAGCACTAGCCTCTGGAGTGGCCTCGAAGAAAGTGTTGACGGTCCGCCTCTTCAAGTCCCTTTTGGGGATGATGTCATCGTGCATCCTTTTAATCCCTCATTGCCGTCTGCGGATGCGCCCTCTGCAAGAGGCACTTTCCAGGCAGTGGGTCCAATGTACGGGGTCATTCGACGACCGCATAAAGGTGACTATTCGGATGGTCAAGGCTTTGCGATGGTGGATGTCATCACAAAACCTGTCTCAAGGATTGACATTCCTGCTTCCAGCAGCTCCTCATGTCATTACAACGGATGCCTCCTTAGAAGGGTGGGGAGCCTTTCTGCAGAAGCTGCAGATAAGTGGAGAAAATGGTCAGCTGCAGAGAAAAAGCTCCATATCAATCTGCTCGAGCTGAGAGCAGTCTTCCTGGCCCTGCAGTCTTTCCTACCAAGGATCAAAAACTCCCTAGTGCTACTCAGGACAGACAACACTACGACGATGCACTATCTCAACAAACAGGGAGTGACGCGCTCGCTGACACTCTCTCGCGAGTCGCAGAAAATCTGGAACTTGCTTATAACAAACAAGGTAGCCCTGCGGGCGGAATATGTCCCAGACACGGACAATGTGCTCGCCGACTCGTTGAGCAGGCAGAGGACATCTTCACACGAGTGGGAACTAGAGCAGAAGATCCTGAACCAAATCTTCTTCAGATGGGGCACGCCACGGATCGATCTCTTTGCGACGAGGATGAACGCCAAATGCCCACACTTCGCAAGTTGGCATCCCCAGTCAGGGTCTCTAGGGAATGCATTTTCCATCGCATGGCGCAACGTCTTTGCGTACGCCTTTCCGCCATTCCCGATGCTTCCCAGAGTCCTCAGGAAGATGAAGGCGGAGCCTTGTACTCTAATTTTAATAGCCCCAACTTGGCCGAGACAGCATTGGTTCACAGAACTCCATCTGTCCCTGAGACCGCCGATCCTTCTGAAACAGTGTCCGTCTCTGCTCAGACAGGGAAGTACAGATGGAAATAGAACACAAGGCAACACACAGCAGTGACGTAGCTGGCGGACATTCCACTGCCTATAGACAAAAGCACCACGGGCCCGAGCCATGAGAGAAGACGTAAGTACTTCCTCACACCAGGAATGGACCAGAATAGAAAGCAGCCAAGACACGGGCACAAGGAACTGTGCCGGCACCCTGTGACAGCGAACATATCCTGTGTGTACACACATTTCGAATCCACACAGAAGAAACTGTTCCGGAACAGAACAGAACAACATGCCGGCTAGGGGCACATGCCAACAGGCAGAAAGAGCACAGCGAAGCTGAAATAACACGCGATGGAGAGCCAGGCATAGCAGAAACCCAAACAACACTTTGGGGGAAAAGTGCCTCCACAGAGGCAGGAGAGAGCTACAGACAAACCATAGACGACAACCCAGAAACCCCAGGAGAGAGCCACACCAAACCCGCGGGTCTCATCAGAGGGGATGTCCTACCACAGTAGGAAGAGTGGGATGAATCAGGAGACCCGCAGTAAAGATAGAAAATAATAATTCCGAAGAAGACTCCGCAGGAGCCTTCAAAACTTCCCATGCCAGGAAGAGCAGCTATACAATAGCCAACAAGTACCCCACAAAGGTAACGGCACATCCCTATAAAAGCAAGGGACACCTCCTGAGACGAGCTTAGGGAGAGGGCTCAAAAAGAAATGCAGAAATAGCTTGCCAGCTGTAGCAAAAGAAGGACAAGACTGCAAAAAGCTGCACAGTCCATCTGGGTAATAACATCTTGAACCCAGAAACAGAGAACCAGAAAAAGCAGTAACAATACTGCAACTCAAAGCCAAAGTCCACAACAAGGACTATAAACCATGGAACTCGTGGAAACTGAGACATGAAACTTTGAGTCAGCATGTCTGTCGAACAAAGTGGCCCCATCAAAGGGCAAAACCCTAAGACGCTCTTGGACATTGCCAGGGAAACAGCCATCGCGCAGCCAGGCATGGCGACGCAGAGGAACTGACCAGGCCATAGCTCGACCCACCGAATCAGTGGTGTCCATGGCCGACTGAATTAAAAATAACGCCATTTCCAGGCCAACACGAAGCAACCGATCCAGGTCAGTCTGAGGACCCTCCGGAAGAGAGGGAAGGAGGCGCTCAACCGAGTCCCAAAGGGCAGAAGTAGAACGTGCAAACATGCAAGATGTGTTCAGGGATTGAAGGCCTGCACTGGTGGACACAAATACATGGCGGACACACAAATCCAACCATCAAGACTCCCAAGTGGGAGGGAGTAATGGAGGAAGGGCAGAAGGCAGCAAGACTGAAGCCGCCTGAATTACCAGCACTTGAACCCTAGGATGAGGGACAAACAGACAGGGTCAGCAGGGCGATTTCGATGTGCAATAGCACGATCCACCAGGTCCCCCGAAGAGGGCCTCGCCCAAGTCCCCACAAGAGTGCCGTATAGCGACTCACCAAAGAGCAACACGTGCCCCATTTCCACAGTGCCCTGGTGGAGTAAATCCAGCAATGGATCAGAGGGCAGAGAGACTGAGGGTTGCTGCACTTGGAAAATTTCCATAGCCCTCCTAACCACCCTCGCAAAAGCCGCACTAGCCACCATTCGAGATGGCAACAAGTCATCCGTTGCGGACGGCATGAGGCTAATCCTTACACCAAAATGTGGGGGCACTACAGCCCGTGGACATCCAGGGCACTGCCAGTGCATGGGATCCTGCACAGAGGGACAGCAAAACAACCCGTGGGGCCTCCTCAGTTTTGTTCTCCACATCCTCCACCAACCGATGAATAACTGGAGATGGCACCGGTGTTGATCGACGTTGAGACGGCGTAGTCTCAACGTCTATGCTCCCCCAAAGAAGCCTCGTCCGTCCGGCGTCGGACCAGCGTCGACGCAACCTCCACCGAGGTGGGAACCTGCGGAGAGGAACGGAGTTGACTCGGAGTCGCGTCGGCTCAGGGAGCTGAGCGGAGACGACATGGAAGGCTTGAACGTGCGAGTAGGGTGGCCCTCCGGGCCATGTCCTGACATCGCATCGACTCCAGGACCGAAGTCAGGGTACTCAACCGGTGCAGAGGACGAACCCACCGGCGAAATCCCGATCCGAGCCCCTACCCCCTCTATGGGGCCTGAAGGTGCGCCAGGGACAGGGGGTGACCCAAAGATGGCTAGTAAGACCAGGGAAGAAATGTGTTACTTACCTGTAACTGCAGTTATCCAGTATTGGTGTCTTTCATAGATTCACATGCCTGAATCATTCCCCGTCGTCGAGATGGGAGTCCCCGGTATATAAATAAGTAATGTCCTATAGACATATAGAGAATAGTAGGCCAAAAGGCCTCACCTTAGTAACATATCTAGGTCCTTTTGTAAAAACTCTAGAGAAGAACCAATCAGCTGTCACCTCCCTCTAGAACCCTCCTGGCAGGAGCCTCAGACCCTCAGATTTTCGTACGCACTAAGCTAAGTAGGCGTGTCACTGAGAGAAATAGGCGAGTCCTTCCAGGGGACGCAGGAGGGTTGCATGTAAATCTATGAAAGCGATAGGTAATGGTATGCGAGTTTAGCTACCAGCCTTTTTAATTCAATGGTTCACACCTATACATTAGGAATAAAAGGTTGCGAATAGGTGTGCCTGTTGATTTTAATCACACTATATTGTCACCAGCAGCTCCAACGGTTCTGCTATCCGTGCACTTACACTTTTCTGTTTGGTTTCTGTTTGGACACATTTGTTTCATTATTCTTTGAATTGAATGACGACCAATGATGAGAAAAGGGGCCTAGTCTGGTGAGGTTTTGCCAGGTGCCCCACGGGTGGTGTTCCCGTGAGGTGTCATTCTTTTCGCCACACATTTTTTCTGGCAGATGATTTTTCTCTCTGCAGAACTTGCTTTGACACATCTTTAGTTATCACATTTCTTTGGTGTCAGCACTGTGCAGACGATTTAGTTCTGCATTTTTGTGGTGTTCCGTGCGATTGTCCGGAGACGGTAATCAATATACCAATTTTTCTTCCCCCGGTTTAAAAAAAAATATAACTGTGTTCAAAAATTGTTGAATGCATCACAGTAGGTATCCAATAAAATATGAGGTTAAGAGGATACTGCCAAGCTGTAAACACTAATACTAAGTTGTTTTGCGGTAAGGCACAGGGTTTCATTGGTATTGATGTTCTTTGAGTGGAGGGCAACCCTGGTCTTTCTTTTCCCTCTGAGCTCCTTTTTTGTGATAGAATCTATGAAAGACACCAATACTGGATAACTGCAGTTACAGGTAAGTAACACATTTCTTATCCAGTATTATGGGTGTCTTTCGTAGATTCACATGCCTGAATCAGAGTAGCTAGCAATGCAGAATGCACATTTCTGATGGTACAGTATATACAAGTCATTAGATAATAACATATCATGTGACTAGTAATAGCCAATAGACACCAATAACAAGTATTAGCAAAGAAATGTGCATCCCAGAGAAGGGTGGAGGGACGAAAGAAGACTCACCTCAGTGAAATAGATGGCGTAATACTGCTTGTCCCACTGCTGCATCTTTCATCAGCTCCGTGTCCAGGCAGTAATGCCTAGTGAAGGTATGTGGCGACTTCCATGTTGCCGCTCTGCAAATGTCAATGACTGGCACCCCTGCAAAGAGTGCCATTAAAGTGGACATAGCTCTCGTGGAGTGGGCTCGCACTTTAGAGCGTAGTGGCTGTCCTGCTTGTTCACAGCAGAAAGAGAAGGCCGCAGAAATCCATCTGGAGATGCTCTGCTTAGTAAGTGAGAGACCCTTCCTAGGTCTGCTGTAAGCTACAAACAGCTGGTTAGACTTCCTGAACGCTTTTGTTTTATCGATGTAAAATTTCAAGCATTGTTTGAGATCTAAGGAATGTAATGATCTCTCAGCTGCTGTGCTCGGATGTGGGAAGAAGGAACGCAAAACCACAGGCTCATTAAGGTGGAAATCCGACGGAACCTTCGGAATAAACCTCGGATTGGTCCTCAGGATTACCCTGTCGTTTTTAAACTGTAAAAAAGGATCCTGAATCGAGAACGCCTGCAGTTCACTCACCCTCCTTGCAGAGGTGAGCGCCAGTAGGAGCACTGTTTTCCAAGAGATGTATTTTAGGTCAGCTCTGTGCACTGGCTCGAAAGGATGCTTCATGAGCTGATTAAGAACTACATTCAGATGCCAGGTAGGTGGCAACATCCTTACCGGTGGGAAAGACCTGTATAATCCCTTCAGAAATTGTTTGATCAACCTGCTTGACCAGAGAGATGGACCCGTTGAAGTTCTCTTATAACGGGATATCGCCGGCAGGTGGACTTTAATGGAGGAGTGGGCTAGGCCCGACTTTGCCAGATGTAACAAGTAAGGTAAGACTTGTTCTGGTGAGGAAGAGAAAGGGCGTATCCCTTGATCTGCACACCAAACACAAAACTGCTTCCACTTCAGGGAATACGTCTTGGTAGTGCTATCCGCTCGTGCTCTGACAAGAATGTCTCTACAGTCTTGTGGAATATTCAATTTTCGGAACTCTCGGAACTCAGGAGCCAGGCGGCCAACCTGAGAGATTTCAGATCCAGATGTTGAACTTGCCTGTCGTTCATTGTGAGCAGAGACGGACACTGTTTCAGACGGATCGGCGGTCTCAGGGTCAGACGATGGAGTTCTGTGAACCAATCCTGTCTCGGCCAAGTTGGGGCTATTAAAATTAGAGTACAAGGCTCCACCTTCATCTTCCTGAGGACTCTGGGAAGCATCGGGAATGGCGGAAAGCCATGCGATGGAAAATGCATTCCCTAGAGACCCTGACTGGGGATGCCAACTTGTGAAGTGTGGGCATTTGGCGTTCATCCTCGTCGCAAAGAGATCGATCTGTGGCGTGCCCCATCTGAAGAAGATTTGGTTCAGGATCTTCTGATCTAGTTCACACTCGTGTGATGATGTCCTCTGCCTGCTCAACGAGTCGGCGAGCACATTGTCCGTGCCTGGGACATATTCCGCCCGCAGGGCTACCTTGTTTGTTATAAGCCAGTTCCAGATTTTCTGCGACTCGCGAGAGAGTGTCAGCGAGCGCGTCCCTTCCTGTTTGTTGAGATAGTGCATCGTCGTAGTGTTGTCTGTCCTGACTAGCACTAGGAAGTTTTTGATGCTTGGTAGGAAAGACTGAAGGGCCAGGAAGACTGCTCTCAGCTCGAGCAGATTGATATGGAGCTTTTTCTCTGCAGCTGACCATTTTCCACTTATCTGCAGCTCCTGCAGGAAGGCTCCCCACCCTTCTAAGGAGGCATCCGTTGTAATGACATGAGGAGCTGCTTGAAGCAGGAATGTCAATCCTTGAGACAGGTTTTGTGATGACATCCACCATCGCAAAGCCTTGACCATCCGAAAAGTCACCTTTATGCGGTCGTCGAATGACCCCGTACATTGGACCCACTGCCTGGAAAGTGCCTCTTGCAGAGGGCGCATCCGCAGACGGCAATGAGGGATTAAAAGGATGCACAATGACATCATCCCCAAAATGGACTTGAAGAGGCGGACCGTCAACACTTTCTTCAAGGCCACTCCAGAGGCTAGTGCTAGGAGTTTGGTTCTCCTCTCTTGCGATGGGAACGCTCTTGCAGAGCGTGTATCCAGGGTTGCACCTAAAAAGTTGATTGTTTGAGAACGTCGCAGATTCGATTTCTCCTGGTTGAGCGTGAGACCCAGGTGTTTGAAGAGACTCAGACAGGCATTGGAAGACCTGGACGCGTCTTCGAAGGATGGTGCCTTGATTAGCCAGTCGTCCAGATATGGAAAGACTTGATGACTGTGCTGTCTGAGGTATGCCACCACTGGGGAAAGACATATTGTGAAGATGCGGGTGCAGACTTGAATCCAAAGGGCAGGACGGGGAACTGGAAATGCCTGCCCGCTACTGCAAATCTCAAGTACTTTTTGTGATTTTTGTGAATTGGTATATGGAATTAAGCGTCCTGTAAGTCCAGTGACGCCATGAAATCTCCCTCCTCCAAAAGATGTAAGACTTCTTGTATCGTTACCATGCGAAACAACTGCTTCTTCAGGAATTTGTTGAGGGCCCTGAGGTCTAGGATCGGCCTCCATTTTTTTCCTTTTTTCTGGATTGCTTCATTGACAGCTTGAAATCGCTATTATGGCGATATCACGTGATTCTGTTCATGCTGTACCGCGAATGAGTGCGGTTAGAATTACTAGCCAATGTGATGTGTGCCTTTTTTTGATAAATATTGCACACTCGTTTGGCGAACACAATGAGTAAAATTATGCAGTCCTCATAAAGGCAATTTATGTTTTAAAAGTATGAAGCAGCGACTGTCTCTATCAATGAATTGTAGCCTGTATATTTATACCACGAACTACGAGTCTGTTGTCTACTTCTATTGGGTAGTCCGTCATGTGATTCGTTTGCACTGAGAGTTTAAAACACATTGAAAAACTTTATTGAAATGCTAGTGACCAAGCCTGCAGGTCAGGCGAAACACGTCTAGCACTATCCAGCTGGCATTAAAGTAATTCTGCACAGACACGGCGTCGACTGCTTTCTTTGAGACATTAAAAGTGTTGGTGAATATATTTATATATATATGTGTGTCCTGAGCTTATCTGCAGTGAGAGAGCATGCTTACTAGGTTTTCCCTTCCCCTAGTATTGAGGATCTTTACCCCAAATCCTTTTTTCTCTCTCCTCTCTCTCCTCTCTCTCCTCTCTCTCCTTGTGTGTATCCTGTCATGCACATACATGTATCTCCTGGTAGTCATGGCTCTGTATATCTTGGCATGGTGACGTTGGTCCCTCACCTTCCTTTCTTGGCATCCACTGTGATGTATGCTTAGCTTGTATGCTCTGATACTGTCTTGTCTCTTCTCTGGGACTGGGTCTATTGCGGATCCATGGGATCTGGTGCTCAGTTGAACTTATTTTTGCAGACGTTTATACACTTTCTTCCATTATACTGACCTTGATGGTTCAGTGTCTTCCTTTCATCCCTGCCTGGCCAAGGGAGGTCTCGTCTGCCCTCTGAAGGGTTGTGGTGCCTTTGCCTCCCCTTTTTATAGCCCCCACTGCTGAGCTTCATAGCCACGCTGAAATTTCCTGTTCCCACCATGTTTTAGTCCATGTTATTGACAGCTTAGTTCTCTGTCGAACTTGGTGGGTTTTCAGTCACAGATCCTCCTCCAATGGAGTATGGCTTTGGTATCTATTCTAAAAGTTAAGGAATCTGCGGCTAGATGTCTGTCAGATGAGCAAGTTACTTACCTCCGGTAACTATGTATCTGGTAGAGACACAGTCTAGCTGCAGATTCCTTAACGCCCACTCATCCTCCCCATTCTGCGAGGGCCTTCCAGGTGGTATTCTGCCCACTTGCCTCCTTACAGGTGGCTTTGGTATTCTTGAAGGGTACTCTAGTTCACCTGCCTCTGGGGCAGGGTGTGTCATTCTGTTCTGGTACATCGGCTCTCCACCCATTCTCTTTTTGGGGGGCTAGATTAAATGCTTATAAATGCTATTACGCCCTGGTTTTCTGGGGTGGAGATTCTCATGTTCTTCCACCCTCCCTCCGTCCTAGTCTATTCTCCCCATTACCTTGGGGTCTCCTTGTCTATGCTGTAGTCTATTGGGTTGAGGTTCTATTTGACTGTGCTACAGTTCATAGGTCATTGTGGGGGATGTGGTGAACGTTCTCTGTTGTTGCTCACATTTGGTCACTCGCCATCAGCCATGTTGTTCAAGTCTTGTTGTCCTTTACCGTTAAGTCATGTGGTTACAGACGGTCTTTCATACAGTTCCATCCTGTGGTTGCGAACTGTCCTTCGTTTGTTATGCCATTCATTTCCAATGCAGTTGCCTCTTAAGGGGGGTGCAGCTCTTCGCTTGGGCGACACTGTTTCTAGGGGCGGGTGCTTTGTTCGCTCCCTTCAGTCCCTTCAAAGGTTGAGTACTCTTTCAACATGGTCCCTTCAAGTGTTGAGTACTCTTTTCATATGGTGAGGTTTCTCATCAATCTATGATTTCTTGTCATTATTGTTTCACAGATTTTTTTATCTTTTTTGGCACACTGTTCCTATACTCTCACAGCTTTTGTAGTGGCTCTGAGCTGTGGCGCGTAAAGGTTTCACAGAAGAAAACTGACGTCAGCACGTGGGGGGATGACTTATATGGTTCCATTGACGTCACTTACGTGGACGACGTCAGGACGGAGCTGGGCAACGCCACCTTTCGACTCGCAGGGCTACTGCTGACAAAAAACTTTCCGGATCCAGTCCGACATCTGGGGGTAATTCTAAGATAAGAAATCTATAACTAACCCATGTTTCTTACAGTTATATTGTTACTGAAGGTAAGTAACTTGCTCTTCAGGGCATTCAATAGCAGATTTCCAGAAGACTCCACCCCCGCAGCCTCACACTACTCTGAATACGCATGCTCAACTATAGACTACACATTAATCTTCTAAAATAATCAATTCTCTCTAGCAAACACATGGGAGGTGCTTCAAGTTGCAAGGATCTTAATACAGAACCAAAATGACTGTACAATCAGCCCTATTAGCAAAAGGGCAAATTTCGCTGCAAATCTATCCAGTGCCTTTCAACAACAGTCAAATACAGATTGCCTCACGTTTTAACGGAAACAGGATGGCTATCCAGCGCCCAACGGAATCAACTAAAAGCAAGGAAAAAACAAAAAACAAAACACTGAGACTCCTGAGGCACAAACCTAAAGACCCGAATCTCAAATCATCACGGCGACAACAGAAAAACATGCTCAATAAGCTAAAGTGGGATTACAAAAGGTCCGGTGAAGAGGAGCTCTGGGCAGCAAAACCAAAAACAACCCTCGTTTCTGGACTACATTCAGCAAAATAATGCACCCATCCAAAGGAGTGGTGACATCACACATCACCGAAGAGACATGGTCAGATTTCCTGGCCAGTCATTTTAATCAAGAAACTGTGAGTGGGCTGGGAACCGCAATATATGGCTCAAGGAAAATTAAGAACCTCCAGAAAAACCACACTTCCGAAAACCATCAGAAAGTGGACAAACTATCTCACATCACAACAGTCAAACGCCAGATTGCTAATGGCAGGAGAGAAGGGGCACCACAACCAAATGGCGTCGTGCCAGCCCTCTTTAAGCAAGACTCAGACTTCTGGGCAGTGTCCTTAGATTCACTGTTTCGGGAAGCCGGACTACCGGCCTCCTGGAAAGGCTCCAACATTTCTTCTTTCTACAAAGAGCGGAGAAAAATCTATTCCGAAGAACTACCAAAGTGTTGCCTTACTCAATAACGAAGCAAAGTACTTTATGCTCACCCTACTAAAAGAACTTCAGGCCTTGGCAGCAGAGCAAGAAACAATACCATTCAATCAAATTGGCTTCTCTAAAGATGCAAGGGCTACAACCAACATCCTAACTGTGTCGCTGATTATGGACATGGCAGAGTCATCAAAGCAGACACTCTACCTCAGCTTTATAGACTTTAGGGTAGCTTTCGACAACATAGACCGAACAAGACTCTGGAGGAAGCTGGCAAGCAGGAAAATCCCACAAGCGCTGCTTGACATGCTAATATGTTTACACACAGACACCTAGGTGCAGCTAAAAATGGGCGATGGCACACACCTGTTAAGGGATATCTCTACCGGCAAAGGGCTCAAACAAGGAGCGTGCTCTTCCAACCCTGTTCAGTCTCTACACGGCAGACCTGACACAGACCCTTGACTCTTGCAATACATACGCTCCAAGGATCGGTTGATAGGCTCTAGCCAGTATTTTATATGCCGATCACTTAGTCTTAGTCAGCTAGATGCAAGTAGTATGCAACACCTCCTAAATACTGTGCATGGAGCTCATTGATCTGGAGAAACCCAAAACAATTTCCATAAAAATGGAGTAGGGAAAAAAACACATATCTAGTATGTGGGTAACACCCAAATTCAGAATACAACCAGCTATAAATATCTAGAGGTGACTATTGATAACGGAGGCCAATTTGCTAACCAGTTTGAGATGATAAATAGGAAAGGGATGGCCCTAGCTATAACTTTGAGGCACTTAAAATCCAAGCTGACTGGCTCCATGCTCTCCCCTGTCCTCCAGGCGTCATAAGCCAAAATCTGCCCGCTATTACATATGGCAGGGAAGCCCTAAGAGGAAGAGACTCCAAAACCCTGTACAACATATTAATCAGGGCCTAGAAATTCATGCTCAACATTCCAGTTCATGCATCAGTAGCACAGATTCGCTTGGAGTTCAGCCTCACCAAACAGCTAGCAAGACAGGGGGCCTACCTAAGCTGTTGGCACACAATCAGGAAAGCCTCCCCAAACAGCTTAAACCACCTACTCTGGCAAGAACTCCAGCACAGAAAGATATCACCAGCGAGAAAATTCCTGCAGGATTTCCTCACAAACACTGGACTCACCCAGCTCTGGAAAGTCCCAAACATACATGCAAGTTTCACCAAAAAATAGGCCGGATTGCATTAAGGAGCCTCTCCCTAGTAAAAAACCAAGCCACCTTCTCAGCAAGAAGCCATGCCTGGATAATCAAAGGCTACACATCGCTTAGTCCACAGCCATATTTCAGCCTGAGATACTCCAGGAACACCAAGGAGAAATTCCTGAAACATCTCTGGGAAAACTCCCAGCTATCCCTCATATTGAACCATGGTTGAGAGGGCAAACACCATCACACTGCCGCATGTGTGGCAATTCAAACCATAAAATGAGTCACCTGATCTGTACATGCATTAACCTGAAGGGGGAGAGGTCTTGTCTGCTCAAACAGCAGTTCAACCAGCATGGGAGCCACACGCGGAGACAGGCTGTGATAACCTGTTTCAAACTAGACAACCCGCAGATATAATCCAAGTTAGTAGCATTTTAGCACTCATAGAAGACAAGCTATCAAGAGCAGAAATATATTCTGGAAGGCATCAAGACCCACTCACCTAACTTATAAAAAACAACTCCTGTTCTTGCATGAAACAAAGGTCAACGTGAACTAAAAATCTCAAGCCGAGACCTGTGCTGCTTAGGACTTTGGCCTTTAACAGCTTGCCATTTTTTTGCTTCATCTACATCGCTGGAAAGAAAACATTTTGGTTTCTCCTGGAGGTGCCCTCTTTTTAAAATTGTGACTCACTTGACTTATTTGCACAGCCAAGCTCATTCACCTACAAACACACACTGCAAAAAACCATTAAGCCTCTCCTGGGAAAAGTTATAAATACTGCCTTGAGCAAAAGCCCAAGAGGACACTGGTTTTATATTGCCTTGGCAATTTGCACTTGTTTGATCAGTTTTTGTTTTACTTGTAACGCTCTAGTCTCTAACCTACCTTCTAAAAGCTGAGCGTTTTTTATTGTTTTTCTATTTTCTGACTTACCTTCAGGGACATGTTGATTATGGTTAATCCAGTTTTGGGCAAATTCCTTAAGTCAAATTGACACCAATCAAGTTCCTATTTACTTTATTTGTTTTGGGATTTGAGGTGCATACACCTAAAAACAAACGTTTGTCTTTTCAGAGAAGGCAGGGTTTGGATAATGTTTTCTCCAGGAATGTCTCTCTTCCTCCAATTTAAGAAGTACTACAAATAGCTGTCCTTACATGTCTCTTAAAATGTCTCATAACAGTATATTACAAAGGCTGCATTGCACACATCATGACATCATCACATTTTACTAAATCCCTTCTGCTTGTATCCTCTTAAGTGTGAATAATATGTAATAAAGACATCTTATCTAAAACATTGCAAGTTCAAGAGAAAAGCACAAGTAACATCAACAATCTCAAAGACAGTGCCATTGAATAATAATGTACTATTCTTAAGCCATTTTGTAATTTGCAAATTTGCTTGTGTTGAATCCTTGGAGCCAAGATTGCTCTTCTAGGTCTCAAACAAGAAAAAAATAAAAGTGCTGAGAAAACAGTAAACATCACTTATTCTGCTACAATTTGGTTAGAATGATTGCTAAAGAATAGCTTGGCACATATTCATCTCTCCTGACTCAGATGGTGTATAACTTGGGGTCCTTTAAGCGAATCCCCCCCGTCTCTCTCTATTGAAAACGATTTAATGAATTATCAGATAGTGAATTTTTGCGATTGTTCAGAGCTTTACGTCTCCTTCGGCTCAAGCTAGCGTGTCATCTTCCTCAGTCACCTGGTGCGATACTCTCTCAAATTTTTTCTTGGATAAGTTCCGCATTATTCAGGCACCTTTTTTGCCCGGTGATAATGGGACCATGGCAACTGTTTTGCCTTCACCTACTGGCGTTGAACATAGTTTGGATGCTTTTAAGCCGGTGGACTTACCTGACTCTCTTAAAATTCTTAAGGGTTTAAAATCTGGCTCACCTCTGATCCTTGCCCTGCTAGACTGCTGGCAGCAGCAGCAGAGATGGTTAATGTAGAGGTGAACAGCATTATCAATTTGTCTTTCCAGACAGCCAGTGTCCCAGTGTCAAGCCAGGATTCTGCCACTTTTAAAAAAGCCATCACTAGACCCTCTCAATCCAGGAAACTACCAGCCCATCTCCCTCTTACCTGGCCTGGCCAAGGTGTGTGAGAAGATTGTCAGCAAACCACTCACATCGTTTGTTGAGAGGGAGGGTATTCTGCATCCAGCACAGTCAGGGTTCTGGGCTTCCCACAGCACTGAATCGGTCCTGGTGGAGGTCGTAGAGGCCATTTGGGGATGTCTGGATGCCGGCGGGAGGGCAGCATTAATTTTGCTTGACCTCTCTGTGGCGTTCGACACGGTCCCGCATTCTCTTGTCCTTGCACGACTTACCAGGATCGGTGTGTATGGGGATTGCCTGGAATTGGCTTAGATCCTTCTTAGAAGGTTGGCCCCAGTAGATCTGGATTTCTCCGTCCACCTCCTCTCTACAGTCTGTGACCGCAGGATTCCCCAGGGGTCTTCCCTTAGTCCCCTTCTCTTTAACATTTATGTGACACCTTTAGTCTATTTGGCTGAGAGCCTGGGGGTTTTTGTGATGGCCAATGACACTCAGCTGCTATTTACTTGGGACAATAATGATGAGTCAGTCTCCTCGGTTCACCCCTGTCTTTCATCCATTTTTAAATGGTTAGCAGCTGCTTAATTAAAGTGTAATGAGGAGAAGTCAGAGATTCTCCTCTTTGAAAAATTCCCTCCTAAGTTCCGGGAATCTCTTTGGCCTCCTGAGTTCCCCTTGCCCACCTCTGTAGGGAAACCTGCCAAGAATTTGGGGGGGTGGTTTGATGAAAGCCTTTCTTTCTTAAACCCCATCAAGAAGCTGGCCGGCAATTGTTTTGGCCTCCTCAAGACCCTGAGAAAGTTCTTCCCTCTCCTTCCCCAGGCAGCGAGAGAAACGGTTACATATGCACTCATTCTATTTATGCAAATGCTCTTTACATTGGCATTCCGGGCTACTTACTGAAAAAGCTCCAAAAGGTCTGAAATGCGGCAGCCAGACTTCTTTTGGGCATCTCCGCCAGGAACAGCGTGCGCCATCACCTGCACTCACTTCACTGGATCCCCGTGGCGGAACGGGTGAAGTTCAAATCACTGGTTTTGGCCCACCGAGCTCTTCATGGCCTCGGTCCATTCTATTTACAAAAATGATTCTCTTTCTATGTTCCATCAAGTCTCCTTTATAGGCCACACCCAGGCGCGCAGATGTCTGTTCTTTTCTTTCCACGCCAGTTAAACACTGATCTGGAAAGAGCTACCCTGTGTCGCTTTTTGGCAAATTTTTTCAACTTTTTGTTGACCAAAACTTTTTGTTGTGTTGAGGGGGTGTCTTCTATGAAGACCGAGTTTAAACCGTATGGTGCCTGTCACTGCGCCATGTCGGTAACTGACCCCCACTTCGTATTTCTTTGGTGTCTCGAGTGCGACCACAACTCAGAGTCCTGCTCGGACTGTTGGGCCATGGCTCCGAAGGCCTTGCAGGAGCATGCTATGAAGCTACTTGCAGGCCCGGCAGTCAACACTGGCCAGTGAGTCTCCGCAGAGATCCCGGTCCCAATCGAAGAAGAGGAGGTCGCGTTATCGCTCCCAGAGCCCCAAGTCCTCTTCCTCCCACTAAAGGTCTTCTGGACACTCTGGGTGGGGCGGGGGGGGGGGGGGGGGCACAAGGCAATGGAGAAGTCTAAGCGGACTTCATCTTACCCTCGACTGTCTTCCGTTGATGAACGAGATAAGGAACACTGATGCTCTAGGCATGGTTCTGCGGAGCCAGAGTGGACTCCTCGCCTCCCTCTAATTCCCGGAGCCGGAGCAACCCATGCTCAAATAAAATAATTTTTTGAGGTCATGCGCCGCGCATTTGAGCTGGCCGACCCCTCTGGTGAGCCTTTGGTCTCCACTGGGTTGAAAGGTTACCCATTGGATTGGAAGCCGTTGGCTCCCGCCACGTCAGGGCCTCATGTATCTGATCCAGGACGATGCCGGTCATGCCTACGCGAGCTTCCCCCATCAGATCCCAAGTCGTGTCTTCGGTGCCGCTGGCACCCACCGCCATCCATATCCCTGATGAGTTGGATCGGCGTCACTCAACACCGACTCCGGAGCGTGTAGCACCCAGAGGTTCTGTGTTGACACCTGGTCATTTTCAGGCACTGTCGAGGACTGGGAGGTGTCTATGGACCCTTTAGAACAACAGATAGACTGGTATGAGGAACTTGGGGAGGCCAGTGGACTGAACACATTCCCAGATACTGGTATGTGTTCTCTGCCAACTGTGGCTATGGAGGAGGGGGCTCCTTATGCCTTTGTGGTAAGGAGCACAAATGAGGCCCTTGGACTGGAGTTGCCCTCCTTGCAGGTCCGGGCTAATCTGAACGAAGTGCTTCAGCCTGGGGCGTCCACCTCTGAACCCCAATTGGCATTTAATGAGTCACTTACTGATGTCCTACTAGGCCCATGGTCCAAGCCTAGCACAGGAGCTCCTGTAAAGAGGACAATTTCATGGCGCCATCGCCTGGCTCCAGATGACCCAAGGTTCCTCAGCCTACACCCCACACCTGAGAGACAGAGGATTACCACATTCCTCTCAAAAGTAAAATTGTGGGGGCACGAACCCTTCTCCACCTTACATTCCTCCTTCTCCCACTGATCCCAATTTGCTTATTACATCAATACATTCACCACCACCACCACCTACACCTGACCCACAGAATGACTAGGATGAAGATCTGAATAGGCCACAGGACATTGACCCATGGGAGAATTATCATACTGACTCAAGCCCAGATACTGACCCTGATTTCTATCCGTCTAGACCCTCCCCAACTGGCAGTAACATTGGGTACATTGAACTCCTTAACAGGGCTGCTCAATATCACGGGGTGGAGTTGCATAAAGGGCCTTTAGAAGAGTATTTCCTCTTTGAGACCCTTAGTTCCTCTCAGAGAGCCACTCCTACCTTACCTATGCTAAAATGTATGTTGAAACGCAGCAAAATATTTAAAGATCCTGTGAGGGCAAGAATAATTACACCTAGAATGGAGAAAAAATATAAACCTTCAACCACTGACCCTGTTTACAACAGAGATCAGTTTCCTTTAGACTTTCTGGTGGTATCCAAAGCTCGCAAGAGAGCTAACTCACAAACCACAGGTGAGGCTCCTCCTCCTGATAAGGAGTCAAAGCTTATTGATGCATTGGGCAAAAGAGTGGCTTAACAAGCTGCTAATCACTGGTGTATTGCCAAGGCTCAAGCTCTGTTGGATCGCTATGATACGGCTCATTATGGTGAGTTAGAGAAACTCATTCAATTTTTACCTGACAAACGCAAAACTAAGGCTAATGACCTTATCCAAGAAAGGTAAACTTATCACTAATAACTCAATCAGGTGTGCCCTGGATGCAGCAGATACAGCAGCTCGTACAGTAAACGCCCGTGTACTCCTACGCAAACATGCTTGGTTGAGAATTTTAGGATTCAAGCCTGAGGTGCAAACCTCCATCCTCAACCAACCATTCGACAAAGAACATCTCTTTGGCCCAACGGTTGATACCTCACTGGAGAGGATGAAAAAAGACATGGAGGTCGCAAAGTCCATGGGGGCTTTGCATTTGTCTGCCATTAGGGGTTCCTTTCGCCGCTTCTCTTATAGGGTTGGTTCCAAAAATGTATCCACCGAAAACTCCTCCTCCTCTTACAAGGGCAACAACCAATCCCCCTCTTCAAGAGGTATATTTTAGAGGTGGGTTCAGAGGAAGCAACAGTAAGGGAAGAGGCAGAGCCAACTCCACACGTACTTCCCCCTGCTAATAAACAGTGACTTTCTTCCTTTGTCCCCTGACAGGAGTGGAATGATCGGGGTCTCTGTCTCAATTCCTACCTGTGTGGAATTAAATCACCTCAGGCAAGTGGGTACTACAAATTATCCAATATGGGTACTGCCTTTACTGCCTGAAGCTTACACACACCCCCTCAGATATTCTTCCAAGATCACATGCAACGTCTCCAGAGCATCTTACCCTTCTAAAGCAAGAGGTTCTCTCTCTCTTGGAAAAACATGCTATAGTACCAGTCCCATTACAATATCAGGGGACCGGGGTATACTCCCTGTACTTTTTAATTCTTAGAAAAGACGGCTCTCTCAGGCCCATACTAGACCTTAAAGAACTCAATCTCTACATTCAGTCGGACCACTTTCACATGATCCAACTGCAACAAGTGCTCGCACTCATTCAGCAAGGCGACGTTCTGACCACTCAGGACTTAAAGGACGCATATTTCCATATTCCCTTTCACCCCACTCACCGGAAATACCTCCTGTTTCTGGTAGGCGGCCAACAATATCAAGTAAATGTCCTCCCATTTGGAGTAACTACCCCACCCAGGGTTTTCACCAAATGCCTGGAAGTAGTGGCTCATCTAAGACAGCACATTCACGTCTTCCCTTACCTAGACGACTGGCTCATAAAAGTCAGCTTGCAGCAAAGATGCCTAGGCCACACTCAATGAACAGTCCCACTGCTTCACGACCTTGGGTTTACTGTGAATCTCATCTGAAAGAGACACGTTAGTGATAGATCCTTACCTTAGAATATCCCAAGGCGTCATACTGGATCCGGAAAGGTTTTAGTCAGCAATCCCTCTGCGCGTCGGTAGGAGGCGTCTAGCGGCTCCGCGTCCGTCGCTGGCGTCTTAAGCGCCGAAATGACGTCATGGAGACTACTTAGGCGCCACCCATGTGCGCTGACGTCGGTTCTTTCTTTTTCCGCGCCAGCAAGTGCAGATCTGCAAACTAATTTCTAGAGCAGTGTTGTTCGCCTTTCATGGCCCATGTTTTCCACACCAGTGGTCAGTGTTCTTCGTGGCTCTGCACTTCTGTCTTTGAAAGTTGAAAATGAAACTGACGTCAGTGCGCTGGGGTGGCACCTATATAGGCACCGTGCACGTCCCTTCTGACGACGGGCGATGCTGATGACGCCATGTGGAGCCGAACGACGATGCCTACAGGTTTGCAGGTTTACTGCTTGTGAAAAAGAAATTCTACATCCAGTCTGATGCCTGGAGATAAGTTAAGGAATCTGTGGCTAGATAGAGTCTCTACAAGATAAGGCATTACCGAAGGTAAGTAACTTGTTCTTTTGGGACAGTAGAGCCATGGTGCAGTCATTGTGTCTCTTAACTCCACCCAGTATTGCATCTTCGACACCTCAATGCCTTCATACAGAAGGCCAAATTCAAAAGGCTCCCACTAGCACAGATCTTAGCTGCACTGGACTTGAGGGACTGGATGATGTCCTTTGATCTGCAGGGTGCATATTTTCATGTACGCGTTCTACAGTCCCTCAAACCTTACTTACGGTTCAGGATCAGTAATGAGCATTTTGACTTTGCAGTGCTCCCCTTCAGCCTCACCAGTTCCTGTTTGGTGTTCACGAAAGTGATGGCTGTGCTTAATTGCAGAGGTTGGGGGTTACCAGTTTTCTCCTAAAATGATGACTGGGTTTTGAAACTTGGTTCACCGCATTCAGTCATAGACACATCAGATACCAGAAACCTCTTGACAGCATTGGGGTTCGCCATCAACGAACAAAAATCGTACCTTATTCTTTCACAGATGCTTCCATTCATTAGAGCTATCCTGTACTCAGTGCAGTTCAGGGTTTCTGCCATGTGGTATTCCAACAGGTAAGGTGGAGTGAGGTCCTGGATTCTGTGCCAGTATGCTCTGCATCTCTGAAGTTGGATGGAACATAAGAGCATTTCCTCTGTTGCAAACTACTTCTTGTGATAACAGATGGCATGTAGATCCTGAGGTGGCACAGTACATCTTCTGAGAGTGGTGAGAGCCTGGCGGGATATTTTCCCCACAGTCAAGAAAGCACAGTGTAAAAGGTATTGCACGTTGGATTTTCATCTAGAAACGTCTGGGTATTAGCATCTGTCCTCAGATCAGGCCTCCACTTCCTATGGATCATCTGTTGAAGTGGAGAGCAGAGTTCTGCTCCCGAACCCTACAATCTCCACCTGATGAGTGAAGTTGATCTGATGCATGACTAGTAGATGTCACCCTTACAGTAAAACAGTTTCACAAACTCCTTTTATTCCAGAAACTGGGACAGACTTTTTCCCTGTTGTTTTATCTACAAGATTGAGTCTTAGCTGTTGATGTTATTTTGGTCTTTTGTCCACCACGCCTTACAGTAGGCATTATTAAAGGTAATGTGCTAGCCCTTTCAGGCCTACTATGGTTGCCATTACAACTGCCTTGATTTAAATCTCCTGTTGGGATGAGGTTCGTGAATGGGTTGACCCACGTTTACTCTCAAACAGCTTGTGATGCCACAGTAGGATCTTTATTTGGTCTTAACGTTTTTCATGTGCACACCCTTTGAGCCAATGCATAGCTGTTCCCTGTGTCCTTTGAGTTTGAAGGTTATTGAATCCAATTACTTAACCGTAGTGCATGAATGAGGTTCAGACACTGTTCGTGCAAGCACCCTACACCACCTTTTTTCTAGAAAAAGTGGTGTTGAGAACTCGGTCGGCCTTTATACCAAAAATTGTGACTCCTTTCCACATTATGCAAACTATCACCCTGACTGCATTCTTTGCCCTTCTTTTGCCCCATGAAAGAGGAGGAGAGGCTTCATGGTTTGGACCCCAAAAGGTTTTTGAGCTTTTACATTGATGGTACCAAGGATACCATGTGGATGATCAGCGTGTGTTTCCCGGAGCAAAGAAAAATAAGTCTGTGTAGAAGAAAACCCAGTCAATGTGGATTGTCCTCTGCCTCAAGAGTTGCTATGCACTGGCCAGCAAGCAGCTTCCAGAAGGTCTGAGAGTCCATTCCGCCAGGGCAAAAACTGTTACCACTGCATTGGCACATGGAGGACTTGTTGTTGCCTTTTGCCAGGCTGCGGCATGGGCATCAGTATTATCATTCACAAAGTATTACTGCCTTCACAACCAGGTCAAGTGGGAATGGTATTTCCCCCCTCAGTCCTGCAAGAATGTTTACTCTGAGCCCTCTCGTCCACCTTGGGAGGTACTGCTTTGGTTTTTATTTGGTGGGGAAGAATCTGCAATATGAAGTATCCATCAAATGAGCAAGTTACTTAAGTAACGCTCTTTCCTGTGGATACTCTGTGAAATCATAAACTCCTCATTGACCTCCTTCCTCACTCCCGGTTATGTGGAGTGGCCTCCTCTTACCATCTAAAAAGGTCCCAGGTTAGTAATCTACACACTGGTGGCAACAATCAATCATGCTTCATGTGTGATGGTGCAAAAAGTGATAAGCAAGGCACTGACCACAGTATGCTGGGGTGGCGCTTACATGCAGGTCCACAAGCAGCACAGTGGTGCATTGCTGGAAAACGTTTCGGGATTCAGTGTGGCACCTGGGGAGTTTTCTAAGGTGAGATATCTGAGGTTAGAGTATCCAACAGAAACAGTGTTACCATAGGTAAGTAAATGATTCATTGAAAGGATACTATGATTAAAACAACTGTCATAGGTAAATCCTTATATGTTCTCTGGAGAACGTTTACTTGAAACCTTCCTTACTCTCCCACTTTTATTGTCTATTTGGGAATCTGCTCCCATGTGGTGGTATTAATAGTACAGTAAATAAGATGGTAATTGTATAGCAGAGGAGAAAGACAAAGTTGCATGTGTGATGACTTATACAATCCTTGTGAAAGATATGTTGCCACTAACTGGTAGATCCAAATGTTGCTGGAGGAAAGACGTGGAAGTCACCAGTCTCAATTCCCTGTCGGTAGGGCTGAACACTTACAAGACTGTGCTTGATACTGACGGTGTAGAGGGGAGACAGAGATATGAGGGAAGTCACACAATGGCGGTTATCAGGTTGTAGTCTCACAGCTTATCTCTCCAAATTGAGGCTCTCTCAGGTGTTCTGCAGTCTTACAAGTGATGACTCTTTTGTACTAAACAGAATTTAGGACTACTTTTAATCTCTACTTCTACTAATTTTAATATATAATTTTTTTCTTGTAAATGAATAGTAACATTTAACAGATATTGACAAAATATCCAAAATTCATTCTAGCAACAGGTGTATCATAGTAAACACTTTACGTATCAAGGGGACATACTGTTGTCCAAGAGCCAATGGAATTGTTGTGGGACTGGTCAAGTTTCTATGTCATATATAAAGTTCCGCAACTTGAGGCACTGAATAAAAGTGAAGGTTCACTCAGGATCTGTAAGTAATTCTGCAATGGCTCAAGAGACCGTTGTTACAGCAGAAAGAACATAGTAGTTGAGTCAGAAGCCTAGTATGTAGGTACCAGGTAGAGTTAAAGAATCCAATAGAGTTAACAATCCAAACAAATAAATCTAACTCTCTATAGTTAATCACTAACATGAGGCTTTTAAAGACAATGCTGGAAGAGTTTGAAGAGTTCCATGGATACAAGACATTTCTTTGAAGTGATGCAGCAGAAGTAGTTCAAAGATACCCCTCAAGCAGAAAACGTTGGAGAAAATGAACTCAACATTCAGCGTGAAGATTGTCTCGGATGGAGAGCTGGGAACACAGGTGAAGAGCAGAGTCCAAGAAGATTTTTCCTGTCCTCAACTTGGAGTAAAGACAGGTGCCTGGCCACGCCATTTGTGTGGATTTTATAGACTACAGTATTCTTGAATCCTGCTGTGGATCCTTGATTTTCACTGTAGCCTGCCAAACAGATGGGGCATATCATCACTGCTTTTGGGGTGCCCTCATGAGAGCACTTTTAGCTGTGATGGGGTGTAGTGGTCACAGCTTGACAGCACACATTTGGAAGCGACAATCCTGTGTGGCTTGACTTTTGTCACGCAGCACGGATGACATTCTGAGTGGCAATGTCCTGAGCAAGGGGTGGTTAATAATGTTCAGGATCAGATGTGGATAGGAGTGGGGGTGAGCACCGGCGGCAAGCATCAACACTCCTCTACTCTTATGCCAGCAAAAACTTTCCAGCCTTTGTCATTGGCAGCCAGACTGACTCCTGAAGAGCAAAATGGAAGTGACTTAAGTCTAGACTGTTAAATTGACAAGTGAGGCAGAATCCCTTAGACCGGCAACAAATGCTCCCTCAGAATGTGCTTGCCTGCTACCACGGGAACACAGTATCAGTTTTCATACAGAGAAAGAATTGCTAGGGGTAAAAAGAAAAATATATTCTTAATACATTTATTGTCCAAGCACAAATTGTCCAGCATGTGTTTAACAATGAAAATCGCTTCTTCATGGCCTATAACATTTGCAGTAGTCCAGTAAATCAATCAATTCGTATTTTTAACAAAGGTTTTCCCAATAGCAGTGATGTGCTCAAGTTTCAAATCAATAGCAATTCTAGTATAATGTGAGTGTGCATTAGCATTGGTTTCACACAATTCTAGTACAGGTCGCTTATGGCTAAGGATGGAACAGCTTAACACACAATTGTCAATCGGTCACTGTGTTAAGAATGTTCCTGATTATGGTAGTCAGAGAGAACATAAAAATGATAATAAGGATAGTTCTAATGTTAATATGTGTTTTTTCTATTTTTTGTAACATGTAACTAACTATTTGAGAGGGTCAAGATAGTGATCATCACATACTTTTCTGTGGCTTTATATTTACCTTTTAGGCTTGAAATAGAAAATGCTAGATTAGAGGCTACTATGAAGCAGCAAATTGGAAAAATCGAGATACTTCAGAAAGAGCAACAGGAATCAGTGTCCGTAAGTAAAATTGATGAAAGACAAACACAGCTTCAGGAATGAGGCGTGCCATGTTTGAACCGATATGCTGTCCTTGCAGCAAGCACTAAACAAGTTGGATTTATACAAGCATTTACAATAACTAACAAAAGTCGTCAGTATACTTTTTAATATTTTATTTATTTCCAAATGTTTATGTTCTTGGAGTATGTGTGTGTGATTTTTTTACTTATATATATTAATATTATAAATCCAAGAACTCTCTAGTTATTGTTAGAATTTCCAGGGACGGAATTCCTCAGGTTTTTCCTTGCTAATAACATCATCACTGTTTGAATCTCCACTACACTTTGCAGACTGATTCCTTTTTAGGTCTCGGCCTGCATAGGCTGCGCTTGCGCAGTCTCGCTGGTGAGAACTTTTGTCTTTCAGTATGAGGCCTTGAACCCGCCCCTCTTCTCCATTGGCTGGCTTCCTAAACGGAGGCCAGCCATTGGAGGAGAGGGTCATCACTCCGTTCAAGCCGGATTCGGGGGGGGTGTATTTAGGTTCTTTCTCTCCTCTTCCCATTGGCTGGAATTTTACATTCCAGCCAATGGGAAGAGGAGAGAAAGAAAAACACGCCCCCCAGTCGCAAAATGGCGGCGCGTTTCTCCGAGGCATTTCTGCCTCGCCTGAGAGAAACATGGTGGTGCTTGCTAAGCCTTCCGTGGCTTCTTTATTTGATTATTTAGCAGCGCATTGGCTCTACTGCCTATTTCACTCCCCTGCCCACCTCCAGAATTTGTTAAGCCTTCCGTGGCTTCTTTACAAAACATCGGTGCTTGCTGTAATCATGCAGCGTCTGTCATGCCACCCCATCGCTGGTTCTTTTCCTTGCCCCCTGTCCTTTCACTTCCGTGTCCTTCGTTTTCCTCTCTTGTTAGTAAGAGGCTGGAGCTGTGGTAAGAGACCCAGGAAAGGGACGGGGCTAAATTCGTCGGCTCCGGCAGCTGTTAATACAGGCTGCAGGTCCAACCGGACCGTCAGACCTCACTGCTTCTGGCTGCTTCGACAAGCACCCGAAGGCGGGGCCGCACCGGCCTAAGGAAGATTGAGGGCGGATGCGAACCTAGACTGAGATTGACCAGAAGTGTTATCTGAGAGACGTAAGTGGAGGTTCTTGTTATTAGACTTTTTTCTTGATGCCCATCAATACAAATTTCAGGCTGCCAGCAGTGAAGGGAAACGTGCACTGTCTCTTGCGTGACTCTTTTCCGGCTCCTTCGTCCTTTCATGTCACGCCCCCTCATCCCAGGTTAATTCTTGCTGCCCTCCCTCCCCCTCCAGCCGCTCTCGGAAAGCCCTCGGGCAGAGAGAGGATGGATGGAGAGCGAGAGGAGGAGGGGCAGTGGGAGGAGGGACGAGACGTCAGCGGGCTCTGCTGGTGAAGAAGAGGAGAGCCCGGCGCAGTCCGAAAAACTCTTCCCAGGCCCGGACCTAGCCCGCCCGGGGGGAGAGAGCGGGGACACCCGGCCATGCCGGGGGGAGCCCCCACCGCACACCATTGAGACGGAGCCCCCCCAGCCAGGTACGGGGTTAGAGGGCTGGAGATACTTTGAGGGAGAAAAAATGGAGTATAACTTGGGTGGGTGGGAGCTGAGGCTAACCCAGCTACCTTCAGGTTGTGGGGTGAATTGGAGGACGGGGTTGGAAATAGCCGAGCGGCTGAAGAGTGCTTACACGCGTATCGTGCAGGGGGCACAAGCGGAGCGCTTCTTCAAGGGTGCATCCACCGATATACATCTTTTTAATTGGCCCCCCTCCTGACGCTCCTTCAAGTTAACCTTGCTCCGTTTTTTTTTGTTTTTAATACGTTATTGAACCCCCGCTTCCCCTCTGCATGAATATTGCTCTTCTTTGCACCCCCGTTCTTCCAAGCCCCCACGGACAACCCATAATAGACCCCGTCCCCAGGAAAGGAGACCCCAGAGTGTGAATGCCTCCGCGGACCACTAAAACCCAACTTGTCTCCAAGTCCAGAAGTTTCAAGGGAAGTTGTGAAAGTGCGTTCTGTAGCGTGGAGAGACAGCGCAAGACCTCCTAGAGGAGGTGAAGAGACAGGGTTTATTGTATTGGGGCAGGGTGGGGGCACTTGCCAGTGCCACAAGTGTGCTTGAAGGGCACCTTTGGTGCCCTCCTTGCATACTCCAGTTCAAACGTGCTCAGGGAGCCGTTAGCCCCCATTCTGATGGAAAACTAGACAAAGGACATGGGAGTATCCTCCCCACTGTCCAGCCCCTCCTCTGGGAGGGACCCTGAATGAATCCTAATCCTTCCTAAGGGTACTTAAGGGCTTACCTGAGGGTGGGACCTTACATTAACCGTAGGATTCAATTTGGAGTCAAATCCGCGTAATCTTCAATTGTCTGGACACTCTGACCGCGTTGGACTGACCCCATCGAACTTCGCTTTGGGAACCGACACTGCAAATAGGAAGACTCTGTCTACTCCAAATCTCATCGTCCTGAAAGTCTACTGCACCATCCGTGTCTGTGCTCCTTACAGGTTCCTCATAGGGCATGTGGCCATCCAAGACACCAGAAGGAATCTCCCTTGGAGTGAAGGAGTTACTCGCCTGCATCTGTGGGCACCGTAACATAACTTACCGGTTTGCTGCTCCTGGGCTCCTACAGACTCCGAAAGGTTCAGTAACACAGGTAGCGGTTCTACAACTCCCTCAAGGCTTGCACTGTTTTCAGACCGAGTCTGTGGTCAGTATCCCTCGTCGGCACCACTGGAAACGAGCCCCTGTGCGCTGCATCAGCTGGCTGTTGCTAAGGCTGGGCGACTCTTGTCTCTAGAGATCTTCAGCTCCTTTAAAGGGACTTTTTTGATTTCAGTGGCTCTCGTGCTCGCTCGGGGCCTACACTGACTCAACTCTTCGTGGTGAGTCACTTGGACCTTGCTGGTCCTAACACTGCACCTTCTTGGACTTCTATGCCTGTTGCTGTTGCCAAGGTGTGTTGGTGCCTCTGCCGGACACTGACCCCCTGACTCTTGACATCCGACGTGGAACAGCTCGTGAACGGCTCCTGGTCTTCCACAGCATTGCCTGGTCCGCACAGCTTCATCTTCAAGGACACTGTCAACCATCCTGCATCTATCAACATTGGTGGGCATCCGTCTCCGGTGCCTCCTGGTCACTCTTGAGTGGCTTATACTCTGTCCCTCCTGCTTGCAGGTTCTTTTCCTCCTGATTCCAATTTTGGGTTCCACCGGACTCCTTAGTCTACTCCTCCAGCTGCATCTTTCCTTAAGTCCTCCATTGTGGTCTACGTCGCTTTCCTATGTCAACTGACACCTATGCTCCCGGCTCCCCTGGTGTAGGTATCCTGGTTCCTGGGGTATCCATGGGTGGGGTGACTCCAACCTTCTATCTTCTACAGGGTTTCTTCAGGGTCCACTGGGAAGGGTCCTTCTTCTTTGAAATTGCAAGCGCAACTTACCCTTTGACTTGAATTGAATGCGCAGTCGTGTTCTGACTCTGCACACGACCTCCGTGGGGTTCCTAGGTACTCACCTTGGGTGGTTTCTTGTGTCCCCGGCTCTTCTACGTCTTCTGAGTTTACTCTTGTCGTGAGTCGTGGTTCACATTCCACTATTTTAGAATAGGGTTTGGTCTCCCCCTGGCGACCCGCTTGCATTGGTGCTACTTACCTGTTTTATTTGCAAAGTATTATGTGCATTGGGTTATATCTCCTGGTAGAAGATATTGTTATGTGTTAGTGAGTGTCTTCTAATAAATACCTATTTTTATAAATACACAGAGTGGTTCCTTTTCACTTAACCTATACCAAGAAGATTAAGGTCTGGGAAAACAAGCTGCTTTACACTACTTCTGGACTAAGCCCGAAGGCTGCTCTCCACAGCTACCACTTAGAGAGCTTTCTAAGGTTGTCCAAGACTACTGAAATCACCCTAAGGGAAGTCTGGATTAGTTCAAGAGGCTACACTTACACAAGTGCACACCATATACTAAGCCAGCTTCTGATAGATACATCTGCCAGTGGATTCCTCACCTTGTGAATATCCCCCTGCGCAGCAGCCAATCGGAAACTTTTGTAGCTCTCCACACCGGCGAGGTCATGAACGACGTCACAGAGGGTACAACTCCGCTCGCTACCCCGCTGACGTCACTGGAACCATAATAGGGCCTCGTCGGGGCTCTCCGTAGTTACATTGTTGTTATAGTTGTTCTTGTCTGTTCTTCTTGTTTCCTTTCGAAGATGTCTGGGAGGAAATCTGGTTTCAAGCCCTGCAGGGAGTGAGGGAAGCAGATGTCCATTACTGATCCGCACAAGGACTGCGAATGGTGCTTGTCTTTCGATCACGACGTCGATGGATGTGCGTGTTGCAGGAAGATGACCTCTAAGGCTTTAAAGGAAAGGGAAGCAAAGTTGTTTATTGCTAAAATGAAGAAGAGTAAGAAGGCGAGTAAAAGAAGATCGAGGTCGAGATCTCGTTCCGAGTCCAGGTCGGGCTCGAAGTCGGCGTCGGGACATTGGAGGTCGAAGAGGCATAAGAGAAAGAAGCACTCTTTAAGGCGTCACTCTAATAAGGAACCAGCGCCGAAGTCGTCTTCTCATCGACGTTGCAGTAGTGATGTCGATCCTTCTCATTCAAAACCGGGCTCGCTAGAGAAGGAAGTGTCTCCTGAAGTCGAGGTCTCTCGTTCTCCGACGCCGGCACCATCAGATTCGGTCCATTCTTCGGAACTGGGTGAAGCCGAGCCAGAGCAAGAAGATCAGGAGCAGCCTGAAGAGGTTCCTTTGTCGGCGCCGACGGGCCCGACTCCAGGTACACCGGCTTCGGAGCCGGTGCCGGGAAATTATCCCCCTTTTCCGGCTACAGGCCAAGACCCATCACACTATCTTAACGCAATGTATGGTGTCTTTGCATGGGCTATGTACCCCTCTGGTGCGCCTGCGGGCCCCATGGGCCCTTTTGCCTTTAATTTGGGTGTCCCCCAGGCATATGCCCAGGCTCCATTTATGCCCTTTATTCCAGCGACTCTGGCCTGGAATTTTCCGGCGCCGAGGGCTCTGACGCGGTACCGAGAATCTCCAACGCCGTATCGAGAATCTCCGGCGCCGTATCGAGAATCTCCGGCGCCGTCTGTTCGTCCTCGTTCGGCGCTAGCGGCGCCGTCGGATCCGCGTTCGACGCCGGTTCCGAATCCGATGGAGTCGGTTGTGGATCCATCGAATCCGGTCCCGAGGATCCGCTCCAGGAGGGAGGCCCAAAGAGTTGTGGAAGAGGCACACTATCAGAAGGACATGGAGGAAGGTGAACTTCCTGATTCTGAGGACTATTTTGTGGAATTAAAAGATGCAAGTGGTCTTGATGTCTCCCCTGAGTGGGATTTTCTCCTGATTCAGATGCTCCTTCTAAGGAGGTTGTCCCTTATCACACAGTTGTGAGAAAAGCTGCGAAGTTATTGGACATTAATCTTCCAACCACTGAATTTAAGTCCAATCTATTGACTGAAGTGTTGCATTCTCCTTCCTCTGTGACTGAGGCTTTGTTACCATTTAATGAGGCAATTCTGGAGCCGGTGTTGGAGGTTTGGAAAAAACCTTTATCTGCACCTGCAGTCTCTAGGACTGTGGCACGAAGAAATAGAGTGGCACCGGAGGATCCAGAGTTTTTGTCAGCTCGCCCTTCACCTGAGAGCGTTGTGGTTCAGGCGGCTTGCTCAAAGAAGTTTTCACGAGCTTTTCCGCAGGTTCCAGCTGACAAGGAATCAAAAAGGATTGACCAGTCCGCTAAGAAGGTGTTCTCATCAGCGAGCATGGCAATAAAGTCATCAAATGCAACTTGTCTGATGGGAAGGTATATCCATGCCTTGATGGATTCCTCTAAACAGTTGCTGCCGAAACTTTCTGATGATGACAGGAAGAATTTTCAGGAGGTTTTGGATGATACCCAAGCTGCTGCGCGCCAGGTCATTCAAAGTGGTCTGGATACAGCTGACTTGGTGGCTAGGGTTATGGGCTCTGCAGTGGCTACGAGAAGGGGAGCTTGGTTGAAGACTTCAGACTTTTTGCAAGATGTGCAGGCTACTTTGTTGGACTTACCATTTGACGGTACAGGTCTGTTTAGTAAGAAGGCTGATGCCGCACTTGAAAGATTCAAAGATAGTAAGGCCACGGCAAGATCACTTGGCTTGCAGTCCCAGTCTAGAGGATCCTTTCGTAAATACAGAGGATACGGGAAGTTTTCGTTCGCAAGGGCAGCCTCATCAGCAGCAACAGCAGCAGCAACAAAATACGCTTTATAAGTCTTATAGAAGAAGAAACAGAGGTTGTCCACGAGGTCGCCAACCCTCCTCCTCCTCTTCCTCTACCTCTCCTCCTAACACCGCAGCAAAGCAGCCCTAGATTCCCCCTTCCCAGTCATGTTGGTCCTGTTGGGGGTCGGCTTACCCATTTTCTGCGGGATTGGGAATCGGTCACTACAGACCAATGGGTTCTCAATCTTGTGGCAAATGGGTATGCTCTACCCTTCAGGGAATTCCCTCCAACTTACCCTCCTTGTCAAGGGGCTGGCTCAGAGGAACATCTCCGTCTCCTTCAGGAGGAGGTTCTGTCTTTGTTAAAGAAAGGCGCGATCGAGGTGGTTCCAGAGCAGGAAAGGGGTCAGGGATGCTACTCCCGGTATTTCCTGATTCCCAAGAAGGATGGCAGGCTTCGTCCAATCCTGGATCTCAGGATCTTAAATCTTTATCTGAAACAAGAGAAGTTCAAGATGCTTACTCTTGTGCAGGTTCTTCAGGCGCTGCTGGAAGAAGACTGGATGGTGTCGCTCGACTTGCAGGACGCGTATTTTCACATCCCAATCCTGAAGTCGCACAGGAAGTATCTCCGTTTTACGGTGGGGTCGCAACACTACCAGTTTGCGGTCCTTCCGTTTGGTCTTACTACTGCGCCTCGAGTCTTCACCAAGGTGATGGCAGTGGTGGCAGCCCATCTCAGGAGGTCGGGGATTCCTGTATTCCCCTATCTGGACGACTGGCTGATCAAAGCAGAGTCTCCAGAGAAGGTGCTCCATCATCTGCAAGAGACAACTCAGTTGTTGTACAGGTTGGGTTTTTCGATAAATGTACCCAAGTCTCACCTGGTGCCCTCACAGGGCAACCTGTTTATAGGGGCAGTACTGGACACTACTGTTTGTCGGGCATTCCCTCCTCCTCAAAGGATTCTCGACATTCAGGAAATGATTCCTTTGTTTTACAATGGAGCGGTCGTTCCAGTCCTGAAGGTCCTTCGCCTGCTCGGTCTGTTTGCTTCTTGTATTCTGCTGGTCAACCATGCATGCTGGCACATGAGGGCGCTCCAGTGGTGCCTCCGCAGGCAGTGGTATCAGCACAACGGAGATCTCAGGGAGTCTGTGAGGATCTCCAGAGAAACTGCAGCGGATCTGTCTTGGTGGAGCGTGGAGGGCAATCTGTCTCAATGAAAGCCCTTTAATCTGCCTCCATCGGTTGACACAGTGATCACGGATGCCTCCACTCTAGGGTGGGGTGCTCATCTGGGGGATCTGGAGATCAAGGGTCTTTGGTCTCCAGAGGAAAGGTTGCTTCACATCAACCTTCTGGAATTGAGGGCGATTCGTTTGGCACTCAAGGCCTTCCTCCCTTCCCTTCGCGGTCAGTCGGTTCAGGTCCTGACAGACAATACGACCGCGATGTGGTATGTCAACAAGCAGGGAGGAGTGGGGTTGCATCTTCTCTGCAGAGAAGCTCTGCGTCTCTGGTCCTGGGTTCAGGTCCACCGGATTTGTTTGATGGCAAATCATTTGGCCGGAGTTCTGAACGTTCGCGCAAACAGTCTCAGTCGGCAGTTCTCAGCCGACCACGAGTGGAGGCTTCACCCAGAAGTGGTTCGTCACGTCTTCCGGACGTGGGGGACTTCTCAGGTGGACCTGTTCGCCACTCACGAGAATGCTCACTGCCCCTCATTCTGCAGTCTCCAGTATCCGTTGCAGGGATCATTGGGGGACGCGTTTCAGTTGAGTTGGGATTCGCAACTCCTTTACGCGTTTCCTCCGATACCCTTGATTCCTCACGTTCTGAGGAAGATTAGCCAAGACCGGGCCCAAGTTATATTGGTCGCCCCGGATTGGCCAAGAAGGGTGTGGTACACAGATCTTCTCCATCTCTCCTCGTGCCCGCCGCTCCGTCTCCCTCTCAGGGCAGATCTCCTCTCTCAGATGGAGGGGCAGGTTCTACACCCCCACCTCCAGACCTTACACCTTCATGTCTGGAGATTGAACGGGGCAACCTGAATTCCTTTTCTCTCCCGCCTGATGTGGTGGATGTAATTCTTTCGGCCAGGCATCTTTCCACCAAGTCCATCTATTCCTATAGGTGGTCCAAATTTGTTTCCTGGTGTGGAGAGAAATCTATTGACCCCTTGAGAGCTCGTTTGTCTAACATACTTCAGTTTGCTATTTCTTTGGCCCAGCAGGGTTTTGCTGTGGCGACTGTAAAGGGTTATTTATCGGCCTTGTCGGCTTTCCTTTGTTTGCCGGACCAGCCGTCATTATTTAAGTCACCTATTGTATTACGCTTTATAAAAGGTCTTACCAACAAATTCCCTCCAACTCCATTTATTGTGCCTCAATGAGACTTGAATCTTGTCTTGACCTACTTGATGGGTTCACCCTTTGAACCTCTAAACAAGTGTCCCATGAGACTTCTGTCTTTTGAGACGGTCTTCCTTGTTGCAATTACCTCGGCAAGGAGAGTAAATGAGCTTCAAGCTCTTAGTTCGAAACCCCCATTCCTGACCATTCATGCTGAGAGAATGGTACTTAGGACCAGGGCTGCTTTTCTGCCTAAGGTGGTAACTCCCTTGCATCTGGGGCAGTCCATTACCCTTCCTACCTTTTATCCTCCCCCTCACCCTTCCAAGGAGGAGGGGCGGCTTCACCGCCTAGACTCTAAGAGGGCGGTGAGTTTCTACCTCGATAGGACTAAAGACTATCGTGTGGACGACCAGCTTTTTGTTGGATTGGCTGGCTGTAAGAAGGGGAAAGTGGTGCACAAGCGCACGCTATCGAGATGGATTATCCTGTGTAAAAAGATCTGCTACGCCCTGGCTGGTAAGGAACCTCCAGACGATATAAGGGCTCATTCTACTAGAGCAAAGTCATCAACATCTGCTTTGGCTAGAGGCTTAACTGTAGAAGATATTTGTAGGGCCGCAACTTGGGCCTCCCTCCACACTTTTGTGGAGCATTACTGCTTGGATTCTGAGGTGAGGAGGTACGGCCACTTTGCGCGCTCTGTCCTCCAGGATTTTTTGGTATAGCAGAGTGGACACCCTCCTCCGGGAGTGGGGACTGCTGTGGGATTCTATTCACAAGGTGAGGAATCCACTGGCAGATGTATCTATCAGAAGAACAAGTTACTTACCTTCGGTAACGCTTTTTCTGGTAGATACAGTATCTGCCTGTGGATTCCTCACTGACCCACACGCCATGTGCCATTCTACGACACTCTGCTCCAATCTATGACATTCTATTACACGTTACAGGCAAAATCTGCCTGAAAGTACAGTTTTGCACTACAAGGCCTACAGGGTCCAGCAAGGTACTAATCAAACATGCATGTGTAGATTTACAGTCCCTAACATCCTACATAGACTCCTTATGACACGTTTAAAAATTGTCATATTTATCTGGCTCTGCTTAGAATCAGATTTCAAAGCTTTGTCCCCCCCCCATACTGGATCAAGTTCATTACTCAGGAGCACCCGCCTTTGAACGCTTGTTCCAGGCTTCTGCCGAAATGCGCTGTTTGGAGAAGGGTAATGGACGCGTGCGCTGGTGCCGTTACACCCCCTGTGGAACAGTTGTGGCAAGAGACCTGCTGCAAATGCTCCTGGTAGTTAGGGTTGGCCACCAGGAGAATACCTCTACAACACGCCACTCCAATCTACGCCATATATGTTCAAATTAAGTCTACAGGGCTTGAGATAGTCTGGCCCTCAAGGCGGCCAAGCAGAGAACAAAGCACATAGTGCTTCACGGTGATTTGTGAACATTTCCCTGCAGAGGGCTAAGTGGTAGGTGCAACAACATTAATTCTTTTTGGATGGGGCAGAGGCATATGTGAGGGCCTCTCCCCAAGCTAACTCTTGGCCCCAGGGAGCCCATCTCTCTCGGCCTACTGCAATAAAGAATTTCCCTGGAGTCCCCATACTCCCAGGACAGCAGAACACTGCCAAGGCATTGACACCCCCTGTGCCCGTGTCTTTGATTGGGCAGGTTGTGCCAGCACATTGCCTCCTGTCTGTGTGCCGTGGGTAGGAGAGAGCAGAGTGGCTCCTGCCTGCGGTTGGGAGCTAGAAAGAACATTATTGACTCCCGCCGGAGGTGGAAACGGGAGAGACTTTTCTGCTTCCGTGCCAGCCGTAGAAGGACTCCCTACAGCTTATATGTATGCCAGATGGGACCTGAACACCCCCCATAAAATTTAAAGAGACCCGCAGAAGACATAAACTGCAAAGCCCTGACAAGGAGCGCCCTATAAAGCTCTTCGAGGGGCTTCTAATTTGCATACTTTACCTTGTGGTGCCACAAAGAATGGCAAGGGTACCACCAACAATTAATGAAGAGTATTAATGGGGCTTCAGAAGGTGTTGCAGCATTCCAGATAGTTTTTGAAAACACACCCTAAGTCTCCCAGATTTATGACCCTGGAACAGGTTTGCCTTCATTGCAAAGCCCTCCTGGAGCTGGAGCTTTTGTTCTTAGGCTCCCGAGTGACGGTACACCTTGTGGCTGGCCCTACTACTGCAGAAGTATTCTTATAAAAGTAGAAGAAGGAAAGACACTGTGACACGTTTTTGTTTACAAACAGTGCTTTATTGACAATGGTAATGGCTGATAATGCAAGGTTTTAGAATATAATGAATGGTATTGACTGTTGGTACTACCCCCGGTTGACTTCATAGATCGCTCATATGTATTGTATATTGGTACTGTCCCTACTGACTTCATTCTGGTTACATTGTTGTATTATACTATGTGACTGCCTTTCACTGATGTGGTGAGACCCCGACCAAGCTAGTAGGCCTACCTTATTTATAATACTATGATGTTGCATCTAATATAGGTCGGGATATTGTGGTTATAGGATTCAGAACTCTCTAGGGGTGTAACGTGTGACTGCTCTGCTTTGCTACACGGGAGTGTCATTTGCCGACATGGGATATTTGGTTCCTAGTAAAGAGACAATTGCGGACTTACTACATCTGAAGGGCCCACAAATTCAGTGGCTCCGTATTTTAATCTCTTCTCTGTCATCCCGATTTCAGCTGATCAACAGCTGGAACTTTTGAGGTGTGGTTAGAGTAGTGCGGTTCAATGGTGTTGAGAGGTGTATGTTGACGATCAGTCGGAAACAGTGTATTATGTAATTTTCTTTTGTGATTACTAGAAATAATGTTAAAATCACATGTAATGTAATTTCTAAATATTCTATGAGAATAGGGCACATAATTGATTATTGTCACTGTAATGATTAAGTTATTGTTTTACAAGTGTTTTACTATGTTATATGTTTTTTTTAATGTTTATAGATTCGTACCCGTCTTGAAGATCTGATCACAAACCTACAATCAACAAAGATCGGTTTGGAAGAGCAGCTCAACCATCAGGTAGGAATCTGACTCTTCATTGTGATGTGCCATAGTACTGTTCATTTTCATTTTGTAACCATGACATTTACTAGGTGTGACAAGCTCTTTCTCTCTGTGCATCTAGTTTTGTAAAGTAGTTCATGAGAAGCCTTTTCCACGCATTTCCCCCTGTGCATGCTCCTCCTCCAGAATGGAGGCTCAGTATAGTCCTGGCGCATTCCTGGTCAGGGAAGACCCAAGCATCCCCTACTACTACACCTTACCTAAGATCCATAAAGGAGTCAACCCCCCTCCTGGACGTCCCATTGTTTCTGGGATTGACTCCCTCCTGGAACCGCTGAGTAAGTTCTGTGAATTTTTTCTATGTCCCCTGGTCACAGAGACTCCAACCTATCTCAGAGACACGACGGAGGCCCTCAACCTGATTGACAATTTCGAGAACCCTTCTAACATCAGCCTCCTCGTCACACTTGACGTGGAGGCACTCTACACAAACATCCCTCAGGACGCTACCTTGGACGTATTGGAATCAACACTACAGAAGGTTGATCCCTGGCCCTACAAGACATCTATCTCTTTCATCTGCGATTGTCCTTCCCTAGCTCTCAAAGAGAACTTATTTGCATTCCACAAACATATTTACCATCAGATCCAGGGCACCAGCATCGGAAGCACCGTTGCTCCGAGTCTGGCCTGCCTTCACATGGCCGATTTTGAAACCAAACTCATCCTTAAGGACAGTAACCCGTACAATACCAACATTTTGATGTGGTGCCGTTACATTGATGAGGTCTTGGTCTTCTGGAATGGGGACGGAGAACTGTACAATGAATTCTGCGTCTGGATCAACACTCTAGACTCTAGACCCTTTCCTCAAATTCACAGGAGCACAATCCCAAGACCGCATCCCTTTCTTAGATCTGGAAATCTCTCTCAACAATGGAGCCTTACACACAACCAACTACAAAAAACCTACGGACAGGAACAGTCTATTCACATATGATAGCCATCATCCAAAAGCCCTCAAAGACAACTTGCCATTAGGGCAGTTTCTACGCCTTCATAGGAATTGCGACGCCCTCCAGGAATTTGAAAAACAGTCTAGAATCCTGTCACACAACCTGTTGCACCGTCACTATCCTCACAGGATCATACGTCAGGCCCACAAACGAGCCAAGAACAATAACAGAGAGGCCCTCTAGGAGATCAGGGAAAGACAGAAGACAGACACAATGATGTGTGTGACCACATTCACGCCCAATTCTAATAAGATTCAGAAACATTGGAAGATTCTGGAGACCGGCTCCTTTTCCCCAGAACCTATTCCACTATTTGCTTTTAAAAGTACGAAGAACTTCAGAGACCTCCTGGTCCATACACGCCCAAAAAAACACTACTATGGGTCAAACCACTTTGTGGGCTCTCCCCCCGGTTGAGGGTCATTATCCTTGCGGCAGTTGCTCTGTCTGCCCCTTTACTGCATCTTCTAAAAGTATTGACCTAGGTTTGGCTAAACCATGGCAACAAAGGAGGCACACCAACTGCAACACAAAAAATTGTGTATACCTGGTAACATGCCCTTGCGAGAAAAAATATGTAGGGATGACCACACGACCTATAAAACTAAGAATAGGGGAACATAGAAGCATGGTGCAGTGTGGAAAAACGCACACGAAACTATTAAGCCACTTTCTTGAAATGAATCACAGTGCAGATAGCCTGAGATGGACCATCATAGAAGCTAACTCAACTTGGACGAATACCACACCATTTAGACAAGAACAACGCTGGGTGTTTTGCTAAAAAGCAATTCCTTAGGCTTAAATGATGAAATACCTTGAGCTGAATTGACAACCTGAACACCGTTTTTGCACTGGCAACTTATTCACATCTGATATGCCACTGTAAATGAACATTCAGTATCCCTAACACCGTCTATAGCCTTACTATCAACCCCCACACGTTCTGCAAATGAGATGACCCACCACTAGACATTTACTCAGCCGGGATGGACCTAGACTGACTGACTGCCAACAGCATCTACCACTCAGACCCTTACATAATGGGGTTTTCCGTATCACAAACATATGCCATGCAAGTCTTTCCTTATTGTACATCCAAGATGACCACATTATGATGACGTCAGCTCTCCCCATGGACGAGTCTTTTTGTCAACAACCTACCACGAGGAGCTTACAAGTTTCATGTGAGGAAAGGCAGTATTGTCTGTTAATATTAATAATATTTTCGAATAATCCGCCCTCCATCCCCCACCCGGTAGACTATTACTTAATCATTAACATAACCCCCTAGCTAACTTTGAAGATATCTAAGTTGGTTAGTCTAAGATGGCGCCCGCTCCCCTTCAATGATCCGTCTTATTTTCAAGAGCGTTTTACAAGTGGCACACCAAGGTACGCCCGCACGTTATTCACACAACACTCTAAGATGGCCGCCATAGACGGCAGCGATTTGGGCTGAGTCACTGAGTTTTCCACACTAGACTCGCCAAGCCCCGCCCACGTGCATCACGCCATACCACTTTCGCAGATGTAAGCTGACTATAACAGATCCCCGTCTTCACCACGTTCACTGGCGGCAAAAACGGAGGGGTAGGCTCACGGCACTATGCAGGATGACTGAATGTGAGTACACTATCACTACGATTGTGACGATGCAGGTGAGATGGCTAATGTGAGGGGCTGCGTTTAACAGCTGATACAAACTTCTCTGCCCCGCAAAGTTTGTTTTTCAGATTTTCATCCGTTTATGTCCCTGACCGCTGGCGAGACTGACAATTCCTAAATAGGGGTAGGCTCCCTTCATGCATTCGATATACAGATGATCATGGCATGACTCGGAGTGTATGGGTGTGTGAAAAGGTCCCCCACTTAACCTTTGATAATCTATTGTTTTTCCAAAAAACGGCACCAAAACAAAATAAGGATTCTGCACGATGTGATGAACAACACCACTATCATAAATGATTATGACAACCGGGATGCCACTTTGGTCATTTCCTCATGAGCATTATCAACGCTTGACCATGGGCACCATGTTGTATTGTATGTGAACCTACGAATGATATACCACCCTAGATGGGCGCAAGTTCACAAGGGTGTTGATCCACCTGTATGCACGAGCTCACAGGATTTTAATGCGCAATGTGAGTCACCGAGCAGCTGGCATTGAGTATGCTCACTTCACAGAATTACGTGATGCATCACATCATGATAGAATTGTCAAAAACTTGTTTTAAACTGTTTGTGTCTCTCTCGTTTCTCTCATTTACATTTTCCCATTAGGTTGGAACACAGGATTCTTTTGGGAATTCTAGTCAGTGTTAATATACACTGCAACCGCATTATAGGTACCGAAGGAATATAGGGCGTCTTTTCCCTGACTTCTTCCCTTTATTTTCACTTGATTCTTCACTGTTGCACTTGGTCCTAATGAAGCGCTCTTGGATCCTCTAGGGACCGCTCGTGGCGCGAAACATGTTGACCTGAAATACTTCTTTTCACACACATTCTTTTCTCACGGATGCGAGAGAAGTGAAAAATATTCACCACTTCTCCACATTTGTTTGACGGAGGATCTCCACATCCCATTGCCACTTTTAACCTTGTCTTCGGATCCCCTAAATAAAACACAGCTCTGGGTACCGTCGAAGACCACCTTAACCCACTCACCACTACTTTTAGGCTCCCACAACCGCATGCACAACTACGGCGTCTCCTAAAAAGATCTCTGCTAAAGAGCCCTTTGGCGGGGCCCGTGAGGGACTGCAGCGTCACCCCCATGAGGAGCAACGCCCGATGATGAAGCATGACACTCGCAAGGGTGTGTGACGGCACTATATAAAAAAGGAGTATTTCCCTACCTGCACAATACCCAACCATACTGAGAGAGGTACATTCTTACAACCAGAATAGGTTGTTCTATCCCCCTATCTCCTCTTTAGGAACAGTTACCCTATAGTGAATATTACGTTTACCTTTGGGAGCCTGGGTACTGGACCTGTTTTTTCTTATTTAAGCTCCCTGTCTCCCCCCCTTCTTTATTTGTGCTTGTATCCCTCTTACTAGCTGTTACTTCTGCAATGAGGGTGAGTGAAATACAAGTCTTCACAATCATGGATCCTTTTCTACATTTCACCGAAAACTATGTAGCTTTACGGACAAACCCGACATTTATACCAAAGGTACCAGCAAAATTTCACCTCAGTGAGCCGGAGATATTACAATCTTTCTTTCCAAATCCATCTAGCCCAGCAGAACGGGTATTGCATACGTTGGATACCAAGAGATGCTTGAAATTCTACCTACACAAGACGAAAGAGATAAGAAAAACAGATCAGCTCCTGGTCGCTTATGGACAAGGAAAACAAGGAACAGCTGTAACAAAGGCTACGATCGCCAGATGGGTCTCATCTGCATTTCAGTTCTGTCACGAAAAGGCTAACAAGCCCCTGACAGAGAGAGCTAAAGCACACTCCACAAGAACAATTTCTGCATCTGCAACTTTGTTTGCTGAAGTGATACTAGACAAAATATGCTGTGCTGCGACATGGAAGAATGTCCACATGTTTACAAAGCATTACTGTCTGCAATCTATGCAACGATAAAATTCTGCTGTTGGACAAGCGGTACTGCGGCATCTCTTCAGTTAAGGTCAGCTTCATTTGTTTGACATAAGAGGAGCTCTTTAATTTAATAACAGTATCGCGTATGTCTGAAAATCTATATACAAATGCATCTGTGTGTATATATATATATGTGTGTGTATATATATATATATATATATATATAGATATATATATATATATCTATATATATATATATTCACTGAAAAAACCATAGGTTATAGACCATATATAGTTAGGAATTAGCATTTACAAAACCTTGAAAATTCACTGAAAAAACCATAGGTTATAGACCATATATAGTTAGGAATTAGCATTTAAAAAACCTTATTTTACTCACACAAAACCATTGAAATTCCATATATAGTTAGTTGCACTAACTATATATCGCGCACCTGCAATCCACTGCTGATCATGTCACATATTACATCATTCATGACATGGTCAGTGACATCACTGATGACATCACTGATGACATCTCAAATGACATCACTGATGACATCACTGATGACATCTCATTTGACATCATTCTTGTGCTAATACGATAAACCTCTTCAGACTCTAATATAACCTTAGATACACTCAGTGTATACAGACACTCACACACTTCCACTCATCCATGGAGTTACTCACACACCCAGTCAGTCATGCAAAGAAACAATCTCATCTCCATTTCTTCAACTATACAGTTAAACACACCTTACTTATTGAAACATATACTAACACATATTTACTCTCTTATACAATCCCTGATACAAGTTCACAATGATCGATACAACCACTCACTCATTCGGTGGCTCTCATGCACAGTTATTTATATATGCCAACTCTCACATGTACTGTGTTTTACATATGTACTTACTATGACATGTAGCATTGAGATATCCATTCACTCATCAATACACTCATGCACACAGTCAACTGCCCATGTAGCTGTTTCCACATGCACTCTTGAACTCATACACCTAGTGAATAAACTGTTCACACATCTATGCATAGAGTCACACACCTTCCAGCCACCCCCACACAAACTCAATCTCCCATAGAAATACTTGGGCAAGCAATTAATAACACATATAGCCTCTCGTATAGCTAATGATCAACACATGCAGCAGTTTACAGAACAACAGACATAATGATGCACAAATTAAGACAGTTTAGTCACTAACCCATGCATTCAGTGAGACACATTTAATCACTCACTCATACAGTCAGTCACGCACCTACTAAATCCTTCATCCAGACACTTATACATCCACTCATTCTTCAATATGTAAGATATATTTTAACTTTACAGAAACATACAGTCACTGGATGTTGTCATCAGTGATGTCATCAGTGATGTCATTTGAGATGTCATCAGTGATGTCATCAGTGATGTCACTGACCATGTCATGAATGATGTAATATGTGACATGATCAGCAGTGGATTGCAGGTGCGCGATATATAGTTAGTGCAACTAACTATATATGGAATTTCAATGGTTTTGTGTGAGTAAAATAAGGTTTTTTAAATGCTAATTCCTAACTATATATGGTCTATAACCTATGGTTTTTAGGTTTCGTAACCTGGCGAGGGGCGAAGCCACTCCCAGATCGAAATCTGTTGTTTCTAATAGTGAGGTTAGGACAGCCTCTGTTTCCAATTGGCTAGCTCCATAAATGGAGGCTAGCCATTGGGAGGCAGAGGCTGTCAATCGCGTTTTCTCTCGAAAACGCGATTCGGGGGCGTTTCTGGTGCTTTTTTTAAGCCCCGCCCCTTTGTCCCGGGCCGCGCTGCGATTGGCTGCCGGCCCGGGACACCCCCGTGACGTCATTCCCGGGCCGCGCTGTGATTGGCTGCCGGCCGGGAAACCCCCGTGACGTCAGCCAATCACAGCGCGGCCCGGGCCTGACTTGTTTTGAAAGCATGCAGAAATCAAATGCTCGTGTTTTTCGTAGCGGCCCTCGGCGTCATTAGACTAATTAATAATGTACAAAACCCGGTTCAAACAAGAAGTCGTCTTTGTGTACTAATAAACATTTTCAAATTGTTTTTAGAGGCAAGCATGACACGCTTGGGAGTGATAAAAAAAGGTACATATAAACACTTGTCAAGATCAGAGTGGGAGCAATTGCTTCAATAGAACGCACTCCCATGACAAATTAAACCTTGTTTTAAGGTTGGTTGCGCTTCTTTCCATATCCAGGCGCACACGGGCATATGTCGCTTACTAACCAGTTTTTGATAGGACAGTCGCTGAAGCTGCTCGTCATTGGATGACAAACTTGGCAGGCTCACGGGATTGGTTAGTACTTCCGACCCGAAGTTTCGATTTACGGAAGTGTTTCCTAGGAATGCTGCTCTTCCCAAGAGTGGCAACATTTTTGCACACTTAGAAGAAATATAACCCTGACTCGTCTGTTATAGTTTCAGGTCGCAGGTATGGCTCTTGCCTTCCCCAGGGCGCCCCTAATACCGGCGCTGAATGGCCCCCTGCAGCGCTCCGTGCACATACTGCTAGGCAGTGCCACGGTCTACCGGCCGTCGCCCACCTACCCTCGCCCGCTCTGGGCTGTGCCCTGCAGGCTGCATGCCAGCTCCCCCAAGAACCTGCCCCTGAAACAGTGGACACTGGTGGTCAGTCCCGTCGGCCGCCTGCTGGTGGAGCTGCCTTGCCACGTGCGGGTGCGGGCTCTGGACCCTGTCACCTACCCAGACGGGGACAGGGTATTCGTCACGGTCAGCGGGGCGCCCCGGCCTCTGCCGCAGGGGCTGGACATCAAGGACCTCGAGGTTAAGTACAACGAGTCGGCCAAACGGATGAGCATCCTCTCTGAGCACATCGACAGCCAGAGCCAGGTGGAGGTGTGCACGCCTGCCAGGTTTGGTACGTGAGAAGCAGCAGAGCAGAGCTCGAACTTTAAGAGCATGTTTAGACCTTCACGCCTTTTAAGAGAGCTATATTTCCAATGTGCTACTGTACACGTTTACATTAATATATCTATGTCTGTGACATTTGGATCCCTCATAGGACACCACTAGTGACACTTAATAAAACGCTAAGAAAACTGGGGTATCTACCTCAGTTAATCTTTGAATAAAGTAGTGTTCTGTCCATAATGACAATAACAAGGCTGCAATAAGAGAATGCAGCAAAAACATATGGCTAGGTAAACTAAGCACATCTGATACGGGACAAGCGAATACCTCTGGGATTATCCCATGTCAGATCCCACTCTTTAGTATTTGTGGCTTGATATTTTTATGTGTATAATGTAGTGATATGAACTTGCTCCTTCGTATGAGCAGCACTTCCAGTTTTGAGTTTTCCATGCGTTTTAACTTTTAATTCTTAGGATATTTGCATTTCCTTTTAGAAAATACTGCAAGTTTTAAAAAAAAAACCACACACACGAGACTCCATGATATACTTAAACCCAATCTGGAATTAGTCATGTTTTTAGTTTTATTATGGGCTTGTTTCTGTTTACGTTTGTATGTCTTTATTTCTCGTAACACTGCAAACATGACAGGTGTGCTACTACTGAAGTATAGTTACTCTTTCAAAAACAAATTCATCTACCAACATATTCTGGAGCTTTATTAACATTTTTAATACTCTTATTAAGGAAACTGTGCTCTGGTGCAAGGGCACTTAACCTAGCCTAGAAGCCGAATATGCAAATATGTATCTTTGTTATTTGCTACCGATGATTGGTGAGTGTTTATTTGACACCATTATCTGTAGCTTGATCTTTGAGGCTTTTCCTTTACATATACCCTCATTAAAGTGAAATGATGAGGCTTTGGCTATACACGAGAAACTTGAGAATAAAAATAAGCATTGGTAAAGCCGATATGTATCACCTTTGAGACTTACTGGCTACCATTTTTTTGTCATGTTGCACAGTATCCCTGATGCTATGCAGCATGTTTAAACAATTTTTTAAAAGCCACATCATTTTGTAGGCGTGGTTAGTGAAAAGAAAAAATGCGGAAAATCCTATTTTTATTTATTATTTTCGGAAACAACACGAGGTAAAAAGTGTTGGAAGCAACACAGAGAGCTGGTGGGGAGTGGAAGAAACATGGGTGTGCAGAAGCAACATCATGGGGGTGGGCGGTGGTGAAAGCAACACAGGATGTGTGTGGAGGGAAGCAACACTGAGGGTGTGAAGGAAGCAACATGTGAGAGTGGGTAGTGGGAAGCAAAAGATAAACATTTGGCGCTGGTGGAGGAGGCGCACATGGGTGGTGAAAGAGCAACAGAAGCCAGCATGACAGAGGAGGAGAAGTAGACAAGAATGCACTGGGTAATACATGTACTCTAGAAGAGTGCTTAAAAAGAACAAGCACTGGCGTTGCCAATAGGTCTCGCAGTAGGAAAGTTGGAGCTATTGGTTTTGTAAATGACATTTTATATTTATATATCGTTATTGGCATTGTCAATAACAATATATAAATATAAAATGTCATTTACAAAACCAATAGCTCCAACTTTCCAAATGCGAAACCTATTGGCAACGCCAGTGCTTGTTTCAGTGAATTTTCAAGGTTTTGTAAATGCTAATTCCTAACTATATATGGTCTATAACCTATGGTTTTTTCAGTGAATTTCAATGGTTTTTTAATAGCAAATATCATAAGCTGTCGAATGTCAAGTACGTGGTAAGTGAAAACATTTTCGTGTTTATGCACACTGATCTGCTTTGAATGGTGCCCCCCCCCCCTCATTTCTATTAGGAGTACTCTCTCTTTGCAGATAGTGAAAGGTAGTTAACGCAGGTCTTTGCCCCCATTGTAATCCGTCGTGCCTGCTTCTCTCTCCATTTGATTGATTGTTATCCAAGTATTTACTGTTTTAGAATTAGTTCTCTTTGGTTCATTCTCTATTTACAAACAAACACAGAGTCGCAATACTCTGTTCAGTCTTTGCAGATAACGAAAAATCGTGTAAAAAAAAAAAGAAAAGGAATCGAGCAAAATCAGTAGGCCACTAATGGGATCTCTTTTTGACCTCGCTAAAATAGAAACATTAGGAACAACCCCTCATGACAAATACAAAACTAGTGAGATGAACTGAACTCCACACAATGATGGCTGCAAAACAACTCGGCTCCGCCACCCACCCCGCCCAAAATAACGATAAAGAACGGCTGCCATGATTGGTTGCGGAATGACCACGACGGAGCTACGAAATGGTGCTGCTCTCATGCTAACCCCAGCTTTAGTCTGAAACATCCAGAAACACTGTAGACTACCAATTCGATCAGTTCCGGTAGCGCCCCAATGTAACCCGGTAGAGAAGAACTAGCTCTCCCCTCTTTGACTGATGGTTCTTGTTGCCTGTCCCTTCTGTTGTCATTTAACAGAACTATTTAGCCTGCTGAAAGGGGTTGTGTTCCGACCGCTGGTTGGTGGAGACATTTTGACTATATTCTGTACCTGCGTTGTCGCGTAATGCGTCATATGACGCGCCGCGTTAGCGCATCCGGAAGTCATCCGGGGCGCGCAGCGCGTAACGTAAGCATAACAAGTCATGTGACTTGTTAATAAAACTTTTCATTGGTTCATTTTACTTTTCTTATTGTAATGATGAAAGGCTTGGTCATATGACCTAAAAATTACGCTTTTCATTACTTCCGAACATTATTTTTTCTTAAATATATGTTATAATGTTCCAGGCTAATGTACTTTCCCGGAAATTTTACAACTGTCCTGCAAGTAAAATATATTCTTTTTTCGAGAAAAAGAGCGTTTCTTCGTCCCATGACGGAGCCGTTGAGCAAAAGAGGGTCGACCTGCTGTCTTAGTCGCCGATACGCCTGAATATGAGATTCTTATCGATCACTTTATGTTGCAGGAATAGAAAACACAACAGCCCTTGACCATTTATCTTTACTGCGTTCCTTCGTATTATACCTTTTACCCTTCATGTAATTGGTCTGCTTTATTTCACTTGCCTTTTAATGATTCTAAAACAGTCACTATTATTAAAAACTTTACCAATGTATATACTACTACCATGTTTTCTTTTAAAAACCTTTATTGAGAAAATTTCATTATACAAATACGAGCCTATAACCACGTGGGCCTGCCACAGAGCAAACTGTAATCGTATATGATGAATAGACATTTACACTGTAGAGGAACGTAACGGGCGGGCCATTAGGTTGCAAGAACTAAGGTGTCTAACAGTTACGGAATCGGTGGACGTACATTTTATAATTAAAATACGACAGGGCCAGTTACAATAAAATTATCTAGATATACATTTGCGGGCAAGTACCATGGGTGACGTTAATTCGAACTTTCAACAGTACAGTAATCAATAACACATCAGAACTTAATATCAATAGGGATGTCGAAATATTCAATCAATTCTCGTCCCCGCCCGCCATGTGCTTCAAAACTGCATACGTATCTCGTGATTTCAAGGTTCTGCAACCAGTACACAACAAGGAGTTACGAGTCCCATTTATTCTGGCGCCATTTTGGGCGAGGACGGGCAGGTCCAGGATATAGTCAAAATGTCTCTACCAACCATCGACTATGATGATCTTCATATGCTGTATTTATTAGAGTAACACTCATCTGTCCACATGAAATTAATTTGCCACAATCTAAACATGTCATTTTAATCTTTCCAAAGTTCTTCTAAATATTTGGGACCGTTTCCCTTGCCTCTGAAGCTCTCAGTGCCACTTCTTTGATGAATGTACTAGCAGGTCAGGGGTTCTCCTCCAAATCTCTCTTTTATGCAGCACTATAATTAATTGGTGCCACCTCTCCATATGACGATGCATGGTATAGTTACCACAACTATATTTTTTTTCGGTTCCTCTGGAGAGTTCATCGTGGCAGATGAAGCGTGTAACGTACCGGGCATTTACCTTTTTTTGCATGTACAGGAAAGGAAAAAAAAATCGAGCGTCCGAGTTCTAAGGTGTCCCAGGGCCATTTTGGTGGACCAGGCCCAAATCCAAAGAACAGCCATCTCACAGGCTAATGGGGCGACCCACGCCGAGTTTCAGCATTGTAGTATGACCACACAAGTACAGCAACTTGCTAGACATCACCTCGGTGCCATCCGGATCTCGGCGCCCCACTGCAGATGAAGTGCCTCTCAACTATGAAACCACCACGGTGACATCCGGATCTTGGCGCGTTGTGCTGCCTTCGGCCTATTCGCACATCGGTCCGCTACTGACGCCATCTCACAGGCTAATGGGGCGACCCACGCCGAGTTTCAGCATTGTAGGATGACCACACCAGTACAGCAACTTGCTAGACATCACCTCGGTGCCATCCGGATCTCGGCGCCCCACTGCAGATGAAGTGCCTCTCAACTATGAAACCACCACGGTGACATCCGGATCTTGGCGCGTTGTGCTGCCTTCGGCCTATTCGCACATCGGTCCGCTACTGACGCCATATCACAGGCTAATGGGGCGACCCACGCCGAGTTTCAGCATTGTAGGATGACCACACCAGTACAGCAACTTGCTAGACATCACCTCAGTGCCATCCGAATCTTGGCATCTCAACGCCTAGTGGTATCTTCCATACAAAAAATATTGTTACGCTGCCTTTGGCCCCATTCGCACATCAGTCCGCAACTTAGACACCACCTCGGTGCCATCCGGATCTTGGAATGTCAGCACCTTTTGGTGTCTTCTCGTCAGAAAATATTGTTGCGCTGCCTTTGGCCCCATTCGCACATCAGTCCGCTACTGACGCCATCTCACAGGCTAATGGGGCGCCCCACGCCGACTTTCAGCATTGTAGAATAACCACACCAGTACAGCAACTTGCTAGACATCACCTCGGTGCCATCCGGATCTCGGCGCCCCACTGCAGATGAAGTGCCTCTCAACTATGAAACCACCACGGTGACATCCGGATCTTGGCGCGTTGTGCTGCCTTCGGCCTATTCGCACATCGGTCCGCTACTGACGCCATCTCACAGGCTAATGGGGCGACCCACGCCGAGTTTCAGCATTGTAGGATGACCACACCAACTTGCTAGACATCACCTCAGTGCCATCCGAATCTTGGCATCTCAACGCCTAGTGGTATCTTCCATACAAAAAATATTGTTACGCTGCCTTTGGCCCCATTCGCACATCAGTCCGCAACTTAGACATCACCTCGGTGCCATCCGGATCTTGGCATCTCAGCGCCTTGTGGTGTCAGTCAGAAAATATTGTTGTGCTGCCTTCGGCCTATTCGCACATCGGTCCGCTACTGACGCCATCTCACAGGCCAACGGGGCGCCCCACGCCGACTATCAGCATTGTAGGATGGCCACACCAGTGCGGCAACTTGCTACACACCACCTCGGTGCCATCCGGATCTTGGCATCTCAGCGCCTTGTGGTGTCTTCTACTCCGGAAATATAGTAGAAAATATTGTTGCGCTGCCTTTGGCCCCATTCACACATCAGTCCGCTACTGACACCATCTCACAGGCCAACGGGGCGCCCCACGCCGACTTTCAACATTGTAGGATGGCCACAGAAGTGCGACAACTTACTAGACACCACCTCGGTGCCATCCGGATCTTGGCGCGTTGTGCTGCCTTCGGCCTATTCGCACATCGGTCCGCTACTGACGCAAACTCACAGGCCAACGGGGCGCCCCACGCCGACTTTCAGCATTGTAGGATGGCCACACCAGTGCGGCAACTTGCTACACACCACCTCGGTGCCATCCGGATCTTGGCGCGTAGTGAAGCTGCAGCAGCTGCAAATAAGCTTCAGACAGTGTTACAACCGCTGCTCAGAACTCTCAACTATGACACCACCTCGGTGCCATCCGGATCTTGGCGCGTTGTATTGCCTTCGGCCTATTCGCACATCGGTCCGCTACTGACGCCGCCTCACGTGCCAACGTATTTTCTCCGCATTTTATACCCTATGCCGCATAACAGGTCATGTGACTTGTTTATAAAACTTTTCATTGGTTCATTTTACTTTTGGTTTCCTAATGATGGAAGGCTTGATCATATGACCTAAAAACAACACTTTTCATTGGATGAAAACTTTTTTTTTCCCCCAAACGATGAAAGCCCCACCTTGTTTCTGGATGTTTCAGACTAAACTGGCGTCACCATGAGAGCACCACCATCTCGTAGCTCCGTCGTGGTCATTCCGCGAGCAATCATGGCAGCCGCTCCCCACCAGAAGCCTGCAGGAGTCGGGGCCCCCAAAACTTTTGATGAATTCTCAAGGCGGAGGGGACGCTTTCGAGAATGGGGTCCAAGACCTAGCAGACAAGCGTCCGATTTCCAAGGTGTCCCAGGGCCATTTCAGTGGACCACGCCCAAAAAGGAAAGAGCCTGCCGCCATTTTGAGAGTCCTGTGGCAGCCGCCTATCGCTGCACCGCAAGAGTGGGCGCAACTCAGCTGAATGGCGGATTTTGACACAGTGGACCAAAAGCGGACGGAATGGCAACTGAAACGGTAAAGGGGCGCCCCACTAAAACGGATGAGACTCCACCTGGAGAGGCCCGTTCACGCCGCCTCCCCCGGGGCGCTCCACGCCGTTATTCGGAGCAGCATTGTAGGATACCAAAACCAGTGCGGCAACTTACTGGACATCACCTTGGTGCCATCGTTCTGCTGCCTTGGAACTATTCGCACAACAGTTTGCTACTGATGACCCACCCCCCGCGACGCCCCACGCCGTTATTTGCTGGGTGGCAACTTACTAGACATCACTTTCGTGTCATCTAGATTTCGGCGCGTTCTGCTGCCTTGGAACTATTCGCACAACAGTTTGCTACTGATGACCCACCCCCCGCGACGCCCCACGCCGGAAATCTGGACGTTGTGCTGCGTTGGGACTATTCGCACAGCCGACCGCTACTTCGTTGTTTTTCTCTAAAAATGTTTATATGTTATTACTATTTTTGTTTTCTTGTATATATTTATAAATTATTAAAGTTTTATAATCTTACTACTTTGTCGGAGTGCTATATATTTTTAATGTGACACATAATTGTAAAAACTTTGATGTACAAAGAGTCATCCCTGGAATCTTCCGCTTCACGCTCGGTCCCCTCCCCAATCACAATACAGGATGGTTTTCAGATAATAGCAACGCTTCTGCTGTGACGGATCTCATCGAGTGTGGGCCTTGATCTACTATAACTCCTTTGAAGAGGGGTGATTCTTTACAGCTGTGGCCATAAACTACATCTGCAGGGCTAGCTGATAGCCTAGGACCGGCCTGGACAATCGGACACAGAGGAAAAGGAGTGTCAGAGGGTGCGGTAGTGAATAGGGCGAAAGGGAGGTGTCGGGCGGGCACAGGGTGTGATTCTCAGGGAAGAGCAGCGCAGATGGGGGGAGGTTTATTACCCATGCATAAGACAGAGAGCGGGGGTGACCACTGCCTGGGTGAGATGCTTGCGAGGGTGGGGAGCCATGCTAAGGATCGACAGCGTGCACAGAGTGGGTCTGGTCAAGGCATCTAAAATGGCTGCCGTGCACGACAAAAGTGTGGCATTTGAAAAAAGACAAGATGGCGCACACAATGTTTTTCAACAATTCCTGATTTCCTTCGAATCGAACGTTAACAGACGTTGGGGCATATTACCAAAGTTAAGCGATATTTATCCCTAACGATGCATTGCAAAGATTTTTTTACCGTCAGAAATTATCGCAGATAAACCTTGCTATTATCAAGGTTTATCGCAAATACGATAAAAAACGAGCGCAATGCATTAATATCGCTGAAAACTCCGCGATATTCATGCATTACCGAGCTAATGCTCTTAGCCATGTTATCCACCTCCCATTGGATAACATGGCTAAGAACTGCTCAGGGCAGCTGTTACTTTTTGGAGATATTCGCGCTTATCTCGAATATTTCCAAAAGTTGATAATAGGAGATAGCGATGTTAGCGACTGTTTCCAGTCGCTAACATCTTGGCATGCCCACTTTGCATGTCATTAGTGATAAATATCACTCACATGCAAAGTGGGACCCAAGATGGTCGCTATCTCCTACTAGCCGTCGCTAACTGGTGTTAGCAACACCTAGGTAATACAGATATAATTTTATCTCCGCGAAGCGGAGCGCTGTTACAGATATATATCTTGTTTTTGAACGTTAATTTCTCAAAATGCACTGAAGCACATATATTGAGACATAGCAAAGGCACATCGGGCTACCAGTCCCTAATATTTTACCAAGTTTCGTGCAAATCCATTCAGCCGTTCGATTATTATTATTATTTTTTTTTTTTGCCCCGCGGGGCCCTTTTAAAACCTCCACATCAAACCTAGGGGGTCAGCGAGGATCTACTATGCCCCCTTATGGTCATTTGCCCCTTCGCTTTGGCCTCCTCTTGTCTCTCGATCCTACCGAGAGACAAGATGGCGGCCGCTACGTACTGTTTGGAATGTTTACAGACACCGGAGAGCCAATCAGCTTCGCTTCGCAAAGCTCCGTAACGCGAAAAGTACGCGAAGCGGTGCGCTGTTACAGATATATATCTTTTTTTGAACGTTAATTTCTCAAAATCCACTGAAGCACATATATTGAGACCTAGCAAAGGCACATCGGGCTACCAGTCCCTACAATTTTGCCAAGTTTCGTGCAAATCCATTCAGCCGTTCGATTATTATTAGTATTTTTTTTTTTTGCCCCGCGGGGCCCTTTTAAAACCTCCACATCAAACCTAGGGGGTCAGCGAGGATCTACTATGCCCCCTTATAGTTATTTCCCCCTTTGTTTTGACCTCCTCTTGTCTCTCGATCCTACCGAGAGACAAGATGGCGGCCGCTACGGACTGTTTGGAATGTTGACAGACGCCGGAGAACCAATCAGCTTCGCTTCACAAAGCTCCGTTGCGCGAAAAGTCCGCGAACCAGTGCGCTGCCTGGTCCGCGCTTACAGATATATATCTTTTTTTAAACGTTAATTTCTCAAAATCCACTGGAGCACATATATTGAGACCTACAAAAGGCACATCGGGCTACCAGTCCCTACAATTTTGCCAAGTTTCGTGCAAATCCATTCAGCCGTTCGGGCTAAAAGTGAGGCCAACCGCCCTATGGAAAACTCAATGTTAAAAACACGTTTTGGGACCCCCCTTTTTTCTCGGCCCCCACTGGACGAACCCCCCCCAAATTTTCAAGGGCTGCTCAGAAACAAAATGTGCCATTTTCCTGAAAATTTCAGCCAATTCCGTCCACAAACGCCAAAGTTATTAGACATAGAATTTTCAAAAAACCCATAGAGAAAAAATCCTAACTATATATACCTACTGGCGACCGCCAGTAGGTAATATATATATGATTGAAAGGGCTCCCAAACAGAGTTTCTTCCTCCCAGGAACCACACAAACAACTCGCACACCAGGGTCCGTGTTGAAATTGCGTTTAATGGCGACGCGTTTCGACCAAACGTTCTTTTTCGATAGCCAGCCACACATAAACACAACCACCATTTTATACACAAAACAGTGCTCAAAGTGGTAAGGGAAACTGAGGTAGGACTACAAATTTAGTCATGACTACAATTCATGTGAACTACAGATGAAGTAGAAGACAGACTTTTTAGGACACGGTCTTAGGCGAGTTACATGACTGTGATCAGAAGTTTTCAATGAACCCAAATTTTAATTGTGCTAAATTAAATCAAATACATGGACACATTTCATGTGCTTTCAAATTGCCACATTCCTACATGTACAGTCCCTTATTGAGGACACGGTCCTATATAAGTTACATGACTCTAATCTGAGGTATTCAATGGACCCAAATTATGATTTAAATAAATTAAATTAAATTTAGTACATGAGCATTTTTGTTTTCCATGTGCTTTTTTTAAAAAGATTTTTCCACATTTAAATGTGCAAAGTCCATGTAAGTCTCTGGTTTCACCAGGTAATGAAAATTGAGTTATACATGAAGGCCAAGTGGCCTATGATTTCTTAAACTGTCTGGAGACCAATTGTTAATGTCACAATTGTCTGTTCTATCCAATGCGACCCCGAATTAGGTTGGTCAAGGGTGGGATGGGAAGTGGGTCCTGGGTCTCGGCCAAGTGGCCAATTCATTCTTTATAAAGATGAGTGGTTCAGTGGTAGTCTAGAGAAATTGAACTACGTGTCCACTAAAAAAGGGGGGGTCTACCCCAGTTGAATAACTGGCTGCTCCAATGTCATGGAGGAGCCATTCCAGGAGGAAAGAAAAATTAAAGAAAATTAAGGGTGATAAGGTGCCAAAATTCTTCTTTCAGCATCGTGAGCTATACAAAACGTGAACCCTGTGCTGACTGCGGTTTGTCTAGCCAGACAAGCTCTAAACAGTCAGTTTGGTGTGATTGTGAGAAAATAAATTGTGGAATTAGGAATGTGCCTGTGAAAGAATCAGGAGAAGTCTAAAATTTAATTAGCGGTGCATTGTTGCCCACGTGTCAGCCACAGAGTGGTTTTGGCCTTGGCGTTAGCTGTGGTCTTTAAGTCTAAAGCTTGAATGTGAAGCTTACAGTTAGCTGACCTGCATCAGAGAGAGCCCTCTCTGGGCAGGGTTCGTGTGAGGGTAAGAAAATTGCAAGCACAGACAACCGGGTGGGGGGATCCGGGCAAGGGTATTGAAAGAGGCGGTAGGGGAATAGGTGCAGTGTGAAGGCAGATCTTCCGGCTTCAACATAAGGTTCTTAGCCAATGTGCACGTACAGTTCCTCATCCTCGTTTAAACCAAAAGGGTTTCTCGAATCCAGTCGGATGATGTATCGGGATTCCAGGACACGTAGTTGTTTAAGACGGTTACCCCCTCTGGGATTCGCTGGAACTCTGTCAATACCAAAAAAGGAAAATTGGTTAACATCACTATTGTGGAAACGTAACCAGTGGCGTGCAGTGGCATAAGACATATCAACATTCTTGATTGCTCTCATGTGCTCGAGAATTCGCTTCTTTATGGGGAAGATGGTGCTTCCAATGTAGAGCTTCGCACATGGACATACAATAACATACACACAATGGTCCGTGTTACAGTTCATACATTTCCCAATGATCTCGCTCCTTCCAGTAGGGAAGGGATAAGATTTCACATTTTTACTGGTAGCACAGGCCTTACACTTGCCACACTTGTAAAAACCCTTCTGTTCTTTTAGCCAATTCTTCTTTTTGACTGGGCCCTCAAAGTAGCTCTTAACTAGCATGTCTTTAAGAGAACGTGCCTTTCTGTAGGTGACCTGGGGTGAACTGTTGATCAATTTCCCTATCGTTGGGTCACTTTTGACAATGTGCCAATGTTTTTTCAAGATTTCTCGTACTTTGCCTGCCTCCACACTATATGTCGTTATCATCCTGACATTACTTGATCCCAGATTACTGGGGTGTTTAACTGCCTTCTTGCTCAGAAGTGTCTCCCTCTTTCTGGCTTTCGCTTTCTCCTTGGCTAACAACAATACCTGGTCCGAGTATCCCCTGGCTCTGAATCTCTGGGTCATCGTAGTCTGTTCTCTTTCATAGCTGTCATTGGAACTACAGTTTCGTTTGGCTCTCAAATATTCTCCATATGGAATACTGCCCTTAAGGCTGCTGGGGTGGTGACTTTTCGCATGTAAAATGCTATTCCCAGAAGTGGGTTTCCTGTATAAGTTAGTTTCAATCGTCCCTCCCACTATTCTGACTGTGACATCCAAAAAATCCATTTCTAAGGGATCTACCTTATTCGTGAATTTTAGATTCACATCATTCTTGTTGTTATTCAGAAGGAATTTGTTCAGATCAGATCTTGTGCCATCCCAGATCAGAAAGATATCGCCGATGTATCTAGTGTAAAACACAATATGGCGGGTAACATCAACATTATCCTCAGACCAAAGGATTTGCTCTTCCCACCATCCCATCAGCATGCAGGCAAAACTTGGAGCAAAACAACTCCCCATAGTAGTACCAACTTCTTGCTTGTACCAGTTGTTCTCAAACAAGAAGAAATTATTCATGAGGCAGAATTCCAGCATTTCTAGTAACATTTCCGTCTGTTTTAGGTAGAATATCGACCAGTCTCTCATAAAATGTCTGCATGCTCTCAAACCATCTGCGTGTTTAATGCACGTGTACAGCGAGACCACGTCAACCGTAACCATACAGAAACTGTTCTCCCATCTAATGCCCTCAATCTTGGAAATAAAATAAGTGCTGTCTCTACAGTATGAAGGAAGGTTCAAAACATACGGGAAAAGAAAAGTGTCCAGAAAAATAGAAGTGTTTTCTAGGAGGCTGCCATTGGCCGATACAATTGGTCTCCCCGGTGGGTTGGTCTCGTCCTTGTGGACTTTGGGCAGTAAATAGAAGCAAGGGGAGACCGGATGCTGTACGCATAAGAATCTAAACTCCGATTCAGCTAGTAGGTTTCTACCTCTCCAGGTCTTAAGCTTATATATATATAAAACAGTTTTTGACGGTTTCAAATACATGTGAATGCCAGTGTTTCTGAAAGATTTATCTCATCCATTTCATACTAGATTTTAAACTATTATTAGAATTGTTTCTGGTATATGTCTATAATATTGGGAGTTTAAGGTTTCATGTCTCCCACCGTCCGCTAACAACAGTACAGTTTCATGGTACTGCTTGCTATTCAGATTCAGGCATGTGAATCTATGAAACATACCCCAATGCTGGATAAGAAAATAAGTTACTTACCTGTAACTACGGTTATCCAGTATGGTATCTTTCATAGATTCACATGCAAGCCACCCTCCTCTCCGGAGTCAGTTCATATTGAATCTTGGGATCCTTACTTCCCTCTTGTGCTTTGAAAATCTGAGGAGAACTGGTCTCTGCTGGTAGTGTTCTAGAGGGTGCTAACAGCTGATTGGCTGTATTGCAACATTTGGTCCTTTTTTTTTAATAGGACATGGATAGGCTACTAGGCCATTATAGCCTATTAAGGATTTAAGGCACTAATTGAATATTTTACCGTAGGACTCCCATCTCGACGACGGGGAATTATTCAGGGACGTGAATCTATGAAAGATACCAATACTGGATAACCATAGTTACAGGTAAGTAACTTATTTTCTTATACTGCTGTTAATTAGAGTAGCTAAACCTCCGCTTGCATGACCTTGTACTGAAGGTTTTGATGTGCAACAGAAAACAAAATAGTTCTCATAATTAAAATCTACGCAACTCCATGTTTCCTGTAAACAAATTACCTCTGGATCGAACAACATTAATGAACTTAGCTGTGAGATAGGGTATCTTAAATCTGCCATATTCCAGGACAGGATTTTTACCAGGGGGCTACCTCTGCAGCATAGACATTTTTATATTTTCTTTGGAGGCGTTCAGGGAACATGCTACCCAGTTCCACTGGGCCAACTCATCTTCCCCTCTGATACACTGACCTCTTGGTCATCATTTCCCGCAATATTGATCACTCATTCTTCCCTGTGATGCTACCAACCGAGGTTATAATATTTTTTAGATTTACAACCCTCCTACTATTAGGTACAGCTCTACCTAAGCTCTGGGTGTCTTCCCTACAAGACTCTATCTGAGCAACAGCCGGCTCCTCAAACCGAAGAACATCAATCCCATTTTTCCCATAATGATCAATATTAGCCAGGATTAACATTGCAAGTATCCTAGAACTAAAACTTACTCTGGAGATCAGGAGTCCGCTTTGGGGGTCTAGGAAAACTTGCTCAATACCTCTGCTTGCTACCAATCCCAGATCCTCGATGTCAGATAATAACTGCAGGAGAAATCCTATATTAAATGAGCCCAGTTCACTATCAAACAAAGAAATAAAGCCAGAGTGTAAGATACCTGTCCTGATCCAGGTCCTAACCCAGGTCCTACGGGTACCCTATTACTCTGCCTTTGCTTAGTCCCCAATTCCAAGATTATGAGGTAAAAGCACCCCCCCCCCCCCTTCATCAAAGGAACACCCTTGTTTAAGATCAATCCGTACTGGGAGAGAATCCATGCAAGGGAGGATTGGAGGGAATCTATCCACATTCAGCCCTACCTCTGGCAGATCTCCATTTGCTGTTACTGCCAAGCTCTCCAAATTGACCAAGTCTATCCTTGCTTTAATCTTCTCACATCCAGTGCCCAGTCCCCCTACTTGTTATAGCCTGATATACTGGTACCCATGGGCCCTTTCTCTTGCCCTTTTCCACCTAATACTGGAATTTCTATTTTAATAGGGAAAGAGAAAGAATGTATGTCCGGGTGACTCTGCTCCAGACCAGCATTCAACTCATTTCCATTTTGAAGTAGAGGGATTAGATCAAGTTACTCAGGGGCATTGAGAAACCACAATTTGTGTAGCCTTCTGTTTCGTAATGCACAAATTATTTTTTTCTTTTCCTTCTGTACTTTTTAACCCATTGCAATCCGTATGATAAGCACCCTCCCCCGAAGTAAGATCATCTAATTGTGCCCTTTGAGGGGTTAACAATGGAAGAATCTTTTAATGGGACCATATCCCGAAGCGTACGTGTGACCCCTTTTTTAAATATCGGGATGATCTGCAGTGAGTTCTTGGATACACATGCAATCACATTTTCACCCTGAACAACAGAGTTGAGATCACAGGATGCTTGATTTTGGGCAGTGGAACGGAACATATTATCTTACACAGGGATCTCTTCAGACAGCCCAATGGAAAAAGCCCACCTGGACGCCCATTTCCACTACCCCATATTGCGCCACTTTGTTAGTCAGTGTAGCCTGGAATTTCAAATCAACTTTCATTTCTGCCTTCCCTGCACAAACACCAGCAGAGGTAAGGCTCAGCACCCCCATTAAAATTGGGTATAATGAGTCCACACGTGACCAGAATTAGCGATTGATTTATCTAACAGGGTTAAAATTGAGGAGCGTATTCTCTCTAGAGTATAAAGAATATCAGAATTTACCCTCATTCATTAATGGCTGTGAAGCTTGAGACCCTGTACTCGTGGACGCCTCTAATTTAATTGATTCAAAACTAGATTTTTCTCCAAATGTATAGTGATATCCGGCAATGAGAAGTCCTGCAATTCACCAGGATCAAAGCTATATTCATCCCCACGTAGTTCATTCTGCAACACTTGAGTCCTCTTCCATGGCAGTAAACATTCCTGGGACTGACTCGACATATAAAGGGCCAGATAAAACCACCAGACTCATGGACTGCAACGCAGACACGGGCTCAGAAGATAACTTAGCACTAACACCAGGTAATTCAGGGTCAGCCTTACCATCCTCCAAGTCCAATTCCATTTCTTCAACTGTATCAACTGCTTCAACTAAAAGACATTGGTCGGAGCGCTGAGTTTGGAAAATAAATTCCACTGGATTATGTGTAATGGGATTGAGCGTGTGCGGGGCTTTACCCCGAGAGAGGAGTGTTGCTATACCCAGCTTTTTTTCTTTGACTGCACCTAAAGTCACTCCCGTTTCCTTATTTCTTACTTCTGTACTCCGCTGCCCCTAGGAAAACATGGACAGTATGGTGGGATGAGAGTTCAAGAGGGACAGGTGAACTTGCTGCTTCTTCAGCCGAAGGGTTTTAAAGAATTTGGGAGAGCTGTTGAAACAGGTTGTAGAACCAGCTGAGCCGGGAGGACCAATCAACCGTGCAGAACGCAGGCATCCTTAACCTTAAACAAGCATTTGCAATGCAATAGGTCTCGCATTTACATGAGTTTAAGCTATTGGCATTGTAAATGATAATGCCTTTGATTTAGGTTTTAAAAACGGAAACAAAAATAAAAGGCATTGTCATTTACAATGTCAATAGTTCAAACTCTCGTAAATGCGAGACCTATTGCATTGCAAATGCTTGCTAGACTTGCTTTCAACTGCAATCTAGACAGATTAGGAATCATGTCAGGCAACAATTTGAAGACAGTTACCAATCCACCAGATCACTCTCCATCTTTCCCTCTTTTTGCTGTTGTAATTATTTCTACTGTCCCACCTTCAGCAGTCTACAGTACCCAATAGCTATATGTAGATAGTAGCATAGCAAGAGTGCAATGGACCCTAATTGTTTCAAGGAAAATAGCCCTCGGCCACTGTTTAGTAGTAAGAAACCGCTACATATGAGGTGCAGTGGGGTTCTAACACCCTCTAGCCAGATGCCACTGCACCTATTGCACTGTAGATAGCTACATCCCTGCAAATAGGGCTTTACAAAACATTTAAATTAACCAGTGATACACTTTATTATCAAAAATATTCATATGCATTCAAATAAATCAAAACGTTGGTATTATAAAAAGAAAAGTACAGTGGGGGTGGTGTAGGAGGTAGTTTAAATATGGAGTCATTACTGTCTCAGAGGCAACCCACTATATCAGCAGAGAGATAGTGATAAGGAAATAAAACTTCTTTCCCAGCTATTTACTCGGCTCTGAGAGACGTCAGTGCATTCAGCTCGGTCTGCGGAGAAAGATTTCTCTATCCATGACTTCCAATTAAAGGGTCACTGGTCAGCAACACAATTAAGAGAATGCATCCAGGCACGAACAGAGAGCCAGGCCGGACAAAATGCTCCTATTTGATTTTTGTACAGTTCCATTTTTTAAGCATTGCCACCGAAAAAATACAAATACGCATCTCTAAGGTGTGTCGCTATTGTTTTGTTTCCTTCCAGGCTTTCTTTGCAAACAACGCAAATTGAACATTGTATGCATTGCCAGCGTAAAATAAATATTCACTCAGTGACTTGCTGTTCTTGCAGCTGCAAGGTAAGATAGTGTTTCTCTGACACCGGCAGCGACTTAAGAGGGGAAACATAACAGATGTGGGGGGTGCACCATACAGAGGAGAGCAGAAAGGCAAACTGCATACCGGACAGAACCCCCCAAATGTGTAGCCATAACCAAGCATAGCCGAGGATTAACACAGAGAAAGAGAACGGCGAGTAAACAATCACAAAACCCAACCACGGTGACACCTCGCACCTCCAATGGGCGCGATTGTACAACCACTTTTAAATCCATAACTAGGAAGCCCTTCCCAGCAGATATCATAATACTCTCTGTCTTCCAACTCATGCCTGCTGAGGAGCAAGTATAACCAAAAAATTAACAAGCATTTGCAATGCAATAGGTCTCGCATTAGGAAAGTTTGAGCTATTGGTATTGTAAATGACACATTTTTTATTTATGTGCTTGTTTTGACAATAGAGAAATTAATAGCTTTATCATTTACAATGCCAATAGTTTTATCTTTCGCAAATGTGACACCTATAACATTTGTAACACAATATGTGTTGTAGCACTGAGTGGTATTTGGAGTGTATGTTGCATTGAGCGTAGTGTAATTATGTGGCATGTAATTATGTGGTACTGAGTGGGATTTGAAGTGTATGTTGCATTGAGTGCTGTGTAATTATGTGGCGTGTAATTATGTGGCACTGAGTGGGATTTGGAGTATGTTGCATTGAGTTTAGTGTAATTATGTGGTGTGTAATTATGTGGCACTGAGTGGGATTTGGAGTATGTTGCATTGAGTTTAGTGTAATTATGTGGTGTGTAATTATGTGGCACTGAGTGGCATTTGAAGTGTATGTTGCATTGAGCGCAGTGTAATTATGTGGTGTGTAATTCTATGGCACTGAGTGGTATTTGTAGTGTATGTTGCATTGAGCGTAGTGTAATTATGTGGCGTGTAATTATGTGGCACTGAGTGGTATTTGGAGTGTATGTTGCATTGAGTGCAGTGTAATTATGTGGCGTGTAATTATGTGGCACTGAGTGGGATTTGGAGTGTATGTTGCATTGAGTGCAGTGTAATTATGTGGCGTGCAATTATGTGGCACTAAGTGGTATTTGGAGTGTATGTTGCATTGAGTGCAGTGTAATTATGTGGATTGTAATTATGTGGCACTGAGTGGGATTTGGAGTGTATGCTGCATTGAGTGCTGTGTAATTATGTGGGGTGTAATTATGTGGCACTGAGTGGGATTTGGAGTGTATGTTGCATTGTGCGCAGTGTAATTATGTGGAGTGTAATTATGTGGTCCCCCCAAAACAGTATCCATAGCGATGTAATTCTCTTCCCAATGAATATTGCAGTGAAGTCATAAGCAATACATTCGTTAATTTATACATATATGGGAAACTGTAACTTTAAAAAAGAGAGTGCATATATTTTACGCAATAGATATAAATAAACAACTGGTTTTAACATGACAGTTATCACCTATTCATTTAGAAGGATCAACCTACTGTATGTTTACATAATCAAACTCAATATACAAGGCATATCAAGAAAAAAAAAATTGGGATAAACACAGAGGAGGTGGTAACAGAATGGGTGGTGGAGGGAGAGCCACAGAGAGCTAAAGAAGAGAGCGAGGTATAGAGGAGGGTACAGAGATATAGAAAAGAGCTGAGTGAGGAGGTAAACGAGTGTGGGTGAGGGGGGACCCAAGGATAGACGCAAATAAAGGCAAAAATTGAGGAGGGAATGGTACAAAATGTGGAGGAGTGAGAGGGGAAGGTCCAACGGGAGATGAAGGAAGTGGGGACGGTAAGTGGTCGGGAGGAGTGAGTTAAGAGACAATGGAAACATTATTGAAAGGGGAGGAATGGTAAAAACTGAGGAGAGAAAAAAAGTGAGAGGAGCAAAGAAACAGAGATAACAAAAGACAGGTGCATGTAAAGAAATCAGGAGGGAGCTAAATTGGTTAAGGGGGCAGATGGGAGGAAGAGAAAAGGGGAAGAATGAAAATAAAATGGGAGAGAAAAAATTCGGCTGAATCTACCCCTGAATGCGAGTGTCCAAAAGAGGAGGGAGCCGACGCCTAGACTTGAACCGGTTTCCCAGTTCCAAAGTCGGCAGCTTTTGCCGTTATGCCACATTCTGACTCAAGTAATAGGGCCTGAACACAAACACGAACATTATTGATCAAAATATTCTCTGAAAAGTTGAGTTCTGTTATTTACAGCTCTGCGCTATGTCCGGGTTTAAGAACACGGGAGCTGGAAGACAATTGCCTGTTTCAGACCGACGCCCGTAAGCATCTTCGTTCATGGAGGGGTCGCGAGCTGAGTGGCGGGAGACTAAAGTGCGAGGACGATGACGGCATCTAAAGAGAGGAGGAGCGCCATGTGGGTCGGCGAGGGAGGATGAATGAGCTAAAAATAAAATGCTGTGGGGTTTGAGCGGCACATGACCCGGCCCTGGCATTTCTCCACACACCTGCCCACAGAAGCATTCTGGCCTTTCTAATGTTATTTCTCTGTAATACTGACCAGTTCCTCGCTCGTCAAGTTGCCAGAGCGCAGGGTTCTCAAGCCCTGCCGCCATGTGGCTCTATCCATTTCGGCTCATGAGATGGGGTTGTTAGACCACTCTAACACTATAGTAATTTAAGGCAAACAGACCCTGGAAAATGAAGAATACGAGGCTATTAAAAGAAGCACTGGTAAAGAGAACAGGTCTTGTTTTTATGTGCTAACACATACAGCAGTAGCGCTTTCAAGTGAGGCACACAGCAGGGAGTCCGCAGGAGCGGACAAACGGGGCTGTAGCTGAAGTTTAATTGTAAGGTAGGAGCGGAGGGCTACCACTAAATATCATTAGGCGATAGGCGAGAGATAAATAATGAGGCCGAGCTAAGACGTGATTAACAAAGTCTCAAACTACTGGCGGAAGAAGGCTCGTGGAAGCAATCCGATGGAGGCAAGGGGCAAAAGTAAATAAAAATAAAAAATAGGAAAAGTTGAGTCAGTGCCCTGGCACAGCTCTGCGTCTCCGAGTGTTCATGTGTTTTTGCAGTTTTATATAGCATGAACTCGACGCGATGGTATAGGAGCGCTTTTTACACGAGCACAAGTTGCATTACACAAGAACACATTTTTGTTAGCAACGGAGATTAAGTGATTTGCCCAGAATCACAACAGGATGTTGAGCCGACGCCTAGACTCGAACCCTGTTTCCCAGTTCCAAAGTCGGCAGCTTTTGCCGTTATGCCACATTCTGACTCAAGTAATAGGGCCTGAAGACAAACACGAACATTATTGATCAAAATATTCTCTGAAAAGTTGAGTTCTGTTATTTACAGCTCTGCGCTATGTCCGGGTTTAAGAACACGGGAGCTGGAAGACAATTGCCTGTTTCAGACCGACGCCCGTAAACATCTTCGTTCATAGAGGGGGCGCGAGCTGAGTGGCGGGAGACTGAAGTGCGAGGAGGATGACGGCATCTAAAGAGAGGAGGAGCGCCATGCATGTGGGTCAGCCAGGGAGGATGAATGAGATAACAAGAATGTGGCGTAATGCCCAGAGCTGCAAGCGAAAAGCTAGAAAGCCAGGTACAAGTTAGAATGTCAGCTCACTATACTGTGACTGTGGGAGAATTAGTTAATGTTCCTGCGGCTTTAAGAAGGCAATGTGTTCTTGTACTATGCAACTAGCTCTCATGTAAAAGTGGTGCCGAAGGGTGTGAAGGATGGGGGTGGGCGGGGAGCGTAGGGGTGGCTCGGGGCCGAAGTAATGACAAAGGGTGTGAAGGATGGGGGTGGGCGGGGAGCGTAGGGACGGCTCAGAGGCCTGAGGCAGAGCGCACCATATGGAGAGGGAGGGGGGTGGCAGTGGGAGGGTGATTGATGGGCGGGGCAGTGCTGGGGAAGCCTTTGATGTGGCCTGGCGGCCGTGGAAGCCGGGCCTTTGAAGTGAAGGTAAGCTTCACTTCAAAGGTGTCGGAGGAATGCGGGCGGCTGTGCACGCGCTTTTAAGCTCAATGCGCATGTGCATTGAGCTTAAAAGTCACGGGCACTGCAAGGAATCGCCACGATTCCTTGCAAGTTAGATAAAGAGTCGATGAGCCCCTATAGTCTCGCTTGCTCGATGCGCATGCGCATCGACAGGCGAGACCTAAAAAGGGACCACCATATGCTATCACAGTTGACTGCAACTGTAAAATAATCCATAAAGAGGACTGCAGAGACACTCAAAGATTCAGTCACAGATCAGCAACAGAGGCTCGCAATGTGTCTGCCTGCGTCTGAGATGCCAATCTCTGAAATGCTCAGTGATGGCGAAAAAATCACTAAGTGCCATTTTACCTTACATTTTGTATGCCAGCAGTAGCATAATAAGCAAAGAAATTCCTTTTACGAAGGAAAGGGTGCAGTACCACAGGCTGTTAATGGGTGTCCCTGACACACCTAGAAAAGAAATTCTAGGGACACCTAGTAACAGCCTGTGGTACTGCGTCCTTTCCTTCGTGAAACAAGTTTCTTTTCTAGGTATTCCAGGGACACCTAGTAACAGCCTGCGGTACTGCGCCTTTTCCTTTGTGAAAGGATTTTTTTTTTCTTATGCTACTGCTGGCATAATTTGAAACGAGAAAAAAAAATTTCATGCGCAATGCCAATAGCTCACATTTTGAGTAATGTGAAACATATTGTATTGCAAATGTTTCTTTTCTGAGCAGCCTCCTGTGTGGCTTCAGCAGTAAAGAGTAAAGAGGTAATTGAGGCAGGAAGCAAAGAACAAACCTTGAATTTTCAGAGTCTATGTTAAAAGGTTAGACCAAGTAAAAAGTAACAAGCAGTGATGAATGTAGCATCATTAAAAACAAGGAAGTAGTCCCTAAACGACAAGATAACAGCCAAGATAGCATCCCAGCTCAACCAAACAGTAGTTGGTCAGAGCTGCTTCTTGCAAAACGGAAGGAAAACGGAAATGACGTGACAGATCACAAGCATACGATAAGCCAGCTAACAAGAGCAATGACAGAGTTAACAAATGGCAAGCAGCAGGAGAATGGCAGGAGAAATGACCATCAATATTGTGTTTACCATCGGTCCTGCGACAGCGCATGCGCTGTCTAGGCTTGACCTAAAAACAAGGTGAATAGGTGGTTAGCCACAGACGACCATCTTACTACTTGATCGCTGGTGCCACTGAGGCCACAGACGCCCTCTACCCCTCATTCTGAGACGCCTTCCTCTCTAAGGCTTCTCAGATAATTAAACCTCTAAGGGTAGAGTGTAAGTCACGAATGATGTAGAATTTATGAAGAGTGTGAATTGGGAGCAGATCCCTCACGAGGAGGCACAAGCCGCATCAACCTAATGCTGGCTGCTTCCGCACCACCAAGGAGGGACTGCAGCCTTGGCCTTGTCAGCACACAAAGCAAGATGCGCCTGTCATTGACCAGTCAATAACCAGTCAATTAACCACTTCCCTTATAGATGCTTAATCCTTGCTTGATGCTTAGTGCTTGCTTAATCTTTGCTTCATGCTGTGCTACCACTCACAATAACTCTTGCCACTTGATATTTGCTACCCGTCAACCAGGTCTCTGTGTGGGGTCTCGCAATGTGTGATGGCTTATAGTGCTATGCTAACACTGGTACTAATACTGATGCTGGGGCGGGCCGGGGCAGGTGATGGGCTAAATATGCGAGTGGTAAAGCGAACTACTGTGAACTGCTGCTGCAAAGGGAAGTTTTTACCTTGCTCCTTTCACACTGCTTTTTACCTCTGTCTCTCCCAGCTCAACCTTCCAGCCCCACCCTCGCACTGTTGAGGCCAGTTGCAGCCACCTCCCCACCCCTCTCTTCTGGACCAGTCAGGAGAGCGCGGGGTCTCGGGGAACTGGTTAGCAGCAGAAGTCGGGTAGAATCAGGCAATTCAAGGCTTCCAGGCAGGCACTGACCTGCGACCACAATGGACCTCCACCGCCTGGCCAGCCCTCGCGGATGAATAGCAGGCTGGCCCGAGCCAGTCAGGTTAGCATGAGCCGCCGGAGGGCTGCTTAGCAATAGGAACCACAGAGTGCGAGATCCTAGACAGACACAGCAGGCGAACTGACCTACGGCTGCGATGACTCCTCTGCTACCACTCTGACGTCACTCCAGCCTTGCCCCTGGTGCCTGGGGACACTTTTGCGGGCTGGCCAAACTGCTTGTCTTCGCGGTACGGCACAGACACGAACACCACCGCCGCACCCGCTGCAACGCCTCTGCCTCCACACGCCCATGCACTTCCAACTGTTCCGATGCAATCCGGTTTTACCGCTTCGTAGAACATGTACTTTCTCATGTTCCAAAAGTAAAAACACTGAATTGTCACTTTTAATGTGGAAAAATTATTAGACCAATTGGCAAGTACAGTGTTACAGGCTGACAACTCAACCCTGCTAACGTCTGAATAGTATTATTAAAGTTGGTACAGTAAATGATCAAAAGAATCAGTGCATCACATCCAATTTTATGGTGAAATCAAATTTGTCACTGGTGAGCAAAGTGCAACTTTAGAAGTTGCCACTTTAGTTGCCAAGACTTCCAATGCCCGTTTACAGTTGTAAAAGGCTTCAGTCCTCTAGGCAGCTTCAGCTTCCTGGGCAGATGGGTGAACAACTCCCAGGACAGGTAACAATTGAAGCCTGCATGGGAGAAGGGTGTTCTCTTTATCTCGCAGGAAGCCACCAGGGTGTTGACTCAAAGTGCTTCAAAGACAAAGCCCCCTTTGAAGAGCATATGGAAACCACTCGTGAGAGGGGATACTCTGTTGTTTAGGTAGTAAAGACTGTCTCTCGGGAAGGAGAGGAGAAGCCAGTTGTCAAACAGGTTTTACAGGACGTGTAGCCCCCATGGAACCCACATTTCGGGTTATTCAGGAAAAGTTTTCTTTCAAATTCATTGAATTTGCCAATGCTTATCCACGGTGAAAAAGTGCATTTTATACACTGCTCTGTAATTGGTGTATCTGCGGAACCCTCCGGTAGATCTTTTTCGTTTCGGTGTCTAAATAAATGTAAAATACAATTTTTATAAATTGTTCTTGGGTAAGGGTGCCCCTAATAACTGCCTTAAGAGTGTCCTAAACTGTTCTTTTCTCCTGTACCCCAGTGTCATAAATCAAATTTCTCTTGAACTTTGGTCAAACGACTGAATCTTAGCAGTGAGTCAATCAGACCTCCAGGGCTCTGGGGGTAGGTAGCAGCCTCCCTCTCATTGAAGTGCAATTTCCACATGTCCTTGGTCAGAGAGTGCCTGGGGAAGCTGATCAGTCTCTTCCAGGGATTACTCTGGTCTCTTATCTAATAAAACAGTTGGTTCAAAATTCGACTACAAGGCTACTGGTAAAAGTTCCTAGGCAGACGGACATTCACTCTTATCTGAAGAAATGCCATTCGCTGCCTATCAAGGAGAGAATTCAGTACAAAATTCTATCGTTAGACCATTGAGCTTTCTATCAGACTGGCCCTATGTATCTCTCTGCTAGGATCACCCATTATCCCCCAAACAGAATCCTTCGCTGTTCTGGCTGGTCGTAGTACCAATAATTAGTAGTAAAGAAAGGGGGGGGGTCCTTCTCCTGTCTTGTGGCCCTGGCCTGGAATGCCCTCCCTCTGGACTTGCCAGTGCAGAGGGATACAAATTACTTCAGGGGAGGGGCCCTAGAGGGCTCGCAAGCAGAATGGCCGCCATCTGGTGAGGCTCTTGCAGCCTGGAATCATTATCCGGTATTTATCCTTTAAACCTGGACAGTAATTTGTAAATAACGGCGCCATCTGAATTGGGGTTGCATTTGCTACACTCGTTGAAACTTTGGTGAAAATCGGCCGCCGCGTTCCCCAGTACTGAGCGGCTAAAGGTTTGCCCGAGAACAGCGCTGGAACTGTGGAACTCGTAGGGTCTGGCACAGCGCGGCAGGAAAGACTGGGGTCTGCCACGAGGGGGACAGGCTGGAAACAACACTAAGAGGCTCGCAAGGTGAGAGTGCTAAGCGCCACTACAATAAGGCCGGGTGCTATAAAAGCAGTATTGGACATTATTTATGGAGAACTGGCTCATGTGGGATTGATCGGGCTGTACGCTGAGATTAGTGGCGGGAGCACTGGGCTTTGATCAGTGACTGCGCGGCCTCCCCCGTCTTCACATGATGGACATTTAGCTATAACCCAAACGATCACCGGGCAGCCCCTACGGGCTCTGGGGCACACCTGCACAATTGCCATACACTAATTGGAGACTCTGTGCTATTTACCGCCGGTAAAGCCCTGCATTGTGCATTTGCGGCACAGCTCAACGGAACGGGACTATCAACGACCTTCGTTGCGAACATTGTGCTGTGAAGATATTGTGCCGAGGTAGGGGCAAGATTGGCTGCGCATCTAGCACCCACTTGAAGAGACCCATGGCAGTTACAACACAGAGGGTATCCACATGAGCGACAGACGTGCGCTTCGGAACGTGTGGGGCGCTGTGTTCGTGGGCCTCATGGGTGACTGGTAGCGCGAGGTATACTAGATCGCATACAACCACGAGGCGGATGCGAAACTAAGCCTGTGGTACTTTTCGTGGGATGCTGGAGGGCCCTGAGTGTTGTTGGTAACCAGGACGGTCCGCTGTGGCATCACACAAGCTGCAAATTGCCCCCGATTGGACTGCACTGACACAGCGGCACAGTACTGAACTACTTTGACCTGCTGATAGTAAGGGGCTGGATTCGGTGTTGCCTGCTTTGGCCGGACCTCCGAGTATCACGGCCCACGCATCCTCCTTGGTGTCGCGGAGTGGCGTAAACTGGGGGAATTGTCTTCTTGTACGGGCGAGAGACCTGACTGCCCCTGTGGCAATAACTCAGCTCGGGTGCAGGACTTTTGGGGCTGCCTTTTTCCCGACAGCGCAATAAACGTACTGACACCATGGGGAAGCCGGATACACGCCAGCCCAAAATTAACTTTGATTCGGTGGCGAAAAAGGGGTCCAAACAGAATCTTGCTGACCCGGAATTAGAGATACCTGTAAGCTCGAGCAATTGCGAGGCATCCTCCGAACTAGATATGCGACAAATACTACAGGAAATGCGGCAAGGCTTCGCAACGGTGGTCGATAAAGTGGACCGCATGTCCTCCAGGATGGATGCAATGGTGCAAAAAGCAACATGAGGAGAGGTTAAAGGAAGCGGAGTGGAGAATCTCTGACACTGATGACACCGCCGCCACCCAGGCGGCACAGCTGGCAAGAATGGACAAGCTGCTGCGAGTTATTGCCGCAAAGAATGAGTATTTGGAGGCCTGCAGTAGGCGCAATAACATCCGCGTGACGGGCATTCCAGAATCCACAGACACCGGTTGCATGGAAGACTATGTTGAAAACTTGCTCAGACACTCTATTGGTGCTGAAGCTTTCTCTGCACAGCTTATTGTTGAGAGGGCGCACCGCTCCCTGGGACCACGGCCCAAACCGGGGACGCCTCCGAGGCTCATTATTGCACGCCTTCTGAACTACCGTGATCGGGATGTCGCCCTCTGAGTAGCACGTACCAAGCAACAGTTGTCCTACAAGGGAGTGTCATTCTCGATATACCCGGACTTCACGCCAATTGTACAGGAGGAACAGCGCAAGTTCATTGAAGTCAAGAAAAAACTCAGAGCAGCGCAGATTGATTATGCTCTACTCTATCCAGCGAAATTGCGCGTGACACACCAAGGAAAATAACGCTTTTTTACGAACCCGCAACATGTGGAGGACTACCTGCGGTCGATAAAGAAAGCACAACGGGGTGGACATCAGCGAGAGGCGGAGCGGCAAGACGGATCCCCGGGCAGAGACACTAGCGGGGGTCCTAATGGTTCCTCTGACGGATTTTGTTGTGATATGCGGCTAGATGTCCTCTTGAGCTGACCTGAGACTGAAGTAGCTGTCCAGATGCAAAACAGGAAGAGACTGCTACACGTCCAGTGGTAACGTATTCCAGGACCCACTTCCCTCCCTCAGTTGGAGCCTAGAGGTGGCACAGGTCCGGAGGCTTGAGGAGAGGGAAGTGATGTTGTGGCCCTCTAATGTTGCCCCCTACGGGTATTCCCCACAACTTGTCTATGTTGCTTGGGGATTGATTGTTCACATTTTGGGGAGACGGGGAGGCGGGAGGGCTGGGAGTGCTGCCAAGTTGGGGTTGCTTCAGTGGGAGGAGGGAGGAATTGTAGGGTACGGGATGTTTGATAATCGTAGGACAAGACTGACATTTCAAAGACTGGAAAAGTTACTATGGATATGCTTGGGGTAGGTTGGGGAGGGCAGGGCTGGTTACGAGGTGCATTTAAAGCATACATTACTGAGAGCTGATTATTTTTATATCAACTGCGTACTATTGAAGCCGAAATGTGATATATTCTGCGTGAAACTACTAGTATATAATTAATGTTATGATGAGTGCAACTGGTTCCCCAGAATTACTCAGACACGAGTGTATTGGTACCGATACAAGACTTATTCCCAATGACTGATACTCAATTGAACATTCTCACTTGGAATGTGCGGGGGCTGGGGAACCCGCGGAAGCGGGGCCAGGGGTTATCCTACTTAGACCGTCATGCAATACATATTGCTTTCCTGCAAGAAACGCACTTTAAACCCCTTAATGCTCAAACATTTGCCTCTAGATGGTCGGCTCATGTAGCCTTTTCTTCTTACTCGACATATGCTAGGGGAACGGCGATCCTAGTGAAGAGGGGAACACCGCTCACACTGGGAGGTGGCAGGCAGGACACTCAGGGACGATACATTATACTCTGGGGGAGGTTGGGACATATAGCAGTCACGCTGGTATGCACCAACGGACCCAACACTGATGATCCCCACTTCTTCACTGAACTCTGGGCCACTGTTATGGGTACAGGCCCTGATCACATTATCTGGGGAGGCGATTTTAACATAACACATGAACCTTCCATAGACAGGTCACACCCCGCCCCCCACCATTACACCAGAGCGAGAGCGGAACTGCACACCCTGATCACAGACTTCAATCTGGTGGATACTTGGAGACACCTTCACCCCGACACGCAAGAGGGCACGCATTTCACGGCACAGGCACGGTCCTGGGCCTGGCTAGATTATATATTTAATTCCCCGCGACTCTGCCCTGCGCTCGTGGGAGCGCAACACCTAGCCAGGACTTACTCTGACCACTCGCCGGTTAGGATTACCCTGCAGGCTGAGCACCTTGGGCCGCCGAGGATGGCCTGGAGACTGCAGCCTACCATGCTGCTTGGCGCTTTGTTTCAGGAAGAACTGAGGGTGGAAACGTTGGACTTCTTTGAGCGCAACAAGGATTCGGTTAGGGACGTGGAAACTATATGGGACGCCTTCAAGGATACCTTGAGAGGGATTTGTATAGGGAAGGGGGTCCTCAAAAGTATACTAACGAAACTGACCACTCTCGAAGCTGAACTTGGAGCGCTTGACAGATCGCTAGCGGATTGCCCAGACAACGCGACTTTATTACGAATCCGGGAGAAACTCACGGAATATTTGGAAGAGGCTAGTAGGGAGTCCAAGTTTCGGGGCCGGCACTGGATGGCTCACCGATATGGCGAAGGCGAGAGACCAGGGAAAGCGCTTGCGGCGTCAATAAAGATGACGCGACAGCCCAATATAGTGCTCGAAATTGAAGGGTCGGACGGAATGATATACAGGGATACAGCGCAGATCCTTAATGCATTTGTCGCGCATTACACCACTCTATACACCATCACGAGAGCTGGTAAACTTCAATTGCATGAATATTTGCATGATGTGTCACTAGGGTGGCTAAGTGACGCGCAGAGACAATTTCCAAGTGCCCAGTTCGAACTTGACGAAGTGCGAGACGCAATAATGCATCTTCAATCTTTCAAAGCTGCAGGGTTGGACGGTATACCAGTAGAATTCTATAAAACCTATATTGATTTTCTAAGTGGGACATCTCCCGCCTTCTATGCGAGCCGTGGTTATTACGTCACTTCTCAAACCTGGAAAACCGGCGAATAGTTGTGATTCCCATAGTCCCTTGTCGCTCCTAAATTGTGATGTGAAAATACTTGCTAAACTAATTGCAACGCGTATCAACCTTCTGCTGCCGAATTTGATCTTACCCGACCAATCAGGGTTTGCCCCTGGCAGAGCGACGTCACATAACCTGCGCACTTTTTTTACTGTCATGAATAATGTTCATGAGGACGTGCCTATGGCAGCAATTTTTTTAGACGCCACCAAAGCCTTTGATTCCCTGGAATGGGACTATGTGTTCCAGGTGCTGGGAAGAATGGGCTTCCCGACCATTTTTATATCATGGATCAGACTATTGTATGAGTCGCCGGTAGCCAAAGTGACTATTAACGGGCGGCTGTCTCAAGAATTTCCTATGGGTACAAGACAGGGATGCCCCTTATCACCCCTGTTGTTCGCGATTGCCACTGAGCCCTTGGCAGCAAAACTGCGGCAGCATCACAAAGAGAAAGCGCTGCAATGCAATCAGCGGCAGATTTTGATATCAATGTACGCAGATGATATCACCTTATATATACGGGATCCTAGCAACAACCTCAACCCAATTCTCAGGGAATTCATTAGATTCGGTGACCTCTCTAGCATCCAGATAAATTGGGGCAAATCATGCCTGTTCCCCCTCACGACGTCCACAGTTAAATTTGCTTTGGACTATCCCATTGCTTGGTGCGAGGAGGATTTTAGATATTTGGGGATTCGTGTGGCGCGAGACAGGGAAGAACTACTGCGCATCAATTACGGTACGACCATGTTCCGCATTACCGACAACATTAATCGGTGGATAGCACTGCCATTATCGATGGCAGGCAGAGCGTATTTAATAAAAATGGTGATTTTGCCGCAGTTGCTCTACCTATTCTTGAATGTTCCATTTTATCCTGGAAGATATTTCTTCCATCAGCTTCGTTCGGAGCTCACTCGATTGGTGTGGGGTGGCAAGTCACCCCGGCTACAGTGGAATATTCTCACTAGGCCATACAACTGCGGAGGATTTGGAATCCCCGATTTAGAATTGTACTATTATGCTGCTCAGGCACATCATGCCTATTTCAGGGTTTACCAGCCTCGGTAGATGCCCCAAGTAGCTGCGGAGCACTGGTTGGCTCATCCAGTCCCCATAGAGGGGGTTTTGTATGTAGGGATCGGACGCCAACAACGGTAATGAGCACTGTCAATGCGTGGGCTCGGTTAGGAGCTATGCTGAACGCTACCATGTTGTATTCTCCATTACTGCTGCTCGCTTATCATCCAGAAATGCCCTTGTTGCAAGAGGCGGTTTTTCATAAATTAACTAAGTGCCTGAATATCGTAACATGGGGCGACTTGTACCATGAAGGGGTATTTTGCACTTTGGACCACCTAGGCTCAGGCACGCCCCCATCTCCCCTTGATACTTTTCTTTACATCCGGCTGCGGCAGGGGATAAAGGCAATCACACTTGGCTTTCCTGATGAGCCTCCAGTGTTTGAGCTGTTACACCGAATCCTTCAGCATGAAACACCTAAAAAACTAGTATCAATGATCTATAAGACGGTGCATACACTGAAGGAGGCACTGCCGTTTACGGCCCGGGCCAAGTGGGAGCAGGAGCTGGGTACAGTTCTCGAAGACAGACAATGGGAATTCTGCCTACAACAAACTGATCGAGTCTCCTCGAGCAGCAGATTTAGAATGATTCACTACAAATTCATACACAGACTCTATTACACTCCAGTCCGTATGCATAGGTTTCACTTGCGCGACACTGATACCTGTGATAGATGCCATGCTCCAAAGGCTGAGTTCTTACACTTGGCATGGGACTGTGCAACTGTACAGGCATACTGGTGTCAGGTGTTTGCTGCTGTATCTAAGATGATTCACACTGAAGTTGTGCCCAATCCGTTAATGGCTCTTTTAGGTTATGTGGAGCCGATACAAGCGGCTAATCGTAAATTTGTTGCACTAGCTTTCTTAGTAGCCAAAAGGAGAGTTGCTTGTAGATGGGGAAGAGGGAGGGCCCCCAAATTCAAAGATTGGCTGCAAGACCTCACATATTGCCAGGAACAGATCGCCACATATTCTGAGTTACTTCCGGTCTCCTCCAGGCCGGCTGACATTTGGGCCCCATTGCAATGCTACCTATTGGATGATGGTGACCCCGATACTGTAAACGTGCCACACACATCAGAGACATCATGATACAGAGGGGTGGTCCACTGGCTGCTCTTCAGAGGTTCGGGACACAAGGGAGTTGCACATAAGTAACGACCTGGTTTTTGCCTGCATTAGGATACACTACAGTCCATTTTGACTCGTCCGAGTTCCGTGACTCCCTGGCAATACTTGCTGTTAATTTTGAAAATAAAATAAAAAAACACCACAAAAAATTGCTTCAGGTGCATCCACACTTTTAGTGATTCAGTTGTGTGAGAATTGGGTATACGGTCCTAGTGCCGGGACATTCTTGCGGAGCTGTGCGCTTTATAAATCTCTGATTGAAAACCATATTAATCCGGGCATATGTGCTGTGTGCTGTGGAGCAGTGTTAAAGGGTGTTGCACGTGCCATGAATCTACCAAATCCTGGTAATTTAATCAGGCCCCCAATCAGCTGACAATTCTGAAGTTGCATCTTGAAGTAGTTGTTCTTTTTCTTAGGCTGAATTCAAGTGTTTTAGGAATCTTTCCTGGTCTGAATTGGGGGAATATATATGGACGCCAAGAGAACTGGACTGCCCTCCGAGAGAATGATAAACCACTATGTATATATATATATATCCCATGTTTGTCAGTTTTGTAGTGTCTCTCAATAAAGAAGTCTCTGGGGCTGGGGAGTATTGCCCCTCCACCTCTCTTGGACAAGACAGATTCATGGTTCTAGAAAGGAAAGATTCAGGACCTCAATATGGCACTGTCTGTCTGGAGGAGGAGGGTTTCCTGCAGGAAGCAAGCATCAGCTTCAGCCACTCTAAGGTCACCCAGAATGTTAAGTCATTTGGAAGGGTTATTGATACCTCTGACATTGTAAGTTATGATTTCTACTCCGTGTGCCCTGCAGTCTCTGTGTCATACCTGTGCTGAACCAAGCAGTCACCTGCCCCTACCTAGGCAAAAAAGTGCATCTTAAGGGTGCATGGTTTCTAAAAAACAACGTGTGTCTCCCTCCCCCCAATAACTGTAACGGGTAAGCACTAACAATTAACAACTATAACCGGAAAATGAGGTAAAGTGTAATACCAAGAAACTACCCATTGAAGTAGCGGTGGTAGCGTGTAGTCTATAAGTAAGGCATGGAGTCATCCACAGTGAGCCGATTGCAGAAGGGGTATTTGGCTCAGCATCCTACAACCAATCCCGCCAAATAGAGGGAGCCTAAGGACCTCTGCCTGAGGGGAACGAGGTTAGGTCTTGATGATTAAAGTGGTCTTGGCAGTATTCAAGCACATAATTCAAGTCATTTTATTTTCTGCTGTTGTTACTGGATCGTCAAAGGTGCCCCAGAAGTTGGGTTGCTTCTGATCTCGGCTCTATGAAGCGTCTTGTGACTGTCTGCTAGTCTGGTCTGTGGGCCTGCAGCTTCTTCTGGCTGTGTGTGGCTTTGTGTTCCTCTTCCTGTGGTGGTAAGTCCAGGATATTTGTGGCTTTCCTGGGAGAGCTTGTGACCCCCAACAGAAGATGATGCAAAACTGGTAGCCCCATTTGTATTTCATGTTGAAGGAGTTGGAAGCAGTCTGTGATGTTTGAATGATCCTCTCTTTGCCGTCATTGTTGGAGACGGGTCCTGGAAGAGAAGGAGTTGTGAACCACTGAAGGAGAGGGCACTCCCATCTCACGGTTTGGACATAATGTTCTCCTTAACTGAATATTGTGATTTGTGAACCAGAACATCAGGGATTCACTTCCTGGCTCTGCTTATAGGGATAACTCTATGGACTTTATCTATGGGAATGGCCTTCCAATTTTTTGAAGATGGCATCAAAAAGATCCGCAAGTTATTTCAGCAATAGACATCAGGAACTCTTTTTGGGATGCCTCAGGTACAGATATTGATGCAGCAAGACCCATTTTCAGGATCTTCTGCTTTTTCCTGTATCAGATTGTGCTTGTCCATGAGCTGCAGAATCCGCTGCTGCAGAATGCTTGTTGATGGACATCTTGGCTTGGCAAACTTTCTCCCAAGTCGTCTTTTCACGCTGAATGACCGGTACATCATACTGAAGGTCAATTTCGACCCCCTTAATGTCCTCTTTGAGTTTTTGGAAGACCAGGGGGAAAAGATCTCTGGTGATTTCCTGTGATTAGTCCCCATAGGCCCTTATGGTTCCTCCTCACTCTGCCTCTCGGGTACCATCTTTATTTGCCTTATGGGGAGACCTGTTGGAGGACATCCTTAATATTAGAGTCCTTCTTGTGTTGCCGCTGGCATGATCACATAGGAGATGAAACTCTTGCCACAAGTTTGTGTCAACATACATTTGAGGTCTCTGTGGAGGGGGTCCGAGTGTGGAGGGTGGGGAAGGGTACCGCTTGAACGTATCCACAGCCAAGTGGTCTTGTTTACTGATGTCACAAGTGTGATGCTGGCTCTACACAGGATTTTGTATTATGAAGTCACTCTGAAGGATTTAAGTTCAACATTGCCAAACTAAGTTTACTCAGTAAGTTTAAAGACAAGAGACAGAGGTCATAGATTTCATTACTGACTGTTCAGGTTTGTCTGCATGGGTTTTGGCCCCATCCTTTCACGTCTGATTCTGCTTAAGCCTTCCCACCAGATGAGTGAGCCCAGTAAAATGCGAAGTTGGCTCCCTTTACTTTTGCTGAATGGGCTTCTGCTATGATTGTGGGCGCAGGACACCATCAGGTGAGGTTCCCCAAAGGATGGCTGTTCCTTCCCTCGAGTCAGTTAGACAAATAATCACAGGTTACTGCAAAGGTGTCCTCTGTGGCACACACTCTGTGGTCCTGGTGCCATTAGTCCGGTCTCCCTGTCAGCCTCGCCCAGGAGGACTCTTGCCACATAGCCACATTCACTGCTTTGGTCTCCTACAGCACAACGTAGGAGCAGTAGCATTATGAAATTTTGGGGTGGCCCCACCTGGATTGTCTCTTTACACTAGGTCCTCCCTCCCCTGTTCTCCAAACTGTGCAGCTCAGCAGCTATGAGTATCCCACAGGTGCCACTGTTTGTTGACAAGGATTCCCGGGATCATGCCTGTCTTATCAAGCCCTGGGGTGGGGGGTTCAGTGATAGCCTCCAGTGGCAGGCTGCGCTCTCTGGGCCCCAGGCGTCTGTTTGATACCACTGTCTTGAGGGACACCTTTGTGTTGATATATGCCAGGTCCCAACTCCTGCGCCCCCTCCGCCGTTTGCACTCTGGCCCATGAAGAGAGCCAAGCCTCTGTTTTGTCATTAGCTAGGGGCTGCACTCCCGAGGTGTCAGGAAGTCAGCCCACTGCTACAATCTTGGGGAGCTTCAGGGTAGCCACCTTCGGGTCCCGGCTGCAGCCTCTCTTGACTCAGCTCGATCAAGTTTTCTGGGGACTGACGCAGGATAGACAGAAGTGAGTTAGGACAGGGATTTCACTGAGCCCGAGAGGAAACTTGGAGATAATGCATTGGCCATTTACAGTTTGGCCATACCCCATCATGCTGCTTTTGACCAGATCAACCACTTGTTGCTTTCAGATATGCTACAATCATACTGAATGCCGAGTGAACTTTTGGAGGACATATGTTGTTTTTCACACCTATATTTATGTTTGAATTCATTTTAGAAGTGAAGATAAATAATCACAGGTTACTGCAAAGGTGTCCTCTGTGGCACACACTCTGTGGTCCTGGTGCCATTAGTCCGGTCTCCCTGTCAGCCTCGCCCTGGAGGACTCTTGCCACATAGCCACATTCACTGCTTTGGTCTCCTAAAGCACAACGTAGGAGCAGTAGCATTATGAAATTTTGGGGTGGCCCCACCTGGATTGTCTCTTTACACTAGGTCCTCCCTCCCCTGATCTCCAAACTGTGCAGCTCAGCAGCTATGAGTATCCCACAGGTGCCACTGTTTGTTGACAAGGATTCCCGGGATCATGCCTGTCTTATCAAGCCCTGGGGTGGGGGGTTCAGTGATAGCCTCCAGTGGCAGGCTGCGCTCTCTGGGCCCCAGGCGTCTGTTTGATACCACTGTCTTGAGGGACACCTTTGTGTTGATATATGCCAGGTCCCAACTCCTGCGCCCCCTCCGCCGTTTGCACTCTGGCCCATGAAGAGAGCCAAGCCTCTGTTTTGTCATTAGCTAGGGGCTGCACTCCCGAGGTGTCAGGAAGTCAGCCCACTGCTACAATCTTGGGGAGCTTCAGGGTAGCCACCTTCGGGTCCCGGCTGCAGCCTCTCTTGACTCAGCTCGATCAAGTTTTCTGGGGACTGACGCAGGATAGACAGAAGTGAGTTAGGACAGGGATTTCACTGAGCCCGAGAGGAAACTTGGAGATACTGCATTGGCCATTTACAGTTTGGCCATACCCCATCATGCTGCTTTTGACCAGATCAACCACTTGTTGCTTTCAGATATGCTACAATCATACTGAATGCCGAGTGAACTTTTGGAAGACATATGTTGTTTTTCACACCTATATTTATGTTTGAATTCATTTTAGAAGTGAAGATAAATGGTTGAATAAGATGCTGATGAATGGCTTAAAGCAATGACTCATTATAGTCCCTTTCCATTTTGGTATTTTTTGGCTGATACGCCCTTGCACTTGGTAAAAGAACATTTGTGTTGTTAAAATAATCAGCATTGTTGGACTTCGCCCTTCTGGCAGGTTCACCCCTGAACTTTTTGCCTTTTAACATTACATAATTATAGTGATTTCTGGTCTTTGCGCACTTTGACACTGTGTCCCAGTGTAAAGTTTGTGTGCTCTCGGAGTGCGTGTGGTGAGATTGGCCTGCCCTCCCATAGGAATGCATGGGGGATATGTGTGTCCATGATAGTTCCTGATGTGTGGGGAGTGCAAACTTGTGAGATTAAATGCTGCGCGATGATGTGTGCAGATTTATTGTGTCTAGTGTGGAAGTGCCACTTCTAGAAGTTGGCGTTTCTGTGCAGTGAATGTGAATTTACTGTCTGGCTTGTGATTGGCTGGAGCTGGCTGGTGTCCCTGACTCCAAGAGTCAGGGTGGGTCTGCCCCGGTGGTGAATGGAGAGATCTGCATGTTGATGGGAGGAAGGAGTGCACCTGGGACCTGAACAGGGCTGGGCCTTCCCTCCACAATGGTGGCTCCACCCCATGTGGTGTGTCTGATGTCCCTGACCCATCCTGTAAATAGGCAGAAGGGCTGAGCAAAACAAAGTGCTCAAGAACCAGTTGCATCTGGTTCCCCCCTTGCCTGCACCTTTGACAACAAAGGATTGCTGTGTATAAAAGAGGGGCTGTGACCCCATGAAAATGTTCTTGTTTCCTGACTTGAATCTACCAGGGGCTTGCTGCTGCTGGGGCCCAGGAAAAGGCTTGTCTCCCTGGGCCCTGCCCAGCCCCTGGATGCCCTAGATGCCTGGATACCTGGAGTTCTTGCTTGGATCCTAACAGGAGGGGGGCTTGCTGCTAGTGGGGCCCAGGAGGGACGGCCATGGGGGCTGTCTCCTTGCTGGAGTGCCCTGTGTGCTGGCCCCCTCCTGATGTCCAGGACCTTGTTGGACCTTTTGATTCCTCCTTTGCCTTGGCCCCAGTGCTGTGGCTGCCTCTAGCGCCTGGAAGCGCTATCTTTCACTTGCCCAGCTGAGGAGGAGTGCGTGGGCCCGTGCAGCGCGATGCTGCGCGTCCGGTGGGAGGGAATCCCGGCCGGGAGGGATTCCCCCATGAGGCCTTCAGTGCGCAGGTGCCCACCCTGCGTCTAGTTTTTGGTTCCATAATTGCAGCGGGTGCCCACCCTGCTTATTGGCGTCCAGAGCGGGTGCCCACCCCTCTTCCACATTCTTTTTTTTGATTCCGAGGGTGCCTACCCCTCATGTGAGTGCCGATTGCCACATGCAGGGCCTGTCTGGTTGTGGGCGGGGCCGCCGGACAGAAGCGGTTGCGGGGCTCCCATGTGGAGGAGAGAGCCCTGCGGTTGCTGCCAGCGGAAGAGGAAGCAGTGCGAGTGTTCCGGGGGGTCCCATGCGCTGGAGGGAGCCCCGGAAGAAGAGGAGCCCGGAGCCTTGAGGGCTCCACCTCCCAAGTTCCTGTCCCAAGATGGGGGACCGGGTGAAGCCATGCGCCTTGTGAAGGCGGGGCTCTCGTAGGAAGAGAGAGCCCCGCCGCCTTTTGCTGCGGAGGAGGCTCGAGGCACACTGTCGGTGCCTGCTTCTGCTGAGAGAGAGAGCCTCCCCCCATGGTATTTGTTTAAGGAGCCCCCCATTCGTTTTCCCAGCCAGTGGGCTCCAGGGTGCAAGTTTCCAATACAGAGCCCCGTGGCTCCGAGGCCCCAGTTATTTTAGGAGCCAGATGGCTTACAGGGTTCATTTTACAGAGCCCCCGTGTCGCTCCCAGGGCACATTTGTGTTCAGAGCCTAGAGGGCTCAACCGTTTTGCGCATGATTTGTTCCAGAGCCTAGAGGGCTCCAAACTGGAACGCAGTTTTATTCCAGAGGGCCAGTGATGGCCCATGTCGCAGTTTTTGATTTCACAGCTGCCCAGCAAGTAGTGGGCAGCTGCACCATTTAGTTTTTTCTTTCTAGGAACTTGTTCTTGGTGAACCCAGGAGTGAGACGCACTCCTTCGCCCCTACTTTGGCCTTCCCCAGCTGCGCAGCACTTAGTGCCAGCTGCAGCGTTTAGGCCCCAGTGCATTGGCACTCAGCTGCCCAGCAAGTGGGCAGCTGCAACGTTTAGGCTTGGCGCAGTGGCACAACCTGGACCTCCGCTGCTTAGGCAGCAGCCCTGGCTCTGTGGACCTAGGGCATTTGAGCCCCTTCCTAGATGGCCAGTTGGCCAGGGGGTTGTCACATTTATAGGGCGCAGGCCCTAGTGTGATTTAGGTGCTAGATGTGATTTATGTGCTAATGCTTTGGGTGTTAGGAAATGTACAGTGTATAGTATTTCTGATAGATACATCTGCCGTGTGGATTCCTCACCTTGTGAATATCCCCCTTGCGTCAGCAACATTCGGAAATTCTTTTGTAGCTTCGCGCCGACGTGGATCCGGACGTCACAGAGGCACGACATCGCGCGCGACTCCGCTGACGTCACCGACGCCTACAATAGGCCCACGCCGGCGTGATGACATCAGTTCCCTTTTTTCCGCGTCGTCGACGCAAACGGTTTTCAGGGATCGTGTAGTAGCTTACAGTAACTTTGTTACTATTTTCGTATTATTGTGTCTATCTTCATTCTCTTCGGGATGTCGTCGAAGAAAACTGGATTTAAGGCCTGCGGTGAATGTGGCAAGACTATGTCTATCACCGATCCTCACGAATGTTGTGTCTGGTGTTTAAGCTCAGACCATGATGTCGAGGACTGTTCTTGTTGCAGGAAGATGACTCCGAAAGCCTTGAGAGAGAGGGAGGCAAAACTCCTCGTGGCTAAACTCAAGAGCAAGAAGACTAAAAAATCTTCGAAGTCTCGATCTCGTCGGTCGAAGTCGAGGTCGAGGTCGAGGTCTCGTTCGAGGTCACGCTCGGAGTCGTCTTCGGCTCACGCTTCGAAGTCTTCGAAGAAGAAACACAGGAAGAGGAGCCATGAGTCACGTCATCACTCTGGGAAGGACTCTGGCTCGAGACCGAAGTCCCAGGTCAAGCTTATGAATAAAGAAGTGGAGATTTCGGAGTCGGAACATGAGGAGGCTTCGCATCCGGGTTCACCCGAACCTCAAGAACAGGTCCATTCTCCGATTGTATCCAATCCTTCTGGTCAGGAGGATGAAGGTGAGGAGCAGGGGGCTGGTGGAGCCGAGGTTCCGGCACCTGATGGTTCGTCGACTCCGGTTCCTGCACCCGAAGAAGAGGTCGACGTCGTGTCGACTCCACCTCCTCAGGAACATCCCAGAGGTCCATATCCTGAGTTTCCGACTCCAGGTCAGGATCCTTCTCAGTTCCTGAACGCCATGTTTGGTGTCTATTCCAGGGCAATGTTCCCGTCTGGTGCACCTGTTGGTCCCACGGGTCCTATGGCCTTTAACTTAGGGGTTCCTCAGGCTTATGCCCCTGCACCCTTCATGCCTTTTATGCCGGCTCTACCACCGCATTGGCATTTTCCGACACCGCCGGTGTCGTCGACGCCGAAGCGCACGACGCCGGTGCCATCGACGCCGATCCCATCGACGCCGATACCTGCGACTCCGAGGCTGGATTCTGCCCGACCTCGTGCGGATAGACCCCGTCTGACTTAGGGTTCGACGCCGGCACCGACCCCGTCGGAGTCGATTCCGGATCCATTGGCTTCGGTGGTGAAAGAAAGATCTCGGAGAAAGGCCCAGAGACTTCTGGAAGAAGAGAAATATGGGTATTCAGATACTGAAGAAGGAGAGTTGCAGGATTCTGAGGATCCGTTTGAGGATTTGTGTGAAGCCAGTGGGCTTGAACTATCACCTGAATGGGAATTGGCTTCTGTATCAAATGTTCCATCAAAGGATGTGGTACCTTACCACACTGTTATTAAAAAAGCAGCGAGTTTACTGAACATTACTCTACCCACTGCTGATTATAAACCTAATATTTTAACTGAGGTGCTTCATTCACCCTCATCTGTGATTGAACCTATGTTGCCCTTCAACAAGGCCTTGTCTGAGCCTATCTATGAGGTCTGGAAAAAACCCTTATCTGCTCCTGCAGTTTCTAGAACAGTGGCGAGGAGATATAGAGCTGCACCGGAGGACCCTGCATTTTTAACAACGCATCCTCTGCCTGAGAGTTTGTTGGTGCAGGCTGCCTGCTCAAAGAAATCTGCTGGTGCGTTTCCACAGGTTCCTGGGGATAAGGAATCGAGGAAGCAAGATCAAAGTGCCAAAAAGATTTTCTCATCAGCCAGTATGGCATTAAAATCAACCAATGCTACGTGCCTGATGGGAAGGTATATCCATGCTTTGATGGACTCTGTCAAGCAGTTGATTCCGAAGGTTCCTGAGAATGACAGGAAGGATTTTCAAGAAGTGCTTTCGGACACTCAAGCAGCTGCGAGGCAGGTCATCCAGAGTGGTCTGGACACCGCAGACTCGGTGGCAAGGATCATGGGCTCCTCCGTGGCCACCAGGAGGGCTGCCTGGCTCAAGTCATCAGAGTTCTCTGCAGACGTCCAGTCTGTCTTGATGGACTTGCCTTTCGATGGTTCAGGCTTATTTGGCAAGAAGGCTGATAATGCCTTGGAGCGTTTTAAGGACAGTAGAGCCACTGCAAAATCTTTGGGTCTTCAGTCCAGAGGTACTACCGGAAGACGTTTCAGAGGGTTTGGCCGATCTTCCTTTCGATCTTACAGATCATCCCAGCAGCAGCCTCAACAGCAGCAGAATAGACTGTACAAGTCGTACAGGGGCAGACAAAGATCTCGCCCTAGAGGTCGTCAAGCTTCCTCCTCCTCTCCTTCCCAACCCCCGACCAACGCAGCAAAGCAGCCCTAGATCCGCCATTCCGGATCATGTGGGCCCAGTGGGGGGTCGGCTTACACATTTTCTACAAGATTGGGAATTAATAACATCGGATCTTTGGGTTCTCAATCTTGTAGAGAATGGGTATGCACTTCCTTTCCAGGAATTCCCTCCCAATTACCCTCCTTGCCAGGGTTATTGTTCGGAAGACCACCTGCTTCTCCTGCAGGAAGAAGTCCTGGCACTGTTCCGAAAAGGTGCGATAGAGGTGGTTCCAGAGCAGGAAAGGGGTCAGGGGTGCTACTCCCGGTATTTCCTGATCCCCAAGAAAGATGGCAGGCTTCGGCCAATCCTGGACCTCAGGGTTTTGAACCTTTACCTGAAGCAGGAAAAGTTAAAAATGCTCACTCTTGCACAGTTTCTTCAAGCGCTGCTGGAAGAAGACTGGATGGTGTTGATCGACTTGCAGGATGCGTATTTTCATATTCCCATCTTGAAGTCGCACAGAAAGTATCTCCGTTTCACGGTTGGGTCACAGCACTACCAGTTTGTGGTCCTTCCGTTTGGTCTTACTACTGCACCTCGAGTCTTCACCAAGGTGATGGCAGTGGTGGCAGCTCATCTCAGGAGATCGGGGATTCATGTGTTCCCGTATCTAGACGACTGGCTGATCAAAGCGGAGTCGCCGGAGAAGGTACTCCATCATCTGCAAGGGACAACTCAGTTGTTACACAGGTTGGGTTTTTCGATAAATGTACCCAAGTCTCACCTGGTGCCCTCCCAGCGCAACCTATTCATAGGTGCGGTACTGGACACTACTGTGTGTCGCGCATTCCCTCCTCCTCAAAGGATTCGCGACATACAGGAGATGATTCCTTTATTTTTCAATGGAGCGGTCGTTCCAGTCCTGAAGGTTCTTCGCCTGCTCGGTCTGATGGCTTCATGCATTCTGTTGGTCAACCATGCACGCTGGCACATGAGGGCACTCCAGTGGTGCCTCCGCAGGCAGTGGTATCAGCACAACGGAGATCTCAGGGAGTCAGTGAATTTCTCCAGAGAAACTGCGGCGGATCTATCTTGGTGGAGCGTGGAAGGCAATCTGTCTCAAGGGAAGCCTTTCCAACTGCCTCCATCGGTGGCCACGGTGATATTGTCGTGTATTTCTATAGGTTCTGAATCAGTCCCCCTATTCCTGACCCTATTCTGGTTAAACTAACTATCAAGTTAACTAACAGTCAGCCCATGAGGCAAGAAAACCCCCATGATGCAGATACCGTTATCTGACGCAGTCACACTACGGCACAGGAACGTGTTATCTGATTAGGTCATAACGCTTGAGATCTAATTAGACAAGCGACATTCCTCCAGCCCCTGATAAGGCATACGACGTTCTCATAACAAATCAAACCTATGACAACCTGGATAATCCGTGCGGCCATTGTTTTGATTTCACAGAGAACTTTTGCAAAAGAATGTGCTAACGAGCAAGTCGTATGACATCTTTATTGACGTACCTATGTCCATCCTTACGTCAATCTCGGCACCTTTAAGGTATAAATATTGCCGACCTTGCCCTATGCAAACACACGCGTGGTGACAAGACGGAGCAGCCATACTTGCCAAAGCCGAGAGCAGAAGCAGACCCCGCTGGCGCAGCCCCGCCTTCCTGACGCGCTGAGAGACGCGCTGCTATCTCAAGCCGAGAGACCCAGCACCGGCGCTTTCGGGCAGCCCTCGCAGGCAGCCTGGAATATCGAGAGCAGAGAAAGAGATACCATTCCTCATTCATCCTAAATTCCAGGTACAGAACTGAATAACCCCTCACAGAGAATTCTTTAGTTATTCACTTGGCAAAAACAAACTTAACTTAAACTGTAACTTTCTATTCCCGCCCACGCATTAGACTTAGGTCAGGTACACGGGGTAGGCGTATTTAGAAACACCAGTTGAGTACGTTTAGTCAAATGTATATGTATATGTAAATATATTTTAATCATTTTAAACATCATATGGCTCAGAAACCATATCAATGTTTTTACAGTATTATTTTATACTATTGCTTTTAATGTATGCACTTTACTTAACTATAAGTATTGCAATAATATTGATCCATTTCTCATGTATGAGAAAAGAGACTGATCAATAAATAACACCTTTTTATTGAACACGCCCGTCTCTTCCTTTTCTCTACATTCTGATGAGACTAAGAATGCACGTACTGACTGAGTAAAATAATTGCCTTGTGCTCACACGACTCTCGAGATTGACTCTTGATTAGGGGAGAGCAAAGTTGTCATGTTCTATGGTTGTCAGAAACTAAATCCCTTCTTGTCTAATCAGGGAAGTTAATCCTTCCTTGAACATTCGAGAAAGTTTCTAGCGAACTCTGAGCTTAGCTGGCAAACCCAAAAATTAAGTCTAGTATCGACAGTAGTAGACCTAGTTAACGTCTGGTCTAGGCCTTTACTGCTGTAGGTACTATTCCAATGCGCAGAGCCCATTGGGAAGATAGGAACTACACTACATGGCGCCCAACGCGTTTGGAAAGGGCGATAAAACTAACGTAAGACATTTAGAGTAACTCAGTCGTGCTTTCTCACTCAGACCCCTTTTCCCAAATACTCCAAAGACGTCTGGAGTGGGTGAAAGGTTATATCCTCCAAAACCTCGCAGGAGGGAACTCCTATGTATGGTTCTTGGTCAAGTCAACGTTGAAGGATAAACAGTTCCAAAATATTGTACATCTAATCTTTGTTCCATAAAGAAACCTGATCTGCAAACAAACATAATACCATCCTGTCTGTAAAATGGCAGAGAGTGATGATGAAAGAGAGGCAGTTAGATTAGCAACTGAACTCGCAGATGCTGATGCTACCATGCAAGCAGCAGACGCGGATATAATACTCATTCCGGTCATTAAAAGGAGATCTATAACCTTAAAACTTATAGAAAATGGACTGACACCTAGAGGTGGCACAGTCATATTCGTAATTGAGGCACACGAATATCGGCAGACAGAGGTATACTATTCATGGATACATTTTCCAGCAGCAAATGCTGTAACAAAGTACTTCCACTATTACAAAGTAGAGGAACCTCCTGAAACGTACACTCCTTTCGAGGAGGTGGAAGTACCACTCAAATTCCAAGAGCATTTGCTCTTATTTGATGGCGCCCTAAAACATAACAATCACATTACAAGGCTCGGTCCTTAAGGAAGACCAGGAGCAACGTGGCCGGTCTTAGCCGGATACATACCACATCCAGACATCGAAAGAATGCCTGCAGCAGAGCTGTTAATACAGCTAAAACAACTACTAAAAATTCATAGACAATTAGTTCAGTATGTAATGCGGACTTCAACAATTCAGCCAGCGATTAAACTTCCACAGCTGACCCCTCACCAGGGGAACACAAATAAAATCACACCACAGAACATCCAATCCTGCCTAGGTAAAGCTCCAGCTAAAAGGGAACAAATACCATTCTGGTTGGCACAGAAAATCACCCAAATAGAGGCGGTGTTTCCTGACACCACCCCGCTGGAAAAACACAGGATTCTGACTATATGTCTCCCAATGGGAATCGCACCACACATTGAGGACTGTGACACTTGGGGTACAGTCTTTGCTTCCATCTACACAAAAACGCACGGTGTTCCATCCATTTCGGTAATACCAGATGTGCTAAAACAAATTCAAGATGAATACGGTCCAGAACCTGCTTTAACTCTTGGTATGAAATTACTAAAAGACTTCAAGCAGGTCTCGGCTATATTACTAGCCAACATAAAAGGTGAAGCAGCAAACGTGGCGATCCGCCAGAGGTTAAAAGAGACAGATATAGCAGACCAACCAGCTGAAATTGCCAGAATCATAGAAAAATCCTATGAAGAACTAGGCAGAGATAGTCTAGGTGGAATACCAGTAAAACCGCAACTGACTACAAGTCCAGAAAAAATATTTTTTAATAATAATAATTCACCAAAAAAGAACTGGGATGGAAACAAACAAACCAATCCTAAAGAAAAGAAATTCCAGTCCAGAGGAAGGTCTCCGAGGCGAAGAGAGAAATCTCCAAACCAAAGACAGAGGTCACCGCAGAGTGACCCCTCTGGGAATAGATATAACCTTAGAAATAGGGATAATATTAAAAAACCTGATAGATATCAAGACATTGATACACGTCCCTCTCAATCTTTTCAGAATTCCTCGCAGAAATCGGAAAGAAGAGGACGATCAGAAGAGCACGCCAAGTCCAAAGACAAGGAATCTGCTCAGCTAAAAAAGAAATTACAATTTCCAAAAAAGAAGGTAGCCAGTATCAAGGTAGTTAACAATGCCGAGAATACTGAGGACACAACTGAAAAACGGAGAGTGGGCTCAGACAATGCTAGACAGCGCAGCAGAGGTGAGCATAGCTCGCAAAGTCCTTATGAATCATCTGGAGACAGTGGACACGAATGAATACCTTCAAGTGGAAACTGCAGACACCAGAGTTAGCAAGCCCCACAAAATATACGAGATAACATTACGTATAGAGGGAGATAAGACTAGGAAAATAAGGGGACTATTTTGGGATAACCTCTCCAAAGGCTATGACATCCTTCTAGCTGAAAAAGACTGGCCACCAGAGTTTGTCAGGGAGTGCCCTCATGGCGAAGAAGTAATTATGCCTGCCTTCTCGAATCAAATACCGATTCATAAAAAATACACACTTGCTAGAAAGTGGGCAGTGGCCTTAGCTCCTGCTTTATATAAAAATCATGTAGGATGGGATGAGGATTCTCCTCCTCACAAAATCCAGTTAAAATCACAACCTACTGCACAAAGGCAGTACCCAATTAAGCAAGAAGCTAAAAAACAGGTAAATGAAATACTAGATCAGCTAGAATACCAGGGGGTGATTGAAACTTGCACCTCACAAATGAACAATCCTTTGTTTCCGGTCTCCAAACCAGACAATTCGTACCGTCTAGTTTTGGATTACCGACACCTTAACACATGTTGCAAAACCTTTGCAGTGCAAAACTCACACAGTGCTGCACTAATGAATAACATAGTGCGCAAAAAATACAAAACAACCTTGGACATCTCCAATGGATTCTTTTGTCAAAACATAGCACCAGAGAGCAGATCTTTAACTGCATTCTCAGTAAATGGCACTCAAAAACAATTCTGTCGGTTAGCCCAGGGGTACAAGAACAGCCCGGGGGTATTCTCAGCGAGAGTAACAGAATTACTACAACTATATGATGATGAAGCGTTATCTTATGTCGATGACATTTACTTAACAGATGATGACTTGGAGACTCACTTGAAAAGGGTGAACACCATAATACTTGGGTTCGCTGCAGAGGGTTACAAATTCAACTTCAAAAAGTCCAGAATTGCCCATCTGACAGTCCTATTCTTAGGATATGAGTTATCAAGTGAAGGTAAAAGCCTGGCAGACAATTTCCTAGAGAAATGTGCCGTAATCCAAGCTCCTAAAACACTAAAAAACCTACAGTCAATTCTAGGCTTCCTAAATTTCGGAAGAACATACATTGCAAATTACGCAGAAAGGGTCAAACCCCTTTATGATCTAATTAAACCAGACTTTAAAAGATCCAGTTGGACTCAAACACACACAGAAATTTTGAGATCCTTACAAACAGACATGCTAATTAAAACAAAATTAGAAACACGTGATAACACACGCAATCTTGTGATTCGAGTCATCCCAGGGAGATGCGGATTCACATACCTGACTTCTAATGAAGGAGAAAAGGTACCAATTGCATTCAAATCACACTTGTACACAGAAGCTGAACAGAAATTCAGTAATACAGAAAAAATCATTCGCGCAGTTCAAACCGCAATAGCTAGAGAAAAAGACATAGCTGACGGTAGACATATCACAGTCAGAACAGCAGAATCAGCCTTTGAGGCACTAACAGCACCGTGTAATTTACCAACAACAACATTGAATCCGGAATGGATACAATGGGTGAATTCAATCACAATGGACAAAGTATACTACTACTTTGATCCAGAACTAGAAGAATTAAAAAATCTAAAATATGAAAAGACGTATCCTCTGCCAATCGACATTCTGCCTCTACGACATTACGCCTGTGTAATCTATACAGACGGACATGCTCAACCCTCCGTTTGGGGAGAACAAGCATACAACCCCACATGTGAGATTACAAAAGAAGTGTGGCGCGGAGGTAAACTAAGACCTCTATTAACAAAATCACACTCAGTAGAAACTAATTCAGAAAAACAAACTGAAATAATAGCTTTGAAAATGGCGCTAGATAATGCGGATCGCGAATTCCCGACACTTATAGTGTCAGATTCATATTACTGCGTCAAAGCATATAACAAGGATTTGCAGACATGGATTCAGAACGGTTACAAAGATGACACAGATGCACCAATAAAGCAGAAACTGCTCTGGGAACAAGTAGCTCTTTTGAAAAAAGAACTACCAAAGACTCACGTGACACACTCACTGAGTCATCAGCGTGATGGCGTTCACGTTGTGGGGAATTCATTGGCTGAAATAGCCGCAGCGGCAGCCACTAAACCGGCTCCCGTAGATCGAAAAAAGCGTACATTAAAATACATTGACGGTGAAACAATGCTGGCGGTGAAAACGTCATCAAAAGGCGACTGCTCAGCGTTACCGATCAACTATCCACTCAATTATACATACATAATCGATGCAAACTCCGTCCCTTTTGCTCGAATCCCTGGAGTGGGGGATAGAGTGATTCCAAACATGGACAGGAGAAACTTGTTAATCGCAGACGCACACATGGGCGAGGGTCACAGACACCTTAAATTAAAAGATTCTCTGGAAGAATTACAATCACGGTACTGGTGGCCAGGCATGAGCCTGCACTACACCATGTTTGTAAAAAACTGCCCAAACTGCAACAGAGATCGCAGTGGGGAGAGAAGCAGTTTAATACCTCGTCGTATCAAGGCAGATAATATTACCAGCAAAAAGAATGGCTTGCGATTAACATATACAGGCTAGTTTCCACTTATAATGTAGATCACCAGCACTCGGCTGACGTCCGGACTATTATACAAGATTTGCGAGTCTAAATGGCATATACGCTAAGAGCATGCTACGTTCGACCATTGTTTTCACTCAGGCAATCCAGCCTGGGGGGGAAACATGGCCAAATGAGCACAGCCCAGCGGGAATCTTCTCACTTCCTTCCTGAGGGTACTGGATGGTGTAAAGAAAAAACCAAGGCAGAAAACAATCTATAATGGAAAGGATATTAGGTTCGGGAGCTGGGTGGGTCAAACATCTAATAAGTGTCCAACGTAGTCTAAATAATTTGCCAAGAAATTCTCTGAAGGGATTCAGTCCGTACGAATTATTATTCGGAACTAGGATGTTGATCTCTGACCTTGATAGTCAGACTTCAGTGGTAATAGAAAAAACCTTTGATGTCAAAGACCGTTTGGCTATTTTGCAGGACTTAAACAAAACAAGAAAAGACCTGAGCAACATACAGTTGAAACAACAGCCAACGACCACTGAAGAATCACCACCTGTCCCAGCAAGACCTGTCTGGATTCCAAAAGTCGGGGATCTAGTCAGGGAGAAGATCGCGGTAAAGAAGGAATTTGGGCCTTCTTACAGAAAAGCAGTTCCTGTCTTGTCTGTCAACGGGACAAGATCAGTTGTACTACCGCCACTTGCTGGAAAAAAGGAGAACCGAGTTGTATCCATCGACCTGGTAAAACCACAACATGTGGCCGATAACAAACAGTAGGCCAAGTGGACTCCCAATAAGTAGCAGAACACCAAGGTTTGCTACCAGTACAGAGGTCCTAACAAAGAGGCTCATCACATTCGAAACGCCTACAGAAGAACAACAAAGACTATGCAACAATGCAATAGAACTCAGACCTCTGAAAACCCAAATAAAGACATTTAGCAGAGACACACCAATCTATACTGAAGTACCAAGTGAAAATGCAAAAAACAAAAATCCTGAACCAATTGGAACAATTGACAGAACTGCATCTGGTTACTTCATCAACTTCGATGATTCCTCTGACGGCTTCAGTGAATCAAAGACACAGCCATCATCAAAATCCTTTAAAGACAAAGCGAAGGAACTTTTGAAACAACTGAAAGAAACATATCTGATTTCTCCATGGATTGAATTTTGGGTGGGTTTTGGTGCATTTATCCTCATACTTTGGCTCATTGGGTATTTACTTTGGGACGCTTCATTGAGGGAAAATATGCTAAAATGGACACAGCAAGTCAGAACATCAACTTGGTCCTCAAACCACACACATCTTCACACGTCGAGAAAAGAGAACTTTCTCCAGAACTTTCTTCAGCCAACTTCACAGCCAATCCGATACCTGGTGGGGTAGCCTGGGACAACACTGACTATGAAATTTATGGTCCGGTCGAAATCCTGAAATATCCACACCAAATCAAGATCTCTTTGAGTGATTTTGCAAAACCAAACTCATTTGCTGATGATTGGGACTTTGAAAGCATTAACAATATGATGTCTGATTTAGTAATGTCTGCTAAATTTACAAAACATGATTATTTGCAAGGTTCTACAAATTATGATAGTATGTATTGCTATAACCATTATGGTAACCATTTTTTGCATAAATCGGCACAACCTAGAAATGTTTTAAATTATAATCAATGGGAACATTGTGCTACACCTCCAAAAGGGAGCTCTAGAACTGTTTATGACAAATATTCATATTTTTCAGGTTTTAACACAAGTAATGCTGAAACATTTTATTTTAAATTGTCCAACAAGACAGGGATGAAAACCATGATAACCAACACAAAATTGATATATTCAGATTCGTTCTTTGAAAAAATGAATACTTTTGGATTTGATTTTTGGGACAAAAATGTTGATTTGAAAAGTGTTTGGGGTACAAAAGAATGGCAAGTACAGGGTTTATAAGCTTTGTTTAGAGCCTGCATGATCCCAGAACAAATGATATTTTTAAATGACACTGTTCAACAAACCACCTGTCTTGGCTTAGCCAAAATCAAAGATTTAATTAAACCGTCTATTCCAAAGCCAACAATGTTTAGCAATAGCTCTGATACAGATGAAGAGATAGACGTAAACCATATACTTAACCAAAACAGAACACATCCTGATTGGAAACAATGGTTGATCTGGCCCACAGATACAAATAACTGTCAAGATAGATTCCTGAATAAAACACAGGGTTTCAAAATGACCAGGCCAGACCCTAGATATCCCCAAAGACATCACCCAGGGATAATAACAACCTACAGTGTGGGTAAATTATGCCTTCAATGGCTACAGACTTCCACACTGCCTGAAATTAAGCAACACCTAACTTTACTTACTGATGGTGCTGACTTGCGTGATTTCATACTGGGACCACGCAAACAGCGTCAAAAGCGTTTCATAGCAGCCTCTGTATATGCAGCATACAATGAGGCCTGGAAGGTTACTCAAATTGAGACAGCAGAGAGAATACGGGAAATTGACCGTATTAATTTGGAAAAATCACTTTCTGTAGTGGACAATGGGTTAATGACTCTGTCCTCCAGAATTTTTTCTTTGGACAGCATTGTATCTTCAGCAATCGACATATTATCGCAAGACTTACTGTTATTACAACATGGTCAGTCACAATTGCGTTCTATTGTACAGCTTGGCTGGACGTTACAAAATCTGCGTTCAGGCTATGTGCCTTGGCGTTTAATCAACACAACGTCACTATTTCAAATCTTTAACCTTACTGATAGACAAATCGGTATGGCGCAAAAGGGTGCTGATTATACAATCTTGAGCATTGAAAAACTAGAAAGATTACCAATGACAATGTCAGAACGACCTGTCAGTGAATGGATAATCCACGGAATCATAAATATTCCAATCTCAACCTTCAGGTTTCAATACTGCCAAAAATATATACAGGCTGGCATGTACGAGAAATTGGGAAAGGGGTACCTTAAAACAACATGGAACCTGCCCTATTCACATGCATGTGTCAGTAATAAAGGACAGAAAGTGTTTCTTAGTGGCAACAATTGTGCTATGTCACTAAGCGGCACGCTTCTGTGTAACGGAATTAGTTTGCATGGAGCCTGTGAAGGGAATTCATACAACCTTTCATGTCACCAGCAAGGCGCACCTGCAACTGAAATAGAACCATTCTTTCAAAGACTCTATAATGGGAGTTACATTCTTATTGTAGACCGCAGATGTTGCAGTCTTATGCCCGGGACTCCTTATCTAGTAACTACAACGGCGAAGGTCAAGTGCTGTGGACGTTCTTTATTCCCCAGCTCCTTTCCAGACAGGGAGGCAAGGGCATGGCCCAGTTTGAAAATTACTTCTATTCGAATAGACACTTTAAGCAGAATGAAAACAGTGCTTCTTCAGACGCCTACAAGGCTCACCTCATCAAAAGAAACATATGATCTACAAGTCGCAAGGACGACTGCAGAGATACATACATTATTATCAACTAATTCCCCCGTACATTTCGCGGAAATCCTGAGCGAAATCTTAAATATTTCTGATACCACTGGGGTCTCAAAGGTATTTAAGACAGTATTTTCGATGGCATTAACACCATTCAAAGCCATACTGGGTATTTTTCCAGATTTCGTCCATTCGATTTTTGGCGGACTTCCCCTGATCCTGGGACTAATTGCAGGAATCCTATTCCTAGTCCTTATTTTTCGTTATGGCAACCCATGTCACAGATCAAACTCTCGCGACAATGGAAGATACGATCCTAGCCATTGGATACCGGGACCGGATATCAAAAATCCTGGGACTCTCCCGGCTTAGAGACCTAAACATGACTTGGTTTCTATCATTTCGACCAATGTGGCAAAGGTGTGTTTTACCTGTACTAAGGTGTCTGCTATGCGGAGAAGAATGCGTGTTAGACACCTGTCTGACGCTACAATCGGATGCGCCAGTGGATGCAGATACACTGTTGGTTCCTACCAAGGTTCACGCTTTGTGCTGCCCTCAAAGGCTGCCAATCCTGATGACGGCATTCCTGGAATCTTCACCACTGCGATTGAAGAGTAGTGAAGTTCAAGATGAAAGCAGCATCGAACAGGTACGACCTTCTGTCAGCAATGCAAATCAGAATGTCAATGGAGACAATCATGCGCACGAATGCATGGTTACCCCTATTTCCGACTTAGTGGAACTTTCCCATGAAGCTGTTGACAGTTTTTTCGAAAGCCTGAATGATATGATGTTCTCTCCAGAACAGAAATAGAGACTTTTGAGTAAACTCGCACACGGCGTTCCCTGAATTCGGCCTTCAACTTTAAAAATAAAGTCACATGAACAATTACAATCCAGTTCACGGACAGCAATTTTTTCAGCATGCCCCTTAAAATATTTTTCTACATATTTTTTCCCGGGACACTGATCTTCTGCTTAAAGTAAGAAACTATTCCTAGAGAACTAAGATTTCTATTTTTAGATACTTTATATAGACTTTAGCTGCCCGCTGGTATGTTCACAAATATTTTATTATGTGATGAAATGGTCTCGGACTTCCTTTCTGTATAGCCATATTAAGAGCCATTTCATGTGTATTTCTCATATACCGATAAGCAATAATGCATAAAAATGCGTGTTTACTTTTGCATTTAATTCATAGCTTAAGTGCATACAATATATATGACTGCAATTTTTCAGTATATTTGAAAATTTCGAAATGCATTTATGTATTTTGGGGTGGTAAGGTATACACTATACTCTATAGTATGTTGTACTATGTTATACTATGCATAGATTAGTAGATATGACCATAGTTAGCGTGGAGTGGGTGTCGTGTATTTCTATAGGTTCTGAATCAGTCCCCCTATTCCTGACCCTATTCTGGTTAAACTAACTATCAAGTTAACTAACAGTCAGCCCATGAGGCAAGAAAACCCCCATGATGCAGATACCGTTATCTGACGCAGTCACACTACGGCACAGGAACGTGTTATCTGATTAGGTCATAACGCTTGAGATCTAATTAGACAAGCGACATTCCTCCAGCCCCTGATAAGGCATACGACGTTCTCATAACAAATCAAACCTATGACAACCTGGATAATCCGTGCGGCCATTGTTTTGATTTCACAGAGAACTTTTGCAAAAGAATGTGCTAACGAGCAAGTCGTATGACATCTTTATTGACGTACCTATGTCCATCCTTACGTCAATCTCGGCACCTTTAAGGTATAAATATTGCCGACCTTGCCCTATGCAAACACACGCGTGGTGACAAGACGGAGCAGCCATACTTGCCGAAGCCGAGAGCAGAAGCAGACCCCGCTGGCGCAGCCCCGCCTTCCTGACGCGCTGAGAGACGCGCTGCTATCTCAAGCCGAGAGACCCAGCACCGGCGCTTTCGGGCAGCCCTCGCAGGCAGCCTGGAATATCGAGAGCAGAGAAAGAGATACCATTCCTCATTCATCCTAAATTCCAGGTACAGAACTGAATAACCCCTCACAGAGAATTCTTTAGTTATTCACTTGGCAAAAACAAACTTAACTTAAACTGTAACTTTCTATTCCCGCCCACGCATTAGACTTAGGTCAGGTACACGGGGTAGGCGTATTTAGAAACACCAGTTGAGTACGTTTAGTCAAATGTATATGTATATGTAAATATATTTTAATCATTTTAAACATCATATGGCTCAGAAACCATATCAATGTTTTTACAGTATTATTTTATACTATTGCTTTTAATGTATGCACTTTACTTAACTATAAGTATTGCAATAATATCGATCCATTTCTCATGTATGAGAAAAGAGACTGATCAATAAATAACACCTTTTTATTGAACACGCCCGTCTCTTCCTTTTCTCTACATTCTGATGAGACTAAGAATGCACGTACTGACTGAGTAAAATAATTGCCTTGTGCTCACACGACTCTCGAGATTGACTCTTGATTAGGGGAGAGCAAAGTTGTCATGTTCTATGGTTGTCAGAAACTAAATCCCTTCTTGTCTAATCAGGGAAGTTAATCCTTCCTTGAACATTCGAGAAAGTTTCTAGCGAACTCTGAGCTTAGCTGGCAAACCCAAAAATTAAGTCTAGTATCGACAGTAGTAGACCTAGTTAACGTCTGGTCTAGGCCTTTACTGCTGTAGGTACTATTCCAATGCGCAGAGCCTATTGGGAAGATAGGAACTACACTACAATATCGGATGCATCCACTCTAGGGTGGGGTGCTCATCTGGGGGATCTGGAGGTCAAAGGTCTTTGGTCTCCAGAGGAAAGGTTGCTTCACGTCAACCTTCTAGAATTGCGGGCGATACGTTTGGCACTCAAGGCCTTCCTCCCTTCCCTTCGCGGTCAGTCAGTGCAAGTCCTGACGGACAACACGACCGCGATGTGGTACGTCAACAAGCAGGGAGGAGTAGGGTCGCAGTGTCTCTGCAAGGAGGCTCTGCGCCTCTGGTCCTGGGTTCAGGACCATCGGATTTGTCTGATGGCAAATCATCTGGCCGGAGTTCTGAACGTTCGTGCAGACAGTCTCAGTTGGCAGTTCTCTGCCGATCACGAGTGGAGGCTTCACCCAGGAGTAGTTCACGACATCTTTCGGATGAGGGGGACTCCTCGGGTGGACCTGTTCGCCACTCGCGAGAATGCTCACTGCCTGTCATTCTGCAGTCTCCAGTATCCGTTGCAAGGAGCCTTGGGGGACGCGTTTCAGTTGAGTTGGGGAAATCAACTCCTTTACGCGTTTCCTCCCATACCCTTGATTCCTCGGGTTCTGAGGAAGATTCGCCAAGACCGGGCCCAAGTCATTTTGATCGCCCCGGATTGGCCAAGAAGGGTGTGGTACTCGGACCTTCTCCACCTCTCCTCTCGCCCACCGCTCCGTCTCCCTCACAGGGCAGATCTCCTCTCTCAGATGGAGGGGCAGGTTCTACACCCCCACCTCCAGACCTTACACCTTCATGCCTGGAGATTGAGCGGGGCAACCTGATTTCTTTTTCTCTCCCTCACGATGTGGTGGATGTCATCTTGTCAGCCAGGCGTGACTCCACTAAGTCCATCTATTCTTATAGGTGGTCTAAATTTGTTGCTTGGTGCAGGGAGAAATCTATAGACCCTTTGAGGTCCCATTTATCTGATGTGCTCCAGTTTGCCCTTTCTTTGGCTCAGCAGGGGCTTGCTGTTGCCACGGTGAAGGGTTATCTTTCTGCGCTGTCGGCTTTTATCTGTTTGCCTGACCAGCCTTCTCTTTTTAAGTCTCCCATTGTTTTAAGGTTTTTGAAGGGCCTCACTAATAGGTTCCCTCCTACACCTTTTATTGTGCCTCAGTGGGATTTGAATCTAGTTTTGACATTTTTGATGGGTGCTCCTTTTGAGCCTCTTCACAAATGTCACATGAGGTTTCTGACTTTCAAAACGGTTTTTCTCGTTGCAATCACCTCGGCAAGGAGGGTAAGTGAGCTTCAAGCTCTTAGTTCCAAGCCCCCATTCCTGACCATTCATGCTGAACGAATGGTTCTTAGGACCAGGGCTGCTTTTCTGCCAAAGGTGGTGACTCCTTTCCACCTTGGTCAATCCATTACCCTTCCTACCTTCTATCCTCCCCCTCACCCTTCCAAGGAGGAGGAGAGATTACACCGTCTTGACCCCAAGAGGGCGGTGTCTTTTTACTTGGACAGGACTAAAGACTGTCGAGTGGACGACCAGCTCTTCGTTGGCTTTGCTGGCTGCAAGAAGGGAAGAGCGGTCCATAAGAGGACTTTGTCGAGATGGATCGTCCTCTGCATTAAGATCTGCTACTCTTTGGCCGGTAAGGACCCGCCAGAGGGTATAAGGGCTCATTCAACTAGAGCTAAGTCTTCGACCTCAGCATTGGCTAGAGGTGTGCCTGTTGAGGATATTTGTAGAGCGGCAACTTGGTCTTCCCTCCACACTTTCGCGAAGCATTACTGCTTGGATTCCGAAGTGAGGAGGGAGGGTCACTTTGCGCGCTGTGTCCTTCAGGATTTCCTGGTTTAGAAGAGTGGACACCCTCCTCCGGGAGTGGGGACTGCTGTGGGACTCTATTCACAAGGTGAGGAATCCACACGGCAGATGTATCTATCAGAAGAACAAGTTACTTACCTTCGGTAACGCTTTTTCTGGTAGATACTATATCTGCCTGTGGATTCCTCACTGACCCACCCGCCTCCCCGTTGTCCACTCTTCTATGCCAGTTGTTTATATGATGTATTATTTTATGGTCAAGGGTTTGTCTATTTCAAATGTTTTATTGCATTTGCTTCACACTGTGTGTGTTACCTTGATTTCTATACTGCGTATACTGTGTATATGTTTACTGTCATCGGTCCGTCCGTGTGCCTCGAGGGCACGGAAAAAAGGGCGGAACTGATGTCATCATGCCGGCGTGGGCCTATTGTAGGCGTCGGTGACGTCAGCGGAGTCGCGCGCGATGTCGTGCCTCTGTGACGTCCAGATCCACGTCGGCGCGAAGCTACAAAAGAATTTCCGAATGTTGCTGACGCAAGGGGGATATTCACAAGGTGAGGAATCCACAGGCAGATATAGTATCTACCAGAAAAAGCGTTACCGAAGGTAAGTAACTTGTTCGTTTTGCGCACCCTGTTTGATGCCTCTAGATATAATTTATGCATAGGAGGTTGTTTTACCTGTTTAGGTTTATGTTGGGGAGATTATACTTCCCAGTGTGATTTACGCCCCTAGTGTAAGGTTTTACTGAGGCGGTGAGGGTCTAATGTAGTTAGACTTGTGGGATACTGTGCATGATGGATTTCATGTCACAGATTGTTATCAAGTGCAGTGATTATCAGTGTTTACTGACTGTACGTTCTATGACCTATTTTTACCTTTATGTTTATTATTTAGTTCACCTTGACCAAGTTATCTATTTTTACCAAGTGCTGATTCTGGCAGTGGTCCATGTGGCCCTGTCAGGTGTACATAATCCCTTGTAAATATTGCCCGTGCCAGTTGGCACAACGTATATGGTGTGATTACTATTTGATGTGTTTTGAGAATACAAAGGCTATTTTTGATATAACCTTGTGTGGAGTTCCTTTTGTGGGGGGCCTGGGATGTTGTTGCTGGTGAGTGCGTGCACAAATGCTTTACACATTGCCTCCGGGATAAGCCTTACTGCTCGTGCCATGCTACCAAGGGGGTGAGCAGGGGTTATCTTTGGCGTGTAACCCCCTTGCCCTGACTAGAGTAGTGGTTTCTGCCAACCAGAAATCCCATTTCTAACAAGCATGCAACCACAATGAAGAATCTAAGTTATCAGTCAGGGTATTGTAAAGCAAACAGATTATCATTACCAATAAAACAAAATTATTAGTGTTTGGTTAAAGGCTGATCTGATAGAGACTACTAGCCACAGATTCCTTCATGTAGAATTATCCCCAGGCTTGAGACTGGATCCGGAAACTTTTTGCCACAGCATCCCTGCGCGCCCGGGGCGGGGCGACATCCCGCGACTCCGCCTAAGCGTCGTCCGCGTACGTGACGTCAGCGAGGTCACATAAGCCCCACCCTGGCGCGCCTACATCAGTTTTTTCCTTTTCCGTGTGCAACGCGGATCCGGTCTTGCTGCGGGCCTGTTTGGGGCCCTTTTTTCTTCACCAATTGTCTTCTGTCTGGTCGAACAGTGTGCTAATGCCTTCGGGCTTCAAAACTTGCACGTCGTGTGGGCGTCTATGTCGGCGACGGACCCTCATCTCATTTGATGCGGCCCCCCCGTGTCGTCCTCCTAGCCACCGTTTCCCGGTGAGGGGGTGTCGAGAGTACAGATGGAGACATACGCGGCGGTTTTGCAGGCCTCGCTGGCTTCCCCTCCTGGGGCGTCGAAGGATCCCTTGCCTTGCGCGGGGCCCTCCGCGCCGCCAGCCCCGGCGCCGACTGGTTTGGATCTAGGCTTGGAGGATGTGGTGCTGATGGGGTGCGGGCCCTCTGGCGTCCCTTCTTCAGGCCATGGCGCCTCTGCCTCACTGCAAACTCCCGCAGGAGTCCCTGTGGTGTTGCGGGAGGTCGCCGGGGCTCGGGTCGCATCCCCGAGCCCCGCTCGGCCCTCTGGGCAGGTGAAGGCCTCGTCCAAGGCTGAGCTGACGCCGCCAAGGCACCGGTGTCAGCTTCGGGCAGCGCCACAGGTGGGGTGGGGACTCTTCGTCCCCCCCCCCGGGCCCTTCTCGTTCCTCCCCGTGGGCGACTGCCTCCATCGGAGGGCGAGTGGGAGATTGATTCGTCCCTGGCGTCAACGCATGGGTCGCCGGACCGCCTCCACACCATTTTGGGCCGAGGCTGGCGGAGGACTTCGGGTCACTCCTCCGGTCCCTCTCATCCCTCCAAGCAGGCCGCTGCCTTGGCAGAGGTCGAGTCAGTGCTGTTCCGGCACTGCCCCTTGGCCACTTCGGCTCTGGCCCCACTCCGGTCCCTGGTGCGGTGTGATTTGGAGGAGCCCTATCCAGTCTCTCCTTCGGCGCCAGATGGTGCTGGCGTCCTACCTCAGGGTGCGGACTCCACGGCTCCACACATAGGTCGTGCCGCGGATTCGTCTTTGGACGCTCCCTCTTCTCCGGAGGCTGGCTGCATGTTGGTGTCCTCTTCCCCAGAGACTGGCTGCTGTGTGGTCTCTTTTTCGCCAGCGTCGTCGAAGGGCGGCTCCCCGCCTTTTCTGAGGCCGAGGTGCTCGTCAAATGAGCGGCAGGTCCCCCACTCTTCAGTACCTTCTGGCTTCCAGGTCTGGCCTTTGCCTGTCCCGCTTGGTTACGGGGATGGCCGACATAGTCTGCAGCTGTCGCCCACGGAGGAACTGCTTTCTTCTCCGCGGTGCCCTGCGGAGGCGGTTGCGGCCTTCGCTCATGCGGTGTCCACGGCTGTGGGCATTCCCCGCATGGGGGACCCAATTGCTCATTTTCTGGCGGACCATCTCTTGGAGGTTCTCCACCAGGGCTCTAGTGGGAGGGAGATCTTACTCCCCTCTGAGGGTTCGCTCCTTTCTTCCCTGATAGGAATTTGGAGGCGCCCCGCCTTAGGAGATCATGTGCCTCAACACCTTCTGCACCCAAACCTTCCGGCGCCACTTGACCCGGTGTGCCTCTCCCTCCACCCCTCTGCTGCCAGTCCACTTTTGAGGACCGCTTTCCCCTTCCTGCCGCCACTGTTGACTCCACCGTCCCGGGAGGCCCGCTGGCTTTGACTCTTGGGGGCCGCAACATGTTTGCCTCTACACAGTTCTGCCCTGCGGGCCCTTAACACCTTGTGTGTATTGGCGAGGGCCTCCTCTTGTTTCTGGGTCTCGGCTGAGTCTCTGGGATCCCCGACTTCCCAGGAGACTGTTCAGGTGGACTTTTGGCATCATGCTTTGGCCGAGAGCTGGCGGCGTTTATTCTCCGCTCTGCTATGGACATCTCATAGGTGCTGGGCAGGGCCATGGCTTCCTCAGTCGCCCTCCGTCGCCATGCTTGGCTTCAGGACGGCGTGTTCCCTGAAAATATTCGGAAGCGGCTCATTGATCTTCCGTTTGATGGCAGCCTGTTGTTCCATGCCCCGACTGACTCCGCTATCCAGGGGGTCCTGGCGGGGCTCCGTCCTCCTCCTCCTTATTGTCCTCCCCGCCTCCTCCTTCCCTTCCTCAGGACTGCTGAGTTGAGCTGGGTTTGGGCCTTTTGGATGCCCTTGCTGTAGATGGTGTTTGCTGGCCATTGAGTCCTTCTTGCTGGGACTTTGGCATTGTTGGCTGCTGGACGGCCCTTGTTGCCTGTATGTGTGTGTGTTTTTGCTGGAATTGTTACACAGACTTGGCCCTGAGATTAGGTCTTCAGTTTTTAATCGGACCATCAAGCCATCCGCTGGGTTGTTTTTCTCCGTGACGCTTTTGCTTTCTCCTCTGCTGCAGAAGTTCGTCCAAAGAGGATTCTCGTGTCTGGGACTTACCATACCCTATGTGGGGTAGTGGTTGCTTTTATATAGCTATGTTCTGCTGGGAAGTGCTGGTTGCCTTCGGTGCCTGTTCTCCAAGGCGTTTCTGTATGTTGCTATTGCTTCTTGAGGTTATGTGCGTGACCCTTGTAGTAGTGAATCTGGGCATTTCCTCTCCTTCCTGCTCTTGTGCTGGGAGCTGGGATGCTTCTGTGTCCTTCTTTTTTCTGGCGGCTTATACTTTAGCTGCCTTTCTGGCTGACCTGTTGCCTTCCCTCTGGGTGGGCTTGTCTCTTTCCTTGGGCCCTCTAGGCTTCTTCTGGTTCCACTGCCTGTCCTGGCGTTGGGTGGAAGCTCTGTTGCCATAGGGGTGGAGTGGGGTGCTTCGGCCTCTCCCGCCTTGCCCTTGGTCCCTCTGTAGGGAATGTGCGGGCCCCTTCACTCTTCCTTTTTCCTCCTACATCCCACTTGGGGTTGCTGGTGTTGACTTGTGGGGTCCTCTTGCCTGGTAGGGACGAGGTTACTTCCTTGTTCTACAGGTCTGGTCCCCTGTGGGCCCCCTGTCCTGTCCAGACTGGTGGGGTCCTTTCGCAGACCCTCCTTCCCCGTGGGTATTGCTAGGGTATCTATTCTATGTGAAGAAATCTGCGGCTAGTAGTTTCTATCAGATGTACCAGTTACTTACCTTCAGAAACGATGCATCTGGTAGAGACGATTCTAGCCGCAGATTCCTTCACGGCCCGCCTTTTCTCCCCGTTCTGCGAGGACACCTGGGCTGGTCTTCGGTACGAGCGTCCCAGTGGGGGGCTATGTCTTCTGTGAGTACCTTCTTTTACTCTTGACGGTGGCTCCGTCTGGTTGCTGTTCTTCCCTCCTCTTGGTTCTGGGAAGTTGGGGTTCTGGTGCTCCTATGCCCCGCTGCTCTGGCTGCTCCAGATTGGGGAGGTTTGCCTCCAATCTCTTCCCTCCCTTCCTCTTACTGCTAAGGGTCCTGGCCCCTCTGCCTCCTCTGAGTTGGGGTCCTTTGGTCGTCCTTACCCCTGTTTCTTGGGGGATGGCTGCCCTCTATGCTGGGTGGTTTGGAGTTTGGTTGTTCCTGCCTGCTGGGACTGTCTCCTTTTCCTTGTTTTGGGGGGTGGGTTGTAGGCCTGCTACATGTGTCATGACTTTTTACCCTGTCTCCGGGGGAGAGTGGGGGGTGGCTGTCTATGTATTAGCAGGGTGGCTGCTCAGGGCTATGCTCTGTTCTTCTTTCTCTCCCTGCCCTTGGACACTGCAGTGTTGCACTGTTTTCCTATGGGGTCTCTTCCCTTTTTGTATACTCTTTCGCACACTGTTCCCATGCTCCCACAGTTTTTTGTTTGGTGGCTCCGCGTTGTGGTGAGGAAAAGTTCTCCGAAGAAAACTGACGTAAGTGCGCCGGGTGGGGCTTATTTGACCTCGCTGACGTCACATACGCGGACAACGCCTGGGCAGATTCGCGTGATGTCGACCCGCCCCCGGCGTGCAGGGATGCTGTGGCAACAAGTTTCCGGATCCAGTCTCATGCCTAGGGATAATTCTACGTGAAGGAATCTGCGGCTAGAACCGTCTCTACCAGATACATCGTTACCAAAGGTAAGTAACTCGTAAATCAGGAAGTCACGATGGCCTAGGTAAAGCAAACGGGGGTTTTGGACACTTTCCTGGTTCAGGGAGGCATTTTTTATAAAGTTTTTTACCTTGATGGTGCATTGGGATTTTCTTTCTCATAAGCTTTTTATTGTCATGCATCGCTTAAACTGATTTAGCGGAGTCCTTGAAGGTTTGTTCCTTGTACACCTCAAGACAGCCAGACATATATGAAGGTGTTTGAAAACAAACTGTGTGCAAAGTCTTCTGGCTTCATCTACGGCTCCACTGAAGTTCACATCACAACGTTTGTCTAAATTCAAGCCCACATCCACTTATTGTAATACAAAGGAATGCTGCAAAGTGCAAGTTTTACATGTATCTGTATAATTAAAATGTGTATGTGTGAGGGAACTAATTGCTGCCATTTATCTTAAAAGGTTAAGTACTGTAATGCACTTTTAATGTGGCTTGTTCCGCAACAGTGAATATAAATCTTCAGAGATTTGTTATTGGTACTCAGTGGGGGAAGGGGTGGCTATGAGCCTGTACATAAGGAATATCCAATATCCCCATGTTTGCACTGAATTATTGAAGTATCAGCCGAGGACAAAATACAGAGAATTGTGGGGTTATGTTTTTTAAATGCTGTCAGAGAACATATCCTTGTATAGCCACTAAACACTAGTAGTTTGAAATGAAATGAACATTTATTTTGCATAGCACGCTTCTGCCAGTAGGACACTTGCCAGCAACAGAAGTAAAAGCAAACGGAAATGGAAAAAGAAAATCTAGTCAGTAACCTAGGTGATTAAGAGAAGACATATTGATTAAAAATCCATGTTTTCAAGGCTTTCTGAAATGGAATAACGCCTGTGCATTATTCAGCTGTAGTGGGAGAGAATTCTACCGCCTAGCCGTACAGTGTATAGAACATCTACCGCCCCATGGGCTCCTTTGAATTTAAGGATGATTACATTGTAGGCTGAAGAGGATCGCAGAGTCCTAGGTGGGAAGTACCAAGTAAACTTCTAATTTAGATAGTCCAGACCTGAGCCATGCCAAGCTTTAAAGGCAACACTTAGAGTTTTAAAATCAATACACTTTTGGATTGGTAGCCAATGAAGCTAGACTAAAGCCTGTGATGCTAATTGATGCTTGGGAATCCCAAGAAAAAAACCGATGGATTTAGGCCCAGATCCTTGTACTGGGGTGAATGTATGACATTGTTCTACATTCTGTCCATCAACTGTGTTTTTTGGGAATCCCAAGCAACATGCGCGATGCAGCATTCTGCAGGACTTTCAGTTTGTTGAAAAGTCTCTACTGCATTTTCATGTATAAGGCATTACAATAGTGCAGTTTAGAGAGCACAAGAGCGGCAACATCCAACTTCTGCAAATATTGCTGGATAAACTGAAGGACCTTCCTCAAGCCCTTTCTCAAGATCTAGACAAAAAAGATGAAGAGGTCACAGCATTAATTTGCTTTTCAAATGACCGTTTGTCATTGAAAACAATCTCCACATTGTTTACTTCAGAGACCGGTGTTGGTAGGGTTCCTAATTTCTGTGGCCACCAAGCTGGGGACCAAAATTAAGTATTATTATCCATTACCCAAAAGGAATACTTCAGTTTTTCCAGGGCTCAATTTTAAACAGTTTATGGACATCCATTTGCTGATCTACAACATGCAGCTGTGGAATCAACTTGCTAAATCCTCTGGATTCTTGAATACTAGAACCACATTCTGGGTGTCATCTGTGAAGTTTTCCTGAAACCAAGTAGGATATTTTTAAGATGGAAATATTTATATTATCATACATTTGTGTAAAAAAACTTTTTTGTACTTGTTTAAATGGAGTCAATAGCTGTGTTTCCATTTTTATGTTTTTACTATAGTCATCATAGAGGCTTAGTTGTTGGGTGCATTGCCATTATTATGTTGTTATCAAATTGCTCAAGTGAGCTTAATGTAAGTATTATTTTGTTGATGTTGATGATTATGTTTTATTATTATGTTAGTTTAACTGTCCACAAAGATACCTTGAGGTATGTGTTATTGGATGAAATTGATTGTTGTGTTTTTCTTGGCAGGCTGTCTCATTAAACTGTATTTCTTATAAGAGACTTCTAAAAGCAGATTGTTCACCTTTTGAATACCTCCTGGCATTGTACTGGATCAGGAAACTGCACAGCAGTATCCTCCAGGGTTGACAGGTTGTGTCGTGTTACGTCCTGGATCGCCGTGCCACTCTATATATGGCATCCATTCGTTTCTTTCTGTGCCAATTGTCGTGGATCCAGAGCTTTAACTGTTGTTTGACAGTTTTTTGTCAAATTTATATTTGATGCAGCATTTTTGTGTGCAGAATGCCATCAAAACCATCATGTTTTAAACCATGCATGACTTGTAACTGACAAATGGAGTCTTCGCTCCGGATACGAATTGAAGTTGTGCTAGTCATGTGACAAGATGAACACAAAGACAATTAGAGACTGTGAAACAAAATTTGCGGTAACAGAGATGAGGAAGTCGAAGACTCGTACTCGTTCATAGGGTGATCGAGGTCAAGGAGGAGGTCTTGTTCTCCTTCTAGAGGTCTTTCGAGAGAAAGGACTTCATCACAATCAAGTATGTCCAAGAAAAGTCATAAGAGAAATAAACAATTCAAATAAGCCTCTCCTGCTTCGTGACACTCCCACCATTTAGGATGACATGAAGCACCTGTTAGTTCTAGACAAAATCATTCACCTGTTACAGAACTCGCTTCAGGGTAATTTCCATTCTGACTTTCAACAGATAAGTGGCAATGCTCGACCAGCTTTAAAAAACGATGGTATTTTTCGGATTCGTCTGGTCACTTTTGAGTTTCAAGGATATGATGAGGCTCCAGCTGTTCAGATGTCGACGAATCCATCTTCGATGCCAGCTTTGCCTCTTTGCACGATTTCAAAGCAGTCGACTTTGGGTCCATTCACCAGGGTACTGCCGACATCTCTGACACCTTTGGCGCCACGTCTGATACCGCAGACAACTAAGTCGAGAACACAGACTCTGTTTCTGAACATACTGACGTTGCCAACACAGTTTGCAGATCCAACCGCAGATTCAGACACTGAAGCCAACGTACCATCTTCAATGGTTTATGCTCAGCCTGAACCTGTCACGACTAGGGAGGAATAGCTTTTTGATGTGGAGTATTCTCCTGGTGGCATTGTACAGGATTTGCAAGATGCAAGTGTTCTGAGACATTTCCTGGTTTATCTTCTCCTACTCTAGTTATAGCCTCTGAATAGGTAGCATCATTTTCAGCATCATTTGCTGCACTGGTACTAAGGGCAGCTAAGACTCTTGACCTTACTTTGCCCCACCAGAGGTTATGACTAGTTTATTGATAGAAATTGTAGACCCTGCACATGCTTCACAGGAGCCTTTATTGCTCTTTAATAAGAATTGGTCACATGTTTTAATTGGTACATAGACTAAACCAGGGTATTGCTCTCCAATACATCTCCAGATTGCAAAGGGACATCATCCTGCCCGAACGGATCCAACTCCAGAAAGTCTAATAGTACAGGCTTCAACTAGTCCTACTAATCCCAATGCCTTCCCTACTACTCCCCTTGACAGGCAGTCTAAAAAGATGGAGGCTTATGCAAAAAGGTGTTTTCTTCAATTAGTTTGACTTTACTGTCATTGAATACTTCCTGTCCTATAGGGAGATATTTGCATGCATTGTGGTGTAGTGTTTCAGATGTACTACCTGTGACCCCAGAGGATACTCATAAGTTATTAGAATTCAGTTGCTGATGGACAGGATGTGGCCCAAAACTCTATGAAGTCAGAGCTGGGCACAACAGGCTGTTTAGGTAGCACATTAGGGACAATTGTAGTTATTGGACTGCCTTCTTAGATCTCATCAACTGGATTTTCTAAGGATGGTCAGCATTTGTTGATGAATATGCCTTTCAAGGACTCTAGATTATTCAGATAAGTCAGACACAACTCTTGAAATGTTTTAGGAGAGCAAGACGACTACTCAATCCTTAGGTTTGGCACCTCCAGCTAGTCGGCTTCCAAAGCAGCAATGTCCTTTTTGAGGTTTCAGAAGAGGATACCTTCAGCGACAGTGGTGAAATTTGCCGTAATTAAAATATACCACCCAGTGGTTTAGAGGACATAGTCATGAAGCAGAGAAACAGTGTCCTGCAACTCAAGGACAACAATCTGCCGAAACTCCTTTTGCAGTCACTTCAAAGCCTCTCTAAGTTAACCTTGGTGCCTCATGATTGACTGACTGGAGGTCGAATCACCTACTAACTCTGCAATGAAGGGACATTACATCAGAATAATAGGTACTCCAGATCGTGGCACAAGATTATTCTCCACATTTTCTGACATTCCTCCACCACCACATGTGCCCGAGGACCACCTGTCATCAATTTTTCAAGAAGTAGTTCAGGATCTCTTAGTAAAGGAAGCATAGAAAGACTTCCAGTTTCAGTAATCATAAATGGATGTTAATCCCATTATTCTCTAAATAAAAAAAAAATATGGGGTTCTTCATTCCACTTTAGATCTTCCTCCACATAACTTCTTTTTAAGAAAGGACAGGTCCCAGGATGTTCACTCTGGCTCAAATTCTGCCTGTCCATGATCCAGGAGACTGTATAATAGTGTTAGATTTGCAGGATGTGTATTTTCACAGTCCCATCCTGTAATCTCAAAGACGTTACCTGCGCTTTCAGGTGGGACAGTAACATTTTCAGTTTTCTGTCCTACTCTTTGGGCTGACCAGTGTGCCTCGGGTGTTCATTAAGGTGATGGTGGTGGTTGTGGCCTATCTACTGAGGTTAGGAATACCAGTCTTCCCAAACCTTGATGAATAGCTGTTGAAAGCGAGCTTGCCTCAAACATTTGCGGACCATCTTCTGAAGTCGGCTGACCTGTTAATATTGTTGTTTTACCAACAATGTGCCAAAGTCACACCTGACCTCCTTCACAGAGGTTTTCTTTCATTGGCGCTATCCTAGATACATTGTTGATTCGAGCAATATGTGTTTCTTAATGTGTCCAGGACATTTGGGCAGTGATCTTGATGTTTCAGCCTGAAGCCTGGGTCCCAGTGAGAGCCACTCTGAGACTTCTTGGTCTCCTGCATCCTGCTTGTGGACCATACCAAATGGCACATGCGGGCTCTGCAGTAGTATTTGCAGACTCATTGGGAAATCTGTCAGATTCGATTCAGGTGTTGGTTAAGGAAATCGGTTAGATTCTATTCGGCTTTCGGAGAAGCGTTCAAAAACCTGCTGTTGTGGATACTCCACTACAATTGGGACAGCAGCAAACTGACCTTTTTCTGCCCAATCCAGAACTAACAGTTATTACTTATGCGTCATTACTGCGGTGGGGAGGCCTTCTGGGAGAGATGGATATAAGAGGTCTCTGATCTGGGGCGGAAACTCAGTTTCACATAAATCTGTAGAAGCTTTGAGCGATCTGTTTGGATTTTAAACTTTCCTTTCGAAGATAAGGGGGAAATGAGTACAAATCTTCACAGACAACACAACGGCTGGATGGTATTGCAACAAACAAGGCAGAGTAGGGTTGTGAGTTTTGTGCTTGAAAGGGCTACCTTTTTGGAAGTGGCCTAACGATCAGGGTGTATCTCTAAGTGTCTAACACCTAACAGGAGCTTTAAACGTCAGAGCAGGCAAACTCATTCAGCATTATCTAGCGGATAACAGACGGCGTTTACATTCAAAGGGGGCACATGACATTTTCCAGCAATGTGGAGAACACTAGCTCGATGTATTTGCCACCACGCAGAACGCACAGTGTACAGAGTTTTGCATTTTGTAGTACCCAAGACAGTACTCTCTAGGAGACTCCTTGGACTTACATTGGGGTTTAGAACCCATGTATTCCTTTCCACCCCTAGCTCTTCTACCCAGAGTGCCCAAGAGACTAGCCCCATGTCATCATAGTGTCTCCAGACTCTGGGAGAAAAATGCGGTACCCGGAACTTCTTGTTATGAACATCAGTCCTCCAGTCTGGCTGCCCCCTTGAGGATCTCCTGTTGCTGCAGCAGGGTCAAAGTTACAGGTTTGTTAGCTGTAGTTCTTCATTGTTTAAAAAAAAGAAAAGCGGAGGTGTTGGGGCCCTTTTCGGGACTCATTGCCCCTGCCATTGCTGCCAGTGACAGTACCAAAAGAACAACTAGTCATCACACTCCTATAAAATTTATAATTTCAAGTCACCCAAAGGTGAATAATGGCATGGGTGGTAGGTATAAAATAAGAAATGAGTAGAAAAATAGTACAACAGTAATATTTAAATAATTACGTGGTACTTATAACACTATACAATTAAATACAGTTACAATCCCATTTCCCAGTCCAAATCCAAGCGCTCCAAATTAACATAGAAACTGCATGATTAATTTCTGGGTAATCAGTTATGTAACAAAGTGCTAAAGTGTCTATTTCGTTGAAAACTTTAAAAGCGTGAAATGAAGAAGCAAGCCAATTCATGCGCACCCTTAGTACATTTGGACAAAATAACATGAATTGGGTAATGGTCTCACCACAAGCACAATCACATACTACAACAGTCCCCTTGGGCGTGCTCCACTTGGCTTCAAAGAACGATCCCCAGGCGGAATTTTATGTATAGAGAACACTGTATCTCAGGGCATATATCATCCAAATAGGGTTCAAAACCAACGTTAAATTAATGGTTTAGATACTCTTGTACTAGGATCCTCTTCTTACTTAGCTCGATTATCATTTGATTCATACATTGCCAATAAGGATCCTTTACCTTATTTATTGTTTCCCCATTAATCACAGTGGGATCCTCACAAATAATTTCAAGATCCAGCTGCTTTAAGGTACTACAAACATGCTTCTACCAAGGCATTCCAGTCATCCCAGCGTAATAGGCTACCTCTGTTATAGCGGCCAAATGTATGCCTGCTAAACTATTTATCTGTAGGTGTTCCCAGTAAATTACTGTGTTTAGGACAATAATAACTAAAATAGGTCTGATGCCCAGTTCCAAATATAGTGATGCTAAAGGTGTACTCTGCTGCAACAGTGCCCTCAGGAACTTGTTCTCAAGTTTTTGAAGTGCAGATGAATTTGCGTTGCCCTCAATTTTAACTCCCTATATTGTGGCTGTAACAGCTTTTGCTCTATACACATGTAATAATGACTCACAGTCCCCCCCCCCTATGTTTTGTTTGCACCTAATAACTGTGGCTGAAGCCTGCCTTAGTTTATGCATAGAACGTTGGGTAAAAGAAAGCAACACTGCGTTATCCGCATAGAACAACACAGGGATACTTTAATTACCAAGCTTTGGGCAATCCAAGTTATCAGGATATGGGCAAACATCATTCAAAAATAGGTAAAAGAGCAAAGGGGCCATGACATACTATTGATGCACACTAGTAGTTATCAAAAAGCTCTCTGTACATTCTCCTCTCAACCCACAGCACACTTGGACATAAGTATCTCTTTACAGATTCTGCAATACCGTGATCAAATACTGATGCTGACCCTGCTCTTGTAACGCTATTGACAAGAAGTCCCTATCTACTAAATCAAAAGCAGATTTCAAATCTACAAACATTAAAAACAATTGGACCTTCCATTGCCTCATATATTAAATCCATATGGAGTACAGACCCATTGCCTGTTTCACCATTCCAATACCCCTTATGAAGCCTACTTTTTAATGTTAAAATGTTTTCATCTTCAGCCCAATCGTAAATGCGTTTTGAAAGCACCCTCCCATAGATCTTGCCCTCCCCATCCAATAACGAAATCGGCGATATTTGGCGGGGTCCATTCTCACACCTTTCTTTAATAGAGAGAAAATTATCGCCAGTCGCCAAGATTTTGGTGTCTCTAGATCTCAGAACGGCATCAAGTGCCTTGATGAGAAGCGAGACACATATTAGCAGATCTCATTAATTTATGTATATTGACTTACTAAAAAGTGTTGTTGTGCTAATCTCAAAATTATACCTTGCCACCATGTGCTATAGTGTCATTAGTGCAGATGTTGTCAATTAAGTGTGAGTGCAGAGCACAGGAAACACCTGGCCCAAATTAAGCACTTATGATGTTCACAAGATCATCCGTCTCATTTAAAACCACTTGTTGTGATGCACTTCTTGAAAGGTTTGATCCATATGTTTCCTCCTATCCCATTTGAAATGCCACAGTTGGATTTTAATTTAGTTTTAATCTACTTAATGTGTTTGTCCTTTGAGCATATGCACAGCTGTTCTTTGTGGTTGCTGACTTTGAAGATGTTTTTTTTCTTTTAGCCATTACATCTGCTAAACGAGTGGATGAACTTTAGACTTTGTCATCGGTACCACCTTTTGTTTACTTCTTTCCCAACAAATTGGTCCTTAGAACGGGGGCAGCAATCCATTTAGCTCAGTCCATAACTCATTTTTTTTTTATAACTTTATTTGTCATTTTCACAAGCATCGCACAAAAACCATCAGTAATGTAAAAAAAACACACACCATCTTACAATGCAGTACACCAATTCCGACAGACCACGGCACAGCAGCAATTGTTAAACAAAAAGGGAGGGGGTCATCTATTGCAATGGGTCACAGACATCAAAGAGCCCCGGTCTCAATAACATTCCTACAAGGCATATACATTTGGTAATCGGTAGCAATGTGCAGAGCTTAGTAGCAACGTGGGCTAACCCACCCCTTCTGGGAACAGCTGATTGTCCAATTGTGCCTGACGCTCCGCCGTGAGTTTGGCAATGTAAGTGTGGTATGGCCCCCATATGTCCAAGGGACGAGACGAAGTGGGGATGGTGGATGAGTATTCGACACAAGTAGTATTGCAGGAGGCCAAGCTTGTTAGCCAGGACTGCACACTCGGACTTCTCTTGGAGCACCAAAGCAAGGCCACCTCCCTCTTAGCCAACAAGAAGCCCAGCGTTGCGAGTCTGCGGACTGCCTGTGGAAAGTTTTTCACATAGCCCAACAAGGCAATTTCGGGGGATGGAACCAGGGGGACGCCCAGTATCTTACCAAATGTGGCGTGTATCTGTAGCCAGTAGTCACTTAGTCGGGGGCATGTCCACGATAAATGTGCAAAATCAGCGTCCACAGCCTTACATTTTGGGCAATTAGGAGAGCGAGAGGGGTCTGTCTTATGGGCCAATGCAGGGGTGTGATACAAACGCCTCAAGAATTTAAAGTGAATGAGTTTGTGCCTGCTGTTTAGTGATACCTTTTTGGTTACTGCGCAGCATTGTGCCCACTCTACATCTGTTATGGATTTCCCCAGATCTTTTTCCCACGCCAGTCGGACTTTCACATCAGCTGCGGGAGTGGCCGCTATGCTAAGTCTGTAAAGTTTAGTAACCATATGTGCCCCTGAGGGATGCTGGATGATAGTCGTCAGAGGTAGTGCCTCCTCTGGAGCCAGCGGGAAGGTGGGAAACGTAGCCCGTAGCATGGATCGAAGTCTGGCCAGTACAAAGGAGTCCATAAAGCTGCGATCCAGGAAACGGGGGTCCTCCGTCAGACTAATGGCATGTCCGTCTGGGAACAGGTGGCCTAATGTATTCATGTCGAATTCGGAGAGTGTATTACGCACCACCGTTTCACCAGTGATTGGGAGCCAATGTGCATTGGGGAGTGGCAGGAGTGGGCAATAGAGGACATCTAGCTTCAGTAGCCTCCGGAGTGTCTCTCATGCCCAGCAAGTGGAAGATACTGTCTGTATATCTTGGGGGTCTCGCGGGAATCCCTTCGGGAGTAGCGTAGCTAAGGAATGGGGCAGTACCAAGTCCGCCTCCGGTTTCAGGTACAGTATGCGGGCATCTGGGTGGAACCAGGGATATGCAAAGGAACACTGTGCTGCCAAAAAGTATAGATAAAAATCAGGTACCCCGAGGCCGCCCCTCTCATAGGGCAGGGTCAATGTGTGCAAAGTGACCCGAGGGGTCTTGTTTCCCCAGATCAACCGTAGCAGCAGCGTTTGCAGCTGTGTGGAAAATATTTTAGTCAAGGGTATTGGAATGTTGTTAAATAAATACAAACACCGGGGCAGAACCACCATTTTCACTATAGCAATACGTCCCACCATAGATAGCGGCAATCGCAGCCATCTGTCAATGTTATCCTCCAGAAAATCTAGTGCTCTCCCATAGTTGAGCCGAACAATGTCTACAGGGTGAAGATGGACGTGTACACCGAAGTACTTCACCGATTCCGAACACCACTCCAGTGGGTACTCGCAGTCCCATGGCGTAGTGGCGGGGGTCAGCTGGAAAATGAGGGATTTGTGCCAGTTCATGCGCAGCCCAGAGAAAGTGCCAAACCGCATAATTTCCGCCAGCAGCGGTGCCAGGTTGAGGGAAGGTACTCGGACATAGAGTATTAAATCATCCGTATATAGCGATGCCAGTAGAGGACCCGTGCGGAATTGCAGGCCCGAAAGATGTGTTTTTCCTGAAAGTGTCGGACCAGTGGGTCCATCGCTAAGATGAATAACAATGGGGACAATGGACACCCCTGTCTTGTGCCCCTGGACAGGGAAAACGCCTCTGTGCTGGTGCCATTTAATCGGATTTGTGCCGTGGGTTTGGTATATAGCAACGCCACCGTGGAGACAAAACACCCTGGCATACCCATGCGTCTCATAATTGATAGGAAAAAGGGCCATTCAAGGGAATCGAACGCCTTTTCTGCGTCCAAAAGCACGGCGGCCGTCGGAGTGCTGGGGTCTACCCGGTGAATCACTGCGAATAATGTACGCAGATTTAATGAGGTGGACCGGTGTGGCACGAACCCGGATTGAGCGGGGGATATTTTCGCCAAGCAGTCCATCACTCATTCATTTTATTAGGTCTCGCCTACAGAGCGCGCATGCGCTGCTTATGAAAAAGACCTTTAGCAAACGATTCCGTTTTGCTGCCAAAAATGTGCACGCATTCCATTGTTTTCAGGGGCAATGCATGCACGGTTGGCGATTCCCTTGAGGGAGCAAGCTTTTAAACCATCTGTTTGTAATTAACAGATGGTTTCTGCTCGCTCCCGCAAGGGAAACAGGCGCAGGCCCCCTTCTCTCTCCCCTCCCCCTGCTTCCTCCTCCTCTTTCAGCGCCAGCCGCATGCGCTTGTTCTTTTCAGCAGCCGATGCAAGTTAACTCTGTTTCGTAGGTTGGAGCCCCCTGTGCAGCGCCGCTGACGGTCTGGGCTGTAGGCTCGCCTGCGTGCTTCAGGCACTGAATTCATAATGAGGGTTTGCAAGGAATTTCGCAGAGTCCGAGTGCCCGAAGACAGCCCTCGAGTGCATGTTGCTCTTTCTGATAAGTGACTGATGCACTTCCCATGACCTTGAACCCACCCACGCACCCTGTGGTGTACTTGGGGCGCTCTGTTCCGCGGCCTTCCCTGGGAACCGGCTCAGAGCCTAAGTCTTCTTTTCACACATCAATCCGTGCACCAAAAAACACAGTGATACGTTCTGATCAGTGTCCCCTGCGCGCCCCCGGGACGTGTTACAAAGTAGCAGATTATTTGTGAATTACAGCTGTCCGGGGGAATTCCGCGCTTTGACTGTAAATGTGAATATCAGCCTCTTCACGGAACTTTAAACAGTGAGCTGTTAACAAGTCAGGTAAATTAAACAGCAGGCTTGTGGCTCTAACAAGCAAGCTGTAAGCCCAAGACTGATGCGCATAATCAGCGTGGCGTGGGGGCCTCCCATGATCCGGAGCACGCTGGTTCAGGCGAGGCGACATGTACAGGTAGAGCGGACCTAAATGTGTCTGTGGGCAGGGGAGGCCAACTTCACCAAGCTGCAATCGAGCTTAATTCTACAAGTCGAAAAAGGACGGAACGCGTATTGGATTATGAACTGTTTTTACCCTAACAGAGGGAAGAGAACAAATTAGTTCTAGTGCTCCAGGAATATTTTTTTACTGTATTAGGACCGACATGTTTGTCCCTTTTCTGTAAAACACATTTTATGACAATACATTTTCTGGCCAATGTAAATGGAGTAGGTGTTTTATCTTCATTGGTTTGGTGACGTGGCTGCAGACAAATAAGACAATGTTTATGATGACCCTGCCGGGTCTGGTGGCTCAGTGGACTAATACATCCATTGCAGGGGCCTGTGTTCAACCTCATGGCCACAGGTCCACTCAGCCTTTCATCGATCTGTAAAATGAGTATAACTGAGTTGGGTAACAATAAACATCTGTAATTCAGCTGTTATTCAGAGCGCAAATACACATGTTACATTAGAGGCCCACAGACAATAAGCCTCACCCACCCCACGAGAATGCTTTAACTTGACACTGGGCAGAAATACTTCCACAGGGCTCAATTTTGAAGGATCCACAGAGCCAGCGACAGGCCTGGTGTGTGCACCAAAGACACTGACTAGACGCAGTTAGAGCGCACTGCCAGCCCCTGCTTGCGCACAGTGGCCTCTTCCTCTGAAGGGCAGTACTCTTTCTGGGAATCAAAGAGAAGGGGTTTCCTGTACAGAACCACAGAGCTGATGTGTTTCCTTGATACACTCAATGCAGTGCTTGCACTACTCTGACTGTTAGCATGTCTGCTGGCACACACATCAGGAGCAAAGCCATGGTTTCTGCTGGGCGCTCACCGTGGTGTGTGCTATACTGCAGTCCTGGGTCATGCACCTACTTTACCAATCTAGAGCCAAGAGCCTCATTAGATTAAGAGTGCGCCTTGGACAAACAGCACTATAGCCCTCACTTCTAAGAGCCCTTTAACAGAAGTTTCTGCCCGAAACAGAATTACAAGTGATGCAGTACTAAATGTTTTTTTCTGACCATCTGTCTACCTGATAAAAGGCCCTGGAAAATTATGTGGAAAAATGTGTGGCATTACCACATCGTTCCTTTTGTTCCACATTCCTGGCCTGAAACCTGTTAAGGGTCCATAAGGGAGCAATATTAAAGTTTGGTAACAGTAATGCAGTGTGTGGTAGTGCCAATTATTGTTACAAAGACACTTTGTATGTGCCCTTATTTTTTGTTTTCACTGCTTGAGGACATCTTTGATGTCAGAGAAGCGTTTCAAGGAACTTTCAGTACTATTGAATATGTAATTGCTGCTGAAGGACGCTTGCCTTTGCCCAGTACAAAATATAAGCTCTTTTTGCTTTGCACTTGATCATTTGTAAATTCACTACTAACGTAGGACATTCAGTAGGTCTGTGGTCAAAATTCCTTTTCCTTTTTGGAGTCTCATAAATACAAAAAGAATTTTACACCATGTATAATGTACACATACAGTTCATGGAAATGTGAATGAATTGTCCACTAATTTAAATATTTAGGCCCACTCACAAAGGTAAGCATATTTATTCATGTCTATTCTTACTCCTCCATTTATTTATAATTCTCAATTTTACATCTAGGTGCAGACTTATATGATTCCACTCCATCAAGTGAGCGTTTTGTGCATTATACAACAGAATTTATGAGTTTAAAGTTACTACTAGTTGGTCCATCACAAAAGTTTAATTAACAAGCATTGGCATAGCCAATAGGTCTCGCTTTTGGGACCTTATAAGTATTTAGTTATGTAGCACAATATCCGTGGTGCAACAACATCAACTGTTGCATGGCTAAACAAGGTCCCAAAGGCGAGACCTATTGGCTATGCCAATGCTTGTTTGTATAGCCTTGATCCTAAAAGGACTCTCAGCTTTTACCTAGAGAGAACCAGGGAATACTGACAAAATTAAAAACTTTTTGTCCTGTTTTTCGCAATGAAAAAGGGTAAAACAGTGCACAGGGAAACCAACTTGAGATTGAGAGTATTTTTTTTTATTAAGATCTGGTATGGGCTGGCCAGATAACAGCCAACAAACTATTTAAGCACCCACTCTACTAGAGCAAAGATTGATACGACAGTGCTAGCCCAAGACATGCCACTCTTTAATATTTGCCAGTGGCTATGTGGGCATCCTTGCACACATTCACAAAGTTTGGTTTCTTAAAGCTACATATCTGTTGGCATTGAAGGAGTACAGAAAGAAACTGGCAGCATTATAAGCAGGTGGCGTGTATATATAACAATGTCACTCCCACATGATACGGAGCGGCACGAGGAACCAGGACGTTGCACAATGTCAATGCTGGAGAATATTACAGTGCAAAAGTTCCCAGAACCATTCTGACGCCTGGAGGTATTCAGAAGGTGAGAAATTTGCAGTTAGAGTGTCTACCGGAAAAGGCGTTACGGAAGTAAGTAACTTGCTCTTTAGAAACAATTGTACCCCAAAGTCCATATAGACTTTTGTTGTTACTGATAAGAATATGTCAGTAACATGAATTAAAAGCTTTTTTTTTTTAGTCAGAAGGCTTTGGCTAAAGCTATCATTAGTTTTTAAATGATATAAAAAATGTAAATAGGAAAGGGGTTTCCATATGTGAACACAATGTAAACATACTATATTAGTACCGGGACATATCATCTTTATAGCGATACCTACGTACATTTGTATTACAACTAATTTCTGGCCTAACTTTCAGGTGCATCATCAAACTGTGCTGTCACAGACTGCGAAAGATTCACATAACCTCTGGGAGGAAGAGCTAAAGTCAAGATCACGTTTAGGAGTCCGTCTTGCCCAGCTTGACAGAGAAAAAGCTGATTTAGCAGAACAGGTGATTGAAGCATCTTATTATCTTTTTGGTTTTCCTTCCATGGAAATGCCTTCCTCAAATGGCTTAATAAAACGGTGTCTTGTGATTGATTAGGAAGAAATGTCTGATCAACTTTTCAGGCCTTTTGCTGAGGGCATATTTGTCTCAACTATAGTCAAGTAAGCCAGCCTCTCATTCCGAGGAAATCCGAGCAGTTTGTGCACAAATCAAGATTTTGATTTGAACAGTCATCACCACATGTGGTAATTACTGCACGCTCCCCACAATATTCCCCATACACATTTTGTCAAGAAGAACTTAATTGGGTAAATATGAAATGTGGTTATGCAGTAAACAAGGATGTTTAAGGTTATGCTTCGGTAAGCTCATTTTATTCTATACAAAACCTATGGTTTCCGTGCTGGGTGTCTTCAGAATTCCTTGCTAAACTCTTACTTGTTCAGTTTTCTGTCTTTTGAGTGAAACACTGAGTAAGTACTACAGAACTTTAACTGTAGTGCAAAAAAAGAAGACCAGTAGAGCCATCAGTTGGCTTCATCTGGCACTTAACCTTTCACTCACACAAAACCTTTTGTGTTCTTGATAGTTTTATGTGTTTTGAAGCACAGCATAAAGCTAGGTAAGTGTGAGGGTAAAATTCTAAAGCTAAAGGGCTTAAAGTGATGGGTCAGTAGCAATGTGATGGCTGTTTAGCCTCATCCAGGTAAATGACCTTATGATGTCATCAGACTAGGTCAAAGCACTTCTTATGTTACCTTACCATGGCAAAGGTGTATATTAAGCCCACTGTTCCCCTGAAATGTTTTCTGTCGCTACCTAGAGATTTATGTTATGGTTATATCATTACAACAAAAAGAAAGTTCTTGAATATGGTGCAGTAAGATTGTATTTATAGAGCTATTAGTAATGCGTTCCAGGAGTTGGCTGCAGCGATTGGAAACAGGTTTGTCCCCTTACCTAGAAGACTGGATACATGAAGTAAAATAAATGATTGGATCTTAGATTTCTCTGAGAGCATTGCAAGCATTCTGTGCCAAAAAAAGGCTTCAATTTAGAGTAGATTGCACTATCAATATTCTTTGTTTTAAACAATATTCGCAAGTTAATTGCAAGCCACTGAAGGTGTTTTACTTGCCTCACATATATGTTCCTCATGCAATTGTAGTAAACTGCAAACCCTGTGTTGATATCATATCAAAGTTAACTTACTTAGTGGAAATCAGGCCAGCTTTTAGGATTAGCAGAATGTTCCCAAAATTGTTATTTGACTAATGGAAAGATAAAGTTGTACTTAAATCCCACATACCCCTCTGCTAAAGTCTTAATGTGTAATGTATGTTCCTATTCTTTTTGGAAGACCTGTTCTGAGGCACTCGTAGCACTTTATAATTTGGATGTGAGGTGGCGTACAAGATTTCATCTTCAATGTTTTTGTCTATGCGATAGCTCATCACATACAGTAGTCCTTATCTCGATAAATAGGCCTCCAGTGCTTAGTTCACCCATTGGCTATGCTTTTACTTGGTAGATAATATTCAGGTGAAGTTGTTCCTTAATTAGGAGCAATCCATGCTCCTATTGTTCACCAAAGACATTTTGAACTGCCATAGAATTTCACCAGAATAAGAGTTTAATATATTTTGTGATGCACTTGCATTTCACCTCATACCCACCTCTCTGTTACGTAGTAAACAATCCGCCTGATTCATCAAGCCGAAATCGGCTTGCAAAGGGCCAGATTCTGAGAATCTGGCCCTTTGCGAGCGCTATTATTGCATTTGGGATTCATCATCCCAAATGCAAAAATCGGTAATAGCGATTTCGCTATTTTGCGAGCAATTACATTTAAGGAATCTCTATTTGAGATTCCTTAAATGCAATTCATCATCCATTTAAAAATTGCGAATTTGCAATTTCGGCCAGCTATTTACCGCGAGGTCAAACCTCGTGGTAAATAGCGAAAACTTAGAAAAATGCTTTTAAAAGCATTTTTCTAAGTTGCATGTTGCACACACACATGTCCTTTGGACATGTGTGTGCGCAACACCTGTTTCAATTTGCATTTAAGGGGTGCTACAGGGTGTCCTTTGGACACCCCTGGCACCCTTTAAATCGCTATCTTATTTGCGATTAGCTAATTGCTAATCGCAAATAAGGAATACTCCCCATTCATTCCTATGGGCCTTTTGGCCCATAGGAATGAATGGGGAGTTATTCCTTATTTGCGATTAGCAATTTGCTAATCGCAAATAAAGAATGTGTAGGAATCGCAATTCTTTATGCAATTTCTACATGAATTCCGTTTTGCAAGTCCTTAATAGCGATTCCTTATAAATCACTATTAGGGGCTCGCAAAACGGGAGAATGATTAATCAGGCTGTAAGTTACATTTGCTCTTTTAAAAGTTGTTTCTAATAGATACTTCTAAGCACAGATTTCTCACTATTTTGAATATTTCCTGGGTGTCAGACGTGCTCTGTAAACCTGTTGAGCAGTAGATGCCAGTAGATGACGTGCGATTCCACACCAACGTTGTCCCACTCGAAGTGATGTGTGGAACCACCTGTAGGCGCCACGCGCGCTGCCGTCAGTTCTTTTCTTCTATGCCACTAAATGGAGATCTTGCACTATCCTTCGTCTCTTCATGAGACTTTGTTTCCTCAAATGCTTCAAAAAGAGTGTAACCTCCCAAGACTACAGGGTTTAAACCTTTCTGGGACTTTCACAAGCAGATGTCAGTGAAAGACTCTCATCAGGTTTGCCTGTGGTATCTGCAGTTTGAAGATGACTCCAAGGCCTGCAGTAACAGCGCCCAAGGATATACAGGACCGTGAAGTGAATCTCTTATGTTGCTTAACACAGAAAGACTTTACACCGTGACCGGTTGAAGGGAAAGTCCCATTCCTGCTCCCGAGTCATTTCTATGGTTGATCATCAGTTTTCAGACAAGTTGATAAACAAGCATAAAATGTCTAAGCTATACTCCACCACTCCCAAACTCCAGAGGAGGTGCAAGGACATCAACCTGCCTCCCAGTCTCCCTCCAGAAGATTTTCTCCTTCAGGGTTGAGTCCTACACTTGTCCTGAGGCCAACCTGAATTTCCGGGGCTTTCATTCGGCTGCATCAAATCTGGGATTTCTGTGAAGCAATGCTGCAGCTCTTTGGCACATTACAGTCTCCCTCTGGTTCTCCTTCAGGCCTTAGGGAACCACAAGGAACTCCATTAGTGGCCCCACTGGCATATCTGGCCTTGGCACCATTTGGACCCTCTGGATACTTTACGGGGTCTGCATCTGCTAGCACCACAAACCACTCGAGACTATGGCAAATCAACACCAGTTGTGGAAGCACAACCTGTTGTGTTAACCCACTCCAAGTGGGTGTACTTTCGACAAGGGCATACCCTGAACTCTTGTGACTGCAACCTTTGGCCAACCCATCAGATTCCGATACTTTGCCCCTGGCTCAAGTAATGTCCCAAACCGTTCATACTCTTTTTAGAACGGGAAACACCCATAACATCGATGGTAAAACAGCGTGGTGCCATCGCACCGCGACTTTTACATCGCACGAACGATGGCATCGCATGCATTCACTACGCATGCGACAACCGCGCGTTGCCATTTACATCGCGTGCGATTACAGCGCTGCTTTAAGCCTGCTTTGTCGGCTTTAATTGTGCATGAAATCTCGGCGCGTCCGATTACAACGCCTTTCACACTCACCCTGACCATTGTAATGACTGATTGAAAAGTAAAACCAGCAAGAAGTGCATGTGTAGAGCTCCATCTTGCATGGCAGAATCTGGCAGTAGGACTCACCTCTGGTGATGAGGTTTGACAGTGAAAAATGGCTTGGTGACCGATTCATCCCTCCAAAGGTGCTCTGGGTTTGGGGTTTATTTATGTATGAAGTAAACTCTCTGATATTAGTACTGTGGTGGGTAATGATAAAATAATGACATCTGCAAGTACACCGCCAATGTTTTTACCAATGGTCCAGATTCACCACAGCTGCCCTCTGCATTGCATGATTTCCCCCAACAGACAAGGGCCCCCTTAGGCCGCTCCCTCCTTCCCACTTCCATGAGAATAAGGTACTCACTCACCCTCTCTTCTGCTCCTGCATGACTGCAGGTAACGTGGCATAGCAGCTGCTTCGAGGAGCTCTGTGGTTCCCACACGCAGGTGATGGTTGTAGGAGTTCTGCGCATGGCAGCCAAATGTGCGCCAGCACAGGGGAAAGCACAGGGATGCGTCGTATTGTTGAAGTACAATGCATCCTTGTGCTTTAAAAATGACACTGCTAAGGGCAGCAAAATGGCTTGTGATGCCGCACTGCGTCATTTTGTTGTAAATGAGGCCCATTGTTTACAAATGTTCATGATGTGTTTGTCTTTCAGTGCTTTGAAAAAATTGAATTGTGTGGCACGAAAAAAACACATAAGAGCATAATACTGATGAACGAAGGAAAACATCGGGCCAGTAATATAACTCTCACAAGGATACATTAGATTAGGATTTCTTATGTTGAAAGATTGGAATCAATAAATATATATATAAATATATATAAGAAGTGAACTTTCGTGCAGGAAAATGAATAAGGCCAGATATACTAAACGACTGGTTGCTAATAGTGGTAATAAATTCTTTAATTTTACGGCCGGGCACGCGGAAGGCAAGGGCGCTCCCTCGTGGAGGATAAGGGTGTTGGTGGTCCGTGCCCACCCCTGGAAACCGGGCAGTATGGAGGCATGGAAAACTTCATTTGCACCGCGTATTAAGTAAGGAGGGAAGGTGCAATGCTAAGTGGTCCTGCACTATTTATGCTGTTTGCATAATAAGGCTGCTATTTAAATGTAAACCCGGACAAGTGCGCTCCGTTTTTGTTGCACGTAGAGCAAAAATACTCAAATGTCTGTTCTCTCTAATTAACGCGTTATTCATGGTCTAGGATTTTTTTTAAATGTATTCAATAATAATTCATATGATTTAGAAGTCGACATTTTACCTTTGAATTCACCAGCATTTCACTTCATTTCTCTCCGAAGAAAACGTTCTTATTTGCTGTAGTCCGGAGGGAAATAGGTTTGCCCCATTCCGCATTGTACTGGGTGTAAACATGCTGCACATGTGGGCACGCTGCTTGTGCACCACTTGGAGTTTTTAGGTCTCGGACCTAAAGGCTGCGCTTGCGCAGTCTAGGGTCGGAGAATTAATGTTGTTTAGTAGCGCTTTGGATCCCGCCTCCCTGCCCTTTCTCGCCTCCATTGGCTGGCTTCCTAAAACGGAGGCCAGCCATTGGAGGAGAGAGCCGTCCCTCCAAAGAAGCTCCGTCTTTTTCGGATTTGGGGGCGTAAGTTTTGCTGTTCTTTAGACAGTGACGTTGTCTGTCACTCAAAACAGCAAAACCACGCCCCCAATCCGAAAATTTTCAGAAGCTTTTGGCCGCCATTGTTGCCTGTCCACCGCAGAGTCTTCAAGTGCAGAGAGCCTCCTCCTCGAGTCGCCCACGAGCCTGAAGGCAGCACCGCAGTGAAGGTGAGCCGTTTTCCTGCCTACCCCGGACGTTACAGCGCTTGAGCCCGCGAGCCTGAAGGCAGCATGCGCAGAGCTTCTGCTCCTCGTGCTCCACCCCTCCTCCCCCCAACCCCCCATTGTCGGCGCCGCACTCCAGCCGCCTCGCGCTGCTTTCCTCCCTCCTAATCCTCTGGCTGGGCTATGATCGGCAGTTGTGAGTGTGGGGTGTGCACCCCAAGAGCTGCTACAAGGCTTAAATTAAATGCGCAGGTGAGCGCCCTTCAGGTCCGCGCCGTGCGAAGCTACGCGAGCTCCGAGGCCCAGCGTCTGGGGAGGCAGCTGCGAGTCACGGGGATCAGCCAGGCAGGCACTCTGCGGTTCAATAATTCACCTCGGGCCGCCGCATGGTAGTCTAGCAGTCCCTGGCACCCCTCGCACGGCCACAGGAACTCAGCCGTCTCCGAACGAGACCCCCGCCCAGGGTGGAGCCACCAGAGTCTTTGTGGAGAGAGCCCTGAGCTTGAGCTCAGCAAAAGCTCCACTGGGCCGCCACTAGACAGGGAAGAGGGTGCCGGTGTGGCCCGGGCTGGCACGACTGAAGCTTACAATTCTATTTTTACTGATGTGCAATGGTTCGATGTTGGAGAAATGACACTAGTATTCGTGGCCCAAGCAGCGCAGCACAAGGGGGGGGGGGAGGAGTATCCTCGCCGATGGAAGATGTGCCGTCATCCTGGAGCAGGTATGGACTCTCTACTTGTATGCAGTGATGTCGGAGGTCCCCCAATACACTACAGGCTACATACTGTACAGGCAGACGTAGGGGATCAGTCCAGGCGGTGAATTCAGACCTCCGGTGTTGGGCCCGAGTCCGGGGGCTCAAGTTGATGCGCCACCTGGCCCCAGGTCCTCCTCACGCCCTCTTCCTCTCAGCTCCCCTCCCCCCACTGTGTTAACCTTGCATCACCACGAACCGTCTGCCCACCGACACTCCTTCCCTGCATTTCTCCACCCTTACATCCTCACTGTGTGCAGCCCCCCGACCTCACATCTCCCACTCCTCCGTCACCCACCCTGTCACACCTCCCAGCCTCGCGTCGCCCCCTCCCTCACCTCACCTCACCCTCAGTCGTATCCCTCACCTGTCACGCGCCTGCGCGCTCTCACCATCCACTCACTTCCTTCCCATCGTACCTCTCACCCCTGCATCACCTTGCCCACTGCTTCACCCCACCCTTACACCCTCTGCCTCACCCCACCCTCATTTCACCACCCTCGCAGTGTCACTCTGCCTCATCCCTGCCCCCCTTTCTTCATCCCTCCCTGTCTCACCCCACCCTCACACCCTGCATACCTCCTCCCCCCCGCAGACTCCCAGCGCCTGACCCCATTCATGTTTAAAGCTGGCAGTGTTTGCTGCATCTCGTGATTAACCCCTTCGTGCCCTCGCCCTGCCTGTCGGTGCTGCTGGGAGCTATGCCTGCCCTCCTCCGGAGCAGACTCCGCACTCTGCCTTAAACATCTGCCCTTTGCGACTGCCCTTGTACTCGGCACCACTGCCCTGCCCCTACCTACGGGGGGTGCAGGAGCTCCCAACGCCAGAGGAGCCCGCTGGGGGGCACTGAGCATCTCAACCCCCCAATGCAATGGTCTCGGCATTATTAAAGGTAGAGCTATTGGCAATGCTTATGTTTAAAAAAAAATGAAAAAATGTCATAGGCAATGCCAATAGCTCTACCTTTAATAATGCTGAGACCATTGCATTGTAAATGCTTGTTTTTAGATGACCACATAACTTCCCAACAGACACTCTTTTCTCTTGCCTTCTTGGAAGCCGAGTGCAGTCTTCTGCAAACGTACCTCAAAAGTCCTTCATGCTGCAGGTGTTTTTAAGTAAACGCCACAGAAGTCTTTTTTTACAATTAGCAAAACTTTCAAGGAGTCATGGAGCACTTTTCACTAACAATAACAAGTAAGCGAAGGTGTGTGCATGAAATAATCCCATGTTCCTCTGCCGTTCACGCACACTCAAGAGATGCGTTAGAATTGATTTCTGCCTTCGTTTTAAGTCTGGCTTGCCTTGCCCCCAGAGTGTCCAACACTTACCAATTTGACTGTCGAGACGCTATGACCAGCAGTCCGTAGCAGTAACAGAAACATTTAAAAACTGTGGTCACGCGCAAAGAACGCGTTGTCCTGCCGCACGATTTAAAAAACTGTGATGTAATGCGCTGCCAATAGGAATCACCGCAGTCGCGTCGCAACAACGTGCGATGTTAAAACTGCCGGTGTAAGACACTTTGCGATGTTGTTGCCGTGTTGTAAAGGCGCGCGAAGAAAAGGTTACCGATGTATCGTCATACAACCTTGGCACAAGGGTGACTGTCAGAAGGCATGCCTTCGATGAGGATCACATGCTTCTTTTGCGATGCCCAATCCACACTAATAGACATGCCTTTCAATGTCTCTCTCCTTTTTTTTGAGCAGGCAGACTCTGCCCTTGAGCGCTTTATGGTAGCAGGGCCACAGTGCACTGAAGCGCATGTGTTTATTAGGCTCACCACGTCAACCACATCAACACTTTCGCACCCCTCTGTTGCTATGGTACCGACTATCATATCCCCTTCATGTCCAGCCTGCTCAGCAAACTAGTCAGCCTTTTTGTGGCCAAGGCCATAGTACCCACAGACCACATGGAAAACAGGGTCATTGTGCAGCACCTTCTTCTGCCCCTCCCGCTACCGCAGCCTCAAGACCTCTTTTAATATGTCCTTCATGGCACACAGCCACCCTGTCAGGGGCAGGATTGAACATTTTCAGCCAGGTTAGTAGTTGATAACCTCGGACATGTGAGATCTGCAAATTGTCCAGCATGGTGATGCCCTACCATTTCTTGTCACCTCGTTGCACCTACCACAATCCTCAGAATCCTCAGAACGGCTGACGGAGGATCACTTTCCTCCCTCCTAATCCTCTGGCTGGGCTATGATCGGCAGTTGTGAGTGTGGGGGGTGCACCCCAAGAGCTGCTACAAGGCTTAAATTAAATGCGCAGGTGAGCGCCCTTCAGGTCCGCGCCGTGCGAAGCTACGCGAGCTCTGAGGCCCAGCGTCTGGGGAGGCAGCTGCGAGTCACGGGGATCAGCCAGGCAGGCACTCTGCGGTTCAATAATTCACCTCGGGCCGCCGCATGGTAGTCTAGCAGTCCCTGGCACCCCTCGCACGGCCACAGGAACTCAGCCGTCTCCGAACGAGACCCCCGCCCAGGGTGGAGCCACCAGAGTCTTTGTGGAGAGAGCCCTGAGCTTGAGCTCAGCAAAAGCTCCACTGGGCCGCCACTAGACCGGGAAGAGGGTGCCGGTGTGGCCCGGGCTGGCACGACTGAAGCTTACAATTCTATTTTTACTGATGTGCAATGGTTCGATGTTGGAGAAATGACACTAGTATTCGTGGCCCAAGCAGCGCAGCACAAGGGGGGGGGGAGGAGTATCCTCGCCGATGGAAGATGTGCCGTCATCCTGGAGCAGGTATGGACTCTCTACTTGTATGCAGCGATGTCGGAGGTCCCCCAATACACTACAGGCTACATACTGTACAGGCAGACGTAGGCGATCAGTCCAGGCGGTGAATTCAGACCTCCGGTGTTGGGCCCGAGTCCGGGGGCTCAAGTTGATGCGCCACCTGGCCCCAGGTCCTCCTCACGCCCTCTTCCTCTCAGCTCCCCTCCCCCCACTGTGTTAACCTTGCATCACCACGAACCGTCTGCCCACCGACACTCCTTCCCTGCATTTCTCCACCCTTACATCCTCACTGTGTGCAGCCCCCCGACCTCACATCTCCCACTCCTCCGTCACCCACCCTGTCACACCTCCCAGCCTCGCGTCGCCCCCTCCCTCACCTCACCTCACCCTCAGTCGTATCCCTCACCTGTCACGCGCCTGCGCGCTCTCACCATCCACTCACTTCCTTCCCATCGTACCTCTCACCCCTGCATCACCTTGCCCACTGCTTCACCCCACCCTTACACCCTCTGCCTCACCCCACCCTCATTTCACCACCCTCGCAGTGTCACTCTGCCTCATCCCTGCCCCCCTTTCTTCATCCCTCCCTGTCTCACCCCACCCTCACACCCTGCATACCTCCTCCCCCCCGCAGACTCCCAGCGCCTGACCCCATTCATGTTTAAAGCTGGCAGTGTTTGCTGCATCTCGTGATTAACCCCTTCGTGCCCTCGCCCTGCCTGTCGGTGCTGCTGGGAGCTATGCCTGCCCTCCTCCGGAGCAGACTCCGCACTCTGCCTTAAACATCTGCCCTTTGCAACTGCCCTTGTACTCGGCACCACTGCCCTGCCCCTACCTACGGGGGGTGCAGGAGCTCCCAACGCCAGAGGAGCCCGCTGGGGGGCACTGAGCATCTCAACCCCCCAATGCAATGGTCTCGGCATTATTAAAGGTAGAGCTATTGGCATTGCTTATGTTTAAAAAAAAATGAAAAAATGTCATAGGCAATGCCAATAGCTCTACCTTTAATAATGCTGAGACCATTGCATTGTAAATGCTTGTTTTTAGATGACCACATAACTTCCCAAGAGACACTCTTTTCTCTTGCCTTCTTGGAAGCCGAGTGCAGTCTTCTGCAAACGTACCTCAAAAGTCCTTCATGCTGCAGGTGTTTTTAAGTAAACGCCACAGAAGTCTTTTTTTACAATTAGCAAAACTTTCAAGGAGTCATGGAGCACTTTTCACTAACAATAACAAGTAAGCGAAGGTGTGTGCATGAAATAATCCCATGTTCCTCTGTCGTTCACGCACACTCAAGAGATGCGTTAGAATTGATTTCTGCCTTCGTTTTAAGTCTGGCTTGCCTTGCCCCCAGAGTGTCCAACACTTGCCAATTTGACTGTCGAGACGCTATGACCAGCAGTCCGTAGCAGTAACAGAAACATTTAAAAACTGTGGTCACGCGCAAAGAACGCGTTGTCCTGCCGCACGATTTAAAAAACTGTGATGTAATGCGCTGCCAATAGGAATCACCGCAGTCGCGTCGCAACAACGTGCGATGTTAAAACTGCCGGTGTAAGACACTTTGCGATGTTGTTGCCGTGTTGTAAAGGCGCGCGAAGAAAAGGTTACCGATGTATCGTCATACAACCTTGGCACAAGGGTGACTGTCAGAAGGCATGCCTTCGATGAGGATCACATGCTTCTTTTGCGATGCCCAATCCACACTAATAGACATGCCTTTCAATGTCTCTCTCCTTTTTTTTGAGCAGGCAGACTCTGCCCTTGAGCGCTTTATGGTAGCAGGGCCACAGTGCACTGAAGCGCATGTGTTTATTAGGCTCACCACGTCAACCACATCAACACTTTCGCACCCCTCTGTTGCTATGGTACCGACTATCATATCCCCTTCATGTCCAGCCTGCTCAGCAAACTAGTCAGCCTTTTTGTGGCCAAGGCCATAGTACCCACAGACCACATGGAAAACAGGGTCATTGTGCAGCACCTTCTTCTGCCCCTCCCGCTACCGCAGCCTCAAGACCTCTTTTAATATGTCCTTCATGGCACACAGCCACCCTGTCAGGGGCAGGATTGAACATTTTCAGCCAGGTTAGTAGTTGATAACCTCGGACATGTGAGATCTGCAAATTGTCCAGCATGGTGATGCCCTACCATTTCTTGTCACCTCGTTGCACCTACCACAATCCTCAGAATCCTCAGAACGGCTGACGGAGGATCACTTGTTCAGGTTCTTCTGGCCAAAGGAGCCACAGTGAGGGTGCTGGCATCTGCATTTGGCTGTTGTTACTCCCGCCATTGTCTTGTTGCAAAGAAGAACGAAGGCCTTTGTCCTATTTTAGACCTTAGTCCCCTCAATGTCCCCTCAATGTCTTTCTGCAAAGAGTCACATTCAAGATGCTCACCCTCATCCATGGCTTATCTGGCCTCGACCCTAGAGACTAGATGGAGCATTGGACTTGTAGGGCACTTATTTCCACATTCCCATCCTGCATGCCCACCTATGGTTCATGGTGGGACTGGGGCATTTTCAGATTGCTGTGCTCCCTTTTGGCCTCACTAGTACCCTCTGGGTGTTCAAGAAAGAAATGGCAGGGGTTGCAGCGCATCTTCGTAGGTCAAGGATTCCAGTCGTCCCCTACCTCGGCGACCTACCCACTATCAATCTACAGCGACCCTCTTACCATCATTCCCTTTCAATGTGCCGAAGTCTCACGTCACTCCTTCACAGATGCTGCACTTCATCTTAGCCATTCTTGACACAGTGCAGTTCATGCCTTCCCTCCCAGAACAGAGAGTGTAGGACATTTGGGCTATGGTCCAGATGTTTCAGCTTCTTTCTGAATCTCAGTGTGGATGAGCTTGACGCTTCTGGGATTGAGGGCCGCCTGCATCCGGTTTTTCAAGCATGCCAGATGGCATATGTGGGCTCTGCAGTGGAATCTTACCTCCTAGTGTGTACAATTACGTGCAGATTTTGGAGGAGACGGCAGTAAACATGTAGTGGTGTTAGTTGGGTCAGCGACAGACCGCTCTCCCTACCCCATCCAAAGCTTACAGTGGAGAGGATGCAACGCTTCTGAGTTGAGGAGGCCATCTGGGAGGGGTTGTGATCAGAGGGTTCTGATCTCTGACAGAGTTCCGGCTCCATATCAACTTTGGAGCTGTGGGCCAGCGGCTTGGCGTTGAAGGCCTTTCTAAGGCGCCGCCATGTGATATTGCAACAAGGGGCGGAGTTGTGGAGCATGTGGCAGGAGACACTACATCTCTGGCAATGGCTGGGACAGCAAGGGATTTTCCTGCTGGTACACCACCTGGCAGGATCTCTAAACACTGTAAATGTAAATGTAAATGTAGAGGTACTTGTATAGCGAACGACTACCCGGAGGCATCTCAGAGCTTGTACGAATACCGCTGAGGAACCCTTCCTGGCCTTTCCCTGTGAAGTGCCCACTCCTGGGCACCCCCAAGGTGAAGCCAGGCATCCTAGCGTTGTTGGGGCCGTTGTGGAGATTAAGCAAGCTATTGCCCAGAGTTGCAGAGTGGGACTCATGATTAGAATAGGCACCAAGGCGAGAATTATCAGGTCCGAGGAAATTGAGCCCAACACCCGCCAAGGCGGGAATTGAACCCTGGTCCCGGGCCAGATTTCTGCATCAGGGTCTGCCGCTCTAACCATTGAGCCACACTTCTCCACACTGGGCAGACAAACTCAGCCACTTATCCCTAGCAGGTCACAAGTGGTAGACCCATCCACAAGTGGCACAAGGTCTCTTCCGTGAATGGAAAAAACCATGCCGCAATCTTTTTGTCACTGCTGAGAACTCACAATGTCAGTACTTCTGCATCTTTCCAAGGCCCCTCTCTCTCTGAGACATGTTCTGCCTAGAGTGAAACTCGTAGCTCCTGTACACGTTTCTGCTTTACCTCTCCTAGCCTGATTCTGAAGAAGTCCAAGTTATCCAACTGGCACTGGATTGGGCATGGCTAATGTGGTATCCAGAACTCCTGAGCATGAGTATCTGTCCTCAGATTCGTCTGCCAGTACTCTCATATAGTCTCCACCTCCTTGCTTGGAGATTGAGCGGCAACAGCTGACTGCATTCAGCCTCACTCCTTAGATTGTAGATGTCCTCATGGAAGCCTGGAGTCCCTGTACAAAATCAGTATACATTTACTGTTGGGACACTTTTTAGGTCTCGCCTATGCAGCGCGCATGCTGCTTTAAGTTTATCATAATTGCTTTGGTACCTGATATAATTGATTTACTGACTGTGATGCCCCATACAGGAAAAAATAGGTCCCAAAAATAATGGAATTTTGTTCCAGGCAAGGGAATGCTCACAGAAACAGCTGAAGATATGGCAGGTTGGGAAGATTACAGGGATATAGTTTTAGCGCCAGTACACACTATTGAAACCCAACTGTAAGCTGAATGACAGAACTATGGAGCTACAGCATGAGAGACTGAGATGGGAGTCTAATGTTTATCTGAATAAGGGTTTTAATGGTGGCATGTGGTGCAGTAAGTGTCGGGGACTGAGTATTAAAAGTTTTACGTTTTTGTGTATTATAGCTGGTCACAGGATTTTATATCACAATCTCCTGTGTAAGTATTTGGGCCATTTTGGCTTCAAATATTGCAAAAATCCAATAAAATTTGTTTTAAAAAAAGAATGGAATTTAATAATAATTTAAATGTCTTGTCTTCTACCTTATAATTAAATATATCTCTGACTAGTTATATATTTACTACCAGGTGAGTGTTATACTAGTGGTTGTTCTTTAGTTGCTACGTGGATTCTGTTGAACTGGATTTTTTATTCCTCAACATGATATTTCAATATGCCATGACATCAGTCAGAGAATCCTCTATTAAATATACCAATGCTGTAGAACCACATTTTCAGGTAAAAGAAATTCTTCTTTGTTAGAACTGGGGGTCTCTAACGGCAATGGTTTACACGTTTGAGAAAAATTACCTTTAAATGATAAAAATAGCTTAGTTCAAAGATGATGGTAAAAGCGACACATTTCTCACAAAATACCTTCGGATGCTTACTGCAAGATAACCAGAATGTTCGCAGGGGGAGCGATGCGTCGGTTCCTTGCTTCGTGAAAGGCGATGCATCTGTTCCTCAGTGCATGCGCAAAGTAGGTGATGCTTCTGTTCCTTACCGGAGAGGAGGTGATGCGTCGATCTCGGTGATGCGACGGTGACCTCTGTGGTGGCGGCACGCTTCTCCGGTGACACGCTTCGCCGGGGATGCAATGACAAACAGCTGCACCAGATACAAGCTTTTCCGGTGATGCGACGGCGACCTCTGTGGCGGCGGCACGCTTCTCCGGTGATGCGGCTGCAGCAGCTGAGGTGGCGACACGCTTCTTCTCATTGCGTCGCGCTTCCAGCTCCCAACAATACGCAGGTGTCTGCAGACAGAATTCCAGCAAAGAAATTCAGGGGGGAGCTGGTGGTGAAGTCTTGTATCCCTGAGACTTCAGCAGGAGGCAAGCACAATTCAAGCCCTTGGAGATTCTTCTTCAAGTTGATGAAAGTTCAATACAAGTTCTTTCTCCTTTCCTTGGCAAATAAGTAACCATTGCAGGCCAACCCCAGAAAATAGCACACTGGCAGTCAAATCCTTCAGCTTCTTTTGGTTCCTCCTCTTGACAAAGGTTTGTCTTGATTCCCAGAAGGGATCTAAAGTCTTCGAGTCTGGGTCCCAATATTTATACTACTAATTTCTTTGTTCTCTGTAGGCAGAGAGTGTCCATACCTGGCCAAAGCCAGTTCTGTCCTCACTGGTGCAGCATTCTGGCAGGAGGTGGAGACCGCATTGTTGAAAGCAGACTTGGCCTAGGTAGCTGAAAGGAAATCTCCTTCCCTTACTCTCTATTCTATGAGGGCTTAGGGGAGTGAAAGGAAATCTCCGCCCCCTAGTCTCTATTCAGCCAAGGTCCTATTCAGCCCAGCCCTGACTCATCAGACTGCTGGAACCCAAGCCCTCCTGTCACTCACAAACCAGACATGCAATACACAACCTAGCAGAGGCAGGCTGGATGGTTAGGTAAGAAAATACCTACTTTCTAAAAGTAGTATTTTCAAACAGATTGTAAAAATCACCTTCACTAAAAAATGTATTTTCACATTCTGAGTTCAGGCATAATAAATTCGTTTTCCACCATGTTCCCTGGGTCAGTTAGGATTATAAGATGTTATAATCAAACTGCCCATTCTGGCCTATGGGGACAGGTAGCCTTGCAATAGTGAAAAAATAAATTGGCTGTAATTCACTATCAGGACATGCTACACACACCAGGGTATGTCCTACCTTTTACTTAGACTGCACCATGCCTTTGGCTTCCTTAAGGGTTGGCTAACATGTAGAATAGGGACGAGTTAAGGGACTGGTAAGTGGGTGCACTTACCAAGTCGACATGGTAGTACTAGACTGCACGCAGGGTCTGCAATGGCAGGCCTTAGACACACTTTACAAGCTGCTTCTGTGGGTGGCACAATCAGTGCTGCAAACCCACTAGCAGCATTTGATCTACATGCCCTGGGTACACATGGTGCACTGTACTAGGGTCTGACAAGTAAATCAAATAAGCCAATCATGGAGTCACTAATCCATTACAACAATTTACAATAGGGAACACTTGCACTGTGGCCCTGAATAGCAGTGGCACAGTGCCCAAAGCATGTAAACCAGCAAAAACACATCAAAAACAGAGGAGACAACAGCAAAAGATGGAAGGGAGACTCACGCCAATGGTAGCAGGTCTAACACTCTTGCTGTGTTTTTATTGCCTAGTTGCCATTACTTGTAACAGTATTTGCCCCCAAAGGCAAATATCTACCACTCGTGGTAAATCATAACTGCAAGCTCACCGGGTGAAATTTAGCAGAGACTTAATCTTAATAGAGCTTTAAGTTGGTACTATCAGTAATTTCGGAACTTCTATCATAAAAAAGACCAAAGTGCCCAATAGCTCCTGTTGAGTCACATTGAAACTTTGAAAATAATGTAATTTTCTCAGAACTAGGGCCTATTTTAGATCCTGACAGATAGGTTACTCCAGCACATCAGTAACGGATATCTCACCTGCTGAAATATAAATCCCAATATTTCCTATGGGATTTATGTTTCGGCAGATAGGATATCCGTCACCGTTGTGATGGAGAAACTTGTCCGACAATATGTAAATTGGGCCCCAAGTCCACAATGCCGGTTTATATGTTCAATATATTATACATATGCCATGGCAGTGAAAATAAATGTAGCAAAATAATGTTATTTGGAGCAACTGTACTACTTAAGTGTACATTGCTATATTTTTACTACAGTGCAAACATCTGATTCCTGTCTAAAACTAGCTTATGCTGCAAAAGTGTTCTCCCTTCTAAACTGCATGTTGCACCTGTTTTACACAGAGAAATAGCTTGCCTAATAGTCACAAAGCCCCTTCAATGTGATTGTATCTTCCTGCACAAGTTTGAAACCCTGTCGTGTTTTTAGTCAAATACCTTTTGTAAATCAAACACACATTAACCTCTTGCGTGCTCATGACGCTCCACGCCGTTATGACCCAGGGCGGAATTCGCACTGCGGCGAAGAGGTTAAAAATGCCATGGCATAAATCATATAAGCAGATGGTGTGCAGATTTCTGACCATTCTTTTGCCACCAACGAGTGGAAGTAAGTAACATGTTCATATCTGCAGTACTGGTGGCAGAAACAATTAACTTGGCAAGATTCTGTAGATAGAAGTTATATTAACTTTGCATAATGAGGAACAGAGCTGTGTACATGAGGAGTGTTTAAACTTAAGTAAACATATTGTTCAATTTTATGGTTATGTTGTTTGTATAAATCATTAAATTGCCAAGACGTACCCTTTTGGTAGTAAAGTGCACAAAAGATTGCTCTGTAATTGAGCCTGCATTCATGAAAATGACTGTCACTGACCATAGGAAGAAAGATTAATTCAGGTTGAAACTGCAATGTCGGTTCATGAATATGAGCTCTTAGGTTATCGCAGTTCATTTGAAGAGAAGGATACTATTACAATATTGTTTGACACTACTAGTATAATATTGTTACTCTTAGCTGATCTTGGAAGTAGATTGAATATGTATCTCATTTTGTGTATTTGTTTTATTTTTAAGGTTGAAAGTGAACGAAAAAAGGTGAAAAAGGTACTAGACATGAAGCGATCACTAGAAACCAGACTGGAACAAGAAATGAAGCGCAACACTGAACTGCTAAAGGAGGGAAATGCGTAGGTCCACATTGTAATTGTTAGTTTTGTAATTTATTAAATATTGTCAACAAAATAGATTGCCACTTCATAATAAATCACTTAGTATTTTAACACATTCATTACAAAAACAATAATCACATTTCACAGTAATAGAGGTTGACAGCATTCAATTAAAAAGAACTAGCAGAAATGTCTGTATTCTGATTGAGACTTCTAATCACAAATATCTCTCTGCATCTGTAGTTGGCAGCTTCACACTGATGCTATTCTGCTCTTGAAATGATGTGTGGGACCAATATAGACTCCACTCCCATGCACTGATATCAGTTCCTTTCTTTCTGCCCCACCAGACGCGGATCCAGAGCTACCTCTCGTCTCTTTCAAATCCTATCTGAAGAGACAGTCAATTAAAGATTCCTTACCATAGAATTACCGCCAGGCGTCAAACTGGATCCTGAGAATTTTTCTTATCAGTACCCCTGCGCGTTGGTAGGTGGTGTCGGTCGGCTCTGCGTTCGTCGTCGTGGTCGCCGGGATGATGTTGCGGTGCCTCCTGTGCGCTGACGTTAGCTGCCCCTTTAGTCACTTTTAGGCTAAACTTTTTTCATTCTTTTAGAGTCTTCAACTCCTGGTGTGCAAGGGATGTTCCATCGTCCCACCTGCTCCTAGCCTTGTGGGGCCTGTCACAGGCTGATATCGGTGACGACCCTGTACCTCGCGTGCCTTTGGTTTCTGGAGCTCGACCACAACCTGAATTCGTGCTCCGACTGCTGGGCCTTGAATCCTAAATCTTTGCTGAGCGGTCCCGAAAGCTCTTGGAGGCCTGTGGGCCGGCTTCACGTAGCACCCGGTCTCTTTCGAGGGGAAGTTCTCCATACCGGTCGCAGAGCCCCCACACCTCATCCTGAAGAACCGGGTTTTTAGAACCCAGCGGCGCCAGGGATAACGCCCGAAGTCTTCGGATTCCCCTGTCTCGGCATACAGAGATACGGGACTCTTCTAGGTGGCGTCAAAGATCAAATTTATTGGCTGCAACCAGTAACAGAAGTCCACGAAGTACAATGACGTATATTCGTAGGAGACTGCTCAACTTTACAAAGCCAGTCAACCCTTTTTATACCAAATATTGTGCTTCAGGCAAACATTCCTTATTTAGAATCAACCAATCCCATGTATATACAACAAAAAGTATTGCGTGACAAACCCACATTTCATTGTCCAGCCCACCATCAATTATTGGTCAAACCCAACATTCTTGATCAGACAAGTCGATCGAAACCCATCATAAAATCGGTCACCTCCCCATCGTAAACAGGCCATAAAGAAAGGAGCAGAGACAGGTGTAAGTAAGATAAGACATAGTTGTGTGTAATAAAGGGTTAATAATGTCCTGTGCCTTGATCACTAATCTTGATCAGCTACTGGGAAAAGAACTGGCCCAACAAGTTTGGCTTCGGGCAACAAAGTCAGCTTGCCCAGGTCACACAAGAGTCAGCTAAAGGTGTACGTGTCTCAAGAACTCATTCGGCCGTAGTCATCGACCTATGTGAGGGCAACCACAAAATGGCTGCCGTACACAAAATGGAACCCAAGGGTTCAGAACGGAATCCCTTATTTCGTAATGAATCCATCACTCGAACATGACGAAAACACTCGTACATAATATACTCGCCATTCTCGGTCTGATGACACCAGATTCGTCACGATACGACAACCTTTATTGAACGGGTTCAGAATCTCGGAACCTCAGACCCTCCTTTTGCCCTTACATAGGCAATCACCTGAACTCACGTTAATCTGAATCCAGATGTTGCTGTAGCATCATCCTATTACTTAGCACGTCTCTTGATACAGGTCTCCTTGCACACAAAGTAGCACAGAGGCCACATATAGCAGGAGCACACTGTACACACAGACAGAACAGGAAAAGAATGGCTAAGATCATCCCAATGACCATCAGAATCTTCCCTCCCCATCTGGATAACAATCCCCAAAACCATCCCATTAACGACCTATCTCCTTCGTCCACATGTATTAACTCAGAGATCTTGTGTAGCTTGGAAATGGCTTGGTACACTGTCGGAGCATTGTCTGGAATGAAAACACAGCAACTCGATTGGATCAATTTACATACCCCTCCTCTATCTGCGAGTATGACATCTAACGCAACTCTGTTCTGCAGAGTCATAAGGCGATCCGACTGGAGCTCAGCAGTCAGGTTACTAAGGGCACCGGCAGTTTCAACTATGGTGGACTCAACCACCCTCGTCAATTTCCGTATGTTCCTGCTGTTAACCATCTGTCCCCAAAATGGCAGAAAACCCTTCAGGAAATCACCTAATTCTTGTCCTGCAGTATCTTCCTTACTGAAGACACCTCTAACAACTCTCATCTTGTGGTAATCTGCCGCAGCTGTATAGGTAGGAGGCAACAGGAACGAGACAAAACATGTGCCCGAGAAATCAGGGGGCAACCATGTGTACGCTCTATCGTGACAGACGAAGTAGGTACCCTTAGCTGCTAGAAACAATGAGGAAGTCTGGGACGCAAAGACATACGTCTCAGTGCAGATACTCTTCCCTAACTGAGCTCTCGGATTCTTGCCATTACCTTGCAGACATAGATGACCCTGATGGGGTCCAATCCAAATCGGAGAAGATCTTTTAGCTTGCTGTTTCTCACTCAGACTCGCTCCATATCCAGTCACGTTCCATCCAATGTATGCTAGTGTCTCATCTTTCGGGATAGTCTCATAGAAATCTATTCCTCTAATCATATCCACTATTCCCTTAACTAGAGCACTATTCTTCGGATTGTCCTTCACAGAACATAGGGGGTAGGCTTCACGGGCGTAAATAAACATCGTTCTGTATGCCCACACAGAACCATTATAGCTAAACGGCAAAACCAGGTAAGGAATACCTTTATCAGCAGTATGGGGCATAAGACCACATACCCAACAGTTAGTTGTGTTCACTACTAATTGGTGCTGGTGCAAAAGCTGAACAAAAGAGTTATTAACGAACGTTAATCTCCTAATGGACTCATGTTCAGGCAGAGGGTGAAAAGAATGCAAAGAAACAGTAGAAGGAGGCATGGGTTGTGTAGTGGGTGCAAACATCACTTGAAAAGAGAATATAACATATCCCATTAAAAACATCATTAGACTAAGCATCATGAAAAGACACAATATTAAAAAACATTTTCTGCTCATTATTTTACACATTCTGCTTTTGAAACTTTCTTCTTCAACAGGTCTCTCCATCTCGAAAAACTCCATCCTCTAACCTTGCTGCTCACGGAGGTAGGGTGTTCCGTGCTAAGGAATGCGCCTGTCAGTCCAGGGAAACACCCAAGGAGCAACCAGAACCGTCGACCTTGTGTCTTCGGCTTGCATTCCAAAGACTTGACACCGCGACCCTACAGCTGAACCCGGATGGCGGCTCGAAAAACAAAAATCGGTCAAAACAGTTTCTCAGATGGGAGAGCTGAACTTTCAAAAATATCAAAGCAAAGAATTTTTACTTTTATTTGTCCATAGTTCTCGATCTCAAATTATAATGGCTTTTCTCAGGCAATGTTTCATCACAAAACAAAAGGTCAGGCTCAGTAGTGTCCAATCGAACCGACGATGGCACAGCTCCTTGCAAAAGATCGTCGCTTTCATGCTCAGAACTTGTCCCCATTAAACGTGCATCGCTAAAAGGCAGAAAACGAGGCACAGTCTCAGTTTCCGAATCAGGAATACCCTCCTGGACCCACCGGTCGTACGGCAGAGGCAAAGGCACCCTCTTACAGTGTACGCCGTGGATCCAGTGCTTCTTTCCTTGCACTCGTACTGCAGATCGTGTCGATAACAGGACCAAGTAGGGGCCAATCCAGCGGGGCTGATCGTTCTTTGTTCGCTGGAAATTCTTAATCAACACCCATGAGCCAGGATCGATGACATGTCCTGGATCTTCAGAAACCTGAGGCAATGTATCGTGAACCTGTTGGTGTAAGACAAGCAATTTAGCCGTCAAATCATACGGATAGTCAAGCAGTATAGGGTATTCAATCTCGCTAAATTTTGTCTGCCTCGGCACTCCCCATATGTTTGCCGGGCGACCAAAAACTATTTCGTAGGGACTAAGTCCCACTCGTGAATGCGCAGTCATCCTAGTTGACAAAAGTGCTAATGGCAAAGCATCAGGCCATTTAAGACCAGAGCTCGCCTGTATCTTGGCAAGTTTTAACTTAAGGGTGCCATTATAGCATTCTACTAGTCCAGCTGATTGGGGATGATTTGCAGCATGGAACGTCTGGCGGATTCCTAACCCTTCACACACTCTCTTCATCACTTGACCCTCAAATTCACTCCCATTATCACTCCAGACCATTCTCGGCAAACCAAACCTAGGAAAAAATTCTTTGACTAGTGTTTTAGCTGTGGACAAGGCAGTATTATCTTTCAGGGGATATGCTTCAACCCATCTCGAAAAGGCACAAACAACCACAAGCACGTATTTCAGGTTGTTGTATCTCTTTATATGCACATGACGTGCTAAGAGTGTCAACTCATAACCTGACAATCGAGCACTAGTTAAATGCTGTGTCTTGGTTCTATTTAACAACGTATCCACTGCATGTGGAACCATCACAATCAATGTATTATTCATCTCTAAACCAGCAGACTGTCGAATGGAAACAGCCGCTGCCGCTGTTGCTCTCAAACAACTCGGCAACGCTCTAGCTACCGGATCCAAAGTCGACGAAAAATACGCACATGGACGCTGCTTGTCCCCAAAAGACTGTGTCAACACTGACCACGCACATCCCTCTCTCTCGTGGACATAGAGTGTAAAAGGCTTACTGTAGTCGGGGGTACCCAACACAGGAGCCGAACACAATGCATCACGCAATTCAGAAAAGCTCTTTTGGCATTCATCAGTCCAAGGAACAGGATTCGGGGTATCCTTAACAGTAAGGGCTATCAAAGGTTTCGCAAGAAGCGAAAAATTCGGGATCCACTGTCTACAGTATGACGTAATACCCAAGAAAGCACGCACTTCTCTCTGTGTGGTTGGCACACTCATTCTCGCAATCGCTTGGATTCACTCTGGGGTCAATCTTCTTCCCTCCTTCGATAAGAGATGACCTAAGTAGGTCACTTCTTGTCGACAATATTGCAACTTCGAAAGAGACACTTTATGATGGAAGTCAGACAAATGACGCAACAATGACAAAGTAGCTTCTTTACAAATCTCCTCAGTATCCGTAGCCACAACAAATCATCGACGTACTGAACAAGGGCAGCACCATCAGGTAAGACAATCGTATCAAGTTGTGTTTTCAAAGCCTGACTATAGATCGATGGACTCTCACAATAGCCTTGAGGAGCTCTCTTAAACCGGAAGCTTCGACCTCCTAAAGAGAAGCCGAAAATATCCATACTCTCCTCGGCAATCGGGATGCTGAAGAAAGCATTCTTCAAATCAATCACCGAAAACCAGGCAGCCGAAGCTGGAATCATTGTCAGTAAAGAAGTAATATTCGGAACAACAGGAAATTGTGGCACTACAATCTTGTTCACCTCTCGAAGATCAATCACCAACCTATATACAGGTGGCTGAGAACAGTCAGTGCGTTTCAAGACGGGCAAAACCGGACTATTGCACACATTACCTCTCGTTTCCTCAATCACATCTTTCTCAATCAGATCATAAATGATCGCTAGCAACGCTCTTTCACCATCACTAGAAATCCTGTACTGTGGAATATGTGGTAGTCTAACATTCGCTTTCAGCGTCACAACATATGGCGGAATCTCCAGGAGACCCACATCATTAGGACCAGTAGCCCAAAGAATATTAGGCAGGGAGGACAATTCAACTGGGAGTCGGTCTCTCGACAAATACATCGGAGAGATCACTCTCTTACCCAATGTAAGTTGTACTCCCGAAGAACACTGTAGTGTTGCATACAATCTCTTTAACAAATCCAATCCCAACAAATTCTCACCACAACCTGTCGTCAAAATGAGGGGTGCTTCCAATTCACAAGGTCCAACAGAAAGAGACAAAGGACTAGAAATCGGATTCCTTACCGGGGCGCCAGAAAAACCTACTGAAACATTCATTTTGCCAGACAAAGGTGCGCCAGGGAGTTTAGAGTGCATAATAGAACTCTTCGTAGCACCAGTATCCAACGGAAAAGGCTCTGACACACCTGATGTAATCACCTCAACATAAGGTCCACTCTGATCTACTGGAATTGAAACAACTCCCTCTCTTTGTCTATGGCTGTCCTAGCAATCCTTGTCGTCCACATTCTCACCTTCGACGTAGTAGTCGTCAGCATAGTGCTGAGTCGTCCTACCAGCCGCACCATTCTGCTGATCAAAGCAATTCATTGTATTCTGTTGAGGAAAGGAACGTGCATTCTGGGGGAAACCTCCACGTCCCCTACCTCTAGGGGCTTGCTGAACACCTCGACCTCTCACACCAAAAACACCATTCCCGCGCTGTAACAAAACCGGGCAACTACTTTTAAAATGACCCTCTTCCTTAAAATATGCACACTGATTAGGGCCTACAGGAAAACGCGATTGAGGAGACTCGAACCTTTGCGAGTTCCTCTGAAACTGCTGAGGTGGCTGATAATCACGCTGGCCACTACGAGGCAGATACGCCTGCTGTAAAAGCACCTTCGTCTTCAACTCTTTAGTCTTCTGCTCTGCTCTATCCTTCTCATCCTTATCTCTATTTTCATAATATTGTGCAGTAGCCAATATCTGTGGTGATGAGGAAACGGCCCAAGAACTCTCTGAATCCTTCAACTTCTTACACAACTCGGGAAGCAAATTATGCACAAATTTATCAACAAACAATCGTTGGCCACCTTCAGTACTCAAATCTTGACCACTATGGTCAATAAATGTCTCTTCAAACCTGGTAAAGAAATCAGATACATTTTCGTCCTTTTTCTGCTTACACGCAGACAATTTATCCCAGTTTACTCTCATAGCCGGCATTAAAGTCTTCATATAAGTAACAATCTTACCAGGGAGTTCTGCTACTAAAGGCTCAGGTTTAGCACCACCAACTTGTCGGGCATCCGCAGCAGCAAGATTAACCCAAGCATCACCTAGCTCTTGCGCATGATCCGTATGACGAATCAATCCCCATAAAGGCTGCGGGACAACATTTCCAAACAACATGTCTATATCAGCTAAATTCATAATCCAGGAGTCTGCAGTCTGTGATAATTCCTTATAGTATCCTGCAGGATTTTTACGGGGGTCAGGTAAGGTCTGTTTAAGAGCCAAAACTTCAGCTCGCTTCCATGGAACATGTACCCAAACACGTTGAAAATGAGGCAGAACAGCTGGATTAGCGTTTGGATCCCCTTCTTTCCAAACTGGGGGAACTTCTCACATTGGATATTGTCGCACCTTTCTCCTAACAGAAGGATCAGGCTCAAACAACGACTGAGAAGGATCCTCATTTCTAAACGACAACAATGTCGCAACCGCTCTCTCAACATCGGAACCCACTATAGTACCCTTCACAAACTCGGACTGTACACGGGACAACTCAGACGGAGTCTGTCCCAAATCACCATCTTCCCATTCCTCACGAAGGAAAGTACACATCTTATCAAAAACATATCTCTGCTTCGGTGCTTCCCATTGACGGAAGACATCCATAACAGAATCTACATTGTATCTAAAAGGGCGAGTAACCCATTTACGCGCCAAATGACCCAATACTTCCCGCTCTCTAGAATCAGGCAGTTGACTACGCAACTGTTTACGCTCTGAAACAGGGGTCATACTTAATGACCTAAAGAAACGAGATAAAAGACTGGTAACAGTATCAGTCATTCTCTGTCGAACAGAAGGAGAAGTTGACAGGACAGGAGATAAAGCGGATTGAGAAAATGTTAATGTAGGAGCAGGAACAGAAGAGGCAGCGAGAACAGGCGAAAAAGTCGTAGGAAGTAAAGGCGGAGCAGGTATCAAAATCGGTGGCAGGCCTTGAGAAGGCTGCACCAGAGGAGTAGGAGCCAACTGAAGAGGAGCTGGCGGCTGTGGAATAACAGGAGGCAAAACAACCGGAGGTTGCGCAACTAAATGTTGCGGAGGTGCTGTAGCACTCTGCATATAAGGGGGTGGCGAACTCAACAACTGTGACATTAAAGGATCTTTCTCAAGTTCCTTCGCTGCATCTTGCTGAAGAAGCGGCAAAGCTGGATAACACTTATCAATCACCAGTTTACGTTGCCTGTGCAACTGCTCACTCACTTGTTCTTCTTCATTATCTTTAAATTATATAGCAGCCTGCATTATCGAAATACCCTTTTCTCTTTTATTCATCTTTGCTAATTTAATTTCTCTCTGTTTGGATTCCTTTCGCCATAGGCAGAAAGAGTCAAACATCGCCGGACGGGCTTTCTTCTTGAAGAGTCTAACTTCTAAATTATCTAAAATCTCGGTGTCGTAGCTACCATATTGGGGCCACTTTAAGACACCGTCCTTCCTAGTGTAGCGGATCCATACTTCATTATACGTGATAGGACCCACGCCATGTTTTACGTAAAGCTCATATGTTGGAGTTCCAATTGGAGGAACCTGACACGAGTCTTCCAATCGGGAGTCCCTATTTCGACCACAACAAAACAAATTTCCAAGTCTGCTAAGACCAGGCATCTTCACTAGTCTAGCTTCAAACTTCAAAGGATTGTTGAATACGATAGTCTCGTGAATACACGAGTCCCTCGGCTTTGGTACTTGCAAGTTCCAAATCAAAGATCCCAAGGGGATACCCAAAACTAAGGACTGGGAGACGCTCCACTCATACTTCGATGACGTCACCAGAAGACCCGTCTATCGTCTCGCTCTACAAATCGTCTAAGGGCTCAATACAGGGCGACAGTCAGGGCAGCAGTCCTTCGTAGCCGTCGGAAAGCGGGGAACTTCGCAGCAAAGACTTTCGGACCACGACGACATACAGGGGTCGATGAAGTGGCTGGCCTTCCTCCAGAATTTTCACACGAAGCTCCTCATGATCTTCAGGCTTGGACCGGTACCGCTGAAGTCGCCCTACGTTGGGCGCCAAGTGAAGAACCGGGTTTTTAGAACCCAGCGGCGCCAGGGATAACGCCCGAAGTCTTCGGATTCCCCTGTCTCGGCATACAGAGATACGGGACTCTTCTAAGTGGCGTCAAAGATCAAATTTATTGGCTGCAACCAGTAACAGAAGTCCACGAAGTACAATGACGTATATTCGTAGGAGACTGCTCAACTTTACAAAGCCAGTCAACCCTTTTTATACCAAATATTGTGCTTCAGGCAAACATTCCTTATTTAGAATCAACCAATCCCATGTATATACAACAAAAAGTATTGCGTGACAAACCCACATTTCATTGTCCAGCCCACCATCAATTATTGGTCAAACGCAACATTCTTCATCAGACAAGTCAATCGAAACCCATCATAAAATCGGTCACCTCCCCATCGTAAACAGGCCATAAAGAAAGGAGCAGAGACAGGTGTAAGTAAGATAAGACATAGTTGTGTGTAATAAAGGGTTAATAATGTCCTGTGCCTTGATCACTAATCTTGATCAGCTACTGGGAAAAGAACTGGCCCAACAAGTTTGGCTTCGGGCAACAAAGTCAGCTTGCCTAGGTCACACAAGAGTCAGCTAAAGGTTTACGTGTCTCAAGAACTCGTTCGGCCGTAGTCATCGGCCTATGTGAGGTCAACCACAAAATGGCTGCCGTACACAAAATGGAACCCAAGGGTTCAGAACGGAATCCCTTATTTCGTAATTAATCCATCACTCGAACATGACGAAAACACTCGTACATAATATACTCGCCATTCTCAGTCTGCTGACACCAGATTTGTCACGATACGACAACCTTTATTGAACGGTTTCAGAATCTCGGAACCTCAATCCCATTCCAAGTCTTCAAAGTCCTTGGGTAAGTCGAAGCACAAGAAGAAGACGAAGAACACCTCCGCTCTTCACCTTCTCCCTGTCGGTCGGCTGATGCGACGCGGTATCCGGAGCGACGTCACTCTAAGGCTCCATCTCCGGTGCCTGATTCAGGGTCGACTCCGCGCCTTCCCCCGTTTACGGGAGCTGGGGCGTCCCCTGCCCAACTTCATACATTTTACAAAGCCCTCCACTGTTTCTTTGGGCAGATTGACTCTGCCGGCGCGCTTTCCGCCCCGCAGAGCCGGTTGGGTGCCCTGGGTCTTTGATGCCGGCAGCCCTTGTGCTGGAGGGCACCCTGGATCCAGGCCTGGATCCGAATCGATGCCGGTTGATCTTACTCGACCTTCCCCGGCGACAATGCCCTAGGCCTCGGCTGTGCCCCCGGCCGACGTCATCCCCATCCCCGAGAGGGAACCGGATCAATACCAGCCAACATCGAACCCGACGCTGGAGGGTACTTTTGTTCCCCAGTTTGTCCCTTGTGTTCCCTTTCGCCTAGAGGGTGGTGATGAGGACTGGGAGGGGTCATCAGACCCTTTAGCAGATCAGCTTGAAGAGCCAGACTAGAGGGAGGACCTGGGTGACGCCAGTGGTCTGGACACTTCTCCCTACCTTGTCATGCTTTCTCCCCCTACCGTGGCTACGGAGGAGGGATTGTCCTACGCTGTGGTGGTGCGAAGGGCAGCAAGGCCTTGGGTCTAGAGCTCCCTCCAGTGGCGGTCAGGACTAAGCTCCTGACAGATGTGCTTCAGCCTGTGGAAACCTCCTCTGAACTGCTCCTGCCCTTCAACGAGGCAATCACTGACAACCTTCTGGGCACCTGGTCCAAGCCCAGCAAAGGTGCTCCTGTGGAACAGACGATTGCCCTCCGCCACAGCCCATTCCCCAGGTGACCCTGATCTCTTCACCCAATATGCTTCCCCAAGAGTTTGGTGGTCCTAGCCTCTTCCTCCACGAGAGCGTTCCCTTCTGCTCCCCCAGACAGGGAATCCAAGAAGCTGGATCATCTAGGGAAGTGCATGTTCTCTTCCTCCAGCTTGGCACTGTCGTCCATATATACCGCATGCCTCTTGGACCGAGGCTCCCATACAGTCTGGGATACGGTTGCGCAAGTGCTGCCTCACTGCACAGAGGAGCCCTGTGCCATTCTCTCCCAAGTGGTGGCAGATGGGAGAGATGCAGCAAATTTCACGATTCTATGTGGACTGGATACCACTGACTCACTGGGCAGAACGATTGCCACGTCGGTAGCCATTCTGCGCTACATCTGGTTGAGAATATCTGGCTTTTCGGGGGATGTCCAGGCAACCTTCCGTGACATGCCCTTCGATGGCCGTCACATTTGTGGTGACAAGGCAGACTAAGCGCTGGAGTGCTTCAAGGATTCTTGAGCTATGGCCAGATCCTTGAGCCTCGCTGCGTCTTCCCATCCATTACATTCTGCCTTTCGCCCCTTTCGTGGCTACTAGGCCTGGGCAGTAAATTCCGTTCCGCTTGTGGAATTTGCAGAATTTGGGTAATTTTGCATTCCGCGGAGAACGCGGAATTGCCAAAAATTCAGCGATCCGCTTCTTCGCGGAAATTTTTGCTTGTTCGCACTTTCAAAATGCGTGTTCGTGAGATATTTCACCCCAAGCACACAATCAGCATTCAGAAACAGGAAAACAGCATCACAAACGGGCGGAACAAGCAATTCCGCGTGTCCGCAGAACTTTTGCATTCTCGCTGAGATTTTTTACCGTTTTGCGGAGCTTTGCATAGGGCGACTATGTAAATTCCACCCACCCCTATTGCCTACGGTAGGGGCACCCCACCACCTCCTGCCCCAAATAGCCACCGACCATGGACGTGGGACCCAGCGATCTTGCGGGTCTGGGACCCTTTACCCCTCTGCAGCAACCTCCAAACCTTCGTAGTCTGACCTGTCAGGGCCATCAATGGCCAGTGGGTGGCAGGATTCGCCATCACCTCCCCTACTGGCAATCCATCACGTCAGACAGGTGGGTTCTGCAGAAAGTCCGAAGGGGCTACTCCCTCCCCTTCGAAACTCCCCTCCCTCCATGCCACCGTCTTTCAATTGCATGTCGGAGGAGGTATTGTGAAGGTCCCTGTGTCACAAGTAGGTTGTGGTTGCTATTCCCGCTACTTTCTGGTCCCCAAGAAGAGCAAAGGCCTTCATTCTATCCCAGACCTCAGGGCCCTCAACCGCTTCCTCCGGAAGGATACGTTTTAAATGCTCACGTTGGCTCCGGTTCTGTCCGCCCTCGACCCTTGAGACTGGATGGTGACGTTGGACTTGCAGGACGCCTATTTCCCCCATCCTGCCAGCCCACAGATGCTACCTATGTTTCATAGTAGGCCACAAGCATTTTCAGATTACCGTGCTCCCCTTTGGCCTTACCAGTGCCCCATAGGTGTTCACGAAGGTGATGGCGGTGGTCGCAGCTCATCTGCGTAGATCAGGGGTACCAGTCTACCCCTATCTTGACGACTGGCTGTTGAAAGTGGGATTGCCCCAGGCTGTCGTCTCCCACCTTCAGACTATGGCGGACCTCCTGCACTCGCTGGGGTTCACTATAAACGTGTTGCAGTCACACCTGACTCCCTCTCAGTCGCTCCCTTTTATTGGAGCAGCTCTGGACATGTTGCAGTTTCTAGCCTGTCCTCCTTAGGAGCGAGTACGGGATATTCGTGATATGGTACCGATGTTTCAGCCTCTATTTTCTATTTCGGTGAGAATGACCCTGAGGCTGCTGGGCCTCATGGCCTCTTTCATCCTGCTAGTGGATTCTTGCCAAGTGGCATATGCACGCTCTGCAGTGGTACCTGGAGTTCCTGTTGGAACTGCATCAGGGGAATCTCTCCAACTACGTCCAGATCTCGAAGGGAACTGCACAACAACTGCTGTGGTGGTTAACGGACCAGGATTGGGTCAGTGGCCGATCCCTCTCCCTTCCCCAACCAGAACAAACAGTGGTGACCAATGCATCACTCCAGGCGACCATCTGGAAGAGGCGGAGATTAGAGAAGTCTGGTCTTCCGCTGAGTCCAGGCTCCATATCAACCTGTTGGGGTTTCGGAGAATCCGCCTGGCACTGAAGGCATTTCTTCCCTCCCTCGAAGGGAAAGTAGTGCAGGTGTTCACAGACAACACCACCGCCATGTGGTACTGCAACTAACAGGGCGGTGTGGGGGTAGTGGACCCTATATCAAGAGGCTCTTCTCCTTTGGACATGGCTGGAACATCAGGGCATTATCCTGGTGGTTCAACACCTGGCAGGTTCTCTGAACGCCAGGGTGGGCAAACTCAGCCTGGTGGATCACGAAAAGCGTCTTCACTCAGAGGTGGAGAGAGCCTTGGTTAGATCTGTTCGCCACTGAAGAGAACGTGCGATGTCAGCAGTTTTGTGCCTTGGCGTTTCTACGGTGACACTTGCTCGGCGACTCTTTTCTTCACGAATGAAAGTGCGGCCTCCTGTACGCCTTTCCACCTGTGCCACTTCTGCCCCGAGTGCTGAAGAAGATTAAGCGTGACCAGGCCCAAGTCATTTTTGTGGCATCGGACTGGGTACAAAGAGTCTGGTATCCCAAGGTTCTGAGTATGGCCATCGATCCTCCAATCAGACTGTCAGATGATCCTTGTGCCCCTGAGCTACCATTAAGCCTAAATCCTCCTATAAATTCCCAGGAGAAACACATCATTCTTACTTTTCCCACACTTCACTTGCCAGCTCTTCTCCTTTCCCCTCCATAAGATTCCTTCACTCTTCCTCTGGCTCTTCCGCTGCACGCTTCGGGCAAGAATTCACCTAGTATAACAGATACTAAACTGGAGCCATCAGGTCACTGCTCATACAAAATTAAGTACCCCCCTAACCTGTCAAAAAAGGACTCCAAGAACTTTAAACATAAACTCCTCAAAGATCATCCAGAAACGCTTGTTTCTGATCCCTACTTCTGCGTAAATAAAGGAGTTATTAAAAGTGACCTTATCCTTTTCACAAAAAGACAAGCACAATGGAAGAAAGCCTTACACTCATTGCTCTTGATTGCTACATCCAAAAAAACTCCACATGAGTTAGGACTCTGAGAAGTCGCCTCATTGGCTTACAGAGCAGAGGCAATGATCTCCATATCCAACAATGAGATTATCCCTATCCAATCTGCAGGCAGTAACCTTCTTAAACTATTTAAGGAAATGTTCCCTCTGCTCACAAACGCTACAACGAGGACTGTTTTCACCCCCTGCAAAGTCCTTCCAAACTTTGCATGCAACACTAACACACCCACATCACCTGGGGGGGGTCTGAGCCCCCACTCTCCATACTGAATTGCGTCCGCACCCCACACCCAGGGTAGTCGTTCCAGAGTTACATAGCCATGGAAATCACTTCTAGACCTCAGACTAGACCTCTGACCCCCCCCTGCCTATATCAATGACACAGCTGAAGTGCAAACCACCTATCCCACCCAGCAACTTACTCCTAGAACACCCATTTGAACCTGCCCTCGAGATCCCCAACAACCTTTAGCAGGCCTTTTCCCCCTCCAAATCCACTCCACCTCTGATAGATCCCCCCTTGCCAGCACTCCACCACCACAGGCTTCAACACTCCCCCAGCCTCCTTTTCCCCCACTAAAAGATCTGACAATCTGTGCTCACATTTTACTTACATCTAGACTAGATGGGATTACACAAAACCTACAACAACTCAAGGCAGACCTTCATTGCCTTATTCACTTCACCACAAAAGCTACTGACAATCGGTGACCAATTAGGAATTTGAATACCGATAGTCATTCTCAGAACCATCTCACCAACTGCAGCCCCATGCCACCAATACACATCCTTGCCAACTGAGCTCACCCTCCTCGAAGTTCCCCCATTCAAGATGGAGTACCCTACCCCAATGCTTCCACTCGGCCCTGTAGACTTCAAGATCCACTGTCTGCTGAAGATATCCACACTCTCCTCGTATCTTATAACTCCTCACACTCTGTTAACATAGACAACTAGGGGCAAATCCAATCCATCCCTGCGAACTCACACAGAGAACCAAGGCCTAATCACAGAGCGGTAAACTAATACAACCTTAAGCAAGTTACCCTTCCTCAGACCTCCCCTACCTGGGCCACCCCCTATCTGAAATGTAAGCTACTCAATTGCAGATCGGCTTCACGACATTCGTGGATATTTCTGGCTGTATCCTTGCACACAACCTTGACAGAAATATTGTTAAGTGATTCATCTGCACCTATCCTGGAAATACTAGTCCCTCCTGGCTACGGCATCTCCAGATCTGATAGACCCAGCAGACTGGTGGAGACATTGCCTGCATTCACTGCAGTAGTCTCTCAGTCAAACACTATCCCCTGTTCTATCCTCCAGTGAATATTTATGCATCAACATTGCATGCAACAACAGAACGCTATGCACATTACACACACTCTACCACCCACCTGGAGATAACCTATCTTTCACAGAAGAAATCATGAAAATCTTCGCAACAAACTCGGGCCAACACTACACCCAAATCTACCTTGGAAACTTCAACCTCCTCTGGAATGACTTGAATGACCTGACAGTCAACATCTTTAAATCCTTTCTTGCTGATCTCAACCTGATACAATTCTGTGGTAGCTCTACTCACAACAAAGGAACTACTTGAGATCTTATCATCACTAATGCTAACTTTATTCAACTAGACTCTATCCTCCTCTGTGACTGGCCTGACCAACACTACATCACATTCTTCTTTTTGAAATCTTTTAGAACAAATGCTGCTCAATCAATGAAAACACAAAATATGCAAAAGGCGCATGCACAACATTAACCTTAATTATTGACATCCCTTACTAATAACCTCCTTCTGCCTCTTGGAGACATGTCAGATGCACAAGATCTTACAAGCTACTAACCAGCACCATGAAGAATATTCTAGACTAGGTTCACACTTACAGCTCAAAATAATGTTACTGATCGTTACTGATGGGATGGTACCGCCAGAAGTCCTAACCTTCGAGCGGGCAGTGTTGAGGAGCCTGCGGAACAAACCGGTGACCAAATCCTTCCACAACTTATCCACTGCAGAAAGACTAGCATCCAACAATCTGGGCAGAGATGAGTCCATCATCATCAAGCAGGCAGATAAAGGGGGAGCAACAGTCATACAAAGCCACGAGGACTACGATCGCGAATGCAGGAGACAACTGGCAAACATGACGCACTACAGACCACTCATAGAGGATCCCACCAAACGGCTCTCCAACACCATCATGGGTCTCGTCATTGAGGCTGAGACAAATGAGTGGATAAGTAAGAAGGAGGCAGAGTTCTTGGTTACACCGGACCCAGTAACACCTTACTTCTATACCCTTCCAAAAATACATAAGGGTATCTCTCCAGTCCCCGGGAGACCTATTGTCTCGGGCATCGGGTCATTATTAGAACCGCTATCGCAATTTTGCGATGCCTTTTTTCAACCGCTGGTGAAACAAATTCCATCGTATTTACAGGATACCAGAGACGTCCTCCGCCTGATCGCCGATATCGACGGGAGAGAAGACATCGACTTGCTTCTCACCCTTGACGTGGAGGCATTGTATACTAATATCCCTCAACAAGCTACACTTGAAGCAGTTGACTCATTGATGCGAGAAGAAGAATGGCTGTCCCCAACACCGATAGCCTTCATTATGGAACTAGCCCACATTGCCCTCACTGAAAATTTCTTCAGATATGAATCTCAGCTGTACCATCAGGTCCGTGGGACCTCTATGGGTTCGACATTTGCGCCGAGCCTGGCATGTATTTACATGGCCTCGTTCGAAAAGAATCACATTTACCCTCCAGATCACAACCCATACCGAGAGAATCTTACTCTCTGGCGTCGTTACATCGACGATATTCTGATCTTCTGGAAGGGGGACCGACCTAGCTGCGAAGCCTTCTGCGAGTGGATTAATCAACAAGACCCATTCCTGAAGTTCACGGGCACCATCTCCGAATCATCGATACCTTTTCTTGACTTAACTATCTGCTTGGAAACAGAAACAATTAGTACTTCCCTCTACAAAAAGGACACTGACAGAAACAGTTTACTCCTCTATCAAAGCCACCACACAAAAGCCTTGAGGGATAATTTGCCCTTCGGGCAATTCCTTCGCATACGGAGAAACTGTAGCTCTGTCCAGAATTACAAACATGAGGCTCGGATTCTGCAACACAAGCTCCAGGAGAGGGGATACCCCACACGACTGTTGAAGAAATCATTTAAAAGAGCATTAAATAACGACAGAGAGGCCTTACTGGAGGTGCACACAAAAGAACAAGACGACACAATAACCTGCGTTACATCTTTCACCAGTCATTCAACTTTCATTAAAAAGGCTATTAACTCACACTGGGGGATCCTGAACCCCGCAGGGATGGAATTATCGCGGCCCCGATTTGCCTTCAAGAGGACAGCGAACCTGAAAGACACGCTGATTCACACCCGCCCGAAAAAATCGAGCACTCGACCAGTCAAGACCTTATGGGATCTCCCTCCAGTCACTGGACATTATAGATGTGGCTCATGTGTAGTATGCCCCCAAACCATCCAGGGGAAAACTATTGAACTACAAGGGGACTTCACTTGGACCATAAACAAACACACCAATTGTAATAGCTCGAGGTGTATCTATGTCCTGCTGTGCCCCTGTAATATGCTTTACATTGGGATGACGATGCGCCCTGTGAAAGAGCGCATCAGGGAGCACAATAGCAACATTCACTGTGCAAAAACACATACAAGGCTTTATGACCACTGTAAAGAATATAACCACTCCACTGAGAACATGCGTTGGACTGTCCTCGAGTGCCAACCTGGAATGAACCAACAAGCCCTCTTCAGATTGGAGCAGAGATGGGTGCATCGTCTTCGCACCGATGAACTCGGCCTCAATGATGCGGTGCCGTGGACAATGCTAGCTAGATAGTTCACTCTAGGGACTGATTGTCCTCCCCCAAGTTACTTCGAATTCTGGCTGAGACTTGTTGCCACCCGTTCTCGAAACGGGGTTAGAGAAGCTCTCTATACGAACCCATTGCCCCTTCACCAACATCGATTTTGAGCCATTGAGTAAACCACTTCCCCGTTCCAATATGGCTCCCGCGTTTCACCCCTTACTACAACCAGGGGGAATCATCACTGTCTATACCGGCGTCACGTTGCCTAGCAACAGGCTTAGGACACGCCCCTACGGCGCCCGCGCTTCCAGGTCTTATCTGAGGCAGCGGCTGGTCGCGACTCCACCGGCTGACCTGCGGTAATACCGACGTGGGAGGGGTAGGTGACTAGACGCCCTCTGCCAGCGATAATCAGGTAAGGCGCACTGATTCATGCAAGGACCCCCGCGAGCGGTCCTTTCCGATCGCCGTGGCGGACCCTCTGCGGGACCACAGATGACGATGAGCCGTCCCGCTAAGCAACAACACCCTGACTTGGCGGCACTGTTGATTCGTTTCAGGTTCCTTAACCTATTTCTGGCCCCACCAGGTCAGCGCGTGAGAGCTGTCTGACCCTGGGATCACGGGTAAGGCTTGCATGGCGACCGTCCCCAGCGTGTTGAATATCTCACATTAAGGCTTGTTCACCACACAGGCGCCAACTTGCGGTGGCCATTGATTTGTTGAGCTAGAGTGTCGATGTGGTTCTCTTTCTTCTGATTGTCTGGAAATAATTTTAATTTGAATTTTACGTGTGTGAATGTGCACACTTACAGTTGCTTGCTCAAATGAAATGTAGGCATGGCATGTCACGATAGACGATATGAGTATAGACCACTGTGCGAGCCATTTTCTGTGCACACATATCACATGCCGGCTTAATGAGCACTGTTTACACATATACAATGTGGTGATTCCTCTTCCACGAGGGATTTGGACCGTCTCTCTCACTCAAAAGTGTCTCCATGATGGGGTCTTCACAAACCCATCTACACCCCGATATGCATCACCAGCATGTTATTGGTTTTAATTTAACGATAGCTAGGGGAACATAGACACATTTCTAATTATATCTCTGATAACACTCTTTCTCCTTTTCCTTGCCTAGCTCTTGGGAGGGACTGGACGAAGGATTGTCCCTACGACACACTCCAGGTCGTATACTTGATTCCTCTGATCACTGAGGGATCTGTCAGCAATTATATGAGCTTCTTTTTGGTCCTGATGAATTGCCTGAGCGGCAAGAAACATGTTGACCACACGTTCACTAAGGGTTGAATGAGGCACGATTACTTTAATTGTCCCGCCTCAATACCCCTTATCGTTCCTTTTAATAAAGCAGTGAGCCATACTATTAAATTCTTTTCCCCATGGACTCCACTGACTTTTTTTAGACCACACTCACGCTCACTATTGCACTTTTTTAGGCCCCTCACACTCACACACCCTTTGGCTAAGGAATAAAAGAACCCCGCCAAAGTGCAGCATCCGGTGCTGCCCGACAGGCATTGCACCGCCAGTCTGTCGCAGGGGCAGGATACCGATGATGACGCTGGACGATCGCCGGGTGGGATGACAATAGTCGTCCAACCGGTGACCTGTGTGAGGCATCACCAAATTCCGTAAAGGGTTCACAACATTCACTTTTTTCTGTTGAACTCAATATGAGAGAGAGGTTCACGTTAGTCATTTAGTTGACTTTGTCCGGGGAACTCTGTAAATTCTTTGTTGTTGGAACTCCAAATGGTAGCCTGAACTGAAAGACATATCTTAAGACTAGCTGAACAAAAGTAGAGATCCTCACCTTCTCTTGAACACCTCAAGGATTTGAGATCACTTAGGAACTCATATTTATTACGGCATTAGGAACTCAAAAGCTAATTTCTGCAGAAACCCACTAGATCGAGCAAAAAAAAAAGACCAAAAAAGCTATTTGAGCTCATTAGGCTTCAATTAACTGGCCTATCCAAGAGCCTGCAACCAAATTGTGAAGAAGTTGCCTCCTTCTTCCTTGAAAAGACATAAAATATATCTGATTTGCAGAGGGCTCTGAAGCACTGTCTCCTAGCCTTTCACTCCAGCCCGGGTTGTGGTACCCCCAAGTCTACCAGAGCACATCCTCTAAAATAATGCTTTGTGGGAGTCCTTCAAAACCATTGAAGAAAATGGCATTATAAAAACTGTAGTAGATCAGAAATCCTCAAACCATTGCAACAAACCATTACCCCCCAGCTTCTTCAATGAGATCAAACTTTCTATTCTCCCACTTTGTACCAAGATCGTTAATGCCGCTCTACTTCAAGGCAAAATCCCCGATTGCCTGAAGGCTGGGCAGGTCACCTCTATTCTAAAAAAAAATGACTGATCACACAGACCTAAATAACTTCCGCCCCATCTCTAGTAATCCAATCCTGGCGAAGCTCCTTGAAAAATGAGTACACGTCCAACTCTGTAACCACATAGAGAAATTCCGTCTTCTTGACCAATTCCAAGGTGGCTTGCGACCAGGGCCCAGCACCAAATTGGTTCTTACACATATAGTGGACGATAAACTAAAATTGTTGGACCAAAACAAATGAACAATGATACGGTTAAGATCAAGTTTCTACTAAAATTACTGGAATGCAGGGTGGGACTCTCAGGGACTGTCCTAAACTGGTTCACCTCCTTTCTTCAAAACAGATCTAACAAAATCATGTTTAAACAATCCATGTCTAAATCTATGCATGTCACCTTAGGGGACCCACAGGGTTCCTCTTTCTCACCCACTCCCTATAACCTGTTCATGGAGCTATAAGCGGCAATTCTGAGCTCATCCAACATCTACTATCACATGTATGTTGATGACACCCAATTATACTTCAAAGTCTCCTCTCCTGAAGACATCAAAGCCCTCACAAACAGGTTAGTGTTAGATTCCTTACCTTAGAATATCCCCAGGCGTCAGTTTTCGTCAGCAGTACCCCTGCGCGTCGGTAGGCATCGTCTGCGGCTCCGCTTCCGTCGTCGTGATCGCCGGGATGACGTCGTCCGAGTACTTAGATGCCGCTCTCGCACGCTGACGTCAGTTCTTCTTTTTTCTGCGCAAGCAAGCGCAGATCCGGTAAGAGCAGTACTCTAGTCATTTTTTTAATAACTTTTTTGATTTCTTTTGATCACTTTTCGAGTCGATTCTTGACTCGCGGCGCCGATAGGGATGCCAAGGTTTAAACCTTGCGAGGCCTATCACTGCCTGATGTCGGTGACCTGCCCCCATCGCCGGTGCCTTTACTGCCTCGGGCCGACCATGATGACAAGTCGTGCCCCAGCTGCCGGGCCTGGACCTCGAAGGCTAGACGAGAGCGGGCCTGTAAGCTGCTCGAGATCCGGCAGTCGAGTCACCACCACTTGTCGGGCTCCAAGTCCTCAGTTGAGTTGAGGCACTCGAAAAAGAAGTTGATGAAGCATCATCGCTCTTCCAACTCCCCTCGACGCTCGCGTGACGCGGCCTGGGGTACGGGCGGCTCCGCCGGAGCTGCAGGCACCGCGTCCAGCTCCATACCCGCCGGTCCCTGGGCTGCACGCGACGCCAGAGGAGATCAGTGCTTTCCTCACGGCCATGAGGTCGCACTTCCTTCCGTCGGAACCTGCCGAGGCACCTTCGGGCCCCACGGGTCCGACTGGGAGCCCAAGCGGGCCGACAGCTCCGATCCTGGCGCCGTCAAGGGCTTCGGCCCCGCCGCCGTCATCGACTCCAGTCCCGACGCCGCAGGGCCCCACAGGATCCAGGCCTGGATCTAGGTCGTCGCCAATCGACCTCACAACTCTTCCGCTGGCGCCGACCCCGAGGGTGTCGCTCCCGGTGCTGTCTTCGGACGGCACCAGCCCTGGTTTCAGCCCCGGTTCGGGTGCGACGCCGGAGCGGCACCACTCGGCGCCGTCTCCGGCGTCGATGGGTGAGCAATTCACCTACGACCAGGCTCCATCATTTTTGACTGTTTACCAGGAGATGGATGACAAGGAGGACTGGGAGGGGTCTGAGGACCCTCTGGCACAGTAGTGCCAGTTGAGCTATGACTGCGCAGAAGAGCTGGGGGAGGCCAGTGGTCTGGCACTTCGCCCGACACTGGATTCGTCTCTCCTCCCTCCGTGGCTTCGGAGGAGGGGGCTAGATATAGCGTGGTGTTGAAGAGGGCAGCCAAGGCCTTGGCTCTTGAGCTCCTAGTCGCGGCTGTGAGAACTAACCTCCTCACTGAGGTGCTCAAACCGCAGGCAAGCTCCTCGGAACCTCTACTGCCGTTTAATGAGGCCCTCACGGACGTTCTGATGGGCACCTGGTCCAACCCCTCTACAGGCCTCCCTGTGGATCGGAACGTGGCCCGACGCCACCGCCCGGCTTCGGGCAACCCCTGCTTTCTGTCTGTTCACCTCACCCCCGAGAGCCTGGTGATCCAGGCCTCTACGTCCCAGACCACATTCCCGACCGCTCCTCCGGATCGGGAATCCAAAAGGTATGATCAGTTTGGGAAGAAACTGTTCTCCTCTCTGAGTTTGGGGCTGCGGTCTGTCAACACCACCTGCCTTTTGGGCCGTTACACCCACTCTCTGTGGGATACGGTTGCGGACATGCTGCCACAGTGTCCGGAGGAGGCCCAGGCACGGCTCGCCCAAGCCCTGGCGGAGGAGCGGGATGCAGCACGGTACACAGAAGTTACCTGCCCGACCTACTGCAGGCAAGGAAACAAGCCTGCTTCCTGCCAGTGGGAGCTTTAAAAATGCTTCTGCAGCGAAGACCGCTGTTCTGTTTTCCTGCCTGCACTGATGCGGGCATGGAACCATGAAAGCCCAGGGTTCCCATGGTCAATATAGGCTGAGACAAGGGAGCCTCCTCCTCCCCTCACACACACACTTTTAACCTTTAAAAAAAAAAAAAGATTGGCACGGGGGATGGAGTCCCCGGAGCCTGAAATGGCTCAAAGAGATGGGGTGTGCGGCCCTTCCTTCCCTTTTTTATTATCTTTGGCCCCTGGGATGGGGTCCCCGAGGCATAATACGGTTCAGGGAGGGGGTGCGCGTGGGTCCCCTCCCCTTTTAAATAAGGCACAGCCCGGGAGATGGGGTCCTTGGGCCTATGTAAAGACTCAGGGAGAGGGGCTTTGTGGGCCCCCTCTCCTTTCATTTACATTTCGGCCCTGGGCTCAGGGAAGTGGGCTGCGTGCCCACTACCCTTTATTAATAACTCTGCCTCGGGGGCGCAGCCCCCAGGGCCTAATAAGGCTCAGCGAGGGGAACCTGCAGGCTCCCATCCCCTTAGAATGGGGCAAAAGGTGATGAGGTGAACATGCCCTAGAAGGCTTGGGGAGGGAGGCTACATGCCGCCCCCTCTCCTTTTTTATTGGAACTGGCCCCATGGGATTGGGTCCCCAGTGCCAATTAAGGGTTGTGGTCGGGGCTGCCTAGCCCCTTCCCCTTAATATATATTGGGATGGAGGCCAACCCTACGAGAGAGAAAGAGAGACTCACACAATCACACACACACCTGACATTTTTTACTTACGTGTATCCAAATTTGACAAACAAACTCTTGGAGCTGTTTATAATGCATTTCATTTTCAGAATGAAAAAACTGTTAAAATCAGCTAAGAAAAAACTAAAAGAACATGAAAATGGAGAAGTAGGATCACAATTCAATACTGTTTCTGGGGAACTAAAGAATAACCACTATGAAGCAGAAAACCAAATGACTCGGCTAAAGGCAAAGGTAACATTTCCTATATACTTTCTCATCTTGTTGGATGTTACTAAGTGATTGTATCAGTTCGGCATTTGGCTCTAATATATTTAGTGACCATATTTTTAATACAGTTCTATTAAAAGGTTTTCTATTGCAGTACGCTGAAATACAAATATTGTTAATATACAGATGACAAATTTTCTATATTGCAATGAATATGTTTCTTTTGGTAGAAAATCGACAGGCAAGATCTTTTTCAAACATTTTCAAGATCTGTATTTAAGTAAAGGATATCTTAAAATCAGTGCAAATTACTTTATCACACTGCATTAAGGATGAAACGATTTTGAATCCTCCCATTTTGTTGTACAGGAACTTTTGAAAGCTTTTCGAGGTTCTGTGTGGTTTGTGTGTTTTGCTTACACCAAGTGATTTAAGTCAGGTTCCACAGTTGCACATGCATTATCTGTAATCCTTGTTATTAATATTGAACTGATTTTAGGCATGCTGGTTGAAAGCACCTGCTGCCGAAAGGTGCCAGATACAAGTTAAAAAGTTGGCCTCATGTCAAATGATAAAAAGTCCATCAAATGCACAGCCAAGGATGCGAAATTCACTGCTTGTTATAATAAATATTTGTTGAGGCTTGAAGCGCCTGAAGTCAGTTAATTTCATTCGACTATCAAAAGCGAAAGTTAAGGCCTATTTTGATAACGAGCCCTTGATGCAGCCCCTTCCCGGGGCCCAGAGATTTGCCGTGATAGAAGAGCCTTTGGCTCTGACTCCAGTGGGCATGTTATGCCTAATAAAGATCATGGCTGTACAGAGAATGATCAACTCTTTCCATCTTACAACAAAGACTCTTGCCTCTACCTGGAGTTATACATTGCAGGTCGAGGCTAGGTGGGGACCCCTCATCCCTTTTCCGGGCCTCTCTCGCCTCTCCCCACAGGGGCTGCCTCGTCGGAGGGTGAGTCGGAGGCTGCATCGTCTCTGGCACCGCCACATGGGTTGCCAGGCGATCTCCGCCTCATTCTGGGCCGCGGGGGCTTCGTGTCACTCTTCGGGCCCGTCTCGTTCCCCCACGTAGGTGTCTACCTTGGGCAGGGGTCGGGTCGGCGTCGTTCCGGAGCCGGTTCGGCTCGAGCTCCACTCCGGTCTCCGGTGCGGGGTAACTTGGAGGAACCTTGTCCGGTGCCGCCGGATGGTGCTGGCATCCTGCCTCAGGCGGCGGACCCTACGGCTCCGCGCAAGGGTCGTACAGCGGATTCGTCTTCAGACGCTCCCTCTTCTCCGGAGGCAGGCTGTATGTTGGTGTCATCCTCTCCGGAGACTGGCCGCTGTGTGGTGTCTTTTTCGCCGACATCGAAGGGCGGTTCCCCGCCCTTCCTGAGGCAGAGGTGTTCGTCAGAAGAGCAGCAGGCCCCTCATTCTTCGGCTCCCTTTGACTTCCAGGTCTGGCCCTTGGCCATCTTGCTTGGCCTCGGGGACGGCCGCCTTAGTTTGCAGCTGTCGCCCACGGAGGAGCTGCTTTCTCCACCACGGGGCCCTAAGAAGGCGGGTGCGGCCTTCGCTCACGCTGTGTCCACGGCTGTGGGCATCCTGCGCATGGGTGACCCGGTGGCTCACTTTCCAGCGGACCATCTCTTGGAGGTCCTCCACCAGGGCTGTGGTGGGAGGGAAATCTTACTTCCCTTTGAAGGTTCACTCCTTTCTTCCTTGACAGGGGCTTGGAGGCGTCCTGCCTCAGGGGACCCGGTGCCTCAGCATCTTCTGCACCGGCACCTCCCTCCCTGCCACCACTGTTGACTCTGCCATCCCAGGAGGCCCGCTGGCTGGACTCTTGGGGGTGCAACATGTTCGCCTCGATCAGCGATGCCCTGCGGGCCCTTAACACCTTGTGTGTTCTGACTAGGGCCTCCTCCTGTTTGTGGGACTCGGCTGAGTCTCAGGGATCCGCAGTGTCCCAGGAGACTGGTCAGATGGACTTACGGCATCATGCGTTGGATGGCCGGGACCTTGCAGCGTTTATTCTCCTCTCCGCTCTGGCCCGGCAGAGGTGCTGGGCCGGGCCATGGCTTCCTCAGTCGCTCTCCGTCGCCTGAGAATATTCGGGAGTGACTCATCGACCTTCTGTTTGATGGCAACCTGTTGTTCAATGCCCCGGCCAACTCCGCCATCCAAAGGCTCTTGGCGGTGCTCCGTCCGCCTCCTCCTCTGCCTTATCCTCCTCCGTCTCCTCTTCAGTGACTCCTGAGTTGGGCTGATTCTGGGCCTTCTTAGGCTGGTTGTTCTGGCTGTAGAGTGTGTTTTTTGGCCATTTGCGTCCTTCCTTGGGACTTTGGCATTATTGGCTGCTGGACAACCCTTGTGTGCTCTGCCGGAATTGTTGCGCAGACTTGGCCCTGAGATTAGGCCTTCTGCTTTGCTTGGGCTGCTTGTCAAGCCTTTCGCGGGGGTGTTTTTTTCCCCATGGCTCTTTTGTTTTTCCTCTGCTGCGGAAGTTCTTCCAAAGAGGGTTCCCATATTTTGGGACTTAACTTACCCTATGTGGGGTAGTGGTAGCTGTCAGATGGCTTGCGCTCTGCTAGGGGGTTCTGGTCGCCTTCGGGTGTCTGTTCTCCATGGCGTTTATGTAGGTTGCTTTTGCTTCTTGAGGTTGTGTGCGCGACCTCTCGTAGTGGTGTGCCCGGGCAACTCCTCCTCTCCCTGCTTCTGTTCTGAGGTCTGGGATGATCCTGTGTTCTCCCTTGCCAGGCACGCTTACTTGGCCTTCCTGGGGCCTCCGGCTGTTCTTCTTGCTTCTGGCGGCTTTTGACTGTTGACGCTGTTCTGGCTGGCAGGTTGCTCTCTGTCTGGAGTGGGTTCGCCTTCTTTTCCCTCGCTTCCTTGGGTCCTCTAGGCTTCTTCTTCCTCTCTTCTTCTCTTCCTGTCTTGGCATTGAGCTGAAGCAATGTTCTCTTATAGGGGAGTGGGGTGATTCGGCCTCTCCGGCCTTGCCCTTGATTCCTCTGCTGTGAGTGTACGGGCCTTTTCGGCCTTCTTCTCCCTCCTCTTGGGGTCGGTGTGGTTCTGCTTGTGGGGGTTCCCATTGTCTGGCAGGGGCGAGGTTCTACCTGGTCCACAGATCTGGTCCCCTGTGGGGCCCTCTGTTCTGTATTGGTTTCTGGGGTCCTTTCGCAGACCCTCCTTCCGAGGGGGTATTGCTAGGGTATCTATTATAGACGAAGGAATCTGCAGCTTGTACTCTCTATCAGATGTACGAGTTACTTACCTTCGGTAATGATGTATCTGGTGAAGACGATTCTAGCCGCAGATTCCTTCAGGGCCCGCCCTTCCTCCCCTATTTTGCGAGGACCCATGGGTTGGTCTAAGGTACTCGCCTCCCGGCGGGGGCTGTGTCTCCTGTGAGTGCCTTTCTTGTTCTGGACGGGTGGTTCCATCTGGGGGCGGTTCATTCCTCCGTTGGTTCTTTGGAGGATGGGGTTCCGGTGCTCTGGTGCCCTGCTGTTTGGCTACTCCAGCTTTGGGGGGGGATTGTTTTCTACCCCTGTCCTCCCTCCCCTCCCATTGCTATCCTATGATTAAGGGTCATCTGGCCATGTCTTGCCCTTGTCCCTTGTGGGTGGTTGCCCTCTATGTTGGGGTGGTTTGGAGGTTTGTTGTCCCTGTCTGTCTTGGGACTAGTCCCCTTCCTTGCTCGGGATGGGGGTGGTGGGTTACTATGTGTACAATGACTTTTATGCATGTTCCTTGCCTCTGGGGCACGGAGGTGGGAGGCTGTCTATGTGCTGGCAAGGTTGCTGCGCAGGTTCTGCTTGTTCTTTCTTCTTTCCCTGCCTTTGGGTTCTGCGGTGTTGACACTACTCTGTGTGGTGTTGTTAGTCACCGTTTCTTTCCAATTTTTTTGCTCTTCACATACTGTTCCCATGCTTCCACAGTTTTTTATCTGGTGGTTCTTCGTTTTGGTGCGGAAAAGTTCTCAGAAGAAAACTGACGCAGGCGCGCCAGGGCAGGTCTTATGTGACCTCGCTGACGTCACGTACGTGGACGACGCCTGGGCCGAGTCGCGTGATGTCGCCCCGCCCCCGGCATGCAGGGATGCTGTGGCAAAAAAGTTTCCGGATCCATGGGGGATAATTCTACGTGAAGGAATCTGCGGCTAGAATCGTCTCATCACCGAAGGTAAGTAACTCGTACTTTAGAATCAAATACCCAAGCAATACCATCCTTAGAAGAGGGGCTGCGAACCAACCTCACCAAAGATCCCCAAATAGGAGAAGCCGGTTTACAAGCTAGAAGTGACTAAGCGATCCAAAAAATGATAGGTGAAGTAAGATGTTCACCGAGGGACTGACCTCCAAGAAGGACTATGGAAAGCCCATAGAGAGTAGAAAGCAACACGGCAGTGACAGTATAGAACCAGAAAAAGAGGCAGCCCCAAAAGGGGATGCAACCTACAATTGGGGGATACAAAAGGACCAGGGGCAATAGTCCATAACATAACGTATATTTGTAAAGCGCACGCTCACCTGTAGACATCTTGGTGCTGAATAACAGATGTTTATTGTTACCCATCTCAATAGTACACATTTTATCAACCTCAGATAGATGAAAGGCTGAGTAGACCCACCAGGATTTTAATCTGTGACCATGAGGTCGACAACGGGCCCCTGCAGTGGTCGCATTGGTCTACTGAATCACCAGACCCTGCTAACTTCAATCAGGGGATGCAAAGGGACCAAGGACAGTCATCCAGAGAGTCCAGGCTCATAATCAAAGGAAGGAGCATACACAGAGAACTCAGTTGCAGCAAACACATACAGCGATAAAGAGCACCCACCGATCGTCAAGAAAACTATCCTGGGAGACAGAGTTTGAAAAAAGGGAGCTCCAAAAAAAGAATGATGGAGAAAAAAGGCGAACAATGAATGCTAAAGCGTATCACTAGAAAAGCAAGAATGCTAAAGGAATCGCCGCCATAATCCAGAATGGTTACAGAGCGGCATCTGAGTCTATAGATATAGCAATGGATATGTCTTCTCTTCCATTTCATCAAATGGCAGTAGCGGTGGCCATGCGAAGACAGGGATGGCTTAAAGCCACTTCGTTTAGACCAGAAGTCCAAGCGAAGATTATTGATATGCCGTTCGACTGAGAAAATATGTTCGGAAAGCACATCGCTGAGGCCCTTCAAGGCAACAAGGCTGACACCAACACAGCGCGTGCATTGGGCTCTCTGCAACAGGGCAGGTTTCAGTCCTTTCGAAAGAGGGGGTCGAGAGGACAGTATTCTCAAAGACATCCATATCAATCTGGCAGATATCAGCCTTACAATCAGCAGGGGTATCGCCAGTTTTCAAGTGGACAGCAGTTTCGATCCCCAGGTACCTCGTATCAGCAACAGTCAAAAGGAAAATCTAAGGCAAGAGGCAAGTCTCAACAGCCTGCTAGAAGATAGTGACTAAAACACAGCGCCAGCCACTTGTTCAAGCTCCAACAACCATTATCTGGCTCTATTTTATCAAGAATGGAAGTCTGTTACAACAGACAAATGGGTATTGGACATAATTCATCAGGGCCATACCCTGGAATTTATACAGAAGCCTCTAAATCAACCTCCTATTCTCAGAAAGCAACAGCATGTGTCCGCTCTCAAAGCGGAAATTTTATCTCTCTTGCAAAAGGAGGCAATAGAAGAAGTGCCACGTCTTCAACGGGAGAAAGGCTTTTATTCGCATTTCTTTCTAATAAAGAAAAAACGTACGGGGAAATGGAGACAGGTAATGAACCTGAGAAGTTTGAACAAATTCATCAAAAAGATATCTTTTCGCATGTTATCCCTTCAGGAAATTCTCCTTCTTCTCTGCAGAGGAGACTACTTGGCATCCCTGGACCTCTTAGATGCATATTTTCACATCCCAATCCAAGTAAATCATAGAAAATTCCTAGGCTTCATGGTGGCGGGCACCACTACCAATTCAAAGTCTTGCCATTCGGTCTGAAATCGGCCCCAAGGGTTTTTACGAAGTGTATGGCGCCAGTGGCAGCTCACTTAAGGCTTCAAGGTCTCCAAGTCTTCCCATATCTAGACGACTGGCTCATAAAAGGTGCTTCGCTTCAGGAAACACAGCTCTCTCTGCAGTGTTGCATGGATCTCTTCAGTCGTCTGGATGTAAGAGTCAATCTGGAAAAGTCATGTCTTATCCCATCGCAATCTCTTCAGTTTCTGGGAGCCATGCTCCGCACAAGAGAAGCGCAAGCTAATCCATCAGAGGAACGCGTACAAAAGATAATAAATCTGGCTTCTCATCTTCAAACAAGAAAGTTCACTTAGGTGAGAATCTACAAGTCACTATTGGGGATGATGTCTTCTTGTATCCCCTTGCTTCCCAATTGCAGGCTCGCATGAAGCCTCTTCAAGAGCTTCTGGACAAAATGTGGATTCAATCTCAAGGATCCTTCGAAGACCGAGTGTCGATCTCTCCTCAGATAAAGAAGGCCCTGTCATGGTGGACAATCAGAAAACAGCGTTAAAGTTATGTAATGATGACAGACACATCTCTGCAAGGTTGGGGGGCACATCTCCAAGAATTAGAAATACAAGGTCACTGGTCAGAAGGAGAAATTCATCTTCACATCAACCTACTAGAGTTAAAGGCAGTGTTCTTGGGATTACAGGCGTTTCTACCCAGGATCAGAGGTTCCACGGTTCTGGTCAGGACCGACAGTATGACTATCATGTTTTACCTACTAAAACAAGGGGGTACAAGGTCGGAACTTTTCTCAATACAAGCGCAAGAAATTTGGAGGTGGTTGCTACTCCACAATATCTCGCTGCAAGTTCAGCACATTCCGGGGGTGAACAACATAAGAGCAGATGCCCTCAGCAGATCTCCAAATGTTTCTGACGAGTGGGAATTACATCAACATCAACTTCTCCCAGTCTTTCGCTTATGGGGGACCCCATCACTGGATCTTTTCGCGACGGTTCACAACTCAAAATGCAAGCACTTCGCAAGCAGATTCTATCAGACAGGATCGTGGGGCAATACACTTCGAATGTGTTGGACAGGGATGTTCGCATATGCCTTCCCTCCATTCCCTCTAATTTCAAAAGTGATTCGCAAAATGAAATGGGAACTGTGCCATTTAATTATCATAGCTCCAGCATGGCCGAGACAAGCTTGGTTCTCCAATCTCCTCAAGCTGTCAGTGGCACCCAGGATTCAGTTCCCATTTTCTCAGAACCTGATTTCCATGAACAAAGGTCAAATTCTCCATCCAAATGTGAAATCGCTCAATTTATCGGCATGGAACCTCATGAGCATGAATTTCAATCTTTGAATATTTCTCAGGAATGCCGAGATATTCTCTCCAAATCACGGACAATCTCTACAAACAAGACCTATTCGGCAAAAGTGGAGGAGGTTTTGTCAATGGTGCGCTTCCCAAAATCTTCATCCCTTTAATATCTCTTCAGAACAAATTCTGCCTTATCTTTTGCATTTGGATAAAGCAAATCTTTTACATGCTTCTAGAAAGGTACATTTGGCAGCTATCTCCGGATATAGGAGAGATCCTAACCGTCCATCTCTCTGGTCTCAAAGAGTGATAAAAGAATTTCTCAAGGGACTTTTCAGAACGTTTCCCCGAGTTCACCGTCCAACAGTCTCATGGCAGCTTAATACGGTTCTGGCACAGCTCATGTAGTCTCCTTTTGAACCGATACATAAAGCGGATTTACAGTTTCTCTCATGGAAGACAGCCTTACTTTTAGCTCTCACTTCAGCAAGGAGAGTAAGCGAAATTCAGGCTTTCTTGATTTCTGAACCTTTCCTCCAATTTCGTCCTGACAAGGTTATCTTGAGGACAAACCCGAAGTTCATTCCTAAGGTTCCCTCCATATTTCATCTCAACGAACCTGTGGTGTTACCTACATATTTTAAAGATCCTTTGTTGTCTGCGGAACAATCTCTACATTCTCTACACATCAAAAGTTGTCTAAAGTTCTTCATTGACAGAACAAAGTAATTCAGAAAAAACTGGTTTTTTTTTTTAGCATTTTCTGGTCCAAGAAAAGGTTTGGCACTTTCCAGATCTAGTATTTCTAGATGGATTTCTTCGGCTATCTCTCTGTGCCATGACAAAGCCGGTAATCCTCTTCAATCCAGAGTACATGCACATTCCACCAGAAAGATGGCAACTTCTACGGCCCTATTTGCATGAGTGTCGCTGCCAGACATTTGCAGAGCAGCAACGTGGAAGAATGTGCACACTTTTACTAGACACTATTGTCTAGATACAGCATGGCGAAATGACGCGGCAGTGGGAGAAGCAGTTCTACGACATTTATTTCAATAGGGTACTGTTCTAGAGTATATAAACGTTATTATATATATATATATATATATATATATATATATATATATGTTTGCATGTATTTCAAGGTCATGCTCTTGCTTTATTTACATTCGGTCTGGTCAATGGACATTCTTTGTGTAACATTTTGGAAATATTATATTGTTATGATTGTTATTATATGAAAATAGGAGCAGAGCCCACAAAGGCTGTGAGGTTCTATCCTGAGCAACACTCCTTATAATAAGTACTGCTCGCTATTCTGATACAAGCATGTGAATCTATGAAAGCTTCAATACTTGAGAAAAAACTAGTTACTTACCTGTACACTATGGTTCTCCAGTATTATTTTTCATAGATTCACATGCGGCCCTCCCACCTCCCCGTTACTCAGGTAGACCTCTTATCTCTGGATATTTCCTTGGCTCTCACTCGGGCTGGATATCTGAGGTATGATGGATCTGCTGGGGAGTGTGATGTCAGGGCTGGCAGCTGATTGGCTGAGTTTTGGTGCAAATATTATGGTCCCCTATGGGACTTTCTATGCAGTGTTTTACTCTATTTTTTTTTTTTAAATATATTTTTATTGCAGATTCGTGGGGAATACAAGCTTACATTTCAATATCACGACATTCTGTGGTGACCATCATCAGAGGACGTAGAGAACATAACACAGCCGTTCAGCCCACAACCCGGAGGTCGGGCGGCGGTAGCCACACAATGTCTAGAAGAAACAAAAATCAGGAGAAAGAAAGCCTGGAAAATCTCCGTCCTCAGGAAGTCACTTGAACCATTATCTGCTTTTCTCCATCCCCACACTCATCCAGCCCAACAATCGTACTGCTACAAAAAAAAAAACAGTTTCCCGCCCTCCACCCCCCGTCAGTATCGCTGCTGGTGTGGGCTTTATTTCAATATATGCATTTATGATCCAAAGAGATCTGGTCATCAGTATATCTAGTTGTGTCTCATGGAACCCTCATGTGGTTACTCATCGTCATTCTCATCCTCTAGCAAATGATCTTTCAGCGCCTGCACCAGCCCTTCCCATGCCCTCGCCATCTCCATGCTCTTCTCATTGGATGTCCTAGTGGCCTGCTGAAACCTGACTGTACTCTCTCCCTGGGCCCATTTCAGTAATTTGTTCGTCCACCTCCTACTGGACGGGCCCTCCCTCGACTTCCAGTGCCAGGTGATTTCCCTCTGTGCCAATATGAGCCCCAAGTCAATAAATTTACTAGTGATCTTTGTTTTAGCCATGTGGGGAAACCAAAGCAGTAAACAGGTGGCCATATCAAACTCCAGTTGGCGCTCAGTGATTGCCTGAAGCAGCTCCCCCACCTCGAACCAATAAGTTCCCAACTGCGGGCAGCTCCACAACATATGATCGAACTCTACAGCAGGCGCCATGCATCTAGGGCATACAGCGTCAAGGACCTGGAAGTGTCTCCTAATCTTCCCCGGGGTAAGGTAGGCTCTATGCACTACAAAAAAGTGTACCAGCTGAAACCGGGCATTTCTGCTCCCCTTCCACGTCCTCCGTAGTATGTGGCCCCACACCGTGTCAGGTATCGGCTTACCAAGGCTGTCCTCCCATTTCAACTTTAAGACCGTAAGTGGTTCCAAGCCCTCGGCCAACATCTGGGAGTGGAGACAAGTGATCGCCTTATAAGTGCCCGCTGCCATCACCACATATTGGCAGGCTGCAGTCGTGCCAGGCTCCACTTGTCCCATCTGCCAGTGTTTACGGATCGCCGTCGTCACAGCCGCATGAAGGAGAAAACCACCATCCGGGACACCAAAGAGGTCCTGCACCACCCGGAAAGGCAACAATTCACCATCGGCATAAAGGTCGCCCACCATGTGGAGACCCAGCTCCTCCCAATCCAGGAGCAGGGACCAGTCCCCACCATGCGGTAGTGCCGTCAACATACCCAACGGGATTTCAGGAGCGTATGGGTGGGCTACCCCCACTCGCCTCTGGCTCCTGTTCCAGCACAAACGTAGGGTACGTTCCTCCAGCTTCAGAGCGCGCAACTCGAGCCTCTGCTGCATCACTATATAAGATAGTACATGTCTTTGCACCCCCTCCCCTCCGGCCTGGGCAGGGCCTCTGAAAACTCTTGCCACGTTCTGAGTGAGGATCTGCAACTGCGCCGCCAAATAGTAGAGCTCAAAATTAGGCACCGCCAGGCCACCCTCCGCTCTTGGTCTCTGGAGCGTGGTCAGAGCCACACGGCGTCGGCCATGTCCCCACAGGAAGTCTATTGTCATGGTGCGTAACTCCCTAAAGACCCTCTGTGGGATCCACAGCGGCAGCGTGCGGAAATAATAAAGCAGCCTGGGCAAGGCCACCATCTTCAGCAGCGCCGCCCTGCCTTGTATCGAAAGGGGAAGGGTCGCCCAGAACGCCATACAGCCTCTCAAGGCCCGTATACAACGCCCCACATTCCCGTCCAGCAGGTTATCGACACCGTGGTAAATGCGGACCCCCAGATAGGTAAAGCACGAAGGTTCCCAGATAATGTTCCGGGCCAGCTGCGGTCTGGGCGCGTCCTCCCGCAAGGGAAAGAGGCAGGTCTTGCTCCAGTTCACCCGAAGGCCGGATAGCCTCCCAAAAAGCGACAACAACTCAGTCGCCCCATCCAGGGCCATAGCCGTGTCCTCTAGGAACACCAGCAAGTCATCCGCATAGAGTGAGATGTACTGTGGAGACCCTCCGCTTAGCACTCCGGCATAGGCCCTTCCTGTTCTAGCCCGGGCCGCCAAGGGTTCCATCGCCAGTGCGAACAACAGCGGGGAAAGAGAACATCCCTGCCTCGTGCCTCTCCCTACCGGATAGTCAGAAGAGATCACCGAGCCCAGCTGCACCCTGGCAGACGCCGAGGAGTAGAGGACTCTCGTCCAGCGTCCAAAGTGTTCACCCAGACCGTATTTCTCCAGCACTTTGTCGAGATAGCTCCACTCTAAGCTATCAAAAGCTTTCTCGATATCTACAGACAATACTGCTGGCATCCGGTCCGGGTCCCATGAACTATCCAATACGCGCACAAGGCGGCGGATGTTGATCGATGTATTTCTGGTCGGGATAAACCCAGCCTGATCGGGATGGACCAGCGTGGTCATGTGGGGCAAGAGTCTAGTAGCCAGAATGCGGCTCAGAATTTTATAGTCCACCGTTAGCATGGACAATGGCCTATAGGAGGTCACTTCGACGTCCTCCTTACCCGGCTTTAAGAGTGGAATTATCAGAGCCTCTCTCATCGACTGAGGTAAGTATCCCAGTTCGAGCGCCTCGGAATACACCACCAGCAGTCTAGGTGCCAGGACATCAACATAGTGAGCATAAAATTCCACTGGAAGGCCATCCACACCCGGTGTTTTATTCCGGGCCATCTGCTTGATCGCACCCCTTATTTCAGGAAGCGTTATTGCGCTACCTAGATCCTTAGCACTATCCTCAGTCAGTGTCGGGAGTTGGATCTCTGCAAGATAATCCTCTATCTCGGGGATCCCCACCTCCAGCTGGCTACTATAAAGAGTCGTGTAGTAATTGAGAAAGCGGGAAAGAACCGCCGTTTGGGAGTAGACCATCCCACCCGACTCATCACGTATACTCAGGATCGGGCAGCCCCTGGGAATCGGGTTGGCCAATTTCGCCAGCAGCGTTCCCACCTTATCACCCTCCACATGAGCTTTCGTCAGATATAACCGGTAGTCATAACACCTCGGACGTTCAGTCTCCACAGCCATTCGTTCCCTCGCCTCCAACAGTTGTGGGTGCAGGGCCGGATGTTCTGGTCGCCGGCGTTCTAGGTCCCGCAGTGCCCCCTCCGCCTTGTCCACGTCAGCTAGAAGGCTCGTCCGTACACCGGAGTACTTTCCTATGCACAGTCCTCTGACCACCACCTTGAACGCGTCCAATTCTAAAGTCCTGGTGGTGGCGGTCCCATCGTTGACGGCAAAATAACCCTCGATGCCCGCTCGGAGGTCAGAACTAAAAGCCCCGTCTTCTAAAGTTTCGGGCCGCAACCTCTAAGTGGGAATCACGGTTCGAACACGTTGCCATTTGATGTGCACCAACTGGGGGTTGTGATCAGATATGGTCCTGGTCAAGTACTCCGAATGCGACACCAGGGCTGCTATTGTAGTGTTACAGAGGATCGAGTCGATCCGAACATGCAACTCGTGGAGTGCGGAAAAGTGGGAGTAGTCCCTATCAGTAGGGTGTTGACCTCTCCAAACGTCTATGAGGCCCCATTGATTCTGCCACGCCCTCCTCTGTGTAGCCAGCCTATGGACCGGGGAGGAATGTAATGGTGGGTGGATCTGCAATCGAGTTAAAGTCGCCCCCTAATAGGACCTGTCCCGCCAGGAAATGTGCCAGAGAACCGGACAATTTATCAAAAAAGCGGGCTTGTTCCGAGTTAGGGGCATAAACACTGCAAAGGACCACATCCCTACCATATAACCTGCCCTCCACCGCCACAAATCGTCCCTCCGGATCTATGACCTGGTTCGTAGCCTGGAAGGTAACTCCAGCCCGCACCCACACCAAGACCCCCCTAGCAAATGCAGAGTATGCGGTGCCAAACACTTGGCCATGCCATCTTTTCTGCAAGGCATTGCATTCCGACTTGGTGAGATGGGTCTCCTGAAGCAGGGCAATCTGGACGCCACGTCGCACCAAGTATGCATGTACCTTATGGCGCCTTGCCATAGTCTGCAAGCCACGTACGTTCCATGTTAGACATTTCAAATCAGGTGAAGTCCCCATTATGACCATCTTTCAGCACCTCAAGAGTACCAGCCATCCCGCCCACACTCAAACAGCACTGACCCCCAAACACAACACCCCACACAACTCCCTCAGTCCTCCCCCCCCAGAACAGGACCCAATAACACATCAGTCCCCATCCAAACCCCCTGAACAACACACACAATCCTAATCTGTGGTAGTCACCACAGTAAGCCTTAAGGGCAATAAGAGGCGGGTCTGGGCCAACGGGCGGCATGCGCCGCTTTCACTCCAAGTCCGACATCCCGTATAAAAGTGCGTCACCTGAAGTCCAGCACCAATGGGTACTCAGGATATCCGCTGCAGCAGGGCCTAGTCCCAGTAAATCCAGCTCCAAAAGGTTCATTCCCCGAGGATCTCGACCGCCATCTGAGGCGTGACCACAGGGCCTCCCGCACTGTCCAAATCAGAAAGTTCCGGACCCGACTTCTCCTCCGCTTCCTCAGAGTCCGACCCCATTGCTGATCCACTTTTCTGGGAGCCTGTGATCACCGCTGTCGCTACCAGAGCTCCTCGCTTGTCGGCGGCCATTATATCAGTTTGTTGTTTCAGCAGCGCCCTATTTCGCCTGCGGATTCTCTGCGATTTTCGCACCCGGACCGGCTTCGGCCGTTCCCACTCTTCCCTCCCTCTGCGGTCCGTACCAGCTCTGTACGTTTCTAGCCACGTCCAGGCCTCCTCCGGAGTGAGGAAAAAATGCGTGGTTCCGTCCATAATAACCCTCAATTTGGCCGGGAAGAGCAGAGAGTACTGAATGCCTTCTTCTCGTAATTCTTTCTTCACCGATAGGTAGGAGGCCCTTCGCCTCTGAACGTCTTGAGCATAGTCCGGGAATATCGTAACCATACTATTCTCCACCTGGAAGGGTCCCGCCGAGCGAGCTCTCTGAATCAACAGGTCCCTGTCCTTAAAATGCAACACTCTGGCCACCACCGGTCTAGGAGGTCCACCCTGCAGAGGCGGCCTGGCCGGGACCCGGTGGGCTCTCTCCAAGGTGAAGAAGGGAGAAAGGCCTTCCGGAGCGACCACAGTCTTGAACCAGTTCTCCAGGTACTCCACCATGTCCCCACCTTCTGATTTTTCCGGAAGGCCCACCACTCGGACGTTGTTGCGCCGATTGCGACTTTCGGCATCCTCGGCCTTCCGTTCCAGGACCTCCAGGCGGGTCAGCACATCCTTTAGCCTATGTTCCGCCGTGACCACAGCTGGCTTCAGGTCTTGGAGGGACAGCTCAGTGTCCATAACCCTGTCCACCAGTTTGGCATGGTCCGCTTTCAGGAGCCCCAGTCCCGTCGCCACCTGTGCTATGTCCTGGTGTAACGACTCCTTCGTCGAGGTTATAGCCTCCAGGATATCATCGAGGCGCTTATTGAGCCGCTGTTCCTGTGTTGAGTCCGTGGGAGACCCATGGGCCCCCTTGGTCATCGTCCCGTCCCATCTTACGGTCGGGCTGCTGCTTCGGCTTCAGCACCCCCGCCACCACGGCCCTCGAAGCCTTTCGTTCCTCAGTCGCGACGTCACCGTGGCCCCTTCGGGGGGCCCGGGCCTCTGGGTGCCGGTACCTGCTCAGGGGCCCCTCCACTAAGGGTGTGTCGTCAAATACCACGCTCGGAGCTACTCCACTGAGCAAACCCCCCCTCAGATGGCGAGGCAGACACTGTGCACCTCCAAGTGCGTCACTTCGCCAACCGCCATCTTAGGCCTCCAACACGGAGCGAACTGTCCACAGCAGCGCCGCCATCAGGGGGGTCCCCCACCATCCGCTCGCCGGTGCACACCTCCAGAAAACAAGTGCGCCACGGTCAGAATCCGAATCTCGACCTGGTGCCCCCTCTCAGTCACGGGCCATCGAGTTAGAGTTTCCCTGTGCTGCCGGGGACCGCCGCCATTTTGTCGTCACCACCGGGCTCCCGATCAGCTCCGTCGAATGTCGTCGCCCAGCGGACCCCTCCTCCGACTCAGAACTGGTCGCAACAGCTGCCCCAGGTGTTCCAACGTCCGGTGCTGTGTTACAGGCAACGACCAGGAGAATTATCAGGAGAATAACCGGGATCGGGCGCGGAGCTACCAGCTCACGCCGCCATCCCCGTCGGCGTCCAAGCCACGCCCCCCTGCAGTGTTTTACTCTATGATACTTCTATAGTCATTCTGTTACCGTGAGACTCCCACCATGACGACGGGGAAGAAACAAGATACAATCATGTGAATCTATGAAAGATAATACTGGAGAACCATAGTGTACAGGTAAGTAACTAGTTTTTTATCATTCACTTTATCTAAACCACAGAGATATAACTATAAATGCCTATGCACCACTCACTGTTATTGATTTTGTTTGTCAGTGAGGTAGTTGAATTTGCATATGTGATCTCAGGCAGAGGTCAAAGGTTACAATGTGACTTTCTTCATGGCACTTCCACATTTTAGTCCTGATTGGCTGGCTCTCTGGTGGGTTTTGGCATGAAGACCAACTCCATTACCATTCTTCTCTTAGGAAATAAGGCCTTTTTTTCTAGTGTGAGGAAATTGGTAGGAGAGCAATTGAAAGGATCAATGATACCTGAAACTACCCTACAAAACGCTAACAAAAGCATTACATATTGAGAAGGAGACAATCTCTTACTGTGCAGGCAGGCGTCTAAACATCAGGTAGTACTTGACATCATATGACTTGCATCTATCATGTGTGTTGTCCTTTTGTAGGTCTTGCCTAGACAGCGCATACACTGTCTCTTTAAGATATGTTTAATACAGACTGTGGGCTTACAGGCCACTCACTGCTTCCTATTTGTTATTCGAGTGTCATTTGTAAATCCTTGCTTGTATGTGGTTATTCTCTTGTAAATGTCCCTCCTTTTTGTGTGTTGTTCCCTCCTAAATCGCTTGGCCCAATTACTTGTAGCCTTACCATTTTTTTCTTGTAGGTTTCTTTTCCGGCGCAATTTCTTCTTTGATTTCTGCAAGTGTTTCTAAAAGCCTAGCCTTTTTTCGTGTGTATTATTTTGCTTTCTGTGTGCAACTGCAAGGCAGCGTGCATAGGTTAATTAAAGCTATTTTTTATTATTTCTTTCTTGTCTGTTTGCAGTGTGGCAGCTTTATTTGCTTTCTCTATACAATTATTTAGTTGCTTTCTGTGTTTGTGTGTCGTCAGTAAAGCTTGATTCCTGTATACAACTGCAAGGCAGCGTGCATTGTTTTTTTAGTTATTACTTTCTTTTGTTTGAAGCATATTTTAGCTTTTTTAAAGCTATTTTAATTTTTTATGTGCTTTCTGTGTTTGTGTGCCTATGTAAAGCTTATAAGCCTCTTGTTTTTCTTGAAATAGCAGAGTGTACCCTAACACTGCCATAAATTCCAAAGTGCTGTGGGAGTGAGAAGTTGCAGCCATCTGTTTTGTGTCATGCCAAGGAATGCGCTGGTCGGTGGGAGGAAAGCATGCTTGCTACACATCCCCTTTACCCATCCAACAGACACAATACACTCTACACTAAAAGTTCAAGTAACTCTCTTAACCTCTAAACCAAACAAAGTATATAAACGTTTTACTGTTTACTTAAATTGCTTTTGACAAACGTGTCCTCTAAAACTTGTTTCCCATCCTTGACACAATGCTGCCACAAGTTTGGACATGCACAATTCTCTTGGTCTGGAGGCAGCTGGCCATTGCCATGGAACAGCACTGGGTGTTGACAAGGCAGGCAAACTGCTTTCGTACTGGATTGATTGCTACTTTATGTTCTCCACCTTTAGCATTTCATGGATTTCTTTTTTTATTAAACAGTAGATTGTATTATGAGATTTGTAGTATTGTTTAAGCTGCTGCTGAAAGTGTCACATGCACCTGAACTTTGACAGCTACTTAATTATCAGTGGTAAAGGTGGAGACACAAAGATCTGCTGCTCATGCTCTTCTCCATCTTTGGAGGAGTCAAGCTTCTATGAGCTCTGCCGTGAGTTCTTTTACATCTGAAGAATAAACAGAATAAACAGAACAAATTGCGGCTTCGAGTTATCGCTTTTCCTAAAGAAGGTGTTAGTCAAATTATATATATATTCACTGAAAAAACCATAGGTTTGACACCAGTTATAGTTAGCTGGAAATTTTACTGACATAAAACCATTGAAATTCCCACGTTCTAGTTAGTTGGACTCACTATAACTCGCGCGCCCGCAATGCACTGCTGATGATGTCCCATATTACATCATTCATGACATGTAAAAAAAAAAAAAAAAAATTCCAACTAATTATAACTGGTGTGAAACCTATGGTTTTTTCAGTGAATTTAATAGGTTTTTTAAATGCTAATTCCTAACTATAACTGGTGTGAAACCTATGGTTTTTTCAGTGAATTTCAATGGTTTTTTAATAGCAAATCTCTATAGGTATGAAAAGTAATATTTTTTATAACGAATTTTATATTGTATAATTATGTAATAGTATTTTTTTTTTTTTTTTTTTTGCCCCGGAGCGCTCCCGGGGCGCGTACCGATGCGCTCACCGGTAAGCGCAGTGCTTCGGCGCGCCCCGGGGCGCGTACCGGTGAGCGTCCCATTAGCGCTATTCCCGCGAACGAAAACAACATCGTGACGTATCGCGTAGCCGCGTGATGCATCATATGACGCACTGCGTAAGCGCACCCGAGCGCATACGATCGCGCAACGTAAGCGCCGCCGGGCGCGTAGCGTAAGCGCGTCGGGTCACGTGACCTGAAAATAACACTTTTGATTGGTTCAGAACACTTTTGGTTTCCAAATGATGAGAAAGCCCAGGTCATGAGAACTGAAAATAACACTTTTGATTGGTTCACAACAGTTTTGTTTTCCAAATGATGAATGACCCCCCCCTTTTTTCCTCATTCTCACTTTGTTGTTTGAGTGAAGAAGACCTGCATTCATTCTGTGAGAAATGGCTTCACTAGTAGCAGCTGCAGGTGCATCTGCACCAACACCACCTCCACCACCACCACAAGGACCACCACAAGACCACATTGGTGGTCAAGAAGAAGAGGAGGACGAAGAGGAGGAGGAGGAGGAGAAGAGGCACTTTCTGCCTGAGGACAATCCCCCATACAGACCCAAGGAACATTTTATTTGGGAGTTTTACAAGATGCCAAGGGGTGCAAAAAAAGTGAATGTAGATAAGGTGACTTGTCTCATCTGTGGCGAACAACTGTCAAGAGGGAACCCAAACAAGAAGTACTCTTTTGGGAACCACACTATGATTAGACATATGCAGAGGAAGCACCCGAACAATTATTCGGCAGCAGAGGTCAGGGAACTGACTAGGAACCCTCCCCATCCTTCTTCTTCAAGCGCCTCCAATCAACCCACTCCATCAGGTGCAGAGGCTAGGGAGATGGTCCCTAATGATGGCGTAACATGTAAACATTGACCAAGGACTTTGTGTCCGAAACGCGTCTGTTGCACAACTTTGCGGGCTGAAATAAAATCTTGCCACTTACCCCTGGAGTGCGTGATACATATCGTCATGGGAAATGGTTTGAGCTTGGATATATATATATATATATAGATACACACCCCTTCGACTCGCTCCACAACAACCTGTATGCAAATCACGGTTGTCTACACCACTCAGTGAGGCCTGGGGTCAAAGAGAACGGACCAGCAAACTGTTCCAGCACTTGCTTACAGCCTCTGCGCCTGCTGGTCTGTCAATTTGGGAGAGAGTACAACTCCCTCCACTCCTCCACACCCTCATCAGTGACCAATAACATGGTAATATCTGCCCTGTCATGGTGGGGTTTCAATCTATTCACATGCAGGACCCTTTGAGGGTTCCTGGGGGTGCCAAGGTCAACCAAATAGGTAACCTCGCCCTTCTTTTCCAAGATTGGATAGGGCACACTCCACTTGTCATGGAGGGCCTTGGGAGCCACAGGCTCCAACAGCCAAACCAATTGTCCTGGAGTATACTCAGGCATAGTAGCCTTTTGATCATACCAGTGCCTCATGAGCTCCAGGCTGGCCTCCAATTTCCTGTTTGCCTTGTACATGTACTCTGTCATCCTAAATCTCAGGCCTAGCACATAGTCTAGCACATTGTCCTTTGCTTCTTTAAGAGGCTTATCTAAAGACTCTCTTAGCAGGCTCTATGGCCCCCTGACAGGGTGTCCAAACACCACTCCAAGGGACTGAAACCAACCCCTTTCTGTGGCACCTCCCTGTAGTCAAACAGTAAGCTTGGGAGAACATCCCTGAGTTTCTCTAACAACCCATTTATCAGGCCCTTCAGGGTTTTGTTGGATCTCTCAGCAAGACCATTTGCTTGTGGGTGATAGGGGGTGATGAACTTGTAGTTAACACCACATAGCAGTCAGATAGCTGGACAGGAAGTTTGTGCCCCTATCTGACACCACCTCTTTTGGGAAACCCACTCTGGTGAACACACCAAGCAGTGCTCTAGCCAATGCAGGAGCATCAATGGTTCTCAGAGGGATTGCTCCTTTGTATCTAATGGCATGGCCCACTACCACAAAGATATACCTATTCCCTGAGGCAGTAGGGGGGGTCCAGGAGACCAACAATGCCCATCCCCACCCTTTTAAAAAGGAACCCCAACCACTGGCAGTGGTATTAGGGGAGCCTTTGTCTTGCCCCCTGCCTTGCCACTGGCCTGACAGGTGACACAGGAGCTGTAACTCCTTTTCAGACATATGGGGCCAGTAGAAATGGTTCACCAACCGGTTCCATGTCTTTGTCCGTCCCAATTGACCTGCCAAACGGATATCATGACCCAAAGTCAGCATGAACTCTCTGTACTTCTGGAGCACCACCAACCTCCTGCTGGCCCCCTCCCTGAGGTTTCTGGCCTCAGTATGAAGCAGTCCATCTTCTCAGTAGAGTTTGTGAAACCCATTGTGATCCTCCTACTCTTGCTTGGAAGCAATCCGCCTCAAGCCCCCAAGGGTGGGATAGTCACGCTGTCCCTGACTGAACTCCCCTCTGAAGGGCCCACCTGCTCTTGTCATGTCTGCGAAATCTGACAGCTCTGGCAGGGATGGAGCCCCACCCTCAGAGGCCAGATCCTCCCCATCAGGGTTAGTTTCTTCCTGCACTTCCAGAGTTCCCAAGGCTGGCTCACCAGGCCCAGTACCCTTGTCCTTGGATGCTTGGCACTTTGTTGCAGGGTCCAAGTGTCCAGCCCCTTCCTTCTGGCTAGTCTGTGTCCTCGTCACAGCAGATACCCACTCAGGGAGCTCCCATATTTTCATATGGAGTCCTCTCTCCACCTCTGACCACACAGAGGCTTCAAGATCATTGCCCAGTTAACACTGGTCTGGGAGCACCTTAGACACAGCTACCTTTCTAGGGCCTGCCACACGTCCCCATTCCAAATCCACCACAGCTATAGGATGGAGTTTGATAGTGCTGTCTGCATATATCACCTGGTGAAACTCACCAGGTAACAACCTCTCTGGAGACACCAGTTCATCCAGGACCATAGTTACACTAGCCCCAGTGTCTCTGATAGCCTCAACCTCAGTCCCATTCACTTTAGGCCTCTGGCTATACTTGTCCATATTTGGAGGTAAGGCAGCAAGGGTGGCAATATTTTCCCTCCCAGGGACACTAAGGTTGCTTGCACCACCTGACTACCCCTCTCGGGAGCACCACTGTCCACCCCTACACTGACACTGGCAATCCCTGTGGATGGTCCCTTAGGGGTGAGCTTCTTGGTGCAGGCAGCATCTCCCTGCTTAGGCCCTGGCTGGTTACAGTGTAAGCACTTACCCACCTTTGAGGGATTAAAGAACCTACCAGGCTTTCCCTGAAACTCCTTCCCTTTGAATTTGGGTTGGCTCGGGTCCCCCTCCTTGTTCAGGTTTTTGTGGATCTTTGGAAGACTCCTTAGGGTTTTGACCTTCATTTCCCTGAGCTTTTCCTTGGGAAGGGACCTGTCCTCCTCTCTTCTGGTCCTTCCCATGGTGCTGAATGGAAACCCGGTCCTCACCCACTCATCAGCTGATTCCCCCAACTCTCTGGGGTCTGTCAGCTTAGAGTCCACTAGATACTGGCGTAACTTCTCTTCTTCACAATGAGTAAAAATATGTTCTTTCAAAAACAAATTATACAATCCCTCATATGTGTCAACTTTGTTACCAACAATCCAGCCATCCAGTGCATTTACTGAAACGTCCAGAAAGTCTACCTAAGACTTTGAACTCAATTTCTGGGTGCCTCTAAACTTCACCCTGTACTGTTCTAGAGTCAGACCAAATCTCTTGACTAAGCATGCCTTCATCTGCAGGTATGATTCTGCATCCTCTCCCTTCAGGGTCAGGAGCCTATCCCTCCCAGCTACTGGAATCAACTCCCACAGGAGTGCACCCCAATACCTAGAGTAGACCCTACTCATTTTAAGGGCCCTCTCAAAAGCTGCTAGCCACCTGTCCGTGTCACCCCCCTCTGTGTACTTCGGCACTATGCCCTTGGGAAGTTTAGGTTCAAATTACCACCCCTGGACATCTCAACATCTTCTTCACTTATGCTGCCACCATTCCTCTTCTCCTCCTCCCTCTCCCATTTTCTCTTAGCCAATTCGAATTTCTCCTTCTCCAAGGCAATCAACTCTAATTGAGCCTGAAGCTGTCTCTCTGCAAGAGATAGCTGAGTAAGGGACCCTTCCCCACTCCCACCACCACCTTGATTCACTTGGCTAACACTAGTCACAATGGAAGAGGTCTCATCCCCACCCCTCACTTGGGTGAGGTTGGGGGGAACATCTTCCCACCCCCCTGGGTTCTCCTCAGCTGCCCTGACCCAGGACATTAGGGACTCAAGCAACCCTGCCTTCCTAAGCTTCTTGGAAGCAGGCAGCCTCCTAAGCCTACATTGTACCCTAAGATCAGCCAGCTTGAACTGGGACAGTTTAGCCAGGTCCAGCGCCATGGTTCCCTAGTTTTGGGTCACAAAAACTAAGCACAACAGACTTAGAACAATTTGGAAAAATCAAAACAATGGATTAAGAACAGTTTAGCCCAAATTCCAAAAATCAAACTCAAAAGTTTTGCTCTAAGGCAATTTAGAGGATTTTTATAATCGTAATTCACTTTACTGAAAGGTGTACTTTTAAACACAAGTCCTCATACACACCGCTGAGCACCAAATGTTGGAAAGTGGGTTATTGGTAGGGGCAAATGTAGGACTACCGCTGGCAATAAGGCCACTAACACATGGTAGGACTCAGCATAGGTCTTTGAAAATTATTCCTATGCTCAACCCTTGGTAGCTTGGCTGTGAGCAGACAGGCTTAACTTCAAAGACAGGTATGTAAAGCATTTAGAAACACCATTTCAGAAAATAATTAAGACACAACACAAAATAAATATCCAACACCAATTTATAAAAATAGGTAATATTTTTATCTTTCAAATGACACCAAAAGTAAACAAATCCACTGTAGGGAACCAGAGATATGAATTTTTAAAGATTAGTCACATTCTAGTGCTTAGAAACCAACAGTGCCCCTTTTAGTCATTTTGTTTTCTCTGACAGGGACACACTGTTAGACCTGTCTGCCCTTAGGGTAGTCCCTCCTATTCGTTATTTATTTTTTTGTCCCCTTTTTGCCCCTCAAACCCTTCCTTTTTGATGTCCCCTGGAATTTTAAGGTGTTGACCTGGGGGTTAGGTACTCCTTGACCCCATGGTTCCTCTAGGACTAGAAATCCCTCCTTTCCTAGGGCAAGTTTAGCCACACAACATGGTGGCCAATAACTGCCATTACTGTCTTACCTCAGGGACTGACCCATAGTCTAGTGTGAGGTTCTGGAACCTTCTGGACCACTCTGGAACCTGGGGCACAGGCTATATATAGGGAGACTGTGGGGCGGCCATTTTGTGAAGACACTGGACCGACGAGGTGGACTGGAGTCCAGGCTGCTGACTGTGGAGGGTATCGCACATAAGGGGTTGATTGCCTCTCGAGGCTGCTGCTCTTATAGTGAACGATTCATAAAGGGGGTGGTGATGGACAGAGTATCTGAATTAAGCAGAACACTCCTACCCAGTCAAAAGATCAGGGCTTGATCCATCCCCGTTTTTTAGCTCACTGCACCATCCCAGCTCAGAACCTGGCTACATGCAAATTAGTCTGACCCTGGCCCAGTGCATCATGGGAACAGGGCAGACCAAACTACCAAGCCAATTCTTTACTGGAAAGGAAACAAGCTCCCGGGGACCGGTTTCTGGCATTACAGCCGTCTTCGGCCCGGCTTGCTTGAATCCTGATGGTGCAGTGAGCAAGGGACTCACATCTGAGCATACCCTTCCACACTTGTGGTGGCCAAAACGATTCATAAAGGGGGTGGTGATGGACAGAGTATCTGAATTAAGCAGAACACTCCTACCCAGTCAAAAGATCAGGGCTTGATCCATCACCGTTTTTTAGCTCACTGCACCATCCCAGCTCAAAACCTGGCTACATGCAAATTAGTCTGACCCTGGCCCAGAGTATCATGGGAACAGGGCAGACCAAACTACCAAGCCAATTCTTTACTGGAAAGGAAACAAGCTACCGGGGACCGGTTTCTGGCATTACAGCCGTCTTCGGCCCGGCTTGCTTGAATCCTGATGGTGCAGTGAGTAAGGGACTCACATCTGAGCATACCCTTCCACACTTGTGGTGGCCAAAACGATTCATAAAGGGGGTGGTGATGGACAGAGTATCTGAATTAAGCAGAACACTCCTACCCAGTCAAAAGATCAGGGCTTGATCCATCACCGTTTTTTAGCTCACTGCACCATCCCAGCTCAGAACCTGGCTACATGCAAATTAGTCTGACCCTGGCCCAGTGCATCATGAGAACAGGGCAGACCAAACTACCAAGCCAATTCTTTACTGGAAAGGAAACAAGCTTCCGGGGACCGGTTTCTGGCATTACAGCCGTCTTCGGCCCGGCTTGCTTGAATCCTGATGGTGCAGTGAGCAAGGGACTCACATCTGAGCATACCCTTCCACACTTGTGGTGGCCAAAACGATTCATAAAGGGGGTGGTGATGGACAGAGTATCTGAATTAAGCAGAACACTCCTACCCAGTCAAAAGATCAGGGCTTGATCCATCACCGTTTTTTAGCTCACTGCACCATCCCAGCTCAGAACCTGGCTACATGCAAATTAGTCTGACCCTGGCCCAGTGCATCATGGGAACAGGGCAGACCAAACTACCAAGCCAATTCTTTACTGGAAAGGAAACAAGCTTCCGGGGACCGGTTTCTGGCATTACAGCCGTCTTGGGCCCGGCTTGCTTGAATCCTGATGGTGCAGTGAGCAAGGGACTCACATCTGAGCATACCCTTCCACACTTGTGGTGGCCAAAACGATTCATAAAGGAGGTGGTGATGGACAGAGTATCTGAATTAAGCAGAACACTTCTACCCAGTCAAAAGATCAGGGCTTGATCCATCACAGTTTTTTAGCTCACTGCACCATCCCAGCTCAGAACCTGGCTACATGCAAATTAGTCTGACCCTGGCCCAGTGCAGGATTCAAGCAAGCCGGGCCGAAGACGGCTGCAATGCCAGTAACCGGTCCACGGAAGCTTGTTTCCTTTCCAGTAAAGAATTGGCTTGGTAGTTTGGTCTGCCCTGTTCCCATGATGCACTGGGCCAGGGACAGACTAATTTGCATGTAGCCAGGTTCTGAACTGGGATGGTGCAGTGAGCTAAAAAACAGTGATGGATCAAGCCCTGATCTTTTGACTGGGTATGAGTGTTCTGTTTAATTCAGATGCTCTGTCCATCACCACCCCCTTTTCTGAATCGTTTTGGCCACTATAGGAGTGGCAGGGTATGCTCAGACATGAGTCCCTTGCTCACTGCACCATCAGGATTCAAGCAAGCCGGGCCGAAGACGGCTGCAATGCCAGAAACCGGTCCTCAGAAGCTTGTTTCCTTTCCAGTAAAGAATTGGCTTGGTAGTTTGGTCTGCCCTGTTCCCATGATGCACTGGGCCAGGGACAGACTAATTTGCATGTAGCCAGGTTCTGAACTGGGATGGTGCAGTGAGCTAAAAAACGGTGATGGATCAAGCCCTGATCCTTTGACTGAGTATGAGTGTTCTGTTTAATTCAGATGCTCTGTCCATCACCACCCCCTTTTCTGAATCGTTTTGGCCACTATAGGAGTGGCAGGGTATGCTCAGACATGAGTCCCTTGCTCACTGCACCATCAGGATTCAAGCAAGCCGGGCCGAAGACGGCTGCAATGCCAGAAACCGGTCCCCGGAAGCTTGTTTCCTTTCCAGTAAAGAATTGGCTTGGTAGTTTGGTCTGCCCTGTTCCATGATGCACTGGGCCAGGGACAGACTAATTTGCATGTAGCCAGGTTCTGAACTGGGATGGTGCAGTAAGCTAAAAAACGGTGATGGATCAAGCCCTGATCTTTTGACTGGGTATGAGTGTTCTGTTTAATTCAGATGCTCTGTCCATCACCACCCCCTTTTCTGAATCGTTTTGGCCACTATAGGAGTGGCAGGGTATGCTCAGACATGAGTCCCTTGCTCACTGCACCATCAGGATTCAAGCAAGCCGGGCCGAAGACGGCTGCAATGCCAGAAACCGGTCCCCGGAAGCTTGTTTCCTTTCCAGTAAAGAATTGGCTTGGTAGTTTGGTCTGCCCTGTTCCCATGATGCACTGGGCCAGGGACAGACTAATTTGCATGTAGCCAGGTTCTGAACTGGGATGGTCCAGTGAGCTAAAAAACGGTGATGGATCAAGCCCTGATCTTTTGACTGGGTATGAGTGTTCTGTTTAGTTCAGATGCTCTGTCCATCACCACCCCCTTTTCTGAATCGTTTTGGCCACTATAGGAGTGGCAGGGTATGCTCAGACATGAGTCCCTTGCTCACTGCACCATCAGGATTCAAGCAAGCCGGGCCGAAGACGGCTGCAATGCCAGAAACCGGTCCCCGGAAGCTTGTTTCCTTTCCAGTAAATAATTGGCTTGGTAGTTTGGTCTGCCCTGTTCCCATGATGCACTGGGCCAGGGACAGACTAATTTGCATGTAGCCAGGTTCTGAACTGGGATGGTGCAGTAAGCTAAAAAACGGTGATGGATCAAGCCCTGATCTTTTGACTGGGTATGAGTGTTCTGTTTAATTCAGATGCTCTGTCCATCACCATCCCCTTTTCTGAATCGTTTTGGCCACTATAGGAGTGGCAGGGTATGCTCAGACATGAGTCCCTTGCTCACTGCACCATCAGGATTCAAGCAAGCCGGGCCGAAGACGGCTGCAATGCCAGAAACCGGTCCCCGGAAGCTTGTTTCCTTTCCAGTAAAGAATTGGCTTGGTAGTTTGGTCTGCCCTGTTCCCATGATGCTTGGGCCAGGGACAGACTAATTTGCATGTAGCCATGTTCTGAACTGGGATGGTGCAGTGAGCTAAAAAACGGTGATGGATCAAGCCCTGATCTTTTGACTGGGTATGAGTGTTCTGTTTAATTCAGATGCTCTGTCCATCACCACCCCCTTTTCTGAATCGTTTTGGCCACTATAGGAGTGGCAGGGTATGCTCAGACATGAGTCCCTTGCTCACTGCACCATCAGGATTCAAGCAAGCCGGGCCGAAGACGGCTGCAATGCCAGAAACCGGTCCCCGGAAGCTTGTTTCCTTTCCAGTAAAGAATTGGCTTGGTAGTTTGGTCTGCCCTGTTCCCATGATGCACTGTGCCAGGGACAGACTAATTTGCATGTAGCCAGGTTCTGAACTGGGATGGTGCAGTGAGCTAAAAAACGGTGATGGATCAAGCCCTGATCTTTTGACTGGGTATGAGTGTTCTGTTTAATTCAGATGCTCTGTCCATCACCACCCCCTTTTCTGGCTCTTATAGTGAAGGCTGCCCCCCAGCTGTTGACCTCACCCAGTCGCGAATCAACCCCCCTGGACCAGTTTCTCATATCACAGGAGGGATGTAAAAAGGATGTAAAAGTTTATTATGCATAGTTAATTAAAACCAGTGCAAAGCGTAGTACAAACAGTAAACATAAAAAAATAAAAAAATGGACATTAAAAAATCATTAAGATTTGTACATTGTTATTGTTATTAAAAAGCATACACAGAAAACCCAGTCTGATTAGCAAGTGACAGTTGTCTTTAAGGCGGGGCAGCATATTCCTGTGAGTCCTGTAGGCCGCCTGCATGTTGTCTGTGTCAATGTTCAGAGGTTTTTTGTTTTGACAGTTTTTGCTCGATCATTGCAAGGAACTTAACGTATCTGCAATTCAGTTTCGTGTTCGAAGGGTTCAGGCAGGCGAGAACCGCTTGCCTTCTTGTGCGAGTTCCTAGCTGCTTAAGCTGGGCCTTTAAGAGCTGTTGGCGGGCTGGCCGTAGCTCTTCGCAAAGGCAGGTCAGATGAAGTATATTGCCATTGTCTGTGTTGCAAAACGGACAAACCTCATGCCCATTTCTCCTGAGCCATGGTGGAAGATACTCTCCGCTGGGCAAAACCCCTAGTCTATATTTCAAGAACTTCAGTTTTGTTGTCTTAGGATAACCCTGGCTGAAGTAAGGTTGTGGTGTCAGCGTTTTATAAGAGTTTAATGACATCCAGGCATGGTTTCTTTTGGCGAATGTGGCTTTGTCCTCTAGTAAGGATAGTGTTTTAACAGTTTTCCAGACTAGTTTTTTAAATGGGTTGTGCCCGAGTTGCATGTCCCAAATCACAGTTAGATTAGTAGCCACCAGAGCAGTCTTCAGGTAGGATCTTGCCTGAGATGTATCCCTATTTTGGATTTCTTGCCATAGCAGCGAGTTTAGAGTGTTGGTGGGGGCCGAGCGGAGTTTGTGGCAGCAGTTGATGTACGCTCCCTGTCTGGCAAGGGCTTGCTTTTGCAATCCAAATTCCAGCCTAAGTTGGGCCGGCGATGTGTAGGACGGTAGGGAAAACATTGTTCTATTGGCTTTTGTCTGGATTGTATCCAGGTTCTTGGAGTCTCTCCCACGCAGCGCCTTGCTGCCATAGCAGATAGAGGGGAGTAGCTTAGCCTGGATAACTCTCAGATAGGGGGTTAGAATTGGCCCCATCAGTTGATTGGCTATGTTTTTTAGTGTAACGGCGATGCACGCCCCTCTCCTTTTTGCTTCCTGCTTTTGTTGTGCAAAGGTGTCATCTCTGTCAAAGAGAACTCCCAGGTATTTATAAACAAGTGCCGACTCTATTTTTTGACCGCCTAATGCCCATGACTTCTGAGACTTCTTCTTGGTGTTGATCGACATGGTGCGTGTCTTGCTCAGATTTATTTTGAGTTTGTTTTCCGTGGCATAGCTGTGCATTTGGATCAGAAGCTGCTGGAGGCCGATGTAGGTATGGCTAAGTAGCACAACGTCGTCCGCATACAGCAGGTTGCTCAAAGTTTTCCCCCCCAGCCTCGGGGAGTCGGAGTTGCATATGTTGAGTGTGTCTGATAAGTCTGCCATAAACAGATTGAATAATATTGGGGCAAGCACGCACCCTTGCTTCAGGCCTTTGGTGGTACGAACTTTAGATGACAGGTGTGTGCCGCCTCCTATCTTCACCTGCACCCAGGTATCAGATTGTAGAAGCTTCAGCATGCTTAGGATCGGCTGCGGTAATCCCCATTGTGTCAGTTTCCCCCAAAGTCTGCCTCTCTCAATGTTATCAAACGCTGCACTGAAATCGATGTAGCACATGTGCAGCGGCAGTTTTTTTGTTTTTGCTACGTCGATCATTAGAGAGATGGCCAGAATATTGGTAGCTGTTCCAGTATTTTTCCGGAAACCGGTCTGGTTCAATGGTATTATCTGATTTGTGTCCGCCCATTGCGTAATTTCCTCTAAGAGAGTTCCCGCAAAGTATTTTGCCTCATTATCGAGGAGGGCTACTAGTCGATAGTTATTAGGGTCCGTTTTGTCGCCTTTTTTGAATATGGGGACAATCGTCGACCCTCTCCAAGATTCTGGGATTTTGTTTAAGAGTCTTACTTCCGCAAATAGCGGTTGCATATTGGTAGCCCATTCTGTGATTTTTCCTTAAATAGGGCTGGCGGAATACCGTTTGGACCTGGAGCACCTTCCTTCCTACCCTTGCGAATCTGTTTTTTTATGATTGCTGTTTGCCGGTCGGCTGTTGTATCCAAGATGTTTTTGGGTGGGCTTTGCTCTCTCTTGATCAGGACCTTCAGCGCAAACATTGTGGAGTTAGGCTCTGTGGTGTTCGTTATTTGCGCTCCTGCGTGTTCCGGCTGGTCATTAAAGTGGCTAGAGAGGTAAGTGATCCATGACTCTTCCAGAATATGCGAGCCTAGTTCTTTATGCTGTGGTCGTAGGATCCTGTTTGCTGATTGCCAGAAGCGTGCGCTATTGCTACTTTTACTGTCGTGTAGTAATTTTGCCCATGTTTCGTTTTCAGCATCTTTCTTTATGTTCCATTTTATGCTTTTGAGCTCAGTTCTTTGTTTCTTCAACACTGTCCGAAGCTGAGTGTTGTCGGGGGCTGATCTTAGCATTCGTAAGGTCGAATTTACTAGTCTTTTATGCTGCCTTAATTCTACTCTTGGTCCTTTTTTTGAGTTGGTTTTACTGCTCACATTGTGCAAGTTAGTTTTTGGCGGGGTCTTGGTTGCCAGTTCTTTTAGCAAAGATCCTGTGTATTGCTCCCAGTATGGGATATGGCCAGCCGAATTTGGTTTGTGTATGTTATATCGTTGAAGGGCAGTATCGGCCAGAGTTGTTAGGTTAGATGATGTGCATTTGATCCTTTTCCGATTGATGGTGTAGATCGCCCCTAGCATTTTGTCTGGCCTAATTGTAATAGGCAACTTTATTGTCAGGTGGCATTCCTGAGGACGGTGGTCACTTTCTCCCTTGTCCCCCATTCTAAATTCCAAGATGTAGGGGAAGAGTGCTAGACTGGCAAATGTATAGTCCAAGATGGAGCTGGCTGTATGTGAGTAGAATGTTTCTACTGGAGGACGATCTGTCGTGAATCTACCATTTAATGCCCGGAGATTTAAGTATTCTAAGTCTTTGAGAAAGGGATTGTGTTGGTGCTTTCTCCTGTTTTGCGGGGAGCTTTGTGGTGGTATGGTATAAATATTATTCAGAGCCAGGACCTCTTCCTCTGCTGATGAGCCAAGGAGATTTTGGTTAAAGTCCCCTGACAGGAGAAAGAGTGGCTTTTCCATCTGGGAGATATACTCCGTGAGTTGATTGGAAATTGTGTTGGAGTCTTTACCTCTGTGTTTAGGGTGGACGTATGCATTGACGAGGCATATCACTTCTTCTGCGTTACCGAGCATCAGTTTTATTTTTACTGTTAAGGTTGAGGATGTGGACGAGTTCATGAGAACTGCCGACGATATTGTTGTGTTGGATATGTATGTAGCCAGGCCTCCTGACTGGTGGCCAAATCTATTGATTCTAACTGCTGCTGTTGAAAAGCCAGTGAAGCCTGTGATGTGTTGTGTAGATGTGAGCCAGGTTTCCTGCAGCATTACTATATCAAATAGAGAGATGTACTTTTGGAAGTCTGGGTCTTCCATTTTTGAAATTAGGCCGTTTATATTCCAGGAACAGATGCCTATGGATGGTGCACTGCCCTTTATTCCATCTCTCATTTGTTGGTGGCATCAGGCCTCTTCAGGACGTATGAAGATCGTTCGAGAGAGAGTTTCTCTTGTTAGTGCTCGATTTTGATGTAGCGCCCCCCCTGTGCTCGCTTCTGTCCATCCTCGAGGGCTGCGTGTGTTTTTAATTGGCGGACTTCCTCTCAGGGGCTTAGTCATGATAGGAGTGCGGATCTGATGGTGCTTTTGCACTGGACTTCTCCCGCTTGATGTGAGTGCTAGCTCAGAGCCCACTAACGCCCTCGGCCTGTCTTCCGGACGCTGCCAGTGTATGTTCTCTCTTTTCTTGGGCGAGCTTCCCAAGGCGCCTTTAAGGACGCTAAGGGTATTTGCCTGTCTTGCCTCCAATTTTGAGCTTGTCCTCTTCTGAAAGGGTGACGGGTAGGCTGGTTTTAGAATGGGGTCTAGCTTGATGCCCCAGGTCTTAAATTGCTCTGCTTCCGCTGCAATGGACTCCGCAACATTGTTGGAAGACCAGGTGGTCTTGGTCCCCTCCGGGCTATTTGGATTGGCGGCGGGCAAGAATTCAATCGAGATTAAGTCCTTGGTACTTATCCCCTCCAGGCTGGGAATATGTCCCATTAGTTTCAGAATGTTGCCGCGGTTGAGCGTGTCATGCTGCCCTTGTGACTTATATTCCGGAAAGAAGCCCAACATCTCTGTTGTTTGTTTGGTGCTTCCTCCCTCCTTGTGTTGTGAGTGATGTACTTGAGCTGGTGGTGCATGGCCTGTGTGAGTTTCGCGAGGTACCGAGGTTGAACCTTCACCTGGCATGTTGGCAGTGATGGTTGATGCTTTGAATGAAGTCGTTTGCTTTGATATTATTCGTGTTTCAGATGGCCGTTTTGCTTGGGAGCGCTCAGTTTGATTAGAAGCGGACTGATTGGTGAAGTCCAATGTGTCTGTGACATGGGCTCCGTGAATTTGGCTTAGCGATGGTCCAAGTTTTCCGTTCCTATCCCCCACCTCAACATTTAGCCTGTGAGGGTGGTTGTTAACATTTATTGTTGGCGAGTCTTGATTGGTAGTTAATTTTGATGTTCCCCTTTCCATTTGGTGAGGAGACTCCTTGCTTTGCAGTATTGAGACTCCCGCTTGCTCCTTAGAGGCCCTTGCTGTCTTGTTATTGGCACAGTATGGTGGTATGAGGTGATTGGTCTTTACTGCCGCCTCTCTTGCTCCGACTATTTGTTCCGACTGGTCTCTTACCCATGGTCCTTGGGACCCTTGCCCTTCTTGTTTCGGCTGGCTACTGTTTGTTTTGTGCTGCTGCTGATTTGTGCCTAGGGGCGAGTGGTATTCGCTATCTGTTGGGTTGGCATTGTTTGCGTTATCCCAAGGTCTTTCCTTTGTGTCGTGGAAGATGGGGAAGTATTTAGACGTGGATGTTTCAGTTGTTTGCTTGCGCCCTTTTCTTTTTTGTTGACGGCGCTGTTTAGCGTTGAGTTTTTGCGGGGGCTCCTGTCCGGTTAGGGTTGTCTCTTCGTTTGCGGGTGCGGAGTGGGTGGTTGGCTCTGCTGCGGTTCTGGATGCTTCACTCCTGATGTCTCCTGCTTCAGGGTTAGTGGTGCCCATTTCTTTAATTGCGTATCCTCTATGTAGAGTCTTTATATCTCCTATTAGGTCAGTTAGCATTGAGGGCAGTGAGGCTACTTTGTCTAATGCCTGGCTGCAATTGCAGCTCAGGTAGGTGTTTGATTGTGCTCTCAGAATCAGGTTATTTAGATTGCCTAGCTTGTCGTTGATGCCAGCTGTAAAGACTGCCAGTGTATTGAGAAGATTGAGTTGAAGCTCCATTTTCTCTGATTGGTATTGCAGGGTATCTACTGCTAGTTGGATTGTATTTAGCAGTGAATTCCACGTTCCGATGTTTTGTTCCTTTCTCCGCTCATTCTCTTTAGAGTCATTGCCAGGCATGTTTGGGTTTTTGGCTACCAAAGGTGAGTCAGGGGCATGAGTCCCTTTGGGATCAGGTGTATAAGTGGCTAGCCTATCTTCCCATTCTTGTGTGTTGAGATGGGACGCTAGTGCTCTAGCTTCGGCTTTGCTAATGGAGTCGTGAGAACTTACAGCCTCCCCACCAGAGGCTCTTCTTGCTGAGTTTTGGGTTTCCTGATCTGTGGTTGATAGAGCGCGTTCAGCCGTTAGATAAGACTTGATGGGTGTACTATGAGTAAGACTCTTCAATTGCAAGTCCAGCTCCGAACATTGTGCGGTTTCTTTTGCTGGAACCGATGCTGATGTCTGTAGGCCTGCCCCAGGAGCCCTTTCAGTGGGACAGCTGTCTAGATTGTCAGCTGGTATTTGGACTAGAATGAGTTTCTCATTCAGGTTGACTTTGAGGTCATCTAGTGGGGGTGATAAGATATTTTCCTGACTGCAAAGGACCAAGCCAGCTGGGTATGCGTACGGAGTCTTCTGGTTGTAGGCAGCAGAGTTAGAAGACTTCTTTCTTTCGCTTGAGGTCTCCAGAGCAGTGCTAGCACTCCCGTGCCCCGCGGTGCTGCCCTGCGCAGGATCCGACGATGGGCCACCTTGTGTCAATGGGCCTTCGGGTGCAGGCAGTGGTGGCGAAGGGCATGCTGATCCCAAGACAGCCGGAAGCAGTGGTGTTTGCAGACCGAACAGGTGCCTGTTACTCGAGAATATTGCTGCACCCGCATCCTTTAGGAATTCAAACTTTGTGAATATTTTGGGTTGATAGAGTTTTTTGGCGGTTTGTGATGTGCCTACTGCGGTCTCTGGTATCAAGACCGTTACGGGTCCTTGCTCTGTTGTATTATAGCTCAGTTCCAGTGCTTGATCTGATGCGGAGAGATTCAGCACCGTGCTGGTAGTCGAGTTTGCGCCCATTTTCCTTTTCTTATGCCCCTTCCCATTTCCCTGTTTTTCGTTCGTTTCCACTGAAGGCTTTGGTTTAACTACCAGAGACCCCCTGGCCTTGCCTGACCTCATGTCGTTAGTGGCGATGATGGTTGACTCGCTGGTTTCTGTCCGTGGGTGGGCTGGATGTGAGCTGGCTGCGTTTCGGGTTAAGCGGAGCGGAGCGCGCAAAGGGGCCGTAGGTCAGTCAGACCTAGTCAGACTGCCTGCCAGACCCCCTGGGCTCTTACTTAGCTGCCTCCTCTACCGGCAGCCGCGCTCACGCTTGCAGGTTCACCCTGTTGGCTTGGACAATTTTAGCCCCAATGTTTACTCCTTATGTCCTCTGCACATAGGCCTTCCCAGCCAAACCAACCACAGCAGCCTGGGCTTCGCTGACCAGGCCCTCACACAGACAGGTTGCCAATATGACTCCCCCGAAACTCGCGTCAGTACTGCTCCCTGGTACCAGGCGGAGAGGACAGTGCCTGCTGCTGTAGGCTTTAACTAGGCTTTGTCTAGGCTTTGCGCTTCTGCTTTTTCACTGCTTCCTTCCACTGGGGGGGGGGGGGGGGCTGCTGGGAGTTAAGTCTAGCCCAGTACCCAATGCCGTTGATGATGGTACCTGGAAAATGCCGGGCTCCTCTTACTCCACTTGCAGCGTCCCCCTCATTTCACTGTCTCGGTCGTGCCTCACACTGCACCACCTCCTTGTTGCGGCTCGGATGCTGCTGGTCTCTCTCCCGCTCTCACGCACTCTCGGCACTCCGCCGGCCACCCACGGGTGCAAAGCAGTCCGATGCAGGGCGGCTACCCGCTGGTGCCTTTGCCTTTGCCTTAGCCTGTGCCGGCGTGCCGTGGAGTGATTCTCGCAGCTCACGTTGGTGTGCCCCTTACCGCTTCGGGGCACAACTCACGGGTATTGGGGAACCAGCAGCGGAGGAATGTGTAAGCAGCTGGGGCTGGGGCTGGGGCAGTTCGGGCGGTTCGTAGCGGAGCAGAGCGATTCCTTCAGCGTCCCCCGCTCCCGCTCCTGCTCTGCTTCCGCTGCCGCTGAGGTTCGTCAGGTTCGTGCAAAAAGCAGGACTGGACCATGGACTGCATATCACAGGAGGGAGATTTCCCTGACCAGGACGTGTGAGGGGAGCCAGGACAGTTGTCAAGGTGGTAAGTGCTGAAACCCCCACTAGAAGAGTGGCCTGCGCGACATTGACCCGTGACGCCTTATTTTTACCCGGAGTGGCAGTGTGACTAAGTGTCCCCAGGTGCAACCCCTAAGGCATTGGGTCCTACGCAGGTGGTTGGAAGCTCCCGAGGTTACCCCCCCCCCGCAGTCAAAGCGGGAGAGAATCACGCCCCCCTCTACTCGTGACGAGACTTTGCCACTCACCACTGTAGCTTCCCGGTGAGCGGGATTCCAGGAGAGGGTTCCGAGGTGCGGCGGCCGGTGATCTTACTTCGGGGCCAGGTCGGCTGGTGCCCCGGACCGGCCTGTGGAGAGGAAGCCGGGCCGCGCTGTCAGGAAGTCGAGGCGGAGCTGGGAGAGACGCGGGGCGGAGTCGGAGGCTTCTGCCCTTGCGCGTCACACTCCCGCGTCTCTGCTGTCAGCCCAAACCACACGGGGAAAATAGAAAGAGGTCATCGGGTGGAGCGACGGAAAGTCTGTGGCCCTACTTCATTCAAGTACCCAAAAAGTACCGAAGCCTGCAGGTGAGGCGCTTGGGGTAACGTGCCGAAGCTGAGGTGCGTGGTCTTGCGCTTCGGACACCGTTCTGAGGAGAACGAAGGTACTGTTCTGCCGGCTAACGAGACTCGAGCGGAATCTGCTAGTCGGAAGGGGAGGGTGAGATCTGATCAGCTGTAAACAGGAACGAAGGGAGCGAACCTGACATCACGTGTGTGGATGGTAAATTGAGAACCACAGGTGACTCGGCAGTGCCAAAGCTTCTTGAGGCATCTGGTGTGGATAAGATATCTGGATGAGTGACTGCAGCAAAGGAATTAGCCAAAAATGCTTATAGTAAACGGTCCTTCTTACAAGTAGGAGCTGGGACTGACCTCCTGCCTGTGGGGGAGTTATTCTATTTGGTATTGTAATCCCAGCCTGTTCATTAGAGTTCCCTCAGCTTAGGAACCTGAATAGTCTACTGTGAGTAGGAGAGTAAGGAATTAGATTATATCTGTATACAGAATGAGCACGCCTGCTAGGTGAGCCATTGATCATAAAGACGGGTGGCGATTAGTTATAAAAGGTTATTCAGAGTTCATTGCATTGATTGCTGAAGATTGTTGAGGAAATGCCACGGCAAATGTAATGGAAATGTCTTGCTTAAATGTAAGTTAATGTTGGGAGCATTCACCTAGCCAAGAACCTGTTTATTTATAATCGCTTCAAGTGAAACTGTGGAATATTCAGTGTATAGTTAGAGGCTGGAAATTATCATTAAGTTCCTTCTGACTAGAGGGGAATGTGCCATTGACGTTATTTGTAAATGTGATTGTGCTAACAGACTAATGCAGTGCAGTTTTTAAACAGAACCAAAATATTGCAAAGAAAATACGAGGTAACTCGAAGAGAATTTTATAAAACAGCCCGTATTTTTCTAAACTGGTGTAGTGTCCTTATTTTTGAGTGGATGGACGTTATGTTACTGGAGGGTGTGGCGCAAACTTAACACATGTACCTTTGGGATAAGCCTACCTACTTTGTGCCAAGCTACCCTATGTAGACTGGTAACCCCAGGTCCAACACACACCTTTGAAATTGTTCTGGAGAATCTCACCACTGTGTTGTGCCGCCTTCTCCAGCAGGCATGTGTCCAGTTAGAACTCCTTCCTGAAGTTCTGATTGCGGGTCACAAAGTATCCAACACACAATCCAAGGTTCTGGAATCTCCAAGAGGGTCCTTGAAAGTGTGAAACTTCAATTCTGCAATTCACTTGAACAAAACCCTTACAAATCCACTGGTACTCCAGGCTGAGAAATCTTTGTGGGGATGTCCAGGTGAGCTCTGTTAACCTGTAGTTTGCAGGGAGTCCACTCTTTAGTCCTTTTGAAGCAGGTTTGATCCACAGGACTGCAGTTTTCAATGGTGCAAAAAAGCACAAACTCAGTGTCCTGGCCTTTGGAAATGCATTTCAAAATCTTCAGCGCAGACAGACCCTTCTTATTCTCTTCAGTTTCAAGCAGCAGTTTTGGAGGGCTTTGCCCTTCTCAGATACTTATTCCAAGTTCTCTGGGCCATGCATGAGGTCACTTATGACCAATGGGAGCAGGGTAACTCCTCAAAGTTATGACCACATCCTGTAGAGTGTGGCATTATTTTGTCCCAGAGTGCATCAAATCTTCCAAATCCATAATGGCTGATTTTCCAGCAAGGAGGCAAGAGCTGGCTAAACACACCCCTAGGATGGCTAATTTACTTAGACTCTCCCCACCTGCATCTGCTCATACCTTCCTTAATCCTACCATCTGCCTAAGGTCGGACATTCAGAGCTGTAGCTGACAATGGTCTCTGATCTCCCCTTTGAAGAGCATAGTTTACGACCCCTCCCCCTAGCCAGGCATTCCTATGGAAGAGCACACTGCCCTGCCAGCAGAGCCAATTAACCCCAGGGGCTCTTTATCACCTCTTCAAGGTAGCGTGGCTAATCCACTTAACTCTGACCAATCAGGGCAGACCACTGGAAGGCTGAATTTGAACCTACAAACAAGAAAGTCTTATAACTTCTTGTATGTTAGCTTTAGAAGAAATGTAACAATATGATATTGTTGAATTTATAATACTATTCTGGGAAGTCTTTGAATGGCATTTTTATCCCTCTCCTATCAATAGATTAATCAATAACTTTCTACCATGTTACCCTATGTAACAGGGGATATGCAGTCTCCTATCAATAGTTATTAACCCCTTCCACGCTCATGACGAGCTGGGCTCGTCATGAGGTAGCCTCCTCGCACGCTCATGACGAGCCCAGCTCGTCATGTAAAGTGCGTTTTTAAAAATCTCAGCGTGCGTGCGGAATTCCGCCCGCACGCATGCGGTTAATCAAAAACGTTCTACCATGTTACCCTATGTAACAGGGGATTTGCAATGTGAAAAATGACTTAGGCCATTTTTCCAGCACCAGGACTTAAAAAACATATTTTATAAGTACTTGCCTTATATCTACAGGAACCCCATCCCATGTGCAACATGGGGAGACTTTAGGGTTCTGAATCTGTAGAAATATTTCAGATTCTCCCTTTACAGTGCTCCTAGCATTAAAGTCGATTTGAGCAGCACTTTACCACAATGTGGGGAGTGAAATCTGACATTTCACTTTACCCAGGCATATAAAAACTCATTTTATAAGGGTGTACCTTACAAATACCTGTCCCCCTACCCCTGGGATACCTAGGGGAGACCATGGTTGTCCGTAATACGCCAAAACATTGTAGGTTATCCATTGTTTAGTGCCCCAAACACCAAAGTCGAGTTTAGACACAATTTAACTTTTTAAAGCAGTCCTGGCATCCAAGGCTGTTTGAAACTGACCTCTGGCTTCAGCATTGCACACATGCAAGTGCAGAAAAAGGCTTCTGGTCTCTAACCTGCCATGCCCCAGGGCACTGGGGACTTCTAGGTAGTTTCAATCCCACTGCCCTATTATATACTAGAGGCCTATAGGGGAGGTCATGCCAATCACTGGGGTACCCTGCCATACCATTGTGTACCATAGTGTTTGTAGGTGTCTTAATTCTAATGTGTCTCTTTCAACATAGCACTGGCCCTGGGCCTGGTTAGGCAGAGCCCAGAGTCAGTCAAAATCAGTTACCACCAGTATCAGTCAGCAAAAAGTTTGGGGGGTGCCTAGGGCACAGGATGACTTTGCAGCAACAGTGGACAACTGTCACACAGATATTGTGTAGAAGGGTACAGCACCTTCAACTTGTTAAAATCTCAACTCCACCGGACCAGTTGTAGATGGAGGAAACTCCTCTACCGAAGTTTTCAAAATAAGTTGCTGGATTCTTAAAATACGCAGATATACTCTGGCCACTGCTGTCTAATTTTAGCAGCAATTCAACGGAGTAATAGCAACCATGATGCTTTACAAGATTGATACACCAGATCTTTGGGACATTTGTTAATTTATGAGAATCAAATACAAAATACTCCAATTCAACAAATTATCTAGTACAGACTGGTATTTCTGTGATAGGATAAATTGTCTTTTATATTCACCAGCTGTGTTGTTTGTCTAATGAGGGTCTATTGCGCGGGGACGCACTGTTCTCTGTGCAACCAAGCGCTTAACAAATGTCATAAACTAAACTAAACTATTGATTATAGAATATTTTGTCTTTTGATGAATTCTGTGTAAACTCAAAATTAAATCTGTTTTTTATACCTCTTTTTACCTATATTTTATAAATTGTGGTTTTTAATGTAATGAAACTATTTATATTGTATTTTCAAGAAAAGAATATATATTAACCTGCTGAAATATTTTTGGCCAACACTGTGCACAGATATTTGAATTTATGTTTTGGTGATATTGACTGTACAAATGTGGGTACCTATTGGAAGTTGGATTAATGAGTTCTGCCCAGGGGGGTTTTATTTTCTTGACCGTAACCTTCTATGTGTGACACTCAGCAGGGATGGCCATGTGATGCTACTTTTTGAGGTTGAGCCTAGGTCAGCGCACATGCTCTGCTCTGGCATTCGGCTGTAGTAGAGTATGGAAGATAAGACCCGCCCACTCTGACCATATTTGTAATTGGCTTCTGTCTTTGTCGTTCATGAATACACGCTTCTGATTCAGTAATCGTCTTGTTAGCCTCTCCTTAGTACCTCCTTGTCTTCTTTTGTAACCTCCCATGGCGACTTGTCCCTTTACTTTGGTTGTTACACGTCACGTGTTATTTGGGCTTGTAAGCACTTTTTTCTTTGCTTTGCTCTTGCTTGTGTACCAGCACAGTGGCTGTTGTTCCGGGTTACGAGCGCTTGTGTTGAGCCGCTGTGGGCCGTTGCTTAGCTGGGTTGGCTGCTCTGCTCACTTCCTCACAGCCTTGTGCCCGGCCCAGGCTGGGAATAGCATGGACCAGTCGCACCATGCCTCTGTGCTGGCCGCCTTCTGTCTCAGCACCCTGGTGAACCCGCACACCCAAGCCCCCGTCACCCATGTACGAGCGGCAGCAAGAGGAGGAGAGGTGGCGGCAGCGTGACAAGAGGAGCCGCCCTGCACTGGTAGGAGGGCAATAGCAGCCGCAGAGCCCGGGATACCAAGGTACCGGGGATTGGTGGCTCCACAATGTTTCTTAACAACGCACGTCTTTGTGCAGAATTCCTGAGGGGTCCCTCGGACAGCGAATTACAGGCGCGCTCTGTGTACTTACGAAGTACTGCACGTACCTAGGTCCGTTCTGCTGCAGCGTGCAAGAGGGGGGCATCGTGCAACAAAGTTGCGATGTAGACTCAAGAGGGTCCTTTTCAGAAAAGGTGTACCCTTAGTGCCTCCAACTTGTCAGCTAATGGTTAACACCGCTGCCCATGCTGGCCAATAATGCCTTGTCTTATTGCAAATGCTTGCAGGAGATTTACAGTAGATACTTTTATTAGCTGGAGACTCAGTATTGTATTTGATCCTCGCTTACAGGGGAACCATTTTTGCATTTTCTGTAACTTCGTTTGGATATCAGACAAGTGTGCCCCAGTACTAGAGTCTTATTTTGCTGGCATAATGCTGCATTCACTCCATCTGGTGGGCATGTTCTGTTTTGCTGAGCACACACCCATGGACGAGATATCCGACACAGCTTAATGAGATAAATTTGTTCGATTTTGTGACCTCCTAGGTGCTTAATAAATTGAGAACGTCATAAATTGATGTGGCACTTTTACTAGAGAAAGCTTTTGTCACAACAGTTTTTAGTGCTATAACAGCACGTCAAAATGTGGCAAAACTGTCTAAAGAGGAGCCAAATAAACTGCACTCTAATCTCAGATGCCACATTTTAATTTTAAGGGACTACACCCCTTTTCTCCCTTGTGCATTAGGTCCATTATCTGTAAAAATTCCCAGATTTTTAACTTTGAATGAGTTTTCTCTTTCTGAAATAGTTCTTATGAGAATGTTATTCGCATCACTGAAGTTTCTCTGTTGGATTTGTTCTTGAAGCAGTTACCAAGTGAAAACGGAAAGGCTTTGCAAAAATTTTATTTTTGTTGGAAATCAAGCTGTGTTGTTTTTAGGTCTCGGCTGGTGAGAGCAGCGCGCATGCGCTGCTCTCAGCTTTCGAGAGCTTCTTGAAACCAATACGGTTGAGGAAGGGGACTTGAAGCCCCGCCCCCTCTTCCCATTGGCTCGTGTCACAGCTTAGGCTAAACGCTGGCATTCTATTGTTAAGGAGGCTTTTTAGTCCCTCCTTGTTGCTGCCCTGTCCACTTTTGGCCCCGCCCACCGTGTCTGGATCTTTCACATGCGGCGTGATACAGTCTCCTTTAACTGGTCCGTACGCACTCTTTTTCGCCACACTTGACGTCGGGCTCGCAGTCTTGTTTTATACGCAGCGGTTCTAATGTCTGAGGTGTTTTACTACAACTCGTACACAATATTTGTGGAATAACTTGTAGCCCTCTCGCCATTCTTGTGCCCACGTCATAGGCACTCGCCTCTCCGCACACTTAGCCCCGCTGGAGTGCGCACCGTCGACTCCGGCGTCTGGTTCTGGTGCGTCCGTCTGTGGCTTGCGCCTCTACTGTGGCACTGCTGGCACTTCCTCCCCCGAGCAGCGGAAGCACGTCTGCAGTGGCGCGCGCCCTCCCCTTTCCACCAAAGCACAGTTCTCCTGTCACAGTTTGTAGAATCTTAATTGTACGGTTTCACCTTCGCCATGCTTCCTACTGTTCTCCTACACATTTTTCCCATTGTTTATGTTCTCCTAAAGGGAAAGGAAGCAGTGTATTCCAATTAGAAAGACTCCCAGACTGGAGAGGTCTGTAGTAAAACACCTTTCCTTCATTGCGCTTTTCTCTGGAAACCATGTTCTCTCCCAGTACTACTAACAAGTGCTTTCTCTGCCCTCGCCTCTCTTCCGTTCTTTGCCCTCCCCTTGTCTCTTCACCCCCTTCCACACACCTTAACCCAACCCCCCTCCGAGCCGCACTCACCCGGGTGTTTGTTGTCACCCAGGGCCCGTCTGCGGTCACTTTTACTTTTACAAAAACACAGTCTCGTTTCAGAGGGAGGCTTCTCAACTTTCATTCGAATCGATTCGAGGGAGGCTTCTCGCGATGCTCCGAGCAGCGGAATGGCGATGAAAGGATTTCTTGTGTTGCCGCATATTTATTGGACATTTGTTATTTCAGAAATATTAAAGTATTTCATGGGCTTTGGATTTAAGATAATGAGCCGCAGGTCTGGACTTTTTTGAAAAAATTGGCTCCTGTATTTCTTGCATTGGGAGCGAGCTGTCCAATAGTAAAAGGAAACCGGACTTTGAGAATGCGGTCTGACTTAATGGCAATCAGAACATTGGCATTAATATTTTAATTATTGTTATTCAATAACAACCACAACAACAGTGACAATAATTCTTACATAGAACTTTGTAGGGACCTATGCCAATTATAAGAGATGTAAAAACATCAAGGTTTAGTATTACCTAATTTACTGACCCAAGAGGCCGAGTCCACCCTGCCCAAAATCCAACTCCTCATGTTTCAATAACTCACTGAGCCATCCTACCGGCACCTCACGCACTTTATGCTGAACTTTCTGTCTCATGCAGGTGTGTGAAATTATATGTAGTGGTTAGCCCGCCGATTACTAGGCTTCGTAGCGCTCTCAGTACCAAAGGTGTGTGTTTGTCTAGGAGGAAGTGGTGTCCTATCCCTGCTGTCAGTGTCTTGTGCTATGTCTAATGCTGTGTTGAAGGTTGGACTTCCCTGTGAATTGTGTACCCAGGAAGGTAATCATGCGTGTACATGTTTGGTATCAGTTTTTACCAATTCACTCAAAGGCGCAATTTTGTTTAATGAATTGTCACTTTTTGTGAGGAAGACAGGGAAAACTAGAAAACGCAGCGAATAGAAAGCAAGACAAAAATCCTTCCCCAGTAATCTTAAAATACAGTGACAAAGTACCTTGTGGGTCCCTCATTGAGTGACTGCAAGGAGAATCCGTTCTAGGTCCTAAAGTGGGTGGATCAGGGAATATGGCGGTGGATTCCATCCCAGCCTCAGTTCAGTGTGATTCCTTGGTGAAAGTGCAGAAGAAGAACCACCAATTTTAATTATATTTTACATATTACATATGCGTGCTATATAACATAGACATGTCCACAAAGCAGCAGAGTGACTGGAAGGAATGTCAGGGCTGGGGCATGCGTTGAAAAGGTTAATTACAGATTAGAGCCAAAGGGAGATGCATTTAATGTTCAGATTGTTTGTAAAGTTATACTGCTGCAAGACCTGAAGTTTATTATGTGATCTTATATTTAGCAAGGTTGTATATTTATATTGAATGTTTTGTGAAGAGCTGCAAGTATCAGACTAAAATGCAACAAAGATAGATTTTGCTCTGCCTTTGCTTGCTTAAAATCTCTTCACTGGCTGCCATTGCAAAAAAGAGCAACATTTAAACTTATCTGCCACTTACCCAGGCACTCTACAAATAAGGCCCAGCAATTCTACCTTCCAAACTAGAATTTTACAACCCAACCTAAAACTTGAGGTCTCATAACCTGGCTCTAGCTAAGACAATGCATATCAAGCAAGCATTGAAAATGCAATAGATCTATCCTTTGATTAAGTTAAAGCCATTTGCTTGGCTAATGGTATTGTATAGCTAAGCAAATGGCTTTAACTTAATAAAAGTTAAGACCTATTGCATTTGTAATGCTTGTTTGATGAAGTGATTGTTTGTCCATTCCCTCCTTTGTTTAGTTTTGTTGATAACTTTTCAGTCCTCGTAAAATATTTGCTCGCTCTTAAGAGGCTTTGTTAGAAAAGGGGAACAAAAGAGATATGCTGGTACTCACTGCCTTAGAGAAAACCTCTTCATACTTACAGGGGCTAATATTGTCCCATTAAAAGCCTGGCAAATCTGCGGAGTATTCCAATGTGGTTCTGTTAGAAGTATGGCTGACCTGTTGAGAATTGCTGGCACTGTCACCTTTACAAGTCTGTCAGATCGCTGCACGCTTCCATTAAAAAGATGGCTAACCGGCTTGTTAGTCCCTCCATAGTACCGCCTTGCTGTTCCGGATTACTGTGCTAGTCACACTATTGCTGTTCAGCTGCTCTTGTGCCAGTCACTTACCACTGTGCTGCACTTCCAGGGTTATGCCAAGTTCCTGACCAATCAACCTACCCCTCTTCTCCCATAGCTGTCACTGTTAACCAGGCTCGCCTGTCACACTGCACCTACTCCCTTCACCCACTGCTGTGCCAGCCAACCATTGTGAGAAAGTGTCATCTTTCTTGCATAGATATGCCCCCACTTTTTGCTGAATTGCTGATGTGCTTTGACTGAGTGTGCCCTGGGCTCCTGCCAACCAGGTGCCCATGGCCTGTGTTCCTTCCCTAAAACTATGTTGAAACTAAAACCCAATTGGCCTCTCTGGCCACCTGTCAACCCCTAGTAAATGGTACCCTAGGTACCCAGGGCATGGTGACCAGAGAAGACCCCCTAAGGGCAGCAGCACTTATTGTGCCACCCTTAGGGGGCCTGTACCCTGACACCTACACACTACCTTTGCGGGCTGAGTGTCTAAGTACAGAACTAAACAGAGAGTCAACATTGCACACATCCCTGTGTGCCATGCCCACAAGCTCAATGCCCTGGCATCCATCGGCAACCCCTCTAGCTGGGTGCCCTATGCCAGTGGTATGGGCACAGGTGCATGAGCCCTGTGCCCCTACTGTACCCAGGGTAATTCCTGGGCACTGTAAGTGCAGTGCTGCCGTTAAGAGTATATGGTGCTGGGAGGTTTTCATTACGAACTCCCAGCACCATGATAGCTTCGCTGAAGACTGAGGAGTTTGATGTCAAATTTCTCAGCACATTAAACCCGCACTGATGCCAGTGTGGGATTTAATGTAAAATGCATTACAGAGGGCATCTTAGAGATGCCCCCTGAAACCTAACCAACTCCCAGTGTCCTGACTGTGTGGCTACCGACGCTGCCACCACCTGACATGTTTCTAGACCCCTGAGTCGAGAGCCTGCCGCTCTCGGGGGCCTGAAACAATGCACATCCTGGGACGAGGTGTCAAGCCTCCTCCCCGAGGATGGGCAGGGGAAGCTTCAGAGGCATATCACCTTTGTGAGCTTCTCCAGGCCACTTGCTGTACTCAGCAACTGGCCCCCACCGGTTCTGACCCCCACTCTGGCGGGAAGAATGGCGAGAAACCCTTAGTGAGGAAAGGGGGTGTGCCAGCCTATGCCAACTCCACCCCTCCGCCCCAACTCCGGGCTCCGGCCATATTGAAGATGGGGAGCCCTGCCCAATCACAGCTGGACACCTGCCCCCCTCCCACAGGACAGGAGCAGGCTAGGGGGTGCACCCACCCCAGGACAGGGACCCAATGGTCCCTGCCCTTGCCCTACCTGTAACGCCCCTAAATTTAGTATTTAGTGGCACCCTGAACCGTCCTTCCTCAGATCCCGATTGCAACAAGAAGAAGAACAAGAAACAAGAAGACCTGCCGTGCAGCTGCTAAGAAGAGGACGACACAATCAGACTTGGCCCCAGAACCCTACAGGCCTGTTGATCCTTGACCCTGCTCCTGCGAAACTCCGGCATCTCCTGCGGACAGCAACCTTGAAAACCCCGGAGGACCTGCCTCCCTTGAACCTTCCAAAAGACGGGGACTCCCACGAGCAGTGGTTCTGCTCAAACAGCAATACCCCTGGTGCCAGCCAGGAACCGCGAATCCAGTACACTCTGCACCCGCCTAGCCGGCCTGTGCCTGAGTGATCCAAAACCACGAGAACGTCCCAGAGTCCAGTGCCCAAAGACCCTCCTCGACGACCCAGGCGACGCCTGCAGCCTCAGAACCAGGGACCCCTCCAAGCGCGACCAGCTGAGGGTATGATTTCCCAACACCAAAAAGACACCCCTGCACCCGGCACCCCATGACCCCCTGTGCCTTCCTTTGGGGTACCTGCCTCTTCTCCAAGATCCCAACTTACCTCTCGAAGTGGTGGTCACACCTGAAGAATCTCCGTCCCCGAGCCTGTAACCTTTGTTCACTTTTTAACTTTCCCATTGGATAACATTGAGCGCCCGACAGCTCAAAAGCACCCTGCACCCAGCCTCCCGAGTGCCGCTGGAAGTGCAACTACTACCCTACTCTACAGCTCCCACAGCCGCATGGCTTGCTTGCTTGCAGCCACCAACCAAAAAACCCCTACCCTCCATTGGATTGCATTGGGCCTACTCTCTCTGCACCCGGCTGCCCCTGTGCCGCTGGGGGTGTAACTACTGTACCTTTCCGACCCTGGGAGACCCCTGAGTCTATGCCAAGAACCTTAACTCCACCAGTCAAGTACTTACCTGAAAGCTGATAACTCCCTTTCCTTCCATAGGTTAACATTGACTGGTTTCACTTGAAATTTTTTCTAAGTGTGGAGTTTTGAAACTTTAAAATATTCATCTAAAATCAGCTGATTTCCGAATTACTCACCTTTGATCAGGAGAGAAGCCAGTACTGTACCTTTTAGCCCGGTACTGAACCGAAAAAGTAATCCTAACTGTACTTACCAGTAACCTGAATTTTCTTCCGAAGGAAACCATTGACCGTTATCTGTGAAATTTGGAAACCATTGACCGTTATCTGTGAAATTTCTTCTAAGTGGCAATTTTTGCAAACTTCAAATATTCATTAAAAATCGTAACAAATACCCAAACGTAATTACTTACCTCCCTTAGGTAGAGGTCCCAGTGCTGAACTTAGGAGTCCAGTACTGGATTACAAAAGTAACGAGACCCTACTTTACCCGTGACTTGAATTTCCTCCCATAGGATAACATTGCTTCGTTTTCACTGAAAAGTTTCTAAGTGTCAACTTTGAAAATACATTTATATTCTTTAAAAATCACTACTGTAACCAAACTGCTTTTACTTAACTGTTTACTGCTCATGTCCCAGGACTGAATCTAGGATCCAGTCCTGTGGTTAGAAAAGTAATCCATAAAGTAATCCACTGCATTTATGTAGAAAAACCCATTTGCTCAATGTTAAATTGTGTTTGAAATTGTGTTGCGTATCGCAACCACTGTAGCCATTGTACTTACAAAGTCTATTGCCTTTTTGAAAAGTAATTACCTAAAGTCACTCATATTGAGAAAAGTATGTTTTGATACCTGTTGGTTCTAAAATAAAACAACTGTATCTTTTGATATAAAACAATTGGCCTAGAGTTCAGTTCTTGAGTGTGTGAGACCATTTGCTGACTGAGTGTGGACAACAAGTGCTTTACACTGTCCTCTGGTACTGCCTTACTCTCGACCAAGCTACCACTTTAGAGACTAAGGTTATATCTAACTTTAACCTCTGCCATACCTCTGGAGACTGGGGACTCTCTGCACACTGTACCTTACTTTGGTCCAGTATATATAGAGCCACTTTCTTACATTGGTGGATCAGCGGTGGGATACAAACTTGCATTTGTTGGACTACCTGGTTACCATCTGATCACACTACAGAACTCATAAGTTGCCTTTAGAATTCTGAAATTGTTTTTTCCAAAATACTAAAAGTCTTGTCAGGGCCTTGCTTAAGTCCCAATAGAATTTTAGAAAAATAATAGTCACTGTAGTCAGTGTAGAGGGTAACAACTGTCAGGTTAGAATGTCTCAAAAGAACCCAGCTACTAGTGAAGCTAATACCATGCAGGACCTGGTGGAGGAACTCAACCTCACACCTTCCTTACACTTGTCTTTCAAGGAATTGAGGTCCTTATGCAAAGTTAAACATAGTCTTTTGCCTGCATCCAACCAAACACGGGCTTTAGGAGTTCCTGGCTGAGTATGCTAAAGGCCACCCCTCTGAACAGGGTCACACCCAGTCAGAGGAAGAAGAAGAAGAAGAGGAGGAGGAGGATGATAGTAATCCTCCCCCCATCTCTAGGGAAGTGAGGGTCCCCATACCCTTATCTCCAAGAGTCAATCTCTGGGAACCTAGGAACCACACAGGTGGACCAGGTCACAGAGAACACATTGGGGAGAGCCCCAATTAAGAGGACAACTGGTTAGCCAAGATGGCCAAGAGATTAGATCTAGAGTCCAGACTCCTGGCTCTAGAAAAGGAAAGGAAAGAGAGGGATTTAGCACCCATCAATGGTGGCAGCAATACCAAAAATAAGGATAAAGAGGAATCCTATGATCCTAAAATCCCCAAAGGGATTGTTCCTAAATTTGAGGAAGATGATTACATCACCAAGTGGTTCACAGCCTTTGAGAGGGCATGTGACATGAGAAAGCTAAATAAACCTCTCTGGGGAGCACTCCTGTGGGAACTGTTCTCTGGTAACTGCAGAGACAGGCTTCTGACCCTCTCTGGGCCAGATGCAGGGCCATGTGACCTCATGAAGGAGACTCTGATTGAGGGATTTGGGCTCACTACTGAGGAGTACAGAATTAGGTTCAGGAGGGCTCACAAAACCCAGACCCAGTCCTGAATAGTTTTTGTAGACTACTCAGTAAAGACACTGGATGGTTGGTTAACTGGACACAATGTGTCTGATTTTTCTGGACTTTACAATTTGTTTATGAAGGAACACATTTTGAGTAATTGCACAAATGAAAAGTTGTGTCAGCATGTGGTAGACCTAGGTCTAATTTCTCCCCAAGAATTTGGAAAAAAGTCAGACCACTGGGTCAAGACAAGGGTGACAAGGACAGCCACTGGGAGTGACCAGGTGGTCACAAAACCTCCCCCGGGGAAAGGTGGTGAGAGTCCCCAAGATAAAAAGTCTGAGTCTTCTAAAGGGCCCCAAAAACCTGTGCAGGTGGGTGGGTCCCAAACTACTCCCTATGTGCCTCAGCCCTATAGGGGGAAGAACTTTGGGGAGAGGAATGGGGAGAGGGGTTGGCCTAACGGCTAAGGTGCTCGACGTCGGACCTGGGGATCTGGGTTCGAGTCTCGGTAACGACGCCAAAAAACCCCTGTGATTCTGGGCAAATCACTTAATCTCCTCGTGCCTAAAATGAAAGTGTGTCCTCATGTAACGTAACTGGTGCTATGTAAAGCGCTCTGATAACTGATTCGGTTCGGTTCTAGTTCGCGCTATATAAAACTCTGCAAAAAAAAAAAAACTTTGATCATAACAAGGCCCATTGTAACAACTGTAAGAAGTTGGGATATTTAACTGTTGATAAAACGTGCCCCCACAACCAGGCCCATAAGGCAACCACTCCAGCTACACCTGGAATGGCAAGTATACAGATAGGATCAACAGTGTGCCCAGAGCAAATCAGGATGCACACTGAAGCAGTTCTGGTTTCAGAAGGGGAAGTTGAGTTTGCCACTATAGCTGTGTGGGCACCCAACTTAAAGAAATATTTGCAATACCCTTACATTAGGCTGGGGGGTACTAGCCTGAAACAGGTAGTGGTCTCTCAGAAGTTGCCAGCTGACTGTCTGCTTGGAAATGAAGTAGAAACCTCAGCCTGGGCTGAGGTTGAGCAAGTAACCCATGCAGCCATGCTGGGTATCCCTGAATTGGTGTGTGTGCGCAAACAGGAGCACAGAGCAAAAAGAAGGGTGACCAAGTAGGTTTGGAGCCTGAAAGTATGGCCCAACCAACCAAGAGAAAAAGCAAGAAGACTGGAGGACCAGCTTCTACACAGCAAACCTCTCAGGACCCCTCTCCTCAGGGAGAGGACTTGGAATCCCTAGAGGGAACTGAGCCCATGGAGCTTGAGCCTTACCAGGTTGAACTCCTGGGCCCAGGGGGACCTACTAGGGAAGAGCAGTGTCAGGGTCAGCAAGACTATCCCACTTGTGAAAGCCTGAAGCAGCAAGCTGTTTCAGAAGCACAGGGAGTTGCCAGTGGTACCCACAGAGCTTATTGGGAAGAGGGATTACTGTATGCTGAGGCAAGAGAGTGGTAGTACCACAGAAGTACAGGGAGTTCCTCCTAACTTTGGCTCATGCCATTCCCCTAGCTGGGCATCTGGGGCAAAACAAAACTTGGGAAAGGCTAGTTAGTCACTTCTACTGGCCCCAGATGCACCAAAAGGTGGAGGAAGTTGTGAGCTCCTGTGTTACCTGTCAGGCCAGTGGCAAGACAGGTGGCCACCCAAAGGGCCCCCTGATACCACTGCCAGTGGTAGGGGTCCCCTTTGAAAGGGTAGGTGTGGGCATTGTGGGTCCACTTGAACCTCCCACATCCTCAGGGAACCAATTCATTCTAGTAGTAGTAGTGGTTTATGCTACTAGGTACCCTATAGCAATTCCCCTTAGGACTACAGCTCCTGCAGTAGCTAAGGCCCTCCTGGGTGTCTTCACCAGCGTAGGGTTTCCTAAGGAGGTGGTTTCAGACAGAGGTTCCAACTTCATGTCTGCTTACCTGAAGCACATGTGGAAGGAGTGTGATGTGCAGTACAGGTTTACTACCCCATACCAACCCCAAACCAATGGCCTTGTTGAGAGATTCAACAAGACATTGAAAGGCATGATCATGGGACTCCCTGAAAAAACTCAAAAGGAGATGGGATGTCCTGTTGCCATGCCTGCTTTTCGCTTATAGGGAAGTGCCACAGAAAGGAGTAGGGTTTTCCCTCTTTGAACTTCTGTTTGGTCACCCTGTAAGAGGAGCACTCTGTCTTGTGAAAGAGAGTTGGGAGAGGCCTCTCCAAGAACCCAAGCAATACATTGTGGACTATGTGCTTAGCCTAAGGTCCAGAATGGCTGAGTACATGGAAAAGGCATCCAAGAATCTTGAGGCCAGCCAGGAGCTTCAGGAGCACTGGTATGACCAGAAAGCTGCACTGGTTGAATTTCAACCTGGGCAACAGGTGTGGGTTTTAGGTCCAGTGGCACCAAGGGCTCTCCAAGACAGATGGAGTGGCCCTTACCCTATCCTGGAGAAAAAGAGTGAGGTCACTTACTTAGTGGACCTGGGCACAAGCAGGACACACAAAAGGCTTATCCATGTAAACTGCCTTGAACTCTACAAATGACAGGGCTGACATCACCATGCTGATGGTGACTGATGAGGAACAGGAAGCAGAGAGTGAACCTCTCCCTGATCTCCTCTCTTACAGCCCAAAAGATGGGTCAGTGGATGGAGTAGTCTTTTCAGACACCCTCTCTGCCCAACAGCAGACTGACTGCAAGCAAGTCTTGCAACAGTATTCTAGTCTCTTTTTCCTGACCCCTGGTCTGACCAACTGGTGTACCCATGATGTGGACACTGGTGACAGTAACCCTGTCAAAAACAAGATCTATCGACAATCAGACCAAGTCAAGGAAAGCATGAAAGCTGAAGTCAGCAGGATGCTGGAGTTAGGGGTTATTGAACCCTCTGAGAGCCCCTGGGCTAGCCCAGGTGTTCTGGTCCCCAAGTCTCATCCACAGGGTGGAAAGAGAAAGATGCGGTTCTGTGTGGACTATAGAGGGCTCAACTCTGTCACCAAGACAGATGATCACCCCATTCCAAGGGCAGATGAGTTGATAGAAAAGTTGGGGGCAGCCAAATTTCTCAGGACCTTTGACTTAACTGCAGGCTACTGGCAGATTGGCATGGCCCCAGGAGCAACAGAGAAAACAGCATTCTCCACACCTGATGGGTGCTATCAGTTTACTGTAATGCCTTTTGGGTTAAGGAATGCCCCTGCCACCTTCCAGAGGTTGGTGAATCAAGTCCTGACTGGGCTGGAGTCCTTTAGTGCAGCTTATCTTGATGATATTGCTGTCTTTAGCTCCACCTGGCAGGATCACCTGGTCCACCTTGGGAAGGTTTTACAAGCCCTGCAGTCTGCAGGTCTAACTATCAAGGCATCCAAATGCCAGATAGGGCAGGGAACTGTGGTGTACTTGGGCCAACTTGTCGGCGGAGGCCAGGTACAACCCTTACAGCCCAAAATCCAGAGTATCATGGAACGGGCAGCTCCAACAACCCAGACCCAAGTCAGGGCATTCCTTGGCTTGACTGGGTACTACAGGAGGTTTGTGAAGGGATATGGGTCCATTGTGACTCCCCTCACAGAACTCAGCTCCAAGAAAATGCCCACGAAAGTAAACTGGACTGTTAGTTGCCAAAAGGCTTTTGACACCCTAAAAGAAGCAATGTGCTCAGCACCAATTCTAAAAGCACCAGATTACTCCAAGCAGTTAATAGTGCAGACTGATGCCTCAGAGCTAGGGATAGGAGCGGTCCTATCCCAGATCAAGGAAGAAGGCCAAGACCAACCTGTTGCTTTTATAAGCAGGAGGCTACTCCTCAGAGAGCAGCGTTGGAGTGCCATTGAGAGGGAGGCCTTTGCTGTGGTTTGGTCCCTGAAGAAGTTGAGGCCCTACTTGTTTGGAACTCACTTCCTGGTTCAAACTGACCACAGACCTCTCAGATGGCTAATGCAAATGAAAGGGGGAAATCCAAAACTACTGAGATGGTCCATCACCCTACTGGGAATGGACTTTGAAGTGGATCACCGACCAGGTACTGCCCATGCCAATGGAGATGGATTTTCCAGGTTCTTCCACTTAGACAATGAAGACTCCCTAGGGCAAGGTTAGTCTCATCACCTTTCGTTTAGGGCGAAATGTGGGGGGGGGGGGGGGGGGTGAGAAAGTGCCATCTTTCTTGCATAGGTATGACCCCACTTTTTGCTGAATTGCTGATGTGCTTTGACTGAGTGTGCCCTGGGCTTCTGCCAACCAGGTGCCCAGGGCCTGTGTTCCTTCCCTTAAACTGTGTTGAAACTAAAACCCAATAGGCATCTCTGGCCACCGTCAGCCCCTAGTAAATGGTACACTAGGTACCTAGGGCATGGTGACCAGAGAAGACCCCTAAGGGCTGCAGCACTTATTGTGCCACCCTTAGGGGCCCTGTACCCTGGCACCCACACACTGCCTTTGCAGGCTGAGTGTCTAAGTACAGAATTAAACAGAGAGTCGACATGGCACACATCCCTGTGGTCCAGTATATATATATATACAGCCATTTTCTTACAACCATCCCTTGGTCCGCCAGGTAGTACTTATTGTTCTCCTGTGCTTTCTCGCCACCATCATAAGAGTAAAGGAGCACAGGACAGCCCAGGGACATCTTAAGAATTTCGGGGGCCTTGGGCCAAATGTAATTTGGGGGCCCATGTTTGGAACAGTTTCGGATTCGTGATCCAGTTTCATCTCTTTAGTGCCCTCTTTGGCCGGGTCACTGAAAGGTCACAGGCACACAGGCCCAGATTCTAAATGTGTTTACATTTATTATTTAAGAATAGTGATGTGTTTTCAATTTTAAAATATACAGCAGCAGCTCACTAATATTATTGCAAATAGTCTTTGTAACCCTTACCTATTTCTCATCTGTGACGTCTAGTTTTATCTAAAAGAAACGTTTTATTTATGGATGTTGCTTAGTGTTGAAAACCAAAAACATTTCTTTGCATATTGTCTGAAATAGACTCCAACATATCACTCACATTAAAATTAAATTAAAGGAAAACTCTGTTTAAAAGAATCTTTTAAAAAAGTATTCAAGCTCATCAAGGCAAGACTGCAGAAGAGAGCTAGCTGTATGAGGGGGGCCTGGGATCACTTTGCTCATGCCTTAAAACCAGGGCAGCTGGCATTATGCAGCGGGGATGGTCAAATGATGTGGCAGGGTTGAGTAGATTATGCAGCAACAAAACACACATTTTCCGACATTATGCGGCACATTTTGTGATAGTTTTACTTCATTATTTTTAGGGCCTTTATTTCTAAACGCTGCCCCTTTCAATTTAGATTTAAGAAGCCGAGGTGAGCACCGTGCTTCAACATACCCTTTTGTTTCTGCACGGCGCCGGCCAGCGAGCCCCTCCCCCCTCCCCTGCCAAGGAAAAGCGTGCAACTAAAATGAAAAACAAGCATTTGCAATGCAAAAGGTCTCACTTTTACGCCAGTTTAAACTATTGGCATTGTAAATGACAATGCCTTTTATTTATGTTTTAAAAATCAAAACATAAATAAAAGGCATTGTCACTTACAATGCCAGTAGCTTAAACTCACATAGATGCGAGACCCAGTGCATTGCAAATGCTTGTTTTACCATCCCTTTTCCTCCCACCCTCCCTCCCGTTGTCTGTGTTCCCCACTTCCAACCCTCCATAACCACGGCCAGCACTGTCTGCATCATCACACTTTCTTCTATATTTTAGCCTTGCTGCACACCAGTGACACTGCACTACAACATGGGTAAAAGACATTCTATAATCACCACTGGGTATGGGTTCCCACGCAGTAAGGCCAAACCCTGCCTTAACTATTATTACCAAACGAAATGCCAATACTGCCAAGTAATTTCAACACACTTATTTCATTTCATGCATCTGAGTTAAACTAAATGCAAGGGAGACTCTTATCATTGGGTTAGTCCATATGAATTTGCATTTTATTTGCAAGTATTCCTCTTTTCCGTATTTTTCAGGATATTTTTTGTTACAAAGATAATTTTTTGAAGCACATTACAAATAAACAATACATAAACAATAATTGTGAAAAAAACTTACTTTCATCCTTCATTCATACTGGGGGACATGATCCATCATACTAAACAAACACTCAAACAATTATCGGTCTAAAAGATCATACAATTTTTACAATTTATATAAAATTCATAATATGAAACCATAGATTGTCATTAGTGATATAACTCTCTGATTTCAAAGAAAGTGTATTCAAATATCTTATGGCTTCCACGTGAGAAACGTGATCTGAGAAGGTCTGCGCGTTTCGAACTCCTTAGTTCTGGAGTTCTCGTCAGGACCATGGGCTGTGAATGACAAATGGGGGGAACCTATGTTAGTGTGGGATCTGTATAAACTGCTTTTGGTTCAACACCCACTTCTCTGCCTCTTACCTCTTCAAGTGAGTGCTAGATGTGCCTCGTCGTTTTCGTCACATTCCGCGGAGCGGGACCACCTATGTCACACATGTACAAGCTATATTTAATCCGATTTTATTGGCAACTATCAGTGTCAAAAACATACTTGAAATCATACTCACTGGTTGGGATGTGTTTTACTCCTATAGTTCTGTAATAAATTACGAACAATTTGTTAGCGATCTCCTCTAGATTGGTGTTTGACTAACTATGGGGACAGGCGGAGATTCTTACCGGTTATCTGGTTTTTGCACGCCGAGAAATTGGATTCTATTTGGATTCGGCGGGCGGTTCACAGTGCGCCTGGGGGAATCAAAGAGAGGGTGTCTCAGTGTTGTTGTACGCGGATTCGTTCTCAGTCAAGGGCTCTTTCGAGTGTCTGCTAGAACATACCTTGGGTTCACAGTGTGTTCCGTTTGGGTCCCGTCTCTCGGTCTGAGAACCGGCTTCGAAGATGTATTTACTTCCTGGTTGCAAGTCACATGACTCTCTTATGTTTCGCGGTTGCCATCTTTGCCTAGTCATTCGGAGCTGGTTCGCTATATGGGTGATAGCTCCACAACGTTCTTATGGTGTGTGTTTCATGAGTTGGTAAGCGGTGGTCTTGATAACGGTTGTACATTTATCATGTGGTGCCATGATTTCGTTCGGTTTTTTGAAGTTCGTTTTTTGAAGTGGGGGTCATTTTGACTATGGGGCCTTTTAATTAGTGCAGAAGCCATCTAGCCTAAATCGATGGATGGTGTTTATAGCTTGAACATTTCTGAAAGTTTGTTTAATCCGTCAATTGCTGTATTAAATCTGACGATCATTGACGCCTCTTTTTTAGACAGTTTTGCATCTGTCACCTCCTCTCGGATCTTGTTCCACTTTTGTTATTATCGTCCATCGCAAGTCTCTTTCTTCATGGTTGTTCAATTGCCAATGATTGACTAGAGGGGCATTCGGTACCTTCCGCTTTATCCTGGATTTGTGTTGTTGGATTCTTGCGCGGACCTCTTGGTTTGTTTTCCCAATGTACAGGAGGTTGCATGGGCACCTTATCCCATAAATAACACATTTCGTTTTACAATTTGTAAATGACTCATGTTTCCATGTTATTCCATTGTGTTTAAAGATCGATCCTTCTTCTGTGGAGTCGCAACAATTGCATCCTCCACATTTATGGTGTCCCATAATTGGGGGTAAGCCCATCATACTTCTCAAATTGGTTGATGGTTTCGGAGGGAGTGCGGCTCTCACCAGTTTGTTAGCCAGATTTGATTCTTTTTTAAAAGCGAATAATGGCGGTTTTTCCAATTCTTCGCACAGATTTTTCACTAGGTGCCAATTGTTATTTACTGCTTTTTTTAGAAGATTCGAATTTGGACAGAAAGTTGTTACTAAAACTATTCGGTCCAATTTCTTTTTGGCTTTTTTGGCCAATAAGTGTTCTCGAGGAGTCCACCATGCTCGTTTCTTGGAACGGCGCAACAATTTTTTACGGTATCCGCGTTCGATGAGATTGCTAGTAAGTTTATCAGCATGTTTCTCATATTCTTGTCTGTCTTGACAATTTCTCCTGATCCTAAGATATTGCCCATATGGCAAATTTTCTTTGAGACTGCGGGGGTGATTGCTTTTAAAATGCAATAGTCTATTCCGGTCGGTTTCTTTTTTGTGTAGAGTAGTTTTTAATTCTCCTTCCTCCGAAGGGTATATCTCCACATCCAAGAATGGAATTTTATTTTTTGAGTATACGAGGCTGAACTTGATTTCTTGTGTTCTATTGTTGAGCCACTGGTTAAACGTTTTTAATTCTTCTTCAGAGCCAGACCATACAAAAAACACATCGTCAATAAAATGACTCCAATGGTTTATTGCATGTTTGAAAGGGTTATCTTGGTAAATGAATTTGTCTTCATAGATGGACATAAAAAGCACGGCTAGCTCCGGGGCGAATGGACAGCCCATCGCTACTCCGCCTATTTGTAGGTAAAAATCACCATCAAAGAAAAAATAGTTGTTTTTTAATGCAAATTTGGCCAACTGTAAGATAAAATCTGTTGGTACCTTGTTCTGGTTTATCTCTTGTTTCCAGGTAGTGGTTTAGAGCCTGTAATCCTTCGTCTTGTGGTATTTGAGTATACAAGGATGTTATATCCATTGTAACCAACCAATCACTTCTGTCATCGAATTTCACATCCTGCAATTTGTTAATGAAATCCGTTGTGTCTCTAATGTAAGATTTTACATCAGGGATGAAAGGCTTCAAGAAGAAGTCTACGAATTTAGAAATTGGTTCCATCAAGGACTCACAGCCGGACACTATCGGTCGTCCGGGAGGAGAGTTGGCATTTTTGTGTACTTTCGGTAGTACGTAAAAGAGTGGAATTCTTGGATGTTTGATTTTCAAATATTCAAATTCTTTTTTTCCAAGGAATCCTTTTTCAAAGGCTTCATCGATAATAGAATGTAATTGTTGTTTTAATTCCATTGTGGGGTCTTTATTTAGTTTACGATAACAATTGGTGTCATTTAGTTGTTTTTTGACTTCGTTGATGTATAGTTGGCGGTCCCATATGACAATTGAGCCCCCTTTATCCGCTTGTTTGATTATTACGGATGTGTCCTTTGCTAGGTTTGTTAATGCTAAAGATTCAGATTTTGTGGTGTTGTATTTCACCCACTTGGTCTTTTTCTCCATTTCGCCAATTGCTGAGAGTATGGTTCTCTCGAAGGTTAATACTTCCTTAGGTGTTTTGTAGTTTGGGGGACAAAATGTAGATTTATTGTGGAGTCCAGTAATTTCCATGTTGTTATTAGTGGGATTCTCGGAGAAATAGGTTTTTAATCTAATTTTCCGGAAAAACTCTATGGTTTCCGTTTTCAATGTAACAAAATCAGTCTTTTTTGATGGAACAAACGTGAGTCCCTTTTGAAGTATATTTTCTTCCTCCTTCGTCAAGACTTTATTGGAAATGTTGAAAATTAGTGAGGGCGTCAGTTTTTGTAGTTCTGACGTCGTGTTGACATCTCCCAGGGTTGAGTATATCTCGGTTTGCCTCTTGGTTTTATTTGGCCTCTCCCTAAAAAAGAAGGGCCCTGTTGGTTTTGTTGGAAGGAGCCTCTTCTGTTATTTGTCCTTCTTGGCTCTGTGTTGTCTCCTTCACTATTACTACTTGATGAAGAAGTGTCGGAAAAAGTGAGGTATTTTTGAGATGATCTTCCCTGATTTTCTTGTAGGTATCTTCGGGAGTCTGGCCGTGAGTAAAAATCCTGTTGGAGATAGGGGTACACCTTCTCTATATTGAAATTCTTTTGGTCTTTTTCAAATTGATTTGTTTTTTGGTTGACGGTGTAGTCTTTGAATTCACTAATTTCTTTTTCCACTTTTTCCAATAGTCCTTTGGCGTCTGATATGAGATCGTTGGTGGTAATACTTAATTGTAGTTTCTCAATTTCTTCCAATTGTGCTTTAGATAGCCTTTGGGCCGTTTCAATTGTCAGGACCATTAGGTCCCGACTACATTTCGTTTCAATGAAACTATATCCCTTCTTATAGATGGGGTCCTCCGTGAAGACGACCGGTATGTTCTTTATCTGTAGGCCTCCTGGGATAGTGCCCGCTCTCAGGTGTTGGAGTAAAAAGTGACCGTGTAGGTCCGTCCTAATCTGTTTTTTCCTTAGTCTTAGAAGTTTTAGCTCTGGCATAGGTGAGATCTATTAGCTTTGCAAATGCTTGTTTTCCCATGGCATAGGCTCTACTCCCTTGATTGTGTTCTTTTGAGTTGGTTCCAAAAGGCCACTGTGGGATTTAGCATGGTGGCTCTGCCAAACTTGTCTTCTGCCTTTTAACTGCAAAGTAATGTACCTATAAGAGAGCACAGGGCTTAAAGATGCAAGACAACTAAGATTTGAGCATATTTGTGGATATATGTTTATTATGGATTGTGTCCCATTCCTTTTGCTAGTTTGAAAACCTAGAGTGTGACTGATACTACAGCACATTTAGCTCTTTAAAACAAATTTCTTTAGTGTCCATTTCAGGGTCTTGCTGATATCTCTGCACAATGGTGGCAGTTAATTGAAGAACAGGGTCTTGAAACTTTTTTTCATCTACTGATACATTTAAAGCATTTTTATGTTTTTAATGTCACTCGCTTATATCCTTTCTGTAAAATACCACTTTGCTTGATAATCGAGAACTTCCTCCTTGTATGGTTGACACAGTGCTTATCCTTGCTGGATGTGAAGCTGCATCGTAACTTCTAACCATTCAAAGATGTTCCAAAGTATCCTGAAAGACCCCATGGGCTTCCAGTTTTGTAGTGTTGTCGCAGCTACAGCTCTGTATTTCACCTCGTTTGCAGTGGATGTATTGAGTTTGAACTTTGTTCATCTGTGTTTCTGTTGTCCTTATTTGTGCTCCTGATCTATTTGTGAGACTCTGGTCAAAGTATATTGGTGATATGGCCTGCAAGTGGTGGTGTTTTAGATAGATTCTGCACAAATTGCAACACTGCTCTCCCTCTCCTTCATTCTGTGCTTTTGGATTGAAGGCACCGAATAGGAGCAATGGCTTTTCATTACATTGCAACAGTGATAAGAGATGTGTGTCTATTGCATGTGACCATTTTTAGGTGAACCATTTTAAAGGGTGATAATCTACCCAACAGTAGGATTGTAACTCTGAATAATAAGCATAAACTGTAGGTATTCACATGTACTTTGGGAAACACTGTAAGAAAATATTGCTTTTACCTCTAATATAATATATATCTTTAACATATTTTTTTGTAACCTAGATCGATGACCTTTCCCAGAATTTAGAAATGGAATCAGCGAAGTGCATTCAGTTAGAATCCATGAACCGAGACCTAAGAGAACAGTTGTCATCAGTTAAATTTCTGCACAAGAATCATGACCGACTAGAAAAGAGCAAAAGGCAGTTGGAGGAAGAGGTTGCGAACCTAAAGCGTCACGTTGAGACAAACATGACTGATCACAACCAGATGGGACAATACAAAAGAGAAATTGAAGAACGTGCTAGACAGGAGATTCGACAGAAGCTTGAGGAAGTAAATATGTTTTTACAGGTGAGTTTGCCTGCTTCTACTAGATTTTAACAGCTTTGCTTTGACAACTAAGTTGCAGTTCACTTTTGACTCGGTCCACCTTTCTACAGATAACACAAAGCCAAAGCCAGGCTGTCTTTTTCTACAGGACTATTCCTCATGTGTGTCAACCAAATAGGATCCCATTTTCCAATTATTTTTGCAGCACTGGTCAAGACCAACCGTGCTTCCTGGCACTTATTGAGAGGGTGTGCAGGATAGTGTCTATAAGGTCTGCCATACACTCTATTAAGTTAAATATTCCCAATAGTTGCTATGTGCCGCTGGCCAATATTTCATTTGGTCCTGCAGAGACAGAAGCTGGTTTCTATTAGTAAACAAAGGTATTTTTACTCTGGTACCAGTTGCAAGATCTTGTCTCAAATGCATTGGCTACCTCATTGTTCCAAAATGAGGTTTTAATCTTTCTGAAGAGCCAAATCTTTTCCTTCTGGATGGTAATAGGAACCAGAAGAGCAAGAGCAAGAGCTTTCCCTAACACCAGTCCCTTCCTCCTAAACATCTGAAAATGCCATTTATGTGAAAAGATCATATCCTTTTAGTGGTTACATGGAGCAATATGAGCAGTTGCATAGGTCCTCATCATTTTAAACGCTCAGTGTAAACTTTAAACCGGAATTCTACTTCCTTTTGTACTTTCTCAGTTATATAGTTTTTTTCTCTCTTACTTTCTCCTTCCATCTATGCAAAATAATGCATTCCAGACTCTTGTCCTTCACCTACTTTCCTGTTCATCTGCAACATTAGACACATTACAAATAATGCATCTTTACTTATCACCTTGACCCCTATGCAGTCTTTTTAATCAGCCGTGTGATGAATACTGGTACTTTATAACACAAATGTACATTTGTAGGTATTTTCCTTTAGCGTGTGTTAATATTTTCCATTGTTTCCATTTATTTCCAACACATTATTCTGTTAAATACCATGTATAGCACTTGCCTTGGCAACAATATAATCTTTAACAATGAATCCCTGCTGCAGACTGCCAAGCTCAGTGGGTTGGCATTCAAATTGATGACAGGATCGGTAGTCAGCCAGAAGATAGCTCTAATGTTCCAGACCTCAATATGATTCAGCCATCCAACATCAGATGATTGATCATGAGTCTTTGAACGGCTCTGTAGTGCAAGGATTCTGGAAAAATAACCTGGAGGGAAGACAATAGTAGCCCCATGATCTGCCCAAGATGTGTCTGCAATATCTGCTCTCTCAATATGTGTTTCCTAAGTTCCCTTCAAATATTAGTTATTTACTTTTGTGGCAGCTGCAGTATTGCTGAACTGAGTCAATACCAAACACCAGGAAGGTCATGGTCTCAAGGCTTTTCAACTCAGACTTGTCCCGGTTGACGACAAACCCGAAGTTATGGTGCACATGCACCACAACGTTCACGTGGGATACTAGGGGCTGAGGACAATGGTTCATCTGTAGGATGGCGTCCAGGTACACAATCAGTCTTACTTTTCTGGCTCTCAAATATTCCACAATTTACTCAAGGAATTGGTTAAATACTAGGAGGCTGACAAAAGAGCTACTAATTGACACTGAACTGCAGGAGCCGGCAATGAGGTTTAAAAATAGGCACCTTCTGATGGATACATCTAACCGCAGATTCCTAATCAGACTGGATCTGGAAACATTTTGACACTCACATAAGTCCTACAACAGATTAAACGTTGCCTACCAGTATGGGTCCTATAATTTGTTCAAGTTGGCTATGCCCATCCATTTCTGGACACCTCCTAACATCCCCTAGTTTACACATGGACATCTGTGGTTCACACATATGTACTATTCTCTCCAATGAGGCCCTTTGTTGCTCACCAAGAATGCAATTGAGGTAGTGCCCAAAGTGTAGCCGGGGATGGTATGCTGCACGCAGTACTTAGTAGTTTCCTAGAAGGAATAATGCCTGAGGTAGATTCAGGACCTCAGGTTGTCGAATTCATGTCTCAGAAAGAAAAAATTCAATTTTTGATACTCAAATAAGTTCTGGCCTTGTATCTCATGGATCATCCAGTAACCTTATGTTCATCTGCCACTCAACCAGGCCCAAATAAATACATATGCTTTATAGTAGGAGCTGACTACTTTGAGTTAACCTTTTGGCCTTGCAACAGCCCCTCAGGTCTTTACAAAAACGTCATGTTATGGTTGTGGCCCATATTCATAGGTCAGGGATACATTTATCCCTGTAACTTGATGACTTGCTGTTGAAGGTGAGGTCACCACAACAAATTTTGTTGTTGTCCTCGCTTGGTTTTTCTGTGATAGTCTAAATTCTATCTACAACCTTCTCTGAGACCATTCTGGATACAGTGGCCTTGAGCATATTTCCTCCTCCACAGCAAGTCTGGCTCATTCAGGCAATGATCCCCATGTTTCAGGCAACGTTTCTAACTATTTTGAAACTCCTTTGTCTACTAGCTTCATCCTATATTTAAGCTTGCTGCGACATGTGGGTCTTTAAATCGTCGGGGTCCGGTCTAGAGGGTCGCAACAAGTTTAATAGCGGGCTGTGAGCGCTGAGGGCGATGTGCCAATCGCGCTCCAACCCCCCTCCCGAGACCCATGGTGCCAGTAGCGCCCATTTTTGAAGTGCTGATACACCCCTAATTTTGGGGTTTTTTGGATTGAGCAAATTGCTCTCCCATTTTAAGCACTTTTTTCACCTTTCCTTTTCACTTTCACGCCCCCAGGTCAGGGTGGACTATTAGAGTGTCCATACCGCCGGGGTTATAGTCCTGAAGAATGCCATGGTGAATACATACCACATTGAAGGCAGAAACATGTTGACTGATTTTAATAAATTTGTGGTATTTAGCTGAATTTAAACTAGATCCTAATAACCTTGGCTATTAAATTCAGACACATATACCACTTACACGTGTCTTAGGGATCACTTATTAAAACTTTTTTGATACCCTGTTAGTCACTTTTTAATTTGAGAATCTTCACAACACACCCTCCCCACACAACCAGCTCCGCAGTCTTTCTGGCGTCGCAGCACACCGAAGAGACACTCGGTCTCTTCGGTGGGGCCCGATGATGAAGCATGACACTGACTAGGTCGGTGTGTGAGGGCTTTCCTACTCAAATAGAGTGACTGTGATCCACCTCAACTAGAGTGACTGTGATCAATAATATTTCGCTTATCTTTTTGCTCCACGTTTCTGGTAGCCGTGGGCTTGACCAGTTCAGACTTCTCTCTTTTCTTGTTGCTTGGTCTTTAAATGCAACAGGTGTCTGCAGTGGGCCCAACTGCCTTTCAGTCTGTGTTTTTGATGAGGCTGAACAGAATTTTCAGTGGTGGCTAAGGGATGCCAGACTGACTTGTGGCAGGCTGTTCTTCATATTCCTTCTCTGGGAGGTCACCTTGACAATATGGAGATCAGAGGTCTCTGGTGGGCCAGCACCATCACATGAATCTTCGGGAGCTGCATGCAAACCTGTTGGCTGTCAAGGTCTTTCTGCCTTATATCAAGTCCTAGACAATCCTGGTGCAGTACCACTGCCATGTGGTACTGCAGCAATCTGGGTGTATTGGATTCGATTTGGAGTGATGAGTTTCTGATAGATACATCTGCCAGTGGATTCCTCACCTTGTGAATATACCCCTTGCGTCAGCAACATCCGGAATTCTTTTGTAGCCTCGCGCCGACGTGGACGTGGTCGACGTCATAGAGACACGGCATCGCACGTGACTCCGCTGATGTCACCGACACTACAATAGGCCCACGCCGCGTGATGACATCCGTTCCCTTTTTTCCGCGTCATCGACGCTAACGGTTTTGGGAATCTCAGTAGCCAACTGGTGACTTTGTTACCTTATTATTCGTTTTCTGCTTATTTGTATCTTGTTTCTTCACGATGTCGACAAAGAAGACCGGCTTCAAGCCCTGCAGGGAGTGCGTGAAAATGAGGTCCATTACTGACCTGCACGAGGACTGCATTTGGTGTTTGAGCTCTGACCATGATGTGGATGGATGTTCGTCTTGTCTGAAGATGAACCCGAATGCCCTGAGAGAAAGGGAGACCAAACTCCTGGTAGCGAAGCTGAAGGCTGGTAAGGGAAAATCTTTGAGGTCTCGTTCTCGACGGGCGAGGTCGAGATCGAAGTCAAGATCCAGATGTCGAGAGGAGTCGTCTTTGAAGTCCGCTTCAGACCATGCTTCGAAGTCGAGAAGGAGACATAAGAAGAAGAGGCATGAGTCCCGACGTCATTCCGGTAAGGAGTCGAGCTCGAGGTCGAGATCTCCGAAGAAGGTACGTTCCAAGGTGGTCACGCTGGATGTCTCGGATCATGAAGGTGAGGCCTCGCCTTCGGAGTCGCAGGTACAGTCGCCGACTGCGGCTTCGATTCAGTCTCCGGCGCCGTCCCCGGCCCGAGATGAGGAAGAGGTTCAGGTGGATGTGGATTCTGCGCCTGTCGAAGAGCCGAATCCGAACCCTCCACAAGACCAGCCTGAGGGTTTTCAGCCACCCTTTCCAGCCCCAGGCCAGGACCCATCTGCGTTTTAAAACGCTATGTATGGCGTCTTTTCAAGGGCTTGGTACCCCTCTGGCACACCTCTGGGTCCCATGGGTCCTCTGGCCTTCAATTTAGGAGTCCCTCACTCCTATCCTCCTGCTCCATTCATGCCTTTTATGCCAGCTCCGACGCTGCCATGGCAAAACCCGGCTCCGCCGAGGTCGTCGACGCCGGTTCCGGTGTCGCCCGCTCCAGATCGTCCTCGAGAGCATCCCACTGGGCCATCGGATTCGTTACCGACATCGATCCCGGCTCCGTCGGAGCCGTTGGTGGATCCGGCTGCGAAGGGTGTAAAGGAGAGGTCCAGAAGGGAAGCACAACGCCTTTTGGAGGAGCAAAGATATTTGGAGTCACATCCTAATATGGAGGAAGGTGAACTGGAGGACGACTGTTTTGAGGATCTGGCTGATGCTGGTAGTCTGGATTTTTCTCCACAGTGGGATTTACCATCCGGCTCTGATGCGCCTTCAAAGGACGTCCAGCCTTATCATGTAGTGATGAGGAAGGCTGCAGAACTTCTGCAATTGACTTTACCAACAGTGGAGTTTAAGTCTAATCTTCTTACAGAAGTTTTGCATTCACCTAGCTCTGTGGTGGAACCATTGCTTCCGTTTAATGAAGCCTTAACGGAACCTATTATGGAGGTGTGGAAAAAACCACTGACAGCTCCTGCAGTTTCCAAGAGTTTGGCGAGAAGGTACAGGGTTGCTCCTGAAGACCCTGCTTTTCTGACGTCTCATCCGTCACCTGAGAGTCTGGTCATACAAGCAGCCTGTTCCAAAAAGAATGTGAGTGCCTTTCCCCAGCTCCCCGGTGACAAAGAGGCAAAGAAACAAGATCAGGTGGCTAAAAAGACCTTCTCCTCTGCAAGTATGGCGTTGAAGTCGACTAATGTCACTTGCCTTATGGGGAGGTATGTGCATGCCCTTATGGACACTATGCGTACTTTAGCTCCTAAGGTTCCTGATGACAGCAGGAGAGATTTTGAGGAGGTTTTACCAGATGCACAGGCTGCTGCACGCCAAGGGATACAGAGTGGTCTGGACACTGCAGACTCGGTGGCACGTATCATGGGCACTGCGGTTGCCACTAGGAGATCGGCTTGGCTGAAATCTTCAGACTTTTCGGCAGATGTTCAGGCGGCTTTGCTGGATCTGCCGTTTGATGGATCTGGCCTCTTTGGCAAGAAGGCTGATACGGCATTGGAGAGATTTAAAGACAGTAGAGCAACTGCTAAATCTTTAGGGCTGCAAATCAGAGGTTCTTCAGCCAAGAGGTTCAGAGGTTTTGGACGCTCTTCCTTTCGCAACTATCGGCAAGGTCAGCAGCAGCCGCAGCAGAACCCCTTGTACAGATCTTATAGGGGAAAGCAAAGAGCTAGGCCTCGAGGTCGTCAAGCTTCTTCCTCCTCTACCTCCCCTAACCCCCCAGCCTCAGAAAAGCAGCCCTAGATCCGCCATTCAGGATCATGTGGGTCCGGTGGGGGGTCGGCTTACCTACTTTCTACGGGATTGGGAATCGGTTACATCCGATCTTTGGGTTCTCAATCTCGTAGAAAATGGGTATGCCCTTCCCTTTCGGGAATTCCCTCCCAATTACCCTCCTTGCCAAGGTTTTTGCACGGAGGAATATCTGTTACTCCTGCAGGAGGAGGTACTGACACTGTTAAGAAAGGGTGCGATAGAGGTGGTCCCAGAGCAGGAAAGGGGTCAGGGATGCTACTCCCGGTATTTTCTGATACCCAAAAAGAATGGCAGGCTTCGTCCAATCCTGGATCTCAGGATCTTGAATCTGTATCTGAAACAAGAGAAATTCAAGATGCTCACCCTTGCACAGGTTCTTCAAGCGCTGCTGGAAGAAGACTGGATGGTGTCGCTCGACTTGCAGGATGCGTACTTCCACATCCCAATCCTGAAGTCGCACAGGAAGTATCTCCGTTTTACGGTGGGATCGCAACACTATCAGTTTGCGGTCCTTCCTTTTGGAATTACTACTGCGCCTCGAGGCTTCACCAAGGTGATGGCAGTGGTGGCAGCACATCTCAGGAGGTCGGGGGTACCTGTATTCCCCTATTTGGATGACTGGTTGATCAAGGCAGAGTCGTCAGAGAAAGTGCTTCAGCATCTGCAGGAGACAACTCAGTTGTTGTACCGGTTGGGTTTTTCGATAAATGTACCCAAGTCTCACCTGGTGCCCTCCCAGCGCATCCTGTTCATAGGTGCTGTACTGGACACGACTGTATGTCGCGCATTCCCTCCACCTCAAAGGATTCGCGACATACGGGAAATGATTCCTTTATTCTACAATGGAGCTGTTGTTCCAGTCCTGAAGGTCCTTCGCCTGCTCGGTCTGATGGCTTCATGCATTCTGTTGGTCAACCATGCACGCTGGCACATGAGGGCACTCCAGTGGTGCCTCCGCAGGCAGTGGTATCAACACAACGGAGATCTCAGGGAGTCAGTGAGGATCTCCAGAGAAACTGCAGCGGATCTGTCTTGGTGGAGCGTGGAAGGCAATCTGTCACAAGGAAAGCCTTTTCATCTTTCTCCATCGGTTGCCACAGTGATCACGGATGCCTCCACTCTAGGGTGGGGTGCTCATCTGGGGGATCTGGAGATCAAGGGTCTTTGGTCTCCAGAGGAACGGTTGCTTCACATCAACCTTCTGGAATTGAGGGCGATTCGTTTGGCACTCAAGGCCTTCCAACCTTCCCTTCGCGGTCTGTCGGTGCAAGTCCTGACGGACAACACCACCGCGATGTGGTATATCAACAAGTAGGGAGGAGTGGGGGGCAAGTCATCTGGCCGGAGTTCTAAACGTGCGAGTAGACAGTCTCAGTCGGCAGTTCTCGGCCGACCACGAGTGGAGGCTTCACCCGGAGGTGGTTCGTCACGTCTTTCGGACGTGGGGGACTCCTCAGGTGGACCTGTTCGCCACTCGTGAGAATGCTCACTGCCCGTCATTCTGCAGCCTCCAGTTTGCGATGCAGGGAGCCTTGGGGGACGCGTTTCAGTTGAGTTGGGGCTCACAACTCCTTTACGCGTTTCCTCCCATACCCTTGATTCCTCGGGTTCTGAGGAAGATTCGCCAAGACCGGGCCCAAGTTATTTTGATCGCATCGGATTGGCCAAGAAGGGTGTGGTACACAGACCTTCTCCACCGCACCTCTCGCCCGCCGCTCCGTCTCCCGTTCAGGGCAGATCTCCTTTCTCAGATGGAGGGGCAGGTTCTACACCCCCACCTCCAGACATTACACCTTCATGCCTGGAGATTGAACGGGGCAACCTGAATTCCTTTTCTCTCCCACACGATGTGGTGGATGTCATATTATCAGCTAGGCGTGATTCCACTAAGTCCATATATTCTTACAGATGGGCTAAATTTGTCTCTTGGTGTGAGGAGAAGTCTGTTGACCCTTTGAAAGCCTATTTATCTGATATACTACAGTTTGCTCTTTCTTTGGCGCAGCAAGGTTTTGCTGTTGCTATGGTGAAGGGCTATCTTTCGGCATTGTCGGCATTTCTCTGTTTGCCGGACCAGCCGTCTCTTTTCAAATCTCCTGTAGTTTTGAGATTTCTGAAGGGACTCACAAATAAGTTCCCTCCTACTCCTTTTATTGTTCCTCAGTGGGATTTAAATCTTGTATTAACCTACTTGATGGGTTCTCCCTTCGAACCCTTACACAAGTGTCCCATGAGGCTTTTGTCTTTTAAGACAGTCTTCCTGGTTGCGATCACCTCGGCAAGGAGGGTAGGTGAGCTTCAAGCTCTTAGTTCCAAGCCCCCTTTCTTGACCATTCATGCTGATCGAATGGTTCTTAGGACCAGGGCTGCTTTTCTCCCTAAGGTGGTGTCTCCTTTCCACTTAGGACAATCTATTACCCTTCCTACCTTTTATCCTCCCCCTCACCCTTCCAAGGAGGAGGAGAGGCTTCACCGTCTGGACCCCAAGAGGGCGGTGAGTTTTTATATTGATAGATCTAAAGACTATTGGATGGATGACCAGCTCTTTGTTGGGTTTGCTGGCTGCAAGAAAGGAAGAGCGGTACATAAAAGAACTCTTTCAAGATGGATCATCCTCTGTATAAAGATCTGCTACTCTTTGGCTGGTAAGGATCCTCCAGAGGGTATTAGAGCCCACTCTACTAGAGCTAAGTCTACAACATCTGCTCTTTCTAGAGGTGTGCCTGTTGAGGACATTTGTAGAGCGGCTACTTGGGCCTCCCTCCACACTTTCGCAAAACATTATTGCTTGGACACTGAGGTGAGGAGGGATGGCCACTTTGCGCGCTCTGTCCTCCAGGATTTTCTGGTTTAGGAGAGTGGACACCCTCCTCCGGGAGTGGGGACTGCTGTGGGACTCTATTCACAAGGGGAGGAATCCACTGGCAGATGTATCTATCAGAAGAACAAGTTACTTCCCTTCGGTAACGTTTTTTCTGGTAGATACAGTATCTGCCTGTGGATTCCTCACTGACCCACCCACCTCCCCGTTGTCCTCTCTTCTATACCAGAGTTGCTATAACGTATTTATTTTATTGCCAAGGTGTTGTTTTGTTCAAATGTTTTATTGCATTTGCTTCACACTGTGTGTGTTACCTTGATACTTGTACTGAGTATACTGTGTATATGTCTACTGTCATTGGTCCGTCCGTGTGCCTCGAAGGCACGGAAAAAAGGGCGGAACTGATGTCATCACGCCGGCGTGGGCCTATTGTAGTGTTGGTGACGTCAGCGGAGTCACGTGCGATGCCGTGTCTCTATGACGTCGACCACATCCATGTCGGCGTGAGGCTACAACAGAATTTCCGGATGTTGCTGACGCAAGGGGGATATTCACAAGGTGAGGAATCCACAGGCAGATACTGTATCTACCAGAAAAAGCGTTACCGAAGGTAAGTAACTTGTTCTTTTGGTGCCACGTGTCACTTCATGGTATCTCACAGATGGTCAGTCATCTAGCGGTATCCCTTAGCATTGAACAGACACACAGCAGGCATCCTCTTGCTGGCAACAAGCGACGTCTATATCTGGAGGTGGCAAAGGACATCTATGCTCAGTTGGTTTTACCCATAGTAGACTTTTCTACTTCTTAAAATTCCTAGTGTTTGTTGTGTTGTGGCTGTAGTCTTCCCCTAAGTGCCTCTAGGAGACATATTCTACCATCAGTGAAACTTCGGCCTTCTGTACGTGTTTTCATGCCTGCTGCTTATCACATGACTCCTGAAGAAAATCAGACTGGGCTGGGCTGGGCTGAGCACAGGTGATTGTGGTACTCACGGATTGGGCGCAGGAGGTCTGCTACTCACAAATCCTGAGTGTGTGCCCTCCATTTTGACTTGAGGATCATCTGTCCTAGCAGCAGGACAGAGTACTACTCTCGAACTCTCATGCTCTACACTTTTATGCATGGAGTTTGAGCCGATGCAGCAGAGAATTTTTGACCTACTGTCACAATGTCTTTTTAGCAGCCCACCATCCTGCCTCCTAATTAACCAAATCTATATTTTTAGGCTGTTTATTTAGATTTGTTGCCTGGTGTGAGGAAGCGCAGGTTGTCCTCCTACAAACAAAATTGTCTTTAGTTTGGCATGGTTTGTGGTGGGCACACTAATGATTGCTTATCAGCCCTACCAGCTTTTGTTTCCTTGATCAGCCCTCATTATTCAAATCACATGTTGTGAAGTGTTACTTAAAAGGGCTTTTTCTTATGTTTCCTCCTGCCTCCTTTATTATATCTGCAGTGGGACTCGGGCCTCAGGCGTTATCAGTTCAGGCTCTACATACTACTAGTTGGTGCTTTGGATTTATGCATCCTTTCACCAGAAAGTGTAATCAGTTTTCTGTGTCGGGCAATGGTCCCAACGTTCTTTTCCCCACCTCACCCATCTAAAAAGGAAAAGAGACTACTCTAGTTGGGCCACAGCGTTCCGTTAGCGTTTAAATCAACAGGACTAAGGAGTACCATGTTAATAATCAGCTATCACTGGTGAGAAGAAAGGTAAGATGGTCCAGAAACAGACCTTATCCTGTTGGATTGTGCTTTGCACCAAACTGTGCTTTGGCTTGGCCAAAAAACGAACCTACATTGCCAGTAGTGTAAGCTGCAACTACTGCCTAAGCTTGGGAAATTCCTGTCCTGGACATTTGCCAGGCAGCTCAAGGTCTTTCATCAAGTCAAAACAATCCTCCCTAGAGGGAAAGGTTAAAAATGGGAAATCATGGCTGCCAGAGTCACCAGGGCTAACCTCATTATTGGCACCCACGGTTCATGTAAACATGCATCCTGGACATTAAGGCCTGTTTTAATTTTTGAAACACATCCAGTTTTCTGGGGGGGGATGTTGCCTATCTTTTGTTTGGCCTTGGCAGGAAAGAAAGTCTATTTTGCCCCAGGAGATTTAACAGTTCAGGAACCCATAATAACTTTTCCCTTAAACTGAAAGATTTAGGCTGGCGAGCTGTTGGTAGAAGCACTTGCTTCACGAGGTGCCTGAGAGCTTCATTTACCTCCTTTTTTACCGAGGCATCCACCACCATTGTGAAATCGTCCCAAATGGGACAAAACTCTGTTCCTTCTCCACGTAACCCTCTTACTCATAGTTTCGAGCCATGGAGAGGGAAGGTGTATGGAATTCTACATGACTGAGCAACCAGAATACACACATGTATAATTTATCCCCTAGGTCACACTCGCCCCTCTGCACTCACGTGGGGTTGTGCTCACGCTTTGCCCTCATCACTTCAGTATGACTGTCTGACTAATACAACCCAGGGTATCTCACTGTGTGTGACTGTGGGATTAATGCAGTCCTAAGTGTTGCACATGTCTGACAGAGCTGAGCCGCCATGCACTACTGGTCTGACATATGCGAAGTGTCAGTTGGCACTGCAGGCAGCACTTCCTGTTCATCGCAGTGTGTGTCTCAGCTCCTCTATGAATCCCCACCACCCCAAGTATGTTGCGAAGGACTGACCCTGCTACTTGGTATGCCCTTGGTGTAGATCTTGCTGCATCCTGCATATTCCTGAAACAAAATAGCCAAAATCTCCCCCTCAAACAGCTCTGTGCCACCTGAAGGACAGTAACAGAACCTGAAAGTTTTCAAAATGCCCCCAAAAAGCTTGAGAGAGGTAGCCCTTTTTAAAGCAGTAATAATGTTAACCACTATCCCATAATGTAACAACAAACTTTGCAGTTCTAAATACGCAGCTGATTAAAGAGAGAAAGGTGAGAGGCTTAACTGGCTGCTGAGCAGCAATTAAAGAGGAAAGTGGGGAGCCTCTTCATGCATTGTATGTTGTGTTATGGACTCTTAGTGACTGATTTGGTATTCTGCCTCCAGTGTTCTGGAAAATGTAGTTGGTTTGTTTTGAGCCCTTATGAGGCTACTGACCTATAATAAATGGAAAAATAAGTGCATAATCCTCACCTTCGGTCCTGAAATATATTGACCTCAGAGGCTTAAGACTATAAAGCCCATTTCACAGTATGGGCTAGCAAGACATTACTGAAGCTTTCATCCTTTTTTACAAGCTCTTACATCTGATGAATGGACCTGTGCTTGCTTGCTTTCTTTTATGTACCTTATTGTATTCCTCTAAAAAAAATGTATCACTAGCTCAATTATATTGAAAATCAAACTTAAAAATGAAGTGTAGACCTAATTGATTGTTTATGAAAGCTTCTGTTCTTTTCTTTTTCTTTTAGACCCAGGCAGCCTCACAGGAGACCTTAGAACAAATAAGAGCAACTAACGATGCTTCACTTAGAAACCAAATGGAGCACAGGATTAGAGACCTAGAATCGGAGTTGAGCAGAATAAAAAGCACACAGCATGACAGCATGTGTCAGAAAGAATCAACCCAAAGTGAGCTGGATAGATATAAGGACCTTTACTCAGAAGAAATTAAAGTTAGAAAATCTTTAGCAGCAAAGTTAGATAGGTAAGTCAATACTTTTTTTTTCCCCCTAACTGTATCTCATTTTTACATTCAGCATTGGTGAGCTTGATTGTAGCTTAACGGTACCTCAGTAAGGATCTCTGAAACCTGTTCTGGTGCTCTGCACAACATCCAGTCACCCCGCCAAAAGGGTTGAGGTAGGTAGACATGGCCATTATAAATAATTCCCGAAACTATTTGTTAAAGTTTATCTGTCCTGTGAGATACCTTTGTTCCCACATTTTAAACTTATCACCAAAACCAAACTGCTGCAGTAGTTGTGATTTCCGTCTAGGTGAACCCCACACTGTGGCCTCTACTGGTAGGACCAACCTATCCAACAATGGGAGGATGCAATGCTTAGTACTCGATTGCTGTTCGCTCCCCAAACATAAATTGCAAATAGCAGACCTTATCTCAGAACTTTGGTCTGATGCCCTCTCCTTAACTGAGCCTTGGCTAACAGAAACCTCGGCTCCTGAAATACTAGATGCAATGTCCCAAAACTATGCTATACTTCATCTTGACCGTCCCACACTAAGAGGAGGAGGGCTGGCGATAATTTTTAAAAGTACTCTGCGCTGCCGGCTGCAACCGATCAATATTGAGAATTCTGAGTTAGCTTTCTTTAGCCTTACTCTTAACAGTAAGGTTACACTGACTGGGTTTCTAATCTATCGACCACCGGGATCAGCGATCCCTTCTGTTAAAAGCTTAGTTGACATGATTTTGAACTACGCAGTCAGATATGCTAATTTCACAGTTTTAGGGGACCTCAATAAGGATAATAAGGACTGCCTGATCACGAAAAAATTAATGGAAGATTTGATTATGTTCCAACTTACTCAATTAGTTAATGACCCCACACAGTATCTGGGCCATATTTTGTACCCCATCTTTACCAACTCTCACTCCTTAAAAGTAGCTGAACCCATCCTGGTGGCGTGGTCAGACCACCACCTGATTCCTTTTGGAGATACGGAACCCTTACAGGCAGGGGTGCAGCCCCAAAACCCCACCTCGCGTCAATGGGTCTGGATTACCCTTACCGCATTTATGAGGGCCCTAAACTCCCATAGACCAACTCTTGTAGAATGTCCATCATTATCTCATATACAGATTAAGGGGTGGATTAATCTAGCATTAGACTCTCTAGCACCACTTAAGCCAATTACTAGCAGGCCTGCTAAACCCTCCGCACCCTGGTTCTCAGAGGCACTCCAAGAAACTAAGAGGTCTTGCAAAAAGCTAGACCTTGTATGGCGCAAAGAATATAATGAAAACCTTGAATCTACATACCTTGCAGCCTTAAAGAAGTTCCACAAGGACCTTAAGCAGGCCAGTGCGAACTATTATGTCCTACAAATTAAACACTCCAAAAACTCCACCAGGGAGCTCTTTCAGGTAATTAAGTCCCTCACCTCCCTAGAAAGTACCACAGTGCTAGTCCCTCCAGCTACTGAGAGTTGTGATCAAATTGCAGTCTACTTTGTGAACAACATCTACGCTTCTTTCCCGGAGAGTGCTAGGACTTTTAAGAAGCCTCTGCTCTCCAGTACTCTGCTAGACACTCCGGGAAAACTCTTCAAATTACAACTTATTTCAGAGATTGATACTTTGTGGCTAATGCTTAGAACTAATTCTAGATCCCTCCCTAGACCCTGCATCCCCAGCTATCCTGGAAAAGGGCAGTGCTACTATTGCTCCGGTACTAACGGAACTACTCAAATTGTCTCTGCACTGGCTTAGTCCCTAAAGAGTGGAAGCACGCCATGGTCACCCCTCTGCTCAGAAAGCGTACCCTACACCCATTACAGCCTGAGACCTTAAGAACTATCTCATTTCTCCCCTACTTTGCAAAAGTGACAGAGAAGTTTGTCAACCAAAACTAATGCAGTTTTTAGAGGAACACGATCTCCTTTATGAGACAGTCTGGATTCAGACCCTTCTTTAGCACGGAATCGGCACTACTTCTAGCTACTGACTCAATACGCAAAATTGCTGATGATGGTCAAACGACGGCTCTAGTCATGCTTGATCTGAGCTGCTTTCAAAACGTTTTCTCATGGTCTGCTACTTGACAGACTACCCAATGCAGGTACAGCACGTCTGGGCTGGCTGGCAAGTTTTTCAGAGGGTTGCACCGTTCAAAATACTCTGCAACCATATGTTTTGTTTTCTCAACAACTGAAACAGGGGGTGCATCAGAGCTCTGCCGTGAATCTAACCCTCTTTAATCTGTATATGCGGCCATTGGCAGACCTGCTGATCCTCACTTTGGCCCAGGACAACGGCAAAGCAGCAGAGGATTTTAAACTCTGCCTGGAGGACATGGCAAATTGGATCAAACACAGCTGCCTCAGGCTAAATGCCAGCCAAACAGACATCCTAGGGGTAGTAAACAACCCTCCATCTGGTCCTCGAGGTGGTGCCTATGTTGTTAGGATCTCCACCTTCTCTGAGCCAGAAAATAAAAAATCTTGGCGTCTGGTTTGACTCCACCTAATCCTTCGCTGATCAGATTTTGGCTCTTACAGGTACTTGATTGGGGATCTTAAAAATGCTGAAAAAAATCCTGGGACTTATCCCGTACAATGCTAGAATGGCAGTTGTACAGGGCACCTGACATCTAGACTGGACTATTGTAATTTCCTCTATCTGAAGGAACCAAAAAGGAGCATACATATGCTCCAACGGGTGCAAAAAGCTGCAGCTCGAATGCTTCTAAACATCCCTAGGTTTTCCCCAATGGGTAGTGCTTTGGAGAAGCTCCACTGGCTCCCTGTTGAGGCGAGGATATCCTTCAAAACGCTGTGCGTTGTCCACAGAATACTGCAGAGCAATGGCCCGAAAGCTCTCCTCCCCATGATATAACTCTACCACCCCACGCGCAGTCCGAGATCAGCTGAAACCGGACTGGTCTGCATTCCTATATTCAACAGGAAACGTTTTGGAGGTATCTCTTTTAGGTACCTGGCAGCCAAGAGGTGGAATTCTCTACCTACATAATCTGAAAGAGACTGTAGTTATAGATTGCTTACCTTAGAAATTACCCCCAGGTGTCAGTCTGGATCCAGAGAATTGTTTTCGGGGCAGTATCCCTGCGCGTTAGTGGGTGGCGCCGGTGGACTCCGCGTCCCTCGTCGGCATTGTGGTCGCCGGGATGACGTTGCGGTGTCTACTTAGACGATGCACACTGATGTCAGTTCTTTTTATTTCCACGTCAGCCAGCACAGATCCAGAGAGAGTGTGCCCCTTAGTCTTTTTTTGACTAAACCTTTTCTAGTTTTTGTTGAATTTTTTTTTGAGTCTTCGACTCCTGGTGCACGAGGGATATCACCTCGTCGGAACGGCTTCAAGCCTTGTGACTCCTGCCGCAGGCTGATGTCGGTCACCGATCCTCACCTCGTGTGCCGCTGGTGTCTAGATCGCGACCACAACTTGAAGTCGTGCTCCAACTGCCAGGTCATGAACCCGAAGTCTCTGCTGGAGTGGTCCCGAAAGCTTTTGGAGGCCCGGCAGTTCACTCCGCATTGTTCAAATATCGGTTGGGAGGAAGGCAGCAGACCAGTCGCGGAGTCACCACCACTCGAAGTCTTCGCACTCCTTGGGTAAGTCAAAGCACAAGAAGAAAGCGAAGAATTATCGTTGCTCTTCGCCTTCTCCTCGTCCTTCGGCTGACGCGTAACCCGGAGCGTCGTTACTCTCCGGCTCTGTCTTTAAAGCCCTCTTGGATGGCTCCATGCTTCCCTCCCTTTCTCGGAGCCGAAGTATCCCCATGCCAGCTTTGTGCATTTTACGAAGCGCAACACAGCATCTTTGGGCAGCCTGACTGACTGTTGAGGGTCGAGACGCAGCTAAGTTCACCAGCCGGTGTGGGCTGAATACCGCCGAAACACTGGGTAGAACGGTTACCGCGTCCATAGACCTGAGATGCTATGCTTGTTTGAGGACGTCTGGCTTTTCTAGGGATGTCTAATCCACCCTTTTGGACATGCCCTTAGATGGCCATCACCTGTTTGGTGACAAGGTAGACTCAGCGTTCGAGCGCTTCAAGGACTCTAGAGCTACGGCCAGATCCTTGGACCCATCGGCAACCTCACGCCCCATGCAGTCTGCCTTTAGCCACTTTCGTGGCTACGGAAGGGGTGCCCTAACACGTTCCACCCAAGGCCACAGGGCTACGCAAGCTACCCAGCCAATGCATGCCCGCAGACGTGGGGCCCAGCGACGTGGGTCTGGGGGCCAGGGGGTGTGCCAGTCCACCCTTACCCCCCTGCAGCATCCTCCATACCTTCCTAGTCCCACTTTTTAGGGCCACCAGAGGTCAGTGGGAGGACGGATTCGTCCTCACCTCCCGCACTGGCAGCACATCACGTCAGACAGGTGGGTTTTGCATATAGTCCAAAGGGGCTACTCCCTCCCCTTCGACACCACTTCTCCCTCCATGCCACCAGCACTCCATCGCCTGTGGAAGGATCACTTGGCCCTTCTCCGCCAGGAAGTTACAGCTCTCTTGGCCAAGGGAGCTATTGAATGGGTCCCTGTGCCAGAAGTAGGTTGTGGTTACTATTCCCACTACTTTCTGGTACCCAAGAAGGACAAAGGCCTGCGTCCTATCTTAGACTGCAGGGCCATCAACCACTTCCTCTGGAACGAGAAGTTCAGAATGTTAACCTTGGCTCAGGTCTTGTCTGCTCTCGACCCTTGAGACTGGATGGTAGTGTTGGACTTGCAGGACGCCTATTTTCACATCCCCGTCCTGCCAGCCCACAGGCGTTACCCTCGATTCGTGGTAGGCCACGAGCATTCCCAGTTTAACGTGCTCCCCTTTGGCCTCACCAGCGCCCCTCGGGTGTTCACGAAAGTGATGGCGGTGGTCGCAGCTCATCTGTGCAGATTAGGGGTGCCAGTCTTCCCCTATCTGGACGACTGGCTGATGAAGGCTGGCTCGCCCCAGGCTGTCGTGTCTCACCTCCAGACAACGGCGGACCTCCTGCATTCGCAGGGGTTCACTATTCACGTGCCGAAGTCTCACCTGACTCCATCTCAGAACCTCCTTTTCATCGAAGCAGTTTTGGATACAGCGCATTTTCAGGCCTATCGTGAAGAGGAGCGAGTCCTGGATATTCGAGCTTTGATACGGATGTTTCAGCCTCTATCCCAGATTTCAGTGAGAATGACCCTGAGGCAGCCGGGCCTCATGGCCTCCTGCATTCTGCTGGTGGATCATGCCAGATGGCATATGCGGGCTCTTCAGTGAGACCTGAAGTTCCAGTGGGCGCAGCATCAGGGTAATCTTTCTGATGTCGTTTTGGAGGGGACTGCACTTCTGTTGCAGTGGTGGCTCACGAACCAGGTTTGGGTCAACGGCAGATCCCTCTCCCTACCCCACCCAGAGTTCACGGTGGTGACAGATGCGTCACTCCTGGGATGGGGCGGCCACATGGGAGCGGCGGAGTTCAGAGGTCTCTGGCAGAGTCTGGGCTCCACATCATCCTTCTGGAGTTTTGGGCGATCCGTCTAACAACTGAAGGCATTCCTTCCGTCAAAGGAAGAGTAGCGCAGGTGTTCACGGACAACACCACCGCCATGTGGTACTACAACAAACAGGGCGGGTGGGGTCATGGACCCTATGTCAAGAGGCCCTTTGCCTTTGGACGTGGCTGGAACATGAGCCTATACCCCTGGTGGTTTAACACCTGGCAGGCTCCCTGAACTCCAGGGCGGACAAATTCAGCCGCCAGTGCATGATGGATCACGAATGGCGTCTTCACTTAGAGGTGGTGCAAGGTCTCTTTCTGCAATGGGGAGAGACTTGGTTAGATCTATTCGCCACCGAAGAGAACGTTCTGTTGAACAATTTTTTTGCCCTGGATTTTCCAAGGCAGCACTCGCTCGGCAACGCCTTTCGTCGTGAGTGGAATTGTGGCCCCTGTATGCCTTTCCACCTGTACCACTTCTACCCAGAATGCTGAAGAAGATCAAGCACAACCGGGCCCAAGTCATTCTTGTGGCTCTGGACTGGGCACGAAGAGTCCGGTACTCCAAGCTCTTGAGCATGGCCATCGATCCTTCGATCAGACTGCCTCTTTGGGAGGATCTTCTGTTGCAGCACCAGAGTACGGTCCTCCATCCAAACCAGTCCAGCTTCCACCTCCTTGAGATTGATCGGCTACAGTTGACTGCCTTTGACCTTCCTCTCGAAGTCTGTAATGTCATCTTGGCAGCCAGGCGTCCCTCCAACTAATATGCCTACCTGTAGATGGAACAAAATTGTGGCATGGTGCACACCAAATGCTGTGGATCCCCTTTCTGCCCCTCTTTCAGAGGTTCTATTCATTATCTCTTTGGTCCAGCTCTGGGCACCCTTAAAGGCTATTTTTCGGCCATTTCGGTCTTTCTTTACCCTCCCGATCAGCCTTCTCTTTTCAAGTCCCCTATTGTAAATAGATTTCTGAATGGCATTACTCATCTCTTTCCTCCTTCTCCTTTCGTAATGCCCCAGTGGGACTTGAATATTGTACTTACTTATCTTATGTGTGCTCCTTTTGAGCCACTACATATTTGCCCTCTCCGTCTTCTTCCTTTAAAGACTGCTTTCCTACTTGCCATCACCTCTGCTCGCAGGGTGAGTGAGCTTCAGGCTGTCTTCCAAGCCTCCCTTTCTTCCTGTTCATCTTGACAAAGTGGCCCTTCGTACTAAGCCCTCTTTTCTGTCAAAAGTGGTTACCTCTTTCCAATAGGTCAGACCATCACGTTGCCAACCTTCTTCCCGTCTCTGCATCCTTCATTCTAGCTTTACTGCACTAAAGTATTCCGGGTGGACGATCAACTCTTCGTGGGTTATGTGGGCGCCAAGAAAGGTCTGGCTGTGCACAAACATGCCATCTCTCGATGGGTTGTCTTATGCATCAAGATCTGTTATTCTTTAGCAAAAAAGGAATCTCCAGTAATACGGCGCGCCCAGGGCGACGGCAACCACTACTGCTTTGGGACGTGGAGTTCCGCTGGTTGACATCTGCCTGGCAGCCACGTGGGCATCCCTGCACACGTTCACTAAACATTACTGCCTCGACAGCCAAGTCCGGAGAGACAGCTTCTTTGGCCGTTTTGTTCTCCAGGACTTTCTGGTGTGAACTTAGTTAGCAGACCCATCACCAGGGTTGGTATTGCTGGGGTATCTATTTTAAGGCGAGGAATAATAACTACAGTCTATTTCAGATGAACAAGTTACTTACCTTCGGTAACGATGTATCTGTAAGAGACATATGTAGTTATAGATTCTTTACTACCCCACCTATCCTCTCCGTTCTGCGAACTGACTCCTAGGGATACGGACTCCCTTCTAGGGCCTAGTTAAGTGCACCAGTGGTCAGTGTCTTTCATGGCTCTGCGCTTCTGACGTGGAAAGTCGTGTCAGAACTGATGTCAGCGCGCAGGGGCGGCATCTTAAGTAGACACCGCAATGACATCCCGGCAACCACAACGCCAACGATGTACGCAGAGTCCACCAACGCCACCTACCCATGCGCAGGGTTACTGCTACGAAAACATTTCTACGGGTCCAGTCTGACGCCTCGGGGTAATTTCGAAGGTAAATAATCTATAACTACATATGTCTCTTACAGATACATTGTTACTGAAGGTAAGTAACTTGTTACTTAAGACTGGAGACACCAGATTTAGCTTTTAGGAAGCAACTCAAAACGTGACTGCTTAAGAGAAATCTTCCTCCCTACAGTTTTTACCGTTCTCGTTCAATTATGATCTTAGACTCTGAATGGATTTCATTGCAGGGACACTCCTTAATGGAGTAGCCATTGCGCTATATAAACAGCCATAACATGACAATTTGGCATGGAAAGCAGCTGTCGGCACCAGAAAGCCTTCGAGATTGAGGGTCAGAGTATCCAGTCCAAGAGTTTGCTGAATTAATTACCTTTGACACTGAGGTGAACAGTGACTTCTAGTCAAATCTCACCCTAAACACCTACTACTTGAGGACATTCTTAGGAAAAGGTCCAGGCAGCCACAAGTCAATTTACAATGACCCGCATTCTCACCATATACTAGCAAGACCTCTTGCATCAACAGCAGTTCCTCATACAAAACAAAACATACTGTTCGAGGCATGTGGCCTGCTGAATTCATATCTTAGCATAGATTGCCGCCTAGTTTTGGGTCCGGATGTTTGCACCTTGTTGTCTTGGAAGAGTCTTCGAAGTATCACGAGATAGGTGACTCCTCCCCTGGACTACAGTGCGTATGGGCATCTTCTCCATCTTCAGATTGTTTTTCTCCGCCATTGGGTTCGCATGCACTTCGACAACTCCAACTTCAGGACCAAAGTTTTCCAACTTCTGAAGTCCAAAAGACTTATACTTGCGGCGGTATTGTTTCCGCTCTGTATCCCTCGACTCGACAACCCTTTCCATCTATCTCTGGTAGTCGACGCGGGCCGTTGGGCCTTTTCGACGCCACGTGGGCCTCCTGCAGATGGAAAGGAACCCGTTCAAAAGATGCCCACAATGTCGATCCAAGTTTCCACATAGCGATAAGCATACAGTATGCAACAGGTGCCTATCTCCGGAGCACAATGAAGAAAACTGTCCAGCTTGTGCTCAGTTCCGGTCGAAGAAAACTATCCGGAACCGAAGAGCTGCTCGACAAGAGATGCAGCGACAGGCACCAGAACCGGATAACATTTTCGACGACGAACATGAACTCCCAGAGGCAGCGGACTCCAACCAAGAGCTAGTCACAGTAGAAGACCAGTCGGACTCCGATGAAGACATCCCACCGGGGCAAACCGTGAGTACCAAAGCCCCTACCCTGCCTCCACCTCCAGAAAAGGCTCCGGTCAAAACATCGCCTAAAAGCCTTAGCCGCGACCGACATACCGCTTCAGAAGCCCCGCCTTTCGGCTCGGCTCCAAAGACCATACCAAAGCCTTCCGGTGCCCTGGGACCGAGCAATACACTTCCCAAAAAGGCCGTCGACTCAAAAACGTCCGCAGTGCCGAGAACGGCGCCGACACCAAAAAAGTCGCCAATCCAAAAAAGGCCGTCCAGCCAAAGAAGGGCGTCGATCCGAAAAAGACCGTCGACCCAAAGAAGGGCGTCTATCCCAAGTAGACCGTCGACCCGAAAAAGGTCATCAACCCGAAAAAGGGAATCGACCCGAAGAAAGTCGTCGATCCGAAGACTGCCGCCGAGCCAAAGAAGGCTGTCGAGCCGAAAAAGGCAGTCGAACCGAAAAAAGTCATCGACCCAAAAAAACACATTGACCCAAAAAAGGCAGTCGAGCCGAAAAAGAACGTGGAACCGAACAAGGTCGTCGAGTCAAACAAGGCCGTCAAGCCGAAAAGAGCCGTCGAACCGAAAAAAGCTCCGCAGAAAAATAAAAACAAACAAGCGACCGATCCAAAAACCACGGCGCCAAAGCCACGGACAGTGGAAGAAGAACTTTTTCATCCTGATCCAGTGAGCCCAGACCAAAACAGACTGTATATAGAACCTGATACAGGACACATATCAGTTTACAACAGGGACAAGAGAAGACTGGACACTGAAGCACCTTCTTCTGTTCCTCCTAAGAAAAAAGACTTTGGGACATCCCCTTCTAGACCTTTCACACCTCCTCCTTTCACTCCTAACATGCCTTATGTTCCATATTCTCCTACACCTCCACACTATGATGACGTAGAAGACATGTGTGAAGATCCTCAACAGGACTTTATAGACCCTGATGATCAAGGAAACCAGGATGACACTTGGGACGATCAGAATGACCCTGATGACCCATATGATACACAACCCGTACCCGATACCTTGCCATACCCCACAAAGCCGTCTCCTACTGACGACACTGTCGCTTTTAACCAGCTAGTAGACAGAGCAGCTCAGTATCATGGCGTAAACATGCACACTGACCCTATAGAGGAGGATTTCCTATTTAACATCTTCCCAACATCAGAGAAGAGTGTACGTATACTCCCTATGCTGAAGGGAGTTTTGAAGCACGCACCAGACATCTTTAAAGACCCAGCCAGGGCGTGTCCTCAATCCAAGAATTGAAAAGAAATACAAACCAGCCCCTACAGACCCCTCTTATCTCAAGTCTCAGCTACCACTAGACTCCCTAGTTGTATCTAATGCTAGGAAAAGGGCAAATTCGCAAACAACAGGTGATGCCCACCCCCCTCCTGATAAGGAGTCAAAAATTTTAGAAGCCTCAGGGAAAAGAGTGGCCTCTCAGGCAGCAAATACCTGGAGAATTGCCAATACACAAGCTCTCGTAGCACGCTATGACAGAGCACACTATGATGAACTGGAGGGATTATTACAACACCTACCAGAACCCTATAAGGCAAAAGCAAATGACCTAATACAGGAAGGCAAATTCATCACTAACACATCCATAAAATGCTCCCTTGATGCAGCTGATACAGCCGCTAGGTCTGTCAACACTAGCGTGTTGCTACGCCGGCATGCCTGGCTCCGCATCTCGGGTTTTAAGAATGAAGTGCAATCTACAATACTCAATCAACCCATTAACCAAGATTTCTTATTTGGCCCTGCAGTTTATACCATCTTAGAAAAGATGGAAAAAGATACTGACACCGCTAAGTCCATGGGTGCACTTCAATTTCAACAGTCTAGGAGCTCCTTTGGTCGCTCCTCTTTTCGAGGCTCAGGCAGAGGCAACACATCCCAAACCTCTTCATCATTTAAAACTAATACACAAGGCACCTTTAATAAAGGTTCCAATAGAGGAGGCTATAGAGGAAACAATAACAAGGGCAGAGGACGTGGTGGTAATAACACCAGAGCCTCCACCGCCACCAAACAGTGACTTGTTCACGCTCCCTCCAGACCACCTAACACCAGTCGGAGGCAGAATAACACAATTCTTACCAGTCTGGAATGCCATTACAACCGACAGGTGGGTGAGACAAATTATCCAGTATGGTTACTGCCTGGAACTCACTTCTACTCCGCCCAACATACCACCTAAAACACCGTCCAATGTCCAAAGAACACATCACGCTGTTACAACAAGAGGTGCTATCCATGCTGGAAAAGGGTGCCATAGAGCCAGTCCAATTTCAACATCATGGGACAGGAGTATACTCTCTATACTTCCTCATTCCCAAAAAAGACGGGTCCCTCAGACCAATATTAGACCTCAGACCTCTGAACCAATACATACTCTCAGAGCATTTCCATATGATCACTCTACACCAAGTACTCCCTCTACTCCAGCAAGGGAATTTCCTTGCTACATTAGACCTCAAAGATGCATACTTTCACATCCCTATACATCCAGCTCACAGGAGATACCTCAGGTTCACAATAGAAGGTCACCACTATCAATTCAAAGTTCTCCCCTTCGGGGTAACCACAGCACCAAGGGATTTTACAAAATGCCTAGCAGTAGTAGCAGCACACCTCAGAAGACAACACATCCATGTGTTCCCCTACCTCCACGATTGGCTCATAAAAGCCAACTCATACGCACAATGTGCCAGCCATACCTCGCAGACAATCCAGCTACTACACAGTCTAGGATTTTCCATAAATTACCCAAAATCACATCTGCAATCCTCCCACATACAACAATATCTGGGAGCAACTATAGATACCTCAGTGGCGAAGGCATATCGAAATCCAGCCAGGATAGCCAACATACAGTCTCTCACTCAAAGATTTCTGCCACAACACTCCCTGCCAGCTCGAGTGTTCATGCAGCTTACAGGCATGATGGCCTCCTGCATATTCATCGTCCCTCATGCTCGGCTTCAAATGCGTCCCTTACAGGAATGCCTAGCACGGCAGTGGAACCAACCTCAAGGACAACTAAAAGACCTAGTGTTGGTAGACAGTCGCACTTACAATTCTCTGCAGTGGTGGAACCCACAAACCCTTTCCAAGGGGCGACTGTTCCAAGAGCCAGTTCCACAAGTAGTATTAACAGCGAACGCATCACTGACAGGTTGGGGAGCCCATCTCCTTCAATACCCAGTCCAAGGTCTCTGGACAGTCAAACAAAAGACACTACATATAAACCACTTAGAGTTACTAGCAGTATTTCTAGCAATGAAAGCCTTTCAGAAATAACAGTGTTAATCCGGACGGACCAAATGATAGCCATGTACTACATCCAAAAACAAGGAGGGACACACTCTCTGCAGCTATCTCACCTAGCAGAGAGCATATGGAAGTGGGCAATTCCACAAAACATTTACCTCCTGGCAGAGCACCTCCCAGGAATAGACAATCAGATAGCAGATCTACTAAGTCGACACAGTCAACAAATACACGAATGGGAGATTCACCCTCAAGTTTTCCAACCATTCTTCCAAAAGTGGGGACATCCAGAGATAGATCTGTTTGCCACAAACGAAAACTCAAAATGCCCATCCTTTGCTGCCAGGTTCCCACACCCGCTGTCACAAGGGAATGTGATATCGATGAACTGGTCAGGCAGATTTGCGTACGCTTTTCCACCAACCCCACTGATTGATTTGCGTACGCTTTTCCACCAACCCCACTGATTCCATTAGTGGCACGCAAACTAAGGCAACAGTCACTCACAATGATCCTGGTTGCTCCCACATGGGCAAGACAGCCATGGTAAACGACGTTCCTAGAACTCTCAGTAGTTCCTCACCAAAGACTGCATCTTTCGCCACAATTGCTAACACAGAACCATGGAGAAATCAGGCACCCAGATCCCAATCAGATGAACCTAGCGATCTGGCTCCTGAGGTCTTAGAGTTAGGATATCTTAACTAGCCTCCAGACTGCATGGACATTATCAAGGAAGCAAGGCGTCCCACTACCAGAGCATGCTACGCAGCTAAATGGAAAAGATTTGTAATGTATTATAATAATAACAAAATCAATCCATTAGATGCCTCCATCCAAAACTTAAGCTGTTACCTGCTACATCTTCAAAGATGTAACCTAGAATACTCATCCATAAGGCTACAGCTTGCTGCTATAGCAGCATATCTTCAAAACAGACAACATGTGTCCCTATTTAGAATACCACCTATCAAAGCTTTTATGGAAGGACTTAAAAGAATTATCCCTCCAAGGCATCCACCTCCTCCAGTCTGGAACTTAAACGTAGTACTTACCAGACTCATGGGTCCCCCTTCGAACCACTTAATTCATGTGAACTACAGTTCTTAACATGGAAGGTGACATTTTTAATTGCCATTACCTCCCTCAGGCGGGTGAGTGAGCTACAGGCACTAACCATTCAGGAACCTTTCATGCAAATACACCACAATAAGGTAGTGCTTTGTACAAACCCTAAATTTATGCCAAAAGTTATCTCCACTTTCCACATCAATCAGTCCATCGAATTTCCAGTTTTCTTTCAAAACCCGCAGTCCGTGGCTGAAAGAGCTCTACACACACTAGACGTTAAAAGAGCTCTGCTATATTACATTGACAGAACAAAATCATTTAGAAAGACAAAGCAACTATTTGTTGCTTTTTTACCACAACATAAGGGCAATCCCATTTCCAAGACCGGAATAGCCAGATGGATAGTTAAATGCATTCAAATATGCTATCAAAAGGCAAAGCGCACTTTAACAATTCCCCCAAAAGCCCACTCAACGCGCAAAATGGAGGCATCCATGGCTTTCCTAGGAAATATTCCCTTAGAAGACATATGTAGGGCAGCTACATGGTCTACCATACACACTTTCACTAAACACTACTGTGTTGACGTGCAAGCTAAGCAACAAGCTGCTGTAGGCCAGGCTGTTCTTAAAACTCTTTTTCAAACCACTGCAGCTGATACAGGCGACCACCACTTGAGGAGAAACTGCTATAGAGTCTATGCTAAGATATGAATTCAGCAGCCCACATGCCTCGAACGGAAAATGCTACTTACCAGTATGCATCTGTTCTTGGCATGTAGGGCTGCTGACATTCATATAGCCCACCCTCCTCCCCGGTGCCTGTTACAGCTGCAGGGTTATCTTTTTACATACATTTACATAGTCATCTCTTACTTTCGTATAATCCATCTTTGCCACAATGGTGAAAAACAATCTGAAGAGGGAGAAGATGCCCATGCGCACTGTAGTCCAGGGGAGGAGTCACCTATCGTGTGATACTTCGAAGACTCTTCCAAGACAACAAGGTGCAAACATCCGGACCCAACACTAGGCGGCGATCTATTCTAAGATATGACTGTCAGCAGCCCTACATGCCAAGAACAGATGCATACTGGTAGGTAGCATTTTCCTTTTAGGATGCTTCAGTGACATGAGGGCTTTGCCTACTCCAAAGAAGAAAAAGCCTGAACAAGTTTTCCCTCCTATCCAGACACTGGTCTAACAATCCCATTCTGACTCCGATTAAGAATACTTTTCAGATACAGTTTCGAAATTATCATAAGGATGATAAGTATGATGCCTGCAAGATTGTAGAGCTGACCCTCATGTCTGATAGAGACTACTAGCCGCAGATTCCTTAACGTAGAATTATCCCTAGGCGTGAGACTGGATCTGGAAAACTTTTTGCCACAGCATCCCTGCGCGCTGTGGGGACATCACCACGTGACTCCGCCCTGACGTCCACGTTTGTGACGTCAGCGAGGATACATAAGTCCCACCCCGGCGCGCCTACGTCAGTTTTTTCTCTTTTCCGCTTGCAATGCTGATCATTATTGTGTCCTGGCCTGTTTTCAGGCCTTCTTTTCTTTTTCACACTTTGGCGTTGTGGAACAGTGTGTGAATGCCTTCGGGCTTCAAGACCTATACCTCTCGTGCACATCCCATGTTGGCGACGGACCCTCAACCGATTTGCATGTGGTGCCTCTGCGAGCACCACGACTCAACGGATTGCAACGCCTGTCAGCACCTTTAGCCTAAGTCACGGCGGGAGCGCCGGATGAAATTGCTGTTGGCCCGTTTGTCCAGGTCGATGTCGTCCCATCGTCCGTCCTCTACCTCGGAAGCAAGGAGCCGCCGGTTCCGTCTGCGACATCATCCCTCGCCACGGCCCCAAGGGTGTTTCTCTCCGACTGGTAGGTCCTTCAGCTTGTCCCCGAGGCCCTGTCCTCCTTCAGCGGTGGGCGCCGGTTCCCCTTGGGACGTGCGCCCCTCCTGTCACCTTCCTACCTGCTGTTTCCCGGCTTTGGGGCAACTAGGGCCCAAATTACTGCCTACCCTTAGGCTCTGCAGGCTTCTTTGGCCCCTCCTCCAACTCCTGAGACGTCAGCGGATCCTTTGCCTCGCGCAGGGACTTCTGCGGTCACCGGCGGCTCCGACCCCGGCGCCAAAGGTTTTGGCTCAGGTCGTAGGAGGGTGGTGTCATCGAGGTGTAGTCCTTCGGGGCTCCCCTCTTCGCGCCTGGCGTCCCTGCCTCGCCGTAAATCCCTATGAGGCTCCCTGTGGTGTCGCAGGAGATCGCCGGGACTCCAGGCTTGCCCCCGAGTCCCACTCGTTCCTCTGGCAGGCGGCTGCCTCACCAGAGGCCGAGCCGGTGCCGTTTCGGTGCCGGGAGCTTTCCTCCCCGGCCCTGGCGGAGTCACGGGTGGAGGCTGGGACCTGGGGTGTTTTCCAGAGTCTCTCTCAGTCCTCGACGCGGGCGGCTGCACCGTCTTTTCGGTGCCGCTCCTTCGCCGTACCGGCGTCACCCCGCCCCATTCTCCTGGGGAGCACGTAATGGCAGAGGTCGACTCGGCGCCGAAAATGCCCACTGCAGTGCCGATTGACGTCGATCAGGTGCATGTGGCAGACTCCACGGAGCCATGCCGGCATCGGGTCCTTGATTCGTCTCCTGAGGTTCCTTCCTCTCCGGAGGTCTGTCATCTGTTTGTGTCTTCCTCCCCGGAGACAGGGCGTCACATTGTTGCCTTTTCACCAGCATCTTCCAGGGAGGGCTCCTCACCGTCCCCACGGCCTAAATCCTCGAACCCTTCTTTCCGTGGCTGGCTTTTCCACCGACCTTTCCACCTTCCCCTGGGGCCCTTCAACTTCCCCACTCATCTGTGGAGCCCCCACATTTCCGGGGACGGATGGCTCAGTCTGCATCTGTCACCCACGGAGGAATTACTTTCTCCTCCGCGACGCCCTACATAGGCCAGTGTTGCCTTTGTTCTGGCTATTTCCACGGCCACTGGCATTCTGCGGATGGGTGAACTTGTCACTCCATTTCCTACAGATAACCTTTTGGAAGTTTTCCACCAGGGCTCTGGTGGACGGGAGCTGTTCCTTCCTTTTGAAGCGTCGCTCCACAATTCCCTTCTAGGGGCTTGGGGGCGCCCTGCCACGGGTAATCCGGTGCCTCAGCCGCTCCTGCATCACCACAGTCCTGCTCCGCATGACCCAGTCTGCCTTTCCTTCCACCCTTCTACTCAAGGTTCTCTTCTACAGACGGCTTTTCCGTCCTTGTTGTGTTGTTGTTCCCTCCGTCTCGGGAAACCCGGTGGTTGGATTCATGGGGGCCTAACGTCTTTGCTTATTCCAGTGCTGCCTTGCGGGCGCTCAACACTCTGTGTGCGTTGGCTAGGGCTACTTCCAACCTGTTGTGGAAAAATACAAACTGGGGGGGCACTACCAACCAGAATATAAGATCCTTAATTATTGCCCGGCGATGTCGCCTCTTGAACCCACACAGAAGTTAAACTATTGAAGAGGCAGGCGCTGGAGACTGGAAGGCAGGAAACAAGGGTTTTTTTATTCTCTCCGGAGGAGAACACAACGAAACGGACAGAAGGTATCGTTCTGAGGTGCTCTAACTGCATCCCGGAGGCCTGGCCTCTTATACATGAGTTTATCTCTTTATTACATGTAACACATTCTCGTTGATACTTTGATGTACGGAAAGACATCCTCAGAATCCCCCCTTCCCAGCCCGTTCCCATGCAAGGCTATAGTGGAAGTCCCCGCCCCGTTCACAACAGGTGATGATCATTGCGCAGCTGGGCATTCCGCCGATTCACGGAGTGTGCGGGTTTCGATCGGATCTCGTGGGGTGGGGGGGGCTTTGATCATCTCGGGGATCCTTTGAGGAGGGAAGCTTCCTATTGTATGGGGAGGGGCAAGAGGTTGGTATCGGCAGAGCTAGGTGTCGGTCTGGGAACGGGGAAGACAAACGGGCACACGGGAAAAGGGGTTTGCATCAAAAGGGCCGGAGATCATGACGGGGAAACAGGGAGGTGTCGCGCTGGGAACAGGATGAGGGCCTGGGGCAGAGCAGCGCCGAAGAGGGGTTTATGACCCAAGGCAGGTGCAAGCAGGGGGTTGCTAGCGAAGTTAGGAGGGAGAGAGAGAGAGACGCGCTGGCTCTCGGTGAGAGCCGGGAAGCCATGGTGTCCAAAAATGGCGGCTGTTTTACGCGCACAAAAGGTTTAAGGAGAGCAAGAGGGCGCCGATAATGTTGACGGTTTTCAGCCTAACTTTTAACAGTCCTCCCTTTTCAACATATCTAGCCAACTTGCTTATTCAATGTCAATTCTCATCAAATTCCTAACTTCGGTATCATATAATGCCCTCATATGTTCGCTTCCAATGTCCACAGTTTTGGGAAAAATACAACTCGCACATAAAGAACACATAGGTGGCAAACATTGAATTCCTAAGCATAGGCCACATATTACAACTACGGGAATCAGGATGATGGTGAGCAGTCTCCAGCCCCAGCTTTTGACGGTGTCCCAGAACCAACCACCAAGCGACCATTCTTCTTGCTCTTGGTGGACTTCCGAAGAGAGTCTGTGAAGATGTTCGATGGCTTTGTACACTGAGGGTGAGTTGTCCGGTATGTATGTACAACAGCTGGCCCCAATAATGCGGCATGCTCCTCCACGGTCCGCCAGAACTACATCTAGAACGAGGCGGTTCTGAAGGGCCACCAAACGGACCGCTTGGAGCTCGGCAGTGTTGTTGGCAAAGATGCCCGCTGTGATGTTCATGGTTGTCTCGACTGCCTGAGTCAAATGTCGGATGGCACGGCTGTTTGCCATCGGGCCCCAGAGGGGGACGAGTCCTTTCATAGCATCGAGGAACTGTGCTCCTGTTGAGTCGGCTTGCTCAACGTCTTTTGCTCGTTTTTGCCTGTGGTGATTCGCTGGGGCCACATAAGTTGGAGGAAGGACGAAGGAGATGTAGCAAGTGCCCCCCCAGCCTTTGGGGAGCCAGGTGTAGGCCTTCGTGCCACAGATGAAATACATGTTTGGGGAGGACACAAAGGAAGGTGGATCCGTGGAGTCCAAAGTTCTGGTAAAGCGGCAAGCGCTGTGACCCACCAGCTGTGTCCCAAGTCCTTCTACACACATGTGGCCTGTGACGTTGATGACCGTCAGGGCTACAGTCAGAGTGGCAGCCGTTCGTTTCCGCAGATAGGAGAAGGTGGGTCTGGTTGGATTGTTGAATACCTGTATTTCGATTCGTTCTTTGGCCGGAATGTCCATTTGGATTGAGTCGCTGGGGTTCAGCGGGCAGAAGTGTGTCTTTGTCTTGTTTCGCCCGGCCCCATGAGAAGAATGTGCTGCAGTTCTGCTGGAGGTGGCATTTTCCGTATAGCTCTCTTGCAGGAGGATCAGCCAGGCAAGGCAGGAGCCGTGGACGGAGAAGGGTGAAGGGATGAATGGTATTGAATGTCCAGTGGCATGGGGTAGCAACCCACAGATCCAGCAGTTGGTGGCGTTGGTGGCAAGATTGTGCTGGTGAAGTAGCTGTACGAAAGAGTTGTTCCAGAACTCCTTTCGCCTCTCTCTTAGTTGAGGAGAGAGCGAAATTAGATAATGTTCCTTCATGGTGGTAGGCTGAGCAGTGGTTAGGAATGTTTCGTGAGCAGGTGTGTGTTCTTCCATAATCCAGAGCGTAGTCATGAGGAGAAAACAGAGGAGGATTACGATGAAGAGTGCAATTGTCTTTGAGCTATGGAGTCTGTCTGTTCTCGGATTTCTGTAGTGGGTATTTCCTGTTGTCTCAGTCGGCTTCTTGTTTGGCGCTTCCATCATCTTCTTATCTGGCGCTTCCATCATCTTCGTCTTCAAGGTGCTCGGTAGTGGGCAGGACCACAGACTCAGTTTTAGCTTCTCTCCAGGTAACCCTTGGTAGTTTGGGTCACCGTTCTGAGATTCTCTAACCTAGTCCGTGGCCTACTTAGCCGAAGCTCCCTCCTTTCGACGCAGGAAATACCCTTCTCGAGATGGCACAGTGGGGTCAGGATGTTTTGAAAGTTCAAGTGTCTCTGTATCAGGGTAGCAGTTCAACGATGGTCGGTCCCGGTTCAGGAGCTCTTCTTGGGTGTTGATGGTGTCTGTCGTGGCCAGGGCTGGAGAGACCTTTTTGCAGTGATGGGCGTGCAGCCAGTGTTTCTTCCCCTCCACTCGAAGTGCGGTCCGAGTGGTGATCAGCACTTGCCAGGGGCCCGTCCACCGGGGTTCCAAACTCTTTGATCGCTGAAAGTTTCGGATCAGCACGAAGTCCCCCGGCTGGATGGCGTGACCCGGACCCCTGGAAGCATCGGGGATGGCCTGCCGCACCTGCTGATGAAGGACAGACAAAGTTTCAGTCAATTTGTACAGATAATCAGACATTAGGACATCCGGAACGTCATGAATGGACGTTGGTTTCGGGGCAGACCAGACGCTCATGGGTCGGCCGAAGACAACTTCATAAGGGGTTAAGTGATGTCGGGTGGGGGTAGAGCGCATCGATAGCAATGCCAATGGGAGGGCGTCTGGCCATTTCAGGCCCGTCGTAGCCACTATTTTGGCCAGTTTAAGCTTTAGTGTGGCGTTGTGTCGTTCGACCAGCCCAGCAGATTGAGGGTGGAAGACTGCGTGGAATTTCTGTTTGATACCCAGCCCATTTAGGATGAGCTGGATAACGTTGGCTACAAAGTGGGGGCCATTATCACTCCATAAAACACGACAGAGGCCATAACGGGGGAAAAACTCTTTTAACAGGACCTTTGCAGTGGCCATAGCGGTGTTGTCACGGGTCGGATATGCTTCCACCCATTTGCTAAATGCGCACACCACAACAAGTACATATTTCAGGCCTTGGCATCTGTCTAGCTGGATGTAGTCCATCTGCAGGACTTCAAATGGGTGGTTTGGGACCCCAAATCCCCCCCGGGGTACTACAGTTCCCTTCCCGGGGTTGTGTTGCAGGCATATTAAGCATTGTTGGACCAGGCGTTTGGCGGAATCTGGGATCTTGTCATTGTGCCAAACCCTGGAGACAAGTTCGATCATGGGGGCTGATCCTATGTGGGCTGGGGAGTGTGCCATGGATAATATGGGAATCAAGTATGAATCAGGTAGCAACCATCTGTTCGTGTCTTTTGTCCGCCAGCAGCCTTCATCGTCTTTCAATCCCACCCGTGCCCATTCAGTCAATTCGTGTTGTGTGCTAGCCATTTGTATGTCTCTAATTGTGTCCTTGGCGTCAGTCCAGTTTTCTGCTTGTGACCTGGTCACGTACATACGTGTTGTCGTTCTATTTTCTGCTGTCGTTCGGGCGGTGATGTCGGCTAGTGCATTTCCCTGTCCAATAATGTCTGTCACCTTCTTGTGTGCCTGGCATTTGATAACGGCAAGTTTGTTGGGGAGGAGGACAGCTTCGATTAAGGCGGAGACTAAATCCCCGTGCAGGATGGGTGTGCCGTGTGAGGTCAAGTATCCTCTCTCCCTCCAGAGGAGCCCAAAATGGTGAACCACCCCGAAGGCATACTGGCTGTCGGTGTAAATGTTCGCCGTGGTTCCTGTTGCCAGGATGCAGGCTCTCGTCAAAGCAATCAGTTCCGCTGCCTGGGCAGATCGCTGGGTGATGCGGGCTGTTTCTACTACAGTTCGAGCTGTGGTGACTGCATAGGCAGCGGAAGTGGTACCATCGGAGAGTTTGATGCAAGAACCGTCCACCCACAACTCCCCGTCGGGGTCAGGGAAAGCTGTGTCTCTGAGATCGACCCTACTCCTGGTCTGTTCGTCCGTAAGAGTCACGCAGTCATGTACGGGGTGCACATTGGGGTCGTTCTCTGGCAGGGGTAACAGAGTTGCTGGGTTCAGTGTGGTGCATCTTTTCAGGGTGATATGGGGGGCAAGCAAGGTTAGTTCGTATCCAGTCAGTCGTGCACTCGTCAGATGTTGCGTCTTGGTTTGGTTCAGGAGGGTGTCGACTGCATGGGGTACCAGTACCGTGAGGGAATTCGAGAGTACAATCCCCTCACTCTGTCGGATAGAGACTGCAGCAGCAGCTACAGCTCGAAGGCAGGCAGGCAAGGCTCTGGCGACAGGGTCAAGAGTGGCAGAGAAGTAAGCGCACGGTCGTTGCTTAGGACCGATGGCCTGGGTCAGGACAGATAAAGCGCACCCCTCCCTTTCGTGAGTGTAAAGGGAGAAGGGCTTTCTGTAATCAGGGGTACCCAGGACAGGGGCTGAGCAAAGGGCATCTCGTAGTTCTGTGAAGGAGGTTTGACACTCAGGAGTCCAAGGGAGTGGGAAAGGGACGTCTTTGTTCAAGAGAGAGAGCAGTGGTTTTACAACGAGGCTGAAGTTTGGCAACCATTGTCGGCAGAAGGAGGTGAGGCCTAATAGGGAGCGAACCTGCTTCTGGGTTTTAGGGACAGGGGTGTCTAGAATGGTCTGGATTCGATCAGGGGTGAGTTTCCTTCCATCTTTGGACAGAAGGTGGCCTAGGTAAGTGACCTGGGGTAGGCAGAATTGCAACTTCTTCTTGGAGACCTTGTGGCCATTTTCCGCAAGGAAGTGCAAGAGTTGAATGGTGGCGGTAACCGCTAGAGGGGTGGTGTCGGCTGCCAAAAGGATGTCATCGACATATTGTACCAACACCACCCCGTCGGGTAACCGGACTTGGTCTAGTTGCCTTTTGAGGGCCTGGCTGTAGATGCTAGGGCTCTCCGTGTAGCCTTGAGGGGCTCGGCAAAACCTATATGAGCGGGATTTTAGGGTAAAGCCGAAGAGATATCGGCTGTCGGGGTGGATGGGGATGGAGAAGAATGCGTTCTTGAGGTCGATGACGGAAAAGGTGGTTGCAGTGGATGGAATCAAGGTCAGGATGGTGGTGATGTCTGAGACCACAGGGTACTGGGGTACTACCACTTTGTTGATCTCTCGGAGGTCGATGATGAAACGGTATGCTTTCTCATCTCCCTCTCCCTGCTTCTTGATAATGGGCAAGATAGGGCTGTTGCAAACGTTGCTAACCACTTCCTCTACCACTCCTGCGTCTATCAGTGACTGGATAATCATTACCAATGCCTTCTCGCCCTCTGGCGATATCCGATATTGTGGGAGTTTTGGGAGTGTTGCATCTGGTCGGACAGTAATGTGCACTGGGTCAATTAACATACGCCCTACGTCCGAATCCGCTTTGGCCCACAGATACGGAGGCAGGGTGTCAAGTAGGGACGCGTCGACGTCGGTGATGGAAAACATGTGTCGGGGGGAACAATGTTTAAGCAGAACGGGGTTGTCGTAAAGAAACACTCGAACTCCATTTTGAGAACACCTAATCGTCGCTCGGAAGTGTTTCAGTAAGTCAAGTCCCATACTGGCGTCAGGGCTATTGGAGGAGAGCAAGAACGTGGTGTCGGTGGTGTTGTTTTCTACGTCAAAGAGAATCGGGGCAGACAAAGGGTTGGTGGAGGGCGTTCCATCGAAACCTGTCGATGTTATGAGTGAGCCAGACAAGGGTGCCCTTGGAATCAGTCGTTTAGATAACGCACTACGTGTTGCGCCAGTGTCTACCAGAAATGGAGACTTGGTACCCAGGACCTTAGCAGTGACATAAGGGCCCTGCTGGTCAACATAGAGCTCGACTGGATCCCTCCCTCGCCCTTGGCTGTCCTATGCAAAGGTGTGAGTGTCGTCATAGTCAGATTGTTGATATTGGTTCTGTCTGGGTCGATCGAACGTATTCGGTCTGCTTGATCTGTCATTAGTCGCGTCATTTGGGGGCCCTCGTTGTGTTCCCCTAGGTCTCGGTCCGTTTGCTACCTCCCTGGGGTCTCTGTTCCTGATCATTTCCAGGAGAACTGGGCACTGGGATTTCCAATGGCCAGTCCCTTTGCAGAAAGCGCACTGGTCATCTCTAAGGTCTGTGCGTCCACTGTAGGGAGTCAGAGTGCGGTCCTGGGGTAATGCAGTCTTAGGGACGTTTGTCTGGTAGTTTCCCCGGTATTGGTCTCGTCCTATAGTCACCCCTTGCAGTTTGGCAATCATCACCCTCTCCTTTAAGTCTTTCTTCTTTTTCTCTGTCGCCCTATCGTTTTCATTTTTCTGATGCTCATAATATTGGGCCATCTGAAGAATCGCTGTAGGTTTGGAGGCTGCCCAACTACTCTCGCTGGCCTGTAGTTTCTGGGAGATGTCCAATGATAGGCCCTTAACATAATTCTGGACAAACAGATGGTGTCCGGTTGCAGTGGTCATGTCCTGGCCGCTGTAATCAGAGAACACCGTTTCAAACCGGGAGAAGTATTCCGATACATCCTCCTGGGGTTTTTGGCGGCAGGCTGTTACTATCGACCAGTCCACTTTCTTTTCTGGGATTAGGGTTTTTAATTTCTCTACAATTTTATCTGGGAGGTCTAGAATGGATTTCAACGGCTTTTGTCCTGGTCCCCGTTGTTTGTCCAAGTCATCGAGTTGTGGCCAGGTATGTCCGAACAGCTCAAGGTGGTCGACTTTCCGGATTTGCTTCCACACATCAGCTGGCAGACATAACCCGAAGAACAAGTCGATGTCAGCCAGGGTCATGATAGTCGAACCCAGGGCTGTACCTAATTCAGTATAGAAGGCAGTGGGGTTTTTGCGTAGGTCGGGTAGAGATTTCCGGAATGTCAGTATCTCTTGCCGGTCCCATGGCTGGTAGACCCAGTTGTATACTACCCTTCCCTTCGCATCTTGGTTGTTTGCATCATCGTGAGTCCCCGTACCCCGAGGAGGAACCCAGTAAGGGGCAGCCTCACGTATCGGCATCATGGTGTTAGATTGCTCGGTTGGCGGTTCGGTCACTACGGGGGCCGCGGATTTAGCTCCCGGCTTTCGTTCAGTGAGGTGGCGGAAAACCTCAAGCGTACGCGTAAAGAGGTCCGACACATCACACTCGCCCTCATCCCCGATATCGACCTTCCGGTACAGAGTCCTTAGGCTCTCGGGACCTTTGTCTCGATATCGGTCCTCGTATGCATTCAAGACATGATAACACAGTCGTACGGTAAAATGTCGTCTGTGACTCCCTGTATACGAGCTGAACATATCTGTGATGTACTCTTCATCATCCTTCCTTTCTACCAGTGTCCTTGCTATTTTGTCGATCCCCGCTCGCTCATCTTTGTCTAGCCTGTTTGTTCTTGCAAGGCCAGCCCCTCGAGTCTCATGCTCGTCTAACGTTGTCGTTGATGTGGGTTTTAATACAAGGGGTTCGGCTGGCACAGAGGCCATTGGGGCCGACGCTGCGGCGGTACCTTCGTTTGTACCTGGGGGTGGCGCGTGCTGCGCCAGGGGCCGAGAAGGGGCATATGGAGGGGGCATGTAGATGATAGGGGGACCTAACAGCAGGTCCTCATTGGCTTGTCGTTTTGAGGGTAAATCAGGGTAGAGCATGGAGGGGGTTCTAACCGGACACTGGCTTGGCGTTTCCCTTTCTAGTTTCTGTTTAGCTTTCTCTCTTTCCTCTATCTCCTTTTTTAGCTTCTGAGCAGCTAGGTGGGCTGCTTTTTGCAGCTCTTTTTCCAACCTACTCTCAGTTTTCTTTTTACGCTGTTCAGTTTCTTTTCGCCACATGCCGAAGCTATCAAGCATAGTGGGTGTTGTCTTGTTTTTACCTAGGGCAGTTTCTAGCATTTTTATTTTATCATCATCGAAGGATCCTGTCAGGGGCCATTGACTTTCTTGACCCTGTTTTGTATATTTATGCCATAGTTTACTATAGGCAATAGCGGTCAATCCATGCTTCATGAACATGTCCTTATTAGGGGTGCCTTCCAGTGGGGCTGGATGGTCCATCTCTAATAAGCGGTCCGGGCTAAACAGGCTACCAATCAGTGGGGAGAAGACAGACATGACGGCTCGTAACGAGGGACTAAAAAGTCAGCACTGCCTATCTTATCACTAGGTGCAAAGACTGGACAGAATATTTCTATTCTACGTTGTTTGCAGGCAGTGAATACCTCATGGATCACAATAACCAAAGACCAACAAATAACAATGGGGAGAATGAGTAGGTCCGCAAAGATCTGCGTTACCTACCTTTTTCGCTATCTGCAAAAAGGGTGGTCTCTTCCCTGTTTGCAGACAGGGAATCTCCAGGAAACAATAATTTTGCAAACAACAGTTCAGTTTCAAGCAATTATAGGGTGAGGGAGAAAAAATAAGCACGGCTGCTACCCTACCTATCCTCCACTGCTTGCAAAGAGAGAGACCTTTGTTTCTCCGTTTGCAGACAGTGAATCCCTCGTGGATCAAGATAACAAAAGACCGACAAATAACAATGGGGAGAGTGAGTAGGTCCGCAAAGATTTGCGTTACCTACCTTTTTCACTATCTGCAAAAAGGGTGGTCTCTTCCCTGTTTGCAGACAGGGAATCTCCAGGAAACAATAGTTTGCGAACAACAGCTCAGTTTCAGGTGACTATTGAGTGGGGGAGAAAAATAAGCACGGTTGTCTGCCCTACCTATCCTCCACTGCTTGCAAAGGGAGAGCCTGTTGTCTCTCCGTTTGCAGACAGTGAATCTCCAATTAAACAAAAAGAGCAATACTAGTATTTAACAATCAAGCAAATTTTCCGCAATTTGTCGTGGTAACACGACCTTACCCGGACCGCATGGACAGTTTCCTGACTTCCGAATCCAGCGCCCGATCGTCCTCTCTTCTTCGTTATCCTCGCGGCACTCCTGATGGTTCCCAGTCAGGACCGTAGATCACTCGAGAGAGGTCTGTTCGGAACCAGTGAAGTTCGGATGATCGGCTGTCAGACGAGGGTCTATCGGACAGACGCGTTCCCGATCGTTGCAGTCGTTCACTTTGTCGTCAGGACCTCTCCCACTGGATCCATGGGTCGCTGATGGGCCCCACGCTTGGGACGCCAATTGTGGAAAAATACAAACTGGGGGGGCACTACCAACCAGAATATAAGATCCTTAATTATTGCCCGGCGATGTCGCCTCTTGAACCCACACAGAAGTTAAACTATTGAAGAGGCAGGCGCTGGAGACTGGAAGGCAGGAAACAAGGGTTTTTTTATTCTCTCCGGAGGAGAACACAACGAAACGGACAGAAGGTATCGTTCTGAGGTGCTCTAACTGCATCCCGGAGGCCTGGCCTCTTATACATGAGTTTATCTCTTTATTACATGTAACACATTCTCGTTGATACTTTGATGTACGGAAAGACATCCTCAGAATCCCCCCTTCCCAGCCCGTTCCCATGCAAGGCTATAGTGGAAGTCCCCGCCCCGTTCACAACAGGTGATGATCATTGCGCAGCTGGGCATTCCGCCGATTCACGGAGTGTGCGGGTTTCGATCGGATCTCGTGGGGTGGGGGGGGCTTTGATCATCTCGGGGATCCTTTGAGGAGGGAAGCTTCCTATTGTATGGGGAGGGGCAAGAGGTTGGTATCGGCAGAGCTAGGTGTCGGTCTGGGAACGGGGAAGACAAACGGGCACACGGGAAAAGGGGTTTGCATCAAAAGGGCCGGAGATCATGACGGGGAAACAGGGAGGTGTCGCGCTGGGAACAGGATGAGGGCCTGGGGCAGAGCAGCGCCGAAGAGGGGTTTATGACCCAAGGCAGGTGCAAGCAGGGGGTTGCTAGCGAAGTTAGGAGGGAGAGAGAGAGAGACGCGCTGGCTCTCGGTGAGAGCCGGGAAGCCATGGTGTCCAAAAATGGCGGCTGTTTTACGCGCACAAAAGGTTTAAGGAGAGCAAGAGGGCGCCGATAATGTTGACGGTTTTCAGCCTAACTTTTAACACTGTGGGACTCTGTGGGGTCCCTTCTTTTTCATGTCTCCCATGAGGGTGCCCGTGCTGATCTGTGGAGCCATGTGTTGGTTGGTAGGGAGTTGGCCACGTTTATTCTTCGTGCAGCCTTGGATGTTGCCGATGCTCTCAGCCGTGCTATGGCCACTTCTATGGCTCTCCGTCGCCATGCTTGGCTGCATGTTGCTGTTTTTCCTGAAAATATTAGGGAGCGTCTGGTTGACCTGCCCTTTGATGGGGTCCTTCTGTTTAACACTAATGCGGACTGCCATCCAGCGTCTTCTTGTGGGGCTCCGCCCCCCTCCTCCTCCGTAGGCTGGTTTGTTGATCCTCCGGGACTAGATTGGAGGTGTTATCCCTCTTGCTCCTGGAATCTGGTGTTTGGAGTCACCATTACACTTTCTGTGTGGTTTATTGAGCCTTCAGGGTCCCTTGGTTGGCCCCTCTCTTCAGTTGGCTGCTGGTTCGGCCCCTTTTTTGGCAAGAGTGTACTTTTTGGCTGAGTACTAAGCCTTCTGTGGTTTCTGCTGCAGGTTTTATGGTTTTGTTCTCTGATGCAGGATTTTTTCCCTAAGAGTGGTTTCCATACTTTCTTTGGGACGTGTCATACCCTAAGTGGGGTACTTGTAGCTATTGTATAGCTCTGTCTTATGCTGGAACTCCCCTTGCGGGTACCTCCCCTTTCCTGGTGTTGTTGTATTCTGCTGGTGCGGTTTCTTGGTCTTTACCTGGGCATGGCCTTGCCATCTACGGCGTTGTGTTGCGGTGTTTTTGCCCTTTTGTCTGCCGTTCGGCCTGGTCCTCTGTCTGGTGTTCCAGAAGGGATAATTTCCTGTGTTGACGGCTTGTTCCGTCCTACTTGTTTCACCTCTTATCTTCCGGCTGGTCGCACTTCTTTGTGTATCGGTTCTGTCTGGAGCGATCTCCTTCTAGGGGTCATTCGGGATTTTTCGGGGGGAAGAGGTGTGGTGCAGCGGCCAGGCCGCCTGACTCCGGACCACAGGGGTTCACGGTTTGATCCCCGGTGGTGGTGGCAGGGAAGCCCAGCACCATGTGACTCTGAGCAATAGCATGCTCAATCTTCCCAATGGCCACCAGCGCTGGGACACCTCTATGGAGGTAGCTGTGCGATTTACAAATGCTGCATTTCATTCCTTGCCCTTGTTTTGAGTCGGCGTGGTCTGGGCTTTCGGTTTTATGGCGCTTGTCAGCGGCCAGCTGCGCCCGCCTGCCCTTCTGGTCTGCGGCCAGGGGCCTTGGCGTGGGCCCTGGCCCTCATGTTCTTGTTCTGCTGGAGCCTTGTGAGACTACATCTTTCTTCTCGCGCCTTCCTTTATTGACTGAGGCGCCGTTCTGTCTTGTCTGTCAACTTCAAGCTGTGATAGGTTCGGCTGCCCTCTTCACTGTGTTTGTTTACCGGTGGAGGCCTTTGTCTTCGTTTCTACCTCTTCTCCTTGGAGTCTTGGGGTGGTTCTTCTTCCCCAGTACTCTTCTGCGTTGCCTGTACCTCTGGGGCTTCTGGCGAAGGTCCCTGGTACCTTGACTGGGCTTGGGTGCACTGGCCCTCTTTTCGCCTTGTCCTTGCTTCCTCCTGCTTGGTGGGGGCTGAGCTGCCTCTCTTGTCTTCATACCACATCCCCTGTGGGGCCGTTGTTCCTCCAAGATGGTGAGGTTCTCTTCTCCTTGGGGTGGACTAGGCTATTCTCCTTGTCCCTGTTACTCATCCCCTATTGGGGCCCTGTGTTTGTCCAGGCTGGGGAGGTCCTATCGCAGACCCTCCTTCCCCTTGGGTATGGCTAGGGTATCTATTCTACGTTAAGGAATCTGCACCTAGTAGTCTCTATCAGATGTACGAGTTACTTACCTTCGGTAACAATGTATCTGGTAGAGACGATTCTAGCCACAGATTCCTTCACGACCCGCCCTTCCTCCCCGTTCTGCGAGGACCCTTCTTTTGTCTTCTGCACTCACCTGCCTCCGGGTGGTTGTCTCCTGCGAGTGCCTTTTCTTACTCCCTCCCTAAGGGGATGCTTGTCTAGTTGTTTGCTCCATTCCTTCCTTTCTGGTGATTGGTTGACGATTTCATGGGTACTTCTGCGCCCCTGCTCCCTGGTCTCCAGTGTGGGGTTTGCTTGTGCCCTTCTTCCTTTCCTTGCTTGCACCTCTGACTCCTTTGCAGTCCTTGGGGTTGAGGTCCCTTGGCTGGGCCTCGACCATTAGCTCTTTTCAGGAGATGTCTCTCCCTGCTGGTGTTGTCTGGGGATGAATTGTCATTGCTCTTCTGTTCTGGCCTTGGTGCCTTTCTCTGTTCTGAGCGGTGGTTGCAGCCTTCTTCGTCTGCTGTGCAATTTTTCACATGCTTTCTGCCCCCGGGTAGGCTGTTTCGTAAACTGTTCCCGTTTTCTCACAGTTTTTGTTTGTGATGGCTCTGCCTTGTGGCGCGGAAAAGCTCTCCGAAAGAAACTGACGTAGCCACGTCTGGGTAGGATTATGTATCCTCGCTGACGTCACGAACGCGGACGACGTCAGGACGGAGTCACGTGGTGCCATCCCACCGGCGCGCAGGGATGCTGTGGCAAAAAGCTTTCCGGATCCAGTCTCCCGCCTAGGGATAATTCTATGTTACGGAATCTGCTGCTATAATCGTATCTACCAGATACATAGTTACTGAAGGTAAGTAACTCGTACGATAACATGCCTCTGAAACTGTACCCAGTCAATGCATCACTGCCAGGTGATACCACTATGTAACACTGTCATAACATGAGCATCAGACCATAAGGTCCTGATGGACGTAGAGGAGAAGGATTTCTTCATGGGAACATTTTCCAAATTGCAGCACTCCATTCAGTTTTGCCAATATTAAAAACTATTCTCAAATGCTCTACCATCAATTTTAAAGACCCCACCAGGGCAATCATTCCTCTATTGGAAAAGAAATTAAAACCAGCTCCACAAAACGGTTTTCATTAGTTCACAGGCATATGTCTGTGACAGACCCACACTTGGTTTGTTTGTGGTGCTTGGAGAGGGACCCCCACTCCAACGGCTGCCGCGCTGTGCACCCCAAGACACTGAGGGAGCGATTCTCAAGCTCCTCTCTGCCCAACGTCTGATGACCCCGCGACACTCAAGATCCCAGTCATGCGAAAGGTCGTGTGCCGCACTGTGCAATTGTCATCCCACTTGAAGTAATCAGGTAAGTCCCTTCGACTTCGCTGCGCCTGTCAAAGTTTTTTGTCGAGGCGTGGGAGCATTGGCACTCCAGGTCTCGCACTTTGGCAGAGCCTAAGTCAGGGTCCAACAAGCGCTTCGCTGATTTTCCTTGAGCCGGAGCAACCCCTGCCTAACCTAAACTATTTTATGAGGTCATGCACCTCATATTTGAACGGAGGCCCCTCTGGGGCTCCTTCCCCACGGGTTTGGGAGATGGCACCCTATGGATTCTCGCCAATGTTTTTGCGAGTCTGCTCCAGTCAGGCACCATGGGTGCCATGTTGGATCCAGAGCGGAGTCACTGGAGTGACTGAGACCTTCCTTGGCGCCTGCTCCAGTGCGGACACACCATTGTGGCACAATCCCCATCATTATTCCGGGCTCCGACACAGAGCCAGACGGGCGTCATCTGCCGCCGGCACCAACCATGACCATGCCCTCCAGATTGGACTCAATGCCTTTTGCCTTTGACAGGCTCGGAGAGGGAGACAATTGAGAGGGGTCTTAGGACTGTTATGGATACCAGCATCCCTTAGATGATAATGTGGAAAACTGGTATGAGGAACTGGCTGAGGCCAGTGAGTTAGACACCTCGCCTGACACTGGCTTAGTCTCTCCTCCTACGTTGGCTACTGAGGAGAAAGCCTTTCGCTATGGTTGAGCATAGGGCGGCTGAAATCTCGGACCTTCTACTACCCTCAGTGACGGTCAAGATGAATTTTCTTGACAGAGATACTTCATCCAGGAGTTGCCCCTTCCAAACCGTTACTCCCGTTTAATGAAGGCCTTATTGACGACCTACTCGGGACGTGGTCCAAGCTCTGCATAGAGGCTCCTGTGCATAGGACAATTGCTTGTCACCTTCAAACTGCTGGGGCCCCAGTTTCCTTACCCAGCACCCCTCCCGGAGTGATTGGTGGTCCAAGCCTCCGCCTCTAGAGTCAATTTTGGTGTGTTCCCTAGCACTCCACCAGATAGGGAATGCAAGAGGCTGGTTACCTATAGCAACAAAATGTTTTCTAGATACCCTCTTTACCAGATAAGGCGTTATCGAAGGTGAGTAACTTGTTCATCACAGGCTAAAAACCCTATTTGGCTCAGTCTCCATTGTGGTCCAGAGCACACCTAATATTCCTCACGACACTGATGATGATCAATCAATCATTTGTAAAGCGCACTACATACCCGCGAGCGTCTCAAGGTGCTTGGGGCGCTACTGATGGAACCAGGTCTTGAGTATCCTCCTGAAGGTCAGCAGGTATTGAGTCTGTCGTAGGCTCAGTGGGAGGGTGTTCCATGTCTTGGCGGCGAGGTGGGAGAAAGGTCTCCCACCGGTGGTTGTTCTTCAGATGCACGGGACGGTGGCGAGTGAGAGTTCGGCAGAGAGTAGCTGGCGGTTGGGATGTAGAAGGAGAGCTGTCTGTTGTGGTGGGCTGGGCCGGTCTTGTGGAGTGCCTTGTGTGCATGGGTGAGGAGCTTGAAGGATATCCTCTTGTTGACGGGGAGCCAGTGCAGGTTTCACAGGTGGGGGGTGATGTGGCAGTCACGTGGCACGTCGAGGATCAGTCGTGCCGAGGCGTTTTGGATGCGTTGAGGTCGTTTGATGAGCTTGGTCGGGGCTCCCGCGTAGAGGGCGTTTCCGTAGTCTAGTCTGCTGCTGACGAGGGCCTGGGTGACTGTCTTTCTTTCTGATGAGCAGGAGGGGAAGCAATCTGCTGCTTCCTAATTGCAATGATGAAGGGTTGTAAAATGTGGGCAAGATACTTCACCGGAGGCAGATCTGAACTCACCACGTGGTCCACCAATGGGAGAAAGTACCTCTTTTGCTGTAGTGATGCAAATTTTAGCCACAAAACGTTTAGCCTTTCAACGCGAAGGGGTTGGGTCGCATGTATATTAGCAATGAGAAGTACCCAGAGGGTATTTTGATAATATTAACGTAGTTAGCAAAGGTGCATTTAAAACAACTGTATTTAAATTACAGTAAAGTGTAATTGCATCACAAAAAGTTCTCCATGGGGGCAATACATTACGCAGATAAGAATTTATTAAATGATTTTCAAAAAGTGAATAGAGACCGGTGACGGACGCATAGAATGACAGTGAACAAAGAACATATAAACAGTGTGTCTACAACAAATTCATCAATAAAATCATTGTTGAGACCTCCAGCAGAGCACTCCGACAGAATGCTAAACACGATTCCTAATTTTTTCTACTAATTGGTGATTAAAAAGTCGATGTGTCAGTACCACTGGCAAGATGTGTCACTGTCCTGGAAATTTGCCAGGTGGCTTCTTAGGTGCCCCTCCATAAGTTCATGAAGCACTATTGTCTGGACAGTCAGGTCTGTCCAGAGGAGAATCATGCCCGCTCAATCCTGCAGGACGTTCTGAGTTGAGTCCACCCACAGACCCACCTTCAAATAGGTAGTGCTTTAGTGTTTCTTAAAAGGAATCTTGAGTTAGAAGTCTCTATCCAAAAAACAAGTTACTTTTGGTAACACTTTTTGTGGTAGAGACTCTGTCTAGCCATAGATTGCTCACCGACTCGCCAATTCTTCCCATTCTGAAACTGGACTCCATCAATTCCTAAGATCACAAGTCTAGGAATCTACACACTGGTCATACCAATTTGCATTTGGGGTTCTGTGTCTGGTGGCGTGGACATTCTCAAAAGCAACTGACTTCAGCGCATGGGAGTGGCACCTATTTAGGCTCTGGATGCCATTTCTGAAGCAGAAAGGCGTCCGTGCGGAGCTGCATGGCGCTACCTACCGGCACGCAGAGGTCCTACTGAAATGATTTCCGACCCAGTCTGACGCCCAGGGAATATTCCAAAAGTGAGGAACCTACTTCTAAATATTTGCTACCAGAAAGAGCGTTAACAAAGGTAAATTACTTGTTCTTTTAATATCAAATCATTGTTGAGACCTCCAGCAGAGCACTCCGACAGAATGCTAAACACGATTCTTAATTTTTTTCCTAATTGGTGATTAAAAAGTCGATGTGTCAGTACCATTGACAAGATGTGTCACTGTCCTGGACATTTGCCAGGTGGCTTCTTAGGTGCCCCTCCATAAGTTCATGAAGCACTATTGTCTGGACAGTCAGGTCTGTCCAGAGGAGAATCATGCCCGCTCAATCCTGCAGGACGTTCTGAGTTGAGTCCACCCACAGACCTACCTTCAAATAGGTAGTGCTTTAGTATCTATTAAAAGGAATCTTGAGCTAGAAGTCTCGCTCCAAAAAACAAGTTACTTTTGGTAACACTTTTTGTGGTAGAGACTCTGTCTGACGCCCAGGGAATATTCCAAAAGTGAGGAACCTACTTCTAAATAGTTGCTACCAGAAAGAGCGTTAACAAATGTAAATTACGTGTTCTTTTAATATCCTCTAAATCTTTGTCTAAGAAAAGGAAGTTTGCACAGTTTGGATCCTAGAAATTAATAAGCTGTTTTATGCAGCTATCTTCAGATTTTAAGTCGCAGTATAACTTTTTCTGGCTTAGGAACCCTTTAAGGGTAATCTGGTTAAAAAAACAACTTTATTGTGCTGGATATCTGTGTGCATCAAATGCTGTTAAAAGAGCTACTTTTGTTATTTATTAAGAGGTTATGGTAGCTATTTCAGCCTTAATTAGGGATGAGACGTTGAATTCAGGCTTTGAAGCAACAAACTATACATTTACATTCTATTCCGATGATCAGGCTAGCTCTGGCTCCCAATTTCAATGTGCAATTTCAAGAAGTTTTCTGGTGTGGGTTCCACTTAGATTCCTTCCTTGAGAGTTAATGAGGTACTTGTTAAATGAAGGAATCTGCAGGACTTAATATCTATGAGATTAATAGTAACCTTCTGTTTATAGCATGTGTACCTGTAGATCGCATGCTTTGCACACTCTTGCCATCTAGTGTTGGGTTTGGAATTGTACAATTTGTTTTACGAAGATTTTTCAGTTTCAAGGTGACTTTCTCTGATACTCAGTACACGAACTCCACCTTAAATAGTTTTTTTCTGCCCTCAAACTTGGGCATGTTTTTGAGTGCCCTCTTCTGCTGTACACCAAAGGTCTAGCTGTTTTTCAACACCAGAAACGTGGGGCATCATTGTTTAAAATGTGTTCACTGCTTTGGGACCGAATCGCCTGAAGAGTCTGATGTCAATTATATATTAGGATGACTCATTTAGTGGGACGAATATAGAGAATACACCTTTTACATTCTGCCATTTCTCGTTGTCGAACTAACATTGGGTCTGTAACCTCTTCCTTCCGAGGGACCACCGTTAAAAAGAATGCTAGGTTTGGTATGATCTGCAGTCTCAGAAAACTATTTAGCATCATTAATATTAGTTCTCAGTAACCCAGTAGAGTCCTGCACTGCATTCCCGTCTACCTCAGTTGTACACGAGGGGCGCATCCGTATGCCATGCAGGCGCAGACAGCATATATACTTGTCTCAATACAAAATCAGAGGTCTGGAATGTACTTGCTGTATATTCTAATCCCAAAACAAGACTCTGCAGCCCATCCTCTGCCTCAGAGAGCCCAAATATCACATAACGTAAACCATTTCAAAATAAATACTCTCCAAGATGTCATTCTTCCTCTCCAACATGGTGGTTACACGGCTCTTCACGATCTTAAAGATGACTACTTCAACATCCCCATTCCTCCAGCTTACCACCTGTACCTAATGTTTGTGTAAGGAGGAGTTCATCACCAGATCAGAGCTTGCCTTTGGAGTCACAATGGCTCTGTGGGAATTTACCAAATGCATGGCAGTTGAGGCTGTACATCTCTGGCGGCGTGACATTCTTGTCTTCCCATATCTGGACTAGACGTCTGACTACTAAAGAAAAACAATCAGGCACAGTAACGCTCAGCAGATGATTTCCCTTCAACATCAGTTCGGTTTCACCACTGTTAATACCCAAAAAGTCAAATTTCTTTCCCCAGCAGAGACACACGTTTCTGGGAACTACAGTGGTAGGAAAAGCTTACCTCAGCCCAGAAAGAGTAATGGTATTTCCAAATCTACTCCCCCTTTACCAGACATCACATCCTCTAACAGTGAAGATGATAATGAAGTTGTCAGGTCTTCTTCCATATCTTTGGTGGAAATGCAATGCAAAATGCAAGTTACACATTTGTGCACTTCAGGATTGTCTGTTGTCAACTGGGGGAGCGATAGCATCTTGTTATTGGTAAAGTCCACTAAACAGCACAAACTACAGTGGTAGTACCCAAAAAACATATAGTTGTGTTGATCGGTTCTAGACCTGCTCACACATGTAACATTCAACAAAAATACTTCACTGTACTGTATTTGGGGTGCATACATGTTCAACTTCACAATTCATGGACAATGGTCTCCACAACTGTGTCTCCTAATCCTCATTGTCTTGAACCTCAAGGCCATCCAGTTAGTCTTCTGGGATTTCAGCCACACAACTGCCACACAATATTTCTCATTCACACAGACAACATAACTGCAGTGTTCTACATACAAAAACAAGGGACAACTCACCACAACTGTCTCGATTTGCATGACAAATCATGCCAGCAATCAACCTGTTTGCCAATCACTGCAATGCAAAATGACAAAACTTTGCCTCAAGAGAACTTCACCTACTGTCACACAGCAATGCTGTATAGATTAGCTAGTGATGCAATTTGCTTTCGTGTTTCCCTCACTTATTCAGATTCCATATATAATTAATCAGGAAAAATGCTGTTAGCTTTCATGACACATAGCCTCTTAGCTCTCTCCTAGGCAAGACAATTGTGGTTTCTCTGCTTGCCTAGTTGTTCATTTATCCCTACACGAAGCTCAGATATTCTTATGTAACACACAGTCCTGTTGGAGCGTCCAGCTTCCAAGTCACTCAATCTTTAGATCTGGCAACTGAAGTACTAGAATTTAGTTATTTGCAGTTTCCAAACAAGTGTATGCAAATCTTAACGGAAGCACAAGATCGTGGTATGTGAGCCTTTTATACTACTAGTTAGAAAGTATTTGTGCATTACTGTGATAGTACTTGTACACAATCCCTTAATGCTTCGGTACAGAGCATTGTATGTCACACCTTCAGAAAGCAGGGTAAGTCTGCAATTTGTTGTGAGTGCACCTGGCATCAGCTATTGCTTACCTGAAAATAGACAATGGTGATCCATTTTAAAAAATACCTGTAATTAAATCGTTTTTGGAGGGTCTAAAAAGCGTCACCCCCTGGATTTTCACCTATTCCTTTATGGGATCTCAACATTGTCTTCACAAGATTCCCAGGATAGCATTTATACTGCTGCAGTTCATACCCACTGCCCTTTTCCTGCTAGAAAGGGAGCCAATACTACTTTTGAACTCTGAAGCGAACCTAGAGCGACCTCCACAGATGTTGCACCAAATCTGTCCTTATCCAGTGTCTGGTCCAGAGTAATTTCCACACCACCTACATGAATATGATGATGGTGATGATCAATCACCTCTCCACGACAACTAAAACTTATTTCTGATAAATACTTCAAACTGCAGACTCCTCACTATGTGAAAATTCCCAGGGACCAGACTGGATCCAGAAACTTTTGTAGCTATTCCTTTACATGTCAGTGGTGGAAATGGATCTGTCCCTCCTCTTGCTATGACGCCGATCCCTAGATGCACCCTTTCCAATCACTGATATTAGTTCCTATCTTTTCGTGCCTACTGACATGGTTCTGGAGTTTTCAAATCCGGTCGTACCTGACATATATCTTTTTTCTTAAAAACTTTACAGTATGCTGCATAACATCCCAAAAACAACAGGGTTCAAACCGTGTTTTGCCTGTAATTAACAGATGTCAGTTACTAGCACCCACGAGGACTGTCTCAGTGCCTCGGCACCAGACAGTGGTGCTGAGGCTCGAAATATGACTTGAAGTTGCCCGACTGTTGTGCCGAAATGAATAAGAAAGCCATACGTGAATGACAGGAAAAACTTTCTATTGCTGAACTCAAGAAGATGAAAACACAGACTTTGTCGAAGACACAAGCGCGAACATGCAATTGATGTTACTAACTTGACCGCTCATCATCGAAGTCACCTGACTCGAGTAAGTCCTGGAAATCCTTAATGAAACGTAAAAAGTCATGGTTTCTCTTCGCCCCACCGCTCCCACTATTTGGAATAATGCAATGCACCAGGCACCTTCAGGCCACAAAGATGGTCTCCGCACGTCACCTACCCAGCCCGACTTTGGGCAGACTCTCCTTCGTCTCTCCATCCTATCTACCTCCTACCCCTTTACCCCGCCCCCTTACCCTTCTAAGCTCCATTTATTTAGTCTTCTACTCTCTTGAAATGTTTTTCTAGTAACTAATGTAACATGTAACTGTCATTTTGTAATTTCTGTTGAACCTTATGTAAAGCGCTCTGATACCTCTGGGTCTAGCCAGCGCTATATAAAACTCTCAAAAACAAAAAAATAAAAAACAAAAAATAAACTTGGAACCAACACTTCTGTGGTCCAGACCCAGTCCCATCCACAGTTGATGGCAAAGGCTCAACAGCTCCACAAGCTCTGATTGGCCATGGACAATATTTTTGATGCGTGTTTGGGTCCCTCTGGATCTAAGGTGGATGCCAGTTAGATTTCCATTGGTGGAGCCATCCCCAGTGCCAACCACTCCATTTGCCGACATTTAGATCCGGCTCCACGACCGGCTGCGACATTACCTTCTGTACCACCTCCACTGTCTTCACAGCTGGTGCCATGTCTGACACCACCTACAGCGCCGATACCGACGCCACCTGGCAATATCTAGACGCCGGGCCAAATGTCACCTACTCCAGGCACGGAGCAATAGTTTTATCTGATTTCAAAATTAATCTCTTACTTGAAGACTACTATGACCAGACCATAGGCTGACTACAATCAGGGTGATGCTAATCATGATGATGGAGAAATTTTTGACGACCTACAGGATGCCAGTAGTCTAGATACCTTTAGACATTGGCCTATCCTCACCTTCCCTGGCTATGGCAACAGAGGACTCTGCCTCATTCTCTACAGTGATTAGGAGATGGGACACTATCCTGGCAACTGTAGAGGTCAAAACGAATGTGCTCACTGAAATCCTCATCCCGCACAAGCTAGTCAGAAACCCTTCTACCCTTCAAATAGACATTTTATGATGTGCTGGTAGACACCTGAGCAAAGCCAGAATCTTGCCCACCGGTTAGTAGGCAAGTGACAAGGCAGCACAGGCGTGTCCAGGGGTCCCTGATTTTTTACTAGGACATCCAGCTCTGGAGAGTTTAGTAGTGCAGACATTCACCAGCAGACTAAACCCAAGTGCCTTCCCAACAACTACCCCTGATAGAGAGTCAAAGCGAAAAGAAACATTTGCAAAACGCTTGTTTTTGTCTGCCAGCCTTGTTCTAAGATCAGTGAGGACATCTTGTCTCCTGGACAGGTATTAATACGCTCTGTATGACAAAGTGGCTGAGGTTTTGCTAGTTGTCCTGAGTGATGTCTGATTTACATGGCAAGGACTCATCTTCGACGGTCATGATGCGGTGAACCAAACCATCAGACCTGGCCCTCAACCGACTCTGAAAAGGGCAGTCGGCAACAGTGGGGTGCTGAGGCATCACACCCGGATACGCTCCACAGGATACTCTTCAGGCGTCCAGCAGTCCCTCATGGACATGTCATTTAATGGTTTTAACCCACAGGGGCAAATAATGTTTCATGTTTGGGCGAACAAACGCGTACCAGGCGTATTTGAAATAAAGATACACAAAGACCTCAACCAACTACTACCAATTGTCTTTCTACATCTGAAAGAAACACGTTAGTGATAGATTCCTTACCTTAGAATATCCCCAGGCGTCAGACTGGATCAGGAAAGTTTTGCTTAGCAGTACCCCTGCGTGTCGGTAGGTGGCGTCCGGCGACTCCGCGTCTGTCACTGGCTGGACGGGGACCCCTCGTCCCCCTCCGGGCCCCTCTCGTCCCTCCACGCAGGCGGCTGCTTCATCGGAGGTAAAGTCGGAGGTTGAATCGGCCCTGGCTGCGCCGCATGGGTCGGCGGACCACCTCCTTCACATTCTGGGCCGAGGCTGGCATGGGGCTTCTTGTCACTCCCCTGGTCCCTCTCGTCCCTCCACGCAGGCGGCTGCCTCGTCGGAGGTCGAGTCGGCGCCGTTCCGGCGCCTCCCCTTGGCCACTTTTGCTCCAGCCAGCTCTGGTACCCGGCGCTGCGTGACTTGGATTGGAGGAGCCCTGTCCGGCGTCTCCTTCGGCACCGGACATGGAGGAACTGCTTTCTCCACCGCATGGCCCTACGGAGGCGGGTGCGGCCTTCGCTCACGCAGTGTCAACGGCTGTGGGTATTCTGCGCATGGGTGACCCGGTTGATCATTTTCCGGCAGACCATCTTTTGGAAGTTCTCCACCAGGGCTCTCGTGGGAGGGAGCTATTGCTTCCTTTTGAGGGTTCGCTCCTTTCTTCCCTGAGGGGTACTTGGGGTCACCCTGCCACAGGGGATCCGGTGCCCCAACACCTCCTGCACTGGCACCTTCCAGCGCCACGTGACCCGCCTGTCTTTCCCTCCACCACTCTGCCTCCAGTCCACTTTTGCGGACTGCTTTTCCTTCCCTGCCGCCACTGTTGTATCCACCATCCTGGGAAGTCCGCTGGCTGGACTCTTGGGGGCGCAACATGTTCGCCTCGACCAGCGCTGCTATGCGGGCCCTTAGCACCTTATGTGTGCTGGCTAGGGCCACCTCTTCTTTGTGGGACTCGGCTGAGTCCTTGGGATCCGTCGCTTCACAGGAGACTGTTCAGGTTGACTTACGGCATCATGCATTGGATGGCCGGAAGCTAGCGGCGTTTATTCTCCACTCCGCTCTGACATCTCGGAGGTGCTGGGCGGTGCCATGGCTTCCTTGGTCGCCTCCGTCGCCATGCTTGGCTTCGGGACTGTGTGTTCACTGAAAATGTTCGGGAGCAGCTGGTTGATCTTCCATTTGATGGCACTCTGTTATTCCATGCCCCGGCAGACTCCGCCATCCAGACGTTCTTGGCAGGGCTCCGTCCTCCTCCACCTCCACCTCCTTCTCCTCCTTCTCCTCCTTCCACTCGGAGACTACTGAGTTGGTCTGGTTTTTGGACCTTCTTTTGGGCCGGTTGCCCTTGCTGTGAGGTATGTTTTATGGCCACTCGAGTCCTCCTTGCTGGGTCTGGGGCTTTGTTGTCTGCTGGATGGCCCTTTGTTGACTGTTTGTTTTTGCTTGAGTTATCTGCACAGAATTGGCCCTGAGATTAGGCCTCTGTTTTTTTATTGGGCAGCCTGGCAAGCCTGTTGCAGGTTTTTTTTCCCCTGGCTCTTTCGTTTTTTCCTCTGCTGCGGAAGTTTCTTCCAAAGAGGGTTCTCATGTCTTGGGACTTAACGTACCCTATGTGGGGTAGTGGTAGCTGTTATATAGCTTGCGCTCTGCTAGGAAGTTCTGGTCGCCTTCGGACCTCTACTCTCATGGCGTTTACGTATGTTGCGGATGCTTCTTTAGGTCGTGTGCGCGGACCCCTCGTAGTAATGTGTCTGGCATGTCCTGCCTCATGCTCCTGTCCTGGAAGCTGGGCTGGTTCTGTGTTTCTCCCTTTGTCAGGCGTAGCCTGCCCGGTCTTCCTGGGACCCCGGGCTGTTCTTCCTTCTTCCGGCGGCTTATTACTGCCAGCGCCGCTCTGTCTGGTCTGTTGCCTTCCGTCTATGGTGGGTTTACCTTCTTTTCCCTTGTTTCCTTGGGCCCTCTAGGCTTTTCTTCTTCCCCTTCCATGTCCTGGTATTGGATGGAAGCTTTGTTGCCTTGTAGGGGTGTGGGGTGCTTCGGCCTCCCTGACCTTGCCCGTGGTTCCTCTGTTGAGAGTGAATGGGCTTCTTCTTCTTCATTCTTCTTCCCACACCCCTCTTGGGGTCGGTGGTGTTCTGCTTGTGGGGGTTCCCACCCACCTTGCCTGGGAGGATGGGGCTCTTCACCCTGTCCAATGGATTTGTCCCCTGTTGGGACCCACTGTTATGTCCAGGCTGGTGGGGTCCTTCCGCAGACCCTCCTTCCCCGTGGGTATGCCTAGGGTATCTATTCTACGTTAAGGAATCTGCAGCTAGTAGTCTCTATCAGATGTATGAGTTACTTACCTTCGGTAAAGATTTATCTGGTAGAGACGATTCTAGCCGTAGATTCCTTCACGGCCCCCCCTTCCTCCCTGTTCTGCGAGGACCCTTTGGCTTGCCCTTCTGCACTCGCCTCCCCTGGATGGCTATGATGAGTGTATGCATTCCTTCGCTCTTTAAGGTCTTGCTTTTTGTTCCTTCCTCTTCTTTGGCAATGTTGAGGCTGGGTCTATAGATACACTGTGCTCCTCTGCTCTGGTTGCTCCAGGATAGAGGCTGGCCTTCTTTCGTCCCTCCTTTCCCTCCCTCTTGTTTCTGAGTGTCCTGACCCCTCTGCTACCCTCTGGGTTTGGATCATTGGCCGTGCCCTGGCTCCCTTAGGGGGGTTAACAGCAAAACACACAAGATGATGGCCGGAATGTTGCACATTGGCAAAACATTCGCCCCCAGTCAGACTGGGTTTAAACCATCGTTATTTTGTTCACCACGCCACCCCAGTTCAGACATGGCCATATGCAAATCAGTCTTGACCCTGTGCCGCCTCATGGGAACAGTCCAGCCCGAACTGCCAAGCCATGTCCTCCCTGGACCGGAATCAAGCATCCTAGGACCGGTTTCTGGCTATCAGCCGTCATCAGCCAGCATAGCTTGACTCCAATGGCGTAGTGAGCACGGGACCCACGTCTGGGCATACCCTTCCCACATAGGGCGAACAGCAAAACACACAAGATGATGGACGGAATGTTGCACATTGCCAAACCATTCACCCCCAGTCACAGATCTGGGTTTAATCCATCGTTATTTTGCTCACCACGCCACCCCAGTTCAGACATGGCCATATGCAAATCAGTATTGACCCTGTACCTCATGGGAACAGTCCAGCCCAAACTGCCAAGCCATGTCTTCCCTGGACCGGAACATTTACTTCTCCATGTTCCCTGTTGGCCTGACCAGTGCACATCAGGTGCTCACAAAAGTGATGCTGGTGGTCGCAACTCTTCTGCAGGGATTGGGAATACCAGTCTTTTCATATCTCTATGACTTGGGTATTTCCATGAATGTGACATACCAGACACCATCATACTGGCTCCCCTTTATTGGAGCCATTCTGTCCTGGACACAGTGCTTTTTCGAACCATCCCTTATCCTCAAACCTCAGACAGTTGGGCAATTCCCACAACTGATTACCCCTGCCGTGGCTGGGGGGCCGCTTGGCTGCCTGCATCTTGCTTGTGGTCCACACCAGGTGGCATATGCTAGCTCTGCAGTGGGAATTGAAGTCTCTGTGCCTCAGCGCCAAGGCATCTGTCAAATTTCATCTAGATGTCGAAGGTGACTGTGAAAGACCTGCAGTGAGGGCTTCTGAAGCGCAGTTGGTCCAGCGTCAGACCCTTCTGCCTACCACACACAGAATTAAAGGTTGTGAACTATGCATTGTTTCTTGGTTGGGGGGGGCTTCTGGGAGAGGTGGAGTTCAGAGGTGCTGCAAGCGATTCACTTGGCACTGAAGGCATCCCTCCCAACCATCAAGAAAGAACAGGTACAGGCGCTTACAGACAACGTGACTGCAATGTACTACTGTCACAAACAGGGTGGTGTGGGGTTGTGGATCCCGTGCCAGGAGCACTCTACTTCTCTGGATGTGGCTGCTCTCTTAGGGCATGTTCCTGATTGAACAACACATGGCACGACCTTTGAACGTCATGGCAGATGAACTAGGTCGCCATTGCCTAGCAGATCATGAATTGCAGTTACACTGGGAGGTGGCACAGGGCATCTTCCAGCAATGGGGAGAACCCTGGCTTGATGTGATCGCCACTGCAGAGAATGCCCAATGTCAAAACCATTGCTCGTTGGAGTTCTCATAGTAGTCCTCTCCAGGAGACTCCTTTGACTCACACTGGGGCTCTGGACTCCTGTAAGCCTTTCCAACCCTCCTTCTCTTCCCATAATACTCAAGAGAGACTGTACCCATGTCATCCTAGTGACCAAGATCTAGGCATGGAGATTGTGGTAACAAGAGTGTTCCGCCATGAGCATTAGTCCTCCAATCCAGCTGCCCTTTCTGAAAAAACGCCTTATGTAGCAACAGGGCGAGGTCCTGCGCCCGAGCTTGAACAACCTACACCTCCATGTTTGAGGATTGAACAGCAACAGTTGATAGCCTTATATCCTCCTCTTGAAGTGATTGGTGTTGTTCTAGCAGCCAGGCGTTTATGTACCAAAACTGTATATGTAGGACGCTGGGAGAAGTTTGTTGCATGGTGTTCCTCCCGTCATGTTCTATCCAGTCTGTTTATCTGATTGTCTTCTGTTTTGTCTTTCACCCACCTAGAAAGGCCTGCTTTGACCACAGTTAAAGGTTATTATCAGCCCTTTCTACGCTTAGCGAATCTACCTTCTATATTCAAATTACCAGTTGTGATGCAATTTTTGAAGGGGTTGACACACATCCCTCTTCCAAAACCATTTCTGATACTTCAGTGAGACCTACATTTGGTTCTCGTCTGTCTCATGTGCACTTCTTTCGAGCCCATGCACAGTTGTCCTCTTCACCTGCTAAACATCAAGTTAGATTTATTCTTCACTATAAGATAAGCCAGGCAAGTGAGTGTTCTACAGGCTTTGTCTGTGATACCACTGTACACACCAGTCAAACTGGCCCTCCAGACAAAAGCAGCCTTACTGTCCAAGGTAGTCACATCCTTTCACATAAGGCAATCCATCACTTTGCAGGCTTCCCATGCCCCACCTCATCTCTCCAAAGAGGAAGAACAGCTCCACTGTCTGAACCTCAAAAATATCCCTTATCTTCTATGCTCATTGATTACTTGACTACCAACAGGATGAATAACTTTTCTTTTGCTTCTCTGGAGCCAAGTTAATTTACAAACTGCAACTGCACAGTGTTGCATTTTGATTTCGTTGAGCTCCATATCTTTTGGTGTGGACAGAGTTCAGAAACAAATTGACATTAGAGTATGGAGAAGTCACATATATAGGGGCCCCAACACCATATCTGATGCAGGACAGATCTGTCGCAAAGCTGCAGGACGCCACCTACTGACATGCAATGGAGTTGCTACAAATCATTCCGGATCCAGTCAAGAGCCTGGGAATATTCACAAGGTGAGGAATCTGTAGTTAGATAGAATCTCTACCAGAAAATGTATTACTTAAGGTAAGTAACTTATTCTTTATGACCTACTGGGTGCTAGCAGCCTAGACACAGCTGATCTACACTCTCTCCTACCTGCTGTGGGCACTGAGGTGTCTGCCTCCTTTGCTACTGTGATCAGGAGAGCAGCTGAAGTCTTGGATTTGACTCTCCACACGATTGAAATCAAGACTAATGTTCATACGAAAGTGCTACATCCAGAACAAACCACAAAATAGGTTTAAGAACTTTATTGTTGGTTAATTAAAACACTTACATTATAAAAACACTTGCAGCGTATTCTTAAAAGAAACACTATATCAAATTACTGAAAGTTGCAAAATGTACATTTTACTTAAAGCTCTGCAGAGCTTCTTAACGGTTAATGTTCGACTCGAAGACCAAGTTAGAGTCAGCAGTTAGTTGATGGTCGGAAAGCTGTTACTGAACCCGAGGATGGAGTGCTGCGCTGCTATAATGGGGGGGGGGCTTGTGGTACCCTTCGTGATCTCGTGGCCGTACGTCAATGAGTTGGCTATCCTTGCCTTCATCTCTTTCAACATTGGGATTCAACTGGGGCCTAGGAGCTTTTTAGACCGTTTCAAAGCGGCGACCTCTAAAACCAGGGCTTTGGTCCTCAGTACTTCTTTCTGTTTGACAATTGAATTTCTAGTGTCAAGAAATATTCCCAGATATTTGTAGTGAGGTGTTGAACCGATTTTTACTTTGTTAAAGTGCCACCCTCCACGCATCTTCTTTAGCTTCCCAAAGGAAATTGTTTTTGTTTTTGATAGATTCAACTCTAAGAAGTTGCTTGTAGTACAATGGAGCAGTTCATCAAGTAGCCTTAGTAGGCCCACTTTTGTATGGCTAAGTAACACCAGGTCGTCTGCATATAAGAGATTACTGATTCGTACTGCATCTAGTTGTTGGGGGTGGGGGGACGGCAGTTAACACTGTCGAGAATGGACTAGAGATCAGATATGAACAGGTTAAAAAGGAGTGGAGCCAGCACACAGCCTTGTTTTACTCCGCTTCTCGTCTCGATCTCCCTAGAAACATGAGAGCCTTCACCCAGCTTGATTCTTATCCATATTTCAGAATGGAGTTGAACTATTGCGGGTAGCAACGACCGGGGTACGCCCCAGGACTTACATTTTTGCCACAGTAAGCCCCAGGGCACTCTGTCGAAGGAAGCTTTAAAATCTACAAAGCAACATTGCAGTTGAGTTTGTTGGACTGTCGCTTTCTCTATCAAAACGGAAAGGGTTAGTAGATTGGTTGTTGTGCAAGAGAACAAAACACGCAATAGCATCTCCTGCCATTTTTTGTGGCATTAACAAACACACTGGTGGGCATCTGGTCAAATTGAGGATTTTGCCTGCCAGTCAACAGGAAGATTGCAAGGCGGCACATGTCTGTGCTGGGGGACTCTGCCTTTCTCCTGCTGCACCCCTCGCCCCTGAACTCAGTGGTGCAAGTCTCCATCAGTTGAATGAACCCCAATGTGTTTCTGACCACCCCACTACATAGAGAGTCGAAACAAATGATTACCTTTGCAAAACGAATGTTCTCTTCAGCCAACCTTGCATAGCTGCCAAGTTTCCCAGGTCCACGTGTGATGTGCTGATCCAGTCCAGGTGTTTTTCTTTGAATTCTGAGACTTGTAGTCCTGCTTTATAAAGGAATAGGCAAGGCTAGAAGTCTCAGTGTTCTTAGAAAAAAATCTGAAATGGAGAAGCTCATCTCACATTGGCCTGGGCTACTTTGCAGACTTGGCCTTGCACTAAGATCAGTCAACACTAGCAGTATCTTGTAGGGATGCTCTCATGCACTGTGGAACATGATTGCAGATATCTTCCCATTTTTCCCAGAAGATCATCAGTCAAACCTACTCCGTCTTATTCAAAATGGCAAAGACACTACAAACTCTGCAACAGCGTGGTGCTTAGGTTTCACACTTCTGTTTGCTCTACACACTTCTCCAACGACATCCAATAGTCTCTGATGGACATACCCTTGGATGAGACCCATCTTTTCAGAGACCAGGTGGATTCTGCCCTTGAGCGTTGTAAGGCCAGCATGGCATTGACTCGCTTTATTGGACTTGCTCCGCTAGTGTGCCAGTTCCACCAATAGTTTTGCCCCCTTTGACGCTTTGGAAGGGGATACTAACAGAGACAGCGCCAGAAAGTGTTTCAGAAACAACAATCCCTTCGCGGTAAAGGCAGGGGATCAGCCCACCTGGGTTTAGTCCCCTAAGGTCAACATTCTACCCAAACCCTAGTGCCCCCCTCCTGCAGCTGTCACAGAACTGTTTAAGCCGTCCTTGACTGCACATGATTGCCCGGTGGGAGGTCGCATCATCTTTTACTTTCCCGGGTGGAGGAGCATCACATCCGACCAATGAGTGCTCCAGATTGTGGGACACAGTTCATACTTACCCTTCCTTTCACAGACTTTGGATATGCCACCCATACCCTAACACCTCCCGGAATACCACTTGCCCATATTCCAAAAAGTTCTATCTCTCTTGGCCAAGGGAGCCATAGCGAGGGTGCCTGCATGAGAGATCGTGATTGGTTGTTCCGCCTGTTATTTCCTAGTGCTAAAAAAGGACTGAGGCCTTCGCCGCAGTCTACATCTTTGCCCTCTGAACTTCTTCCCCTGAAGGAAAAGTTCTAAATGCTCACACTGGCACATGTTTTGACTGCCCTGAATCCAGGAGAGTGGAAGGTGGAGTTGGATTTTCAAGATACCTATTTCCACATCTTTACCCTGCAGTCCCGTTACCTGCGGTTTCAGGTAGACTTAGAACACTTTCCATTCTCGGTGCTCCACTTTGGCCTTCACTGTGCACATCGGGCGTTCACAAACGTGATGTTGGTGGTCATAGCTCCTCTGTGGAGGTGGGGAACATGAGTCTTCTCATACCTTGATGACTGATTACTGAAAGTGGGTGTGTCTCAAATAGTTCCAAACTACTCAATACGATGGCTGACCTGTTTACATTGTTGGGCTTTTCCCTCAACTCTTTCACAACAGCTCCTCAACGTCTGAACCATCTTGATCAGTGTGCTCTTCTGAGCATTCCCACCACCTCAGTGAGTGATGGGCATTCAGGTTATGATTCTGATGTTTCAACCTTTGACATGGATCTTAGTGGGAGCCACTCTGAGGCCTTTTGGCCCCTATAGTTCTTGCATCCTGCTGGACCACACCGGTGCATACAGGCTCTGTAGTGGGATCTGGAGTCTCAGATGGCTCTGAACCAAATTAATCTTTTGGACATCCAGGTGCCAGATGAGACTGCAAAGAAATCTACTGTGGTGGCTGTTCAACTGCCTTTGGACCAGCGGCAGACCCCTCTCACTACCTCACCCAGACGTAAAAGTCATGATGGATGCGTTGCTGCTGGGTTGGGGAGGTCATCGGAGAGAGGTGTAAATCAGAGGACTCTTGCTTTTGGCTGAGACCCATTTTCACATCAATTTGTTGGAGTTACAGATGATTCACTTGGCACTGAAGATGTTCCTTCTGATCATCTGGGGGAACAGGACAGGTTCTCACAAACAACACAATTGCCATGTGGTACTGAAACATACAAGGCGGAATGGGGTCATGGCCCTGTGCCAGGGTGCTGTGCATCTCTGGAAATGGCTGAACACTCAGGGCATCTCCCTGATTGCCCAGCACCTGGAAGGATGTTTAAATGCCAAGGAGGACTATCTTAGTCGACCTGCTCTATCAGATCACAAATGTCAGTTACACTTGGTGTCATCACTGGACTTCTTTCACTAGTGGGGGAAATCTTGCCCTCTCTATTCATCACCACTGAGAACGTGCAGTTTCCAAGCTTTTCCATGTTGGAGTTCCCACAGCGGATCTCCCTCAAAGACACATTTTACCTGGACTGGGGCACAGGACTCCTGTATGGCTTTCTGCCCCTATCTCTCTTGCCCAGAATTTGAAAAAAATCAAGAGATACTGGGCAGAGTCCTAGTGGATCCGGACTGGGCGAGGAGAATGGTGTTTCCGAAATTCTGGCCATGCGCTGATGTCCTCCGACTTGGCTGCCCATTCGGGAGGCACTCCTGTCACAGCAGCAGGGCTGGTGCTTGCACAACTTACACCGCCATGGGTGAAGATTTAACTGCAACAGTTGACGGCCTTTAATCCTACTCCCAAAGTAGACGGAGTCATCCTGGCAGCCAGGCGTCCCTCCACTAAGACTGTACATGTGGGATGCTGGAAGACGTTTGTTGTCTATTGTTCCTCCCATGATATTCAGCCTTTACAGGTATAGTTGTCTGGCATTTTTTTGTTTTGTATCTCTCTAGTCCAGCAAGATCCTTTTGGCCTTTCTACAGTTGCCTGATCAACCATCCCTTTTCAAGTCACCTGTTTTGATGCATTTTTTTTGTTTTTTAACCCCTTCCAGGCTGATGATTGTGGAAAAGTCAGCCCATAACGCCCCGGATGCCCAGGCTGCTGGCGCAGGGCGACTCTTCGTTTCCTTCTTGAATAGTTACCAAATAAAGAGACGGGCACTGGAAGTAGGAAAACAAGAACAGGGTTTATTACTCATGAGGAGAGCCTGTCCTTTGGGACACTCGCATGGTGTCTTCGGGAGGTGCTCTAACAAGTTCTCTGAGGTTTCGCCTTTTATACACAGGTTCGTGACACACAGGCATCCTATATTACAATCAATACATTGTATAGTATGAAGGTATTTCAACACGTGGTTACAGTACGGGCCCTTATCCTCCATGCAAGAGGAGGGGCTGTCACGCAGCTGAGTGTTCCGCTGATTTCCATTGGAATGTGTGTGTCTGATCGAGTCTCAGGGGGTGGGGTGACCGTGATCAACAGTAGCTTCTTCCAAGAGAGACGAGTGCATAAAGCAGTGGGCAATAAACTGTATCCTCAGGCTAAGGGATGACCAGTGGTCCGTGCAAACATTCAGGCTCAGAGGAAGAGGTCATCAAAGGAGAGATATTCATGAATGGGAGGGTCAGTGTGGACAGTCGAATGCTGTGGAAGGGTTGATCACAAGAGGGGTATTCAAGGGCGGGAAGGAGGTGTTGGTCAGGCGCGGGGTGCGATTCTTTAGGGACAGAGTCATGCGGGAGGGGAGGGCTCATGACTTGGGCATGAGAGAGCGGGGGCAGTCAGGGTACACGGGGGGTGCTCGCAGGGTCAGGGAAGGGCGCTGATGAGCGATCGTGAACAGGGAGACCATGGTACCTAAAATGGCTGTCGCGTACGTGTGTGCATGGGTCTATGCTAGGGAGACAACATAGTCAGAGTTTTAGCGATATTTGTTCTGTTTACATCAAGGGGCACTGAGAACACAAATGAACGCCGCTTATGTACATACATATTGCTAATTTTAACAGTCCCCACTTTTTACATAAGCACGTTCAATTTCTACATAGTCGATGTGATAGGCAAAATACAATGCGTGTCAATCTATGTCTGTTGGGCTCTTTTATACAAGCCTAGAAATCGGCAAAATATTTAGTCGGTGTAGAATCAAGGAAAAATGTTCCGATACACACAAATCAAGTTCACATTTTTCTCTCTAGCGGCATCACGTACAGAAAGAACGTTCTGATACCTTCCGGCTTGTCAGTATCATAGGGAATTTTCGGAAAACCTAACCACATGAGTGACCGATGAAACATTTCCTAAAAGGCAATACAAAATGGTTGAGGGAGGTATTCAATTCGATACAAGTAATTTAGTCAAGGGGCAAATAGAAAGTTCTGGAAAGGGGGAGGGTCTTTGTCGCAATGTCTTTTAACAGAGTCCGTCTTCTTTTGTTGGCGCTGCTGAGCACCGGCGGTGGAGCTATAAGTCCAGCTCGGAATCGTCCTTACACGTTGCAGGGTGCGATCAGTCCTTTGCTGTTAGATCACAGTCCTGTTTCCTAACTCATTTTCTTAGGGGTGCCCTATGCTGGGCACCTGCGTGTCTTTCTTGTCTTTCGTGGCAAAATCCCAGTCCATAGTCAAAGTTTATATGAAAGATGTTGTTGAATAATCGAGGGAAGAGAGGGCGGAGTGGGGCCAGATCTTTGAACACACCAAGGGACCAAGGGAGCAAAGGATGATGAGCAGGCAAGCCCAATAATCGGACTAAAAAAGGGGACGGGGACTTCAGGCACAAGAGGGTCAGCGAGTCGAGGGCTTCAAGGCAGCCCTTCATTCCTCCATCTGCGGAGTTTGAAAGTTATGCCTCGTCCCACGTCGCGTTGCTCTGCGGCTCCACCTTTGGTCGTCACACGTGCTCCATGATCTGTGGCCAGGCTGTGCGTCACGTCCAGCTCCTCTCCTCCTGTGATTGTATCTTTGAATGGGGGAAAAACAAGTTTTAGAAAACTGGTCGAGAGAACAGATATACATCTCAATTCCTTCCCCATTCCTGAGTAGGTGGGGGATAAGTTCATCGGTCACAGTCAGAGGTCGTCACTTATGGAGTCTGGAGAAGGGCATTGCATATTGATTATAGGCTGGCTTGTTATTCATTCGCGACATATGATAAGAAAAATTTGGCTTTTGTACACAATGTATTACGTTACAAAAAAATCGAGTCCTTATGTAGAGACTCGTTCTTCCCTTTAACCCAAGTATCGACAATACTACATCTTCCTTCGGGGTCGGCTAATTCTTGCAAGCAGGGGTATTATCATCATGAAGAAGGGGGAGTGGTGGATGTAAAACATGGCTTTCCTGGGGGATGACCGTTAATCGAGGTCCTCAAATTACATTTCGTGGGTAGTTGCATGGGTCTGGGGTTGACCGGGGTCGCGTGGGTGCTTTGGACAGGGAGCTGGGGTCGATGGGGAGAAGGGGGGTACTCTGGACGCCCGCACTTAGGTGCGAGGGGGTGGGGCAATCGTGGCATTGGAGATCGCATTTCTAAAACAGAAGACCATTAACGTTAGAGTTCCCTTTATAACAGGCCAGATTAGGGGACATCCGTCGTCTTACCTGTCCTTTCCTTTAGTACCAACTTGGGTTCTATCGTTTGCAGAAAGGGGAGGTAGTAATATGGCGAGTCACAATCGTTTTGGGTTTGGTCAATTTTGTTGAACACCTTTGCGTTCGAGGAAATCCAATTATGTTTTGCGCCGGAGGGGCACAACGTCACTATACAAGAAGAGGAAAACGTTTTTTTTTTTTTGAGAGAGAGAGAGAGAGAGAGAGAGAGAGAGAGAGAGAGAGAGAGAGAGAGAGACGTGTACAATAATGGTTCATTCAGTGCGCACACAACATAGAACTGCAGGGGTTAAATAATGCGTAAACACACGCGGGGAGACGACGTAGATCCATACATCATGTACACACAAACTCGGACGGGGAAGACAGTACAAATATTACATACAAAGGTCCAAGACAAAACATAAAACAGTTATTGGCCACAATTATCTTTTTCTGCATGCTGCGCATACTTATTGTCCTGAGCTCTTTTTACCTGTTTCTTATCCTTTATCCGTTGGCTGCCTTTTACTGATGATTTTGATTGTACACATTTACGCCTTTGGCAACTGGCCATAAACTAACCTGGTCGGGCTAATGCTCACGGAGGTTTAGTCGAGTCATTTTAGCAAGTGCGTTTCCAGGCTGAGACAACCGTTGGTGTCAATTGGAGGGCAATGGGGCAGCTTTCAGTTATATGTCTATGAGGATGCGAAAGGAAGAAAAAAAGGGGGCAGTAGGATTTCAAACATTGGTAATATCCCTAGTCCTCTCGGCGGAGGATACTTGTGTAACCCTTACCTCGAAATACCCTAGACCTTTTCCTACTTAGTCGAATGTAAGAATGCTTGATCAAGTGTGTACATTATTCCTTTTTGCTTTATTCGGGGTTTTCCGCTGTTAGATACTATAATTAGACCCTTTTTCCTGTCTCGTCGTCCGCTGGATCACCTTCTTCGTACATTAGTCGGCATTCCGAGGTGACCTGCAGAGAGGAGGGAAAAGAAGGGAGGGGAGAGCAGGAGGCTACATTGATAGACACACTAGCGCGCATAAACCCAGAAAGGCTTTTACTTACTGCGTACTCGGTCTATTTCCACAGGATGCAGTTACTGCCAACTGGGGCGCTTAAGCCCAGGTGGACCTTTAGCGTGACTTTTCTTATGCAGGTAGCATATAAAGTATAGGCGAAATACCAGGATCTTTAGCTGTTGCCTATGGCTGTATAAAAAGGAAGAAATACACTACTAGAATTTGACCCTTCCTATTTGCAATATTTCTACGTACTATACTTTTCAACCTTTTATCTAATCGAGCTTAGTCATTCCGTCTTTATTCTAGTTATATCGAAAAAATAGGGATCATTCATTCAAAACTTTATCAAGTTACACGGACAACTATAGTTGCTTTCTCAAAACTCTTTAATAAGAATGTCGGTGCATAAATACAGGACTGCTCTCCTGTGGACCAGCCACGGAGCAGGCTGAAACTGTAAATGTGAGGATACTTCATTAGAAAAAAAACTTTAATGGAGTCGGTGGTCGTTTATTTCTTACATAAAGTGCGAAAAGCGCAATGAAATCATATTGAATCTTTTAGCGCGAGCGAATATCATAAACATCAAAATTTCGAACTTTCAATAATCATGATGCGCCAAACTCAACAACAATTCATTGTCCGAATGTTCAATCGGTACCCATCTTACGCAAATTCATGGTCCTTCGTTGTCCGAACACCTAATCGGTACCCATCTTATGTCAATTCATTGTTCGAGCTGACAGTATACATCCTATATCCATCCATTGTTTCGAACTCACAATCAGTACACATCCTATATCAATCTAAAAGTTTAAAAACTTCATACATATTCTATGACACCAAGGCTGAGCAATCGGGGTACAATAAGGAGTGTGAGAGTTTCATTTGCATCGGCGCCATTTTGGGTGCAGTGAGGCAGAACCAGGCATAGTCTAAATGTCTATTAACTCGTGGTTGGCTCAGAGCTTCTCTTGGCAGTCCAAAAGTTCCGTTAAAGGGCAAAAGAAAGGATCGGTGGTTTGAACCATCAGTCAAAAAGGGGAGGGAGGCAACAACGTTCCTACCGGGTCATACTGTGCTTTCACCGGAACTGATCCGAACTGTGGTCGGCAAGATTCTAGTCATTCAAACTGAGGCTGGCGCCAGTATGGAAGCGCCGACGTCCTGCGGCTACATTTCCATCGTTCCGTGGGCAATCATGGCAGTTATTCCCCATCAGGGGTATTTGCGGGAGTCGGGGACTCCCGCGGCTCCTCTAGAATCTTCAAGGTTCTGGAGAACTACGACGGTGGAGTCAACAAGGGACCAGGCCATACCTGCATGCTGGGCCCACTCTTGCCGGGTCGACCGCCATCTTGGGAGTTCGGCAGCCGCCAGCAATCGCGGGGTCAAACGAGCGGATGGGCTCCAACCTGCTGGATGAGGCGTCGCGGCATCGCCATAGTGGACGAACCCTTTTCCGGGCGCCTGGAGCGTTGAGGGTGCAATTGGGAAGCCTCCACCTGAGGAGGCGGGAGAGGCCTGTTCGCACCGTCTCTCCCTCCCAGTGCACCCCACGGCGCCTCGCTTGACATTTGTTATGACCGGCGGCGATGAGGACGAGGGGGGGGTCGGAGGCATGTGCAAGACATCCCCCCCCAGTGTTGTCAAAGCCATTTTTCAAGAAAGAAGTGGTGCCTGGCGTGTGGTCGCTGCTATTACGGAGGAGAAAAGAAAGAAGTGGCGCCTGGCGTGTTGTCGCTGCTATTACGAAGGAGAAAAGGAAAAAATGTCCCGTCTGTCTTTGGGCCGGGCTTCCGGTGGATGTCGGCCGGACGCCCCTTGCTCTGGCCCCATGAACGGGTTCCTTGGTTTATCGGCTGTAGCCGGATCTCGTCGGCCCCAGCCCGTTGGTGGCCGGACCGGGGGAGCATGTGGCGGGACTACCTGCAACTCTCAAGGGCCGCTGTGGCCGGACTGGGGGAGAGAGAGGAGGGTCGAGGAGACATTCCCCCCCCTACAACTCTCCAGTGTGATCAAGGCGATCCCCTGGCTGGGTCCCGCTGGCCCCTGTCTCTCCTCCGGCTCCACCCTATGTTACGATTTCCTGGCCGACTGTTGGCAGCAGGACCCGCCTTATATGGGTTGCCTTTGGCTGGGCGTGGCCGCAACCCTGCCCTGCTTTGGAAGTTTCCAGAGTGGGGGCGGATGTTCTGCTGACTTGCATTTTCTACAGTTTACCGTTCTTATTTCTAATGTTTTATTGTTTCTAGAGCATTTAATAGGTTTTATTATTACGTATTGTTATCGTTTCTTGTTCGTTATTTTTAAATAAAAAGTTCATGTTCATCAGTGGCCTACTGATTTCATTTTCCTATTCCTTTCTTTCCAGGTTGTTTCATGCTAAAGCTTCTGTTAACAGGTTACAGTGATCACTTAGTTATTAGTGTATGTGTCCCTTTTCACTAGGGGTGTTCTCTGGTCGGGCCAGATGACGTTCCTCTAGTAAATGGTCCGAGTGAAACTGGCGTATCAACCAGTGGGGAGTAGATAGGTATGACAGATTACAACGGGGACAAAGGTCCGCATTACCTACCCTTCACTACTTGCAAAGACTAGAGTATGGCGACTTCCGTGCTCGTTTGCAAAAATAGAGAATACCTCCAAAAAGAACTTATTCCCAAACAGTCAATGTTCGGGCAAACAATCAATCAATGAGGAACGAAATAGGTACGACGTGTTAAAGGTTTGCGTTGCCTACCCTTCACTCTCTGCAAAAGGGAGAGAGAATGTTGCTGTTCTTCCCCGTTTGCAGGTAGAGAAGATTCCTAAGAGAACCAACTTCGAACAATTCAATGCTCGATTCAATCAATCAATCAATGGGGAGAAAGAGAATAGGCACGACGTGTTAAAGTTTTGCGTTGCCTACCCTTCACTATCTGCAAAGACTAGACAGAGTATGGTGATTCTGTGTTTGTTTGCAAATAGAGAATCTCCCAGAAGCAATCAATAGGTAATACTAGTATTATCAAACAATCAATCAATCAATTTTCGCAATTTGTCGTGTGTCACGACCTTACCCGGACCGGACCATGTGGATAGTTCTTCGCCTTCCTTTTTCCAGCGCCCACTCGTTCTCTTTCTCCATGTTTTTTTTTACTTCCGGCATTCCTGTGGGCTTCCAGTCAGGACAACAGGTCACTTGAGAGAGAGAGAGGTCCGTTCGGAATCGGTGAAGTTCATTCAATCGGCAGCCGGACGAGGGCCCTCTCAAGGCAGGTATACTCCAATCATTTAGATGTTCACCCCATCGTCTGGACCTCTCTTACCGGACCTGATGTCGCTGATGGGCCCCGCGTTTTGGGCGCCAATTGTGGAAAAGTCAGCCCATAACGCCCCGGATGCCCAGGCTGCTGGCGCAGGGCGACTCTTCGTTTCCTTCTTGAATAGTTACCAAATAAAGAGACGGGCACTGGAAGTAGGAAAACAAGAACAGGGTTTATTACTCATGAGGAGAGCCTGTCCTTTGGGACACTCGCATGGTGTCTTCGGGAGGTGCTCTAACAAGTTCTCTGAGGTTTCGCCTTTTATACACAGGTTCGTGACACACAGGCATCCTATATTACAATCAATACATTGTATAGTATGAAGGTATTTCAACACGTGGTTACAGTACGGGCCCTTATCCTCCATGCAAGAGGAGGGGCTGTCACGCAGCTGAGTGTTCCGCTGATTTCCATTGGAATGTGTGTGTCTGATCGAGTCTCAGGGGGTGGGGTGACCGTGATCAACAGTAGCTTCTTCCAAGAGAGACGAGTGCATAAAGCAGTGGGCAATAAACTGTATCCTCAGGCTAAGGGATGACCAGTGGTCCGTGCAAACATTCAGGCTCAGAGGAAGAGGTCATCAAAGGAGAGATATTCATGAATGGGAGGGTCAGTGTGGACAGTCGAATGCTGTGGAAGGGTTGATCACAAGAGGGGTATTCAAGGGCGGGAAGGAGGTGTTGGTCAGGCGCGGGGTGCGATTCTTTAGGGACAGAGTCATGCGGGAGGGGAGGGCTCATGACTTGGGCATGAGAGAGCGGGGGCAGTCAGGGTACACGGGGGGTGCTCGCAGGGTCAGGGAAGGGCGCTGATGAGCGATCGTGAACAGGGAGACCATGGTACCTAAAATGGCTGTCGCGTACGTGTGTGCATGGGTCTATGCTAGGGAGACAACATAGTCAGAGTTTTAGCGATATTTGTTCTGTTTACATCAAGGGGCACTGAGAACACAAATGAACGCCGCTTATGTACATACATATTGCTAATTTTAACATGACGAGCTCAGCTCGTCATGAGCGTAATCTGCCTTGCGCTCATGATGAGCTGACCTCGTCATGTACAGCGGGAAAAGCCGCCGCATTGATGCGGTTAAAAGGTTTGAGACAATGCCTTTTGTGAATGCCGCAGTGGTATCTTAATTTGGTTGTCACCTACTTGAGGTGTACTCTGATGTACAGCTGCTCTCTAAGCATGCTTACCATAAAAAAGTGTTACTCATTTTAATCACTTTTGCACAATGAGTGAGTGAACTCCAGGCCTTGTCCGTCCAGGAAGCATAAAGATCTTCCTTCCAGGACAAACTAGTCCTTTGGGGAAAACCAGCTTTCTCGCCAAAGGTATTGACACTCTTCTACATAAAGCAATTCATCAACTTGCCATCTTTCTATGCTCTACCTCATCCCTCCAAGGATGAGGAGCAACTCCACCATCTTGCTCCTAGGAGTGCCCTCAATTCTTACATCGATCGGACCAGAGACCATTGAGTGGACAATCAACTTTTTGTGGGCTTCTCTGGACCAAACATGGGAATGCGGTACAAAAGAGAACTTTCTCCCGATGGATTGTCTTATGTGTAAATATTTGCTGTGGGCTAGCCAAATATCAGCCCTCAGAAGGTATGTATGCTCATTCACCAGAGCAAAGACTGATACCACTGTGCTAGTGTGCAGTGTGTCAGTCAGTCTTGGACATCTGCCAGGCTTCCATGTGTGCGTCCCTTCACACGTTCAAGAAGCACTATTGCTAGCTAGGCCCAACGAGACAGGCACTCCTCCCATCTGTCCTACAGGATTTTCTGGTCTGAGGCATTCCACAGACCCACCACCTGGGGTAAGGGGTACTGCTTTGGAATCCATTCACAAGGTGAGGAATTTGCATTTAGAAGACTCAGTTAGAAGAACAAGTTACTTACCTTTGTTAAAGCCTTTTCTCGTAGAGTCTATCTGACTGCTGATTCCTCCCAAACCCACACCCTCCTTGTTCTGTAAAAAGCACTCACACAGTCCACTGATAAGGTTTCAATCCAGAGATCCACACACTGGTATATTCTGATTTCTGTGAGCCCTGCGTCAGACAACGCCGGCAAAGATCAGAAAGAAACGGATGTCAGCACGTGGAGGTGACAGTTATAGTAGCTCTGACATCATATCCCAGGCATGACGGTTCTGACATGGAGCTGCACGATGCAACCTACCAGCGCGCGAGGGAGTAGCAATGAAAGTCTTTTAGATACCGTCCAGAGCCTGGAAGAGACTGCAGCATGCCAGAGTCTCTGACAGGAATGGCGTTAATGAAGGTATGTAACTTGTTCATTTAACCAGTTATGTAAGGTGAACTGTATAAAGATTTTTGTGTTCTGAAAATATCTAATCATAAACTTTTTATCTCCACAGAGCCAATGAAAGGCTAGCAGAAGCCAACGCCAAGCTACTTAATGAACGACAAAGGAGCAAGTCATTACTTGCAAACAGTTTTGTAAATGGAAGCCTTCCTGCAAACCCCTTCATGGATTCAAATCCGTTTGGTACTAATTTAACATTAAATAGAAGCATTGGTCTCCCTGGCAACTTCTACGGTCCTGGGGTTAATGGATTATCTTCAAACAGAGTGGAGGCATATCTTGCAAAGGTCAGTAATGCTGTGTACAGGCAACATTTCTTTGTATTTAAAGTCTCTTGTACATGACAATGTAAAAACCAAAGTTATATTTCAATGTTTGTGGCAGAGCCAGACTCTGGCCCTATTACATGAATTCTAGGAATACAAGTTCTTCCTTATAATTTATAATCTGGAACAAGCTACAAGGTGAAGTTTCAATCTTATGAACTTGATGCCTAAATCTGATCCTCATACTGGAGCACAAAGAACTAAAAATCAGATAACTACCTCAGCCATTCTTGCTTCCAGTCAGCTAAAGCCAAGCAGTGCTGCCATTAGTAATTTTGGGTCAGATGTTGTAAATTATGTGTACATTAAGGGTTATTAGGTTTTCACTGCTCTCGTGTAATTTTTACTTTATTTGGTTATAATAGTCAAACTACATAAGAACTTGTAGATTAACAAGAGTAATCATTATTATTTCAGCAGCATAGGAGCAACTAAAATGTGCTGATGTTACAAAATAGAATTAGTATCTAATGGGACGATTGGTGGTTTAAGCCCAAAAGCATTGCCCACCTCTGTCTGGTTACTACTGAAAGAAAAGATGACTCTTGGCTAAGTGAGTGACCTCATTGCTGTGCATAAGTATAAGGAGCGTCCCATCTGTTGTTAACCATGCTATAAGAGTCAAGTGCTCCTCAGCCTCTCATAAAAGCAGGCTCGACAATGCCACTATCCAGAAAAGTCTCATTGAACCTTATGCTGTGCAGTATCATCTTTTCTGCTGGTTGGGGCTAGTGCTTTAGAATCACCAGGTTGTGCAGTAGATTTGCACATTAGATGTTGTCGTATTAAATAGGTCATTACTTTGTTACTTAAAAGTGCAATCTGTGGGCCTGGCCTGAGGCGTTAAGATGGACGCACTCTAAGAGTGCTCCGAGACCCCCATCCGTCATCCACCTAGCATCAACCGCCAACGGCCGCCACTCACATCTCCTGGTTGCCTGAGGTGCCTCCTAAGGGCACAGGCTCAGCTCCTGTCCCTTTCCTGGGCGGATCGGGGCTCTGGCGGCCCGGGGAGGCTCTTCTTCAGTCGGCGGCCTCAGCGCCACGAAATGGCGGACCCGCGGCAGCTCTGATCCGGGCCTGAGGACATCCTGGGTGGCCCGGTCCCCCGCCTGCAGTAAGACAAGGGCAGTTTCTGGGGCTCCTTCACTTACATCTACAGCAGACCAGAGGTGAGCCCTCAGCGCAGAGGCCCCGCGGCCGCGCCGGCTGCTGACGCCACAGGGGGGGCTCAGTGGGAAGGAACTAGACCGAGCTGCGCACTTGATCTCCTTGCCCCGCCCCCGGGGTTGCTGCGGAGCGCCTTGGACCTCGGCCGCTGTGGTCGGGCAGCGGTGCGGGGGCCGGGGCTGTCTTCGGGGCCCCCCCACGTGTGTCTCCCCCCCTTGTGACTGTCTCTCTCGGAAAGCTGGTGGTGTACGCCCTCTGGACCTGGTGGGCGCCGCGTCTGGGTCCTCTTAGGGCCGCCTGGGGAGCGGTGGGCCCTCTGCAGCTGTTCCGGGCGCGTGGCCCTGCCTGGGCCTGGACGTCCTGAGACCGGCCATCTTGGCTGGCAGGGCGGGAGGCGGCCTGGTTCCCCCGCCTCCCCAAACCTTTATTGCTCTCCTGACTTCTCCCCACGGTTCCTAAGACAACACTCACTGTCGGCCACGGGCCTGGGCGTCCTGAGCCCCGGCCCTCCCCGCTAGCCAGTGCCGACGTGAGAGCTGCGGCAGCCTGCCCCGGGGACCATTGAGACTGGCGGGCGTAGTGGCGGTGCTGTACCGGTGAGAGGGGCCTGGGGTGGGGGACCGGCCAACGTGTTGGGTGACAGGGCGAAGGGGCGGCCTGGTAGTCCCCACCCCCCCAACCTTCATTGTTCTCCTGACTCCCACCCACAGTTCTGGGCCTGCTCATCAGGATCATCCTCATTGTCAGCCACGGGCCTCCTGATGGCGGGCTGCTTTGGACATTATCCATCCCTCCACCTAACCCTCCGAGGACACAACAGCTTCCCTATTGCTGGCGACTGGGCCTGGGGACGAGTGAGAACCCTCTGTCGCCCCTGCCGCTGGTTTACCGCTGGGTGGGGAGCGTGGACCGGCCCCCAAGTCGGGTGGCGGCGCAGGGGGCTATAGTCGATCCCTTGCTGCCTACTCTTCACCTTTCACACCGCCATACCCCTCGTTAGGGGGTTCCCTCCCTGGGGGCAGTTGAGGGCCCCGTATTATGGCTGACCGGTGGCGGCGGCAGACCCACGACAGAACTTGGCCCCTCTCTAACCCCTATCCGCTTCAAGCTACCCAACTGGGTGGGAGGCCATCTCTGCTGGACGGGGGGACCGAGTGGCGGACTTGTCGCTGTAAATACTGACTGCCCGGCCCAGCAGCCTTCCACTCGAGTGCTCCACGCTTAGCCAACACCGGCCCTGAGGCGTTGAAGCCATCTTCCTCCTCACGGTGGGCTTGAGGGGGTGGACCAGAGTATTGATGGCCTGGGTGACCGGGGACCCCCTCCCCAGGACCGCTGTGTTCTCCCCTGCCCGAGCCGAGGCCGGATCTTTCCTTGGTGGCGATGGGAAGGAATCGCACCCAGCAGAACCCTGCCCCTCCAGCCCAAACCACAATGGATGATTCACCACGACAGACCAGGATCCTGGAGGTGGGGCTTCCAAGGCCCCTGCTCCCACCGGGGATGATCTCTCCACCATCCTTCAGGCGATAGGCGCTTCGCAGGCGTCCGTCGTGACCAAGATTGGCGAGGTGAGGGTGGATGTGGCTCTTATCCACCAAGACCTGCGAAACGCCATGGCACGACTCACAGAGGCAGAATCACGCAATTCCACAGCAGAGGACGACATTGGCCAGCTTAAAACACAGGTGGTCCGCCTCCAGACCCAGACCTCGGAACTCCACTGGTGGCCGGAGGATGCCGAAAACATGTCGAGAAAGAACAATCTGCACCTCATTGGCTTTCCCGAAGGAACGGAGAAAGGTCACGCGGGCAAGTTCGTGGAGGACTGGGTGCGTTCATGGATATCCAAGAAGTCCCTTTCCCCCTAGTGCACCGTTGAGCGGGTACATCGCTCCCTGGCCCCCAAGCCTCCACCTGGGGCTCCTGCCAGACCCATCATCCTGAGGGTTCTCAATTTCCGGGATAGAGACGCCATCCTCAGGGCAGCTAGGGGCCAGGGTCCTCTGATGTTCCGAAACAGCAAAATCATTGTCTTCCCGGATTACACCAGGGAGGTTCAGGCACAGTGTCGAACCTATGATGAGGTCAAGCAGAACCACCGCAACCTGGGTCTTAGATGCGGTCTTCTCTTCCCGGCCCGGCTCAGGGTGGTCTTTCAAGACAAGACATTATTCTTCGATACCCCTCAGGCGGCATGGACCTGGCTCACGGAAGACCGGCCCCTCCTGAATCGGCTGACCCTCTCCCCGACCCGGCGGCCCCATCCCCCCACCCCCTCACAGCCCCATCCAACCCTACCTAAACCCCAAAGACGGCAGACTAGGTCACGAAAGATAAACGACCGTCGGGGGGAGGCATCTTGCTCTCTGGGTGCACCGTCTCTGCGCCCTCCCTCACATGCTTCAACACAGAGGTCCGCCACTCCTAGCCCTACGAACTCTCTGATTAATTTGAGCCGTGTCCCGGAGCCCTCCTGGGCCTTGCGCCCCTCCCTCTCTGACTCAGACCTGTCTAGGAGCCCTGTGCTTCATAGATCCGGAGATGATGGGGGAGCTTGAACTGCGGCCCAAATACGAACTTTCCACTTTGTTCCCAATATGGCACCTGCACTTACGAATGTTTGCCAACCTCTATAGTAGGTGCAATCCATCTTCACTGTAACCACGGCTCGGTGAACTGTTTCCTATTCCAACTCCTGAACTTAAATGTACTTCTTGGTGCATATTAGCTTAAATGTAATTGCAGCTGTTGACAAATCTCTTATCCGGCTATATGGATGGGGATCCTTCTCTGCCACGTTCATGTTTAGCTAACCGTTTTAGCTTAGCAGTTAGACTCACCAGTGGGTTGTTGTTTTGAATGTTTTCCTTTTCAGGGCAACAGATGCTTCGTCTTCAGAAGTGTAGGGTGGGGGAGTTGGGGGTGAGAGAGGGTGGGTAGACCGTTGTCTCCCGATTGTTTGTCGTTTTTAGCCTCCTACTGGCCGCTGTTTCTTGTTTTTCTTGGTAGCAACTCAGGCATGTATGCCATGGGCGACGACATGAGTCACCAAAATGCACAACCTTTACCCAAAGACACTGGCCAGGAAACACTAATTCCCTACGCTTGCATTGCCTCTTCCGCACACTTCCCACCCCAATGACGCCCACCTTACATAGACCCCTCCACATCCTCTCGTGGAACATCAATGGTCTCTAAGACCGCATAAAACGCCTGCTCCTTCGTAGCGCACAGCGACATACGCCAGATGTCTTGTTCCTACAAGAAAAACGCCTTATGGGCACCCAATTCAATTCCCTTGCCCGGTATAGGTTTGACAGGGTATGGCATTCAGGTTTTGCGCGGGGTTCCTGGGGGGTTGCCATACTGCTCCAGAGGGGCCTTCCCTTTACCCTGGTGCAGGCCGAGACGGATACGCAGGGCCGGTACGTGGCCCTGATGGGTAAGATCAAGGGAGATCCAGTTAACCTCCTGTGCACTTACATTCCCGCCGCCAACATGGCCTCTGCCCTTTGACGTCTCACACTCGTGGTCACCTCCTTTTACTCACGGTCTGACTGTCGTCGGGGGAGATTTCAACGCCGTTCTGCAACCCTCAAACAACACAACAGGTGCTCATTCAGCAGCCCGCCTTGCCTCTGCTAAGCGCCTGTCTGACTGGTCCTCTGCTATGGGTCTTTGCGATGCTTGGAGGGTTTGGAATGCCTGCAGAAAACAATATACTTATACATCGGCGGCCCACCAGTCCCACTCTCGCATTGATCTGCTTCTACTACCTGCCCCAGACTGTCAATTGATGTCCGGGCCCTCTATCTTGCCCAGAGGCATCTCCTATCATTACCCCGTCTCCCTCCGTCTTGGGAATCCCCCTAATGGTACCCGTATGGCATGGCGGATGAACGCCTGGTTGCTGAAAGACCCTGAATTTTTGGAGTCCCTCTGGCAGGATCTGAGGCATTATTTTTCAACAAATACGGGCTCGGTCTCTTCCTCTGGGACGTAATGGGAGGCCGGCAAGGCCACCATGCGTGGGGTGGCTAGAGGTATGGTTTACGTGAAGCGCGCAGAGCAGACCGCTCAACTCATACAGCTGGAGGCCCAGGCGGCACAGTTGGAGGGGGCCCTGGCGGGCGCGCAGCAATGGCTCCAAGCGTCGGCTTAAACTTATCCGAGAAGAGATCTGCCAGATCTCAATGGAGGCCGCTAAAATGCTCTGGCGCTCCTCTGTGGCACGCGTGTATGGCTGGGTTGATAGAAACAGTAAATTACTTCACAATTTAGTGTCTTACCCCAAAGCCAAACGCATTATCCCTGAGATCTGTGACGAGACCGGGGCTCACCACGCTGCCTCCCATGCTATCGCCCGAACTTTCGCGGGCTATTATGCTGCCCTTTATGTGGCTCAACCTCCCAGGACCAGCCTGGCTGACTTGCTATCTGAAACTGGGACTCATCTGCCCTGCCTCTCCCAAACGGTCTCGGAGATGCTTGATCTTCCCCTCACCCAGGAGGAGATACTCAGGGCCTTTATACTGTTGCGCTCAGGTAAAACGCTAGGGACCGACAGTTACCCCCAAGAATACTACGCGACTTACAGTGACACACTGGTCCCGCATTTAATGGAGCTGTTCAAACATGTAGTAGACATGGGGTCCTTCCCACGGAGACTGACGTGGCCACGATAGTGGTCCTTCCATAGACGCAGCCGCCCTCCCGTGCCTGTGCGGACTACCGCCCCATTTCCCTCATAAACACTGAGGTAAAAGATGTTGCCACTCCCTTGGCCCAGCAAATCTGCCCACACTTACAAGATTTGGTTCACCCGGATCAGTGTGGCTTTATGCCTGCCCGGGGCACCCGGCACTGCGTCCATCATCTCTACCTTGCCCAGGCACACCGTTACCACCTCACCCCGTATCTCGCTCTGCTTTTCGTTGATTTCGAAAAAGCATTCGATACAGTGGACTGGAACTACCTTGGGGATGTGTTGGAGAGGATGGGTTTCGGCTCCCTGTTTCGGCGCCTTATCCAGGCCCTATACTCCAACCCCACTGCAAGGGTTCTTATTAATGGCATGCTCTCGGAGAAGTTTCCCATTCGGAGAGGCACTCGTCAGGGCTGTCCGCTATCGCCGCTTTTTTTTTGCCTTAGCAATGGAGCCTCTGGCCTCCCTTCATACGAGGCTGGGCTTGGAACCCATACCAGATCGATAAGATCGCCTTGTATGCTGACGACGTCCTCCTCTTCCAGGCGGACCCAGAGAGCTCAGGTCCGAGATGCTTGGACGCCCTCCTAGCCTTCGAACGGGTCTCTGGCCTCTGGCTCAACCCGGCTAAGTCCACATTGGTTCCCTTGCATCCATCCAGGACGTGCTTCGATTGGCAGACGACCATCCCCCTGCACAGGCAATCGTTTAAGTACTTGGGGGTGTGGGTCGCCCTCCTTCCAGACCTCGAATGGGCCCTGAACATCACGCCCCTGTTCACTAAGGCCAAGGTGAACCTCAAGAAATGGCAATCCCTCCCCCTCAATGACCCTTGGCAGGAGCGCTCTTTTTAAATGATGGTCCTACCCCATTTTTTATACATTTTACAAAATATCACCCTTCATCTCCCAGGTGGTTGGTTCAGAGAAGTAGACAGTGCCCTTACCCAGTTCCTGTGGGGTGGCAGGAGGTCACGATTGTCTTTGGCGCACCGCAGCAAACCTCCCGATGATGGGGGTATGGGGGTAACCAATCTCCACCTATACTACCTGGCTGCAAAGCTCATTGTGATCCATGACTGGTTCGCCGGCGGCTGGTCCGACCCAGCGTACCGGGTGGAACTCCGGTCAATGGATTTCCCACAGCTCAAAGCCTTCCTTTATGGGACCCCCGTGCCACGGGACCTCCCCCCAATCACTCGAACGATACTTATGGCCTGGCACTCAGCCTTACGCTACACGAATTGGGATCGGAAGCTCACCAGACAGACACCTCTGTGGAGTGGTGTTTGGCTGGAGGAGGTCTCGTCACTTAAGAACTTCCGCCGATGGGACCTCATCGGGAATTCGTTGCTGGGGGACGTCTGGGTAGGAGACCACATTCGATCTTTTGCTGACTTACAGCACCGCCACTCCCTCCACTCCTCCCTATTTTACAAGTACTTACAGCTACGGCATGCCCTCCGAACACACATTTCATCTCCCACATGTCTCCCAGAATTCAGTCCCCTGGAGGCCCAAGTGATGATGGGGAACCTAGGCAGAGGGGGGGTGTCGCGGATTTACCACTCCTTGCTGAACAATGGCCTGCTTCCCTGGACCTGCTGCGTGCCCGCTGGGAGGGGTGGCTGGGCCCCCAGGAGGACGCGTATTGGAGGGATGCCCTTATGGCTCCCAAGACCCTGACGAAATCCTCCAAGCTGCGTCTAGACCAAGTCTATTACCTCCACACGGCATACCTCACTGCTGCGCACCTCTACAGTGCTGGTATGCGGCCGTCCCCTTCCTGCACGCAATGTAACCACGCTCCTGCAGACTTCTACCACGTGACATGGCAATGCCCCGTTCTTGCACCATTCTGGGCGGGGGTAGAGCTAGAGCTCGCACAGACCTTGGGTTGGGAGGTTCCCCACGACCCGTTACGCCTGATCCTGGGAGTGTTCGAAGGCCTCAATGGTACCCGTACTGATAAACGCTTTCTCGGATCGGCTGTGGCGGTGGGGAAACGCGACATATCTGCGCTTTGGTCTCAGGCCATGCCACCTACTATGCGGAAATGGAGATGGGGTGTGGATTGGTGCGGAACTCAGGAGGAGCCCCTCTTTGAGGGCCAGGGCTGTCCCGAGCTTTTTGGAAAGATATGGGGCAAGTGGTTCAACTTGGTGCCTTGAGGGACACGAACACGTCCTGTAAAAGAATGTTTGCCTGCAGGTGCTCTACTCAATCCCAAAGTGGTGTACGTGTCTGTCATCCTTCTTCCTAATGTAATTCATCTTTTTACCATGTCTGACTGTGCTGCCATAATTTTTTGTAATCTGTTCTCAAAATACCAATAAACTTGATTATCAAAAAAAAAGTGCAGTGTAGCTTCCCTTTGTGGAATTTCTCCAGTAAATTCACCAGAGAGCTTGTATTTGATCAAATTTAAAGAATAACAAGCACACTTGCTGTACTATCTGTCAGTCAATGATACCTTTATGCAATACTTTTCAGTAACATAAAAGTATACTACAAACTAGATTTAAAAAAACAGAAATATAAAAAATAGCTCTTCATATGTACAATTCAGTTTCAAACAATGAAAAGAAAATGACTGATTAAAAGAGATACCCATTTCATCTATGCGAATAACTCATTTAAAGTACAACAGTTACCCTAGGAGGTACTTTGGTTTCGGATATTCTCCCCGCAGGCTTTTCCTTATTTTCTGTACCTGCCATAAGAAGAAGACATTATGCAGCAGACATATGGGGTATGTAATTGTTGTAAAAGTAAAAGTGCTGGTCTGCACCATCTACACTTATTTTAAATACAGGTAAAATATATCTCTTCCTAGGGATTTCATAAAATGTACCAAAAAGTATGATGTGCAATTTGGTTGTGAGTGACACACTGTCACACGGGCACAACACTAACCCTGACAAGGAGTGACAATTATTTGAAAACCCTACCATCAGCGGCAGCATATTTGCCCTAAATCGGGTCAAGATGAACCTTTGCTGGTCATTGCCTACCAGGGTCAGATATGGTTTCAAGCTTTCCTGGGAGCCATTCTATTAGAATCTACTACAGATGGTTTTACTGCCTCGCCTTCCCATGGCATTGTTCTGAGGGTAATGTTTCAACTTTTCTTTATCTAATAGTTTGCAGAACGTATCTCAATCGGGATTTCCATTGCATAGTCTAAGGTCATTACATCACTGAAAATGTATTTATTCAATCCTGTTTCTTCACGCAACCAAATTGTATGCCAAAGCAATATCTGGACCCTTTTTAATCTGTCTGAGATTTACGGGGTTCCCAGTTCAGCTTGGGCTAAGCAGTTCAAACAACTGGTGCGGAGGGAAAGGGTACGTTTTACGTTTAAAAAATGAATCCTCAACTCTTTGGATGCTCTGGATATTAACCATTGCCCAGACCCCTGTGCCACTGTTGTACTTGCATATATGGTGAGGAGTTCCCCTATTGCTTTGGAACCCATTTGCGTTGTAAATATGGATATCCCATTGATGGATTTCTCCATTTGCGCACATTGTTAGTTACCACCAGGGGACCACGAGATCTTGTTATCAAAGAGTATCCATAAATAGTAGAAGGTGGGTAAGTCACTCAAATTATGTCCTGTATGGAAAACAGGTTTTTATCCTGGTTTTGGAGCCATTTACTTTCAGATCCAGGTCCACCATAAAAGGGATGTAATTGTCTATAAGGCCCTGTAGCCCCCTCCCAGTTCTTGCAATTAATACAGTGTTGTCTGAATAAAGTAGAATTGGGAGGGGGCACAAACCAAGCATCACTGTGTCCTTGGTAGATAAACTTAGGGATGACTACCCGATTTGTGTAGAGCGAGAATAGGAAAGGGGCTTAAACGGAACCCTGCCTGACCCCTCCTTTGATGTTAAAACTCACAGAGCATTCACCCTCCCTTCCAAAGCGCACACAGATGTTTACGTCCATGTACAGTTGCCTTATATAGTTGATGATTCCTGCCTCAATCCTCAGATCTTCTATGATTTTTGACAGCCTTTTGACTGAGACGCATGATATAGTGCCCCCTTTTTTGCCAATGGGTACTTTGCTATTATGATACTTAGGTTCAGTCATTGATGGACTGTACTCAAGCCCTTTTTGAAACCAAATTGAGTATCCATCATTATGGTATTTGCTACTGCCCAGTCTAATGAGCAGAAAGCACCCCATAACCTTTGCGTGGCATCCAACAGTGATATCGGCAGATCATTTTGGGGTTGGGATTTGTCACATTTTTTATGGATCGGAATGATGATAGAAGCTTCCATGAAGGGGGGGGGGACCAACCGCAATGGTAGCATTGTAAACATTTGTGAGTAGCAGAGCCCAGAGTTCTTGCTGATCCCTGAACATGTCTAAAGGTGTCCAGTCTGGACCAGGGGCCTTCCCTTTGACCCTGTCATCTAGGGCTCTTACGACCTTAGCCAGGGTCACAGGTTGGAGAGGATACTGTGAGGTATCTCTGCCATATGTTATGTTAACAAAAATTTCTACAGCGCAGGTAAACCCAGAGGTTTCATGGGGCTAACTTTAGAACTTGCCGGAACTAGTGGAGAGTGTTTTTCGTGAACCTGCACGAACAACCAAGTTTTAAGCATTTTCCAAAAACTCAGAAGATCAGTACATGACCGAATCTCCAGAGGAAAGTTATTCTACAGTCGTGGGACCAGGGATGCAAACCTGCACTCTCCCTGTCATTTTAGCTTGAAGGCAGGGGTGGTCAGTAGCTGGAGATGTGCTGAACGGAGGTTGTGAGAGGGAGTGTACCTAGAAAGAGGCTGTTAATGAATTTGGGGCTCCGACCGTATAAATATTTAATAATTAGACATCCCGTCTTAAAGGCAGTTCGTTGGGGTATAGGGAGCCAGTGGAGTTCATTCAAAAGAGGTCTGGACGATTGCCATCTGGGTTGCTGGTGGATCAGTCTCGCTGCTTGGTTCTGGCCCATCTGTAGCCGCTTGATTAAGAAGTGTGGCATGCCTAGGTAGATTGAGTTGTACAAAAGGGGGTGGTGATGGACGGAGCATCTGAACCAATCAAACACTCACATCCAGTCAAAAGATCTGGGTTTGATCCATCACCGTTCTTTAGCCCACTCTGCCACCCCAGTTCAGACATGGCTATATGCAAGTCAGTCACAACTAGTTCAGTTTTGCCTGGATTGAGTTTTAAATGGTCTCTGGGTTCCAAGGGCTATTGTATGCCACTTAGTCTATTCTAATCAGCGAGTGGTCTTTATATATACGGCTGAGAAATTATTTACCCAGGCCTACTCTGCAATATGGACCTCGGTTGACGGCTCATGATGGGGCCCCTTAAAGTAGTTATTGTTTATTGCCTTCCTGAAGGATTTACTATCCTTTAGGGCGCTAGCAGGTACCAATTCCTTTCCTGCCATATCTATGGAGCACACAAGCCAGTCTAATTGATTGCGTGTCCTTCGCTTTCTGCATCTGAAAGAAACAGTTAGTTATGGATTCCTTACCTTAGAATTACCCCCAGGCGTCAGACTGGATCCGAAGATTTTTGCGTCAGCAGTAGCCCTGCGCGTCGGAAGGTGGCGTCTGTTGACTCCGCATTTGTCGTCTGCAACGTGATCGCCAGGATGACGTCGCGGTAGCTACATAGACGCAGCCCTTGCACGCTGACATCAGTTCTTTCTTTTTCCACTCCAGCAATCGCAGATCTGGAGAGAGCGGTACCTCCAGTCACTTTTTGACTGACTTTTTTGCGACTTTTTGTTGACTTCGTTTTTTTAGTCTATTGACTCCTGATGCACAAGGGATGCCCAGCTTCAAGACATGCGGTTCCTTTACCCGACTGATGTCAGTGACGGACCCGCACCGTGTGCCTCTACTGCCTGGAGCGCGACCATGACCCCAAGTCGTGTTCCGACTGCCGAACCGTGGCCCGAAGTCTTTCCGGGAGCTGTCCCGAAAGGTCCTCGAGGACCAGTAGTCGGCTCTGCGTCGCTCAAGGTCCTGGTGGCGTGGGAGGTCGAAGGACCAATCGCAGAGTCATCATCACTTCTCTTCCAAGTCTTTTCACTCGGGGTCAGGTAAGTCGAAGCATAAGAAGAAGTCGAAGAAGCATCGTCGCTCTTCGACTTCCCCTCGTCCGCCGGCTGACGCCACAAAGGGTGTGGGAGGTGCACCTCCCACAGCTCCGCGTGCGGAGCCTACAGGGTCGACTCCGGCCATTCCTCCCTTCCCAGGTCCAGGAGCGGCCCCTGCCCAGCTTCGTCAATTTTATGAAGTGATGCATGCCATGGGCAGCCAGACTCAGCCGGCACGCCTTCAGGTCCAGTGGACTCGGCTGGGCTCCCTAGGTCTTCCGTCCCCAGCTGCTTCGGCACCGCAGGGCCCCCTTGGATCCAGGCCTGGAACAGGTTTCAGCGCCGGTCAACTTCGTTACACCTCCACCAGCGCCGCTTCCACTGGCACCATGTCCGCAACTGACGCTGGCTGGTCCCCTAGCCTGCGTCGCCACCAGCTTCCGCCCGATGTGGACACAGAGCCGGACTGGCATCGACCTATGCCGGATCCGGCACCGATGGTACTTTTTTCCTGTGTTCCACCCTAGCCCTTTTCAGCCAGATTGGCAGCCAGAGGAGGGTGAGGAAGACTTGGAGGGGTCTGGTGACCCTTTAACAGACCAGTTGGAGTTTGTTCCGGGCTGGAGAGAGGAACTGGGGGATTCCAGTAGTCTGGATACCTCCCCAGACCTTGGCATGTTGTCTCCTCCTACCGTGGCTACAGAGGAGGGAGTGTCATATGCAGTGGTGTTGCGTAGGGCGTCCGAGGCTCTCCACCTCGATCTACCTACGGTGGCAATCAGGACTAACCTCCTGACCGAGGTGCGTCAGCCGGCAGCGAGCTCTTCGGAGCCCTTGCTGCTGTTCAATGAAGCCCTAACAGACCTCTTTTTGGGTACCTGGTCCAGGCCCAACACAGGGGCTCCTGTGGATAGGATTATTGCCGGACGCCACGGCCGGGCGACCCCACTCTCCTCTCCCAACACCCCACCACTGAGAGCTTGGTGGTCCAAGCCTCTACATCTAAAGGCACCTTCCCCAAGGCTCCACCTGATAGGGAATCCAAAAAGCTGGACCAACTTGGGAAGATGTTTTCTTCCTCCAGCTTGGGACAGCGGTCGATAAACACAGCATGTCTGTTGGGCCATTATTCCCACTCTGTGTAGGATATGGTGGTGCAAGTGCTGCCTCAGTGCCCGGAGGATGCCTGGTCCGTACTGTCCCGTGCAGTTACCGAGGGGAGAGACGCTGCAAAGTTTAAAATCTGCTGTGGACTGGACACTGTCGACTCGCTGGGTAGGAAAATTTCAACGTCTGTAGCCCTTCAACGCTACGCCTGGCTGAGGTCGACTGGTTTCTTTGGGGATCTCCAAAACACCCTGATAGACATGCCTTTTGATAGCCGTCACCTCTTGGGCGACAAGGCAGACAGTGAACTGGAGCGTTTCAAGGACTCTTGGGCTACGGCCAAGTCCTTGGGCCTCTCCACCAAACGCCCTGCATTATCTGCTTTTTGCCGCTTTCGTGGCTACGGAAGGGGTGTCCCACCATGTTCCTTCAAGACCGGCATAAGCAGTTCAGCCCCAGCATGGCCGGGGACATGGGAACCACCGCTGTGGTTCTGGGGGCCAGCAGACGGGCCAGTCCACCACCGCCCCCTCTGCAGCAGCATCCAAACCCTCCTAGTCCGATATTTCAGGCCTATCACACACACCAGTGAGTGGCAGAATTTGCCATCATCTCCCCCACTGGCGTACCATCACATCAGACAGGTGGGTTTTGCAGATAGTCCAAAGGGGCTACTCCCTCCCCTTCGAGACTATCCCCCCAGCCATGCCACCTCAGTACAATCGAATGTCGGGGGATCATCAGGCCCTTCTCCAAAAGGAAGTTATGGCTCTCTTGGCCAAGGGCGCCATCAAACAAATTCCTGCCCTAGAGGTAGGTCATGGTTGCTATTCCCACTATTTTCTGGTGCCAAAGCAGGACAAGGGCCTGCATCCTATCTTGGATCTCAGGAACGTCAACCACTTCCTCCGGAAAGAGAAGTTAAAAATGTTGACCTTGGGTCAGGTCCAGTCTGCCCTCGACCCTGGAGACTGAATGGTAGCATTGGACTTGCAGGATGCTTATTTTAACATCCCCGTCCTGCCGGCCCACCGGCGTTACCTGCGGTTCACGGTAGGCCATGAGCACTTTCAGTTTACCATGCTCCCCTTTGGCCTTACCAGCGCCCCTCGAGTGTTCACGAAAGTGATGGCGGTGGTCGCAGCTCATCTGCGCAGATCAGGGGTTTCGGTCTTCCCCTATCTCAATGATTGGTTGAAGGCGGGCTCGCCCCAGGCAGTAGTCTCCCACCTCCAGACGATGGCCGACCTCCTGCGTCATCTGCAATCGCAACTCTATCTGAACTGTCAGCCCTGCTAACCGCAGTGTAGGCCGGAGGCAGCTGTCAGCAAGGGCCAACAGTCACGTGGCGATGATGAGTGGTCCAGGCGGGCCGCACTGGGAGCAATGTCTTTTGGCTAATGAATTCTGCTTCAGTAAGGCCACGTGGTGGTGACTTGTGGTGCACTGAGTTAGTGGTACCTGAAGCACTCAGCGTGTGCGCGGCCAGCGATGAGGCGTGGTCTGGGAGGGCCGCACTGGGAGCAATGTCTGCCTAGTGCTGTGCCATCTGCAATCGCGACTTGATCTGAATTGTGAGCCCTTCTGTCGCAGGGTAGATCGAAGGAAGTAGTCAGCACAGACATCGAGGAATGCTTTTTGTCACTTCCTCTTGACAAAATCCGAGTACCTAGAGTAAAGTTCACTCTGCAATTAATATATCAAAACTGAATTTGAGGAGGAGCTACGCTACGAATCAAGATGGCCGCGTAAGCTCCCGGCTCCGCTGACCTCCGCCAGCAGCTCGATTATCCTGTCTTCAATCCTGACCTTACACCTGATTTCCTTGTTTATGAAGGTCTACTGCTTCTAAAGGTGCAATCCCGAGATTTCTACCTCATCGGCTGACGAAGATACGCCGTGTTTCCATTCTCGGCCTAACAACGTGTGGAAGCCGGGGCCTCGATTTTTAGACTATCCGGGTCAGAGTTGAACAACATCGGCCGTGAGACCTGGACTGAGCCCGGTCTCCCGAAGAGTGCCTGAATTGTTGACTTTTTGTGACGATCCTTTGAACGATCTACACCGAGGACACACCAGCGTGCCACGCCGGCTGCTGTGGTGGGGGTCCGGTGCCCGGAGACCTTGCTACCCTCCCGGGGTCGACGGGCTGGGGCCCTCTCTGACGGCGAAGGTGTGTTCTGTAAGACGAGGAGCGCCCATTACTTGATATCAGATTTGCGTGGCCTGCGACTCCGGAGCAGCCGGCCCCTGGGGTTCAAGTCCGGCTCTGTCGCCTATTGAGAGGGAATGGAGCGGACGGAAGGCGCGCCATCGCTGCAGGCCGTTGTGGCCGCCATTGGGGCGCTCCATTCGCACACAGTCGCTGTGTTCCGGACACTGATGGTGAAAGTGGACGGTATCCTGGAACCTGAGGACGACACCTCGATTGGTTTCCAGCTAGAGATGGTACCAGCGGTGCATTGCACATCAAAGGTCGAGGTTCATGAACCTTGACGGTCCCCTATTACCGACAAGCCAGCCCGTGCTTCTCGCTAGCGTCTCTTGCCTGACCCTGCTGCCGCCTAACGCATCTATAGACGGTCTTCCATGTGGCTACGAGTTCCTTGGTGATGGTTTGGGATACTCGCTGTTTTTGGACACCTTTCCTCGTTCGAGACGTGAACTTTTATCCTGTATTCGATCCTCCTGTGCTGACAAGAACTTTTGTGGACGCTTTGCCTTTTCCTTCAAAATGGCGGCTCGAGTGGCAAAGACTCTTATGACGGACCGTACTGGCCAGGGCTGAACTTTATCGCTGGGTTCCGATAAAATAGCTTTTAGCGATGCCGGGGTTGTGCCTATATTGTGACGAGAATTGGGTGGTTGTTGTTTATCCTCCCCTGACTGGTTTGTATAATTGCTAAATATTGATTTTACCATGTCTCGGGGTGGTCGCTGTTGGCGGGGGTACGGGAGACCGGGAGTGTGTTTGCTTTCTCCTCCTCTGCTTTCTCTTTTCCCTTCCTTTAGGGTAGTTCTTGGGCGACAGGCACGCTGCTAGTGGGGTTAGGCCGTAGCCATTGCAGGGGTGCAGGGTGGGGGGTTAGGGGTGGGGTTTTTTATTTTGTCTTCTTTTGTTCTATGGCCCCTTTTGTCTTTTCTTTTTCCTTCTACGAGAGATGGGCTGTTTATTTTTCACGAATCCTTTATTGTCCAGGTGTCTTCGCTGGCTTAATTATCCTGTAACATTGTGGACGAAGTCACGCGGGTGGGATTGCTTTGGCTGCTTAATAGATTGCTTATTTCTTATTTCCTATTTCCGTTATGTGTACCCGTGATGGGCCTTTTACTTCTTACAGTGATTATTGTTTGTATATTTCCCCCGCCTGGCCCTGTTCTGTATTTTACTGCGAAACACCTGATATCTGTATTGCCTGCTCTTGTCTTACTGTTAAAATAAAAAAAAATATTTAAAAAAAAACTGAATTTGAACTGTGAGCTCTGCTGTATGCAGTGTAGACTGCCATTCAGTGTTCCTTTGGACTTGCAAGATGAATTTGGTAATTGTACTAAAACTATAACTGATATAAAACAAGTTCTTGAAGCAAGGATACTAAAAGGATATTATGTAGGTTTTAGGGACGTTATACTTAGTTGCCTACTGGACTCTGCAATTAATGAATCAAGGCCCAAATTTAATTGTGAGCCCTGATGACCGCAGTGTAGGCCGGAAGCAGCAGTCAGCAAGTGCCCACAGCCACGTGGCGTTGAGTTGAGCTGCACAGTTAGTGGCACCTGAAGCAAGCAGCGTGTGCGGAGCCTGCGATGATGCATGGACCGGGCGGGCCGCACTGGTAGCAAAGTCTTTTGTCTAATGGATTCTGCCTTAATAAGGCTACGTGGCGATGACTTGTGGTGCGCTGAGTAAGTGGCACCTGAAGCACTCCGCGTGTGCGCAGCCTGCGATGATGCGTGGTCCAGGTGGGCAGCACTGGGAACAATGTCTTTTGTCTAATGAATTCTGCCTTAATAAGGCTACGTGGCGATGACTTGTGATGCACTAAGTTAGTGGCGCCTGAAGCACTCCGCGTGTGCGCAGCCTGCGATGATGCGTGGTCCGGGCGGCCCGCACTGGGAGCAATGTCTGTTGCCTACTGGACTGCGTCATCTGCAATCGCGACTCGATCTGAATTGTGAGCCCTCCTGTCCGCAGTGTATATTGAAGGCAGTAGTCTGTACAGACATAACTCTGTGTTGCTGTGCTGCTGGGTTCGCAGAGGGCCTGTGTCGAGGAGGCCGGCGGTCATGGCGGTGGTCTCGAGGCAGGGTTGTAGTAGTGGGACTCAGCAAGGCCTTCCAGTGCTAGGGGTTTGCCTTTCTCTGCACAGAGTCCTAAGACTATAGAATAGAAGTTGGCACAGAAACTGGATTAGAAAATACAAGATTTATTAAACCTCATGAGATGGAATTACATTCACACAACACCCTTCGGTAATGTATGAAGTAGCACACTGAATGGAAGGATCTTGGTCCTTTTATACCCACAAAGGGGCTCAAAAGAAGGCGGTACAAGTACAAGAAGAAAGTTTTAGGTACATATAAGGTCATACAGAAAATGCACAGTCAACAAGAGGGAGGAGCTAACAGTTGCTAATTCTGGTGAACACATCCTGACAGTTACAGACTAGGGACAGCTGCAAAGACCGCTGCAAGCTCAACTGAGCATGTGCGAAGCAGAAGAGGCTAAATATAACCTGTCTCTAGGCAGATTTCAGGGGCAGACAACAGCAAGGTAGGACAGAGCGCATGGCATGCACGTGGTAGCACATGGCAAACAAGATGGCTGCCAGAAATACAAAATGGATTCCACAAAACGGACAAGAAAGAATCTATATACAGGATGGCTTCTGCTAATGCTAACCTAATCGCTGCCAAATTACAACAGGGTGAAGGCCTCCGCTGTAGCAGACACATTGGCCTTCCCAGAAGTGAACCACACCTATAGCCCTGGTCTATTTATTCACACTCCTACGCTGGTTTGGCGTACATTGAACCAGCCCACTCCGCTTCCGCTGACCGGGGGTGACAAAACAGCTTCATGACCGAGATCTTCCTCACTGTCTGAGGTAACATGATGCATCCAATGTCCACAACACTACAAGCACCAGCAGTATATGTACACATGGAGAGGTCTGTGCTCTGCATAGTGAGGTCTGTCCAGCACATCACTGCTACACTTGGCATTGTGTGCATTGTTATTAATGGGTGACTTGCGTCCTTCACACACTTGGTTGCCACATCTCCTAACATTCAGCTATTGTGTGGCTGAGGGGCCAGGCTGTTTTGGGAAGGACCGCTCTACTGCGCTGCCTCAGTGGTAGGGGGGAGGTTGTCCAGGGGAGGTCCTGGGGGTGGTGGCGGTGGGTGTTGTGACCTTCTTGGGTGCCGGAGCTGTATGATCAGTAGCTCTATGACGTGTTAGTCTTCAGATGTGGCTCTGGGCTGGGCTCCCTTTCATACTGTAGGTAGTCCTGCTTTACACCAGTAAAAGGCAGATGTTAATTTCTTACTGCTAATGCGGCTTTTCGCCTGTTTTTGGATCGTATCGCAGATTTAGCTGGTCGTTGAAAATATCGGGAGTGGTGTTTTCGTGTTATTTTTTGCACGGGAACGCCTACTCTGCATATCATTAGCGTTACTTGTCACTCTAATTTGTGGCGATTTTTTTTTTTTGCGGAAGCTATCGCTGGAAAACTGGCAATATCGGCAGTTTTCACCAGGTTGAGAATGGGATGCTAATTTAAAATCACAAAAAAACATAGGTCTAATGAACATTATAATTAGAAATTATCATTTGAAAACCTTTAAAATTCACTGAAAAAACCTTAGGTTTCAGGCTCGTTATAGTTAGAAATTAGCATTTAAAAAACCTTTGAAATTCACTGAAAAAACCATAGGTTTCAGGCAAGTTATAGTTAGAAATTAGCATTAACAAAACTTAGAAATTCACTGAAAAAACCATAGGTTTCAGGGACGTTATAGTTAGTTGGACATTCTTCTCATACAAAACTGGAGCAATTCCCCTTTTATAGTTAGTTCTGCTAACTATAACTTGTGCACTCGCAATGCACTGCTGTTGACGTCACATAGTACATCATTCATGACATGGTCAGTGACATCACTGATGACATCTCAAATGACATCACTGATGACATCCACGTGAAAATCTGATGCACCTCTTCACACTCTAATATACCCTTTGATACACCCACTGTAAAATACAGACGACCATTTTCGAAACCATTGACACAACAATACCAGTTACTACATACGTACTCACTGATTCCTAGGTCTACACACACATCCACTCATTCACCAATACAGTAACACATACATGCAGTCACTGATCAATACAACACTATCATAAGCACTCATACACCTATACATGCACTCACATACCACCACTCATCCAGAGTTACTCACACACGTAGTCAGTCATGCAAAGAATCAATCACACTTCCATTTAGTGACCTATACAGTTATACACACACCACATCACTTATTCAAACAGAAACAAACACATACTTACTCTCTTATACAATCACTCATACAAGTACACACCTATCCATACAGCCACTCTCACACAATCACTGACTCTCACGTATAGTCATTTATATACTTCAACTCTCACATACACTGCCTTTTACATATGTTGTTTCTTGGACATGTACCAATGAGACATCCATTCACTCACCAACACACCCATACACACAACCCACCCACCCATACAGCTGTTTCCACATGCACTCTTGAACCCATACACACAGTGAATCAACCACTCAAACATCTATGCACAGTCGCACACCTTCCACCCACACACACACACACACACTCAGGCACCCATACAAATACTCAGGCAACCAAATTGATAACCCATATAGATACTCAAGTAGCTACTAAGCAACCCATGCAGCAGCTTATACGACAACAGACAGACTGATACAGACATTCACACAGTTTAGCCACTAACCCATGCATTCAGTAAGACACATGTAATCACTCACTTAAACAGTCAGGCACGCATCTACTAAATCCTCCATCCAGACACCCACTCATTCTTCAATACACCTTGGCGTATATATATATAATAAATATTTACACTTTAAAGAAACCCTCTGTCACTGGATGATGTCTAACCCTGGGCATCCGATTCGGCTACGCCCACGGAGTAGGCGTAGTGTTGCCTTCTACGCATTTTGCGTAGACAGCGTAGCCGGCAACACTACGCCCACTCCGTGTGCGTAGCCTAGTCGGCCGCCACCCGCCTCCCTCCCGCCCTCCCCTAGATACATTATTTAAGCAACTACCCTGAATAAAACAATTTTAAAGCACTTACCTTGTCCGGGGCTCGTCCGGGGCTCCCTCTTTGAATAGCGTCCTTTCCTGGAAACAAATGCGCATGCGCGGCCGCCCGCGCATGCGCATTGGTATCCAGGAAAGGACGCTATTCAAAGAGGGAGCCCCGGACGAGCCCCGGACAAGGTAAGTGCTTTCAAATTGTTTTATTCAGGGTAGTTGCTTAAATAATGTATGTAGGGGAGAGCGGGAGGGAGGTGCGTAGTGGGGCTACGCGGAGTGCGGGAGTGGGCGTAGCTTCTCGCCCACTCCGCGTAGCTCCGCGGAGCCCCACTAGGCCCACTACGCCCGCCCAGGGTTAATGATGTCATCAGTGATGTAATTTAAGACGTCATCAGTGATGTCACTGACCATGTCATTACTGATGTAATATGTGACGTCATCAGCAGTGCATTGCGGGTGCGCGAGTTATAGTTAGCTGAACTAACTACAACTGGGGAATTTCTATGATTTTGTACGAGAAGAATGTCCAACTAACTATAACGTCCCTGAAACCTATAGTTTTTTCAGTGAATGTATACATACATACATACATACATACAGGGACCCGTCCATCAAGTAGTCCTGGTGTTTGCTGGCAATTCGGACTTTTATCAAGGGATTGATACGACCAGCACCGCCTCTTGAACGGACCAGATCAGAGGCCGCTGCTATCTGGCAGCCTGTGATTACACGGGGAGGCGGGCATGATTACAGCTTGTCTCAGGCCCGGTGTGTTCTTAGTACAGAGCTGGACATTGGGGACCTGAGGGAGCCTGCAACACGTATAGTTCGCTTTTAACCGCTACCAGATGACCCCCCCCTTTTGCGAGGCAGCAATCAGCACGCACAGCAGTTTTACCGGATCCTGACTGCAGTACTTACTTGAACATTGCATGATGGGACTTGTAGTTGTCCATTAAACTTCAGACCCGTTACGGCAGCAAGATCAGCTGTTCTCCCGCCAATGGGAGTGCTAGAGGATATTTAAAGGAGGGAGGGGGCAGCAGCGCGTTATCAGCAGCATCTGAAGAAGACGCAAGTCGAAATGCATTATGCTAATTCAACCAGTGAATAAAGGCTTCTACAGAATCCCCGTTGTGTCCTTGAATTTCTTTGCACAAAGGAGGTCGTTTCGGTGTGTGTGTGTGTATATATATATATATATATATATATATATATATCGCTCAGAAAATCCCTCTCGAATATGGAAGGAAACAGCACTCCGGCAGGTACAGGATCACAGCGATTTATTGTGACAGCAAACAAACGTTTCGGCGATAGCCTTCGTCAGTGTTGTTACCAAAACCTAAAGATTCCGATTTAAATACACACCAGGTAGATTGAGGTGAACACCAACAAGGGACTAGCCCCACAGACGCCGACATGGGCGCCATCTTTAAACATGTTTCCATTAGTAAAGGATAATACATAATGTCAGCGTAAATCCTGATATTTACAAGACGGAAAACGTTGGGCTTTGAACAATAACGCCGTGGATCGGCTAATGTCCCTATACAGATGTATACCAAACAATCATTATCTACACATGGTGTGTTAATCAGAACTACAGAAGAGAATAAAAATGTTCAAGTTATTACATGTCAAACAAATCATTATACATAGCGGTATGGCCATTAGGTGGCAGAAACTACCAGGTCTCCTGTGATGGGTGGTGAGATTCAGCCCACCTGAGGGGCAGTTCATGATTACCTACATACATGTTAAATTTTATAAAGATGTCATCATACTTATTTAGCAAATAGATCCTGAAAAGCAGTAACGCATAATCAATATTCAATCCATCGGAACATCAGAAAAACCAAATTGATACTTTTAAAGAACTTTCGTGAAATTAAAACTATTGTCACAGATCTCATATATATATATCATAATATAAGGAAAAGGCACATATTCGAATTCATAACGGTAGTCAGATAATTGCACATAACAGATGGTGTTAGGAAGAGGCAATGCTGTTACTCACTTCTACTATTCGGATTATAACCTCATCCCTATTTATCACCCCTCTATTTTCCAAGGTGTACTGTCATTTCCTCCCCACCATTCATGCCTTTGGGATGCTTAGTGGACAGATCAATTATGTATCTTGATTCGAGGCGTCGTAGCCTCCTAAGTCTGTCTCCTCCTCGTGGGTTTTGCGGAACGTGATCTAATCCAAAGAATCTCAGTTTACTTCTATCTTTGTTGTGATATTCCGCAAAATGCCGGGCCACTGGGTACGAGAGATCTACTCTATCGATTGCCCTTAGGTGCTCCAGCACACTCAGCTTCAACTGATTAATAGTGCTTCCGACGTAGCGTAGGCCGCACGGATATATTAGACAGTACACTGCATAGACAGTACTGCACGCAATGAACTTGTGAATTTTGTTGGTTCTGCCAGCATCCGGGATGTCATAATGTAGCACCCTACGGCTGTTGGCACACGCCTTGCATTTTCCACAAGGAAAGAAGCCACTCATTACCCTAAGGGTGTTGGGTTGCATGATAGGAGCTTCCAGGTGGCTGTGCACCAGCTTGTCTCCCAGGGACCTAGCCTTTCTAAAGGTCACTAAGGGGTATGGTGGTAGGTCTTCTTTTAACACCTCATATATATATATATATCAACAACCTATCTGGGAAGCGCATCTTCTTTGAGGGCAACTTTGTGTTTGGTATTAAACGGCTAGTCCAGCCGTGAAGATGCGCCACTGCGTGAAGTAGCGGATCCATGATGGCTTGGGATTGTAATGGGACGTAATTTATGCTACAATTCAAGTAACAACATTTTTACCAAATTCACTGGGATTATTATTCGGGTGTTAAAATGGGCAATGGCAAACCCACAAGGGTATACAAGATTTTTGCAGGACTTCTTTTACCAGAATACCTACCAGTCACATGACACGCATTTGGGGCACAACTTTCACCAATAGTTTAAAAGAAGGGACTGCAACATTGTTGTTTGCTTTTTTCTAGGTTTGTGAACAAGGGCAGAGATGCCTGAAATAGGATAGACCGATTTGAACTGGTATTTGCCGACAGCTGGTCTTGCTTTAAATCTCATTAAAGAAGCAACAACCTATCTGGGAAGCGCGTCTTCTTTGAGGGCAACTTTGTATTTGATATATATATATATATATCATTTTACTAAAAGAAAATTCTTTGTGGGCACACTGTTTTCTAGCAGTTTCTATAAGCACTGAAAGTGGTCAGAGAAGAGCACGTCCGGAGAGGGCTTTTATGGACTTACATTCAGTGGCCGACACCGCTACGGAGTCACTTTATGCCCTCTTCCAGCGTGCCGATGTACTGCTGTAGAAAATGTTTCGGATTCAGTCTGGCACCTGCGGATAATTCAAAGGTAAGGAATTTGCGACTAAATCCTGTATCTACCTGACAGGGCGTTACCGACGGTAAGTAACTTATTCATCAATGGTGAATTGTATTTTTATTCCCCTTGCCCCATAAGTGGTTACTTCCTCCTAGGTTTCTATTTTAAAACACATGGGTTCATCATCCATTGTTATTTACTGTTGGTTGTCTCTTCCAATTAAAATAAAAAAAGGTTGGGGGTGTCGGGGACACTTTCCTCGTGCTGTTAGGTTAGGTCTCTTATTGGCAATGTGTTGAGAAGTGTTGCTAATAATAATGATGGCTTGCTTTTAATATTTCACATCGTAATACATGCCTGCCCTTTCCAAGCATTGTTAAGAAACTGGTATTGTACAATTTAATGGCAGTGGAATTTTTGCTCCAAAAGAAAGGGAGTGACCCCAATTGCCAAGAGAGGGGGTACCACAGGTAAACAAATACAACAGCTCTCTTGGGTGAATTGTTTGTTACACAATAATCCCTATTGCATCATCTCATACTCTCATGCTCATTCACGCTCAATCAGAGACACCCATACCCCACTAGTCAATTATCATTTATATGAAATGTGGCAAAGAAATACATAAAAAGGTTATCAATCCCTATATCAAATTCTTCAGATAAAAACACTTCCGGCACATTGAAAATGACATTAAAAACAATATTTCACCCTAAAAACTGTGAGAGACAGCAACATTTTCAGTGCAAACAGTTAATCACATCAATAGTAAGTTGTTTTCTATGGAATTCATCTAATTGTGTGTGATGGAGTCTACAGCCCTCTATATTCTATTAGACCCCCACACGTTCCTTGGATACAACCAATTTCTGGGAACAAATCCGTCGACGCGTTTTGGTGATATTATTCTTATTACAACCACCTTCTTCAAGACAAAGTATATATTACAGTCTCTCTTGTAATAATTCCTATAAATATAAAAAAATGTATATAAGTAACACAATCATAAACAACATATCAAAAATGCTCTTTATCTTTTCTGTACATTATATATTCTCATAACCTTCGGGAGAGACCCTGCCCACCCGTGTATTTCAATGCTAACAGCCCATAGACAGGAAAGATTTCTACATCACAAGTTCCCTTTATCATTAAAACCCCAGTTGGATCCCAACCAGAACCCTCAATGTTAAAACTAATCATAAACATTTTCAAGTGATACAGTAACATCATCATACATTATTCTTATGGCACACCCACACCTCCGCACACTACTACAGGTACGATAACATGGATATCGTCATACCCGTAGACACCGAGAAATGGAGCCTCCCCCTCCCTCCCTTCCCTTTTCTCCCCCAGTTTAACCCTATAGTTAATTGTTTGCAAGATTGGGCTGGCAGGCTGTTACACCAGCCGTTGATGGGGAACATACATCCACAATGATAAGGAGGCTGATGTCAGGCATCACACCCTAAGGGGACGAGTTAATTATGTCCCATGAGCGTCAAGCCGCATGTGCACAGCCGATAGTCTCACTAATGTGATAAGATCGACATGCAGACTCCCCAAACGACAATCCACTGTAACCGGGTTATTTAGGTCTTCCCTAGTAAACCTCTGGAGTAAGCGTGGGCATATGCTAACTAGCTGGGGCAGGCCGGAATGTTAAGAACTTTTTTGTTGAAGTATAGTTACATGCTACAAATTTATATGGCATTGTTGACTTGTCTTATGTACTGATGTATTGAGTCTCAGAACCACCAAAATTGTAAAAACCCAATAAACAAATTCAAACAAAAAAATCATACATTATTCTTATAATTGGCCACCAGGGTCTGCAACTTTACACACATCCATCTCACATTCATATGACTCGGATTTGTAACACAATCCAACCCACCTGAATTTTTCCCAGGGTGGACCTGACGTATTAGTGTCCTCCACTTGTGGTGGGCGGAGCTCACTTGGGCTCCAGGCGCCAACTCTATATATTTCTATTTGGAAATGTTATACAGCAACATTAATTTCCACTATGCGGTTCCTAATCTATTAATCCGACAGTTTGTTAGTCCCATTAACTATCCGGACCTACCCTGTGTGGGGATACTGGGTTTATATTTTCAGATATTAAAGCTTCCTCCACCTCTTTGGTCCTAAATGGCAGTCCTGCATAATCAAACAAGGATCATAAATGGGTATGGCTGCAAATATGTATAACTCCCCCATCCCCACTGAGTATATTGTACCTGCAAGTGCACTCACCGTTGTGTTTATAAAGATCTGCCAATTTTCTAGTTACTCGCGCTGGTTTCGCAATTTTATTGTTTTCATATGGGTATCATCCAAAGGTGCCTTCGTGAAACATCCGGCCTATAAATAATTGGCGTAATAATTAAAATCATCGCCCTCCATACGCCTCAACTCAAGAACATTCTATTTAATATCGCATTTCTAACTTCTATCAAGGTGTATGCAACATGGCAAGCGACTTGATTCATTTTATATTTGAAATCTTAATCATGAATTCACTGTCCACCCTGACCCTGAATACACTATAGCTCGATGTGGGTCTCATCCTATAGGTACCATTCTGCACAATCATGCTGCCTCCTCATGAGAAGCTGTACGTTAACGAGTATAGACTAAATTACAAGCAACATGGCAAGAGACTTGGTACATTTTATATTGAAAGTCCCAGTCATAAATTCACTCTCCACCCTGGCCCTGATTACATTGTGACTCCGTCTTATAGGCACCAATATGCAGGATCATGATACCTCCTCATGAGAAGCTGTGCGCTCACAGATATAAACTAAATTGGAGGTATGAGCATGAGAGTATGACTTGATGCAATAGGGATTATCCAGTATTAGGGTATCTTTCATAGATTCACATGCCTGAATCATTCCCCGTCGTCGAGGCGGGAGTCCCACGGTAAATAAAATATATAATAGCAGTGCCTAAAATTTCTTGTAGTAGGCTGGAAAAGCCTAAAGGCCTAACTAGGCCTCAAAACTTAGCAGCCTATCTACATCATTATGTAAAAAGACCTGAAATAGTAGCCTCAGCCAATCAGCTGTCCTCACCCTCTAGAACCTTCCCAGCTCAGGCAGTTCTCCTCAGATTTTCACCGCACTTCGTGTGTAAGGGAGTCTCCCTGAGTGCCTACTCAGTTTTTGGATCTTCAAACCTTAAAATGTCTGAAAAGAAGGCTCTTTTCAAACCTTGTGGCACCTGCATCAAGAAGAGAGTCCATGTGGATGACAAGCACTCGGACTGTATTTATTGCCTGCACCCTTCACATGTGGTGAAGGACTGTAGAATTTGCCGTACCTTCCCTCAGAAAACCATCAGGGATAGGGAGGCAAGGGTTCTTTTGTGGCTGAAGTCTTCATCCACAGATGATGAGGACAAAGCCTCTACTTCTAGCAAGAGAGCTAGATCCACGGACAATGCTTCTCCTGAGAGAAAGAAAATGTTGAAAACCTCTCAGAAAGCTTCAGAACCCTCTAAGAGTGCATCAGCTTCTTCACATGTGAGTACAACCCAGGCTAAGACTATCTCTCTGGTGTCTGTACCTACTACTACTTGGACTTCTACCTCCTCTTCTACTTCTGTGGTTACTACTTCAGCTATCACGTCACCTTTGATGTCTGTGCCACCTTTGCTGTCAAAAACCAAGTTACCATCGTCGAAATCCTTCTCAACGAAGGCTCCGTCGACTAAATCGTCTGCTCCGTCGATGACCGCAAGGCCGTCGTCGACGAAGACATTGTCACCAAAGGACTCGTCGTCGAAGCCACCATCGACGGCCTCGTTGTCAACGAAGACGTCATCGACAGTCTCGTCGACGAAGATCTCGTCGACGAAGACACCAACGTCGGACCCGTCGACGAAGACATCGTCGACGAAGACACCATCGTCGGCCCCGACGACGAGGGACTCGTCGACGAAGATACCATCGACGGCCCCGTCGACGAAAGGCTCGTCGACGAAGATAATAATAATATAATAATAATAAAGGGGCTTGTAAAGCGCCTGGTGACGCCATCCCGGCGTGTCCCCGCGCTGTGGAAGAAGAGTCAAGAAACCGGAAGGAGATTACAGAGAAAACAGATGAGTTTTCAGAAGCTTTCTAAAGGTGGCTTCAGAGTCAGCTAGTCTGATGCTCATCGGGAGCTGGTTCCACTCTTTGGCTGCTATTACACGAAAGGAGCGGCCTCCCATTCTGGCTTTTTTTACACGGGGAATTTTCAGCAGACCTGTTCCCCCAGACCGGAGAGTTCTAGTGGGTTCATAGGGGATAGCTAGGTCGGTCATGTAGGGAGGGGCAGAGTGTGCGAGGATCCTGTAGCACATAAGGAGGGCTTTAAATAGGACTCTCTTCTTTATAGACAGCCAGTGCAAGGTGGCAAGGGCAGGTTTAGATACCATCGACAGTCCCGACGACGAGGGACTCGTCGACGAAGATACCACCGACGGTCCCGACGACGAGGGACTCGTCGACGAAGATACCACCGACGGTCCCAACGACGAGGGACCCGTCGACGACGGGCTCGTCGACGACGGCATTGTCGACGGTCCCGGCGACGAAGGACTCGTCGGCGAAGATACCATTGACGGCCTCGTCGACGGCAAGATCTATAGCATTGACAGCACCGTCGACGGAGAATCCATTTACTGGGACTTCTGCTCATCGGATGCACGGTTCCCCACCAGCAAAGATACAATTCACTCATTTTCAAATGAAAACGTATAAAAGACAGGATTATTCACAAATTTCTCCACTTTTGCCATCGCACATTTTGGAGACATACATGCAAGGGGAGTCGGATGAAGGGGAAGAGGATGATGGTCCCTTTGGGATTGCCTGTCACCCTTCTCAGTTGAATATTAAATTTCAAGAGGATGATGAAGAAGAGGTTCAGGAACATTATGTGCATGACGTTTATTCAACACCATATCAGTCACCTCATAGTAGACTTCCTCGGTCTGAGGACACGACACATTTGCCAACTTCCTTAATACAGGATTTGCAGGCTATGTTGGCAGATTATCGCCAGAGATTTCCACCCAATGAAGGTGCGCCCGCTGGGTCACCTGTTCCAGTTCCTGTGCCAAGACCTCCGTCGCCAAGAGCTCCATTGTCGCCACAACAACATACTGCTCCACTTCCTCAAGTTGTAGACAGTTCTTCCACTGATGGTGAAGAAAGTAGGGAAGAGGGAGAGTTACCGGATAACACTCCGGTGGATCCTTGGGAGGATTATGTCATCCCTACACCTTCTCCACCTTCTCCCCGTCCTTCAGACTCTCCACCTGAAGATATTGGAGGTTTTCACAATATTATGCAGAGAGCTGCTAATCGATTTGAATTAGTTGTCACAGTTGAGCAGTCGGACTGCTTTTTACATGACTTTAAAGAGGGATATCGGAGAGTGGTCAGAGGCATACCTATTATCGATTATATATGGAAGGAAGGTCTCAATATAATGAAAACTCCAGCTTCCATTCCGGCAGTTTTGCCGAGGATAGACAAAAAGTATCGAGCACGAGGATAGACAAAAAGTATCGAGCACCAGCTGATACTCCTGCTTGTTTAATCGGTCATCCTCGACCAGATTCGGTCATTTCTCAGGCTGCGCAGCAGAAGTCCAAAAATCCTTCTGCTCCCATTTCAACGCCACCTGACAAGGAGGGAAGAAGGCTTGATGCAATTGGAAAGAAGTTTTCAGCAAACGCAGCAGCATCCATTAAGGCGGCTAATTCTTTAGCTATCCTGGCTCGTTATGATAGACAAATGTGGTCTGAGATCACGGAATATCTTGAGCTGATCCCGGAGGATCAACAGATGGAGGTGCGCAGAATTGTGCAGGAAGGCGAAAGGGCGGCCTCAGAAATTATTGACTGCGCCCTAGACATTTCTAATACCAACTTTAGACAATTGGCTGGGGCAATTGTGCTTAGACGTCAAGGTTGGCTCAAGGCTACCACTTTTAGACCTGAGGTCCAAACCAAGATCTTGGACATGTCATTCGATGGTGAGTCATTGTTTGGGAAGCACATTGATGACGCTTTATTGGCTATTAAAACTGATACCGATACAGCGAAATCTCTTGGAACCCTGCAATACAAGAGGGGGTCCTTTAGAGGAGCAAGAGGTCGTGGCTACTCATCCAGAGGCAATTATTCCAACCAACAAAATCGACAGTATCAATCTACCTACAACAAGCCCTACTACCAATCTTCTAACAGGCAGCCTGCTTCTGGTTCTTTCTCTCGGCAAGGAGGGAAACGGCGCTCAGGCAATCAAGGGCGAGATTCTAACAAGCGCCAATGAGCTTTGCCGGATGTCGGCCATACCCCTTTCCCTCCCCGTGGGCGCCAAGATTTCCGCCTTTTACCATCAGTGGCGGAAGATAACTTCAGATCAGTGGGTCCTGGATTTGGTCAGCAAGGGACACACTTTGGAGTTTTTGCAGAAGCCTCCAACAACACCGCCCAGGGGTCCCCCTCCCCCTCGCCTGCGCTTACTCTTCAAAGAAGCCTTAAAGATGCTACGCAAGAATGTGATAGAACGAGTCCATCCTTCTCAGAAAGGGATGGGCTTTTATTCTCGCTTCTTCCTTGTGGAGAAAAATTCGGAAGAGTGGCGTCCAATATTGGATCTGCGCAAACTCAACAAATATCTAAAGAAACAGAGTTTCCGCATGGTGACATTGAAGGACATTCTGAATTGTCTCAACGAAGGGGACTTTCTGGCTTCTCTGGATATGCAAGACGCATATTTTCACATCCCTATTCACCCGAACCACCGCAAATTCCTAAGGTTTCAAGTGGCCGGCGTCCATTTCCAATTCAAAGTCCTCCCGTTCGGCCTCAAATCGGCCCCCAGGATCTTCACAAAATGCCTGGCTCCAGTGGCTGCAATGTTGAGGTCCCTGGGACTCCAGGTGTTCCCATACCTCGACGACTGGCTGTTAAAAGGTCCAACCAGAGGCTCGACAATGGAAGCGGTCAGCGGGACACTTTCACTATTCTCGAATCTAGGGCTGACCCTCAATTCACTGAAATCTCAGCTCCAACCTCGTCAACGATTGACTTTTCTGGGAGCAGTCTTGGACACATGCCAGTGCAAGGCATACCTGACACAGGAGCGACAAAACAAGCTCGTAAGACTAGCAAAACAGATATCCGCAAAAAAGTCGCTTTCAGTTCGGATATATGCTTCCCTTCTGGGGATGTGTTCATCTGCGATCAACCTCATTCCTATGGCAAGACTCAGAATGAGACCGTTGCAAGAAGAGTTACTTCGTCAGTGGAAGCAGGTCGAGGGATCATTCGACGACCGCATCAAAGTCACTGTCAAAATGAAACAGGCTCTTCTCTGGTGGTCAAAGGCGCACAACTTGTCGCCGGGCCTCACCTTTCTCCAAGAGATTCCGGAGTTCACCCTGACTACGGATGCGTCCATGGAAAGTTGGGGAGGTCACCTTCAGATCCAGGGAAAATGGTCTCATCAGTACCAACAGATGCACATCAACATCTTGGAACTAAGGGCCATTTTTCTTTCCCTACAAGCTTTTCTACCAAGGATCGTGAATTCGTCCGTGCTGGTGCGTACGGACAATACCACCAGCATGTTCTACATAAATAAACAGGGAGGAACGAAATCTCTTGCCCTGTCACTGCAAGCTCAGGAGATGTGGGAATGGGCCTTAAGTCACGGCATATCCCTCAAAGCAGAGCATGTACAAGGAGTTCGCAACTCTCTAGCAGACAGTCTCAGCAGAACATTTGTGGACTGCCACGAATGGGAGCTCGAACAACATCAAGTAGAGAAAATTTTTCGGCTTTGGGGGAAACCGACGCTGGATTTGTTTGCCACGCAGCAAAACAGCAAGTGCCTGTTTTATGCCAGCAGGTTCCCAGGAAGGGGGTCAAGAGGAAACGCCCTCCTGATGAGATGGACCGGAATGTTTGCGTACGCTTATCCTCCAATTCCGCTCATTCCGAGAGTGCTGCAAAAGATGAAGAGGGAACACTGCACTCTCATCCTCATTGCTCCACGTTGGCCAAGGCAATATTGGTTTCAGGAGCTTCTCCTACTGTCTCAACAGCCTCCGTTTCGGCTCAAACCGACAGTGTCGATGCTGACAAGAGAGGGAGGTCAAATCCATCATCCAGATCCTCAATCGCTGCACTTGCACGCTTGGCTCCTGACTTCCTAGAGTTCAAAGACCTAAACATCTCCTCGGACTGCAGGGAGATATTGTCGCAAGCACGTGCGCAAAGTACCATCAAAACATATCGTTTCAAGTGGAAGAGGTTCTATTCATGGTGTGGAGATAATGAGATTCATCCACTTCAGGCTCCTCCTGAAGCCATCCTTCCATACCTGCTTTCTTTGGCTAAATCAGGTCTAGCCTTTTCTTCTATTAAAGTACATCTGGCAGCAATATCCAGATTCCGGAAGAATTCCAACAAACCATCCTTATGTTCATCCTCCTTGATCAAACAATTCCTTAAAGGGCTATTCCGAGCTTTCCCTCCAGTTCGTCCTCCTCCTCCGGAGTGGGATCTTAATGTGGTTCTTTCCCAACTTCTAAAAAGGCCTTTTGAACCAATCCATAAAGCAGAACTGAAGTTTCTGACTTGGAAAGTTGCAATCTTGTTGGCTCTTACTTCTGCTCGCAGAGTTAGTGAAATACAGGCGTTCACTATTACTCACCCTTTTCTGCAATTCTCTAAGGAATTTGTTACGCTTAGGACCAATCCAAAATTCATTCCTAAAGTGCCAACTCAATTCCACATTAATCAACCGGTCAAACTCAGAACCTTTTTCCCGGATCCAAAAACTCCTGCAGAGAGGGTTTTACATTCTCTGGATGTGAAAAGGTGTCTGAAATTCTATCTGCAGAAAACGAAAGACATCCGTAAATCTACACAACTGTTTGTTGCCTATGGAAGACCCACCTTCGGTCAAGCTGTCACAAAAGCAACTATTGCCAGGTGGTTGTCTTCTACAATTACCTTCTGTCATGACAAGGCCAATAGACCTTTATCAAGGAAGGTCAAAGCTCATTCCACAAGAACAGTGTCGACATCTACGGCCCTTTTCGCTGGAGTGACGCTGGAGAACATTTGCCGAGCTGCTACTTGGAAAAGTGTCCACACTTTTACCGAACATTACTGCCTGCAGTCGGCAGTTCAAGATGACACAGCTGTTGGTGATGCAGTGCTGCAGCATCTTCTTCACTAAGGTTGGATAGCTTATATATTTTTTCTTATACTGCCTTAAACTGTATATATTTATAATGCTGTCCTATCTGTTATATTTGAAGGTTTTGATGCATATGTTATGTTAACAAGTTTTGTGCTCTATTACCTTCCTGGTTGAGTGGGGATAGATTTATGTTTTCTTTGTCTCCCACCTTCCTCTATCGACAGGCATGATGTTACTGCTTGCTATTCTGATTCAGGCATGTGAATCTATGAAAGATACCCTAATACTGGATAAGAAAACGAGTTACTTACCTGTAACTACGGTTATCCAGTATTGGTATCTTTCATAGATTCACATGCACCCACCCTCCTCCCCGGTAGGGCAGTTCTGTCTATGGATACTAATTCTCACTTGTGCTGGGAAAATCTGAGGAGAACTGCCTGAGCTGGGAAGGTTCTAGAGGGTGAGGACAGCTGATTGGCTGAGGCTACTATTTCAGGTCTTTTTACATAATGATGTAGATAGGCTGCTAAGTTTTGAGGCCTAGTTAGGCCTTTAGGCTTTTCCAGCCTACTACAAGAAATTTTAGGCACTGCTATTATATATTTTATTTACCGTGGGACTCCCGCCTCGACGACGGGGAATGATTCAGGCATGTGAATCTATGAAAGATACCAATACTGGATAACCGTAGTTACAGGTAAGTAACTCGTTTTCTTATTGAGTGGATGTTTGGAACATTGCAGGGTGGATGGTTGAGTGAATCTTGCCAGAATTCAAAATCAGGTCCTGCAGTGGGAGTTTCCCCTCACTGAGCCTCCCAGCTTGACTAGTGAATCCTTTTCTTTTTAGTCTTGATGAGCAGAAGAATTCAGCATCCCTGGGAAACTTCATGAGAATGAAGGAGGAGTTCACCTGAGTTTTGACAAATATCAATCAGTACAGTTGTTTCCATAGAAAGTCCTCCATGGTGATAGATCAGACTATTAACTTTTCCAGTTAAGTGAAGGAGTGTGGATCCCTAAAATATTACAAAAGTAGAGATAGTTTAGTGGATACAGGGGAGAAGATTGAGACTTTCCTCTTCACCTATTCTCCCAAGACCCTACCCGTAGGAGAGAAACAGATATATTTTGTAAAAAAATAAATGGCTGGTGGAGGAGGTGTGTGTAGATGATATTGGCAAGGAGGTAACAAAACTCTAAAATGGCATCTCTATAGAATTTGTGAAGTTCACAGCTATGCTGTAGGATTTTCTCTTTTCGCCTAGAAGGTAGGAAGGAGAAGCAAAAGGTCAGAATGTCTCTGGGAGGCCCAGAATATGGTTTTATTAAAAAAAAGCACATACTGATGTATGATTTTGACACTAATAGCCAATATTCTTGCATGATTAAAAAGGGTATCACCACCAGTAGCCCATGATCTACTAGGTACTGTCCAGTTACCTGTATGTAGCTCTCTTGTGCGCAATCTAAACTACTAAATTAGCAGCTTTTGATTTGTTGAATTAGGATATGTATCCCAAAATGTGTGATTCCGGATGTATTTATGTGCATTTTCATAATTAGGAACCTGATGTTTGGAGAAAAATGGTTGTATTTCTAAAGTATATTCAATATATTTAAAGCTGATATTTGAGTGATAAATTATGAGGCATTGGAGAGACGTATTACCAATATTATTACAGTTGTGCCCAGGGCAGTGCAGCTACCAATGTTATGTATTGAACATGTAGAGGCAGCCACATTGCTAAAGCCTTTTTTACATTACTTATTGCAACCCTAGATGCTGTACCGAGGTGATCACTGCAGGTAATCTTGCATTCCACTAGCATAATGTTGTCTGATTTGAACACTTACAACACAGAAACAAATATTAGTTGCTTGATTTGATATTCATCAAATACATTTAGATCTTAATATAGAAAAGGTTGGAGACACCGCATGTAAAGTTATGGTATTGGCCAGGAGTCTCCTTACAGTTTGAGTGCCTTTTTTGCAGCTAGTAGGCCTCCATTATTTTGCTACTAATGAATACTTCTAACGGCAGATTCCTTACCGTTAGAATATTCTCCAGGTGTCAGGCTTGATCCGGCAAACCTCATAGTAATGCTACTGTGTGCCTTTCGGTGGTGTACACATAAGTGCATTCTTTGTCTCCTGCAGCAACAGCCACCAAGCAACTTTAGCTTGCTATTAGTGGCTCATGACTGCCCTGTGGGAGGCAGCAGCTAGTACTTTCTCCAAGGGTGGTGATCCATCATGTCAGACAGATGGGTCCTCTAAATTGTTCAGTATGGCTACACCCTACTCTTTCTACATTGGAGCGAATCTCAGGGGAACATCTGTCCATTCTGTTGCAGGAGGTTCAGTTTTTACTTGCTAAATGAGGCATTGAGAGAGAGGATTATGTGCGACAGACAGAGGCAAGATGGCGTCCACGCTGGATGTGTGAGTGAGTCGCTCCTGCCGGACCTCCCAGGGTCAGTAGCTGTATGGTGAATCCGAAGTAGAAAAGAGAGAATAGACGGCGGATCTTACCTCCGTTGCGGTGTGGAGTGGAGGAGTTATGCCTGCCTTTGACTTCTCACACTTTTTGCTTGTTCTGCATGATTGCGATACGGGCGGTTGCTGCGCTGGTCACCCGGAGCGCTGGGCGTTTCTTTGGAAGCAACTGACCCGGCAACTAACTTGGCGCACCTGGGCTGCTCAGCGTTTGAGAGTGAAGCGAGGCGGTGAAGACGCTGGAGTCGAGGCTGAGGTGTTTCGCTGTCAGAAGTCGCCGTCTGGGAAAATGGGCCCGAAAGGAAGAAGAGCTCGGGCACAGGGGGCTGCCGCTGAAAATACAGAAGGAGCAGAGACAGCATCCGCCACACCCTCAGTGAGTAAGGCAACAGAGTCGGAGGGGGTGCCGGTTGAGGTATGCTCTAAGGAGGGTGAGGCTGCTAGTGCGAGAAAAAAAATACCCGAGATGTTTTCCGCCACAAAACTGAAGGAGGCAGGACAATTAAAGCCTAAAAAACAGAATGAGCCCCAGTCACTGCTACTTGAAGCTCAGGGAATGGGGGCAGAAGGAATACATAAGACTGGTTTTGCTCGAGCGATTTCAATCCCATCTCCTGCCCCTGTCCACATCCCTGTGTCGGTATCGAATGGAGGGGAAATGATTATGGCAGAGAGCTTGAGTATTCCCCTCTCTCCAGACGTCACAGTTTTGGTTTCCTCTATGCCTGATACCAGTGCCCTGTCTGATACTAGTGTGTTGTTAACTGCTACAGTGGAGAAGGAAGCTGATGCGGGTACTGTATTAAATCCGAACTTGGATTTGTTGAACAGTGACGAGATAGCGCTACCTACTGGCGGCGAAACTGACTCTGCTGATTTTTACTCTTTGTCAGACCGCTCTATGTCATCCTCCGAGGACTTGGCAGAACTTTACGCCACACGAATGAGTATGGAAGATGATTGTCTGGATGAAGGGAGTGATCATAGCAGCTTGAACGCGGATTTAATGGAGAAAGAGGGACTAGATCACGATACCGTACGAAAGCTGCAGCTAGACACTAGAGACAAAGTAGGGGCAGAAGAAATTGGGTGCACTGAAGCTGCGGCGACAGATTTGGAGTTGGGAATGGAGGATATCTCTTTGGGACTGATCTATCAGACTATGATGCAACATAGGGATGAGACAAGAGAAGACAGCTTGAGAGTTCAGAATTCCTGTAAAAAGCTGCACAATTCCGTAAGGCGGTTGGTCAAATCGCATTCTGAATTCTTGACAAGAGCTACGGAGGCAGAATCACGTATTTCATCATTAGAGGATGAGGTAGCTCAACAAAAAAAGACTATTGAAGTACATATGGCTGCCAAGGAAGACATTAATTGGAAACTTGTCGACATTGAGAATCGATCCCGCAGAAATAATTTGAGATTTTTACAGGTCCCTGAAGGGAAGGAGGGGTCTGATACTCGAGGATTTATAGTGTCACTTCTAAGGGAAGCAATGCCGGATGTTACTAAATGGGATTGGGATCGGGAGGTGGAGCGGGCTCATAGATTCCCTTTTAGAGTAAATCCGAGGGATCAGAAACCTAGAGCCATCTTGGTGGCCTTTAACAGTTTTCAAGCTCGTGAGGAGCTATTTAGGAGGGCTCGTCCTGATAAAAAATGTAAGGCTTTAGAATGTGAATTTTTTGTAAGACCTGATCTTTGTAAACAATCTGTAGAAGTGCGATGGTAGCTAAGACAGCTTATATCAGAATTCCAAGAAAAGGGAGTGCAGGCATTTTTAATGTTTCCTGCTAAATTAAAAGTTGTCCATAAGGAACGCACAAGATTTTTCATGACTGCTAGCGCTGCTAAAGAATTTTTGGGGTCACTGTAATTTGCAGAGAGATAGCTATATTGGATAGTAAAAACTTTATCTGAGCTATGTATATAGAGAGCAAAGAGTTGATAGTATTTGTACATTTATTAAGCTAGCTTTGGATTTTCACCGGAAGCAGAGGTAATGGGTATGGTGTAGAATTAATGAGGTAAACTCTGTGGGGGGACGGCAGGGGGTTTGGGGGCAAACTCGCATCACAGGACTATAAGTCCTAAAGCCTCTACTAAGGGAGAAGGGAAGGGTGGGGGAGGGTGGTTGAGCCTGAAGAGTGGGGTAGTGGGGGGGAGTGGTGCACGGGGGGGGTGAAAAAGTGGGAAAAAAGTGTTCACAGCAAAATACATGGAGAATATGTGAAGGATAGTTTAAATAAAAGAAATGGCTTAGTAGCATTCATGGTGAATGGGAGGGTGACAGACAGACTGTGGCAGGTAATGGATTTACAATTATTATGGCGAATAAAGGGGTAAGAATTTGTTTAATGAACGTGTCTGGACTGAATAATCATATGAAAAGACAGAAATTAGCTGCAGAATTGAAATATATTCAACCCGATATAGTGTGTATACAGGAAACACATATCCCATGGTTGAAAAGGGGGGTACTAAAAGAACTTAGTTTTACTTTAGTCGCTGCTTCAGGTCAGTCTAGCATGATAAGGGGGGTAGCTATACTTATCAAACAAAACCCTACAAATGTTGGCCGGAAAGTGGAGGATAAAAATGGGCGCTGGGCTATAGTAGAGTGTAGGGTCGGGGGTAAGCAGTTAACATGAGCTACAATTTATGGAGCAAACTTGGATGACCCCGCTCCTTTGAATGAAGTAAATCTAGAGTTAGCTAACTTCTCTCAACCAATAGTGATTTGTGGGGATATGAATATAAACTTGTCCAAAAGTGCAATACAGGATGGGTATGGAAACTATAAAGGCCGAAAACCAAGAGTTTATAAAGCTCTTGTTAATTTACTACAAGATCAAGGCTTAATTGATGTATGGGGAAAGCTTAGGGGGGGAGATAACGGGTTTACTTTTTATTCACATCCTCACAAAAAACTGGTTAGATTAGATTATTTTATTGCTCCAGAAAACCTATTGGAAGGTGCTACAACTAGAACCTACCCCAGAATCACTTCCGCTCACTCTCCGATAATGATTGAAATCCAGGGAAGGGTGAAGATGTTAATACCTCCCAACTTTTCTTACGATCGTAAATTGGGATTGAATAAGGAATTTAATATGTATATGAAGAATTGGATTCGATTTTTCTTCAGTAATAATCAGGGTACAGCTAATGACTCTATAGTATGGCACACATTCAAAGCGGGGTCCGGGGTGAGTGCATTCGTTTTTCAATATGGCAGCAAAAGAAGTTTAAAAAAGACCTTGATAAGCTATATGAGCAGTTGGCACAGGCCGAGATTCTTTTAACGAGGGAGGTTGTCCAGGGTAGAAAGGAGCTTTGGGAGGTTGAAAACGGGGTAGCAAAGGCTAGAGCCAATATTCTCGGCTTTTGGAATACAGAAATTGCAAGGAGATTCTTAACTTCTAAAATGCAAAGTGATGAATTTGGGGAGAAAATCGGTAAAAGACTAGCGGTCAGACTGCGAATGAAGGGGTCAGCTCGGAATATCAATGTAATGAAAGACAGCCAGGGTGTATCTCACTCAGAGCCGGATCAAATTCTTATTATATTTCAGAGGTTTTACGCTGAATTATACTCGCAGGAAGATTGGCCAGACGCGGTCGCTGAATGGAGCGATAGTTTGGCTATAGGTCTCAAAGTGTTAGATCCCAATATTGCTGAACAATTGGATTTACCGATAACGATGGTTGAGTTAGAAAAGGCAGTAAAGAGCTTGGCAGTTGGCAAGGCGGCTGGCCCCGATAGAATACCCGCGGAAGTATATAAACAGTTTTTCAATAGCTTAAAGGAGGAAATGTTGAATGTTATGTTGAAAGCACAGCAGGGAAATCCACCTAGTACTTGGTCAGAAGCGACTATTGCGTTTTTTTGCAAGAAAGGCAAACCTTCGGATATTGTGGGATCTTATCGACCAATATCGTTACTGAATGTCGATAATAAGATCTATTCAAAGATTCTGGCTAACCGCCTATCCGAAGTTGTAACATCGTTAGTCTCTCGACAACAGCACGGTTTTATACCGAAAAGAGGAACGGTGGATCATATAAATAAAGTTATCTCGTTATTTGATATCGCGGCGGTGAATAATCAGGAATTAGCGCTCTTTCTGCTGGACGCAGAAAAGGCGTTTGACCGTGTGTGCTGGGATTACTTATGGATACTAATGGCTAGAATGGGATTTGGCCAGAAATTTATTAAATCAATCAAATCTTTGTATTCTTCACCAACTGCCAAGATCTCAGCTCTGGGAGCACTCTCAGATTCATTAAATATTACTAGAGGGACTCGCCAAGGTTGCCCTTGCTCCGCGTTAATATTTGCTTTGTATATCAACCCTTTTGTAGAACAATTAAATCAAAATCTATTTATAACCCCCTTTATTGTATCTGAATTTGCTTTTTCTGTTTTCGCTTATGCGGATGATATTGCAGTGGTTACTGTTAACCCTGCTACTGCCATTGCAGAGATCGAGAGGCTTGCAAAAGACTTTGGAAACATAACCGGCTATAAACTTAATGAATCAAAAACTCAGATCTTGTGTTCTGAATCCTTATCATGGGAAGATGAGAGAGTGGTTAAGGAGGTTATTTACCTTGGGATATTGATCAAGGCTAATATGGCAGAATTGGTTGATTCTAATTGGAATAATGTATATGACAAAATTAAGATGTCACTTGAGAGGTAGGAACGATTATACTTTACTATTATCGGACGTACCAACATCATAAAAATGAATGTTCTACCTAAAGTGTTATATTTGTTTCGGTCAATACCCTTGGAATTCCCAAAGCCTAAGATACAGGCTTTGCAATCCTTATGTGGGAAATTTATTTGGAGCGAGCTATGAAACACATGATGTTACCAATTGAAAGGGGAGGGTTAGGGGTCCCAGATTTTTTTCTTTACTATATAGTTTGTTTCTTATTGAAAATGGGGATTTTGTTAACAGGGGAAGCAACTGAACACACATATAATCATCCATCAATTTTTGAAATCCTGCTGGGGTCTTGTGTGAAGCAGAGTTTATTTATTGAAATTGATGGCAGTTATTATAAGCGAACCCGATTTAAGGTGCTATTAGGCGCTTATAAGATATGGAGATGGTTGGTTCGAACAATGGCAATTGGGAAGTTTTCGTACTATACTCCTTTTAGTGCATCAAGGATATTGCCAAAGATATTTTCGGATGGAATGTCTCAATATTGGCAAAAAAAAGGGGTAAGATGGTTGGGCGACATGTGCATGGAGGCTGGCAAATTTAAATCCTTTGTTGAGTTAACTGATCAGTTTTCTTTACCCAGAAGCTATTTTTTTAAATTCTTACAAATTCGGGATTTTCTTGTTAGACAGAAGTTAATTTTACAAAAGGAGCAAGTTATAGAGGGGATAAGCAGACAGGCGAAAATTGGTATTTTGTATCGAATTTTATTAGAAAGGAAGTCGGACGATCTTGAGAAAATAAGGGGAAAGTGAGCCAACAGTCTAGGAGATTCAGAAATAGTAGTGGAAGATCTTATTTTATTGTCAAAAGAAGCTTTAATGTCGGCTAATTTAAAAGCTCAATTTTTCAAAAGCCTGTTTGATTTATATTATACTCCTGAACGTATGTCCAAATGGGGCGAGGGGTTTGATGGAAAATGTTTTCGGTGTAAAGCTGACCATGCAGATAGTATACATATTTTCTATTCTTGTCCTAGGTTGGCCGGATTTATTGGAGAAATTGAAAAACTAATGTCTTTAGTACTTAATTTTCAGCTGACTGTTACCCCTGTTATGCTAATACTGGGGAAAATTCCTAAAGATAACCCCGCTGATAGGTTATATCGTTTTCGTCATTTTAATTTTTTTTGCGATGACTGTTGCACGATTGTGCATTGCCACTGAGTGGCTTCAGGAAAAGCCACCCCTATTTCAACAATGGCGAGCACGAATGTACAGTTTATATAAATTAGAGTGGGGACTTTTCTCAGTAACTGGATCTAGGAGGAAGAAGAAAATGGGTTTGAAAATTTGGGGTGCCTTTTTAGATTATTATGAAATTGAAAATGTAATCTCATTTGTCATAATTGAATCTAGTGCACATGTATAGCTGTGTTTATGTTTTTTGCCATTGGATGGATTAAGCCAGTATTTTATTTTAGATTTTTGATTTATTTTCCTCTTTCTTTATGGTGTTATGATATTGTTTCATTAATGATGATATATTTATGCTGTGAACTAATAAAAATATTTTTTTTTAAAAAGAGAGAGCGGATTCTGTACCCGGAAATGGAAGAGGGTTGTTATTCCCACTATTTTCTTGTGCTGAAGAAGGATGATAGATTTTGGGCCAACTGAGCGCTTCATCCTCTGAATGCCTTCCTGCGGAAAGATAAATTACAAATGCTCATGCTGGGCCAGATTCTGTCTGCCATGGTCCTAAGTGACTTCAAGGGGTCCTTGGACCTCTACTCGCCGAAAAAGCATTTCAACGCCTCATCAGGGGTAGTAAGCGCTATATAAATACAACATAATACAGGATACATTTTTTCGTATGCCCATTGTTACCTGTGGTTCAAGGTAGGCCAGGAGCAATTTCAGTATGTCATCCTTCCTTTTGGCCATAATAGTGTCCTGATGTTTCAACCTTGGGCCTGGATCTCGGCGAGAGCAGATATGAGTCTTCTTGGCCTTTTAGCTTCCTGCATTCTCCTTTTCGACTATGCCTGTTGGCATATGCGGGCTTTGCAATGGAATCTGAAGTTTCCATGGATCCAGCACCAAGGAAACCTCTCAGATAATATTCATATTTCAGAGGGTACTGCACATGAGCTGCATTATTGGCTGTTCAATCGCTGTTGGACTGGTGGCAGACCCCTCTCCCTTCCCCGGACAGAGTGGATGGTGGTGACACATGTCACTGCTTTGATGGAGAGGTCATCTTGGAGAGGTGGAGATCAGCTGCTCCATGCATATATGATCTAGCAATCACTTCTTGGGGAAACATGCCCTCGCTAGGCAATATTGAGAGAGGGAGAAACTGGGCAGGACGCTTTATTGCTCCTGCTTCGGGATCAACAACAGAACAATAGTCTCTCCATCATGTCCCAGAACGGGGTACCCTTAATAGACGAGGCTATACCGTTGGAATTTGAGACTTATTACTCATGTAAGACCCAGGTGGAGGAACTGATAGATTCCAACTCAGGCTACCTTGATGAAGTGTGTTTGGTCTGGCTGATGTTTGTTATAAGCAACCTTTCAAGCCACCCAGTTTCTGGAGAGGGAAACGTTGTGGCTATCTATGCCCTGGCTGGTGGGAAGGCACTTAGCTCTGATGGTTTGACTACTGATGTAGACAAGGCCTACAAACATTTTTTGGCTCCTCTCACCTTGGAGGTGTATGTGGAGGCACTCAGCTGGCGAACTGCCACCAATACTGTGTGATGCACGGTTATCTCCATTCTCCTAAAAACCAGACATAATGCACCAGTTGTGCCTCCTACAGGCGGTTATCGTTGCTTAACTGTGACAATAAAATCCTAGCCAAAATGATTGCGAAAAGATTACCCCTACTGCTTGAGTAAAATGGTTACCCTGGTGCAAGCGGGCTTCGTACCCCCTAGCTCCAAATCAATCAATTTACGATGATTGCCATCTTGCACCGACTGAACCCCGAACTTATATCGGTGGTGGTCTTTCTGGATGCTGAAAAAGGGTTTGTCTTTTTGGAATGACATTTTCTTATAGAAACGGTACAGCTGTATGGTATAACAAAGGGATTTCTGGCAACGTCGGTGACTTACTGTCGGACCCTTTCCAGGAATTAGGGGTGCCAATTTTCTCCCCTTCTTTTCATTCTAGCGGTTGACCCACGGGCATGCCAGCTCCATGAATGCCATATACATAGGGGGCACACCAGTAGACTATTATCGGTCATATATGACATTTTGCTTTTTGGGAAGAATCCGGAGAGCAATGCATCTCCCTTGATTTGGGAAATAATCAGATTTAGGCAATATTCAGGAATCACTATCATCTGGGACAAAACTGTCATGTTTCTACTCACTGATAGATGGGTTGTGAACTCAGTAAAATATCTGAGGGTAGTTGTACATATAGGTGGACATTATTTTTTTTTATTTTATTGGGAATTCTATATAGTGCTGCCTCGACACAAGGGTATCGGAGTGCCTTACAGTACATGGGAACAGAGTTCATAGCAATAATACAAGGATTCAAGGGAATGCCAAAAAAAGCGATAATATATATTTATATAAAACATATCAAAGTACAACATTAGCCATTGGTGGCATTAATGAGTGATTAGAAACTGGGTCAAGAGGCCCTGTGAATGCTTATGTTGATATGGTGGGCTCATGGAGTCATGCTGTTGTATTTGTTCAGCAATAGTGATGTGAGGTTCCGTTTAAAGGAAATATAGGAGGGATTGCAACGGAGATCAATGGGAAGTGAGTTTCCTGCAATGTTTAAGGGTGTAGACGGCCCCTTTGGCTAAGTTGTTGACGTGTTCTTTCATTGACATGTTTTTGTCTAGGATCAGTCACAGGGACTTAACAGAGTTGCAGAGTGTGAGAGAATAATTAATAGCATAAATGCTCCAGAGCCATTTTTGAATTGGTAAAGGCTTGTCATTGGGGGAATAGAGTCTAAGTTCAGTTTTATTGGGGTTCAGTTTTAGGTGATCGTGCTTAGCCCGGTTTGTATCTCGTTTAGTGTGGTATTCAGATGGCAAATTTCACTGTAGGAAGATATTTTGGTGTAAAGTTGTGTGTCCTCTGAATATAGGTGATATTTCTCACCTGCTTGGTTCAGGGTAATTGTGAGCGATTCCATGAGGAGGTCAAAAAGGGCTGGAGCGAGGATGGAACCTTTGAAACTTCTTGTAAAACTTGTTTAGGTTGTGAAAGAGAACTGCTGATTTTTATTTGTTGAGAGTGATGTTGTAGATAGGAAATAAGCCATCTCAGGACTGTGCCATTAATGCTGGTTCGATTCTTGTGGGACTCAAGTAAAGCTTGGTGGTTGACAGTGTCAATTGCTACAGATAAATCAAGTTGGATTAAGAGGCAAGAGTCGCAAATACAACCAATAAAATAATAAGTTGGAATGTTAATGGCTTGAGGGATGGAAAGAAGTTAAATAGAGTCTGTGAATACCTAAACAAATCTGGGGCCCATGTCATCCTCTTAGAGGAAACTCATTTGGAACCAGTTGAATGTAAAGAAGCTTTTAAAAACCAAAGGTAGATTCAAGATCTGTTGTGCTCTAGACAAAGTGGAAATATCAGGGGAGTAGCAATGATTATCCGGGCACACTGCGGGATTAGAGTATTAAAATACGAGACGGATTCTTCAGGTAGATGGTTGACAGCATTTCTGATTTTAAATAAAATTAGATTAGCCTGTGCAGTGTATTATGGGCCTAATCAAGATTCCCCTGAAGCCCTGTTAAACTTGAAAACCAGTCTTGCTGCTGTGAATTTACCTGTCATTTTGGGAGGTGATTTTAATTTACTTTTTGATTCAAATTTAGATCGTACCTCCAGAGCCATCTCTTCCCCTTCATATAAATCGAAAAGGGAGCTGAAAAACATCATGAAGGATTTTAATCTTTTGGATGTTTGGAGAATCAAGAATGGAAATAATAGGGATTACTCTTTCTATAGTCATAGGTATAAACCTCATTCATGTATTGACTTTTTTCTTATAGATCAAGCCTTATTCCCGTCAATCGCCTCTACCACTTATATTCCAGCTATATTATCAGACCACTCTTTAGTAGAATTAGTAGTTAAGTTCCCTCAGAAGTCACAGATTAAACGCTAGACTCGCGAAAAATCTCTACTTTTACAAAGTGATGTAAAAGAGTGTGTGCTGAAACAGTCTGCTGAGTATTTCAGATTTAATTCTACCACTGCGTCCGAACAAATAGTTTGGGAAGCATTTAAGTCTTACATAAGAAGTTTGTTTACAGCACTGACAGCTGGTAAAAACAAGGCTAGGAGAAAAGCAGAGGAGGAATCTCTATCCAGAATAAAATTAAAAGAACAACAGCTACAGCAAGCGTCACTAGAGCAGCATACGAAGGATTAAAAGCTAAATATCAGGCTAACCTAGATAAAATAATCAAGGATAGGTGGGATGCGAGTAAGCTGCAAAACTTCTCCTATGGAGAAAAATGTGGACGTTTACTGGCATGGAAGACCAGAATGGATAGGGTGAGAAATCAAATTTGTGGGCTAAAAATACATAGTTCTGGCGACGTATCCTATGACAATGATCTGATCTCCGAAGAAGCCAGGGTATATATATGAAAAATCTTTTTACCGGAGAAAGGGAAGCCTCGACTCAAAGAGCAGTCAATTGGCTAAAGCAGCTGGGCCTACCGCAGTTAACGGTAGCAGATAGTGTCTTCATGAGCTCAGCCATCAGTGAAGGTGAGGTCCATAACCAGCTGAAAAAAATGTCTAAAGGAAAGGCAGCAGGCCCAGATGGGCTTCCGATAGAAGTTTACCAAATAAGCCCCGACATTATTGTCCCAGTCCTAACTTCCTTATTCAATAAAATACATCGGACTGGTGAACCTATCCCCCAATCCTGGTTAGAACCCACAGTCACCTTGGTTCTGAAGCCCAATAAAGATCCTCTAATAGTCGAATCATATAGGCCAATCTCGCTACTCAACACCGACTATAAAATCTTTGCGGTGGTATTGGCGGCGAGATTGGCCAAAGTGATTAAAACTGTGATACATGAAGACCAGAGGGGCTTTATGCCTGGGCGGCAGCTAAATGAATTGACCTTCCAGGCTATTGCTGCAATAGACTATGCTACAAACAGGAAACTCCCGCTAACCATTGTAGCAATAGATGCCGCTAAGGCATTTGACCAGTCAGTTGGCCATGTCTATGAGAGGCATTAGCTGGATTTGGTCTCCCGAAAAATGTCATATCATCTATAAAATTACTATATTTAAACCCAAGGGCTAGAATCCTGGTCAATGGACCCCTTACAGATTGGGTTCAGATATCGCGTGACACATAACAGGGGTGTCCCCTCTCCCCCTTATTGTTTAATTTATATATCGAACCCTTGGTTACACAGTTAAGATCGGATCCTTTGATAAAACCTTTTTTTTACATGAATTGGCTTTAAAATGTGCATTATATGCTGACGATCTCTTAATGTTCACCACTAATCCGGAGATTTCAATTCCCCGACTTTTAGAACAGGCGGAAACCTTCGGCGAAATCTCCGGATATAAAATAAATAAGGAAAAAACAGAGGTTATGCAGTGGTATCAGGAAGTAACATCTCCCTTAGCTAAACCACAGATGAGATATCTTGGAGTTGTTTTGACGCAAGATATCTTAGATATATAAAAAAATAACCTCAATAGAATCCTTAAAGAGGTCTGTGGGCTTCTTTTGCGTTGGTCTGGTCTTCCCCTAAATATTTTTGGTAGAGTTAATTTAGTAAAAATGGTTATTTTACCTAAAATTACTTTTCTGTTCAACGCTATTCCTTTGAGTTTTAGCCCTAAAGAAAAAGCCAAAATACAGGGTAAAATTGGAACCTTTATTTGGAACTCCAAATCTCCCCGAATATCCTGGAAAAAGCTGAGGAGAAAACTCAAAGTTGGGGGTTGGTATTGCCAGACTTACTTCTCTATTGCCATTCATTTCATTTAAAAAAAATGTGGTTGTTGGCAGATAAAGCTGATATGTCATCTTTGGGCCGATTATTTCAGTCATTACTCCAGGGCATCCCCCAAGGGCGTGAATATTTTCTTTATAAGTTTGGTGACCCCAGATTCTATAAGAAAGTAAGGTTAAAGATCTTAGAGACTGCCCTGAAGAACTGGGTATTCATTAGGAAAAAACTGGGAATCCCTTATTTTGTGTTTCAAGCACCTATATGGGATTCTCCAGGGACACCCGAATGCCTTAAAGATCAATTGTCAAATCCCCTCAAAGCTGCAGGCATCACACATTGGGGGGCTTACAACACAATACACAGTTAATGGATTGGGACTCCATCTCTAGGTTGACGGGTGGAACTCTTACAAGGTTCAAATCTTATCAGTTGTCAGCCTGGTGGGCTACTACATCATGGGCCCCAGAAACTCTTGAATCCAAGTTAGATCTAGTAAATAGAAAGGGGACATGGAAGAAAGAGGTATCTTTTTGGTATGAGGCTATGCTAGACTCAGATGGAATTACTGAACAAGAACTTTTAAAGTTGTGGGGAGGGACAACAGTCGCGGAAGAAGGCAACCTACTCATCATGTGGGTCGATTCTTTCACGATGTTAAATACCGTAGTTAAAGTGGCACCCCTCAAAAGAAATCATCTATTTACCCTACATCGGGTCTACATTTCTCCCAAAAAATTGGTTAAGATCACTAATTTAGAACATTGTTGTCCAAGATGTAAAGCACTCGACGTTGACGACCTTCACATGTTTGTGGATTGTCCTAGACTTACAGATTTCTGGTCCAGAATAGAAGATTTTAGAACTGATTTCTCATCACCCCACAACAATCTTATTTGGTTTACCTTCAGAATATCAGCCTAATGAATTGGCAACCAAATGTATTTTTTATGTGATGGTCTTAGCGAGGCGGGAAATATGTAAGGCTTGGAAGGACCCTTTGCCCCCCATATTTTCTGATTGTGTGAAATATATCATATATATAAGTGAATCTGATATGGCCTGTGACAGCTCTAGCCATGATAAAATCTGGGCGGCCCTAGTTGCCTGGCGGAATCGATGAGACTACTTTGGTTGTATTTCGATGATTTCACCTGGGCACTGTGGGTGCCGGCTCTCCAGTTCAATCCAAGGGCCGTACAGTTATTGAGAGTTGGAGTGGAGCCTGCAAACAGTTGAACTAGAGGGGTATCCTTACCTTTTCCTCTCTTTTGTTTGAATTGTGGAGGTCGGAACATCATTGCAAAGGAGGGAAGAGGGGGATTTCCCCATCTAGAATGCCCATTTCTGGTATATGAGGAATACAAAAAAAAAAAAAAGAGGCAAGAGTCGCCTTCATCTAGAGATCTGAGAATGTCGTCTGATATATTGATCAGTGCTACAGCTTTTTCTGAATCTTGATTGGAAAGTGTTGTGATGGTTGAATTTGTCAATGTTGGTTGAGTTGAATCAAGACACATTTTCCAACACCTTAGCTAGAAAAGGAAAGTTGGTGGCCGGTTTGAAGTTGTTACGGTCATTCGGATTTTCTCCAGTTTTTTAGAGAATGGGTGTGACTTGGCACAGTTGAAGGGAGTCTGGAACCTAGTCCGACAGAAGAGAAGCATTGAGGATTTTGGACCAGAATGTCAATATGATGTGGTTCAAGTTCTGTACTTGGGAGGAGGGGAGGGGATCCGATGTGTGTAATTTAGGTTTCACCTTTCCAGTTATCTTGTTGACTTCTCCTTCTGTCAAATGTTTGAACTCTGACCAATTAGCATTGTTGTTCAGTAGGTAAAGTTCCTTCTTGATTTTGGTTATTTGTGATTTGCATGGGACTGAGATAGAGCCTGTAGAGCGAGTTACCCTGGAGATGGGTACATTGTCAGAGCAGGAGAGCTAAACTGTCTAACTTTTAGACATGGGTAAGAGATTGTTCAATCTTAATTATTTTTGGGGGAAAAGAGTTCGCTATTTCTTTACAGTGTTCATTAGTGTCTATTGTTTCCTCATGGAAAATGAGTGCATTTGTTGCGTAATCATGTTGTAGAGCTCCCTCTGTCTATTTTTTGCCTGGTTACGTTGAGTGCGAAGGAAAGCAGCCTTTTCTCTAAAGAGGTGTTTCTTTTAGGAGAGGCATTCAAACCTTAGGAGAGCAAGGTGAGTTGGTGTAGGGTTCTGTCTCTATAGTCGTTCAGTCATTCTTAGTTGTCTCCTGTCTGTGTTGAGATATCTATTGAACCAGGAACTAGACTGGGCCATTCTGGATCTCTTAAGTTTGAGCCGCCCACTTGGTCAAGCAGGTTTGTCTTCATTGAGTTATAGTGGTCAGTGAGGTCATCTACTGTGTGTAGATGAGGATGTGAATGAAATTGGGCGTTGATCTTGGTTTGCAGAGTCGATTGTGGAATTTGTTGGATGTTCTGTGTCCATTGTGCATGTTTATTAGATGTGTCTTGGTAGGGTCTGGGGTTTGCCTTTAGGTTGAAGTGTATGACATGGTGATCCGACCAGTTGATGGGCATGATAAATCTAAGAGAGACAAGTTCACCTCTGGTAATTATTGCAGCCACAGTGGCGCTTCTGTTGTTGGTCTGATCTTTGCAGAGTTGTTTGAAGAAATTTATTTCCAATAAGTTTATAAAGTTACAGATTGGGGGTGCGTCGGTATCATTCCTGTGAAGATTGAAGTCGCCTAGAATGCCCCATTGGTGTCAGTTAAGGATGACTGTGTTATCAGTTCGGATAGTTCTATGTATATTGAGTGATCACCACGGAGGTGATAGGTAGTATGAAGTTTGATAGGGGTTACACCTTTTGTTATGAATTCGGCTCCTAGGTACTCAAATGTTGTGTAGTTTGTGGTCTCAAAGGTGTTGAGCTGGATGACATCTTTATGAATGATTGCTAGACCACCTCCTGTACATCCTGGTCTGTCCCGTCATATAATGGAATAGTCAGGTGGTGCGAGCAAGTCAAGTACAGGGGTTTAGTGTTCAGTGAGGTTTCAGCTCTTTCAGTTGCATACTTAACTGCTGGTCTATAGTTCAGGAGCAGACAGTTTATGGGGCGGGACTATTGCTTAGGGAGTGGAGTGTTTGGATGGTGGTGTATTGAGCTGTGGTCTGATTGGGCACTATGTATGTTCAATAGATTTTGTTTGGACCAATAATCATTGGATACTGGATGAGGGCTTGTGGTTCCTTAGGTATGCTTTAGTGCAGTATGATTAGCTAAGTAATATTTCTTCAGTGGAAGATAGAGGGTTAAGGACTCCGTGAGGTCTGTTTCTGTGAAAAGAGTGGCCAAAGGAGATAGAGGTCCAGTAAGTTTGCCCATTATTACTCTGAGGATGTGTATGGGGAGAGTCTTATTCTTTAATAGAGATGGTTTTGCAAAGTAATTCAGTCTGAGTCCAAAATTCTTTTTTTTATGTAATTGATTTGTTCCGCAAGGTTGTCAATTTTATTTTCTATGTGGCTACGGGTTGTATTTAGTGGACCGGGGAGGGTTCTGGCACCATATAAGAGGAGGTAATTGATGGTTCCAATGTCCATAGTGAGCAGATGAATCATATTACAATGTGTTTATTTAGGCTGGGTGAGTTCCATGTTGAAAATCATATTTTTGTTCAAAGAGACTTGGAGGAGCTCAGTGGAGAGCCTCGGATTGGGTCCATTAGCTGCCTTAATTATGGTCCTGCCATAGACAAGCAACAGCATCAAGCTGAAACGTGGATCAAACGCCTCTTATTCCTAGTGGGCAGAGCGGGCACTGCTCAGATTGGTGGCTTTACCAAACTTCCTCTATTTATTTTTAAATATTCCTATCCCACTCTACAGGCACTTCTTCCTCACCCCCAAAACCTTACTTATTAGGCTGCTGTGAGCCAACTGGACTACTGGGATCAGCTGGGCTCTTATGACACTGCCCTAGAACCGAGGTGGTTTTGAAGGCCCTTACCCTGAATTCTATTATGGGGCGCAGTGTTACTTTGCGACCTACTGCTCTCCCCATCTCCCCTACCTGACCTGAATGGCACCCAGTGGATGGCTTTCCCTTGATATCGATACTCCCCCCTGGGACTGCCATCTCCTCAGGGGTTGGTCAAGACGGTAGCCACAACGATCTGGGTGATTTACATGCTCTACACAAGAAAGGGCAATACCTTTTATACTCACCGGCAATCCGCCTGCATTGCACCCCCTTGCTGTCCCTCACCGTGGACTGGACAGTGCAGAGAGCGATGAAAAAAATGGGCATCTATGAATGGACTGGCACTTCTTGCGCTAAATCAGTTTCAAACATGAGGGAACCCCACTACCCTATATATTTTTAGGTCTTGCTAGAGCCAGCGCATGCGCTGCTCTTGCGAGAAATTTAGTAGCTTGGTTTTAAAAGTGCTGCTTTTGCCAGCCACCAGCTTGCTGTTATGCGCACAAGCGCATGCGACATGCACAGCTGCCATCTGGCTTGTCATGGCTCAGTGCACGCGCGCAGATGCCATCTGCCTCCCTTCCAACGCGATCACTGCTTCGCGCGCACATCCTCGCGATCGCTTTCACTGCGATCACTTTCGCTTTCATGGCCGCGCGGCCAATGCTTGTTTCTAATCTGTTGATTCTATTCTGTTCCCCTGTTTTCCGGGGGCATATGAATTGCAGGAATCCTTCCAAGTTCCAAGAGGGCGGTCGTTGTACTCTACAGCTTCCTACTTATTGAATACTGTGCTCTCTAACACGTTTCCTGCTGTCCATTAATGCTGTCTCTCGTGTTAATCTGCTGAATTCCAGGTCAGGTGGAAGCTTTAGAGGGCGACCATAAAGTGAAAGCACTTCCCTTGTCTTTTAACCCGCGTTACTGCCCGGTAGCCTTGAGCCACTCTTGACATTTCCTTGTGTGAATTAATTGAGAAAGTTGTGTTCCTGCCCCGTCGCTCTGTTAACTGAGAGAAATAGGAACGTATGTGGTTGAGGGAGAAACTCTTTGCATTCCCAGTGCGCGCATCCTGGTGAACGCCTCACCTGTACCGTGCGCGTATACTTCCTGTCCCAACTATGGATCTGCTTTTATTACCTGTCATACTAGTGTCGCTCACTCCGGGGCCGGCAAAAAGTGAGAAACCTCCAAATGAACTCATCAGCTCTCTGCAGCACAGCACGTCCTACCTGGAAAAAGCTTACAAGGACCTGAACCTCGATGGAATAGTGGGGTTCCAGTTCTTGAAATGTAACTTGAAACTTTATATTCTTGGACTGAAAAAGTTTTGTTTTAATGCTCATTTTTATTCGCTTGCGGAGGGGGGTGCTGGTTCAGAAATTCTCTATATTCTCACATATCTGGGAGTAACAAATTATACACCTTGGGCGAGTCACCAGGGCAATCTGAGTCTGTCAGCCTGAGCAGTGTTCATTCCAAGACAGCTTTATAACTACCTGCTTCAAAAACAATGTTAAATTCTGTCGCAGGAGCATCTTAAACATGAGGAGATTAGGGGAAACTGTAGAAATTGTTATTGTTTTTGTTTTTTTGTGATCGTGAAAAAACAAACCTGTGGCTCCATTTTCTAATAAGTATTGTCAATGCTGATTGGTCGGGCTTTTTTAGAAGCGGAGGTGCTTCTTCTTTGAATGGCGAGTTTGGCATAGGTGAGTAGGTGATTGGCAGAATAAGCCAATGGTTTGGAGAGTGGATGAACACACAAATGCATGAATGGGGAAACGAATGATGTATTAACGCAAGGACTTTGTGAAGGGCACACAAATAGTGTGGTAGCTTTGGGAAAGTCCCCAGGGCACAAGTCTGGGGAACTGAACTCACATGTTTAAAAGTGGTTTCTTATGCATAATGAAGAAAAAGGAGTTTTGGTGAAGTAAAATGTTTGCTTAAGATCACACAAATAAAGGAGGGAAGCCGCGATTTATCCATGTTTCATGGTGACAGTTTGTACAGATTAGCCACTAATCGGATATCTTGTTTTCCTTTTTAAGTTAACAATTTTTTTTAAACTCTTTATTTTTTTCTGCCGTTTTTACATACTGCGAATTTAACATTAAGTCTTTGGGTGGTTCCAGTTACGTTACACCAGGTCATACTCATTCTTTAAAGGCATTGGGAGATTATGCGATTTGCCCAGAATCACAGGAAGTTGAGCCGACGCGAGACACAAAGCTGGTTCGACAGTTCCAAAACCGTTAGCTCTTTCCCTGACACCATATCTTCCTGATTAGAGGGAGGCAGACAGAAGCCACATGAAAGCTCAGCTGCCTGGTTAGGGGTTCGCTGTTCCAATTAGCCAGACTTCATGCTCAAGCTATTAGTGCCCCACCCACCTCTAACATTAGGATCTTCTTTACGCTCACTTCGTAAAACGTTGACACCCGTGCAAACCCCTGTTTACATAGGTGTCAGAGATATGCCATTTTTCTTGAAAAATCAACAGGCAGATTTTACTCCTGATTACTTTATGTGCGCCAACCCAAAACCGGCAAAATGTATTGGCTGGAAAAAAAAGCGGTAACCATCATGTACAGATTTTGGTGAGATATGTAACAAAGTCTACGTGCAATGAATGCTCCATTAACACCAGGACACTTGAAATTATCAATATTGTATTTAATAAATGAGAATCCCAGGGTGTTGTTATTTCTCTGGAACAATGAATTCATCACAGTTACAGAGGCTTCGTAATCAAGGCCAATGTGGGTAGAATAGCTCAGCAAGTGGGCTAGTGCTCAGAAGCCGTCAACATGTTCTCTGAAAACACAAAAATAAACAAGCATTGGCATAGCCAAAAGGTCTCGCCTGTGGGACCTATAAATGTTTAGCCTTGATGTTGTTACACAAAGGATATTGTGCTGGGTATTCTAAACACTTATAAGGACCCAAAGGCAAGACCCATTGGCTATGCCAATGCTTGTTATATATGGTGCTTCTATTGGCCAGGCGCAGAGTGGCCTTGAACTGGGGAGGCCGTGATGCGCCCAAGTTCAGTGAGTGGCTCTGAAATGTAACTGTTTGCAGTGATCATATTGTGACATATGAACTAATGCTCCTAGTGACCTCATGGCCAACAGACATATGAGGACTTAGATAGCGAGGCCAGAGGCGGAGGTGCAAGGGGATGGCCAGAATGAAGGCAGTCCTCTGGAAACTGCTGGGACTACCAGGCCTTCTGCAGATTGTGGCTGATGGAGACCTGTGATATTGCAGTACTTGTGGCATTACAGTGGGGGGACCTCTTGGGATGTATGCATTGACTGGGCAATATGACCCCTGGGAACTATTATTGTGCCTTGATGGGTGGCTTGGATGACAGAATACTCAATAAGAAGCTGGGTGATTGATATGAATGTTTCAAACAATAACACTGGTTGTGCTTCTGTTGATACCTGGTTTGCAACTATGATGACTGACTATTTGTAGTTGTCCTATGTTTGTTGGGAAATAAAATAGTTTAAAAAAAGAAATGGCACAAAAGGATGATGGATTTGGAATTCCTATATCTATGTGTAATGTTGTCACTATTGCATGGAATTATGCGTAATCTAAATTACAATAATTTTGCACATCTTTAATAAAAACCTGGAGTATTTGGATATTCAGGCTTGACTAAAACCACATTCGTCCTATTCTTTTGAATTTAGGGTAAGATATAATTGCAATTAAAACTGATTAGTGGAAGTAATAAGCTTCATTGGACACAAATGTATTGGTGCAAATGTAGGTGTTCATATAAACCCTAGAACTAAGTGAAAACTTCCCACAGAAAAAGAATCATGCCAGAATAAAATGTTTCCGACTTTTAAAAAATGTAAGGCCACTAAAAGAATCGAGAATTACCTAAAATGTGTTTATTTTTAGGAGAAATTAGATACTAGGGTAATTATTTAACCACATCCTTTTCAATTTGAGTACTTTAATAATTGAAAATCTGTTTTTATTGTCACCTGAAGAAGAGGTGGGTTATCAAAAACAAATATATTGTTCCACCTTTGCATTTTATGTGGAGGAAGATATTAAGACCTGTAGTGTGATCAATGATTTACAGCTAATTCTCCATTTGTTCACCTCATCCATGAAAGGTAGTCCTTCGTGATAATCCAGAGAACAAGTTTTTGATGGCCTGCGATCAAAATGATGATAGGAAGACATTAAAAGTAATTAAAAGTGTATTGTAGCTTTATTAGCTATCACACTGCTAAGATTGTTGTCGCTCAATAGTAAAACACCATTTCTGAATCATAGCAATCCGCAACTGCCACCAAGAGTGAAAATCCTATTGATAGAAATCTATCAGTCTATTCCTCATATATTTACTAACTATCTGATTTTAAATGGTAGATGTTCAGAACCTTTTCTGCTGTATACCACCACCCTTTACATTGATATTCAACAACCAGGCCACTAATAGAACCAAGTACCCAGTGAAGGTGATTGTAATTTGATATTTGATTTTTATTAGTTTGTATAGAATCCGAATCACCCCGTAAGGGGTATCTCTGCGCTAGGACAACAGGTATCATCAGACAAGTGTACCCTAGTAGAGATGGGCTTTTAACAATTTTCTGAAGAGGGGAAGGCTCTGGCAATCGCATAATTGGAGGGGGAGTTCATTCCAGAAGGTTGAGGCAAGGTAAGTAAATTCTTTGCCACCCGACCGAGCCTTTTTGATTCTTGGAGTACCGAGAAGTAGCTTGGAACCTGATCGAAGAGACCAGGAGGGGGTGTATTTTAGCAGTTTGTCCGATAGGTGGGATGGCCCCAGGCCATTAAGGGCTTTAAAGACTGTGCAGGATATCTTGAATATCACCCGCTTTTTCACGGAGAGCCAATGCAATTTGTTGAGAAGTGGTGTTGAGGCCGTTCTGGGTGGACGTTTTCTACAAGTCGGGCTGCCGTATTCTGGACTACCTGCCGCTGGTTTAAAGAAGCCTCGCTGGCTGAGGCTGGCAGTACATTGCAGTAGTCCAGACGGCTTAACACTAGAGCTTGCATCAGTGTTTTTCTCGTTGAGGGAGGTAGCATGGGAAACACTCTTCTGAGCAGACTGAGTGTGTGACAGCGGTAACCAGCAGTGGCAGTGGCATGTGTTTCAAGTGTGAGATTCTGGTCGATCCTGATTCCTAGGTGCTTGACCACTGTTTTTGGGATGGGACAGGTTCCAGCTCCCTCGGCCACCAGCTGGGAGACCAGCTTATTGCTGTACCTCCAAACAACATGACCTCCTACTTTTCGGCGTTAAGTTGCAGGAAGTTAGCTCTCATCCAGGCAGCGATGATTTTCATACCCTCTGAGAAGGTAAGTTGAATGTTGGGGTTAGACTTATCAAAAGTGAGGAGGAGCTGGGTGTCGTCCGCGTAAGAGATGGGACTGAATCCCGTATTCCTCATTAGTTTTGCCAAGGGAGTAACATAAATGTTAAAGAGGGTGGGGCTCAAGAAGGAATCCTAGGATACTCCTTTGGTAACTTTGGTGGTCCTAGATCTAAAAGTACCCAAAGTGACTGTCTGGGTTCTATCTGTTAGAAAGTCTGTCAGCCAACTCAGAGCAACTCCTTGAACCCCGATGTCCTGGAATCTCTCCAGTAGGCTCTGGTGAGAGATGGTGTCAAACGCTACAGATAAGTCAAGCAGCACTAAAAGTGCTGCCTGACCCTGGTCCAGGGCCATTCTGATGTTTGTCAGTTGCCTTTATCAGGGCGGACTCGTTACTGTGCTAGGCCCTGAAACCAGACTGGGAGACATACAGGCAGTACGAGGTTTCCACAAAGTTAGACAGGTGTCTATTTATATGTTTTTCAGCAGAGAAATGGGGCGATAGTTTGATAGCTCAGAATTGGATATTGTGGGGTTTTTGCGAATGGGAACGACTTGTGTTGCTTTCCATTCTGAGGAGAGTCTGCCAGCTCTCAGAGAGCTGTTAAGGATTGTGCAGATAGGTGTGGCCAGCTGCTGCGCTAGTCGGGAGGCTATTGTTGCAGGGATAACATATAGGGGGGTCCCAGAATTAATTTTGATAAGGAGAGATTCTACCTCTTCCGGTGTTAGTGAAGGAAAGATGTGCATCTGATCAATGTCGATAGGGGTCGATAGGGGTAGTAGGAAGCTCTATGGGGAAGTTCATGGGATTCTGTTGGAAGTGATACTTTTAAGGTAGATGGTGTCAATTTTCTGAGTTAGAAAGGACTCCGCGGTATCGCATGCCTTGGGGTTAGTAAAGGTTTTCAGGATTTGAAATAGCATTTTAGAATCGTTTCCAGCTTGTTCGAGTTGGTTTGCGATATACATTTTCTGTGAGGACTTTGTTTTGATGATAAGAAGATAGCGTGTTTTTCAATCTCACTTTATCCTGTTCATTGTGTGAATGTTGCCATTTCCGTTCCAACTTTTTACATTGGCTTGTTTCCTCCCGGAGGCTGGGGGAGTACCAACTAGTTGGAGACTGTTTGGAAGGGTCGGTCTGTGGTTTCCTCGGTGATCTATTGTGGATTGTACAATGGTGTTGAAATTTGTTAACTGTTCTTCTACACTGTATATGGCAGTATCAGTGTTCCAAAATTAAAAGGGGTCTTGAATTGGTCGGGATTGAGTTTAGGTCATGGCCTGTACACGTATGTGGTGTGAGATTTAGAGGTGGGATGGACTCTAGGACATGTGAGTTGGAAATCCACCAGAGAATGGTCTGACCAAGTCAAAGGATAAGTTTCCCCACAGATGATGTTAGGAAAATTGGTTAAGACAAGATCTAGAGTGTGTCCTGCAGAGTGGGTGGGTGCTTTGTTGTTCTTCAAGAGATCGAGTGTGGCAAGGTCTGTTTGGCAGGCTGTGGCATCGGGATTGGCAGTATTTTCACTGTGGGTGTTAAAATCCCCTAAGAGTAGGACGTTCTGGGTAGAAATTACATGGGGGGGGGGGATGAGCTCCATTAAATGGTTGGTAAAGTCTGACAGAGGGCCAGTGGGTCTGTATACGAGAGCCCCTTTCCAGCTATATTGTGAGTGCACGTCCAGTCTTAAAACGAGGCATTCAATAAAGTCCTTGCACAAATGATCTAGAATGGTGATTGACACAGATTCCTTATGTATAATGGCTATGCCTCCCGCTGCCCGTTCTGGCCTATCGAGTTTTTGGATTCGGTAGCCGTCTGGAAGAGCTATCGCAATGGCAGGGTTGAAAGAGGATTTGATCCTAGTTTCAGTGAGAAACCCGATGTGGGGGTCTGTTTCTATCAGGAGATCCCAGATGTTAGCCGTGTGTTTGGGGAGGGATCTGACATTGGCCAGAAAACAGTTCCACCCAATGTTTGTGAGCAGGGGCTTGATACAACTTTGAGGAATGCTCCTGCAAGGCCCCACTCCCGTTACCTGGTTGAGGAGCACACAATGAGATGGAATATATAGAAGGGAGAAGCTTTGAAATGTACAGAATCTGCAAGGGAAAGGTACTTCTAGCAAAGTGAGGGAGTGTGCTGTGTGTCCGGAGGGGTTATACTTAGTCTTTAGTAATGCGTCCCGTGTGTAGGAGCAATGGTGGCTTATGGGATTAACAATATCTGGTGGGAAACTGGCTGGGGTTCTGGCTCCTGGCGACGATTCGTGTATCGCATTCCTGTACCATGTGTGGTTCCTCTGTATTTATTCTTGTCCTTTTTGTTGAAGGCCAGAAAATATGTTTTGTTTCAAGCGTGTGTGGATTCAGTGTTGGGGATGAGAGAAGAGCTTGTCATGTATGAGGTTCCGAGGAGTGTTCCACATAATGCACATTGGTTCTATGCTTAAGCTTACAGATTTCAGGAATGTTGTACAGGAAAAGGGGCACATTCATGTGTACCTTCACCAAGACACTATTACGGGAATACTTTGTCCGTCCTAAGGATCGAACTGCAGTCCTCAAGATCGGTCTTTGTAGAGGCTATGAAGTAAAAGGCATGGTGTTGACTCTAATGCCTCTATTTTCTAGTATTGAAAGTTTATAAATAGCTTTGAATGAAAAATATAAAGAACTGATATTTACTTATTGGTAACAAGGTCCTTTAGCCCAACCCCAGTTCCCTCAGTAGATCCTAAACAGTATGTGAGGCAGACCTGACAGAGGCAGTAATGGAGATTCATCTGGGGATGGAATTGCCATTTGCATGTTGGTCTAGTTGTAGCCAGTGGGTGTGGAGAGCAACAAGTTACCAAAGCCTCCCAGCGCTATTTCTAGTTTCTAAACCTGAGATCAATGTTACCAGCAATTAATAGCAGTTGCAGCCGTTTGATAAAACTATGAGGGGAAATGCATGGATTAATAGCCGAGTCATGGAGAGTCATGGAATACCTAAAGGCAGGAACGTTTCTCTATGCTTCTGTGGATTGATTCCACAGGACTGTCCTGTGAACATGCAGCAGTCATCCTTTAGGATCAAAAACAAACAACAGCAATTTACTGGTAAGTCAAATTTACATTCATACTGCTTTCTTCCTCAGTTTTGAAGTAGTTAAACATTCTTTTGTGTACCTCTTTGGACAAAGCACAGTGAAGTAATCCTCAAAATGACCCATTCATGAGCTTTTTTAACCCTCTTCATGTAACCTTAAATGTTGGTATTAATCAACCTGCCAGCTTTCAAAGTATGTAAAGTAGCTTCATATTTTGGCATTTGGTATTCACTCTAATTCGCATAATATTGAAAACAGACCAGAAAAGCATTGAGTTCAAAGAAAAATTATCCTTAGCAGCTGAGGTTAACCTCAGTGTATGTTTATAGTCATAGCCAATCACAGCATGGTTGTCACCCGTGCCTTTAACTGTACAGAGATATGGGTAGAAATCTTTGGAACAAATTTATTTTTTAGCTTATGAAAAACTTTAGGTTTGACTTAACTGTAATGCATTTGCCTTATTTCATTTGTTATTAAAAAAAAGCATACACTTTATAGGTTATCTTTTTTACTTTCATCACTTATCTTCTATATTTTGGGTCTTTTCGGGGCACTTTTAAACTTACAGCTTTTCCGTTTTTTTTTGTTGTTGTTTTTTTGTACTACTTCAGCTCCTTGACCAAAAGTCTGTTTCTCACTTCTCTTCTGTGCAGCCAGATACGTGACAAGGTCTGTAGTCAACATTGCTCCCCACTCTGTTCATGCCTCGTTGTGAAAGATATGGCCCTTTCCCATACGTAATAGAAGATCCGGCAGCATTTTTAAAACTGCTTTGTGTGTCACTTTTGTAGAGACCAATCATTATACAGTTAATTTAGAATAAAATAGAAGTCCTGATCCGTAAATTTGCAACATACAATAAAAGCCGTGCAGATGTGTGTCTTAACCAGAAGTCATTGTGTGCTTTGTTTCATTCAAGTATTCATTTCACAGTTAAATATCATTTGCATTATGCTTTTGTAAACCTGTCCAGCTCATATGTTAGTCTCAATCCCTAATTATAACTTAAACTAAACAACATTGGTGGAACACCTGTTGCATTCTTTATTGTTTACTGTCAGAACTGCCACCACTGCTAGTAAATACATTCATAGTTTGGAATTAAGCCGTACTAAGTTTAAAATATTATTGTACTGGAAACCTCTAAATGCACGTTCCTCACCTTTTGAATTTTCCCATACACCAGACTGGATCTGGAAACTTGTATTATGCAACAGGTCTCATACACCAAAAGGTAGCTCCCTTGGACTCCACGGGAACCTCGCCTGCCTCTGTAAGTGACAACATGAAGCTATACAAGCCCCACCTATGTATGTTGATGCTAGTTCCTTCACTTTTTTTCTGGAGTTTTGTATACCGCAAACTCCACCTGAAGATATCCAAGCGCTCTACATGAGCACCAGTTGTGTTACAGACGAACATATTAATTTTCTTAGGCATGGGGAAATGAAGTGATTTACCCTGAATTACAGGATGTTGAGGTTATCCAGTATTATGGGTGTCTTTCATAGATTCACATGCCTGAATCATTCCCCGTCGTCGAGACGGAAGTCTCCGGTACATAGAAAAGTAATGTCCTATAGACCTAAATAGAGAATAGTAGGCCTAAAGGCCTCACTTTAGTAACATATCCATGTCCTTTTGTAAAAAAGGACCAAACTCTAAACAAGAGCCAATCAGCTATCACCTCTCTCTAGAACCTTCCTGGCAGGAGCCTCAGTCCCTCAGATTTTCTACCGCACGTTGTGCTAAGAGAGTCTCCTCTGAGCTCTGCTCAGATTCTGTGGTTTTTCACTTCATTAAATAACTTGGTTGTTAAGGATTCTTTCTACTATGGATTATCTTCAAATACGTTCTTTAAAGAAGGTCTGGTAAGGAGCACTAAGACCAGAAAGGAGGTTTTTTATTTTCTCGTGTGACAGTGATGAGGCGTTGACCTCAACATCTAGGAGATCTCAAAAGAGAAGAAAATCTCCTCAAACTCATTCCTCAGGGGAACGTCCTGAGAAGGCCCTCAAAAAGACCACTCATGGGTCTTCTGGGCGCAGTTCTTAAAAATCTCCTCACTCTGTGGAAAAGGAGAGTAAAGGACTTGCTTTTGGAGAAAAATCATGTAAAAAAGACGACTTCTGAGCCGTCAAAATCACCTCTTCTGGTCATAGGACCCTTCAGGAAGGCGTCTTCTATACCTCCTGAGGTAAAGACTAAGAAGTCAACCTCGTCAACAGGATTGTCCATGAAGAAACCATCGTCATTGCCTATTACAGCCTCTTCGTCTACGATGGCCTCGTCTACGATGGCCTCGTCTACAATGGCCTCGTCAACGATGGCCTCGTCTACGATGGCCTCGTCTACGATGGCCTCGTCTACGACGGCTCGTCTACGACTGCGTCGACGACGACGGCCTCGTCTATGACTGATCGTCTACAACGGACTGTCTACGGCGTCGACGATGGCCTCGTCTACAATGGCCTCGTCTAAGATGGCCTCATCTACGAGGGCTCGTCTTCGATGGCTCATCTACGAGGGCTCGTCTTCGATGGCCTCATCTACGAGGGCTCGTCTGCGATGGCTCATCTACGACGGCATCATCATCGACGGCCTCGTCTATGACTGCTCGTCTACAACGGACTGTCTACGGCGTCGACGATGGCCTAGTCTACAATGGCCTCGTCTTTGATGGCCTTGTCTACCATGGCCTTGTCTACCATGGCCTTGTCAACCATGGCCTCGTCTACGATGGCCTCGTCTACGATGGCCTCATCTAGGATTGCTCCTCTACGACGGCGTCGTCTTCGACGGCCTTGTCTACGACGGATCGTCTATGGCGTCGTCTTTGACGGCCTTGTCTACGACGGCATAGTCTATGACGCCGATCTCGTCGACGAGGGAAATTCCGACAATTCTGGAATCTCTTATAATGTGGTAGAGAGGGCTGCTCAACGTTTTAAGATCTCAATGGTCTCTCAAGAACAGGTCTGCTTCTTGTATGACTTCACAGAACCTCTCAAGAAGGCAGTAAGGTCAATACCAATTATCGATTACCTATAGTCAGAAGGGGTAAAGGTCATGCAGAACCCCTCCTCTGTATCACCAGTGATCCCTCACTTGGATAAGAAGTATAGGGCGCCAGATACAGCACCGGCGTGTTTAGCAGGACATCCTAAGCCGGACTCCATGGTGACACAGGCGGCCCAGAAGACCTCCAGGAATCCTTCGGCCCCTTTGCCGCCTCCTCCTGATAAGGAGGTAAGAAGAGTGGACAACATTGGGAACAGGTTTTCCTCAATGTCGGCAATGACGGTAAAGGCCGCGAACACCCTAGCGCTCTTGGGACGCTATATTAGGCAATTGTGGGCACACATAGCCCCATACCTGTCGGAATTGCCAGATTCATCCAAAGAGGAAGTAAAGAGGATTCTGCTAGATGGTGAAGCATCGGCGTCAGAAACTATCATACAGGACGCTTACTTCCATATCCCAATTCACAGGAATCACAAAAAGGTACTTGCGATTTGCAGTAGCGGGCAGCCACTTGCAGTTTTGCGTTCTGCCCTTCGGGCTCAAGTCTGCACCACGCATATTCACGAAATGTCGTACCCCGGTGGCGGCATATCTCAGACAGTGCCATCACCAAGTCTTTCCGTATCTGAATGACTGGCTGGTCAAGGCTCCATCCTTAGAAGACGCGTCCAGGTCTTCCATCGCCTGTTTAAAGCTTTCGATTGCTTGGTTCTCACCCTCAATCAGGAAAAATCGGTCCTACAACCTTCTCAGTGCATCAGTTTCCTAGGTGCAACCCTGGACACACGGTCAGCAAAGCTTTCCCATCCAGAGAGAGGATGAACAAGCCCCTTGCACTAGCTGCTATAGTAGCCTCGAAGAAAGTCTTGACAGTCCGCCTCTTCAAATCCCTCCTGGGGATGATGTCAGCGTGTATCCTCCGGATTCCTCACTTTCGACTACGAATGAGGAATCTACAGGAGGCGCTCTCGAAGCAGTGGGTCCAATGCACAGGGTCATTCGACGACCACATAAAAGTGAATCCTCAGATGGTCGGAGCCCTGCAATGGTGGATGTCATCTCAAAACCTGTCACAAGGCTTGTCATTCCTGCTTCCGGCTGCTCCTCATGTTGTCACAACAGGCGCCTCCTTGGAAGCCTGGGGAGCTTTTCTGCAAGAGCTACAGATAAGCGGGTAGTGGTCTCCTATGGAGAAGAAACTACATATCAATCTGCTCGAATTGCGGGCGGTCTTCCTGGCCCTTCAAGTTTTCCTGCCTAGAATCAAACATTCCCTGGTGCTCATCCGGACAGACAACACCACGACTATGCACTACCTCAACAAACAGGGAGGGACACGCTCGCTGACACTCTCTCGCGAGTCGCAAAAAAAAAAATCTGGAATTGGCTCATACCCCACAATGTAACCCTAAGGGCGGAATATGTCCCAGGCGTGGACAATGTGCTCGCCGACGCGTTGAGCAGGCAGTAAACATCGTCACACAAGTGGGAGCTAGATCAACAAATTATCGACCAGATCTTCCCCAGATGGGACACGCTGCAAATCGATCTATTTGCGACAAGAATGAACGCCAAATGCCCACACTTCGCAAGTTGGCATCCCCAGTCAGGGTCTCTAGGGAATGCATTTTCCATCGCATGGCGCAACGTCTTTGCGTACGCCTTTCCGCCAGTCCCGAGGCTTCCCAGAGTCCTCAGGAAAATTTAGGTGGAGCCTTGTACTCTAATTTTAATAGCCCCAACTTGGCCGAGGCAACATTAGTTTACAGAGCTCCACCGTCTATCCCTGGAGCCGCCGATCCACCTGCGGCAGTATCCATCTCTGCTCACAATGAACAACAATCAAGTTCAACATCCGGATCTGAAGTCTCTCAGGTTAGCTACCGGGCTCCTGAGTTCAGAGAGTTCCACAATCTGAATATTCCACAAGACTGTAGAGACATTCTTCCCAGAGCAAGGGCGGATAGCACGACCAAAACGTATTCCCTGAAATAGAAGCGCTTTTGTGTTTGGTGTGCAGATCAAAGCATTCGGCTTTTCTCCTCACCGGAGCAAATCTTACCTTATCTATTACATCTGGCACAGTCTGGCCTAGCCCACTCCGCCATTAAAGTACACTTCGCAGCGATATCTCGTTATAAAAGAACTTCAACGAGTCAATCTCTCTGGTCAAGCAGGTTGATTAAGCAATTTCTAAAAGGATTATACAGATCTTTCCCGCCAGTAAGTGTGTTGCAGCCTACCTGGCATCTCAATGCGGTTCTTAACCAGCTCATGCAACATCCGTTTGAACCAGTACACAGAGTTCATCTGAAGTATGTCTCGTGGAAAACAGCACTCCTCCTGGCGCTCACATCTGCAAGGAGGGTAAGTGAGCTACAGGTGTTTTCAATCCAGGATCTTTTTCTACAGTTTTAAAAACGACAGAGTAATACTGAGAACCAATCCTAGGTTTATCCCAAAAGTCCCGTCGGACTTCCACCTAAATAAACCTGTGGTTCTGCGTTCCTTCTTTCCAAACCCAAGCACGGCAGCTGAAAGATCGCTGCATTCTTTGGATCTCAAACAATGCTTGAAGTTTTACATTTACAAAACGAAAACATTCAGGAAATCTAACCAGCTATTCGTAGCTTACAGCAGACCTAGGAAAGGTCTACCACTTACCAAGCAGAGCATCTCCAGATGGATTTCTGCAGCCATTGCTTTCTGTCATGACCAAGCTGGACAGCCATTGCATTCCAAAGTGAGAGCGCACTCCACGAGAGCTATGTCCACTTCTATGGCTCTCTTTGCAGGGGCGCCAGTCATTGGCATTTGCAGGGCGGCAACATGGAAGTCGCTGCATACCTTCACTAGGCACTACTGCCTGGATACGGAGCTGATGAATGATGCAGCAGTGGGACAAGCAGTGTTACGCCATCTATTTCAGTAAGGTGAGCCTTCCTCCGTCCTTCCATCCTACTCTGGTATGCACATTTCTTTACTAATACTTATTGTGGATGTCTAATGATGGTTCATGCTCGCATGAGGTGTATTATCTAAGGACTTGTATATGCTGTTCCATCAGAAATGTGCACTCTGCATTGCTTGCTACTCTGATTCAGGCATGTGAATCTATGAAAGACACCCATAATACTGGATAAGAAATGCGTTACTTACCTGTAACTGCAGTTATCCAGTATTGGTGTCTTTCATAGATTCACATGCAACCCTCCCGCCTCCCCTGGAAGGACTCACCTAACTCTCTGTGTCACGCCTACTTAGCTTAGTGCATACGAAAATCTGAGGAACTGAGGCTCCTGCCAGGAAGGTTCTAGAGGGAGGTGATAGCTGATTGGCTCTTGTTTAGAGTTTGGTCCTTTTTACAAAAGGACATGGATATGTTACTAAGGTGAGGCCTTTATGCCTACTATTCTCTATTTATGTCTATAGGACATTACTTTTCTATGTACCGGAGACTCCCGTCTCGACGACGGGGAATGATTCAGGCTTGTGAATCTATGAAAGACACCAATACTGGATAACTGCAGTTCCAGGTAAGTAACGCATTTCTTCCCTGCTGAGACTCATACCTAGTTCCAAAGCTTTCAGAACTCTTCCTAACAACAGGGACGGCTGGTATTTGAAGGCGGTGGGAAGCTGGGTTGCGGGGGGAGGAGGAGGGGAATAAAAATGTAAAATATACACTTACCTGTCTGCTGCCTGCCGTCGCTGCCTCTCTGTCCTCTTCCCTGATTCCAGGCCAGGAAGCCAGATGCACCGAGGCTCCCAGTCTCTCCGGTAGCCAATCACAACGCTGCAATGCAGCGTTGTGATTGGTCTGAGTGCCGTTTTCGGCGCTCAGCCAGAGAATGGGAAACTGGACATGTTCTCCATGCAGGCTGTAATGTAACTAGCATGGAGAACATGCAAAATGCGCATAACAGTTTGGCCAGCCCGAGACGGCCGGCAAAAACCTCGTACACTTGGAGTGGGCAAACCACTCCTCCCCTGCCTGTGAGCAGAGCAGCCCTATCCCCTACCCAGCTGAGCAAGGTGTAAAATACAATGATAATAACAATGAGTTATTATTATTTTATTTTTTTCCTTTTTCAACCTTTTCAGTGGGGCCTTAGCGAAGGAGCGGCCACTGCCTTACAACAGTGTGCATAGGTGAAGTCTAGTCTTTAAACCACGCTGCACCTACGGGGAAATAATTCTGACATGGTAACGCACAACACATTCCTTTGGTGCTTTGACAAGTGCTCCCTCACAGTGTCATCAGAGAGTGTAAAATTAAGCTGTTTGTTGCCAAACACAAGAAGTGAGTTTAATCACATTCTGAGTCCTTTGCCTGTACCTGATCCAAGACTCTACCCCAGTCCAAAGCGTCCTCCTTGGATAGGTGCAAGATCAAGCCATAAGACAAGTCTTGTTGAAAGCACAAAAAGTTCTAAGCAGAAGTGTGCCCCTTCCTTCTGGTCTGCTCAGTGTTCTGAGGATTCGACACCAGCGTGTCGGATTTCCTCTGCCATTTTTGCATAGTAGGGTGAATTCTATAAGGATCTCATGCTGCAGCTTTTTCAGATGATTCCAGGTCTCCCTGCAGTGCCTTTGGGCTCCAAGGATCCACTAGGGCCGCTAGTCTGACTTCCACCATAAGGGTGCTCTCCAGCACTGGCTAACCCAGTTTGGCCCTTGCCTGGCTCAATGCTGGTACCAGGCCATGTCTCCACACCTTTACTGCAGCTCTTGCTAGTTCTAACCAATTTGGCTCTACTCTGGAGGTGGCAGTTTTTGATCCGGAGCAGAGTTCAACTACATTTGAGCTAATGTCACATGAAACCACCAACTTCTGATAGAGACTTATAGCCTCAGATTTCTCACTCTTGAATATTCCCCAGGCGTCAGACTGGATCCGGAAACTGTTCAGCAGCACCTCTGTGTGCTGGTAGGTGATGCTGTGTGGCTTCGCACTAATGCTATTCTCACTCTGGAAATGACGTGCAGCACCCATATAGTCACAACTCCTGTGCACTGACATCAATTCCTTTCTTTCCACGTCACCAGTGTGCATCTGGAGCTACCACTTTTCTCTTTGAGACCCTTAACTTGATCGAAAAATTGTTTTACATTGCCCAAAGGACTTGTCACCTCCCAAAACAATAGGTTTTAAGCCCTGTAGGGGGTTTTGCAAACAAATTTGTGTGACAGATCCTCCTCAAATTTGCCGGTGGTGTCTGGGGTCAAGCCACGACTCAAAGGCCTGCAGTGACTTCGCATCGATGAACCTGAAGCAATATGAGACCCAGAGGCAAACCTGTACATCTCCAAACACCGGTAAACTCTGCAACAGGACCAGTTAAAGTCAAAAGTTTGGTCCTAGCCCTGTTTGAGATCCACAAGTTGTGGGATTCATTGCAGAGGTCAGTCTTATTCTTGATCAAAGTCTTTGGGTATGTAAAGGAAAAAGAAAAGAAATCTAAGCTGGATTCAGCCCCTTACTGCCACTCCCATTCCCCAGAGAAGCTGCGGGGGTGAAGCTGTACGTTTTGGTCTTGTGCCCAAAGTTGTTCGACTTCAGATTCAATCCCGCAGCTTGTTCTGACACAATCCAAGTTTCTTGGGTCATCCACTATTCCTAAGCATATCAAAGAGTTCTGCGAAGACATGCGCTGCTCTTTGAATCCTTGCCAACTGCCTCTGGTGCGCCTGTGGGCCCTATGGAGTCCACCTGGTTTACCTCCTGCGGGAGCGGCATCCCCCCACGGCCGGCTCTGGCGCCAGTTCTGACTTGCCATGGTCCTCCCCAGTTACCGATACTTTGATGCATACTCAAACGATGACTGAAGACAAAGCCCAAGTTGTCCTCTCAAATGCTGAGTGGATACTGGTTTATCTTCTACGAGCTCAGCTGCTGTAGAGGCCGTGCTTCTTCCGTTAGATCTGTCTCCACCACGACGAACACATACCCTGCATTCCCTATTTGCCATGGATTCGGACAATGATTGCGATGCGTGTGATGAGCTAGGCCAACCTTATCCCAAGGAGAATTGGTATGACATCCTGCAGGGGAGCTGCCTCCACCACGCCTGCCACTCTCTTCTAACGTGGCCTCGGGGAGACGGAGTGTGCTGTTCCATTTGCTCTTTTTGTGTATTGGGCCTAGCCGCACTACCCACAAGCTGTGGCCCTTTCTGCCCTGACTTATCTCTCTGTAGCTGGCACGCCGGTGTAGTTCTTTCTCCCGACATCCCTCTCCCTGGTGGTCATCTCATCTCCTTGGTTCCTCATGCCAAAATGTATTTGATAGGAGTACTGGGAAAGATGTAAATTCCCAATCTAGGATAGGCACCACTATTTTGATCTGTTAAGGTTTCCAAAACCAATATGGCCTTCCCTCATGACGTCTCTGTACTTCCTGCCCTTCAGCTATTCAAGGGGAGGAATTGATGTACTCATTACATCACAACACTTCGAGTAGTCATCGCAGTGTTTCCTCGCTCCAGGGTTTCCTGGTTCTCCTGTGTTGCCAGTTCTCCAGCCTTTCTTCTTGTTCCAGAAGTTACTGTTCTTCCAGTCAAATCCTTCTCCCGCTTCTGTCTCTCTTTGTGTCCTGACTTCCCTGGCCAGTGCCTGCCTCAGCTCTCTCCTTCACTTCATTCTGAGTCTCTCACCTGCAGTCCTCTCTTCAAGATCTCTTGAACTTTTTTTCCACACTGGCTTTTTCCTCCTTGAGGTTCCTTCCAGAAGGCACCGACCATGCCCTTCTCTGTGTCGGCAGAACCGTGGCTACTTCAAGGGGTTGCCTTTACTCCTGACTAGAAACTCTGTGAAGGCGCCAGAATCAGGAGTGAATAACAAGGACCCTCCAATCTGCATCAGAGTGACACCAGTGGCTTTGCTACCTTCCCTGAGTTGGAGCTCCACTGACCCGCAGTCCTGCCACTGAGGAAAGTGTTTCTTATGCCATTGTAATGCATAGGGTGGCCGGAGCTATTCTTCCATCCTTTGGTATTTGATGGCTCGAGTACTTCTAGAAGTCCTTAAAGATCTTAGACCTGCCCTTTCCCAAGCCATACAGGACCGCCGTGATGAGAAATTCATTGTGGCTCGGACACCACCAATTCATTGGGTGAACCATTGGCACCAGTGTCCACTGTTTGCTGCCAAGCTTGGCTGCTGTCCACCGTTTTTTCAGGCAATGTTCAGTCGTCCTTCATGGAGATGCAGCCACAGCCATGATGTTCATTACCCCAACCCACACGGTAAACCCCTTAGCGTGCCCTTAACGGAGCACGGCCACCTAGTGGGAGGTAGGATCTGATGATTCTTGCCAGGTTGTCAGCCATAACCTCGGACATATGGGTCTTACAAATTGTTTGTAGGGGCTGTGTCCTAACCTTCGTTTCCACACCGAGGCACCTTAAACTGCGTCCTCCAGTGTCTGAGGATCATCTCTCTGTATTGTGGCAGGAAGTGCAAGCACTTTTGGCCAAAGGGGCTTTTGAGATAGAGCCAGCTTCAGAAGTAGGACGTTGTTGTTATTCCTGCTTCTTTGTGGTGCCAAAAAACGATGGAGGCCTTTAATCCTAATTTAGACTTGCACCCTCTCAATGCCTTCCTCCAGACGGAGGAATTCAAAATGCTCACACTGGCCCAGGGCTTGTCTGCCCTCATTCTTGGAGCCTTGGAAGTTGGCTTTGAACCTGCAGGACTCCTATTTCCATATACCCGTCCTGCAGACCCATCGATGCTCCCTGCGGTTCGTGGTGGGACTGGAGTATTTTCAGTTCACTGTGCTCCCCTTTCATCTCACCAGTGCCCCTTGGGAGTTCACGAAAGCTATGGCAGTGTGGTAGCACACCATCGGCGGTCACAAGTGCCTGTCTTCCCCTTCCTCAACGACTTAGTGTTGTAGGTGGACTTTCTCCAGTCAACCACCTCCTGACTACAGCGAAACTCCTGTCATCTTTTGGAGTTCACTTTCAGCGTACCAAAATCACACATGACTCCTCTTCAGAAGCTCCCTTTCAGCGGAGCCATTCTGGACACGGTTCAGTTTCATTCTTTTCCCCTGGGAAAAAGAATACGGCGCATTTAGAGTATGACCCTGATCTTTCAGCCTCAGTCCTGGATTTCAGTGAGGTAGGCTCTGAGGCTGTTTGGACTGATGGACTCCTGCATCCTGCTAGTCGGGCATACAAGGTGGCATATGCGGGCTCTGAAGTGGCATCAATAGTCTCAGTGGGCCTACATCAAGGAGACCTCTCCAACCACATTCAAATTTCGAAGGAGACTGCAAAAGATTTGCAGTGGTGGTTACTAGATCGCGATTGGGTCAACTGCAGTCCCCTCTACCTTCCCCACCCAGAGCTGACAGTGGAGACTGATGCTTTGTTTCTTGATTGCGGTGGAGATCAGAGGCCTCTTGTTTCTAGAAGAATCCTGGATTCATACCAACCTTCAAGAGCTTGGAACAATCTGCTTGGCATTAAAAGCTTTCCTTCCATCCATCATGGGAATGCTGGTACAGGAGCTCATGGACAAGACTACCGCCATGTGGTATTGCAACAACCCGGGTGGGGTCATGGACCCTGTGCCAGGAGGCCCTGCACCTCTGTAAATGGCTGGATCCCCAAGGAATTTTCCTGGCAGTGAACTACCTGGCAGGATCGTTGTATACCAGGACAGACAAGCTCAGCAAGGACTATTGAGTCTATTTTTTTGTTGAAGTTGCTGTAAATGGTGGTCATTTTGTTGTTGAAGAATTGTGAGCGATTGCTGCATATTTTCTGTAAGGGCGTGATCGAGTTTGAGTTACCCGCTGGTGAAATCCTTCACAATGGCGAAGATGTCTTTGCTTCTGTTGGTCCTGGCATTGGTGTGGCCTTCTTGAACGGCCATTTTGATATTGGTCCAGATCATTTAGTAGTAGTGTCTCCTGGCGGATGTATGTGTGGTCCTGTCTGCATTGTCCTGCCTCATTCACCATTTGCACTCCAGCTGTTTGCAGTGGTGTTTAATCAGGCTGAATTCTTCCATGTACCAACTGGTTGGGGGTCTGGATCATGTTGCATTGCTGTGTTTGAGGGGGGCCTGGGAGTTAGCTCAGGAGATTATCCAATTGTTGAAATTCTTGATGGCTTTGGGGATGTTGTGGTTGCATTTAGGTGAGTGGCTGTTGAGAGTGTTTTTACAGCGCTTGTCAGAGATGCTGTTTCAGTTTCAGCAGGCTGGTCTGGTCTGGCTGTGGTGCATGTGCGTTGGACCAAGAGGGAGTTGCTGAACTTGCAGTCTCGGATGATGTAGAAGGTGGTGAAAATAGGGTTCCGGAGATGTGGAAAGGTCCCTTTGCTAGTTGGGTGAGGCCCAGGCTTCCACGGTCTTCATTGGCTCCTTTTGAATTTGGAAAAAACACAGTTGATGGACAGAATGTAGAACAATGTCATACAATCACCCCAGTACAAGGATCTGGACCTAAATCCATCGTTTTTTTGCACTCCACACCACCCTGGGTAGACACTGGCTATATGCAAATCAGCTCTGACCCTGTGCCTCATGGGAACAGTCCAGGCCGAACTACCAAGCCATGTCTTTCCCAGACCGGAATCAAGCATCCAAGGACCGGTTTCTGGCTATCAGCCTTCATCAGCCTGGATAGCTTGACTCCAGTGGTGTGGAGAGCCTGGGACTCACGTCTGAGCATACCCAGCCCACTCGGGGTGAAAATTGCAAAAAACACAGTTGATGGACAGAATGTAGAACAATGTCATACATTCACCCCAGTACAAGGATCTGGGCTTAAATCCATCGTTTTTTTGCACTCCACACCACCCTGGGTTAGACACTGGCTATATGCAAATCAGCTCTGACCCTGTGCCTCATGGGAACAGTCCAGTCCGAACTACCAAGCCATGTCTTTCCCAGACCGGAATCAAGCATCCAAGGACCGGTTTCTGGCTATCAGCCTTCATCAGCCTGGATAGCTTGACTCCAGTGGTGTGGAGATCCTGGGACTCACGTCTGAGCATACCCAGCCCACTCGGGGTGAAAATTGCAAAAAACACAGTTGATGGACAGAATGTAGAACAATGTCATACATTCACCCCAGTACAAGGATCTGGGCCTAAATCCATCGTTTTTTGCACTCCACACCACCCTGGGTTAGACACTGGATATACAAATCAGCTCTGACCCTGTGCCTCATGGGTACAGTCCAGTCCGAACTACCAAGCCATGTCTTTCCCAGACCGGAATCAATTATCCAAGGACCGGTTTCTGGCTATCAGCCTTCATCAGCCTGGATAGCTTGACTCCAGTGGTGTGGAGAGCCTAGCATTCACGTCTGAGCATACCCAGCCCACTCGGGGTGAAAATTGCAAAAAACACAGTTGACGGACAGAATGTAGAACAATGTCATACATTCACCCCAGTACAAGGATCTGGGCCTAAATCCATCGTTTTTTTGCACTCCAAACCACCCTGGGTTAGACACTGGATATATGCAAATCAGCTCTGACCCTGTGCCTCATGGGAACAGTCCAGTCCGAACTACCAAGCCATGTCTTTCCCAGACCGGAATCAAGCATCCAAGGACCGGTTTCTGGCTATCAGCCTGGATAGCTTGACTCCAGTGGTGCGGAGACCTTTTGAGTTTGGGTCAGCGTGGTCTTCCAGGTTGAAGTTCCAGTCTCTGAGTAGGATGTAATTGCTAGAGTCGAGGACAAGTGGTGGGACGAAGTACGTTATGGTGTCGGTGAAGTTGGTATCTGGTTCCAGTGGTCTGTAGATGAGAATGCTGCACTGGGTGTAGTTGGCTGTGACAGCGCTTGAACATCAGATGTTCCATGTTGGACGATTTCGTGTCCATGGAGTTGGTGCAGCTAAAGGTGTTCTTGTGGATGATGGTGATTCCATCTCCAGGCTTGTGATGGCTTCAGGCTTTTTGGTGGAAAAAGAAGATTCAGCCCTGGCGTGTTTCATAGAGAGTAATTCAATGGCTTATTCCACGGGTTTATTGTCTCTGAACTGCCAATTTCACCAACACTAGGAGAAATTCCGTTACTACTTTGTGGATCTTGCCTATCGCCATAGATAAACCTCCCATCCTGTGCATCCCTTTCATGGCTTCAGGGGGCAAGGTGGTGCCATACGCCATGGCCATCACCATGGGCAGCAGTCTCCTCTTCATCACCTGCATTGTCCGCTCCCAAACTCCTCTGATTCACTCTCCAATGCCCATCTGTGATAAAAAGTCAGAATCTTTTTATATACCAAAAAGTATATATATTTACCTCTGATCGATAAGTCTTATCGGTCGTTAAGCATGGTTGTGCTCTCCTTTTTCTTGTTACCCCACTCTGTTATGTTTTTACACACCTTCAGCGAATCATTGCAGTCATTCATTCCAAGGTTTTGAAGACTCTACTAGCAAAAGGGCCAATAGAAAGAAAGCATGAAGAAGGCTATGTACTGCTACTGCTAGTACTTCTAAGTTGGCCAAGAAAGATGTCAGCGGAGACCACTCCAAGATCTTCTGTTCATGAACACTTTCCTTCAGAAAGACAAATTCAAGATGCTCACCCTCGCCAAGGTTCTCTCTGCTCTAGATGTGGGGATTTGGTGGTGTGCATCGATTTGCAGCATGTGTACTTTCACATACTAATCTTGTCCCATAGTTGCTTTGTGGTGGAGTTAGAGCACTGTCAGTTTACCGCCCTGCCATTTGGCCTCCCCTTGCCCTCACTAGTGGCTTGTGAAGGTGATGGCAGTGGTCTCAGCCAATCTTCGCAAATAGGGAGTACAGGCATTCCCATAACTCGATGAGTGCGGACTCACCGAAGTCAGTAGCCAACTGCCTACAGCCGACAGTTTCGCTGCTGTCCTCGATGGGGTTATCAGTCAACAAACCAAAATCCCATCTTTGCCCACTGGAAAGGATTCACTTTGCAGTGGGTGTCCCGGATTCAGTGGCTTTCAAAGCCATTCTACTGCGGCAAATCTAGGACATTCAGAATATGATCCTTGTTCAGGCCCAGACGGTCATGCGCTTTCTTGGTGTCCTAGCCTCATGCATCCTGAAGTGAAGGAATGGACTAAACTGATCACATCTCTAAACTGTACCCCTACTCTAGTGGACTCAGCGAAATCACTAGGAATCACACTTGATGAGAATCTAGACATGAAAGCCCACATCAAATCAATGGCAAAAAGTGCCCGCTTTCATCTGAACTACATTAGAAAAGTGAAACCATTCATTTCTCCGGCGGAACTCAAACTGGCAGTCCAATCCTTAGTTATATCAAGGATTGAATATGGCTGTACAACGTTAGCAGGCCTACCAAAAATTTCCTCAGCTCCACTAAAAGCATGCCTCAATGCAGCTTCAAGAATCATCACCGGATCAAGGAAATTCGACCATATCTCTCCACACTTGAAAAGCGTTAAACTGGCTACTGTACGAAGCCAGAATCCAACTTAAACTGGCATGTATTACCCACAAAGCGATCCACTACAAAACACCAAGATACCTGGCCCAGAAAATTGAGTTATCAGGAGGAAGCAGACCAGCCAGGAGTGCCAAGGTGCTGCTGCTGAGACCACCCATCTTCAGGAAGAAGAAAACATATGATAGAGCTTTCTCAGGAGCAGCCCCCAGAATATGGAACTCGCTCTCTCCAATCATTAGCAAAATTCCTAACACAGTTAAGAGAGAAGTTAAGATCTTCCTGATGAGTAAGTTCCTTCCATAGACAAGACTGCTCATCACTAGCACCATGACATAGATGGTTCCTAAACAGGACAACTATGCTGTAAAAAGTAAGTCTACAGTTAGACGTGGAATAACCTCTGTCAGCACTATACTAATCCTGACTTGTTAGAACTCATGAGAAAAAGACATTTTCAGAACTATCAAGTACTGGTAGCCCCATCACGTCTTGATATCAAATGTATCCTAAAGTTACCTCATGTCACTGTATTTTCTTATGTTAATACTCTATGGCTATTGAATGTACCTACCTCATATCACTATGATTTGTAATGCTACACAAGATGTAATTCTATACTACCTCATGTAAATGTGAAGTGCTCTGATACCCAAGGGTCAAGTTTGCGCTATACAAAACTCTTTAAATAAATAAATAAATCCAACCTGACCATGATTGTTGTTGGCATCAGGACATGGTGCAGGGTGTTTTCTCTTGGTGGGATGTTCCTTGGTTTCATCACCCCCAAGAACACTCCGTGTTCCACATTTTGAGCCCTGGAGTTTCTACCTCAGAAATTGTTGGGAGAAGCAACAGTTTTTCGTAGGTTTCCACCTGTGCTTCCCGGACTTCCGAAAAAAGTCAGGATGGACTAGGTTCATATAGTTTGAAAGATCCAGATTGGGATCAGAAGGTTTGGTACAACAGCCTTGCCTAGCAAGGTTGTTCTCTGGACACCTTAAAAGGTTAAGTATCGCCTCTTTCAATCTTTCTGCATTTGCCCGGTCAGCCCTTTCTACATATATTTCCCCTCCTGCACCTTTTCTTGTGCCACAGATGGATCTTAATTTGCACTGCTATTCTGAGGTTTCTGTTCATCATCGCAATTACTTTGGCAAGCCTTGTCAGTGAGCTTCAGGCTCTGTCAGTCAACTCGACATATACCACCCTTTTCCCTAGGTGTGTTGGTGCTCTCAGGATGTGGGCATCTTTTCTTTGGTAAATAGTGTTGTCCTTCCATGTATGACAGTCCATAACACTCCCTGTTTTCTTTACTCCACTTCATCACTCTAAGACTTCACTGGTTGGATCGGAAAGGAGCCCTTATTTTCTATATATACTGGACTTAGGAGCACCGAGTGGATGACTGACTTTTTATTGGAGTCGCCAGTGCAAAAAAAAGGTCAGTTCAGAAATGGATCTTATTCAGATGGATAGTCCTCCCTAATAAGATGCCCTATGCCATACCAAGAAGGAGTCTCCTGAGCACCTTCTGGCTCCTTCCTCCAGAGTCAAGGTGCCACTATGGGATAGTTTGGTGATGGACATCTACCAGGCTGCTACATGGGTGCTCATCCTTAACTTTACCAGCCACTCTTGTCTTGGTTCTCCAGTCCACAGGGAGAGCCATTTTGCCCTTTCGGAACAGCGATATCCATCAGAAGAACTAGTTACTGAACTCAGATTCTGATGAATACTTCTAATTGCAGATTCCTCATCTTTAGAATATCCCCAGGCATCAGACTGAATCTGGAAGATTTTTCAGCATAACTACTTCGCACCAGTAGGCATCTTTGTGGAGTCCATTGTCAACTCCGCTCCGCCCTGGAAGTGATGGCCACATATAGGCACCATTCAGGAGCACTGATGGCAGTTCCTTTCTTTTCATTACTTCATAGGCAGATGCTGTGCTAAGTCTTAAATTTTCCAGCAGTTGACTAGCTTTTTTCTCCAGTGTGCAACGGGACATGACCCCTCCTAAAACTACAACGTTTAAGCCTTGTAGGGGCCGTTGCAAACAAATGTATGTGACAGATCATCCCTAAGGTGTGTTTCTGGTGTCCAGGTAACGATTACAAGTCATACAGGAAGTGTGTTCTGATGAACCAGAGTGCAATCCACAACTGCAAATCCTAACTGTACCTCACCAAGCACCTCAGGAAGTCACGCAAGTCCCTCTTCTTCTCGAAGTCGAGGACATGGACTTGTTTCCACTCTTAGGGCCAGTTCTGGGACAGGGCATCATCGTGGTCCAAGTCTTTGTGCAAGTTCATAGAAAAAAAGAAGCACAAGAAGTTTAAGTGGACCTTGTCCCAGCCTCTCCACTCTTCATCTGAGAACTTGTGAGGTCACCAGAGGCCCCCAAGTCTCGCTCCCAGTCCTTTGCTGAAGACCAAATTCTGCAGGAGTTTCCAATGCATCCCAAATTCCCAGGTCCATCTGAGAACTTGTGAGGTCACCAGAGGCCCCCAAGTCTCGCTCCCAGTCCTTTGCTGAAGACCAAATTCTGCAGGAGTTTCCAATGCATCCCAAATTCCCAGGTCCATCTGTGACACCACAATTGATTAAGGCATTGAAGGAAGTTCTGCCATGCATCTTTGACTCCATATTGGCCCCCACTGGTGTGCCTTCGGACGAGTTTCCACTTGGTGCCATCTGGTTCAGCTCTGCTATGGAGCAGACTCCGTGCCTGCCACTACAATCCATATCGGTTTCTGCAGCTTTGATACTGGCATCAATGCTGCAGATGAATGGGGAGGACGTAGATCCCATACCCTGTTTGAGCCATTACACAGCTGTCCCCTATTTCCCATAACCCTGAGAAAGTTTTCTCAGGGTTCAAGATCATCTAATACCATTACTGGGAGCTGTGTGTTTTGTGCTTCAGAAGAAGAAAAAGCAACCCAATGCCGTTGCTGTCTCTGTGACCTGCTGGCACCGCAGAGAGCACCGCCCCACACCACAACCCTGGTTTAACTGACGGCGCCATCAAGCCGCTGCTTGCACCGTGACCTGTGGGCACTGAACTCCGCACCGCCTCACTTCACATCGCCTCAATGGTATCCCTGACATACAGACATTGACGTTGCTACCTGCACAGTGGCCCGGGGCCACTACTCAACGCAGGACCCCGTTCCGCACCACTGCCTGGGCCCGCTGGCGCCATCAACTGCAGATCATCTACTGACAACAATGCTTCAGCATCGACTACGCCGCTGCTTGCACCGTGACCTGCCAGCACCGCGACGAGAACTGCTCCACTTCACACTGCAGCCTTGGTCTCACTGGCACTGCTGCCTGCACCATGACCTGAGTGCAATGCACAATGCACTTCACACCTCAGCCTCAGCGCCTGCTGACTGTGCTCCTGTCTACAATCTCACAGAGTTCAATATGCAACACGTGTGACTTCAACGGCCTGCCGACACCTGCACAGGCCTCTGAAGCCGACAACACATCTTCGGATCTCATCCCAAGATCCACGACGCTGTGCATTTCCAAGGTACTCTTTGTGGGTCTTCCCAACACCGTAGCTGGCCCGCCACACTGCAGTCGGCCTGAACTGTTGGATTTGTTTGTTCACAACGCTGTGATAGCCCTGATTAGAGCTATCTTCTTCAAGGAACTGTATTTTAAGGTTATTTTTGCAATCTTCATATTTTGATTACTGTATGTTGGATTTTTATTGTTTTAGTCTTGTTTTACACAAATAAATATTGGCTACTTTCCTATAACTGGTGTGATATTCTTTTGTGGTGTTTTGACTGTATTACTGTGTGTAATGCGCCAAATGCTTTACACATTGATTCTGAGATAAGCCTGACTGCTTGTGCCAAGCCACCAAGGGGGTGTGCAGGAGTTATTTTAGAAGTGTAATCACCCTTACCCTGACTACAAGGAAGGATCCCTACTTGGACAGGGTACAAACGTGCCAACCAGAAACCCCCATTTCTAAGACAACCCAAGATGGATCCTCGGTACAAGTATACAAATTTCTAAAGTTGGTTACCCTAGCCTGGGGCTGCACTATCGGTCCTATCAATAATAACCACATCATGCACAAATGGCCAGAGATTCAGGTCAAATAAGAAATAATCAATCCGGCTAGAATAACCCAGTCTATTGAATATACGTCTGATCAGTATCGGACAGAGTTCTCCCCTTGTAGCTCTGAGGTAAGCTTTTAAGGTCAATGCAAACAGTTGTCCCGCCCTTGGAGTCCATTTCACTATTGGGAGGTCTAGGGAAGGAATTCTCTATTTGTTATCTGTTCATTTGTTTAATCTAGAGGGGCGTCCAATAATGATTTGAAGGTGGAGTTTAGATCTTCAGCCACACTAACCTTTCCTTTTCTATTAAGCTCTAAGAGGATATCCTCGAGTATACTTATAACTTTGGTTTCCTCTTAATGCCCATCCACCGAATGTGCACTTTGAATAACACCAGGGAATTACCGGCAAAGAAATCCACCCTAACCGTCAACACATCCATGGATTGGACTGTTATAGCCTTAAAAGAACATTGCAATTCTGTCCTGACCCAGATCCAGAGAGAAAGAACGCAAGAGGAGAACATCTAGAGCTCAGAGAGACAGAACTGGAGGTACACACACTGCCAGAGAGACAGTAACTCTACAGAAAAGCTAGAACTCAGAGATACAGAAGTGGAAGGACACACACTGCCAGAGAGACAGTAATAGCCCTGCCAAGTACCACACATCAGGGGTTAGACTAACGCATGTTAGTGCAGTTTACTTACTCTGGCCATACCTAGAGTTGTTACTATAGTGACTGTATCCAGAGGGGGGGGGGGGGGTTCACTTAAAAATAAACAACAGCAAGCACCGGCCAAGCTCATGTGGATCTGGTGCCTTCTATTGGTTTCCGCTTGATGCTTCTCTGCAGTTTTATTGTTTCCAGGAGGTGGCAGTTCTTCGGTTTGTCTTTTTTCTGGTGCTGTACAATAGCCTTTTTTTTTTTTTAATATCATTTTTATTGGCAGTTTATATTAAATTCCAAATCAACATTACACAATTGTTGTGTTACATATCTACAGGGGTAACCCCTCCGTTCAGTATTTAGTACTCTGATTCTCCTCTCTTTTATAAACCAGGAGAAACACCCAGACGTATACAAATTTCAATATCGCTATGTCAGGATAAATGAGTAGGATCTGTCATTCGAATCCTGTAATGACCAATATGAACCAAGTTCAGCACGTATAACAAACGTGCATAACCAAATATTAGGAGTCAAAGAGACAAAAAAAAATGAAACTGAAAAAAAGGGATAATCAGTACGTATTACACTTTCATACATTGATGTGTACCAGGCATTTCTGTTGAGTGACACAAGAGGACCAATTGGGAGTCGGACCGTCTACCGTAGGCATATCTTCCATTCTGTTACACACCTATCATAATTACAAGCACATCTCAGGTATCGAGAATATGAAAGTGCATGGGAGTTATAACTAGAGGCAAACATGATCTTATAACACCTAATGGAACAATGTTGTTCCCAATTCGTGCTCTATCTTATTAAACAAAAACACTAAATGCAAACAACCATCTACCAGGGGAGTCCTTTATTAGAAGGTGAGCAAGTTAAATGCCGTCTGTTAAGGTATACATGTATCCAGGGGTGGAGCCCAGGCAACAGAGGGCAATCCTACTGTGTCCCACCATACTCAGCTATCCTAGACGTCTTAGTTTACATCTCAGGTATCCAAGTCCTCGCGAAGTCCGCAAAGCAGAGTCACAATCTCTTGGCCTTAGGCCTCGGAAATATACCTAACAAGCAACCCGCAGGTAAGCACCCCAAGCCGAGGGACAATACCTTATTAAGCAATCCAACCACTTTCGTCCAGTAGTCCATTATCCTCGGACAAGTCCAGTTCATGTGCTCCCAGTCCCCGTCAACCTGCAAGCAACGGGGACATGCCCGCTCTCCCCCTCCAAATGCTACATTCAGCCAGTGCGGCGTGAGATATGTCCTATGGAGCAAGTTAAATTGTAGATATTTAAAGGCCACATTTCTGGACACCTTCTTGGGGCTCCCCAGAGCACGCTCCCAATCTTTATCCAATAGTTGAGAGGCAAGCATATCTTCCCACCTCTCTTTAAGTCAGCTCTACTGGTGACTCGACAGTACTACAATCGCCCGATAGAGCCACTTTACCAAATGTCCAGCTAAGCCCAGTGTCACCATTGCATGCAGTGCTGTGGGTGACCGGCTCCGTCGTCCCTCTTCCCCACAACTCAATCATGGCACCTCTTATTTTATGGTAAGTCAGGAATTGCCCGGCCGGCAGCTCGTGGTATTGCAGGAGTTCAAAAACTACAAAATTTGAGAAGGGTCAGAGGAGATATATTTAAAGACCTATCATCCCATCTCCAACAACAGTCATTTATATACCAAATTGGATGAAGAGGTCTAGAACGTGTGGTAACACAAGAAGACTACAAAAGAGTGGATACTAGAGTAATAGTTGGCCGAGATATTCCCATCAAACCACCCTAATTTGGCGGAGTTTCATCATATGGGATCTTTGTAGTAACACCCGACTCTACCGCCCAAACCATCAGCTGATGGTGCGGGAGTGGATGTAGATCTTACACTCGTGCCAAACTTATACTCATAGAGTGGTGATGGAAGTGTCTGTGCAGTGCTGTGGTGAAAGAATGTTAAAATTAGCGACTCAGACAAGAGCACATTTAATAAAGAAAGTCCGAGTGTTAAAGTTAAAAACACGCCAGGTAGTTGGAGCTAAAGACTACACTATGGCGCTGTGCAGGTGGTCAACATGTTTCAGCCCTATAGACGTGTCGTCAGGCTTTCGTCAGGACCAAAGATTTAAAGCTACTGCCACAAAAAGTGAATTATAACCAAGTGAAGTGAGAACATAAATAAAATGCAATCAGCTACCATGAACTTGGAGCCCCAATGTCCATATGTAGAAGATATTTTCCTTTCACAATCCTAAGAAAATCAAGATTATGTGCATTACTAATATATACCACAATTAAATAGCAAAGACATGTGTATACCACACCATAAACGGGATCAAAAGATATCCCGTCCACCATTAGAGTCTACTTACTCATTTACAGAACACGCCTCTTGTGTCTATAAATACTCACCAAGCTTTGCAAGGAAGTGGACCTCACCTCACCCGGCAACCGCTCGGGAATATGAGGCCCCGCTCTAAAAAGTGCATAAGAAAGCAAAATATCCAGAAGAATTATACGCTTTCCACCATTAGTTGCAACACTTATTTATCACAACCCATAAACTGTGAACTTGCATAAAAGCGACCATAATACAACTTAAAAGGGGTGATGGCTGTAAGTGATGATATGCTATGGCCAAAAAGAAGGGGAGTTTAACTCAGGCCAAAGCAGCTACAACAATTTAAAACATAGGATAGATGGAGACTAACAAGGGTAAGCAAGAGCGCTACCACATGACAGCAGAGAGCAGCAGCCTAGCATACAATCTACCTCAATGTAGCACACTACCAGTATGTACAGCTTAGAGTCTCACCTTACCTGTCCGTCGGTACCTCTCTCAGGCGTCCGAGAGGAAGTGGAGGTACCGACCGGATCAGGAAGACTGCTTTAAATACTGCCGTCAATTGGTAGTTAACGTCTTCATTGACACCAGCTGTTTAGAAAAAGTCGCGTCTAAGACCGCGATGCGCATGTGCGTGAAACAGCCACTGCAGCAATTCTTACCGTCAATTGGTTGTTTGACAGAATCCGCGTTTCAGACCGCTATGCGCATGTGCGTAAAATAACCACTACAGTAAATGTCACCGTCAATTGGCTGTTTAGCAGAGATCGCGTCTCCGACCGCGATGCGCATGTGCATGAAACACCCGCTACAATGATGCGGGAAAGTATGCGCCGTGTTATTAGCCTCGAAGATCTCACAAACCACATAGGCGCATGCGCACACAGAGAGTCCGTTACTCGTGCGCGCATGTGCTCTGCAGGAATATCTGATAAGCCTGCGCTTTGAAAATTCAGGCGCATGGCCCGTGTGAGCACAGCAGCGAAAGTAGATGATCAGTGACGCGCTGTGCCCATGCACAATGTACATGTGGCTCAAGAAGCTAAGTAACCGCCATTTACAAACATAGTAGTACAAACAAATTATGTAGATAGATAAATAAGATTCCTGCAAGTACCCAAAAAAATTTACAATTTACAAAAACCTCGATTGATGAGAGGTCAGGAAGAGGAAATGAACAAGGTGATAGCTAACCATCCCTCCTGCAACCAATGGGTGTATGTGAGACAGTCGCCTAAAGAGGCATGCTAGAGGAAGTGTAATGATAATGGCTGTCTCACCACCTACAGCTGGTCATTATGGAACAGAGTGGATCACCCTAACAGACTACAGATGTTCTTGTGCTAGATACAAGCCTACTAGAGAATTCTAGTTTATGATGGAAAAACTGATGTTAAAATCCCTCATCACATAGACGTCCATGGAATGGGATCGTTCAACCCTATGCTATCACTTCGGAGCCTAAACACCCACCTCTGCTCTTTCACAAACAGGAATTTGGATTTGTCAGTAATATGGGGTGGAATGTAAGGATGTTCTAAAATCACCCACTTTAGATCTTCAACTCTGTGTTTCTTTTCAAGAAAGTGGTTGGTGAGACCAGTCGATTGCTTATGGCAGCGAATAGTGCTCTTATGCTCACTTATTCGTATTTTCATTTTCCTGGTAGTGTGTCCTATGTACTGTAGGGAACAAGGACAAGTAATCAGATATATAACACCTTCTGTGTTACAGTTCGTGTGTTTGCGAAGTATCCAAGGTGTCCCTGTACCTATGTCGACCTGGTCTGTTTTATAGGTCTGTGGACAGGCACTGCACGAGCCACATGGAAAATGCCCACGCACTGGCTGGGTGTTCCAGAGGGTATTTTGCTGTTCCACTCTCTCTCACCAGTTATGAAGAGACAGTACATAGGACACACTACCAGGAAAATGAAAATACGAATAAGTGAGCATAAGAGCACTATTCGCTGCCATAAGCAATCGACTGGTCTCACCAACCACTTTCTTGAAAAGAAACACAGAGTTGAAGATCTAAAGTGGGTGATTTTAGAACATCCTTACATTCCACCCCATATTACTGACAAATCCAAATTCCTGTTTTTGAAAGAGCAGAGGTGGGTGTTTAGGCTCCGAAGTGATAGCATAGGGTTGAACGATCCCATTCCATGGACGTCTATGTGATGAGGGATCTTAACATCAGTTTTTCCATCATAAACTAGAATTATCTAGTAGGCTTGTATCTAGCACAAGAACATCTGTAGTCTGTTAGGGTGATCCACTCTGTTCCATAATGACCAGCTGTAGGTGGTGAGACAGCCATTATCATTACACTTCCTCTAGCATGCCTCTTTAGGCGACTGTCTCACATACACCCATTGGTTGCAGGAGGGATGGTTAGCTATCACCTTGTTCATTTCCTCTTCCTGACCTCTCATCAATCGAGGTTTTTGTAAATTGTAAATTTTTTTGGGTACTTGCAGGAATCTTATTTATCTATCTACATAATTTGTTTGTACTACTATGTTTGTAAATGGCGGTTACTTAGCTTCTTGAGCCACATGTACATTGTGCATGGGCACAGCGCGTCACTGATCATCTACTTTCGCTGCTGTGCTCACACGGGCCATGCGCCTGAATTTTCAAAGCGCAGGCTTATCAGATATTCCTGCAGAGCACATGCGCGCACGAGTAACGGACTCTCTGTGTGCGCATGCGCCTATGGTTTGTGAGATCTTCGAGGCTAATAACACGGCGCATACTTTCCCGCATCATTGTAGCGGGTGTTTCATGCACATGCGCATCGCGGTCGGAGACGCGATCTCTGCTAAACAGCCAATTGACGGTGACATTTACTGTAGTGGTTATTTTACGCACATGCGCATAGCGGTCTGAAACGCGGATTCTGTCAAACAACCAATTGACGGTAAGAATTGCTGCAGTGGCTGTTTCACGCACATGCGCATCGCGGTCTTAGACGCGACTTTTTCTAAACAGCTGGTGTCAATGAAGACGTTAACTACCAATTGACTGCAGTATTTAAAGCAGTCTTCCTGATCCGGTCGGTACCTCCACTTCCTCTCGGACGCCTGAGAGAGGTACCGACGGACAGGTAAGGTGAGACTCTAAGTTGTACATACTGGTAGTGTGCTACATTGAGGTAGATTGTATGCTAGGCTGCTGCTCTCTGCTGTCATGTGGTAGCGCTCTTGCTTACCCTTGTTAGTCTCCATCTATCCTATGTTTTAAATTGTTGTAGCTGCTTTGGCCTGAGTTAAACTCCCCTTCTTTTTGGCCATAGCATATCATCACTTGCAGCCATCACCCCTTTTAAGTTGTATTATGGTCGCTTTTATGCAAGTTCACAGTTTATGGGTTGTGATAAATAAGTGTTGCAACTAATGGTGGAAAGCGTATAATTCTTCTGGATATTTTGCTTTCTTATGCACTTTTTAGAGCGGGGCCTCATATTCCCGAGCGGTTGCCGGGTGAGGTGAGGTCCACTTCCTTGCAAAGCTTGGTGAGTATTTATAGACACAAGAGGCGTGTTCTGTAAATGAGTAAGTAGACTCTAATGGTGGACGGGATATCTTTTGATCCCGTTTATGGTGTGGTATACACATGTCTTTGCTATTTAATTGTGGTATATATTAGTAATGCACATAATCTTGATTTTTTTAGGATTGTGAAAGGAAAATATCTTCTACATATGGACATTGGGGCTCCAAGTTCATGGTAGCTGATTGCATTTTATTTATGTTCTCACTTCACTTGGTTATAATTCACTTTTTGTGGCAGTAGCTTTAAATCTTTGGTCCTGACGAAAGCCTGACGACACGTCTATAGGGCTGAAACATGTTGACCACCTGCACAGCGCCATAGTGTAGTCTTTAGCTCCAACTACCTGGCGTGTTTTTAACTTTAACACTCTGACTTTCTTTATTAAATGTGCTCTTGTCTGAGTCGCTAATTTTAACATTCTTTCACCACAGCACTGCACAGACACTTCCATCACCACTCTATGAGTATAAGTTTGGCACGAGTGTAAGATCTACATCCACTCCCGCACCATCAGCTGATGGTTTGGGCGGTAGAGTCGGGTGTTACTACAAAGATCCCATATGATGAAACTCCGCCAAATTAGGGTGGTTTGATGGGAATATCTCGGCCAACTATTACTCTATTATCCACTCTTTTGTAGTCTTCTTGTGTTACCACATATTGCAGGAGTTCAGCCATTGGTAAGACTTCTCTATCCCTAAAGCAATCTCCCACCATTTGGACCCCTGCTTCTTCCCATCCTGGCAACTGTCTCTCGGAGGGTGGTGGCCCCCCTGCCGGCCTCTGGTAGTCCCAAAAGGGGGATGCGCGGGGAATACATTTTCATATTTCCCGCCCTGCTTAGAGTTCGGTCCCAACACGCTATAGCCACGAAGAATAACATCCCGATAGGTTTAACCCGCCAACGTCTATCCAGCATTCTAGGCAATAAGGTCCCCATTACTGATCTGGGCATCTGTGACAGCGTATCCAACCCTCTTTCATCAAGCCATTTAGCCAGCCATTGCAATTGGGCCGCCAAATACGCTTTAAAGTTCGGTGCTCCCAGGCCTCCACCCGCCAATGGGAGGCGCAGGGTCTGTAAAGACACTCTATTCCGGCCACCGTCCCAGATTAAATCTCTCAGAACTGAGTCTAGTTTCTTAAACCAACTACGTGGTATGAGCACTGGTAAATTAACAAAATAGTATAGGAGCCTGGGCAGCATCACCATCTTAGATAGCGCCACCCGTGCCATCACAGGAAGTTTCAACGTTCGCCAAAAGGCTACAGTCTGCCGGATTTCCCGTAGAGCCATGCCTAAATTACCCTCGAATAAGTCCACCGGAGTGTGATAAATCCGTATCCCCAGATACCTAAAGACCTCCCGCGCCCAGTTAAGCTCAGTCGGGAGGGTCAGCGGTCTCGGTAAGGCAGGGAACAATGGAAAGATATGTCTTTCTCCTATTAAGTTGCAGGCTCGAGAGCCCCTCGAACTCTTCCAGCAACAGCAAAATCTTGGGAATCCCCTCCACCCCTTCACTCAAGTAAATCAAGACATCGTCAGCATAGAGCATAGAGCGAGACAATGTGCGTGGACCCATCTATCTTGATGCCCAGTCTCTCGCCTTCCTGCCGAATGCGAGCAGCTAAAGGCTCCATGGCCCGGGCGAACAACAGCAGCGACAGTGGGCCACCTTGCTGAGTCTCCCTGTAGATATTGTAGGGTGCAGAAATCGTCACAGTGGGCTTTATGGTGGTTTGGGCAGTGTGCTTCACCCTTCTGTGACTTTCACCCATTTCTGGGTGATTGTCATGGTGGCACGTGTAAGGTGAGCGCTGTCTGTTGCAGTTTATTCTAATTCTCCCCATATGATGCCCCCACTGGGGAAGGCCGACCCTTTACACGTGTGTAGAGAGAGAGTCCAAGACTCTGGGTGCTTCAGGGTACAAGCAGAGCTTCCCATCCTGTGATTTTGGGCAAATCACTCCCCGTGTTCATAATATGGCTGTAACCTTATGTAATCTAACTGGTAATCATTGAAAGTGATTCAATACTTTCGGGTCAAACCGGCGCAACATAAACCTGCAAAATGAAAAAAAAATCTGCATTAGTGGGAAGCCGTAAGAGTTGTGACCAGGCCAGTGTGTGGGCTGACTTTTATTGGCCTGTTAGATCTCTTGCGCGGGGTTTAACTGTTGGTTACTTGATTTTATAACAAAAATTGTCTGCAGCAAGCTTAAATACATGCACTCTCCCACCCATACTTTGTTGAGACACTGAGGCGGCAGCTTTCTTTTCACTCCCAATTCTATAATCCCAAGCCTTGCCTACAGCAAGAGGATCTGGCCGTAAATTCATTCTCGAGATTAAGCTCTGTGGGAGCACAGTGCTCTGGCAAGGGCAAACAGGATGGGCAGTTACATCTAATCTATGGTGCATTTGCAAGGGAGATACACTCTTTTATTGACCAAACAATTCACCAAAAATATCTTACAGCCTGAGCAAATGCAATCATTTGTTTCGCCATCTCCTGCTTAATGTGGAGAATTGATCAAAAAATTGTTTCTTTTGCAAATGGATCAAAAAATACTTTAGAAAGCACCACACGTGGTGCAGTGCAGTGGTAGCACATTTAAATTGCTCAGTGAACTAGTCACCTAGTACGGCTCAAAGTGAGCAAATCATATGCCCTCTTCGTTTCTCTCAGTGAAACGAATGATAAATATAAACATTTATCTGGACCCGCGGCACCGGCAGAGACAGCGCCCTTATGTGGATCCTGATTTCTATACCTTGCTGTTTTTTCCAGCAAAATGCTTGCCCCAAAGTGTCCTGCAGTATCTCATGTTCGGACAGAGCAGGCACTGAGGTGCCCTCCCATTTCTGGTGCTTTGCAGCAGTTTTAAGATCTTCTTAGAATTTCTAGTTGCTCAAGTAGGTATCATTTCTAATATTGGTTTCCTTCGTCTTCATTGCTATTATTATTATAGCTATGTCATTCATAATTACACTGAAATTATGAAAATGTCACACATAAGCAATCTGAAACCTTGGCAGCTATGAAGTAACCCCACAGAAAAGCTAGAACTCAGAGATACAAAGAGCAACATACTGCCAGAGAGACCCCACTGAAAAGCTGGAACTCAGAGGGACCGAAGTGGAGGAACGCACATTGCCAGAGAGACAGTGCCCCATAACCTCCTTTGCCAGTCTTGCTTATTTTCTGTGCCGCTTGATCTCTCCTTTATTCATTACCTGCTCGCTTACCTGTTCCATGCCTACCTGCCACCATGCCATTTCCCTCTCTTCTTGGGAATGTTGTCCCTCCCTCTGTCAGTCTCCCTGCCTCACTGATGCCACTTGCTGTGTCAAACTGCCATTATTATTATTATTATTATTATTATATTCTTGTAAAGCGCATGGCTACCCTAAGGCATCCCAGCGCTGCGCAACATGGACAGTATAGGGTCTTTACTGCAAGTTCTGGAATAACCACGTTTTTAGTTGTTTCTTAAATATGAGGTGATGTGGTGTGGATCTAAGCTGGGTTGGGAGAGAATTCCATAAGATGGAGGCATTGTAGGAAAACATGCGTCCCCCTGAACGTACCCTCCTCGTTTTAGGTACCCTGGTTTGAAAGAGGTTGGCAGATCTTAGATTACGCAAAGGATGGTGGAACGATAGGAGAGAGTGATTGATTTTTGGGCCTGTGCCCCAGAGCGTCTTGTGCGAAATACAGAGGGATTTAAACCTTATGCGTTCTGCTATGGTCAGCCAATGAAGTGATTTTAATGCTAGTTTCACAGATTGTTTTCCGGGGATTTTGTGTAAAAGTCTGGCCACGGCGTTCTGCACTACTTGTAGCTTTCTTATCGTGGTGTTAGGAGTTCCTAGATATGAGTTACAATAATCGAGCCAGGGAAGCATCAGCGACTGTACCATGGTTCTGCGTGCAGTTTCCAGGACTAATGGTAGTATATTTCTTAGTTGTCTTAGGATGCCAAAGCAGGTGGCTGCTACTTGTACCGCTTGGTGGTCCAAGTTTGAGAGAGCTGTTGAGTCAGATTCCTAAGCTTTCGATCCTATCTTTGGGCAAAGGCCGAGGCAGTATGGCCAACTTAAATTTGAATGCGCCTCTGCTTTGTTTCCGAGGATCATCAGCTCCGTCTTGTCCCCGTTCAGTCTGAGGTAGGATTGGTCCATCCAGGTGGCCACCTTTTCCAGGCAGGCTTCCAGGTCAATGGAGCTCCTTTCTGGGCGGTTGAGGGCTACCACCAATTGGGTGTCATCAGCGTATGTGACTATCTTAGCTCCAAAAGGAAGAACTAGCTCGGCCAGTGGTCTGAGGTACATATTGAAACGGGTGGGGCTTAATGACGATCCCTGTGGGACTCCACAAGTAAGTGGGATCTTTCTTGATGTGTGCCTGCCTTCGAACACTTGGAAAGTTCTCTCTGTCAGGAACGATTTGAGCCACAAGAGAGCATTTCCTTTAACTCCAACCTCTTTAAGTCTGTCTAATAAAATGCTGTGATTTACTGTGTCAAATGCGCCGTTAGGTCCAGTAAGATAATTACCCCTCCAAGATCCAGCACTTTCCTGGATTCCTCCATTACTGTCAGTAGTGCAGTTTCCGTCCCATGGTTAGGTCGGAAGCCTGTCTGTGTAATGTATAAGATCTCGTGTGATTCCAGGTATTTGGACAGAGACGTATTTACGTCTTTTTCCATTATTTTACTTACTAAGGGAAGTAGTGAAACCGGACGGTAATTGCCCCAGTTTTCAGGATTCAAGCTATGTTTTTTTATGAGTGCTTTCACCATTGCGTGTTTCCATCTCACAGATACTGTTGCAGTGGTTAAGGATAGATTAAGCATTTCTAGGAGCACTGGGAGGATCGTTTCCTTGACTTTCCTCAGCATGTGTGCTGGTGCTGGGTCGCAAGGAGATCCTGATTTGACTTTCATGAAGAGTTTGTCAAGGGTATTCATATCCATGATTGGGGTGTCCTCCAAATAGTTAGGATTCTCCGACACATTGACTTGTTTGGGAGTAGATATTTCTTTCTGTTGGGAGGTGGGAAAGCGTTATATATATTAAGAATTTTATTGTTGAAAAATTCTGCCAGTTCATTACATCTCTGTGGGGCTCCTTCTGTGCAACCTTCTGGCTAAGGGCACGTTGAAAGTTTTTTTTTGCTGTTCTTGCTATTTCTCTTGGGGCGTTCGCTGCTGATTTAATTTCTTCCTCAATATATAGTGCCTGCGCTATTTTGTTTGTTTTTGGTATATTTTTATTGCCGCTCTATATTTTGGGGACAATAGTTCCTTCTCCAAGCCCTCTCCAGCCTTTTGCAGTTTTGCTTGATTTCACGAATATTCGGGGTGTACCATGGAAACCTTTTTTCGGCGGGTCTCTTAGAACTCCACTTGAGGGGAATAGTGGCATCCAAGAATGCAGTGATCCATTCATTGAATTTATTGTAAGCCATATTGGGGTCAACGCTACCACTAGGGTTGGTCATTGTTAATATGTCCGCCCAAGTTTCGGGGATTATTTTTGCCCATGGTCGATCCCAGTCCTTTTCTGGCTGGTCATTGGGAGGGGGGCTCGGTAATCTCCAGATTATTGGAACTATAAAATGGTCTGACCAGGGGATTGGGACGGGATCACTTATCGAGATATTACCTAAATTTGTGAACATTAGGTCTAGTGTGTGGCCTTTATTATGGGTAGGGCTGGTTACATTCTGACGAAGTTCCCACTATTGAGTTCAAAATATCCAGTGCCTCTGGTGCTGAGCTATTTCTGCCCAGTACAGATGTTTATTATTGTCTCATCCTGCCCTTCGGTGCTTTTGTTTTTTACCTTTATGGCTGTGCTTCCTTTGTCTCCCTCTGAGATACGAACTTCTCTGGTGATTAGTGTGTATGCACCAAGTTTTAAATGTCTGTCTCAGTGATTACCTTTGTGATTTTTTTTTATTTTTTATTTTTGTGCGCATATTTTTGGAGATGCTTGTTCTTTACACCTTGTTGATTGCGAAGTGAAGCCCTGCGAACTGATACTGGAGATTTTTGTCACATTTTCGCTGACTATCTGCGTTACTTGGGAGTAGGCTTTGAAGCATGTTTACATTTGACCAGTTTGTGGGGTGTTATGCTTCAGAAAGCACCATTTGCCAATAAGATTTTGCAAACTTTCCATTGGATACACATACACCGCTCAAACTGTCTATTGAAGTAGCTTTTGTAACTTGCCCACTTTTCACCAATGTGCTGACCCAAATATGCTTTCATTAAGTTTCAGGCACTCTGTATTGAAATACTTGTTATTAATTTGTTTTTGTCTAGTATGGCTACAAATTCACTTTTTAAATTTTTTCAGTTTTAATGTTGTTGCCATTATATCAATGTTTTGAGTCCATTTAAGCGCAAGAATATCACTTTGGGGCTCCCAGAAAAGGGTATGGGAGTGTTTGACTGCAGCTTCAGATTTCATGAATGCATGAATTTTAGGGCGCCAAGGAACAACTGGGCCCAAATCATTCTTGAGGCTCCGGACTGGGCACAGAGAGTTTGGTGTCCTGAGCGATTGAGCATGAACATCCTATCAGACTGTCCCTTCGGGATGCTCTTCTTTCGCAGCGGAGAGTCCGCCAACCGAACCGGCCTTTTTACGTGAAGATTGAGTGGCAGAAGTTGACAGAATTCGACCTTCCTCTTGAAGTCTGTGACATTATCTTGGCAGCCAGGCGTTCCTCCACTAAGATGGTATGCTCCTGGCAGAGATTTGTGGCATGGTGTTAAGAAAAACACATTGAACCCCTTTCTGCCTCCCCCCTTTCCCCCCTCTCCAGATTCTTCTTTTTAGTTTTTCTCTTGCCTGTCAGGGCTCTGCTCTGGGCACTCTCAAGGGCTATCTGTCTGCTATCTGCTTATTTTGTGGTTTCCTGATCAGCCATCCCTTTTCAAATCTCCCTTTGTGAATAGATTCTTAAAAGGTCTTCAGCATATGTTCCCTTTTTCACCCTATATCATGCCTCAGTGAAATATGAATCTTATGTTGACATTTCTGATGTGCGCTCCCTTTGAGCTGCTTACAATTGCCCCTTAAGACTCCTAACCATCAAGATAGCCTTCCTCGTGGCAATAACATATGCCCGAAGGGTCAGTGAGCTTCAGGCCTTGTCATCTAAGCCTCCGTAGCTCACCTTTCATCAATCCTGACAAACTGGTGCTTCGCACAAGAGCTTCCAGTCTTCTGAAAGTGGTCACTCTATTCCACATAGGCCAATCCATCACTCTGCCTACATTTTATGCTACTCAACATCCCATCTAAAGAACGCAAAAAGAGTGATGTTCTACCTTGACCGCACACAAGAGTTACGGGTTGACAACCAACTTTTTGTGGGGTATGTTGGAGCCAAGATGGGAACCGAGTTGTGCAGAAGTGGACCATCTCCAGATGGATAATCCTCTGCATTAAGATCTGCTATGCACTGGCCAAAAAGCAATCCACTGAGGGTTTGCATGCTCATTCCACCAGAGATAAAGCTGCAACCAACGCTTTAGCAAGGGTAGTTTTGGTCCTGGATGTCTGCCAGGCAGCAACGTGGGCCTCCCTACACACGTTCACAAAGCACTACTGCCTGGACTATAAGTTCTGTCGAGGGGGGCATGGCTTGGAAGGCAAGGGGAAAGGCTGCCTGAATTAGACGCTCCGACACCCCCGGAAAGAGAACAGCGAATCCCACGGCCATACACCGAACGAAATGAGAGAGGGAAGCAGATAAAGGCACCGGAAGTCCCTGCACACAATCTCAGGAAATACATCGCCCTAAGAAAGAAGAGTGGAGCGGCTCCAGCCCGCACCACCTCATCAGCGTAGAAGAAGATGGCGGCAGGAGAGCAAACCCACTAACGAGTGGCAAGCAAGAGAGCCCAAGAGACCAACACAGTGAGAGAGCTTACCCCCACAGGAGTGAAGCACGAGACGCAAACCCTCCCGTACACCCCCCAGCGAGCTCAAGCACGGACGTAGGCTCAAGCGTAGCCAGAGGAACATCGGGAGTAGGGAGGGGCAGCGGGACAGAGAAAGAACCCAGCGCCCAGCCAAACGGAGGGGGGCAGCGTACCAAGGTCGCAGGAGAGGAAAGAAACGAGAACCACCGCCGCTGCAACTCTCACCAACAAACAAAAGCCCCCCAAGTCCAAAACAGAAACCGAAACTGCCGATAACACAAAGCCGTGGTGCCATCTTACTTCAGCGGGCATCATAAACAGTCCCAAACAACGCCCCTGCACACACGTGAGGTAGGCGAACACCTAGCAAGAAGTGGCGCTCCCTCCGAAAGACGGTAGCAGGGTGGGAAGTGGCGAAAAGACCCCCACAGTCCGACCGCAGCAGACCGGACCTGAAAAAAAGCGAAAATGAAACCGGGGAGAGAAGGACGCCGCCATTTTGGAGCGTGACCGACCACTCCCATGCTTTCGCAACCTGTGGCCAAAGCGGACCATTCCCAATAGACAACCACGCAACCAGGAACGAGGTGGGAGAAGGGGGGCGAGAGCACGAGAAGACCACAACAATGCCAGCGGGAGAAAAGGGAAGACACCTAGCGACAAAACACGCACAAACAAATCCTGCAAATATTTCAAGAGTTCTACCAGGACCTCTATAGGAAAGCTCAGGCTCTAGATCACGAAGGATTTAGACAGACCAAACCTTCCTAAAATTAGGAAAGAGGAAGCGCAATCATTAGGGCAGGAAATACACCCAGCCGAAATAGAGATGGCGGTCAGATCCCTGAAAGACAACAAGGCACGAGCCCCGAGTCCCGATGGATACACAGCTGCCTTCTATAAGGCGCTATTACCATCTCCGCTGCCAACTATGAAAAAGGTATTCAACCACTGCGTGGAGGAGGGACTAGTATCCCAATCCATGTCAGAGCCAAACATAATTGTGATACCGAAGGAGGACAAAGACCCTCTACTCCCCAAGAATTACAGGTCCATATCCCTAATTAATGTGGATTGCAAGATATATGCGAAAAGTCTCGCAATAAGAACAGGCAGCATACTGCCAAAGCTAGTATCTAACTCACAGGTAGGTTTCCTAAAGACCCGTATGACGCGCGACAACACTAGACTCCTCTGCCGCATACTCGAATGCACCTCTAAATCAGTCGAGCCAGCGGTGGCGATCACACTAGATGCAGAGAAAGCGTTCGACAGGGTATCCTTGGACTTCTTGGAAGAATGCATGAGGACATTCAATCTGGGGGACGCATACACTAAGAAGGTAATGGCGCTATACCGGGACCCCAAAGCGCGCATTGTAATCAATGGGGCGGTCTCAGGGCCCTTTGACCTACAGCACGGCACAAGACAGGGCTGCCCTCTATCCCCCTCACTCTTCCTGTTGGACTTAGAACCTCTAATCAGGGACATTGCGACCAACGAGGAAGTGAAAGGGGTCTGCATCAATGAGGTGGAGGTCAAACTGGCCTCGTACCCGGATGACATCCTCATCGTGACGTAGCAACCAAAGAGCTCCATTGCGGCACTGATAGGAACGATTGAAAAGTACTCAAAACACTCAGGATATAAGCTGACCAAAGACAAGTCTGAGTGCAAGCCCCTCAACGTATACACACAGTAGGAAACCTTGGGTTGGTCGGGTCTGGCCTGGCAAACGGGCTTCATTAAATATCTAGGGATTCACTTCGGCAATGACCTTAAAACAACACTAGACAAGAATGAGAATCGAGTATTAGAGAAGACAAAGACTCTTCTAGAGTCCTGGTCACCCAAATTCATTACATGGTGGGGCAGAGTTGAAACAATAAAGATGATGATCACACCGATGATTAACTACCTACTGAGCATGATTCCACTCACACTCACGGATGACTTTCACTGCAAACTAGACAGGATGATTAATACATTCCTATGGAGAGAGAAAAGAGCTAGGATAAGCCTAAAAAAAGACTAAGAAAGGAATTGGAGGGGATAAACCTCGCACACTACAGAGCCTATCAAACCGCATTCATAGCAAAGCAAGCCGCTTACTGGCTATCACCCCCTAAGGAATACACGCCGGTATGGCTACAAATCGAGCGAGCAATACTAGACAACCTAGATCCAATGGTACTACTAACAGCCAATAAACACACACCTCTAACCCAATATTCAAGAACACAAAAGTGGCCCTGCTCAAAATAGACAAGAAAATGGAACACAGTATAAAAGACTCGAAGTGGGAGTCCTTGTGGGCGAACACTAAGATCAAATACAAAGGGAAGCCCCTAGCCATAGACACTTGGAAGAAGCTGGGAATCTCATTCCCAGCACAACTAGAAGAAGGGGGTAACCCTGCTACGTTCGGCACGCTGAAAAAGAAACACAACTTGGCAGACGTTGAGCTCTATAGCTTTCTAAAAATAAGAACAGCAATAACAAAGGCAAACTTAACCAAACATAGCCCGTCAATTATAACATATATGACAAGGATCATTAGAGTAGGGCACCAGGGCCTAGATGTATCATCGTTCCTATTTGCGATTTCTTAATAGCGATTTTTAACGAATCGCTATTTAGAAATCGCAAAATGGGATGTATGTTTAAAATCGCTATTTTTTTGCGATTTCCTATTATTCTTTATTTGCGAATTCGCAAGTTGCGAATTCGCAATTAAGGAATAATTTCCAATCCATTCCTATGGGCCAGGAGACACGGAAACAGCATTGATCGAGGTTGCTGACAGTATTAGGCTTGCCTTGGACAAACGTCAATCTTCTATTCTTGTCCTTTTAGATCTGTCGGTCGCCTTTGGCACCATCTCCCACCAGATCCTGATTAGAAGGCTGTGGGAGTGTGGTGTCAGAGGGCAGGTATTGAGATGGTTTGTCAGTTATTTGACCTACCAGACGACTACTGTACAAGTAGACAGAACCTTGGCCAGCACTCGGCCCGTCAAAAGAGGTGTGCCTCAGGGCTCTATTTTGAGCCCCTCGCTTTGTAATGTTTACATGGCCCCCCTGGCCAAGGTGATCAGAGCATGCGGCTTTGACGTGCTGTCGTACGCCGATGACAGGCAGGTACTGGTCACACTTGGCCCTGACGCAAATGAGACAAAAAGGCGTTTTAGAAACTGCATGTTAGAGGTAAAAAACTGGATGGGCCAAAACCGCCTTCAGCTTAATGGCAGTAAGTCTGAGGTTATGTTATTTGGGAGAGCGAGTGAGTACTGGACCCAGGACTGGTGGCCTTCGGAACTGGGGGAGTGTCCTGTCCCAAAGGAATCAGTCCGCAATTTAGGCTTCCACATGGATAACAAGTTATCCATGAAGGACCAAGTTAACCATACTGTGGGCACCTGTTTCGGAATTATGCGGAGTCTACGCAGGGTCTTTAAATGGATGCCAGCTGAAGCACGTAAAATTCTTGTTCAGGGCCTGATTGTAAATAGACTAGATTATGGCAATTCACTACTCCTTGCCATAAACGAGTGCCATATCAGGAAACTGCTGGTTTTACAAAATACGGCTGCTCGTCTGGTCTTAGGCCTGCCCCGAAGATCTCCTTCATTGCCGTGTCTGAAAACCTTACATTGGCTTCCTGTAAAAAAAAGAATCACTTTTAAGACCTTATGTTTGGCTCATAAATACTTGTATGGACGGGGACCAAAATATTGGACCCAAAAACTTACATGGTATCTGCCTGGCAGGCAGTTGAGATCGAGCACTAAGTTATTGCTCACGCCTTTCAGAGCTCAAACTGCCAGAAATGGTGGTCGTGCTTTTTCTTTTATGGCACCATCCCTTTGGAACAAACTACCCCTGAGTCTTCGTACTATCGTAGAACATATGAGCTTTCGAAAAAACTGAAAACCTGGCTTTTCTGCTAAAGATCTTTCTACGGCTCATTCCCTCTTCAGGACTGTCTGCATGCGCCACAAGACTCCTTTGGATGTGATATATCTCCATGCCTAGATCTTGGTCACTAGGATGACATGGGTACAGTCTCTCTTGAGTATTATGGGAAGAGAAGGAGGGTTGGAAAGGCTTACAGGAGTCCAGAGCCCCAGTGTGAGTCAAAGGAGTCTCCTGGAGAGGACTACTATGAGAACTCCAACAAGCAATGGTTTTGACATTGGGCAGTCTCTGCAGTGGCGATCACATCAAGCCAGGGTTCTCCCCATTGCTGGAAGATGCCCTGTGCCACCTCCCAGTGTAACTGCAATTCATGATCTGCTAGGCAATGGCGACCTAGTTCATCTGCCATGACGTTCAAAGGTCGTGCCATGTGTTGTTCAATCAGGAACATGCCCTAAGAGAGCAGCCACATCCAGAGAAGTAGAGTGCTCCTGGCACGGGATCCACAACCCCACACCACCCTGTTTGTGACAGTAGTACATTGCAGTCACGTTGTCTGTAAGCGCCTGTACCTGTTCTTTCTTGATGGTTGGGAGGGATGCCTTCAGTGCCAAGTGAATCGCTTGCAGCACCTCTGAACTCCACCTCTCCCAGAAGCCCCCCCCAACCAAGAAACAATGCATAGTTCACAACCTTTAATTCTGTGTGTGGTAGGCAGAAGGGTCTGACGCTGGTCCAACTGCGCTTCAGAAGCCCTCACTGCAGGTCTTTCACAGTCACCTTCGACATCTAGATGAAATTTGACAGATGCCTTGGCGCTGAGGCACAGAGACTTCAATTCCCACTGCAGAGCCAGCATATGCCACCTGGTGTGGACCACAAGCAAGATGCAGGCAGCCAAGCGGCCCCCCAGCCACGGCAGGGGTAATCAGTTGTGGGAATTGCCTAACTGTCTGAGGTTTGAGGATAAGGGATGGTTCGAAAAAGCACTGTGTCCAGGACAGAATGGCTCCAATAAAGGGGAGCCAGTATGATGGTGTCTGGTATGTCACATTCATGGAAATACCCAAGTCATAGAGATATGAAAAGACTGGTATTCCCAATCCCTGCAGAAGAGTTGTGACCACCAGCATCACTTTTGTGAGCACCTGATGTGCACTGGTCAGGCCAACAGGGAACATGGAGAAGTAAATGTTCCGGTCCAGGGAAGACATGGCTTGGCAGTTTGGGCTGGACTGTTCCCATGAGGTACAGGGTCAAGACTGATTTGCATATAGCCATGTCTGAACTGGGGTGGCTGAGTGAACTAAAGAATGGTGATGGATTAAACCCAGATCAGTTGACTGGGGGTGAGTGTTTGATTTGTTCAAACGCTCCGTCCATCATCCCCTTTTGTATCGCTTTGTTCGCCCTAAGTGTGGCAGGTTATGCTCAGACGTGAGTCCCTTGTTCACTTGGCCACTGGATTCAAGATAGCCTGGCTGATGAGGATTATGAATCCGAAACCGGTCCCAGGATGCTTGTTTCCGGTCCAGGGAAGACATGGCTTGGCAGTTCGGGCTGGACTGTTCCCATAAGGCACAGGGTCAGACTGATTTGCATATAGCCATGTCTGAACTGGGGTGGCTGAGTGAACTAAAGAATGGTGATGGATTAAACCCAGATCAGTTGACTGGGGGTGAGTGTTTGATTTGTTCAAACGCTCCGTCCATCATCCCCTTTTGTATCGCTTTGTTCGCCCTAAGTGTGGCAGGGTATGCTCAGACGTGAGTCCCTTGTTCACTTGGCCACTGGATTCAAGATAGCCTGGCTGATGAGGATTATGAATCCGAAACCGGTCCCAGGATGCTTGTTTCCGGTCCAGGGAAGACATGGCTTGGCAGTTCGGGCTGGACTGTTCCCATAAGGCACAGGGTCAGACTGATTTGCATATAGCCATGTCTGAACTGGGGTGGCTGAGTGAACTAAAGAATGGTGATGGATTAAACCCAGATCAGTTGACTGGGGTGAGTGTTTGATTTGTTCAAACGCTCCGTCCATCATCCCCTTTTGTATCGCTTTGTTCGCCCTAAGTGTGGCAGGGTATGCTCAGACGTGAGTCCCTTGTTCACTTGGCCACTGGATTTAAGATAGCCTGGCTGATGAGGATTATGAATCCGAAACTGGTCCCAAGATGCTTGTTTCCGGTCCCGGGAAGACATGGCTTGGCAGTTCGGGCCGGACTGTTCCCATAAGGCACAGGGTCAGACTGATTTGCATATAGCCATGTCTGAACTGGGGTGGCTGAGTGAACTAAAGAATGGTGATGGAGTAAACCCAGATCAGTTGACTGGGGGTGAGTGTTTGATTTGTTCAAACGCTCCGTCCATCATCCCCTTTTGTATCGCTTTGTTCGCCCTAAGTGTGGCAGGGTATGCTCAGACGTGAGTCCCTTGTTCACTTGGCCACTGGATTCAAGATAGCCTGGCTGATGAGGATTATGAATCCGAAACCGGTCCCAGGATGCTTGTTTCCGGTCCAGGGAAGACATAGCTTGGCAGTTCGGGCTGGACTGTTCCCATAAGGCACAGGGTCAGACTGATTTGCATATAGCCATGTCTGAACTGGGGTGGCTGAGTGAACTAAAGAATGGTGATGGATTAAACCCAGATCAGTTGACTGGGGGTGAGTGTTTGATTTGTTCAAACGCTCCGTCCATCATCCCCTTTTGTAGACTTAGATTTAGCCTGGTTGCCCTGTCGGGTAGAAAGCCCGTCTGGTCCAAGTGGACCAGAGCCGAAATCACGCGTCTCAATCGCAGCGCCAGAATCGTCGCCAGGAGTTTAACCTCCACATTCAGAAGTGATATGGGGCGATAGGATGCACACTCCTCTGGCGGCTTTCCCTGTTTGTAGATAGGTACAATTGTGGCCATACGTAAATCCGGCGGCAGCGCGCCCTCCTGAACAGCCCCCGCGAACAATGCCAGTAAATGATTAGTGAGTAGGTCTGCCGTTTTTAAAAAAAATTCTGCGTGGAAACGGTTTGGGCCAGGAGGTTTCCCCGGGTGAAATCTCGCCAGGGCCTCTCTGAGCTCCTCAACCGTTGTCTCCTCCTCTAGACTGGCCTGATCTTCTTCCGCTAAGACGGGGGTCTCAATGGTCTCCAGATAGTGCCCTACCTCCGCTATCGAGCCCAGGTGCCTAGCCTCGTAGAACTCTCCATAATACTCCGCAAATGCCTGCGCTATCTGGACATCAGTCTGCTTGATATAACCCTGTGCGTCTAACACCTTTTCCACCCATCTCGCATCCTGCTCTTTACGGCTTAGCCACGCCAATAATTTCCCAGACTTATCTCCCACGTCATACAACCTATGCAAAGTCACCTGTGCCTGCGTCTTGGCCTCATCCGTCGCCAGTGCCTTGTAATGGTGTTGTGCGTCTAGCAGTAGTCTGAGGGACTTCGAGTTCTAAGACGCGCGTCTCCAGGTCGTGTAGCTCACCCTGCACTCTCCTCTTCTCCCCGCTAGCCTATTTTGGGCCCTATCGCGCATGACTGCCTTAAAGGCTTCCCACACGGTCACCCCTGACTGCACCGATCCCAAGTTCTCGGCAAAGTAAACCTTCGCGTCAGCCCTAAGTCCCCGCAACAGGTCCCTGCTCTGGAGATCCCATGCCATCAGTCGCCAGGTCCTACCTCCTGACCTATGTCTCGTCCCTGTTGTCACCAAAAGTGGCGTGTGTTCCGAGACTCCCCGTGCCTGATATTCTGCCAGATCACCAGTGCTAAGAGCATGTCGGGGAAGGAAGACGTAGTCCAATCTAGAATACACATTCTGTGCCCCAGAGAAATAAGAGTAGGTTCTAGCATCTGGGTGGAGCCATCTCCATACGTCCGTCAGCCCTAACGTGTCAATGAACCTCGCCAAAGGAGACAGTGCCTGAGGGTCCGTCCGGTCACCTGACCTATCAAAGGGGACATACATAACATCATTTAAATCACCCCCCACCACCTGCAGCGTGTCTGGCGTATTTAAAAGGATGTCAGCGACCCCCGCTAGGGTTCTAGCCTGAAGTTTGGAGACTACCGTGATCTTCTGGCATTTCCAGGTTCCCGTGATCCCCACATAAGTACCTTGGGGGTTCGTCCATGTACGTGTAACAGTAAAAGGGGGGACTTCTTAAGCAGTATGGCAACCCCTCTGGATCCCGACGTGTACCCTGCATGCGCCAGCACCTTGTACTGTCCCCTGGCCAAAAACCCGCATCTCGTGCCGTGTAAGTGTGTTTCTTGCAGCAGGACTATGTCCGGGGCCGCCCTCTTAACGAAGGCCATGACCAACCCCCTTTTTATCTTATTACCTAAGCCGTTCACACTCCATGTAAGGATTTTGGCTGTGCCATTATCTTGTGTAGAAGCCCCAGGGCCTCCCACCACCTCAGGAAACATCGGTCCCAGCTTGCTGCTGCATCAGTCGGTTTTGGGTGTGTGGTATGTAGGTGTATGGAACTCTTCTATCTGTGACATGCTTTAAAAAGATAACATTAAACTACCCCCAACCCCCTTCCAACACTGCCCTCCCTCCCCTCCCCATTAACCTTGCATAACCACCCCAAGTGCTCCCCGCCCCCTCCCTTCCAGTCCTACCGCCGTACTAGAGGCAAGAAAATACTGTCCAGGTGAAGGAGGTCTGTCGCCCACCCCAACCCCTAAAAATGAAGGACACACTCTAAACCTCTAAAAGAAAACATGTAAAGGCACAAGCAGGTTAAAACCACAATAACAATCAATCCCAAAGAACAAAACAAGCAGGAGTGGGGTGTCCAACTTGCGTGCTCCATGGCCACCAGGTCAATACTTGATCAGCCGATACTGTCCCATCATCACGAATTGGAGTCCTGGGGGTCCCCCTGCGAGGCCCCCGTCCCCTGTGTATTTTCTTGTTCCATATCACGGATTGCCGCCACCAGTGGATGCAGTGAGTGTCCCTCCAACTCCTCTCCTTCAGATGATGTACCCCTGGGTTCTTCCTCCCCGTCCGACTGCGCTTTTCCAACTAAGCTGCCGAACCGGGAACCGGATGGTCGACCAGAGTCAAGTGAGGCCGCACTCCGCCTTCTTCGCCGCACATTTCCGGATTTAGGACAGGGGGTAACTGCCAAGCTGCGGCCGCCGTGTCGCTGCCTCAGTCTCTGCGGCTTTGGTGATCCCCTCGGGCCTTCCCCGGGTCTTTCCTCAGCGGATGTCCTCTGAAGGTCGTACACATGGCGCGTCAGGGGGGGGGCGCTCCTCCAGCCACTGCCATGCCTCTTCCGGGTTTTGAAAGAAGTACGTTTTCTCCTTGTAGATCACTTTCAATTTCGCTGGAAAGAGAAGCATGTACTGAACGTAGAAGTCTTTCAGTTTCTCCTTAACCGAGTCAAAGAAGCGCCGCTGTTTTTGCACCTCCTGACTGTAGTCCGGAAAAATCATGATTTGAGCATTCTCAAGACAGATTTCCCCCATTTTTCTGGCTTCCCGCAGAATCATGTCCCTATCCAAAAAGTTCAGAAAGCGAGCAATGACCAGCCAAGGCCTTGCTCCCGCCGGTGGCTTCGCGGGAAGGTGCAAAGAAGCCAGGAGTGCAGGAATTCCGCCATGTTAGTCCCCTCAATTCCTTCTCTAAAACCCACAAAGCGGAGGTTGTTGCATCTTGCCCGGTTTTCGGCATCGTCCACCTTCCACATAAGCTGTTTGTGTGAGGACTGTAGTTCCGCCATACCTTTCTTCAAGTCTTGAATGGTGTCTTCAGCGTCTCCTATTCTAGTCTCCGAGACTGTCACTCTTTCGGCCAGATTTCGGAGGTCTTGCCGCAGGAACGTCACATCTGTACCAACTTGTCCGATTTTACTCTCAAAAGCCCCCCGGGATGCTTGAATGGCTCCCATCAGCAGGGCAATGTCTGATCTCGCTCCAGGCGGATCACTCTCCGGGGGGAGGGGGTGACGCTGCTGTGTACTGGTCCATGGTTCCTTGCCGGGGGGCTTAGGGTCCATATTTTTCTTGCCCATATTGTGCAAGTCACTGTCTGCACAGCCTTCCCGTGGGCTCATCGTCCATGTGCCGCGTAGACTCTCTCCGCCGCGTCTCCCGTGCAGTGGCCCCAACAGGCTGATAGGGCCCCTATGCTACAACTTTCCTCTAGCGCCGCAGTAACCTCCACTCCCCGTCACCAGTGTCCAGCAATGGGCAGTCCTGGCCTCGGTCAAGTGAGGGGAGCACTATTTCCGGCCCTGCCTCCGTCTCGAAGGTGACGTGCTGTCCCGGACCCCCGATCCGGACAGTGCCACTAGCCGCCTCCCGAGAACCACCAGATGTCGACTCATGTCAGCCTCTGCCACTCCACAGTAATGTATGGGCGAGAGGGGGTCGGGGGGGGGGGAGAGCAGGATCGCCAAGCACATTAATGGTGGCCCCCCCTATTTGTAAGTACTGCGACTCCCCAGGGCTTCCATAACCGCTCCAGGGGCCAGTGGGGTGCCCTCTGTATTCCACTGAGCGCCGGTTCACAGGTACCTCTCCAGCCTGGGGCGAGCTCCGCACACCGCTGCCCTCCGTAACTCCACAATCTCCAGTCCCCAGCCTCTCGCCTCTCTCTCCTCAGCCCGCAGATCGGCGTTCCCAGGCTGCGCAGGCAATGGTGGCCTGCACCCCATGGGGCGCTCTCCATGATCTTACCCCAGTTCAGCCCTCCTAAAACAGTGCCCAGTGCAGAACATAGACAGATGGCCGAGGGGGCGAGCCTTCTCTGGTGTCTCAGTCGACCCGGCATCCATGCATCCCCCACTCACCGCCCGCCTCCGGGGAGTCTCCATCTGCCCCCGATGATTGGGCCCGCCCGCCGCTCCGAACCTCACTGCGGTGGGCCGACAGGGTGTCCACGGCTCCCGGGACCCGGTATCCCACTCAGGGCCCTCAGAGCCTCCACGGGCTGCGCCAGTCAGGGCCGGCCCACCCTCCAAGCACGGCAGGCCCCAGATGCGCCGGCAGATCAGCGCTGGCTACGGCTCCTCCTTCGGTTGCTCCTCCAGCTCTGTGGGACAAAAGCAGCATCCCGTCAGCGCCTCAGTCGGCCATCGGAGCCTCACCCAGGCAGCAGGGACACTCCAGCTCGGCTGCAACGCGCCCAGCAGTCAGCAGTACCTCCGGCCGGTCCAGGGCTGCCCTCAGCACAGCGGCGGTGCCATCTTGGGTCGCGTATCGCGGTCCGCTCTCCAGGCGCCTCCGTCGCTGTAATCAGCCCACCGAGTGACTCGCTCACCACTTTCAGCTGTCGGGGGGGGGGGGAGGTAAAATGCATGTTTTCGGGAGTTTAGGCCGCCATATAATCGTCGGATCGATGGAAGTGGCCGGGAGCTACGCCGGCACACATCTTACTCTGCCATGCTGCTTGCCACGCCCCCCCTGTGTAGAGGATTCTTGAAGGATTAGCTTTTGGGGCAACATAGCTTACAGGTTTAGCTGTAAATGGCCATCATGCTGGACAGGGTCCCACCTCATGTTTTTTACTCTTTAAAGCATTCCACTGCCATCCAGCATCAAGAGTGCACTAAATAAAAATGCCTTCAATAATAATGAGTTTAGTATATATTCTAATATAAACTTTCATTGTTGCACCACATAGCATATGTTAATTTCAAAAAGAAAAGTGCATGCCTCTGGACAGCCATCAGCGTGTCAAAGGAAGTTGCTTTATTCTTTATGAATAAATGTCCTGGCCACATTCTGTTGACTCACCACCATCTTGTGATGTACAGATACTCATCATCCTTTCATGGTTAAGATTTGAGTTGCATACGTTTTGCTTACTTTAAGCCCAGCATGTGTTTTCATTACATGTACCCTCCTTTTGCAGATGCAGATGGAGCTAGAAAAAAATATCACTAAAGAGTTGGACCAAGGTAGGTTTTTTAAATTGTCTTTCCAGCAAAAATAAACTGATTCTCTGATTATGTTGCTTTTTAGCACTGTGCAATTACTGCTTTACATTTTTTTTTTTTTATTGGGAGAGGGGGCTGTTTGTTACAATATACAATTCTATACCAACAGGAGGACTTTTAACCCTCTCATTCCCCTTCACAATTAGCATTTTATCCAGGATTCTTTATGCCTTTTGAAATTCTAGACTGATATCATACTATCCTGTAGCTAAGATCCTTATTCAGTCTTAAACTCAATCTCAAATTGATTAGGTGGATTTCCCATTTTAACAGCTTTTCAAATGCTTCAGTTTCGCTCCAGTGCCCTTGTTCGGCATCTCTTTCCATAGCCACCAGCCTAATCTAATTATATTTGCCCCTTTTTCATCATGCTTTCTTATTCCGGTACTATGTATGGTGATTAAATATATTGCCTGTCTTGCCATTTGTCAGGGTTTTTTATGTCATGAAACAAATCTTGTATTGTTCCTCCCACCATTTTTCTGTTTTCTGGTTCTTGCCCTATTTATCTACCAATTATAGACTGTGCTTCCATAATCTGTGTTTAGTTTCCATATGACTCATTTAAATATATTGAAAATACCCCTAATGAACCCTGTATTTCCTAACCCCTTAAAGGATTTAATACTTGTGATGCTTAATTATAACTGCACATTTTTCACCTTAAGACTACATATATCCGCAGTATTTCTTTTATTTTTGTAAATATTTTTTTAGCAAAGCCACTGCGTGCCATTAGGTGGTATTGTACGGCCAGCGCGGACTCGATTCTGCGATACCAGTCACTGAGCTAAGACATATATAAATGCCCACTGCACTTTTCTTTCTGTGCCTTTGGACACTGATATTGAGCTTTGCTCCCTTCTTTGTCAGTCTTTCTACAACTCTAAAACTTTTTAACAGTGTCCTAGGGAATATTGTCCCCACCAGAAACAAGGGGATTCAAGGTGTGGTGAGACTTCCGAAGCTGATGTCGGTCAGAGACAAGCACAAGATGTTCCTTTCGTGCCTGGGTTTCAGCCACACCTCTTAATTCATGTGTCAATGTATCCTAAGCTGATTCGAGACCGGGAGACAAAGCTATACATCACCTAGTATAAGAAGAAGTTGTGGTCTTCTCGCAGGTCCTAGTCCCCACCCCAAGATACGGGCCCAATCCCGGTTTCAAAGTTGTTACCATGACCGCTTTACTAAATGATCAAAATTTAGATTAAGTCAAAGACCAAATGCAAGACAAAAATGTGAAGCAGGGTTTCACCTCATTCCGCCACTCTGGTTCCAAGGAGAAGAGGTGAGCGTGTCAAGTTATGAGTCACGCTTGCTCAAGGTCACCTGCTACGGAATACATAACTCACCTCAACTTTCCCAGGCAATCGTGGACCCTGCAGCAGATCGATATCTTCAAAGAGGGTATGCTGCAAATGTTTAGTGTGCTTGTGGCTCACTCTGGAGCACCTTCAGGTCCCATGGAACCACAGAGGTTTCAGTTGGGCTACTGCCTCTGGTCACTCCCCTAATGCCATCTGTCCCGGGGGGGGGGGGGGGCCCTCATACCAGGCTCGGTCTGAGTCTGGTACAAATTTTCATGTCAAGTCCAAGATCCATGCTGATTCCTGTCACCCTGATGGTAGTACAGACCCCACAAGATCTGAATGATGACCTTGCACCCTCTCTTATATCTGCCCAGACTCAACTGATGTCATGCACGAAATCACAAACACGCCATCGGCTGTTTTGCAGGCTGACTCTAACCCGGTGCCTTTACTGCAACACAACCATCAACAGGTTTTATTTAGATTTTCAAATATAAAAAATAACAGTACAAAGATTCCATTGCACCCCACTTCAAAAGTCAATATGTAAAGGTTGCCCATGTCCCACACATCCTCCCACCACCCCCGCAAATTCAGCATCAAAACAATGCCCAAATCAGGTTTTCATTGGAAACTGTTAATAAATAGGATGTGTAAGGACCCCAAGAGTCTTGAGGATCGTGGAAGTTCCTCCGCATAAGTATCCTGCTGGGCTTTACAATAGGCTATGTCTTTAAGCCAGTCTGCAAACTTAGGCATCTGCCTTCCTCCCCAGTGAATAGGTATTTTGCGTTTGGCAAGCAACAACGTCACTGCTACAAGTTTCCGACCGGCCGGTCGGAGAGACTTAATAAAGCTCACAAGGCACACCTGGGGGGCACAATAGACATGTTCCAGTACCATATCAGAGAGGGCCTGTGTCCAGTACTGGTGAATGGAGTCAAGGTAACTGGCTAAGTGGGTAAAATCTGCAACAGGGTTACCGCAGCGGGTGCATGTCGCATCTGCCCACAACCCATATTTGTTTAAATGCAGAGGGGAGTAATACATCTGTTGTAGCTATTTAAAGTGAATGATCCTCAAGTTACAATTTGATGTCAGGTTATTCATCAAGTACTGAGAGGGGAGGGTCCCAGCGTGAAAGTAGCAATGAACATACAATTTGTTAAAGAATTTAAAGAAACACTGAATGAATCCACAATGAAACACATTCTAGATAAGTGATGATGAATTACATTTTTCGTCAGGTATTAATATACACTACAATATTACAATGGCGTACCTCTCACAAGAGGGTATAGGCCGGTCCTGGTCAGCGACAATAAATCATGTAAATTGTTATTAGTGTTTAGATTACAGGGGACTCAGGGCAGGGTTGCTAATTGGGAAAAAGAACTGTCCTGTTCATTGAGACCATGCAGGATGGAGTCAAAGAAAAGCATCCACTTCAATTCACGTGTATTGAGAATGCCTGAGATATTGCCCCCTCCGGGTCCAAGTATTGCCTTTTCTAACACAACCCATCGAAGACTTTCTGGCGGGTGTGCAGCGAGTTTAAAATGATCCACAAGTGGTGCGCCCTGGACCTCGCACCTAATTCTGCTCCTGTGTTGGAGGATTCTCACTTTCACCTTTTGTTGAGTTTGACCAATATAAATCAATCCGCATGGGCATATTATCGCGTAGATAATGTTGGATGTGTTGCAGTTGCTGTGTGATTTGAGCAGGATTTTATGTTGAAGGTGTTCAAATACCTTCGTTTGTATTGTAGTATCACAGGCCTTGCAGTGGCCACATCTGAAGTGGCCCACTACAGGCGGCAGATTCCATAGTGAGGTGATGGTTGGATCTTCAGGAGTTTGTAAAAGGGATCGTACCACATAGTCTCTCACACTTTTTGCCTTTTTAAACGCGTGTAGAGGTGTGCTTTTTTGGTTTACATCATCAGAGATTAATTGCCAATGGTGGTTGACAATACGTTTAATCTTGTTACTTTTGGTGGTAAATGTTGTTACACACACAATCCTGTTCTCTTGTTAGTCTGTCTTGTCTTTGGGTGAAAGTAGTTCCTCTCGTGGATAGAACCAGGCACGTTTTCTTGATTTTTTGACCAGGCGACGGGGATAACCCTGTTGCTGTAGACGATTTGCAAGATCTTCAGATTCTTTGAAAAAGTGGTCTTTGTTGGAACAGTTCCTCCTGATACGTAGGAACTGCCCGAAAGGCAAATTGTCACGAAGAGCTCGCGGGTGATGGCTGTTGTATTGCAATAATGAATTCCTTTCAGCTGGTTTTCGGTATAGTGTAGTAAGTAGGGTGCCCGACTCCTGATAGATGGTAATGTCAAGAAAGTTTATAGTTTGATTGTCTGATTGAATCGTGAATTTGAGATACGGAGATTGTTGATTCAGCCATGTGAAAAACGTAGATAAAACATCCGTATCCCCGTTCCAGATTATCAGGATATCATCAATGTATCTCATCCAGAGACTGAGTCGGTCTCTGAATGGATTGAAATCATTGAGGACAGTGTCATCCTCGAAAGCAGCCATGTAGAGAATGGCCACATCCGGAGCAAAGGGAGCCCCCATTGCTACACCTGATGTCTGGAGGTAGAACTGATTTTTGAATATAAAAAAGTTTTTTGTCATCGCTATCTTCAACCGGGCCACAATGAATTCAGTAGGAATTTGCACAGGGGCAGGTCTTCGTTGCAAACATCTGGTTATAACCGCTAACGCTTCCTGTTGGGGGATACATGTATATAGTGAGACCACATCACATGTAACTAACACTTGGTGTTGGGGGTCGAAGGATAGATTCTCGATGATGTTTATTGTGTGCATGGTGTCACATATATAGGATTGGGTAGATTCAGCCAGGGGTTTAAGAAAAAAAATCAATGTATTTGCCGAGAGGTTCAAGTAGGGAGCCACATCCCGAGACTATAGGGCGTCCAGGGGGGTTCTCCATACTTTTGTGAATTTTGGGTATGGTGTAAATGGTGGCCATATGAATACCTTTGATTTCCTTGATCCTAATTGTGATGTTATTAGTATGTACTTTGTATTGTACCAACTTAAGTCCAGGCGTGATTTTCACCAACCTACGATTAATAAACTTTATTCCCTGCACAATGTCTAACTACAACCTTTTTAGGCTTTATCCCGTGGTATTTGTACCAATCGTCCCGGTATTTCTTCTATGTCCATACTCCTGACTCAGAGTCACGTGATGCCGTCTCTATAGCTACGGTAATACCAGGAAGCTCTGTTCGCCATTACTGAACACGAGCGGCACCGTACGCGAGATTTATTCAAAGCACGGTGAGTGATTCCGTCAATACTAACCCGGCCTCAGACAGCACGAAACTGCGATTCATTTATTTACTTAAATCCGTAACACGCTCTCCGTGTTCTTTCTTAGATGCCATGGAGCGATCCCTTGTGCAATTAAAGTACCCTCGGACTAAGTGCTAACGCAACTTAGAAATCGGGTAAGTCTTGTTGATTCACCATTGATGCACGCTAAAACTGTCCCATTCGGCCTTTGGATTCTAATATAAATGTATTGTTCCAGATACGACCTATTCATCGTCCCTGGGCCAGATTCCGCCTCCCAAGCCCAACAAAACTTTTTCATTGTAAGTCAATTTTATTTATTCAATCAAGGGCCACACAATACATCGCTACGCCCCTCTGTGATAAACTATATTCCTTTTGTTATGCTAACCCGACCTCAGATAGCGCCAAACTGTGTTTCATTTTTAAGACCCTAATCCGCAACACGTTTTCCGTGTTCTTCCATAGATATCACGGAGCGATCCCTTGTGCAACTAAATTACCCTCGGACTAAGTGCCATCGCAATTTAGAAATCGGGTAAGTCTTTGTAGGTTTTTCACTAATGGTGGGCGCTACAACGGTCCTGTTGAGCCCTTGAATTCTAATATGAAGGTCTTGTTCCAGATACCGCCATTCACCGTCCCTGGGCCAGACTCCATCTCCACCGCTCAATTTAACATCTTCATTGTAAGTCATTTTAACTTATTTTAACCATGGGCTATGTAATCCACTGCTACGCCCCTTTTTGGAATAACAATACGCTTATTCCTTCATTCTCTGACCTACTGGTCTTTGTTTACCAAGTGAATTCCTCTCCTTAATTTTCTCAGTCTCAAGAATAGAACAATTTCACAGAGACGCAAGTCCTGTCTGTTATCCACGAGACGAGCATCAACCAGAACGGTATGCCCTTAGTTGTGCATAATTTATGATTGATTAATTCTCGCGACTATGAGCAACCATTAAAACAGTTCTTTTAAACATATATCAATTAGGTTGCCTGCCCCGCACCCTGTCCTGATGAAGACCCCACAGCAAGGGTACCACTAATCCCTGCGAAGCATTGAGGGTCGAAACGTCGACAATAGCTCCCTGTTTGTCAGCTTCACGCCAAGAGTGTGACATTAATTGTAACTTGTGAAGCATGATATTTATTGACTGATGGTTTGAACCGACTGTCTTTTGTTTTGTATATTGAAATTCATATACCAATGCACTTTTGATATTACATTGATTTTTACTGTCACAATTCCCATTATCCGCACTATCCTCACCTTATCACTTCCCCCCTTTTTTCCCCCCCTTGGGGCACTGTACAACCGCATATAACATGTAATCATTTGACATTTCATCCTCATTGTGAATAAACAACAATGAGGATTCATTCAGTGTTTCTTTAAATTCTTTAACAAATTGTATGTTCATTCAATCAATCAATCATGCCATTTGTATAGTGCACTACTCACCCGGGAGGGTCTCAAGGCGCTTGGGGGGAGGGGTATGCTACTGCTCGAACAGCCAGGTCTTGAGTTGTTTCCTGAAGGCGAGATGGTCCTGGGTCAGCCGAAGGTGGATGGGGAGGGAGTTCCAAGTCTTGGCAGCCAGGTAAGAGAAGGATCTTCCTCCGGCAGTGGCTCTTCGGATGCGTGGTACGGCTGCGAGGGCGAGGCTGGTGGACCGTAGCTGGCGGGTGGGCGTGTAGAAGGTCAGGCGGTCGTTGAGGTACTTGGGGCCCAGGTCGTGGAGAGACTTGTGTGTGTGGGTGAGGAGCCGGAACGTGATCCTCTTGTCGACGGGGAGCCAGTGCAGGTTCCTCAGGTGGCTGGAGATGTGGCTGCGTCGGGGGACATCCAGGATGAGTCGGGCGGAGGCGTTCTGGATGCGCTGGAGTTTTTTCTGTAGCTTAGCTGTGGTTCCGGCGTAGAGGGCGTTTCCGTAGTCCAGTCGGCTGGTGACGAGTGCCTGGGTGACAGTCTTCCTGGTCTCGGTCGGGATCCAGCGGAACATCTTGCGAAGCATACGCAGGGTGTTGAAGCACGATGAGGAGACGGCGTTGACTTGTCTGGACATCGAGAGGGAGGGGTCCAGGATGAAGCCCAGGTTGCGTGCGTGGTCGGTTGGCTTGGGTGCGGTGACCAGGGCTGGGGGCCACCAGGAGTCGTCCCAGGCGGAGGGCGAAGATCCCAGGATGAGGACTTCCGTCTTGTCCGAGTTCAGTTTCAGGCGGCTGTCCTTCATCCACTCTGCGACGTCTTTCATCCCTTCGTGTAGGCAGGTTCTGGCGGTGTCGGGGTCTCTGGTGAGGGAGAGGATCAGCTGGGTGTCGTCGGCGTAAGAGATGATGTTGAGGTTGTGCTGGCGTGCGATGGTTGCGAGAGGTTTCATGTAGATGTTGAAGAGGGTGGGGCTGAGTGAAGATCCTTGCGGGACGCCGCAGATGACTTTGGTGGCCTCGGAGCGAAACGGGGGGAGGCGGACTCTTTGTGTTCTTCCGGCGAGGAACGAGATGATCCACTCCAGTGCCTTCTCTTCACGCTGGGACCCTCCCCTCTCAGTACTTATAGAACCCAGGTCCCAGTGACTATGTTTGGGTAAAACCCCCCCTGTATATACAGATTATTCATCAAGGCACAACAGAATTCCCAATCATCTGGTGTCAGCTGGTTTTCTAAAGTGGCATTCCATATGTCTAATGCTGTATTCGTGACCTAAACCTGTTCGTGCTGAGAAGCATTATACAGCCTAGTTATGAATTTTTGCGGTCAGAGCTGGTGAGGAGAATTTGCAGGGATCCCATTGTTTCTGGTTCCTGCGGAATGCAGGTAAACAGAGCCTTCATGGCCATCCGTAATTTGTAATGTATGCACCCCTGAAGCGGGATGTGATCAGAGGCATCCATAAAGTAATCATGTGTGAGAAACGTCCCCCGTAGGAAACCACACCCATCACCTTCAAACCTGCCCTAGTCAGTATAGAAAGCGCTCTTGGTTCTTGGTGAGCGACAATTCTCGGTGGTGTAATAGTGGCATCGTTGGAGCATATAGTGGGATCTTTCCTGCTCGTATCGCAAGGGTCCACCAGGCTCTTGTTTTGATATGGATATAATGTATCTCTGCGGATGCGGTAGCAGTGCATGCATGAGGTAGTATAGCCCTGAGAGGGATAGGGTAAGCTGCATCACTTTCCATCGCTGTATGTGGTGTATCTCACTTGGGATGAAACCAGTAATGTACAAAGTGTGCTTGCGTGCACAAATAGTATAGATAAAGGTCAGGGCACCAAATCCCCCCTGCGTGTGGGTGTTTGCTACTGAATCCTATTTTGCTTGCCAGCCCAGGCGAGGGTTATTGGACACGATTGGAGAGTTTTGAAAAAGACCCGGGTCAGGGGAATGGGGATATTAAATATAGAAATCTGGGTAATGCAACCATCTTTTTATTGGCCAGCCTGTCAGCTAGGGATGGAAGGAGACTGGTTCAACAAGCCACCTGGTTCTCTAATTTCTAATAGGCTGTACCATAGTTTTGTCAGATAACTAACTGGGGGTCCCTGTGCACCCACACTCCGAAGTATTTCATAGAATCCATTCACCACTCTAATGGCTACTCTAGAACGTGGAGCTTTGTGAATTGGGTAAGGGAAAGATGACTGATTTGGACCAATTGATACTCAGTCTAGATTGCCATTCGTATTTTGTGCACTCATGGATCGCTGGTGCTAAATTTGTATCTGGGTCAGCACATATATTACTATATCATCTGCGTATACGGATATGGCTAAGTGGCGCTGTCGAAAGCGCAGAGCAGCAGCAGCTTGTCTTTGCCTTATTACACAGGCCAATAGCTCCAGTGCGAAAGCAAATAAGATGGGGGATAATTGGCATCCCTCTATATATATGTAGTGCATATGTATATATTCATGCGGTGGCGTGCCATTGGGTCAGTGTATAATAAACCTATCCAGCGCAAAAAGGCCTGTGGCATACCCATCCTGCATAGAACTGTGAATATGTAAGGCCATTGAATGGAATCGAACGACTTAGTGGCGTTGAGGAATAATACCTTGTAGAGCTCACTAGGGAGCCCATTGCTTCCAGGGACCTTACCATTAAGGAGCATGTGTATTTCCTCCAGTATCTCCTCCTCAGATATTAGATGGACAAGAAATTCTCTCTGCCCTGGCGATAGCCAGACGAGTGCAAGATCAATTAGATACTGTGCTATTTCGTGCTGACGGGCGGGTACTGTAGAGGTTAGCGTAGAACTCCACAAAAGTGTTTATAATAGATGGGGTATCATGATATATTTACGTTAGAGGCAGCAATGGACAGCACATGAGTGTAGGCTCAGGGCTCCTTAATTTTGGCTGCCAGGATGTTTCCATTTACTCTATCCACAGACTCTGTCTAGACGTATGTCAAACCTGTTGGTCGGCTGTATGATTATATTCCATTAGGTGTTACCTAATATCTGCCAATATCACATGGTTGGGTTGGGCATCATAACAATTTTTCAACAGTTTGTAAAGTGGTCTCAAGATAATGAAGTTGAGAACTGATAGATTTCAGTACTCCAGCCTACAGCCCAATGCTTGTCCCGCGAATAGTAGCCTTAACGGCCTCAGATAGTGTTCTCTCCTTCTTTACAGACCCCTTATTAGTATCAAAATAAATACTGTATAATTGCAGTGCACACACCATCGCGGAACACCGCATACAACAGGGCTGACACTTGAAGTCTCTATTGAAAAGGTCTAGGCGCACGAGTCAGAACAAGTGTCAGCAGAACAGGGGAATTGTCTGAGAGCGTTCTTGGCAGGTGGCGCACATCTCCAACTCATGAGCTCACCTCCTTTGTCACTAACCAGTAGTGTATGCGAGACCACATGTCAAGTACAATCGATATGAAAGTGCCATCTTGCTTCTCCGGGTGGCACACACGCCAAATATTAATGAGACCATATTCCTCCATGCCCACCCTCAATACCTGTCGGAGTGTGTACCCTGCCCCCCTGCTGCAGCAGATCTATCTAATGCAGGATTCAAATTGAGTTTAAAGTACCCGTCCCTGAGAGGAGGTACCTCTCACGCTTGCCCATCATCTTCCCAAAGTGCTGGCTGACTGCACCATAAGGTGTGTCTCTTGGAGGACTGCCACATGTACCTGATGGCAGTCCAGATAAGCAAGGACCTTTCTAACCTTTTTAGGGTTGTTTAGGCCATGCACATTGCATGTGAGCAGATTGATCTGGCCTACCTGATGAGCCATGTCACATTTAATCAACATTAGGATAATATTCATGTTAGAATTGGGGGTCTCTGGTTGGCGCAAGTATGCACTTGTGACAAGCAGGGACCCTCTCCTCTAAGTCAGGGCAAAGGATGACCCCTTAGAATTACCCTTGCTCACCCTCTAGGTGCGTGGCGTGAGCAGCCAAGGCTATTCTTCAGGCGTTATTCAGTTAAGCATTTGTAATCACACACACAGTAAAATATACCAATCCCCCCACAAATGGACACCAGGCTGTGAATATATAAAAAATACGCTTCTTTATGTAAAAATATATATATGTATCTCAGCAGACTTATCACAAGACCAAATAACGTTTCTAGGATGCCACCAGGTTGTAAAATAGGCACTTTTCTTCTTAGTTGCAATTTAAATAGTTTGTTTTCTTTACTTCAGTTAATAGTTCTCTGCGTGTTATTTCCTTTCAAAAGATAGTCTCTCTCTCTGTTCTGTGGGTTTCGGACCCTCCCCGGGCCTTCGGCGTGCCTTGCAGCGCCTCTCCTCCCTTCTCCGGTGAAACTGACTCAGCCCCTACCGCGGCTCACGCATCGGGCGTGAGCACGCCTGTGCCGGGCCCGGCTCTTCCTCTCGGCTTGAGGACAGAGTCAATTGCGGGCCGGCCCAGCGGTGCGGGAGGGCTCGGGGAGCAGCGCGGTAGGCAGGGGGAAGCTCGGAGTCCCTGACGGGGAGTGCTGACGGAGCGCACAGCTCTCACTCACCCGTGGGGGCTCCGGGGACACGGAGGCTTCTCTGCTCGGCTCCAAGGCAAGGAGCGATGACGGGGAAAACACAAGTTGCGGGCCCCGAGCCCAGTGATGATGAGATGAAGCACTTCTTCTTTTTCTTCGGCGAGGGTCGGCACAGGCTTGTGCGACTCCGGCGATGGGGCACTCTTGGATCTTGACGCCAGCGGGCGTGTGCAGCCAGGCAGGCGCGGCCCGTGACCCTTGGCACGACGGTGCGGGGGTCTCCTTAGCGGGGGCGGCGCGGCCTGACGAGCCTCTCAGATCGCAAAGCGGGGTCACAGGGCACGGCCTGTGCAGCTGTTGACCCGGCGTGGATCGCGATCGGCAGAGGGAATTCCGGCGGGAGGGGGGAGAGCGTCTCAGGGCACTCCAATGGCAGGCAAGGGGCAGAGGAGCAGGAAGTCAAGCCTGGGGGCAGAGAGCGACTCCGGTCGGAGCGAGGCTCTCACAGGGCAAAGGTAGGCAAGCTCCCGAGTGCCACAGCCCTAGGAGGGGCGATGAGGGGCGCAGTCTGGCTCCAGCTGGATGCACACACGGCTCGAATGGCAAGACGAGCAAAAGCACCAAGAACCCACTAGTCCTGGGGTTCAGATCAGGGGGCAAGCTCAATCAAGCCCTTGGAGAATGTTCAAAGCACAAAGAAGCAAAGTCTTTTCTCAGCAAGTCTTCTCCTCTCCTTTCTCAGCAAGGCAAGCAGCAGGCCAGTTCTCCCAGCGTCTCTTCTCCTTCTAGTCGGGCAGAGGTCCTTCGTGGTAAAACAGGATTCTGATTTACAAGGAGCAGGGCTCCTACTTTTATACAGAGTTTCTTTTGTTCTTACAGGCCAGGGGGGCCTTTGCATAACTGCTCTCAGCCTCTGAGCACTTGTTGGGGGTACTTCTGACTTCTGCTTTCAGTGCGTGTGCAGGCACATCAGACGCTCCCCAGGGGGGCGGGGCCAGCATTGTGGGGACAGGGGCTGCCAGGAGTACCTTGTTGACAGTGCTTCGCCCTTCCTGGGCCAGGTGCAGGCTGAGTCATCCGTCGCTCCCCAGGGGGGCGGAGCCAGCATTGTGGTGGCAGAGCACAGCCTGATGAAGAGCCCAGGGAAACTCCTACCTCCCACTAAGGTGTAATCCTTCCATTCACCACCTGTCATCCCCCAGCCCTGTCACTCACACAACCCAGACAGTCAGATACACATCCAAGCAGAGGCGGGTTGAAATGGTTAGGCAAGCAAATGCTAACTTTCTAAAAGTAGCATTTGCAAACACAGGATATTAAAATAAACTTTACTAAAAGAAGTATTTTATTATTCTGAGTTCAGGCATACTAAACATTATTTTCTACCATGTTCCCTGAGCCTGCTGGGATTATAGAGTGTAATAATTCCAGCAGCCCATCTGGCCTAAAGGGAACAGGTAGCCTTACAATAGTGAAAAACGAATTTGGCAGTAATTCACTATTCGGACATGCCACACACATCAGAGCATGTCCTACCTTATACTTACAATGCAGCCTGCCCTCAGGCCTACCATAGGGGTGACGACTAATATGAAGTTAAGGGAAGGTTTAGGGGCTGGCAAGTGTGTGCACTTGCCCAGCCAGCATGACAGTACCAGACTGCACGCAGGTTCTGCAGTGGCAGACCCTAGACACATTTGAAAAGGCTGCTTCTGTGGGTGGCGCAACCAGCGCTGCAGGCCCACTAGCAGCGTTGGCATTTACAAGCCCTGGCACTCCTGGTGCACTTTACTGGGGACTGACAGTAAATCCAATGAACCAATCATGAACATCAATCACATATTCACTTTACAGTAGGGAGCACTTGCACTGCGGCACGGGTTGGCCGTGGCGCAGTGCCCTGAGCAGCGGACACCAGCAAAAACATCTGAGGCACAACATCAAAAAGTGGAAGGGAAACTCACGCCAAGGTGCCAGGTCTAACACGTGTCCCCTCCAGCTGAAATGTGGGGGGAACTACCCTTCCCCAGGGAGTTCCTCATCACTAAGGCGGAAAAACCTGGACAGACCGTCAGCGTTGGCGTGATCTGTGCCAGGGCGATGTTCCACCGTGTAGTCCATACCCTGTAGGGAGATGGACCACCTCAACAGTTTTGGGTTCTCACCCCTCATCTGCATCAACCATCTGAGGGGCCTGTGGTCTGTCTGAACCCGGAAGTGAGACCCAAACAAGTAGGGTCTTAGCTTCTTCAGCGCCCAGACCACAGCAAAGGCTTCTCGCTCTATTGCACTCCACCTACTTTCCCGTGGAAGTAGCCTCCTACTGATGAAGGCTACAGGTTGGTCCCAGCCCTTCTCAGTCATCTATGAGAGAACAGCCCCTACACCATGCTCTGAAGCGTCTGTTTGCACTATGAATTCCTTGGAGAAATCAGGAGCCAGGCAGACATGGCAGTCTTCAGGGTGTCAAAAGCCTTCTGACAGGTGTCAGTCCAAATCACATTCCTGGGCTGCTTCTTAGAAGTCAGCTCTGTCAAGGGGGTCACAATAGTGCCATAGCCCTTGACAAACCTCCTGTAGTACCCAGTGAGCCCCAGGAAGGCTCTCACTGCAGTCTGGGTCTTGGGGGGTTCCCAAGCCAGGATGGTCTCAATTTTGGGTTGCAAGGGTGCCACCTTGCCACTCCCCACTTGGTGTCCCAAGTACACCACTGAACCCTGCCCAATCTGGCACTTGCTTGCCTTGATTGTGAGGCCTGCCTTGCGCAGGGCCGTCAACACTTCCCAGAGGTGTTGCAGGTGTTCTGGCCAGGTACCACAGAACACTGCGATGTCATCCAGGTAGGCGGCACTGAACTCATCCAGCCCAGCCAACACCTGGTTGACCAACCTCTGAAAGGTGGCAGGGGCATTCTTCATTCCAAATGGCATAACCCGGAACTGGAAATGCCCATCTGGTGTAGAGAATGCTGACCTCTCTTTTGCCCCATCGGTCAAGGCGATCTGCCAGTACCCAGACGTTAATTCAAACGTGCTGAGGAACCGGGCAGCCCCTAGTCGATCAATGAACTCATCAGCTCTGGGGATAGGGTGCGCGTCAGTCTTGGTGACTGAATTGAGTCCTCTGTAGTCCACACAGAACCGTAGTTCAGGTGTGGCTCCCGGCGCAGCAGCCTTTGGGACCAAGACCACGGGGCTGGACCAAGGACTGCTGGAGGACTCAACCACCCTAAGAGCAAGCATCTTGGAGACCTCCTCCTTGATGCAGGCCCTGACCCTGTCAGTCACTCTGTAAGCCTTATGCTTCACAGGTAAGCTGTCTCCTGTGTCTACATCATGGACGCACCAATCTGTGACACCAGGAACCAGGGAGAACAGATCTGGAAACTGCCCCAACAATTGGCGGCAGTCTTCCTGTTGCTCGGGCGTCAGGGTGGGTGAGAGGTTAACTCCATCCACTGACCCATCTTTCTCAGACGCTACCGAGAGGTCAGGAAGAGGCTCAGACTCCTCCTCCGTTCCATCATCAGTTGCCAACAACATGCCCACTTCGGACCTTCGCAAGTGGGGCTTCAGGCGGTTAACATGTAGGACCCTCAAAGGGTTCCTGGGAGATTGCATGTCCACCAAGTAGGTTACCGGACTCTTGCGCTCCACAACCTCAAATGGACCTGTCCACTTATCCTGAAGTGCACAAGGCTCCACTGGGGCCAAGACCCACACCTCTTGTCCAGGCTGAAGCTCTACCAGAGTGGCATTCTGGTCGTACCACCGCTTCATTTCCTCCTGGCTGGCTTCCAGATTTGCCTCAGCAAGTTTTCTGAAGCGCCTGGTCTGGTTTCTGAAGGCCAGGATGTAACTGTATACATTCTGGGGAGGTTTCCTGGGAGATTGCTCCCAGCCTTCCTTTACCAGACTCAGAGGTCCTCTCACTGGGTGACCATACAGCAGTTCAAAGGGGCTGAACCCTAGGGACTTCTGTGGCACCTCACGGTATGCAAAGAGCAGGCATGGCAAGAGGACGTCCCACTTACGCCTCATTGGACCTTCCAGGCCCATGATCATGCCCTTCAGGGTTCGGTTGAATCTCTCAACCAACCCATTTCCTTGGGGATGGTAAGGGGTGGTGAACTTGTAGGTTACACCACACTCTTGCCAAAGGGACTTCATATATTTGGATATGAAGTTGGTCACCCTGTCGCTCACCACCTCTAGAGGGAATCCCACTTGTGAGAAAATTCCCATCAGTGCACGTCCCACCACGGGGGCCGTCACTGTCCTCAGAGGGATGGCTTCAGGGTACCGGGTGGCATGGTCCACCAAGACCAGGATGAACCTGTTGCCCATGGCTGTCTTGGGGTCCAGAGGCCCAACAATGTCAATACCCACTCGTTGGAATGGAGTACTGACCACCGGGAATGGTTGGAGGGGAGCCTTGTTCTTCCCTCCACACTTCCCACTTGCCTGGCAAGTCTGACAGGTCCTACAATGAGCATCTGAGCTCTTGTGCATTTGGGGCCAGTAGAAGTGGGTGACAAGCCTGTCATAGGTCTTGTCCATCCCCAAATGTCCTGCTAACGGCACATCATGAGCCAGCCCCAGTAGGAAGGCTCTGAACTTCTGGGGTACCACCAGCACACGGGCTGACCCAGGTTCAGCAGCCTTAGGCTCTGAATACAGGAGGTCATTCTCCCTGAACACCATTGGCCTGGTCTGCAGCTTGCTGCCACATACCCACGAGAGAAGGGCATTCTTTCTGCTCCCTGCAGAATTCGTCCCTGGAGGGGCCTCCTTCTTGTTGCCAATGGGTCAGCTCAGGCAGGTCCCCCAGTTCAGCAATTTGTTCCCCTGTAGGCTTCAGGGCATCCCCCTCAAGGTCTGCTTCCTCCTGGACCGTGAGAACAGGGGCCGGTTTCCCGCGCCCCCTGCGCCTTCTCTCTAAGGCCGGTTCCTGGGCCTCTCCTTCAGGCCCCAGGACCTCTTGAGCACCCCTACTGGCTGCCATTGACCGTGTGGTCACGCACGCCCAGTCAGGCAGACCCACCATCTTCAGGTGAGTCGTTTTCTCCACCTTTTCCCAAGGGGAGTCCTCCAAGTCATTCCCTAGCAAACAGTCCACAGGCATGGTTTTCCTCACACAGACCTGCAGAGTACCAGAGACCCCCCCCCCCCCTCGAAGGGAACTTGAGCTATCGGACACTGACTCTCTGAATTGTCAGCGTTGACAACCCTACAGTAGGCATGGGGTACAACCTGCTCTTGAGACACCAGGTGCTGCCTCACTGCAGTCACACTGGCTCCTGTATCTCTAAGAGCCTCAGCTTTCCTACCATTGATGGTCACTACCTGCCCATATTTTTTAGTGTTAGAGGGCAGGTAGTTTGTAGGGACCATTTCACTGTCTCCTAATGAGACTAGGGTCATCTGAACAGGATCTCCACCCCCTGGGACCATCACTTCTTCTCCTAAGTGAACACTAGTCACTTGCCGGGGGGGAGCACCAGTGGGTGCTGGTTTTCCAAACAGGCGACACTTGGGGTCACTGGCAATGTGCCCCGGGTCACCACATCTGAAACAATTGAAGGGCCCCTTTGGAACAGGCCTACCTGTCGGGGCCCCATTCTGCTTTGGGGGTGGGGGTGGCTGAGAACCTCGCTGCTGGTTCCCTTGGGGATGACTTTGGGGGCCTTTAGGGAACCCTTTCTGTTTACCCCTGTCCCCCCCACTCTTCTGCTGGGGACCCTGCCCACCCTTGGCGGAGTCTCCCACTGAACCCTTGTGGACCCTGGTGCTGAGCCAGCGGTCCGCCTCCTCAGCAAGCTTCCTCGGGTTGGACAGCTTGCTATCAATCAGGTGTTGGCGTAGCTCAGGGAAACAGTTGTCAGACAAGTGCTCCCATGCAATTAAATCAGAGACTTTGAAAATCATTCACCTTATTACCCTTCACCCAACCATCCAGGGCTCTGCAAAAAAAAGTCACATACTCCACATATGTAGTCCCAGGACGCTTTGCACACCCCCTGAACCTCTGTCTATACATTTCAGGGGTAAGCCCATACCTGGTCATTAAGGCCTCTTTCATGTGGGGATAGGAACTCTGTTCTTCAGTGGGCAAATCTAGCAGGGTGTCCCGCCCTTCGCTAAGGAACCTCCCCCACAACCCCGCTCCCCAATCCTTGTCAGGGACCCGGTGGGAGGACATGGCTACCTCATATGCCCTAAACCACTGTCCTATGTCATCCCCCCTAAAGAACTCCTTAACCACATCTTTGGGGATGTACACCTTGGACTCTACCTGCACCGGCGTTGTGCTGCCACCAGAAGGAGTTGTTCCCAAACCTCTCAGCTCCAACTCCTTCAATCTCAGGTTATGCTCATTTTGGCGTTGCTGCGCCTCCATGGCCATTCTTTGCTTGTCCATCTCCATTTGTCCAGCCAATTTTGCCATCTCCATTGCATGAGCCCTGTCTGCTGCCCTGTCTGCCAGCTCCTCTGGTGACAGGCCTCTGGGGGCTCCACAGCGCCATCTGGTGGTATGATATCCACCGGAGTCTGGGGATCTCTTGACTCCTTCCAGGCTCTCAGCGCCTTGATGTATTGGGATTTCTTCTTGCACCCAGTGTGTGCAGCTCTGAACTTTATACAGAGGGCTTTTAAATCCTGTGCTCTGTAGCCCTCCAGGCCTCCTTGTTCCCAGTCTACATCTTCAATTCCAGAAATGACAGAGGGTGCCCTTCCAGCAGGGAGTGAGCCAGGCATGGCTTCAACAATGGCAGATGTCTCAACAAAATTTAAAAAAAATGGAAACCTGTGGCTGCGTCGTTATAGGTCTTCTCTCGCTATGTGGTGATCAGTAATTCACTGTGTGTAAACTACAAATGCAAATTCGCAAATCCCACCGCTGCCACCAATGTTAGAATTGGGGGTCTCTGGTTGGCGCAAGTATGCACTTGTGACAAGCAGGGACCCTCTCCTCTAAGTCAGGGCAAAGGATGACCCCTTAGAATTACCCTTGCTCACCCTCTAGGTGCGTGGCATGAGCAGCCAAGGCTATTCTTCAGGCGTTATTCAGTTAAGCATTTGTAATCACACACACAGTAAAATATACCAATCCCCCCACAAATGGACACCAGGCTGTGAATATATAAAAAATACGCTTCTTTATGTAAAAATATATATATGTATCTCAGCAGACTTATCACAAGACCAAATAACGTTTCTAGGATGCCACCAGGTTGTAAAATAGGCACTTTTCTTCTTAGTTGCAATTTAAATAGTCTGTTTTCTTTACTTCAGTTAATAGTTCTCTGCGTGTTATTTCCTTTCAAAAGATAGTCTCTCTCTCTGTTCTGTGGGTTTCGGACCCTCCCCGGGCCTTCGGCGTGCCTTGCAGCGCCTCTCCTCCCTTCTCCGGTGAAACTGACTCAGCCCCTACCGCGGCTCACGCATCGGGCGTGAGCACGCCTGTGCCGGGCCCGGCTCTTCCTCTCGGCTTGAGTACAGAGTCAATTGCGGGCCGGCCCAGCGGTGAGGGAGGGCTCGGGGAGAGGCGCGGTAGGCAGGGGGAAGCTCGGAGTCCCTGACGGGGAGTGCTGACGGAGCGCACAGCTCTCACTCACCCGTGGGGGCTCCGGGGACACGGAGGCTTCTCTGCTCGGCTCCAAGGCAAGGAGCGATGACGGGGAAAACACAAGTTGCGGGCCCCGAGCCCGGTGATGATGAGATGAAGCACTTCTTCTTTTTCTTCGGCGAGGGTCGGCACAGGCTTGTGCGACTCCGGCGATGGGGCACTCTTGGATCTTGACGCCAGCGGGCGTGTGCAGCCAGGCAGGCGCGGCCCGCGACCCTTGGCACGACGGTGAGGGGGTCTCCTTAGCGGGGGCGGCGCGGCCTGACGAGCCTCTCAGATCGCAAAGCGGGGTCACAGGGCACGGCCTGTGCAGCTGTTGACCCGGCGTGGATCACGATCGGCAGAGGGAATTCCGGCGGGAGGGGGGAGAGCGTCTCAGGGCACTCCAGTGGCAGGCAAGGGGCAGAGGAGCAGGAAGCCAAGCCTGGGGGCAGAGAGCGACTCCGGTCGGAGCGAGGCTCTCACAGGGCAAAGGCAGGCAAGCTCCCGAGTGCCACAGCCCTAGGAGGGGCGATGAGGGGCGCAGTCTGGCTCCAGCGGGATGCACACACGGCTCGAATGGCAAGACGAGCAAAAGCACCAAGAACCCACTAGTCCTGGGGTTCAGATCAGGGGGCAAGCTCAATCAAGCCCTTGGAGAATTTTCAAAGCACAAAGAAGCAAAGTCTTATCTCAGCAAGTCTTCTCCTCTCCTTTCTCAGCAAGGCAAGCAGCAGGCCAGTCCTCCCAGCGTCTCTTCTCCTTCTAGTCGGGCAGAGGTCCTTCGTGGTAAAACAGGATTCTGATTTACAAGGAGCAGGGCTCCTACTTTTATACAGAGTTTCTTTTGTTCTTACAGGCCAGGGGGGCCTTTGCATAACTGCTCTCAGCCTCTGAGCACTTGTTGGGGGTACTTCTGACTTCTGCTTTCAGTGTGTGTGCAGGCACAACAGACGCTCCCCAGGGGGGCGGAGCCAGCATTGTGGGGACAGGGGCTGCCAGGAGTACCTTGTTGACAGTGCTTCGCCCTTCCTGGGCCAGGTGCAGGCTGAGTCATCAGTCGCTCCCCAGGGGGGCGGAGCCAGCATTGTGGTGGCAGAGCACAGCCTGATGAAGAGCCCAGGGAAACTCCTACCTCCCACTAAGGTGTAATCCTTCCATTCACCACCTGTCATCCCCCAGCCCTGTCACTCACACAACCCAGACAGTCAGATACACATCCAAGCAGAGGCGGGCTGAAATGGTTAGGCAAGCAAATGCTAACTTTCTAAAAGTAGCATTTGCAAACACAGGATATTAAAATAAACTTTACTAAAAGAAGTATTTTATTATTCTGAGTTCAGGCATACTAAACATTATTTTCTACCATGTTCCCTGAGCCTGCTGGGATTATAGAGTGTAATAATTCCAGCAGCCCATCTGGCCTAAAGGGAACAGGTAGCCTTACAATAGTGAAAAACGAATTTGGCAGTAATTCACTATTAGGACATGCCACACACATCAGAGCATGTCCTACCTTATACTTACAATGCACCCTGCCCTCAGGCCTACCATAGGGGTGACTAATATGAAGTTAAGGGAAGGTTTAGGGGCTGGCAAGTGTGTGCACTTGCCCAGCCAGCATGACAGTACCAGACTGCACGCAGGTTCTGCAGTGGCAGACCCTAGACACATTTTAAAAGGCTGCTTCTGTGGGTGGCGCAACCAGCGCTGCAGGCCCACTAGCAGCATTGGCATTTACAAGCCCTGGCACTCCTGGTGCACTTTACTGGGGACTGACAGTAAATCCAATGAACCAATCATGGACATCAATCACATATTCACTTTACAGTAGGGAGCACTTGCACTGCGGCACGGGTTAGCCGTGGCGCAGTGCCCTGAGCAGCGGACACCAGCAAAAACATCTGAGGCACAACAGCAAAAAGTGGAAGGGAAACTCACGCCAAGGTGCCAGGTCTAACAATGCAGGTAAGTAAAGGCGCACGGGAACACAGCGCCCAGGCTATCATGACTACGGGCTGTGCATAGAATCTCAACTGTCTAACAACATAACCATCCCCCACCCACTCCAGCATTGAAAATATACTAAAGCCATCCCAAAACTGAGAAAATACCTCAAGCATATCATCAAACAGGCAATATAATCTAGGGTAAATTTATGGACTATGGCGTAGTCCGATGGGGTACCCCCTTGTAGGGCAGCTAGAGGCCGAATTACCCTCCGAGTGGAAGGAGGAGGCCGGGAATTCGACTACAGGCATTCAGCCAAAGTCAAACTGCAAGTCTAATGGATCTACTGGAATCAACTGAGGGAGAACATAGGCTTGATCAATCTTCAATGTCCGCAGATTCTGAGGCAGAACTCGGTGCGGTGAGATCGGGAGAGTCTTAACAAAATCAATAGCCGCTTTCGGTGACATGAAAATGTTTATGTGCCTTCATGATTCACTCGCATGCGGGTCGGCTGCAGCATGACATAAGGGACCCCCACCGCCTGTAGCTTCTTTTTCACCGGAAGGTAGTCTTATCTGCAGCCTGCACTGCCAAAATAGAATTGGGGTAAAATGTGACATTGCCCTGATATTTGATTGAGCTGTTTTCTCTGGAGAGGCGTAATATTGTGTCCCGGTCTCATTAGTTTAGCTTTAATTGATATTGGGGTAGACACAGGGGGGAGGTAGCGCCTGCAATGTTCCATGAGCCTGCTCCACAATTAACACAGAGTATAACAACCAGATATTTCTTTCGACCTAGTTTTCTAGGCGGCTTGTATTAGTAGACTCCGGAATACCTGTTATATTAATATTACTACAGCATGAGCGGGCCTCTAGGTCTTCATTCTTAGCTTGGATGATAGCCAATACTTTGTCCACATTGAGTTGTTTGGTGGTTAGTGTCTGGATAGCATCTTCTGTACCATATATAAACTGCTCCGCTGTACCCAAGCATGAAGCATGCCCATGAAGCTTGCCTGACATATTATCCATGCTTATGTTCAGAGCATCAATTTTCCCATTTATCGATAAAAGATTTTGCTGCATGGCGAGCAATGAGATTTCCAGGGAGGTAGTGGCCTGCAGCAGCAGCTCCTGCTCTGAGTCAGAGTGCGTGTGCTGTGTCAGCCTGCTGGTTCATTTGGACTCCAACATGAGTCCGGACTAGTGTTTGTCTGTTTTCCCCATGTTGGTCCAATTTGTAGAAACAGCTGTAGTTTCTGTGAGCTGCCTTGAGGACCTCTCATCACAGACAATCTCCCATCCGCATCCATTTACGCACCGCCAATAGGAGCTACACTTGTGCTGGGGATATTCTTACTCATGCTCTATGTACTCTTATGCAAAACAATTCCTCCATCAGTTCCAGTTTAGGGACTACTTCAGGGGGATAACCTATAGTCAACAATAACCTTCTCAGTGAGTGGTGCAGCAGACTGCCCAGACATTCAGAGGCATTGACACAAGTCATCCAACTCCTCTTCCCATCTTACAGTGCCCACCAAGCTGCTTTAGTCTTGCAGTAGCTCATATCCAATCAGTGGAAGAGGGGATAATCCGTATTTCCTTCCAGGTTGGTGATCCATCATGTCTGACAGATGGTTCTTGCAGATTGTCCAAAAGGATTATCCCTGCCTCACCCCACCTCACACATTTTGGAGGAGCTCCATCCATCCTACTATAGTAGCGTACACCTCTTACTCTCTAAAAGTGCCATCCAACAGGTACCCGATATAGAGAGGCGTGGGTTGTTAGTCATGCTCCTCGTTGATCCTGAATAAGGACAGAGGCCTCGGGCTTACCTGGACTTCTGACTCCTGAATACCTTCCATCAGAAGGGCAAATTCAAAATGCTTATATTGGCTCACATTATTTCTGCTCTGGTTGGTTCCTTGGACTTGCAGGATGTGTATTTCCATAAACCGGTTCTGCAGGCCCACAGGTCGTGCCTGCCGTGCAAGGCGGGCCAGGGTAATTTTTAATATGTGATGTTCTCGGGCTCACCACGTGGGTGTTCACAAAAGGGATGGTGGAGCTCTCTGTCCATCTTTGCAGGTCAGGACTCCCTGTATTCCCAGACCTCAATGACTGGCTGCTGAAGACAGGCTTGCTGCTGTCAGTAGTGGACTTATGTTCTCTGCACCAACGAGTTTAGGCCATTCAGAATATGATCCCAATGCTTCAGGCTCAATCATAGATCTAGGTGAAAGTGGATTTGAGCCTTCTGGGCCTCTTAGTCATGCACATCCTCCTTGTGACTATGCCAGTTGGCATATGTGAATCCTGGGCTGGAACCTAAAATCCCAGGGTGGCCAGCATTATGGAAGTGTAATCTGCGAAAGGTGAAAATTAGTGGCCTCCAGCAGAGTCAGCTCCACAGCAACCTACTGGAGCTACAGGTCATTTGTTTGGCCAAAACCTTCCTGTATTCCATCAAGGGAAGGCTGCACAGGTTATTTTGGACAGCACCACTTCCATGTGGTACTGCAGTAGGCAGGTTGGAGTGAGGTCCTGCATTTTGTGCCAGGAGACTTTGTGTCTCTGGTGGTCATTGGAGCACCAGGGCATCTTTCTTGTCAGCAGTGACCTAGTGGAGTACCTGAACGCTAGCAGTGGTGCAGAGCATCAGTGGGGGAAACCTGACTAGTTCTTTTCACCACCATTGTGAACCCATACTGTCAACAGTTCTGTACTTTGGAGTTTCTTCCAGAGTGCTGATTAGAAGACGTATTCACCTGAAATGGGACAAAGGACTCCTGTGCTCCTTCCTGCCACTGCCTCTCTTGCCTGGAGTTCTGAAGATTGAAACAATGGGCCCAAGTCATTCTACTGGCCTTGGATTGGGCAAGGAGGAGAGTGTGTTACCAGGAACTCTTGGGCATGAGCATCTGTCCTTTGATTAGTCTGGCAGTACTTGAGGAACTCCTATTTGAGCAGCAGGGCAGGGGTCAACCACTGAATCTATTCAATTTACACCGCCATGTATGGAGATTGATGAACAGCAATTGACTGCATTCGACTTACCACCTGAAATGGTGGAAGTCTTCCTCACATCAGATGCCCTTCCATGAAATTCATTGATGTGGGGTACTGGGACACATTTGTAACCTGGTGAGGTGCCCAGCACATTGACCCCTGGCCAGTACATTGACCCCTGTTTAACAGCAAAACCATTGAACACCGTTTTCTTTGTTTTGGTTGTAGCCCAGCAAGGCCTGTGATGGGCAGTATAAAAGGTCACCGTTTTGCCCGGTTTACATTTGACAGACCAAACCTCTTTGTTCTGACCACCTGTTGTGATTGTCAACTCATCGCATGATTGAACTTTGAACTCTGCTGGTGCAACCACTGTACACCACATTTTTTTCTGGAGAACTTGGTGCGGCCATCATACCAAAAGTCTTGACTCCTTTTCACATTGATCAATCAGTCGCACTTCCATCGAGCCCCCTCGCCTCTCAAAAGAGGAGATGCTCGTTTAGACCCCAAAGAGCTTTACATTTTTCCATAGATCTGTACCAAGGATCATCAAGTGGACAATCAACTTTTTGGAAGAACAATACAAAAATGGCCCATACCAAGGTGGGTGGTCCTCTGTATTAAGATCTGCTATGCACTGGCCAAGAAGCAGCCCCCGAAAGGTCTGAGAATCTATTTCACCAGGGCTAAGGCAACCTACCACTGTATATGCAATAATAACACACTTGGCAAATGAAACAGTTAAATGCATGGATAATAATATGAAGTTTAAAAACACAAGAATAAAACACAGGCAAGTTATATTAGATATCCTGCAAGAAATCAGAAAGATATATACACTAAATACATCAGATGATTAACTTGGATACAAGTGTACTCCGACTCACTGACACATCACAAAGTGAATACTCAAAGAAAACACCTCAGATGATTATAGCCACTTGAAACTGAAGGTGCACACTGACCGTTACGCATCACAATGACTATTATAGCCACTGCAAACTGAATATGCATGCAAACAGCCACACATTACAATGGCAACAATCAGAAACAAATCACCTCACCGATCTTTCACTCGACATCCTTGCCAACTCAAGCTGAAGGAGCCCTTTAACAGCCAGTCAGGACTCTCGACTGTGACTCAAATTCCGTTTTCTTGTGACGACACGTCTGCCCCACAAGTGAGCCCCTGTCTGGATGCCAAGATCCCCCACCTTTAATACGTTTACTCAACCTAAGGCGAAGGTTCTAGAAACCTCGTCCCTTTCTTCTGTTACGAAATAACCAAGCTGATCGTACAGGTCTGTGTCCAGGTCAAGACAGAAGCTGACCAGGCCCCGGTATTTTAAATCCGAGACATAGCTGTACATTTCACACATTTCTCTGGCAACAACAATCTCTGTTCTCATGCTTTCAAATGCACATCCCACACGTTCTGTTCCTGGCAAGGCTGTCCTACTCTGTGACAGCTCCCACTTTAAGACTTCAATATTAAATCTTCAAGTAAAAAAGGCATATGCAGGATGTTCATTCAAGCTAGGGTAAAGTAAAAACACAAAAAGTCAATTAAAATCATGGTAGTCAAAGGTCATCATGTGGTTTTAAACCATAGGAGCGCCTATAGCACTACAGTTTTACCAATGAATTCTTTATTAAAGGGGCCTTCTGCATATCCCATCCTCTGTATATAGACTCAGCTAACGTTGTAAGAGCTGTGAGGTTTAAGATTTGCACTTAGTTCAGTGAAGGTAATTGAGCCATAATGAGGGAATAATAAACAAGAGATCCTTACCACCTCAAGTTAGACCTTTTCCACCAAATAGTTTCTTTTAGGAGTATTAGAGTGGCTTTGTATTAAAACAATAGTTGCCAAATATAGGAATGGGGACCTTCTTGACTTTGTACACTTTCTGCTTAGGGCTCAGTCAGTAGCGGGAACATTCAAAAGTACATTAAAAGGGCAACTCCATGGTACATTATTCTCTACTACTATTCCGCCCTACCTCATCAACCTCATTGGGACCTTTTCAAAAAGATCACTTACTCCACCCTCACATACATGGACATTCTGAGATATGCAGCTTCCACCATTCTGGAAGTCAGATACAACCTACCTCCACTGGTCCCAAAGAGGAGAAACTTCCTTCCAGATTCTCCTCTCCTGGGATACATTTTGGTATTTTCATGTCCCAGCAAGGTTGGAGACATGAATCAGTCCTTTATACAGTCAGATGGATTATGAAACCTGACTCTTTAGAAGAAGGATTTTTTTCTTTCTCCTTTCTATTTATGTAAATATCTGCATATAAATGTAACTTTAGTTCAAAGTAAACAAGTACATTCAGTTGAATGATGCTATGATTCGATTTTTTTTCCAGCTAATGCTGATCTTGAATCTAGAACTATTCGAATGTCTCCGGTAGGATCTACAACAGATTCTTTAAGAAACACAACTGCGGACCAAGATCCGATATCCAGAGCAACCCAACAGTATCTAGACGTTTTGAAGAAAAATAGCAAAATTTAGATGAAGCACCAAGGGACTCTTTTGAAAGTGACGTTGTTTACAGACAGCTGTTAAGTTTCCCATTAAATCTATGAAATGTGAAATATTTAAATATTTTTTTATTCAAATAAAATTTATACGTTGATGTTTATTTGTATGATTATCATGCACACTGCACTTGTCTCAGGATGTACTTTGCATGACTGTATAAAACTACGTAAGTTACTATGCCAAAGCCATAACTTCCTATTTGTAACAAATATTACAAATGTTAAACAGTGTTCCTGAGTTACTTGGTTGACCAAGTGTTGGCTGTTGCTGCTCCATTTGTTTTCTGGTTCAAAGTTTTATGTTGAAAAAATATTTTTGGTAGTCTGTGTATTTTTGATAGCCATATATTTAATATTTGTGTATGTTGTCGAAAGAAACTGTCATGTTGTCAGACCACTATTTTATAATGCTATGGTACTTTCCTGTTTCAGTATTTTAAGTTTTAAAATGTCTTACAGTCCTTGATATTGCCAAGAAATATGTAGAATGTATTTTATAAAAGACGCAAAGTTATCTGTTTGATGAATTACGTTTTCCATTAAACGGTACAGTGAGGAAGCTTATGAGTAACTGTCATTCTTGTGCCATTTATTTATATTTATTTGCCAGTTTTGTATAGCATGGACAAGACTCTAGAGTACCAAAGTACTTACATAGCAGTAGTTTAACGAATTGTTGGCATTATTTACGGCTTTCACAACGGCGGACATATCAGTGGGAATTTACATATCTTACGTTACAGTCCATAATGAGTGAAAGGAATACGTTGGGTTCCCATGTGGCAATCATCTTCTACACAAATGGCTCAAGGCTAAGGTCTTATTAACTTGTCATTTAGGCTTGAAAGTAAGGTAAGATGAGGCAGGGATGCCCCCTATCCCCCTCCTGTTTGCCTTGGCCATAGAGTCGCTGGCCCACTGAATCAGTAGGGACAGGTCATTCTGGGGTCTGGGGCTGAACGACGACTGGGAAGAGCGTATTTCTTTATACGCTGACGATATTGTGTTATACATGGCCAGACAGTACCAGTCGATGGCGCAGGCGCTTCATCTCTTTGAACTATTCGCTAGCTACTCAGGATACACTATTAATTGGGCGAAGTCAGTAGTCTACCCGCTCTCGTGTCCTCCCCCACGGATTCCGGGCAGGTGACCTGCATCAATTGCTGTAGACGGGTTCAAGCATTTGGGGGTATACATCACCAGGAATAGGGCGGAGTTCCATACCAATAATCTGAACCCCAACTGAGACGCCTGGGGACGGACGTGTGTCATTGGAGATCGCTACCTCTCTCCCTCACAAGACGAGCTGCAATATTCAAGATGCTAGCATTGCCTAGACACCTCTACATTTTACAAAATGTGCTGTATCCGATTCCAGGCAGTGCAGACGTTGCCCTGGGATGGTGGCAACCCCAGGATTGCGTTGCACAAACTGACGAGAGGAGTTTATGTTGGGGTGCTGGCTCTCCCAGACATACAATTGTACTATTAGGCCTCCCAGCTACAGGAGGTCAACAACTGGGTGTACGCGGCTAGGTCGAAACCGGCTTACAGAGTTGACCCGTTGGTCATGCCAGAAGGAAACTGTGAGCCATTGCTCTACGATCGTAAGCCAAGGAAGGACTGGCCCTCACACACAGAGGTGGTGGTTCAGTGTTGGCGGGAGGCGAACAAGTTCCTGGGGTGGATGGGCTCCCTGACGGGCAGAACCCCTCTATGGATTGGTGATCAACTAGCAGAAGTGACCCGGGTGAATGGCTTCAGGGGATGGAAACTAATAGGCATTGAGTACCTGAGAGACGTCTGGAAGGGGGATACCCCCCATTCCTTTGACTATCTGAAAAAAGATTACGATCTTCAAGACACACAATATTACCCCTACATACGCCTCACTCACACTCTATGCTCACACATATTGGGCGGCACGTCAGTCCCGGAGTATTCCCCTATGGAGGATAGGCTGCTCCTCGACCCCATATTAGAGAAACCCACTTCCACTATCTACTGCACACTCATAAATAACATGCCTGATCCATTGGTGTCCTTGCGAGAGAGATAAGCGAGAGACATAGGTGTCCTGGAGGACGACCATTGGCAGGATGCCCTACAAAGCCCGCGAGAGATAGCATTCTGATAGATACATCTGCCAGTGGATTCCTCACCTTGGGAATATCCCCTGCGCAGCAGCCAATTAGAAACTTTTGTAGCTTTCCACGGCGGCAAGGTCATGGACGACGTCACAGAGGGTACGACTCCGCTCGCGACCCCGCTGACGTCACTGGATCCATAGTAGGGCCTCGTCGGCGTGATGACGTCAGTTCCCTTTTTTCCGCGCCGTCTGCGCCAACGGTTTTTTGGGACTCTCCGTAGTTACTTTGTAATTCCTAGTATTCTCGTCTGTTCTTCTTGTTTTCTTTCTAAAATGTCGGGAAGAAAGTCCGGATTCAAGCCCTGTAGACAGTGCGGGAAGCAAATGTCTATTACTGACCCGCATCAGGACTGTGTTTGGTGCTTATCTTCCGATCACGACGTCGAAGAATGTGCGTGCTGTAGGAAGATGAACCCGAAGGCATTGAAAGAAAGGGAGGCAAAGTTGTTTATGGCCAAGATGAAGAAAAAAGAAAAGAAGGCGAGTAAAAGAAAATCAAGATCGAGGTCGAGGTCTCGATCCGAATCCAGGTCGGGTTCGAAGTCGGCTTCGGGGCATTCGAAGTCGAAGAAGCATAAGAAGAAGAAGCATTCTTCGAGGCGCCACTCTGATAAAGAATCGGCGCCGAAGTCATCTTCTCCTCGGCGTCACAGGGATGACGTCGGTCCTTTGCCTTCGAATCTGGCGTCACCAGTGAAGGTTGTAACTCCTGAAGTCAAGGTCTCTCGATCTCTGACGCCGGCTCCCTCGGATTCGGTTCACTCTCCGAATCTTGATGAGGTTGAGCCAGAGCATGAGGATCAGGAGCAGCCTGAGGAGGTTCCTTTATCGGCGCCGGCTGGCCCGACTCCAGGAGCACCGGCTTCAGGTACGACGCTGTGTCATTATCCTCCATTCCCGGCTCCAGGTCAGGACCCATCACATTACCTTAAGGCAATGTATGGCGTCTTTGCAAGGGCTATGTACCCATCCGGTGCACCTGCGGGTCCCATGGGTCCTTTTGCATTAAATTTGGGTGTTCCCCAAACTTATGCCCAGGCTCCGTTTATGCCTTTTATGCCAGCGACACCGTCCTGGAACTTCCCAGTGCCGAGAGCCCCGATGCCGTATAGAGAATCTCCGACGCCGTATGGCGATTCTCTGGCGCCGTTTGGTCGTCCTCGTCTGGAGTCTGTGGCGCCGTCGGATCCGTGTTCAATGCCGATTCCGAAGCCGACGGAGTCGGTCGTGGAGCCTTCGACTCCAGCCCCCAGGATCCGCTCCAGGAGGGAAGCCCAGAGGGCTGTAGAGGAGGAACGCTATCGGCAAGAGATGGAGGAAGGTGAACTTGCTGAATCTGAGGACTACTTTGCGGAATTAAAGGACGCAAGTGGCCTTGATGTCTCACCTGAGTGGGATTTTTCTCCTGGCCCGGATGCTCCCTCTAAGGATGCAGCTCCCTATCATATAGTGGTGAGAAAAGCTGCGGAGTTACTGGACATTACTCTGCCTACCACGGAGCTTAAATCCAATCTTCTGACTGAAGTGTTGCATTCTCCCTCATCTGTGTCTGAACCTCTTTTACCATTTAATGAGGCAATTTTGGAGCCAGTGTTGGAGGTTTGGAAGAAGCCTTTATCTGCTCCTGCGGTCTCCAGGACTGTGGCACGGAGGTATAGGGTGGCACCTGAAGATCCAGAGTTTCTGTCGGCTCATCCTTCGCCTGAGAGCCTAGTAGTTCAAGCCGCTTATTCAAAGAAGTCTTCAGGGGCTTTTCCTCAGGTTCCGGCTGACAGAGATTTAAAGCGCATTGACCAGTCTGCCAAAAAGGTATTCTCATCTGCAAGCATGGCGTTGAAATCTACAAATGCTACTTGCTTGATGGGAAGATATATCCATGCCTTGATGGATTCTTCTAAGCAGTTGCTGCCAAAACTGTCTGATGAAGATAGGAAACATCTTCAAGAGGTTTTGGATGACACCCAGGCTGCAGCTCGACAAGTCATTCAGAGCGGCCTAGATACGGCTGACTCAGTGGCAAGCATAATGGGCTCTGCAGTAGCTACGAGAAGGGGGGCTTGGTTGAAGTCTTCAGACTTTTCTTCTGATGTGCAGGCTACTCTATTGGACTTACCATTCGATGGAACAGGACTCTTTGGTAAGAAGGCGGATGCCGCTCTTCAGAGATTCAAAGATTGCAAGGCCACAGCAAGATCTCTTGGCTTACAGACTCAATCTAGAGGATCTTTCAGAAGGTATAGAGGATTTGGAAAGTCGTCCTTTCGTCCTCAAGGACAGTCTCGACAGCAGCAACAGCAGCAACAAAATACGCTGTACAAGTCCTATAGGGGAAAAGGCAGAGGTCGTCCTCGAGGTCGTCAACCCTCCTCCTCCTCCTTATTCTACCTCGCCTCCTATCACCGCAGCAAGGCAGCCCTAGATTCCACATTCCCAGTCATGTTGGTCCTGTTGGGGGTCGGCTTACCCATTTTCTGCGGGATTGGGAATCGGTCACTACAGACCAATGGGTTCTCAATCTTGTGGCAAATGGGTATGCTCTGTCCTTCAGGGAATTCCCTCCAACTTACCCTCCTTGTCAAGGGGCTTGCTCAGAGGAAAATCTCCGTCTTCTTCAGGAGGAGGTTCTTACCTTGTTAAAGAAAGGAGCGGTAGAGGTGGTTCCAGAGCAGGAAAGGGGTCAGGGATGCTACTCCCGGTATTTCCTGATTCCCAAGAAGGATGGCAGGCTTCGTCCAATCCTGGATCTCAGGATCTTGAATCTTTATCTGAAACAAGAGAAGTTCAAGATGCTTACCCTTGCGCAGGTTCTTCAGGCGCTGCTGGAAGAAGACTGCATGGTGTTGCTCGACTTGCAGGACTTGTATTTTCATATCCCAATCCTGAAGTCGCACAGGAAGTATCTCCGTTTTACGGTGGGGTCGCAACACTACCAGTTTGCGGTCCTTCTGTTTGGAATTACTACTGTGCCTCGAGTCTTTACCAAGGTGATGGTAGTGGTGGCAGCCCATCTCAGAAGATCAGGGATTCCAGTATTCCCTTATCTGGACGACTGGCTGATCAAAGCGGAGTCTCCAGAGAAGGTGCTACATCATCTGCAAGAGACAACTCAGTTGTTGTACAGGTTGGGTTTTTCGATAAATGTACCCAAGTGTCACCTGGTGCCCTCACAGCGAAACCTGTTTATAGGGGCAGTACTGGACACTAATGTTTGTCGGGCATTCCCTCCTCCTCAAAGGATTCTCGACATTCAGGCAATGATTCCTTTGTTTTACAATGGAGCGGTCGTTCCAGTCCCCAAGGTCCTTCGTCTGCTCGGTCTGTTTGCTTCCTGCATTCTGCTGGTCAACCATGCACGCTGGCACATGAGGGCGCTCCAGTGGTGCCTCCGCAGGCAGTGGTATCAGCACAACGGAGATCTCAGGGAGTCTGTGAGGATCTCTAGAGAAACTGCAGCAGATCTGTCTTGGTGGAGTGTGGAGGGCAATCTGTCTCAAGGAAAGCCCTTTCATCTGTCTCCATCGGTTGCCACAGTGATCACGGATGCCTCCACTCTAGGGTGGGGTGCTCATCTGGGGGATCTGGAGATCAAGGGTCTTTGGTCTCCAGAGGAAAGGTTGCTTCACATCAACCTTCTGGAAATGAGGGCGATTCGTTTGGCACTCAAGGCCTTCCTCCCTTCCCTTCGCGGTCAGTCGGTTCAGGTCCTGACGGACAACACGACCGCAATGTGGTATGTCAACAAGCAGGGAGGAGTGGGGTCGCATCTTCTCTGCAGAGAAGCTCTGCGTTCCTGGTCCTGGGTTCAGACCACCAGATTTGTCTAATGGCATATCATCTGGCCGGAGTTCTGAACATTCGCGCAGACACTCTGTCGGCAGTTCTCAGCCGGCCACGAGTGGAGGCTTCACCCAGAGGTGGTTTGTCACGTCTTCCGGACGTGGGGAACTCCCCAGGTGGACCTGTTCGCCACTCGCGAGAATGCTCACTGCCCCTCATTCTGCAGTCTCCAGTATCCGATGCAGGGAGCCTTGGGGGACGCGTTTCAGTTGAGTTGGGGCTCACGACTCCTTTACGCGTTTCCTCCCATACCCTTGATTCCTCGGGTTCTGAGGAAGATTCGCCAAGACCGGGCCCAAGTTATTTTGATCGCCCCAGATTGGCCAAGAAGGGTGTGGTACACAGATCTTCTCCACCTATCCTCGTGCCCGCCGCTCCGTCTCCCTCTCAGGGCAGATTTCCTCTCTCAGATGGAGGGGCAGGTTCTACACCCCCACCTCCAGACCTTGCACCTTCATGCCTGGAGATTGAACGGGGCAACCTGAATTCTTTTTCTCTCCCACACGATGTGGTGGATGTCTAATTATGGGCCAGGCGTGACTCCACTAAGTCGATCTATTCCTATAGATCAGGGGTACTCATAGTACGGCCCTTGGGTCGCTGGCGGCCCGGCAAGCCTTCCCTGGCGGCCCGCGGACCTTTCAGACATCGTACCAGAGTTGTTGTTTTTTAAAGGCTGTCTGCAAAAGTAAAACCCTCTCGAGGTTTTCAAGGACCCAAGGACCTGTTCACACTACGGGGCATATTAAACCTCATGCTGTGCGTTCGCATTCTCCGCGTTTGTTTGGTTAGTAAACCTCATGCTGTGCATTTTCCCGTCTGTGTGATAGCTTTCATCTAATCTACATAACAAAAAAAACGAGTTTAAGCTGTTAGCATTGTAAATGACAATGCCTTTTATGTTCTAAAATAAAAAAATAAAAGACATTATCATTTACAGTGCCAATAGCTTAAACTTGTGTAAATGCGAGACTTATTGCATTGTAAATGCTTGTTTATACCCTTGTCAGTGCATAATATTCCAACAATGTTGCAGCACATTATTATTGACTTTGAACTCAATCCAAAAGTTATTAACAGAATGGCAAATCATGACTTTTGTGTAATTACCAATGCATTTCGGATTATTCCACCCTTCTTCAGGGGAAGCTGAAACCCAATAATATGCCAACTACCACATTGTAAGGAACGTGACTCGTTTCTAAAATAATCTAGTTCTATCAATGGCATGAAAGAGCGAAATGGCCGGAACAGTGTAGTAAACCAACTCTGCAAATCAGTCATCATGCACTGTAAATATTCAGCACACCGCTAGTATGTGCTTAGAACCATGTGCTCAGACGCGAACGTTATAGTGCCGCTCCTTGTTTGAGTACCCCAAAAACACTGTAATGACTAAAAAAAGAAGAAAAAGACAACAAAACCCCTGCTACCAGTGCTAATAATTTTATAAAAAAAGAAATGTCTTTCTGATACGGGGTGCAGCATACTACAAGATCCAGCATGCATCTGCAATCTTACTTGTGCACTGAATCGTGCTGCCAGCGCAAACATTTGGCGTGTCCTTGTGCATTACAAGCATACATTTACAGCCTTTGGCCATCAGCCATTATTGGGCACATCATGCCTTCCTTCCCCCGGTGCCTCGGCTGCTGCTGGTTGGTATGCAGTGCGCATGCTCCAGGGACAGAATGAGTGATTAGATCTGTGTCCTCTCTATTTACCAACCAGGCGCTAAGATCTGAAGCCATGTGATCACTGCAGGAATAACCTTTGAACACAGCCTTTGGCTCGGAAACATCATCGTTGCTAATGCGCTCCTTCAAGGCGCTAGGCATGTTTTAACCCCCCCCCCCGACAGATTGCTTATTTTATTTGAACGGGATTTAAAGGCTAGAGCGTTTCTTCCGTCCGGTCATTTACAGTGCTTCGTGGCTGCCGCGGTGCTGTTAGACACTGGGCTCTGCAGCAGGGGGCTATGACGCCGTCAGACTTCAGATTTAAGATTTAAGATCAGGATGGGCCCCCGCTGACATATGCGGTCGAGGGTTCCAGGATTATCCTGCTATTTCGTAAATGCATGATATAGCGCTTACTACCCCTGACGAGGATTCAGCTATGTCCTCATTTTCTGGGCTCACGGAAGAGGTGTGTTGCCTGCATCTCGGATATCAGATATGCCTTGGTCAGGTGCTTGTCTTAAAAACACAAGTATTCTCACCAATGTTTGCCTTTGCAACATTTTATTTGCAGTTTTATGTAGCGGGAATTCGACCTGAAGGTATTGCAGCGCTTTACATGAGTGCCAGTTACGTTACACAAGGACGCCTTAATTTTGTTAGGCACGGGGAGACTACATTCAGATACCCAATGTAGACTTGGGGGCAGTGCCAGTGATTACAACAGATCCCCATCGAATATGGCGGCCTACCTCACCAGAAGAGGCAGCGCTGTGTGCTCCGTGGATGAATCCAGCGCTCTCGCAGAGCAAGCAAGGGGTTCCATCAGCGGAGTGACAGGCCTCGTCCTGCCAGAGTGAAACCTAGCGCTTAGAGGACTGGCAGTGAGAGGCAGCGCTGTATGATCCGGGAATGAATCCAGCGCTCTCGCAGAGCAGAGGGTTCCATTAGCTTCTGGCAAGCCCCGTCCTGCCAGACAATGAAACCTAGAGCTTAGAGGCGGGCAGAGGGAGGCAACGCTGTGTGCTGCTCCGTGTGCTGCTCCGTGGATGAATCAAGCGCTCTCGCAGATCAGCAGAGTGGCTTGCCCCTGCCCTGCCCATGCCGAATAATTAGTTTAAGTTTGTTTGGTTTAACTAGAAATCCCTCTGAGGAAACAAAAGTTTGTGCACATATTTGTATCACCAATATTAAGGGCATGCACAGTTTTAACTTGCGTGCAATTCTAGAGAGGTCCGGATACATTTACCTTGGTAATGAGAGAAGCTTCCTAACGGAGGACAGCGAGGGTGCATGGCAGCGGAGCAGCCGTGAAATGGATCCAAAAAAACCGAGTGTTTATTAGCACAGTATGTGGGAAGCATTTCGGTTACAAACCTCGGACCAGCAGACGTGCTCCAGACCTGATGCAACCGTTTCTATTTTCCTGGAGGGTGGTGGGAGGGACTGGGTGAAAGGCATGAAGAGAGAGAGGAAGGGAGAGCGAGGGTCAGAGGGAGAGAGAGCAAAGGGCGGGAGAGGCGGCACAGACATTCCCAGAGCAGAGAGAGCGAGGGGAAACAAGTGGTGAGCGCGCGCACATATGCTTCCAATTATCACGGCCCGTGTCTGGCCACGATAATTTAAAGCATGTCAGGAAATGCAAGTAATAGACACCAATAGGCTGGGGGCAGAGCTATGCGCCGGCATCTCGCGTATTGGTGTCTATTTTAAAAAACAGCAAGCAGTGAAAGGCCAATAGCAGGCCGCAAAAGGAAAGTCACACGCACAGGCCCATTTTCACACGCGCAGGCCCATTTTCAAGCCCCCCTCAAAAGGGCTTTTCGCTTTGCGATCCCTAAAAATGGAGCTCTATAGCGCTGTTAGGCTTGCTTTATGAACACCAATCTTGGTACATGTGAAACATTGTAAAAATATACAATTTTAATATGCAATCTGTTAACCCTCCACCCCCATTTCTTGAGAGCCCTGGCACACCTCCGATACAATGGAGGCCATGGTTTGATGCGTTTGAAACGTATATTGGTGCTATTGGTGCTTCAAGATATAGGGCGGAAAGGAAAAAGTTTCTTCTTCTCAATTCATTAGGGTTTGAAGGTAGGGAGGTTTTCAAACATCTTCCTGATATTGTGTTGGCAGAGGGAGAAGTGGTTGATGAATACCAGAAGCAGTTAAGAAATTAAAAATCTAATTTGATGTGCAACCCAGTTTAGTGGTTTTGAGGCACAATTTTTGAAGCGTGCGCAACTCCAGAGTGAGAACGTTGATACATATTTGAGTGCGTTATGCAAACTTTGTGCAGAGTGCCAATTGGGTGAGTACCGTGACCACTTGGTAAGAGATCAGTTCATTGCACACTGTTATGACAAGCAAATTCAGCAAAAATTGCTTACGATGGATAACCCCAGTCTTGAAGAGACCATTAAAGTGGCGAAAAGTGTAGATTTAGCACAAAATTCAATTAAGGAGTTGAGTGTAAGTTCAAATTCAAAGGAAACAGTCAATGCAGTTGCCTCTACCAATGCTATTAGCAGCATGTGACGAAAGGTCAAACCTAATGAGAAAGGCATGTTTCAAAAGAAAAATATTTGTTACAGATGTGGTTACCCTCCACATGGGAATGACAACAGATTTTGTCCCGGTAAAAATGCCAAATGTCACTAGTGTGGAAGGATTGGACACTTGGCCAAAGTTTGCCAATCTAGTTTAAACAAGGGTGAGAAAGTCAATTGTGTAGTGAAGAATAAACAGATGTGTGATAGTGACATTGTACAAGATTTTCAAGATATGATAGTCACTGTAACAGATGATGATATTGTTACTGGTGATCCCTCAGAATGCGTTGATCCTTATGTTGATGTGTTGGTGGGTGATGTGTGTTTTAAGTTGTTGGTGGACTGAGGCGCAAGCATAACTATGATCACATACTAGTTTTTCAAAAAATCTTGGTGCGACAGAACACTTTTTCCCCCTGACAGAGCACCTGTATCATATGAGGGACGTAAAATAGATTTGGAAGGCTACATTGAGGATGTGATGGAATTTAAAGGTCGAAGGATTCAGGGTAAAATCTACGTTGCTGTTCGCGGTTTGAACTTCCTCGGTTGGAATCACCAAGGCCTTTTTGGGATTGTGCTTAGGCCTGGAACAAGTGAACAAGTGTTGGTTGTACAAGAAATGCCGGAGTCTCTCTCTTTAGAACATGAATTTCCAAAAGTGTTTTCTGACACTCAGAAAAATTGCAGGCTTCAAGCACAGGATCAAAATTAAAAAGGATGCAGTGTCTGTGAAGCACAAGGTCAGTTCAGTCCCATTTAGTCTCCGGGTGATCTCAAGTTGGAATTAGATTGATTGGAGAAGTCTGGCATCATTGAGCCAGTAGAATCCAGTTTATGGTTAAGTCCATTGGTGGTCGCATGAAAATGAAATGGTGAGATCCGTTTGTGCATCGATCTGAGAAGCCTTAACAAAGAGATCGGGGTTGATGCCCATCCACTTCCTAAAATTGCTGATTTGTTAGAGGAATTGAGGGATGCTCAATGGTTCTCAAAGTTTGATTTATTGTCTGCATACCATCAAATCATGTTGGAGGATGAATCACGTCATTACACTGCTTTTAATTCACCGTTTGGATCTTTCCAATTTTGCAGGATGTCGTTTGGTCTCGCGTCGGCGGCTTCGGTCTTCCAAAAAAGTCATGCAGTCAGTGCTACGAGATGTGAAGGGCGTTGTCATCTTCCAAGATAATGTACTAATTTTTGCAAAACATTTAGAGGAACATGATAAGATTTTGAAGACTGTGCTTGGCATCTTTGAGGAAAAAGGTATAGTTGTTAAAAAAAAAAAAGTGAGTTCTGGAAAATAGAGATAGTTTCTTGGACATCTTGTGTCTGCTGATGGGGTAAGTCCCAGACCTGGTTTGGTAAGAGCGGTTGTTGAGTGTCCTTGCCCCAAAAATAAGGATGAATTACGTTCTTTTTTGGGGTTGTGTGTTTTACTCACGTTTCATTCCGGACTATGCTAGCAAGATGAAAGTACTCTCTAATATGCTGAGGACGAATGTCTCATTTGTGTGGGATAGCAACTGTCAGGAAACTTTTAAACTTGTCAAGTCCGATATGGTAAATACCAAAACCCTCAGAGCTTATGATGCGGCAGTTCCTTGTGCCATCACTGTTGACGCAAGTAATTATGGTCATGGGGCAGTGCTTACACAATCTACAGGTGTGAATGAGGTTACCATTAGCTATGCCTCTAGAGTTCTAAGAGATCCTGAATTGAACTATTCTGATAGATACATCTGCCGTGTGGATTCCTCACCTTGTGAATATCCCCTTGCGCCAGCAACATTAGGAAATTCTTTTCGTAGCTTCGCGCCAACTTGGACGTCATAGAGGCACGGCACCGCTCGCGACTCCGCTGACGTCACCGACGCCTATAATAGGCCCACGCCGGCGTGATGACATCAGTTCCCTTTTTTCCGCGTTGTCGACGCTAACGGTTTTACTGGGATCATACTGTAGCTTCCTGGTAACTTTGTTACTCTTCTATTATTGCTGTTTCTGTTTTCTTCGAGATGTCGTCGAAGAAGACTGGCTTTAAGGCTTGCGGAGAATGTGGCAAGACAATGTCTATTACTGACCCGCCTGAGTGCTGCGTCTGGTGCCTGAGTTCCGACCATGACGTCGAGGATTGCCCTTGTTGTAAGAAGATGACCCCAAAGGCCCTGCGGGAAAGGGAGACAAAACTCCTCGTGGCAAGGCTGAAGAGTAAGAAGGTTAAAAAGACTTCGAAGTCTCGATCTCGGCGTTCGAGGTCGAGGTCTCGATCGAAGTCGCGCTCGGAGTCGTCTTCAGCTCATGTTTCAAGATCCTCAAGGAAAAAGCATAAGAAGAGGAGCCATGAGTCACGTCATCACTCAGGGAAGGACTCTGGTTCGAGGCCGAAGTCGCAGGTCAAACTTCTTAATAAAGAAGCGGAGGTTTCGGCGTCGGAGGCTCAGGACTCTGTTGGTGAAGCTTCGCATCCGAATTCGCCCGAGTCGCCGAAGCAGATGGCTATCCCTTCTCCAGATCCGTCCAATCCTTCTGGTCAGGAGGATGAAGGTGAGGTGCAGGAGGTTGGTGAGGCCGAGGTTCCGGTGCCTGCGGGTTCGTCGACCCCGGTTCCGGGGCTCGGGGAAGAGGTCGACTTCGTGTCGACTCCGCCTCCTCGGGAACAACCCGGAGGACCGTATCCAGATTTTCCGGCTCCAGGTCAGGATCCATCCCAATTCCTGAACGCCATGTTTGGTGTTTATTCCAGGGCGATGTACCCGTCTGGTGCACCTGTTGGTCCCACGGGTCCTATGTCTTTTAACTTGGGTGTTCCCCAAGCTTATGCTCCTGCGCCCTTCATGCCTTTTATGCCGGCTCTACCACCGCATTGGCTTTTTCCGACACCGCCTGTGTCGTCGACGCCGAAGCGTACGACGCCGACTCCGTCGACGGCGCTTCCATCGACGCCGGTGCCTACGACTCCGAGGCAGGATTCTGTTCGACCTCGTGTGAAACGACCTCATCCGACTTCGGGTTCAACGCCGACCCCGTCGGAGTCGGTTCCGGATCCTTCGACTTCTATCGGGAAGGAAAGGTCATGGAGAGAAGCCCAGAGACTTCTGGAGGAAGGACAATATCGGTATGCTGATATGGAGGAAGGAGAGTTGCAGGAGTCTGAAGATCCTTTTGAGGACCTGGGAGAGGCCAGTGGGCTTGAACTGTCTCCTGAGTGGGATTTGGCTTCGGTGTCGAATGTGCCTTCAAAGGATGTGGTGCCTTATCACACTGTTATCAAAAAGGCGGCAAATTTGTTGAACATTACTCTACCCACTGCTGAGTATAAGTCAAATCTTCTAACTGAAGTTCTTCACTCACCCTCCTCTTCTATTGAGCCAATGCTGCCCTTTAATGATGCGTTAGCTGAACCCATCTATGAGGTTTGGAAGAAGCCTTTGTCTACTCCTGCGGTTCTAGGGCAGTGGCGAGGAGGTACAGGGTTGCGCCTGGTGACCCTGATTTTTTGTCAACGCACCCCCTGCCTGAGAGTTTGGTTGTGCAGGCTGCCTGCTCGTAGAGGTCTGCTGGTGCTTTTCCGCAGGTTCCTGGGGATAAGGAGTCCAGAAAGCAGGATCAGGCTGCCAAGAAGGTCTTCTCCTCAACCAGTATGGCATTAAAGTCAACCAACGCAACTTGTCTGATGGGGCGGTATGTCCATGCCTTGATGGATTCTGTTAAGCAGTTGGTTCCGAAAATCCCTGAGGAGGATAGAAAGGATTTTCAGGAGGTGATATCGGACACTCAGGCTGCTGCGAGGCAGGTGATTCAGAGTGGGCTGGACACTGCTGATTCGGTGGTGAGGGTCATGGGCTCTTCCGTGGCCACTAGGAGAGCCGCATGGCTTAAAACGTCGGAGTTCTCTACAGATGTTCAGTCTGTTTTGAATGACTTGCCTTTTGATGGCTCAGGATTGTTTGGCAAGAAGGCTGATGCGGCCTTGGAACATTTTAAAGACAGTAGGGCCACTGCGAAATCTTTGGGCCTTCAGTCCAGGGGTACTACTGGAAGGCGCTTCAGAGGATTTGGCAGATCTTCCTTTCGTTCCTACAGACCATCTCAGCAGCAGCCACAGCAACAGCAAAATACGCTGTACAGATCATACAGGGGCAGGCAAAGAGCCCGTCCTAGAGGCCGTCAAGCTTCCTCCTCCTCTTCTTCCCCTTCCCAGCCCCCTGCCAACGCAGCAAAGCAGCCCTAGATCCGCCATTCCGGATCATGTGGTCCCAGTGGGGGGCCGGCTTACCCCTTTCCTACGAGATTGGGAATTGATAACATCGGATCTTTGGGTTCTCAATCTCGTGGGGAATGGGTATGCTCTTCCCTTTCGGGAGTTTCCCCCAAATTACCCTCCTTGCCAGGGTTTTTGTTCGGAGGACCACCTGCTTCTCCTGCAGGAAGAAGTCCTGGCACTGTTCAGAAAGGGTGCGATAGAGGTGGTTCCGGAGCAGGAGAGGGGTCAGGGATGCTACTCCCGGTATTTTCTGATCCCCAAGAAGGATGGCAGACTTCGGCCAATCCTGGATCTCAGGATCTTGAACCTTTACCTGAAACAGGAAAAGTTCAAGATGCTCACTCTTGCACAGGTTCTTCAAGCGCTGCTGGAAGAAGACTGGATGGTGTCGCTCGACTTACAGGATGCGTATTTTCATATTCCCATCTTGAAGTCGCACAGAAAGTATCTCCGTTTTACGGTTGGGTCGCAACACTACCAGTTTGCGGTCCTTCTGTTTGGTCTTACTACTGCGCCTCGAGTCTTCACCAAGGTGATGGCAGTGGTGGCAGCACATCTCAGAAGGTCGGGGATTCCTGTATTCCCGTATTTGGACGACTGGCTGATCAAGGCAGAGTCGTCCGAGAAGGTGCTCCATCATCTGCAGGAGACAACTCAGTTGTTGCACAGGTTGGGTTTTTCAATAAATGTACCCAAGTCTCACCTGGTGCCCTCCCAGCGCAACCTGTTCATAGGTGCGGTACTGGATACAACTGTATGCCGGGCATTCCCTCCTCCTCAAAGGATTCGCGACATACAGGCAATGATTCCTTTATTTTTCAATGGAGCGGTTGTTCCAGTCCTGAAGGTCCTTCGCCTGCTCGGTCTGATGGCTTCTTGCATTCTGTTGGTCAACCATGCACGCTGGCACATGAGGGCACTCCAGTGGTGCCTCCGCAGGAAGAGGTATCAGCACAGCGGAGATCTCAGGGAGTCAGTGAGGATCTCTAGAGAAACTGCGGCGGATCTGTCTTGGTGGAGCGTGGAAGGCAATCTGTCACAAGGAAAGCCTTTCCAACTGCCTCCATCGGTGGCCACAGTAATAACGGATGCATCCACTCTAGGGTGGGGTGCTCATCTGGGGGACCTGGAGGTCAAGGGTCGTTGGTCTCCGGAGGAAAGGTTGCTTCCTATCAACCTTCTAGAGTTGCGGGCGATACGTCTGGCGCTCAAGGCCTTCCTCCCTTCCCTTCGCGGTCGTTCGGTCCAGGTCCTGACGGACAACACGACCGCGACAAACAGGGAGGAGTGGGGTCACAGTGTCTCTGCAGAGAGGCTCTGCGCCTCTGGTCCTGGGTTCAGGACCATCGGATTTGTCTGATGGCAAATCATCTGGCCGGAGTTCAGAACGTTCGTGCAGACAGTCTCAGTCGGCAGTTCTCTGCCGACCACGAGTGGAGGCTTCATCTGGAGGTAGTTCGCCACGTCTTTCGGACGTGGGGGACTCCTCAGGTGGACCTTTTTGCCACTCAAGAGAATGCTCACTGCCCGTTACTCTGCAGTCTCCAGTATCCGATGCAAGGAGCCTTGGGGGACGCGTTTCAGTTGAGTTGGGGCTCACAACTCCTTTACGCATTTCCTCCCATACCCTTGACTCCTCGGGTTCTGAGGAAGATTCGCCAAGACCGGGCCCAAGTTATATTGATCGCCCCGGATTGGCCAAGAAGGGTGTGGTACACAGATCTTCTCCACCTCTCCTCGTGCTCGCCGCTCCGTCTCCCTCACAGGGCAGATCTCTCCCAGATGGAGGGGCAGGTTCTACACCCCCACCTCCAGACCTTACACCTTCATGCCTGGAGATTGAACGGGGCAACCTGAGTTCTTTTTCTCTCCCGCCTGATGTAGTGGATGTCATCTTGTCAGCCAGGCGTGACTCCACTAAGTCCATCTATTCTTATAGGTGGTCAAAATTTGTTACTTGGTGCAGGGAGAAGTCTATAGACCCTTTGAAGGCCCATTTATCTGATGTTCTCCAGTTTGCCCTTTCTCTGGCACAGCAGGGGCTTGCTGTTGCCACAGTGAAGGGCTATCTTTCAGCGCTGTCGGCTTTTATCTGTTTGCCTGACCAGCCCTCTCTTTTTAAATCTCCTGTAGTCTTAAGGTTTTTGAAGGGCCTCATAAATAAGTTCCCTCCTACTCCTTTTATTGTGCCTCAGTGGGACTTAAATCTTGTTTTGACCTTTCTGATGGGTGCTCCCTTTGAGCCTCTTCACAAATATCCTATGAGGCTTTTGACTCTTAAGACTGTTTTCCTCATTGCGATAACCTCGGCAAGGAGAGTAAGTGAGCTTCAAGCTCTTAGTTACAAGCCCCTTTTCTTGACCATTCATGCTGATCGAATGGTTCTTAGGACCAGGGCTGCTTTTCTGCCTAAGGTGGTGACTCCTTTCCACCTTAGTCAATCCATTACCCTTCCTACCTTTTATCCTCCCCCACACCCTTCCAAGGATGAGGAGAGATTACACCGTCTGGACCCCAAGAGGGCGGTGTCTTTTTACCTGGACAGAACTAAAGACTGTCGGTTGGATGACCAGCTCTTCATTGGCTTTGCTGGCTGCAAGAGAGGAAGAGCGGTCCATAAGAGGACTTTATCAAGATGGATCGTCCTCTGTATAAAGATCTGCTACTCTTTGGCCGGTAAGGAACCACCAGAGGGTATAAGGGCTCATTCTACTAGAGCTAAGTCTTCGACCTCAGCATTGGCTAGAGGTGTGCCTGTAGAGGATATTTGTAGAGCGGCAACTTCGTCTTCCCTCCACACATTCGCGAAGCATTACTGCTTGGATTCCGAAGTGAGGAGGGACGGTCACTTTGCACGCTCTGTCCTTCAGGATTTCCTGGTCTAGAAGAGTGGACACCCTCCTCCGGGAGTGGGGACTGCTGTGGGACTCTATTCACAAGGTGAGGAATCCACACGGCAGATGTATCTATCAGAAGAACAAGTTACTTACCTTCGGTAACGCTTTTTCTGGTAGATACAATATCTGCCTGTGGATTCCTCACTGACCCACCCGCTTCCCCGTTGTCCACTCTTCTATGCCAGAGTTTCTATTATGTATTTGTTTTATTTTCAAGGGGTTGTTTATTTCAAATGTTTTGTTGCATTTGCTTCACACTGTGTGTGTTACCTTGATATTTGTACTGCGTATACTGGGTATATGTCTACTGTCATTGGTCCGTCCGTGTGCCTCGAAGGCACGGAAAAAAAGGGCGGAACTGATGTCATCACGCCGGCGTGGGCCTATTATAGGCGTCGGTGACGTCAGCGGAGTCGCGAGCGGTGCCGTGCCTCTATGACGTCCAAGTCCACGTCGGCGCTAAGCTACGAAAAGAATTTCCGAATGTTGCTGGCGCAAGGGGATATTCACAAGGTGAGGAATCCACAGGCAGATATTGTATCTACCAGAAAAAGCGTTACCGAAGGTAAGTAACTTGTTCTTCTGTGATAGAGAAGGAACTTTTGGCATGTTATTGGGCATGTGAAAAATTCAGAACATACATTTGGGGCAGGAAGTTTGTTATACAAACTGATCATAAACCTTTGCTATATATTTTGGGGGGAGAACGTCTCAAGTATGCCAGGCCTCGTATTACACGGTTAACCACCAAACTCCTGCAGTATGATTTTACGGTTAAGCACAGTCCAGGAAAGCAGAATGTAAGGGCTGACATGTTGTTAAGACTTCCCTTAAGTGAAGATGATTCCATGGATGTGGAGGAAGACAAGGAGGATTGTTTTATTGCTGTTGTTGATGCTGTTGAAAGCAAAGCTTGCAGCGAGACTGAATGGAAGTAAACGTTGTGTCAAGATTCCAGTCTTGCCAAAGTCAAAGAATACATTGTGAAAGGTTGGCCAAGGGAGAGATGTGTGTCTCCGGCTATCCAGTCTTTTTGGAAAGTGGCAGAAGAGTTGTCCATTGAGGACGGAGTAGTCATGAGAGATAATAGATGTGCTCCCCCCATGAATGTCCGTACTAAGTTGGATGATTATGCACATGATGGCCATCTGAGGGCAACCCTGACTAAAAGGCAGGTCAGGCTGCATTACTGGTGGCCCTCAATGGACAAGGATATAGAAGAGAGGGTCAAGGAATGTGTAGTTTGTAGTGGTGCAGAAAAGTGGATGAAAGGTGTTACTCCTCCCCTTCAGCCCATCCCTTTTCCCACTAAACCATGGCTTTAGGTGGGTATTGATATGGTTGGCCCTTTTAATTTTCTACCACACAATTTACGCTTTGCTTTTGTTCGTATGGATTTCCATAGCAAGTGGCCTGAAGTCAAGTTCTGCTCCTCTCCCACAGCTGGAAACGCTATCCTGTTTCTCAAAGAGATTTTCATGAGGGAAGGGTTCCCGGAGGCCCTTGTCTCAGATAATGGGGTGCAGTTTGTCAATCAGGAAATTAGTGTGTTCTTGAGTGAATCAGGCGTGAAGCATCTTAGAAGCTCTGTTGGACACCCTCAAGCCAACGGTTTGGTAGAGAGGATGAACAGAGTGGTGGTAGAATGTATCAAGTAGGCAAAGAGTCATTGTTATGATGTCTAAGGTGCGGTCAGATCCATGCTGTGGTTTTAACACTCTACGCCAAATTCCCTAACCAAAGGGGCACCTTTCATATCACTCAAAGGTAGAGTACCCACTTCTGCACTTTATCCTGCTTGGCTGTTAAGAACTGTGGGGCATATTACCAAGGGTGGCGATATTGAATTATCGCCGCTTTAGGGGCCGTTAAGCGACGATAATTCCATCGCCCTATTACCAAGCTGTCGCTAACACCAGTGAGCGACAGCTTGTAGGCGATAGCGAGCGTTTGGGGTCCGCTTTGCATGTCAGCGATATATATCGCTAATGACATGCAAAGTGGGCGTACCCAACCGGTTAGCGACTGAAAGCAGTCGCTAACCTCGCTATCGCCTATTACCAATAAAGGCAAAGCGATGGAAATATTTGCGCTAAGCGCGAATATCGCCAAATGCTAACGCCTGCAAATACCAGTTCTTAGCCATGTTATCCAATGGGAGGTGGATAACATGGCTAACAGCATTTGCACGCTAATGCAAGAACACCGCTGGTTTTCCAGCGATATTCACGCTAAGGCCTGCAATATTATCGCTTTTGAGATAACCGCTGGTAATAGGACGTTATCTCAGAGATAATATTGGGCGAAGCGCGGCGCTAAAAAAAACTAACGCTAAGCTCAGTTTGCGATAAATATCGCTAACTGTTGGTAATATGCCCCTGAGTGTGATAAAGTATCATGTTGGGTTGACAATGATGCGCTGGAAAGAAGAGTTAAAACTGCACAAAAAGAAGATGTGTGAGCGGTACAATCAAAAGAAGTCTGTTAAGACAGTCAATGTTTCTCCTGGGGATTTGGTTCGTATCAAAAGCACTAGCTTTGTAAAAAAAGGTGGTAGCTCCTTTGGTGAACCAGTCTGTGTAGAGAAGGTTTGTGGGGGTGCTGTCATGGTTCGTGGCGGACATTGGTGGAATCTTGCTAAAGTTGTGAAAGTTCAATCTGCTGGGTATAATTGCAATGACACCAGATGTGTTGAGCTGGCAGGGAATTCTCCTACAGGTCCAGCCGTTGTATCCTCAGGCGCTGTCGATAAAACCAATGTCATATGCCAAGTACTAAGGAAGTCTATTTGTGCTAGACGTCTTCCTTGGAAATTACGACGAATTTACAGTACTGTTAATTTGCACATTGTTTTTGCTGTGCCAATTGAAATGTATTAGATTTTGTTAATTTATGCTTTATTCCCTGTGTTTTCTTTTTGGTTTCTCATTTTTGTTTTCCTGTACATTTTGTACTTAATTCTGTTTGTAATTCTGTTTGTATTTCTGTAATAAAAGAGGTAATATGTTGTTCTTACAAATGCTTGTTTAAAGTTTTTCATAGAACCTTTATTTGTTGTCATGGTGCTCTGTGGTGCCTGTTCTAAGAAGAGTCAGTTGGTGCCTCTCTTCAGAGCTGAGAGGAGCGGTGGCTCATTGTACCCACGGAATAAAGCCTGTGACTTAGATACTGCGTCCTGTGGTCTATAGTCTACCTTTGGGTCACAACAAAGTCCCTCATTGTTGTACGTTTAAACACATTGTCAATAAAGTCAAACACCCTTTCCCAGAAAACCTTGAGTGTTGGGCAGTGGTAAATGAGGTGTGCCAGGTCCCCCTTCTGTGTGTTGCAGTTCCAGCATAGGGAGTCCTCTCTGAGGCCTAGTGTGTGTAGTCGGTCTGGGGTCCAATAGGTTTTGTGGAGTAACCAGAATTTTGTTTGTGCAAGGACTGGGGTGATCTTGTTTTCTGTCGCCGAGGACCACAGCTTTTCCCACTCCTGGTCACTAAGATGGGGGTGAAGCTGTTTGTCCCAGTATTCGGTTGTTTTTGCATTGAGTTTGGTGTTTTTTGGGCGTAAAAGCTTATAAATATGTGAGACTTGGTGTCCTAGTTTGTTGATGTTAGCCACAAAGCGGAAGGTTGGGTGCTGATTAGCTTTGTCTTCAATAGGGCTGCTCTTATCTTTAGAAATCTGTAAAAGTATAGTTCTTCTAGTTGGTAGCTTGTTTTCAGGTCAGCGAAAGTAATGGGGGCTGTCCCTTTCTCTAGTTGGTGTGGAAAGCATATACCCTTCTCTATCCATGTCTCAAAGTTAAGACTCTTCCCTCTATATTTGATTCTGCTGTTTGACCATAGAGACTCTGACTTGGTTCCCCTGGTGCTGACCTCCATTCTCCTGTCTATCTTTTGGAGTGTTAATTTTGTATTTTTAAATATCAGCTTAGATGTGTGTGGGTATGTGTTTGTCGTAAGTAGGGCAAGGGGTTGCAGGTTGTTTAGAATGGCCTTTTCTACCTGTAGCCACGCTGGTGTGTGGTCTGGCGACTGGGTCACCCATTGTGTTCCCTGTTTTGCTAGGAAGGCTAGTTGGTAGCCTTTGAAATCCGGGAAAAAGAGAGAGGGACCCAAATATACCACAGGGGTTGGGTACCACCAGACAATTGTCAAAAAAAAGCTCCCCTGGGAACCTAATATAACCACTCAATCTCACAATCACACTCAGTGGTCTACCAGATGTATATAACCCAATACCACATATTCATGCTATGAACCAGGAAAACCAAATCAGTGCAAAGGACAATATATAAAAAACAATAACGTTAGTTTATTGGCAATATTATAACACAAATGCAGAAATCATAAAAAATTCATTATACAATATAAAAACAAGTTAAAAACATTATATTTGAACAGCAAATATAGACATGTGGGACAAAAAACACAGAGCAAGAAAAATTAATTTCAAATCAGTGAGTACCACGGTACTTAGACCTATAGACAAGATAGATTATCTGCAAAAATGCTTTAGGCAAGAACAAATTCTAGCTAAATAATCAAAAGCAATTATTTGCAAATGTCATATATCCATGGTAGTTCCCAACATTAAAGCGTCGACGCGTTTCGGTGGGTCCGATGGCGATAACTGCCCACCTTCATCAGGACAAACACAATATCTTCCCACTTTTTATAGCAATATCTAATAAAAAAATATATAAAAAACAACATACATATTACAATTTGGACTGACTTGGTTAGCTGGCTCACATGTTAAAATACCACCCAGACACACTACTGTAATTAAACTGGGCATCATGCATACTCATGCATCACACTCTACAACCATTCACACGGCTTTTAAAACCGTTCCAAGAATATAAATGTGGCCTTTAATAGCAAAAAAAGTGCCAAGGTGCTAGTCTTTTCTTAAGTCTCGGCATAGCACCAACAGAACACCACTGGTTATTATACCCAAGGTATTATCTACTTATGTCTTCACAAGCACTTCAACGATAAAACGCATTTGTGAGCAAAAGGGTAAAATTACCTCATATGTTTATCTGTGTTCTTTCTGCCTATATTAGCTTGAAAGAAATGTTATATACCATTGGTGACACTCCGTCACTTGTGGCAGAAACTGAAAAAATCAGAGGAGAAAAGATTCAGTACAATACATTCCCAATGCACTAAGTGGGGAACTATCTAATGCTTCATGTAAAGTACCTTAAAGGATATACACGGCTAATGCTGTGGCGTCTTTTTATATAAAGAGCACAGTTCCTTTCTCATGGCACGCAATCTGGCCAAAGAGATGTAATAACCAATCTAAAAAAAGAAGTACGAGTTCATTAAGCAAAACGGCCACAAATTACTCCAATGCCTAAATTTCAAAGTGTCCTAAAGACTCCACTCGTATTATACCTGAAAAAGCTAAAAACTGAGCCCAGGAGATGGTTCCTCTCGTTTCTCAAACCAATCAGAATAGAAATAAAAGTCCACAGATAGCCATAGTCTGACACTGGGGGAAGAGAGAAATTCTTATTAAATAAAAGTGCCCACAGTCGCTAAATTTGTGCACTGGTCCTAGAGACCAGCACCAGTGTCATACCTGAAAAAAGCCGACAACGGAGCCCCCGATATGGTGTCTCTCGTATTAATCTAAATGATGTTCTAATATATAAAAAATGGACCGTAGTGTCTCACAATCTTTTAGCTTAGAGTCAGGGAGACTAAGATGGCGCCCACCTTTTCGTAGCAGTATGATGTGACTTTTACTTCACAGCTGACATGTATTTTCCACCAGGTAGGGTGGGACGCGTTTAGTATAAAACAGGGTATTGAACTCACTTTGGAAGAGACGTCTTCGGAGGAATACCACCCCGCGTCAGACTCCCGTTTTTATCTTTTTGATTACCGCGACCGAAGGTAAGAGGCGATAGCTGTTAGTTGGACTCTCCGGAGGCGGGTGTCTTATTATGTAGCCTACACGAGTATTCGTGTATTAGTTAGTGCTTGTGGGGCCACTTCGCCTAAATACCATTTTCTCTTTTCCCTAGTGATACACCACGGTCCGTTTTTTATATATTAGAACATCGTTTGGATTAATACGAGAGACACCATTTGGGTGGCTCCGTTGTCGGCTTTTTTCACGTATGACACTGGTGGTGGTCTCTAGGACCAGTGCACAAATTTAGTGACTGTGGGGCACTTTTATTTAATAAGAATTTCTCTCTTCCCCCACTGTCAGACTATGGCTATCTGTGGACATATATTTCTATTCTGATCGGTCTGAGAAACGAGAGGACCCATCTCCTGGGCTCCGTTTTTGGCTTTTTCAGGTATAATACGAGTGGAGTCTTTAGGACACTTTAGAATTTAGGCATTGGAGTAATTTGTGGCCGTTTTGCTTAATGAACTCGTACTTCTCCTTTTTTTCAGATTGGTTATTACATCTCTTTGGCCAGATTGGGTGCCATGAGAAAAGAACTGTGCTCTTTATATAAAAAGACGGCACAGCATTAGCCGTGTATATCCTTTAAAGTACTTTACATGAAGCATTAGATAGTTCCCCACTTAGTGCATAAGGAATGTATTGTACTGATTCTTTTCTCCTCAGATTTTTTCAGTTTCTGCCACAAGTGACAGTGCGTCACCATTGGTATATAAAATTTCTTTCAAGCTAATAATAGCAGAAAGAACACACATAAACATATGAGGTAATTTTACCCTTTTGCTCACAAATGCGTTTCATCGTTGAAGTGCTTGTGAAGACAGAAGTAGATAATACCTTAGATATAATAACCAGTGGTGTTCTGTTGGTGCTATACCGAGACTTAAGCAAAGACTAGCACCTTGGCACTTTTTTCGCTATTAAAGGCCACAGTTATATTCTTGGAACGGTTGTAAAAGCCGTGTGAATGGTTGTAGAGTATGATGCATGAGTATGCATGATGCCCAGTTTAATTACAGTAGTGTGTCTGGGTGGTATTTTAACATGTGAGCCAGCTAACCAAGTCAGTCCAAATTGTAATATGTATGTTGTTTTTTATATATTTTTTAATAGATATTGCTATAGAAAGTGGGAAGATATTGTGTTTGTCCTGATGAAGGTGGGCAGTTATCGCCATTGGACCCACCGAAACGCGTCTACGCTTTAACGTTGGGAACTACCATGGATATATGACATTTGCAAATAATTGCTTTTGATTATTTAACTAGAATTTGTTCTTGCCTAAAGCATTTTTGCATATAATCTATCTTGTCTATAGGTCTAGGTACCGTGATACTCCCTAATTTGAAATTAATTTTTCTTGCTCTGTGTTTTTTGTCCCACAGGTCTATATTTGCTGTTCAAATATAATGTTTTTAACTTGTTTTTATATTGTATAATGAATTTTTAATGATTTCTGCATTTTTTATAATATTGTCAATAAACTGTAACGTTATTGTTATTTATATATTGTCCTTTACACTGATTTGGTTTTCCTGGTTCATAGCATGAATATGTGGTATTGGGTTATATACATCTGGTAGACCACTGAGTGTGATTGTGAGACTTTGAAGTCCACCATGTTCAAACCCCCCTGTGTTTTAGCCAGTCTCATTTTCTTAATACTGATCCTTGCTTTCTTGTCTCGCCAAAGGAATTTGGTGAGCATGTTGTTGATTTTCCGATGGAAATCGCCAGTGAGAAACAGAGAGAGCATGCTTGACAGGTAGTTTATCATCGGCGTGATCCTCGTTTTTATTCTTTCTATGCATCCCCACCATGTGATGAATTTCGGGGACCATACCTCTAGCAGGTTCTTAACCTTTTCTAGAAGGGACTTTTCATTGTGGCGCAGGGTGCTGTAGAGGTCTGTACCGAAGTGTATGCCTAGGTATTTTAAGTGTTCCGTCTGCCAGGTCAGGCCCGAATCCCCCAGCGAGTCTCTTGTGCACTAGATGTTTAGTGGTTTGCAGTCTGATTTTTCGTTGTTTAGCTTATAACCTGATAGTTTGGAGAGCTATTGTGGTCATCAGGGCCTTAATGGAGGGCTTCGGTTGTTCTGTTATTATCAGGATATCATCCGGGTATGCAGCTAATTTTACGATGGCGTCCTTGATTCCGACCCCTTTAATACTCTCGTTTAGTTTTATGTCTTGGATGAGGGGTTCTAGGGACAGCAGGAAGACTGTCGGCGAGAGTGGGCATCCCTATCTGGTTCCCCGTTTCAGTTTGAAAGGGTCCGAGAGTGAGCCATTAATTGTGATGCGGGCTGAGGGGGATTGGTAGAGGGCCATGGCCATACTTATGTATGCCTCTCCCAGGTTATAGGACCGCATGCAGTTCTCTAGGAAGGCCCACAAGACCTTATCAAAGGTTTTCTCTGCGTCTAATGCAATTGCCACTGCTAGCTCCGCTTTCCTGGAGGTTTGGTCTAGAATGTGGCAGAATAAGCGTGTGTTGTTGCTAGACATACGGTTGCGCATAAAGCCAACTTGGGTGTTGCTGATTAGTTTGGCCAGGAATTTGTTTAGTCTGACCGCCAGGATTTCGGCGTAGACTTTGCAGCCCACATTGATGAGGGATATGGGCCTGTCTCTGCGGGGTCTAGCTTGGGGAGACAATCTGTCTAGGTATCTGGTACATTCCTCTAGGTTAAGCGTCTGCTCTGAGTTATAAAGTTCTGCTTAGAAATCTTGTAATGTGTTGAGGATATCTTTGTGTCTCGTGTGTGTTATGTTGTTGCGTCTGTTATTGTCGCGATCGCTACCTGATTGCGGTTGTGCTTCAGATACGATGCCAGTAGCTTCCCTGCTCTGTTGGCTTCCCAAAGGCTGCGTGCTTTGCACTTGCTGAACCACAGCCCTGCCCTTTCGCTCAGAATTTTATTGTACTTGTACTCATTCTGTGTTAGTGTGGTTAGTAGAGCAACGTTTTTAGGATCCTTAGAGTGACCTAGTTCTAGCTTTTTTATCTCCTCTTCTAGTTGGTTTATTCTCAAGTTTGTCCTTTTGTTTATCCTTGACTTGATTCCTATTAATTTACCTCTGATTGTTGCCACCTCTATTTCTTTTTTGTTTTCTGATTCTGAGATGATTTCCTTATTGAAACCCCATCTTCTAGGGGCCTCTTCGTTGTGGCACCCACTTAGTTTTAGGCTGATGGCTGAGTGGTCTGAGAGTAGTCTTGGTGCTTTGTCTGATTGGTCTAATAGGTGTGTGTGTGTCCCTGATATTAAAATGTAATCTATCCTTGTGTATGAGTTTCGTGGGTTGGAGTAGAAGGTGTAGTCCCTCGTGTCCGGGTGTTGCAGCCGCCATGCGTCTTTGAGGTTGAATTTAGTGCAAATGTTCTGTAGTGCTGTATGTGACTTCGTAGGGTAGTATGGGCATGAGGATTGTCTGTCTAGTGTACGGTCAGGTGGGATGTTGAGGTCCCCTGCCACGATCGTGAGTTCGTCCTGGAGAAGTTTGTCTAGTGCTTCTGCCACTTCCTCCCAGAAAGTAGGGTCGTCAGTGTTGGGGCAATATATGTTCGCCACGTGGAATCTTTCTTCACCTGTTGACAGGTTTGTTATTAGTAGTCTACTCTCCTTATCCCGGGAGTGGGAGTCTATCGAAATCTTTATCTCTTAGATACCAGGGTCAGCACACAGCGTTTTTTTTTGTCTGCTAGTGAGCAGGCCGTATACGCTACCCAGTTTGCTCTGACTAGTTTTAGGTCTTCCTCGTCTAGTTTTCTCTCCTGTAGTAGGATTATATCGCCTTTAGTCTTTTTTAGGGAGCTTACTATCTTCCTGCGCTTAATGGGGTGGTTTAGGCCTTTGACATTTAGGGAAACTAGATTAAGGTCTGAGGCCAGGGTGAGTGTTTTGTTACTCGCCATCTGGTGTTGTGTGTTGTGGTGGTTCAGTGGGCCTAGCACTCTGGTCCCTGCGGGGTCGTTTGTGTTCTGGAGACTCGGTGTGTCTCTCCAGCGTAATGTGGAGATTTGTAGGCGCTGTACGTCGTTGTGTGCAGAGTTGTAAGAAGTGTGGAAAGAAGAAAAGATTGGAAAATAGAGAGAACGTAAAACAGAAATACATTTAGAGAGGTTCCCCCCTTGTCTCCCTTCCCCCATGCCACCCCCCTTTCACTTGCTTGTAGGAGGTGCGATGACAGGATCACCATTCTGCCTCCCGGAGATGTGTTGTTGTTTTGTCCAAGCTTGTAAACTCCATAGTCGGTTTTGTGGAAGGTCTGTCACGAGAGACGTTGTTTTCCTGAGTCTTCCTTTTGGCTGCCCGGCCTGAGTGTTGTCTCGCTCCGCCGGTCAGCGTGAGGTAGGTATTGTTTCTTACGAGGTAGGTCTAGTCTTGAGGTAGCTTGTGGCATCCGTAAAGTAGATACTTTATTGAGGTAGCTTTGTTGCAGCAGGAGTGCCCTTCATAGGCCCCCTCCCCCATTGGTTGGTTCCGGAGAGGGGTCCCTTTTTGCTGAGGCTTTTTGTAAGGTGTCCATGTTCTGGGACGCTGGTCCGTTCAGGTAGAGGGTCAGATCTTTAGGGTCTGTAAAGAAGTAAAGAAGTGTTTTTTCCCCCTGTCTGTTATCTTGAATTTTGCGGGGCCTACAAAAGAGAATTGGATGTTGTTTCTTTTAAGTCTTTGGCGTATGGCTAGGAAGCCTTTCCTGATGTCACTGTGGGTTTGGAATAGTCCTGTGTGAGGACGATCTTGTGCCCCTTCCAGTTGATCTGGTGAATTGTGCGTGCATAGTTAAAAATGTCCTCTGTATGATGTGATCTTAGGGGTTTTGATATGATAGGGCGAGTGTAGTTATTCACTGATGTTTTGAAGGCTGGGACTCTGAAGGCTTTGTCTAACTTGAATTGGCGGGGTAATTTTATGTTGGTGATCTTGGGGATCAGGTCTTCGAGGAATGCTGCGCACAACTCCGCCGCGTCCTCCGCTCCCTCTGGGATCCCCATAATGCGGATATTCCCTCTGCGGCTCCTGTCTTCCATCTCCGCTGTCTGTCTTAGTAGCACCCCTGTTGCTTCCTTTATTATCGTCACTTCTCTGCTGGCGTTGTTGGTATAGTCTTCCACGTCGCTGATCCTTTGCTCCACCGTTGTCAGTTTGATGTTTACAGAGTTTAGGTCGGCTCTGACTGCACCAATTTCCAGTTGGATTGTGTCTGTAGTGAGTTTTGTAGATTTTGCAAAGTCATGAACTTCTGCTAATTTCTTTAGGATCATTTCCAGGGTACTATTTATGTCCTGTTTTTGCTTGATCGGTGAGTCCGCTGGTCCGGGTACGTTTTTGCTCTTCTTCATTTGCTGCTGCTGCAGCCTCATTTCTCTGTCTATCATGTTGTGTTGCTGGGGTGACTGTGTTTGGCTGTTTTGGCTTTGCTGGGCTCTTGTTTGGGCCTCTACTCTCCCTGACCGCTTTGTGTCTCCTCTTTCTTTGTGCGAGTACCTTCCCCTCTTTTATTTTGAGGGATGTACGGTATCTTTTGTTGTTTGCGTGTAGTCCCTCCCCGTGGCTCTGCCTGGCTGCTGCAGAAAGATCATCTTTGAGTTTGTTGGCGTGCTTAGGTGAGCTGTTATTGTGAGGGTTCCTATTTTTCCCCTCGTTTTGTAGTGGCTCTGCTTTCTGGCACGGACGTTTTCACAGAAGAAACCGCCGGAGGGGACATATATGGCTCCGCTGATGTCATATCCAGAGACAACGTCACCGCGGAGCCATACAACGCCGTCCCCTGGTGCACAGAGGTACTGCTAAAAAATGTCCCGACCCAGACTGGCGCCTGGAGAGAATTCAAAGTTAAGGAATCTGCGTCTAGGCTGTGTCTCTACCAGATATAGCGTTACTGAAGGTAAGTAACTTTTACATCAGGACCCCAGTCTCTGTGCTTCTTCCCTAAATTGGACATGGTGAGTACGTAGGTACCCCCCAGATTGGCTACTGATGTAACCTTGTAGGTCCGTAGTATATGGTACCATGGTACCCATGGCATAGGTACACAAGGGATCCCCATGGGCTGCAGTCACCCATGATAGACTACCATTGCAGCCTGTGTAAGCTGATTCTAGCACCATTTACAACACATATAAGTTTCCTTATAGCTGAGGTCACTACAATTAAAACCTATGAGTCATCCCTGCCAACCAGAGACACGATTCTGCCCTCCTGCTGCTGAGCCAAGCTCGAGCAGGGGAAGGCAGGACAATAGGTTTCCTGTCACAGGGAGGTGTGACCACCTCCCAGACAGGACTTAGTGTATTGGGCCAGGGTGGGGGCGCTTGCCAGCACCAGTAAACTGCTTTGAAGGGCACATTTTGTGCCCTCCTTTCATACTCCAGTTGAAACCAGTTCAGGGAGCCATTAGTTCCTGCTCTGGCATGAAACTGGGCAAATGACATGGGAATACCTTCCCCACTGTCCAGCCGCTCTGGTTGGGACCTCTGAATCGTCCCAGCCCTTTTGTTAGGATACTTAGGGGTTTACCTGTAGTGGGTGCCTAAATTCATCGTGGGACAAGATTGGGATCCAAAGACACTTCACCTTCAACCGTTTGGGCACTTTAAACTTCACTTTGGGAGTGGAGACTGCAACTGGGTAGGCTCCTGCTGCTCCTGGTCCCGTCCTCCTACCAGTCTTCTGCAACGTCTGTGCCTGTGCTCCATACAGGTTCTTCACAAGGCCTGTGAACATCCAAGACACCTGAAGGAATCTCCCTTGAAGTGAAAGAGTCACACCCCTGCATCTGCACACACCGCAACAAAGTAGACCGGTCTTCTGTTCCTGAGCTCTTAAGGACTCCGAAAATTCAGCAACACAGGTGGTGGTTCTGCAACTCCCTCGAGGCCTACACTGTATTTATAGCAAGTTTGAAGCCAGTATCCCTCGTCAGAACCACTGGAGCAGTACCGCTGTGAACCGCGTCAACTTGCTGTTGCCAAGGCTTGTTGACTCTCATCACCAGAGATCTTCGGGCTCCAAAAAGCTCTAGCCTCAACCATCTCCTGCAGGTAAGACGTTCACCTGCACCGCATCCTTTGCAGAGCTGCTCTGAACGCCCGGGCAGACAAACTCAGCCGTTGATGCCTAGCAGGTTACGAGTCACGTCTCCAGTCAGAGGTGGCACAAGGCCTCTTTCAGCAGTGGGGAGAACCTTTGTTAGATTTGTTCACCTCCGAAGAGAACACGCAGTGTCAGCAGTACCGCGCGCTGGAGTTTCCAAGACGGCTTTCGCTCAGTTGATAGCCTTTGACCTTCCTCCCGAAGTCTGTAACATGATTCTGGCGGCCAGGTGGTCCTCCACTAAGACGGCATATGCCTGCCGTTGGCAGAAATTTGTATTATACTGTGCAGAACGGTCCATTGACCCTCTTTCTGCTTCTCTTTCTACTGTCCTTTTATTCATTTTAAAACTTGTCCAGAAGGGCTCTGCCTTAGGAACACTCAAGGGTTACCTTTCTGCTCTGTCTGCTTTTTTGCGGCTGCCAGATCAGCCCTCTCTCTTCAAGTCTCCTACTGTAAATAGATTTCTAAAAGGGCTGGCTCACTTTTTTCTACCCACGCCCTTTGCTATGCCACAGTGCAACCTTAATTTGGTCCTCACTTACATGATGTGTGCTCCCTTTGAGCCTTTGTACAATTGTCCCCTCCAGCTGTTGACCATCAAAACAGCCTTCTTAGAGGCGATTATGTCGGCCCGGAGGGTGAGTGAGTTGGAGGTGTTATCCAGCTCCGCTCCTTATCTTATGTCCTTTCTGAAGAAGATGGTGCTTCGCACCAGGGCATCCTTTTTGCTAAAGGTTGTAACCCTATTCCATCTGGGTCGGTCCATCAGTTTGCCAACCTTCTTTGCTCCTTCACATCTCTCTAAAGAAAAGGAGCGTCTCCACCGACAGGACCCAAAAAGAGCGTTTTCATTCTACCTTGACCGCACAAAAGAGTTCCGGTGGATGACTAGCTCTTTGTGTGATACTTTGAAGCAAAGAAGGAATGGGCAGTGTAGATAAGGACCATCTCTCGCTGGGTCATTCTGTGCATCACGATTTGTTATGCCTTGGCACAGAATCAGCTCCCTGAGTAATTAAGATCCCATTCAACCAGGGGAAAGTCTGTGACTACAGCGTTGGCTCAGGGTGTCCCAGTCCAAGACATCTGTCAGGCAGCAACACGGGCATCTTTGGACCGCTTTCAGGATAGTAAAGCCATGGAATACTCACTGGGCCAGTTGATCCCTGACAAACAGTTCATGCATCAGTTCAGAAAATTTAGAGGTGTTTAGGTAATGACAGTCTCCCCAAGCACAGTCGCAGTCACCCAGACCTTTCAAGACCTGGGATGTAGATCTGGCAGGCAATGCACAGGTCAGCAGGGGCATCAGTAGTCAGTCACTGTCCCCTGTTGCAAAAGCCTCCAAGTTGCTTTAGTATGCCCTTACTGGCACACACCCATCCTGTGGAGTGCATGATTTAGCTATTCCTCCCAGGGTGGCACTCAATCACGTTCAATAGATGTACTCTACAAATCTTTCAACATGGTCAGACCTTACCCTTCCATTTTGTCCTGGCAAATCTTCCACCAACTTCAGAGCGAATTTCAGAGGAGCACTTATTCTTTGTGGTTTTTTTATGAGGTGTCACTCTCCAAAGCTGCTATGGAGAGGGTTCTGGACTTAGGAATTGGAGAGGGTTGTGTTACCCTAACAATTTCCTTGTGCTGAAGGACAATGGGAGTCTTCATCCTATTTGGGACCTTTGACCTCTGAATGGATTTTTGCAGAGCTGCAAATTCAAAATGCGCATGCTTGCTCAAATACTGTCTGCTATGGACTTGAAGGCTAGGATGGTATCCATGAACCTGCAGAATGCATATTTTCATATAGCCATCCTGCAGCCCTACAGATGTTACCTGCTATTCAAGGTAGAACAGAAGACCTTTGTTTGCCATGCTCCTCTTCAGCATCTCCATTGTCCCTCAATTCACAAAAGTGATGGAGATAACGCGGCCCAGCTTCAAAGGTTGGGGATACCAGGATTCCCCTACACATTGATGATTGGATGTTGAAGGCGGGCTTGCCCGTCAGTTGTAGACCACCTTCTGATGACAGTCAACCTCCTAACATCTTTGAGGTTCAAGATCAATGATCTGAAGTTGCACAAGACTCCTTCCCAGAAGCTTCCATGCATTGGAGCTATCCTGGCTATAGTGCCTTTCAGATCCTTTCCTCTGCCATGAGTCTAGGACATTTAGGGTATGATCATGATGTTTCAGACTTGGTCCCAGAGCTCAGTGCAAGTAACCCCAAGGCTTCTTGGCCTGAACCGCCTGCATCCTCCTTGATTAGGCCAGGGAGCACATGCGAGCTCTCCAATGGAATCTTAAAGTTCCAGTGGGCCGAGCATCGTAGAAATCTGTTGGATGCCATCTAGATTTTGGAGGAAATGGCTCAAGATCTGCAGTGGTGGCTTCTCAAATGCTATTGATCCAGTGGCAACCCCTTCTTCCTTCCCTAGCAACAGCTGACAGTGGTGATGGACATGTTAATACTGGATTGGGGAGGTCATTTGGAGAAGGCGATCAGAGGACTTTCGTCTCAGACGGAAGGCTGGCTCCATACCAATCTGTTGGACTTGCAGGCAGTTTGTCTACCTCTGAAGGTCTTTCTACAGTCCATCAAAGGGCTGCTGATGCAGTTTCTCACAGACAACACCACTGCCATGTGGTATCACAACAAGAAGTATAGAGTGGGGTTCTGAGTCGTGTGCTATGAGCCTCAGGAGTTTGTTGGGACATAAGGGTCTTTCCTGATCACGAACCACCTGATGGGATCCCTGAATGCCAGAAAGGATGAGCTAAGTAGGCGGTTTTTGGCAGATCACGAATGGCCTGTATTTCATGAGGGGGTGCAAGGCATCTTTTGGCAGTGGAATGTTCAATCTTTTCTCCTCCATTAAAAATGAAGTGTCAAAAGTGTTTGCGTGTTGGAGTTTCTGTGAGAACATTCTCTAGAAGATACATTCCATTTGTATTGGAATGCAGGACTCCTGGACGCCTTCTCGCCTCTGCCCTTCCTTCCCCAAGTTCTAAATAAGATCAAGATCGGGTCCAAATTATCCTTGTTGCTCCTGTTCGGACCAGGCAAGCGTGGTAAGCAGACCTTTAGACCCCATATATCAGCCAGGGCTACCAGACAGACTTCCTCCGTTAGAGTCTACTCTGATGGCGACTGTCTCTGTTAGGCCCATGTCTCCACACCTTTGCCGAAGGCCACACCAGCTCTGCACAAGTCTCTGCTCCATAGACACCTGTTCCAAATCTGACACCAATGCAGAGGTGAGGTGTCAGAGAGAAAGAACAGTGCCACATTATGAAATTACCAAAGTCCAACCTAGTATGAAAACTCCCCCACACAGCCCTTACCTCAGTGAGTATTACGGACATCTGGAGGAAATTTTGGGATCTTATTCTAAAGCCTCAACAGGACATTCAACATGTTCCAGGTGATTAAGGTAATGAAGAGGCAGACAATATACTCCCCTCACTTCACTGATGATGGCCTATATTTAGACCTACAAAATGCTAGTTGACTGGACACCTCTCACGAGACTGTCTGGGAACTCAGCATTGAGCCCCTCTACTGAAGGAAATGCTTGCTTTGTGATGCTGGTTCATAGAGGTGCTAGAACTGCAGTTGCTGCCTAAAATGAACACTAGGGCGAATATGTTTCCAGAACTTTTACACCCAACTTCTTAACATCTGCTGCTCTTCAATGAGTTCCTGATGGAGGCTTTGATTGGGGAGCAGGGAGGAGGGCAAGGTACAAGTCTTCATTGAAGCTGCTAGTAAACCACCCTATTGCTAGACACCATACGCCTGCTCTGAGCAAATCAACTTTCCCTCATAGCATCTGCTGCTGAAAAGCCTAGTCGTACTGGTGTCCGCCACTTAGGTAAACCTTAGTACTTTCCCCACGGTTCTGCTGGAAAGGGAGTCGAAACACACTGAGGCACTAGGAAAAAGCGTTCATTTCTGCAAGTTTCAGTCTGTAGTCCCTGAATGCAGTTTGTGGAGGTATGCACATGTCCAGTGGAAATTGGCAAGCAAGATGTTGCCCCCTCTAGTAGAGGAGTGCTGGAACCAGTTTGCTCAGATGAATCACGATGGACAGAACACAGCCAGGAACAGTTTACAGATCGGTTTGGACAAACAAACTATGTTAGCCATGCCTTGGGCACAAGTGTGGTAGTCCTGCACCTTGCCTGGATGCTCACCCCCGGCTTATATGGATACATGCAGGAGCTCTTGATGAATATATTATTTGATGGCTCCAGCTCTTTGGAGAAAAAGCAAACTCTGCCTTGGATCATTTTAAACATGGCCGTAATACTGCTCACTTAGGCTTATTGTCTCACGCTGCCCTTTCCCACAGTACCATACCCTCAGTGGCTACTCTTGGGGTCAAGGGCAACCCTCTCAAGGGTTGACTATCAGCCCCACTCCACCTCACATGTGAGAGACGAGAGACGCTTAACGCTTTGCATTCAGCTGCAGGCCGCATAAGCCACGCTGCCGTAACGCATGCGCTGCACCACTCTGTTGGTGCCTTCTGTCTGAGGGAAGTGCTACGCAAAGAAATGATGGATGGAATGCAGAATAAATCATACATACACTCCCAGTCAAGAGATCTGGGTTAAATCCATCGTTCTTTTGCTCACCATGCCACCCCAGTTTAGACCCAGCCATATGCAAATCAATCTTGACCCTGTGCCTCATGGGAACAGTCGAGACCAAACTGCCAAGCCAGGTCCTCCCTGGACCGGAAACAAGCATCCTGGGACCGGTTTCTAGGTATTACCCTTCATCAGTTTAGGCTAGCTTTAATCCAGTGGCACAGTGAGCAAGTGACCCACGTCTGGGCATACCCATCCCACATAGGGTGAAAAGTGCTATGCAAACAAATGATGGACGGAAAGCTGCATAAATCATACATAAACCACCAGTTAAGAGATCTGGGTTAAATCCATTGTTTTTTTGCTCACCATGCCATCCCAGTTTAGACCCAGCCATATGCAAATCAGTCTTGACCCTGTGCCTCATCGGAATAGTCCAGACCGAACTGCCTAGCCATGTCCTCCCTGGACCAGAAACAAGCATACTGGGATCGGTATCTGGGTATTACCTTTCATCAGCCAGGCTAGCTTGAATCCAATGACACAGTGAGCAAGGGACCCACGTCTGGGCATACCCATCCCACTTAGGGTGAAAAGTGCTACGCAGACAAATGATGGATGAAATGCTGCATAAATCATACATAAACCACCAGTTAAGAGATCTGAGTTAAATCCATTGTTCTTTTGCTCACCATGCCGCCCCAGTTTAGACCCAGCCATATGCAAATTAGTCTTGACCCTGTGCCTCATGGGAATGGCCAAAGACGGAACTGCCAAGTGTCTGAAAAGTTTCAGCGCTCCGTCCATCATCTCCTTGTGTTTGCTTTGTTCGCCCTAAGTTGGCAGGGTATGCCCAGACATGGGTCCCTTGCTCACTTTGCCACTGGATTCAAGCTAGCTTGGCTGATGAAGGGTGTTACCCAGAAACCTGTCACAGGATTCTTATTTCTGGTTCAGGGAAGACCTGGATTGGCAGTTGGTATGGACTGTTCCCAAGAGGCATAGGGTCGAAACTGATTTGCATGCAGTTGGGTCTGAACTGAGGTGGCGAAGTGAGCTAAAGAATGATGCTGGGTTCAACCCAGATCTGCGACTGGGGGTGAGTGTCTGAAAAGTTTCACCGCTTCATCCATCATCTCCTGTGTTTGCTTTGTTCGCCCTAAATTGGCATGGTATGCTCAGGCGTGGGTCCCTTGCTCGCTTTGCCACTGGATTCAAGCTATCCTGGCTGATAAAGGGTGTTACCCAGAAACCGGTCCCAGGATGCTTGTTTCCGGTTCAGGGAAGACTTGGCTTGGCAGTTTGGTCTGGACTATTCCCATGAGGAACAGAGTAGAGACTGATTCTCACATTAAAGGAAATCGCAGTGGAACTGTGAGATGTTTTTAGGATGTACATTATTCACATCCTGTTTTTTTCAGTACAGTATGAACTTCTTTATTACTTGACCCGAGAAGCCCAAGCAAAGATGGCACTGATAACTGTTTGGAACCTTTATGAAGCGCTGTTTCCAGGTCTCCTGATGCGTCACAACACAGAGTAGTTTATGACTGTATCGTCGCCTCAAGACATCTTTAACTCTTGCGTGTAACGTGGAACCTTATGTTTTTTTCGGGGGTTTTCTAGATCAGCTTTAATTAGCTTGGACTTATCATCACCTTATCATGTTTGCCTGCCCAGCTGGCGTTTAGTGCCTTAGACTAATCAGTCTTGGAGGGTGTTTAACATGATTACACCCTCCATGTTCTTGTTGTTCAAGTGCCCCCCTGTTTTTGCCCGGACTTCGGTGGATCATGCAGTCACAGTCCCCAAAGAAGAGCAGACTTTACTGGGTAAAGGGCAAGAGACAGAATACTCGAGGCAGAGAAGGGCACGACGTGCAACTCCCTGTACTTCTTGTACCCAAGAAAGATGGCCCAAGGTCATCAGAAGTGAGTTAAGAAAAACATTTCTTAAAAGAGTAATCTTTCACACTACCAAATTACAACATTCCGCTGGTGAAAGGAGTTTCATTTTAGGAGTTGGCACTAGTGAAAGATGCCTCTCTTTTTGGATCCTGTGCCTAACATGAAAATCTACCTCTTTGGTCTATGTAGTCTAAATTACTTCCTATAAAGCTTTTGTAATAATAAACAGTGTTATTCCATTGTCACCATTACCTTAAAACTAATTAGTTAAAGTGAAATACCAAACCATCAGCTGCGTATTCAGCACCTGATTTCCTACTTATCCAGGATATATTCTCTCAGCTGCAACTCACGATACCATAGTAAGCGAAAATGCAAAACCTAAAAAAGAAGGGTGCATCAATAAAACCAAGACCCACGGTACCATACAGAAGCTATCCCTCCCCACTAATAATCTGCTGCCAACTTACTCCAAGATATGCCCACCCTTACACTTTGTTTGAAAACCAACGGCAGCACCTATACACTTGATTAGCTGTCTCTCAAAGCCACATATAAAGCTCTGGCTTTGTACATTCTAACTAAGAGATGCACTAACTATACTGAACAGAATTTACAATGCCGCCGCTTAACACCCAACATTTTACTTTCAACAGCCATGGTTTAAGACAGTGTTTATAACATCCCAAAATAATACACTTTCCAATAGGAAGTGGGCCCGGAAGAACAAGTCACTTACCTTAAGTAAAGGGTGGTCTGATATACTTTAACTGCAGATTTCTCATCTTGTGACTAACCCCAGGCACCAGATTGGATCCAGAGATTTTTCTCAGCAATTTTTTTGCGGACTGGCAGGTGGCATTGTGTGGCTCCGCATTGGGTCGTCTCGCCCCTGGAAAGGACGCCGTTGGATGTGGATCCCTCAATAATTAGATTGTACCAGAGTGCAGTTCTCTATTGCAATATTTGTAGTATGGACCAAAAGTCTGCATTGCGCAGAACGGAGCGGAGAGCGGGTCGGTGAGGAATCTGTGGTTAGAAAGAGTATCCACCAGTAAGGGCGTTATTGAAGGTAAGTAACCTGTTTTTCTGATGGATTCTTCCTTATCGTCTGAATAGATACCAAAGCAGTTCCTCTCCAGGTCTGTGAAATAGCTCAGACCAAGAAATCTTGCAGGTCTAAATAGGCAAAGTCCACTTCTCACTGGCTATACAAGCATTAGTGCTTCGTGAATGTTTGAACCAACACCCAAGTCGCAGCCTAGCAGATATTCAAAACAGGCATTCCATACGCCAGCACAGTGGTAGCAGTTTTGGTTCTGGTGAGATGAGCTCACAGGACCTCCGAGGCTGTTTCTTAGCCAGTCCATAGCAGATCTTAATACAAAGGAGAAGCCTCTGGAATGGTCCATATCTGTATTGCATTTCCTTTCTTTGATCCAGTGCATCCAATAAAGAGTTTATCATCCATCCAATGGTCCCCGGTGTGATCAGTGTGGAACTCAGAGCATTCTTAGGGTCTAAGTGAAAATATGAGGAGTGGCAAAGAATGGCAGCAGGGTGAAAAACTGCATGATGTGGACAGGGGTGACAACTAACGGAAGGAATGCTGTCTTAGTTCTTAGCACTAGCTTGTCCAGGGAGAAGGTAGTGTAGGGTTGTTCTAAAGAAAGTGATCGCTATTAGTATCACTGTCTTCAGGGTTAGTAGCATCAGCGGGAAACTGTGCATTGGTTTGAATGCAGTGCACATTAGAAATGTGATAACCGAATTCAGATCCCATTGAGCATCACAAAAGGTTTCGGTGGAAACGTGGGTGAACCCTCATCACACAAGGTAATTTAAACAAAGATGGTCGACCCGTTAACCTAAGGAAGGCTGATAAGGCGGACAATCTTAAATTGTCATCCACCCTAGGCCTTGCTGGGCCAACAAACAAGAAAAAAAGAGTGACTTCAAATAACAGAGCTTGCAGATTCTGAATATGCCTAATATCACACCACACAGCAAACTTCTCCCAGCATCCACATGGATTGCTTTGGTGGAGGAACCCCTTGCCGCAAATATTACATTTAATAACTCAGGAGAAAGGTCAGAGGCAGTTAACTGTCACCATTCAATCTCCAAGCAAGGCGGTGTAAGTTGTGCAGGCTCAGATGCTGAACTCTGTCCTGCTGCTGCAAAGGAAGATCTTCCTGGAGAGGCAGCCACATCAAGGGACAGATACCCATTGCAAAAAGTTCTGGGTCCCACGCTCTCCTCACCCAACCCGGATCCACTTGTAAGACATGGGCCTGGTCACTACTGATTTTCAGAACTTTGGGCAGGAGAGGTAGAGGTGGGAAGGTACACAGAAGTGGTGAGCTCCATTCCAACCAAACGCATCTCAGATAGAATTACCCTTGGGAACTCCAATGTACAAAGGTCTTGACACTGCGTGTTCTCTGCAGTGGTGACAAGATCGAGGCAGTGTTCTCTCCATTGATGGAAGATGCCCTGTGCTTCCTCGGAGTGTAGCCGCCATTATTGATCCGCTAGTCAATGCTGGGTGAGTTAATCCTCTCTGGCATTTAAAGATCATGCTAGGTGTAGTATGAGCAAGGCAAGGCAATGTCCTAGTCCGTTCCAAGGGCATCGAGCCTCTTCGCACAAGACCCATGACCCCAATCCAACATGCTTGCTGCCGTACCACATGGCATTGCTGTTGTCTTTAAGAATCTGCACCCGGTCCTCCTTGACTGAGGGAGGAGAGCATTTAGGCCACATGATTGCCTGCAACTCCAACAGGTCGATGTGGAGGCAGGTTTCTGCTAGAGACCACAGTCCTCTGATTGCCAGCTCTCCCAGACCCAGCATCGATGCATCCGTCACAACCATTAGCTCTAAGTGGGGTAGGGAGAGGAGTCTGCCACAGGCCCAGTTGCGTACAAGTAACCACCACTGCAGGTCTTTCACAGTCTCCTCTGACACCAAGATGACATCTGAAAGAATAACTAAGTGCTGACCCCACTGAGGTTTCAGATTCTGCATGTGTCATGGATTACTAGCAGGAATCTAAAAGGCCAAGAAGCCTCAGAGTCGCTCTGACCGAGACCCAGGTCAAGGTTTGAAATGAAACATCAAGATCATAGCATGAATAACTTGAACTGTTTGAGGCAGTGGAAAGGCAAGAAACAGCATTGCGTCGAGGATGGCTAAAATCAAAGAAACACTCTGTACAGGATGTAGTTGTGACTTCCGCATGTCAATGGTAAATTCCAGTGCAGGTTGATAGTCGTCTGGAGATTGTTGACAACCGTTTAACAAGCATGCCTTCAGCAACAATTCGTCGAGGTTCCAGAAGACTAGTATTCCTAAACTCTTTAGAAGGGCAGCAACCGTCACTTTCGTGAACATTTAAGGTCACTGGTGAGGCCAAAGGGAAGCACAGAGAACTGGTTGTGCTAGAAATCGCAGGTAGAGTCTGTGGGATTGCAGGACAGGGATGTAGAGATAGGCATCCTGCAGATCTACTGCCACCATCCAGTCACCTGGATCCAGAGCAGCAAAAACTTTGGCAAAAGTGAGCATCTTCAACTTCTCCTTTGTGAGGAAAAGGATGAGGGGTGGAGGTCTAGAATAAGAGAAGTACTCCATCCTTCTTCGGCACCAAAAAGTTAAGAGTAACAACCAATCATGACCTCAGATGCCAGGGCCCTCTCTGTGGCTTCCATGTTCAATAGTGTGAACTTCTTGTCAGAGAATGGACAAGTGGTTCGCTGGAAGCCGTTGTGGTGTAGGTCACATGTCTGGAGGGGTGGGGAGGAAGGGGATGGCATAACAGCATTGTAAATTGGAAGCATCTATCTGTCTGAAGTGATACCTTGACACTAGTGGAGGTAAAAATGTATCTATTCTCCAACTGGGTGACTGCGCCACAGAGGTTAAACTAAAGAGGCTTTGAAGCAGTGGCCAGATACTGGATAAGTCATTGCCCCTCGGGACCTGGACACAATCGGTTGGATCTCCGACCTCTACCTCGAAAGGGTTGAGAGGTCTGTTGCTGCAGAGGCAAGGTTTGTTGTGGGCTCTCCAGTATTATTCTTCCGAATCCCTCCAATGGACTGTGCAAGCAGTGCCAGGCCAAAAGAGCACGCTGTTGCTGTGGTTTCTTTGAAGTACTCTAATCAAGAGTCTGCTTTGTCTCCAAAGAGATGGGTGCAATCAAATGGCATTTCCAAACGGGATTGTTGAACGTAACTAGAGAAGTCCTTTGATCTTATCCACGGTTGAAGCAGAAGCACCACACTGGTACCAACTTCTCTAACCAGTCACTTAGTAGTGCCCAGGCCTGATCTGAAGACGTACTTTGCCACATCTTGACTATCCTGTATTAATTGTTGGAGGGTGCTAGCACGTGTATGTAATATTCCAGGGATCACCTTGAACTGACATATCTGAGGGAAGACTAGCAGAGGAGAAGAGCAATTTTCCAAATGCCTTCATGCATTTCACCTCTCTGTCTAGCTGGGTATTCGGCTAATGGAAGCCTGAACCACGAGGCTCTCCGGCGCTGGGTGATGCAGGAGGAAAGGCGAGTCCCCAAACCTGCTCTGTGGTGATGGGACATTAGGCTACGAAGGGTTCTGGTTTCGCCCAAGTAGGGGGTTAGTGAGGGCCTCCCTGAATGGAAGTAGTGGAAGAGGTCTGCCCAAGCTACCAACCTCTTCAATAAGTTGTAACCTACACTGAAGGAAGCTTGAGGTCAAGAACTTCTGCTGCCCTTGTAATGACCATAGAGAAAGAGGCATATTTCTCCGTGGAGGGGCCATTTGGATAATTTAGTACAATATCTTGGGAGGTGTCAAGCTTACTGGCTTCCTAGTGGTCTAGAAACATTATTTTTTTGTAGTATACTTGCAATTATTCATCACTATTGTCATTGTTATGTGGCTGTAGTTCTGAGAATCTATGTGGGCGCAGAAGCGAATCAAAATGTGGCTGTGGCAGAGGTAAAGTTGGATAAGACGTCAAAGTTGTGGCGGATTCACTTCAGTGTCCAAAATGACTATGGGTTTAACCTTCAGTGGCAACGCTTGGGGAACTGGTATGGTATTCGGCATTTGGGAAGGAGTCTAAACAGGAATCGGGCCCCAAGTCAGGTGTGCCCAAGAGTAGGGTATAGAAGCACAGTTCGGGACGGATCAGCTGCCGGTAAACTGACTGGAGGGGCCCCTTTGAATCAATGGGGCCTGAAACTGAGCCAGAGGGCTCCTAAAGAGTTCCAAGATTTAACCAGTAGTCTTTTTTTCACTCACCACTGCTCGTTGAATTAGCACCAAGACAACTCCAGATATACGTTGTGCTTTATAAGTTTTATTAACATAACACAACACAATAGCTCTACAAAGGCTCGAATTGGATGCAGTGTTACCGATGGCCCAGTTACTCGAAGTTGGTTCTGTGGTGGGCCACCGAGATCTGGAGGTACCTTGATGTACATAAAAAGTTTCCTGGTGATTGGCAGGAAGAGGGGGAGCCATGTTTGGACTTCTTATGTTTCTTCCTCAACTTGTCCAGTATTTGATACCTTTTGGTTTCAGAGAGTACGCAGCACTGGAACTTTTCATTCAGAAATTTAGGTTAGATAAAAATATAATAAAAACAATGGGTTGAGAGAACCTTGATGGAAACCTCCTGTATTTTGAGTCAGTCTTTATCAATTCTTCCACATCGTACCCAGTCTGATATTTACAGATAGGTCTGCATCAAGAACATGTAAAACTAGAGGACAACTTGGCTGATCTATTTGTTCCTCAAAGCACAGATTTATTGACTTACAAATGCAAGCTCTTAACTGCCATATACAAAAGCCCACATTTCACAATCATGCACTTATCTAAGTGTTAGACAATGATCTACACTACTGTAGGCATTGAGAAGCTCCTCTGTTTAGGTAGCAAGATACCTAAAGCCTAGTTCCACAAATGTATATGCATACACTTTAAAAAAAAAAAAAAAACACCTGGCAATGAGATCGGGTGGTTGCATTTGTCCATTACCATAAAGGGAAACTCTCATACCCTGCCCCCTATAATTTAGAAGGGACCGTCTTCACTTCACGTTTCATTAATAATGACAAGTGCGGAGGGTGTGAATGGAGAGGAGGTGGGGAATTTATAACAAACGCACTAAAAGCGCTCAGCTGCCTACGGGACATGCCCGGGCCAAGAGCGGGCCCATCTGTGAGTGAGCGAGGCCAGGCTGGGCCCACTCTCTTTGTGGCCCAGTAGCAATAATTTATGCATGGGATCTTGCACCATTGTACAGGTGAGACGTGTTAAAGTTGTCTAGTGATGGGCAAGCAAAACATTGTTGGGACTACCGTGGCCATATGTTCGACTGTAACAATTGATAGCATGTTGGAGGGGGCTTTTGGAATAATTGCTAATGATATTACACTTTCTGAGGTAGACTTTCCCTGGATTCTGGCCTCTCTTTAAGGTAGCCTGATGACCATCCTCCTATTGCTGGTGAAGGCCTAAATGCTGAACAAGATTCTGCTCATCTTAATGATTGCCTAGATGACACTGAGTTTATTGTTGTTATGTCAGACGCTGACCATGGTCAATGTACCTCATGTTAAAGCCAGCCCACACCTAAAAGAAGAAAACCTGGAGAGGAGCACTAGGCAGTTAGTACAGCTGCCACTTCAAAATTATCAGCCCTCCAATGTCACTACTAAAACTAAGTTATTTCCATGGATCTAGTTACAGCCTCTGACCCAATCAACCAATGACACTCCCCATAGCAGCTGTGCAAGTTCATGATGTCTTAAATATCGCCTATTTGAGCGCAAAAATCAGTTCAATCCAGGACCAGGAATTGAACCCCGTAATGGCACACCTGAATCATATTGAGGCCCTCGTAACTGCCTTATCTGAGCAATATAAAATACATCATAAAGGGAACAGATTTTGTCCCTCACCATTAGCTCTATCTGAAAGAGGCTGTTAGTTGTAGATTCCTTGCCTTAGAATTTCCCCAGGCGTCAATCTGGATCGAGATTTTTCTTTAGCAGTACTCCTGTGAGCCGGTAGGTGGCGTCGGTCGACTCTGCATCCATCGTTGGCATTGTGGTTGCCGGGATGACGTCGCGGTGCCTACTTAGAGGCTGCCCCTGCATGCTGACGTCGGTTCTTTCTTTTTCCGCGCCAGCCTGCCGCAGATGCGGAGAGTGCTATCCCTTAGCCGTTTTTTGCCTAGCATTTTTTGACTTTTTGTCAACGTCTTTTTCGTGTCTTTGTTACCTGGTGCCTATGGGATGACCCTAGATTGAACCAGATTAAGCCCTGCGGCGCCTGTCACAAAATTATGTCTGTGACGTATCCCACCTCATGTGCTTGTGGTGTTTGGACAGCAACCACGACCCGAAACCGCGCTCCGACTGCCGGGCCCTGAACCAGACGACTTTGCAGGAATGGTCCCAAAAGTTGCTGGAGGCCCGGCAGTTGGGTCCGCGTTGCTCCCAGTCTCATCCAAGAGGAAGGTCTTGAGGCAGTACATGGGGCTCCCACTCCTTGTCGCACTCCAAGTCGTCGATGTCATTGGTTAAGTCCAAGCACAAGAAAAAGTCGAAGAAACACAATCGCTCTTCACCTTCTCCCCGTTGGTCGGCTGAAGTGACGCAGGATGCGGAGCGTCGTTGCTCATAGGCTCCGTCTCTGGTGCCTGATTCAGGAAGGATTCCGCGCCTCCCCCCATTTCCGCATGTGTCATGGACCACTAGCAGGATACTAAAAGGCCAAGAAGCCTCAGAGTCGCTCTGACTGAGATCCAGGTCAAGATTTGAAATGAAACTTCAAGATCATAGCATGAATAACTTTAACTGTTTGAGGCAGTGGATAGCCGGAGCATCCCCAGCCCAACTTTTGGCAGTTCTACGAGGCCTTACACCTTGTCTTTGGGGAGCCCGACTCCGCTGGTGCACCTTCGGGCCATGCAGAGCGGGTCGGGGTCCTGGGCCTTCGATGCCAGCAGCTCTGGCCTGGCACCGGAAGGACCCTGTGGATCCAGGCCTGGATCTGGATCGACACTGTTCGATCTCACTACTGTAGGCATTGAGAAGCTCCTCTGTTTAGGTAGCAAGATACCTAAAGCCTAGTTCCACAAATGTAGATGCATACACTTTTTAAAAATAAACACCTGGCAATGAGATCGGGTGGTTGCATTTGTCCATTACCATAAAGGGAAACTCTCATACCCTGCCCCCTATAATTTAGAAGGGACCGTCTTCACTTCACGTTTCATTAATAATGACAAGTGCGGAGGGTGTGAGTGGAGAGGAGGTGGGGAATTTATAACAAACGCACTAAAAGCGCTCAGCTGCCTACGGGACATGCCCGGGCCAAGAGCGGGCCCATCTGTGAGTGATCGAGGCCAGGCTGGGCCCACTCTCTTTGTGGCCCAGTAGCAATAATTTATGCATGGGATCTTGCACCATTGTACAGGTGAGACGTGTTAAAGTTGTCTAGTGATGGGCAAGCAAAACATTGTTGGGACTACCGTGGCCATATGTTCGACTGTAACAATTGATAGCATGTTGGAGGGGGCTTTTGGAATAATTGCTAATGATATTACACTTTCTGAGGTAGACTTTCCCTGGATTCTGGCCTCTCTTTAAGGTAGCCTGATGACCATCCTCCTATTGCTGGTGAAGGCCCAAATGCTGAACAAGATTCTGCTCATCTTAATGATTGCCTAGATGACACTGAGTTTATTGTTGTTATGTCAGACGCTGACCATGGTCAATGTACCTCATGTTAAAGCCAGCCCACACCTAAAAGAAGAAAACCTGGAGAGGAGCACTAGGCAGTTAGTACAGCTGCCACTTCAAAATTATCAGCCCTCCAATGTCACTACTAAAACTAAGTTATTTCCATGGATCTAGTTACAGCCTCTGACCCAATCAACCAATGACACTCCCCATAGCAGCTGTGCAAGTTCATGATGTCTTAAATATCGCCTATTTGAGCGCAAAAATCAGTTCAATCCAGGACCAGGAATTGAACCCCGTAATGGCACACCTGAATCATATTGAGGCCCTCGTAACTGCCTTATCTGAGCAATATAAAATACATCATAAAGGGAACAGATTTTGTCCCTCACCATTAGCTCTATCTGAAAGAGGCTGTTAGTTGTAGATTCCTTGCCTTAGAATTTCCCCAGGCGTCAATCTGGATCGAGATTTTTCTTTAGCAGTACTCCTGTGAGCCGGTAGGTGGCGTCGGTCGACTCTGCATCAGGCGATTTCAGTAGATGTTTCCTAAGTTAAATTTGCCCGGCGTAAAACGCCTCTAATACCATACGAAGTTATTCAATAAAGAGGCAGGCGCTGGAGACAGGAAGACAGGAAACAAGTTTATTCCGTCGGAGTGGAACACATCAGATCAGACAACAAGGTATCGTCTCGAGGTGCTCCTCAACCTCTCTGAGAGCTGGTCTTTTATACACTGGTTTAAGACATGTGAACGTCCTTTATTACAACAGGGACATTGTGAAGTATGAGAACGACATCACCGGCACCCCCCCCAGTTCCGGCCCATTCCAACACATGACAACAGTAGAGGCCCTTTACCCTCATATGATTGGGAGGGGCCATCACGCAGCTGAGTGTTCTGCCGATTCCTTTGGAATGTGTGCGCCTGATCGAATCTCAGGGGATGGGGAGGTCGTGATCAATAGTGGCTCCTTTCAGGAGAGGCGAGTGAATACAGTAATGGGCAATAAACTGTATCCTCGGGCTAAGGGATGACCAGCGGTTCGTACAGGCAGTCGGGCTCAGAGGAAGGGGTCATCAAAGGAGGGGTATTCATGGACAGAAAGGAGGTGTTGGTCAGGCGCGGGGTGTGATTCCTTGAGACAGAGTCATGGGAGGGGAGGGTTCATGACTTGTGCATGTGAGTGCGGGGGCAGCCAGGGTGCGCGGGGAAGACTTGCAAGGTTCAGGGAAGTGTGCTGACGGGCGATCGTGAACAGGGAGACCGTGGTACCTAAAATGGCTGTCGTGTATGTTCGTACGTGAGTCTGCAAGATGGCGTAGATAATGTTTAGTACACAAACTAAAATTCCACAGTCCTCCCTTTAACATGTCTCGCCAGCTTGTCAGTTCGGATCGATTCCCATGAGACCACGCACCTCTATCTCGTATAGGGGACTCATGTGCTCAGTTTTAAAGTTCAAAGTCTTTGGGCACATACAGTTGGAAATGAGTGCACATAAAGATGGTAAACATTGAATACCTAAACAACACCCACACAGTATCATGATTGGTATCAATAAAAACGTGAACAATCTCCATCCCCAGTTCTTCAAAGTGTCCCAGAACCAGCCTCCAAGCGACCATCCTTCCTGCTCCTGGCGAACCTCTGAGGACAGTCTGTGGAGGTGTTCGATTGCCTTGTAGACTGAAGGTGAGTTATCTGGCACGTAGGTGCAACAGCTGGAGCCGATGATGCGGCATGCACCTCCGCGGTCGGCCAGAACCACATCTAGAACAAGACGGTTTTGAAGAGCCACCAGGCGGACGGCCTGAAGCTCAGCCGTGTTGTTGGCGAGGATGCCAGCGGTGATGTTAATGGTTGTTTCTAATGCCTGAGTCAGGTGTCGGATAGCGCGGCTATTTGCCATTGGTCCCCACAGAGGAACAAGTCCCTTTGCTGCATCCAGGAACTGTGCTCCGGTGGAGTCGGCTTGTTCAACATCTCCGGCGCGCTTTTGCCGGTGGTGGTTGGCTGGAGCCACATACGTGGGAGGAAGAACGAAGGCGATGTAGCACGTACCCCTCCAGCCTCTTGGGAGCCAAGTGTAAGCTTTGGTGCCACAAACAAAGTACATATTCGGGGAAGCAACAAAGGAGGGGGGGTCAGCTGAGACCAATGTTTTGGTGATGCGACAATAACTGTGACCCACCAGCTGCGTTCCTTGTCCTTCGAGGCATACAAGTCCTATGACATTGATGACAGACAGGGCCACGGTCAGGGTGGCAGCCGTTTGTTTCCGCAGGTGGGAGAAGGTGGGTCTGGCTGGATTGTGGAGCACTTGCATTTCGACCCTTTCTTTGGCAGGGATGTTCGTAAGGAAGGTTGAACCCGAAATTGCAGGACAAAAGGGCTTTCCTGTCTTGTTCAGCCAGAACCCATAGTAGAAGTGAGACACCGTTTGACCAGAAGTGGCGTTGTCCTTGTGGCTTTCCTGCATGAGGATCAACCAGGCGAGGCAGGAGCCGTGAACTGAGAAAGGAGAGGGGATGAAGGGGATGGGGTGTCCGGTAGCATGTGGGAGCAACCCACAGATCCAGCAGTTCGTGGCATTTGCAGCAAGGTTGTGCTGGTGCAACAGTTGTACGAAGGAATTGTTCCAGAACTCCCTACGCCTTTCTCGGAGCTGAGGTGAAAGGGTGATCAGGTGGTGCTCTTTCGTGGTTGGCTGGACAGTGGTTGGCAACATCTGGTGAGCGGATGTGCTTTCCTCCAAGATCCAGAAGGAAGTCATGAGGAGGAGGCAAAAGAGGAAGACAATGAAGAAAGCGATTGTCTTAGATTTGTGCAAATTGTCAGTCTTTGGGTTCCTGTAGTGGGTATTTCCTGTTGCTTCCGACGTCTTCTTATCTGGCGCTTCCATCATCTTCTTATCTGGCGCTTCCATCATCTTCATCTTCAAGGTGCTCGGTAGTGGGCAGAACCACAGACTTTGTTTAGCTTCTCTCCGGGTAACCCTTGGTTGCTTTGGGTCACCTTTCTGAGATTTTTAACTTAGTCAGTGGCCTACTTAGCCGAAGCTCCCTCCTTTCGACGCAGGAAATACCCTTCTCGAGATGGCACAGTGGGATCAGAGTGTTTTGCAAGTTCAAGTGCCTCGGTATCAGGATAGCAGTTCAGTGATGGTCGGTCTTTGTTCAGGAGCTCTTCTTGGGTGCTGACGTTGTCTGTCGTGGCCAGGGTCGAGGAAATCTTTTTGCAGTGGTGGGCGTGCAGCCAGTGCTTCTTCCCCTCCACTCGAAGAGCCGTCCGAGTGGTGATCAGTACTTGCCAGGGGCCCGTCCACCGGGGTTCCAGACTCTTCGCTTGTTGAAAGTTCCGGATTAGGATGTAGTCCCCCGGTTGGATATCGTGACCGGGACCCCTGGAAGCATCGGGGATGGCCTGCTGCACCTGTTGATGAATGACAGACAACGTTTTAGTTAATTTGCATAAATAATCTGACAGCAGGACGTCGGGGACGTCGTGAATGGAGGTCGGTTTGGGGGCAGTCCAGAGGTTCACAGGCCGGCCAAACACAACTTCGTAGGGGGTCAAGTGGTGCTTAGTGGGAGTGGAGCGCATCGATAGTAATGCCAGTGGAAGGGCATCTGGCCACTTAAGTCCTGTGGTGGCCACTATTTTTGACAGTTTCAGTTTCAGTGTAGCGTTGTGTCGTTCAACCAGGCCAGCGGATTGGGGGTGGAAGACCGCATGGAACCTTTGTTTTACCCCCAACCCCTTCAGGATTAGTTGGATAACTTCAGCTATGAAGTGGGGGCCATTGTCGCTCCATAAAATTCGACAAAGGCCGTAGCGAGGGAAAAACTCTTTCAGTAGTACTTTGGCAGTAGTCATGGCAGTGTTATCTCGGGTCGGATAGGCTTCCACCCATTTGCTGAAGGCACATACAATGACTAATACGTACTTCAAGCCTTGGCACCTCTCTAATTGGATGTAATCCATCTGAAGGACCTCAAAGGGGTGGTCGGGGATCCCAAACCCTCCCCGGGGTACCACAGTTCCTTTCCCGGGGTTGTGTTGTAAGCAGATAAGGCACTGCTGGACTAGGCGTTTGGCCGAGTCGGGGATCTTGTTGTTGTGCCAGACTTTGGAAATGAGTTCAATCATGGGGGCAGAACCTATGTGTGCAGGGGAGTGTGCCATGGTCAGTATGGGGATCAAGTATGCATCAGGCAGCAACCATTTGTTCGTGTCTTTTGTTCGCCAGCAGTCCTCATCGTCCCTTAGACCCACCCGCGCCCACTCAGTCAATTCGTGTGGTGTGCTGGCCGATTGGATGTCCCTGATCGTTTCCCTAGCGTCAGTCCATTTTTCTGCTTGCGACCTGGTCACATACATGCGTGTCGTTGTCCTATTCTCAGCTGTGGTTCGGGCAGTGATGTCGGCTAGTGCGTTTCCCTGTCCAACTAAGTCTGTCACCTTCTTGTGTGCTTGGCATTTGATTACTGCTAATCGTTTGGGGAGAAGAACTGCTTCAATCAGGGCGGAGACTAAATCTCCGTGAAGGATGGGCGTACCGTGGGACGTCAGGAATCCCCTTTCCCTCCATAGGAGCCCAAAATGATGAACCACCCCGAAGGCGTACTGGCTGTCCGTGTAAATGTTTGCCGTGGTTCCTGCTGCTATGATACATGCTCGTGTGAGGGCAATTAGTTCTGCTGCCTGTGCGGATCGTTGTGTGATGCGAGCGGTTTAAACTACTGTTCGAGCTGTCGTCACCGCATAGGCAGCAGAAGTGGTGCCGTCTGGGAGTTTGATACAAGAGCCATCTACCCATAGTTCTCCATCAGGATCTGTAAAAGCAATGTCTCGGAGGTCAACTCTACTCCTTGTCTGTTCGTCCGTGAGGGTCACACAGTCGTGTATAGGGGGTACATCGGGGTCATTTTCGGGCAAGGGTAACAGTGTAGCAGGGTTCAATGTTGTGCATCTCTTCAGGGTGATGTGGGGTGCAAGTAGAGTCAATTCGTACCCTGTTAGTCGTGCGCTAGTCAGGTGTTGAGTCTTAGTCTGGTTCAAAAGGGTGTCAACTGCATGGGGCACTAATACCGTGAGGGAGTTTGAAAGCACAATTCCCTCACTCTGGCGGATAGAGACAGCAGCAGCGGCTACTGCTCGGAGGCAGGCAGGTAGAGCTCTGGCGACTGGATCAAGAGTGGCAGAGAAGTAGGCACAAGGGCGTTGTTTGGCGCCGATGGGCTGAGTTAGAACAGACAATGCGCATCCCTCCCTTTCGTGAGTGAAGAGGGAGAAGGGCTTGGAGTAATCTGGTGTTCCTAGAACGGGTGCCGAGCAAAGGGCATCCCGCAACTCCTTAAAGGATGCTTGGCATTCGGGAGTCCAAGGGAGTGGGAACGGAACATCTTTGGCCAACAGGGAAAGTAGGGGTTTTATAATGAGACTGAAATTTGGTAACCATTGTCGGCAGAAAGAAGTAAGGCCCACTAATGAACGGACTTGCTTCTGCGTTTTTGGAATGGGGGTGTCTAGGATGGTTTGGATTCGGTCGGGCGTAAGTTTTCTCCCTTCTTTGGACAGGAGGTGGCCTAGGTATGTTACTTGGGGCTGACAGAACTGCAGTTTCTTTTTGGAGACTTTGTGGCCATTCTCCGCAAGAAAGTGCAAGAGTTGGATAGTGGCTGTGATTGCAAGTGGAGTGGTGTCGGCCGCCAAAAGGATATCGTCAACATATTGGATCAACACCACTCCATCTGGTAGCTGGACGGCATCCAGCTGTCTTTTGAGGGCCTGGCTGTAAATGCTGGGACTTTCAGTGTAGCCCTGGGGAGCTCTACAAAATCGGTACGAACTTTTTTTTAAAGTGAAGCCGAAGAGATAACGGCTGTCTGGATGGATGGGGATAGAGAAAAATGCATTTTTAAGATCAATAACGGTGAAGGTGGTGGCAGTGGACGGGATGAGAGTCAGGATGGTGGCGATGTCTGAGACTACGGGGTACTGTGGCACCACCACTTTGTTGATTTCTCGCAGGTCGATGATGAAGCGGTACGCTTTCTCATCTCCCTCACCTTGTTTCTTGACAATGGGTAGGATAGGGCTATTGCAGACATTACTAACCACTTCCTCTACCACTCCTGGGTCTACCAAGGACTGAATAATCGCTACCAATGCTTTCTCGCCTTCGGGCGATATCCGGTACTGTGGGAGTTTCGGGAGTATTGCATCTGGTCGAACAGTTATGTGTACAGGATCGATCATCATTCGTCCTACATCCGAGTCGTTTCTGGCCCATAGGTACAGGGGTAGGGTATCGAGCAAGGATAGGTCAGCATCTGTTATGGTGTACATATGTCGTGCGGGGTAGGGTCTGGACATGCTCGGGTTGTCGTACAGGATGACTCAGACTCCATCCGGGGAACACCTAATAGTAGCTCGGAAATGTTTCAGTAAATCAATACCCATAATGGCGTCAGGGGAGTTGGAGGAGAGCAGAAATGTTGTGTCACTGGGATTGTTTCTTAGGTCAAAGGAGATAGGTACAGACAGGGGATTAGTGGAGGGCGTTCCATCGAAACCTATCGAGGTAATGTGTGAGCCAGACAAGGGTGCCCTTGGAATCAGTCGTTTTGATAATACACTACGTGTCGCTCCAGTGTCTACCAAAAATGGAGACTTTGTACCCAGGACCTTAGCAGTGACGTAAGGACCTTGCTGGTCAACACAGAGCTCGACTGGATCCCTCCCTTGCCCCTGGCAGTCCTATGCAGAGTCGTGAGCATTGTTGCAGTCGGACTGTTGGCACTGATTCTGTCGGGGGCGGTCAAATGTGTTTGGTCTGCCAGATCGGTCATTGGTGGTGTCGCGGGTCTGCCCTCGTCCCTGCCCTCCAGTTTTGGAGCCATTTGTCATGTCCCTTGTCTCTTTATTTTTAATCATTTCCCAAAGGGCCAGGCATTGAGACTTCCAATGCCCAAATTCTTTGCAAAATGCACACTGGTCCTCATCGAGGTCAGTTCGTGGAGCGCCAGGTGTGGGGTTGCGGTCTCTAGGGGCCGAATTCCTAGGGGCATTCGACTGGTAGTTCCCTCTATACCGTTCCCTTCCTGTAGTCACTCCCTGCAATTGAGCAATCATTACTCGTTCCTTTAAGTCCTTTTTCTTTTTCTCAGTTGCCCTTTCGTTCTCGTTCTTTTGGTGTTCGTAATACTGAGCCATCTGAAGGATAGCTGCAGGTTTAGAGGCTCCCCAACTACTCTCGCTAGTCTGTAACTTTTGGGAGACCTCTTGCGATAGCCCTTTTACGTAGTTTTGCACGAATAGGTGTTGTCCGGTTGCGGTGGTCATATCTTGGCCACTGTAGTCGGAGAACACTGTTTCAAATCGGGAGAAATATTCTGATACGTCTTCCTGAGGTTTCTGGCGACAAGCCGTGACTACCGACCAGTCTACCTTCTTTTCTGGGATCAACGTCTTTAGCTTCTGCACTATTTTGTCGGGGAGTTCCAGTATGTCCTTTACAGGTTTCTTTCCGGGCTCTCGCTGCCTATCTAGGTCATCGAGTTGTTTCCAGGTGTGTCCGAACAGGTCTGCGTGGTCGGCTTTCCGGATTTGCTTCCACACATCAGCCGGCAGACACAACCCGAAAAACAAATCAATGTCCGCTAGAGTCATTATGGTTGAGCCCAAGGCTGTGCCTAGTTCTGTATAAAATGCTGTAGGGTTTTTTTGTAAATCGGGCAGGGTTTGCCTAAAAGTTAAAATATCTTGCCGATCCCATGGTTGGTAAACCCAGTTGTACACAACCCTCCCTTTTGCATCTGCGTGGTTGATATCATCGTTTGTTCCTTGACCTCTTGGGGGAACCCAATAGGGGGCGGCTTCTCTGATAGGCATCATCGTGTTGGCTGCTTCTAATGAGGGCTCAACCGTCTCAGGGACTGTGATCTTGACCTCTGGTTTCTGTTCCGCGAGGTGGTGGAAGACCTCAAGCGTTTGCATGAAGAGGTCCGTCACATCGCTCTCAGTTCCATCTCCAACATCGACCCTTCTATATAGAGCCGTCAATTTAGCAGGACCTTTATTCTGGTACCTATCCTCATACGCGTTCAGGGTGTGGTAGCTGAACCGCAAAATGAAATGCCGTCTGTGGCTACCGGCATGTGAATTGTGCATATTCATCGTATATTCTTCGCTCTCCTTCCGTTCTACCAATGTTTTTGCTATCTTGTCGATTCCATCCCGCTCAACCTATTTGGTCTGGCTGTTAGGTGCCTGCTAGTCTCATGTTCATCTGCTGTTGTTACCAATGCGGCTGGTGCGAAGGCCGTAAGAGCCGGGGCACTAGCGCTAGGGTCACCCATACCTGCACCTTGAACTGGTGAGTGTTGTGCTAGAGGCTGGCTGGGAGCATAAGGAGGAGGCATGTATATAATTGGAGGACCGAGCAGTAACTCGTCATTTGCCCGCTGTTTGGAGGGTATCTCCGGGTAGAGCGCAGAGGTGGTCCTGACAGGGCATTGGCCTGCCAGTCCTGATTCTTGCGTTTGTCTAACTTCCTCTCTTCTTCTTATTTCTTCATCTAGTTCTTTTGCGGCCAGATGGGCGTTTTTTCGTAACTCTTTCACTATTTTCGCTTCCTCTCTTTTCCTGCGATGTTCTGCTTCTTTGCGCCACATGCCAATACTATCAAGCATAGTGGGCGTTGCCTTGTTTATTTTTACAGCTGCTTCTAGTGTTTTTATTTTATTTTTAATCAAATGAACCTATCAGTGGCCATTGATTTTTAGGATCCTTTTTTGTATATTTATGCCATAACTTACTATAAGCTATAGCGACTAGTCCTTGCTTAGTAAACATGTCCTTATTAGGGGTGCCTTCCAGTGGAGCTGGATGGTTCATCTCTAATAAGCGGTCCGGGTTGACCCAACTATGAACCAATGGGGAGAAGATAGGCATGACGGATTACAATGGGGGGCAAAAGCCTGCACTACCTATCTTTTCACTACTTGCAAAGACTGGACAGAATATTCTATTCTACGCTATTTGCAAATAGAGAATACCTCCAAAAAGAACCAATTCCCAAAACAGTCAATGTTCGGGCAAACAATCAATCAATGAGGAACGAAATAGGTACGACGTGTTAAAGATTTGCGTTACCTACCCTTCACTATCGGCAAAGGGAGAGAGAATATTCCTATTCTTCCCCGTTTGCAGGCAGAGAAGATCCTTAAGAGAACCAACTTCGAACAATTCAATGCTCGATTCAATCAATCAATCAATAAATGAGGAGAAAAAAATAGGCACGACGTGTTAAAGGCTTGCGTTGCCTACCCTTCACTATCTGCAAAGACTAAACAGAGTATGGCGACTCTGTGTTTGTTTGCAAATAGAGAATTCCTCAGAAACAGTCAATAAGTAATACTAGTATTTTCAAACAATCAATCAATCAATTTCGCAATTTGTCATGTGTCACGACCTTACCCGGACCGCATGGACAGTTTCTCGTCTTCCGCTTCCAGCGCCCGATCGTCCTCTACTCTCTGTTGCTATCGCGGCACTCCTGGTGGTTCCCAGTCAGGACCGTAGATCACTCGGGAGAGGTCTGCTCGGAATCAGTGAAGTTCAGATGATCGGCTGTCAGACGAGGGTCTATCGGACAGGAGCTCTTCCGATCGTTGCAGTTGTTCACTCTGTCGTCGGGACCTCTCCCACTGGATCCACGTGTCGCTGATGGGCCCCGCGTTTGGGACGCCAATTGATAAAGATCAATTCAAAATGGTCAGGCGATTTCAGTAGATGTTTCCTAAGTTAAATTTGCCCGGCGTAAAACGCCTCTAATACCATACGAAGTTATTCAATAAAGAGGCAGGCGCTGGAGACAGGAAGACAGGAAACAAGTTTATTCCGTCGGAGTGGAACACATCAGATCAGACAACAAGGTATCGTCTCGAGGTGCTCCTCAACCTCTCTGAGAGCTGGTCTTTTATACACTGGTTTAAGACATGTGAACGTCCTTTATTACAACAGGGACATTGTGAAGTATGAGAACGACATCACCGGCACCCCCCCCAGTTCCGGCCCATTCCAACACATGACAACAGTAGAGGCCCTTTCCGCTCATATGATTGGGAGGGGCCATCACGCAGCTGAGTGTTCTGCCGATTCCTTTGGAATGTGTGCGCCTGATCGAATCTCAGGGGATGGGGAGGTCGTGATCAATAGTGGCTCCTTTCAGGAGAGGCGAGTGAATACAGTAATGGGCAATAAACTGTATCCTCGGGCTAAGGGATGACCAGCGGTTCGTACAGGCAGTCGGGCTCAGAGGAAGGGGTCATCAAAGGAGGGGTATTCATGGACGGAAAGGAGGTGTTGGTCAGGCGCGGGGTGTGATTCCTTGAGACAGAGTCATGGGAGGGGAGGGTTCATGACTTGTGCATGTGAGTGCGGGGGCAGCCAGGGTGCGCGGGGAAGACTTGCAAGGTTCAGGGAAGTGTGCTGACGGGCGATCGTGAACAGGGAGACCGTGGTACCTAAAATGGCTGTCGTGTATGTTGGTACGTGAGTCTGCAAGATGGCGTAGATAATGTTTAGTACACAAACTAAAATTCCACACTAAGTGTTAGACAATGATCTACACTACTGTAGGCATTGAGAAGCTCCTCTGTTTAGGTAGCAAGATACCTAAAGCCTAGTTCCACAAATGTAGATGCATACACTTTTTTAAAAAAAAATAAACACCTGGCAATGAGATCGGGTGGTTGCATTTGTCCATTACCATAAAGGGAAACTCTCATACCCTGCCCCCTATAATTTAGAAGGGACCGTCTTCACTTCACGTTTCATTAATAATGACAAGTGCGGAGGGTGTGAGTGGAGAGGAGGTGGGGAATTTATAACAAACGCACTAAAAGCGCTCAGCTGCCTACGGGACATGCCCGGGCCAAGAGCGGGCCCATCTGTGAGTGATCGAGGCAAGGCTGGGCCCACTCTCTTTGTGGCCCAGTAGCAATAATTTATGCATGGGATCTTGCACCATTGTACAGGTGAGACGTGTTAAAGTTGTCTAGTGATGGGCAAGCAAAACATTGTTGGGACTACCGTGGCCATATGTTCGACTGTAACAATTGATAGCATGTTGGAGGGGGCTTTTGGAATAATTGCTAATGATATTACACTTTCTGAGGTAGACTTTCCCTGGATTCTGGCCTCTCTTTAAGGTAGCCTGATGACCATCCTCCTATTGCTGGTGAAGGCCCAAATGCTGAACAAGATTCTGCTCATCTTAATGATTGCCTAGATGACACTGAGTTTATTGTTGTTATGTCAGACGCTGACCATGGTCAATGTACCTCATGTTAAAGCCAGCCCACACCTAAAAGAAGAAAACCTGGAGAGGAGCACTAGGCAGTTAGTACAGCTGCCACTTCAAAATTATCAGCCCTCCAATGTCACTACTAAAACTAAGTTATTTCCATGGATCTAGTTACAGCCTCTGACCCAATCAACCAATGACACTCCCCATAGCAGCTGTGCAAGTTCATGATGTCTTAAATATCGCCTATTTGAGCGCAAAAATCAGTTCAATCCAGGACCAGGAATTGAACCCCGTAATGGCACACCTGAATCATATTGAGGCCCTCGTAACTGCCTTATCTGAGCAATATAAAATACATCATAAAGGGAACAGATTTTGTCCCTCACCATTAGCTCTATCTGAAAGAGGCTGTTAGTTGTAGATTCCTTGCCTTAGAATTTCCCCAGGCGTCAATCTGGATCGAGATTTTTCTTTAGCAGTACTCCTGTGAGCCGGTAGGTGGCGTCGGTCGACTCTGCATCCATCGTTGGCATTGTGGTTGCCGGGATGACGTCGCGGTGCCTACTTAGAGGCTGCCCCTGCATGCTGACGTCGGTTCTTTCTTTTTCCGCGCCAGCCTGCCGCAGATGCGGAGAGTGCTATCCCTTAGCCGTTTTTTGCCTAGCATTTTTTGACTTTTTGTCAACGTCTTTTTCGTGTCTTTGTTACCTGGTGCCTGAGGGATGACCCTAGATTGAACCAGATTAAGCCCTGCGGCGCCTGTCACAAAATTATGTCTGTGACGTATCCCACCTCATGTGCTTGTGGTGTTTGGACAGCAACCACGACCCGAAACCGCGCTCCGACTGCCGGGCCCTGAACCAGACGACTTTGCAGGAATGGTCCCAAAAGTTGCTGGAGGCCCGGCAGTTGGGTCCGCGTTGCTCCCAGTCTCATCCAAGAGGAAGGTCTTGAGGCAGTACATGGGGCTCCCACTCCTTGTCGCACTCCAAGTCGTCGATGTCATTGGTTAAGTCCAAGCACAAGAAAAAGTCGAAGAAGCACAATCGCTCTTCACCTTCTCCCCGTTGGTCGGCTGAAATGACGCAGGATGCGGAGCGTCGATGCTCATAGGCTCCGTCTCTGGTGCCTGATTCAGGAAGGATTCCGCGCCTCCCCCCATTTCCGCATGTGTCATGGACCACTAGCAGGATACTAAAAGGCCAAGAAGCCTCAGAGTCGCTCTGACTGAGATCCAGGTCAAGATTTGAAATGAAACTTCAAGATCATAGCATGAATAACTTTAACTGTTTGAGGCAGTGGATAGCCGGAGCATCCCCAGCCCAACTTTTGGCAGTTCTACGAGGCCTTACACCTTGTCTTTGGGGAGCCCGACTCCGCTGGTGCACCTTCGGGCCATGCAGAGCGGGTCGGGGTCCTGGGCCTTCGATGCCAGCAGCTCTGGCCTGGCACCGGAAGGACCCTGTGGATCCAGGCCTGGATCTGGATCGACACTGTTCGATCTCACTCGACCTTCCCCGTCGCCGATCCAAACGATGGCGCCACTGGCGCCGGTCGTTCCCGCTGCCGACACCATCCTCATCCCTGAGTTGGACCCGGACAGACGTCGGCTGACGTCAATACCGGCGCTTGAGGGTACTTTTGTTCCCCTGTTCATCCCTGGTGTTCCTGACTGACCAGAGGGTAGTGATGAGGACTGAGAGGGGATCGCAGGACCCTTTAACAGACCAGCGTGAAGAACTGGACTGGCGGAAGGACCTGGGTGATGCCAGGGTTCTGGACACTTCTCCAGACACTAGTTTGCTTTCTCCCCCTGCTGTGTGTAATGAGGAGGGAGTGTCCTATGCTGTGGTGGTGAGAAGGGCAGCTGAGGTTTTGGGCTTTGAGCGCCCTTCAGTGGCAGTTAGGAATAATCCCCTGACAGAAGTGCTTCAGCCTGGGGCTTGCTCTTCTGAGCCCCTATTGCCGTTCAATGAGGCCCTCACTGACATCCTCCTGGGCACTTGGTCCAAGCCCAGCACAGGGGTTCCTGTGGAGAGGACAATTGCCCGCCGACACACCCCGGGTGACCTAGTGTTCCTGAGCTAACGTCCTTCCCCTGAGAGCTTGTTGGTCCAAGCCTCTTCCTCAAAAGGCGCATTCCCTCCTGTTCCACCAGAAATTGAATCCAAAAAGCTGGACCATTTTGGGAAGCGTATGTTCTCTTCCTCCAGCACGGCAATGCGGCCGGTGAATACCACAAGCCTCTTGGGCCGCTACTCCCATACCATCTGGGATATGGTCACACAGGTGCTGCCTCGGTACCCGGAGGAGGCCCGGGCCATTCTTATCCAGGCAGTGGCGGATGGGAGAGATGCTGTCAAATTTGCCATCAGATTTGGACTGGATACCACCGACTTACTGGGCAGAACATTTACCACATTGGTAGCCTTAGACGATACGCCTAGTTGAGGACATCTGGCTTTTTGGGAGATGTTCAGTCAACTTTGATGGACATGCCGTTTGATCCCCGTTGTCTTTTTGGAGGCAAAGCAGACTCAGCGCTGGAGCTCTTTAAAGATTCAAGGGCTACAGCCAGATCTTTGGGCCTCACTACGCCTTCTCACCCACTCGAGTCTGCTTTTCATCCCTTTCATGGCTATGGAAAGGGCACCCAACCACGTCCGGCCCAGTCTAGCCACTGGTTCATGCAAGCCACCCAGCCTCTGCATGGCCGCAGACATGGGACCCAGAGACCTCGCGGGTCAGGGACCCAGCGGACTGTTCTAGTCTTTGAGATCTCGATGACTGGCTGTTGAAGGCAGGCTCGCCCAAGGCTGTCATCTCCCACCTCCAGACTACGGCGGACCTCCTGCATTCACTGGGGTGCACTATAAATATGCCGAAGTCACATCTGGCTCCCTCTCAGACTCTCCCTTTCATCTGAGATGTTCTGGACACAGTGCTGTTTCCGGCTTATCCTCAAGAGCAGCGAGTCCGGGATATTCGGGCTATGATACTGATGTTTCAGCCTCTATCCCGTATTTCGATGAGATTGACTCTGAGCCTGCTGGGCCTCCTGGCCTCTCGCACCTTGTTGGTGGATCGTGCCAGATGGCATATGTGGACTCTGCAGTGGGACCTGAAGTTCCAGAGGGCGCAGCATCAGGGGAATCTTTCCGACTACGTTCAGATCTCAGAGGGAAGTGAACAACAATTGCAGTGGTGGCTAATCAACCAAGCTTGGGTCAGAGGCATATCCCTCTCCCTTCCCCAACCAGATCGAACAGTGGTGACAGATGTACCACTCCTGTAATGGTGAGGCCATCTGGGAGAGGTGGAGATCAGAGGAGTCTGGTCTCCTGCAGAGTCCGGACTCCATATCAAGCTGCTGGAGCTCCTGGCGATCCAACTGGCACTTAAGGCATTCCTTCCCTCTCTCAAAGGGGAAGCGGTGCAGGTGTTCACAGACAACACCACCGCCATGTGGTGATTGAGTGGCGACAGTGGACTGCTTCGACCTTCTGCCTGAAGTAGGTAATGTCATCTTGGCAGCCAGGCATCCCTACACTAAACAGCGTACGCCTGTAGATGGAATAAGTTTGTGCCATGGTGCACAGCAAAGACTGTGGATCCCCTTTCTGACCCTTTTTCAGAGGTCCTTTTGTATATACTTTCTTTGGCCCAATAGGGCTCTGCTCTGGGCACTCTTAAGGGCTATCTTGCTGCTATCTCTGCTTTTCTTTGGCTGGCAGATCAGCCATCCTTATTCAGGTCTCCGATAGTTAGTAGATTCTTTAAGGGCATTACTCATCTATTTCCTTCATCTCCTATCATAATGCCCCAGTGGGACTTAAATCTTGTTCTCACATATGTTATGTGTGCTCCCTTTGAGCCTCTTCATAACTGCCCTCTCAGGCTCCTTATTCTCAAAACTGTCTTCCTTGTGGCTATCACCTCTGCTCGCAGGGTGAGTGAGCTTCAAGCTCTGTCTTCCAAGCCCCCTTTAGTCTCTTGCATCGGACAAAGTGGTGCTTAGAACGAGGAGTTTGTATGTGTTACACCATTATATGTAGGACAATCTATTATTTTGCCCACCTTTTTCCCACCTCCACACTCTTCCAAGGAGGAGGAGAGACTCCACCGTCTGGACCCTAAACGTGTGCTGTCACTCTTCCTTGATCACACCAAAGATTTCCGGGTTGATGATCGACTCTTTATTGGATATGTAGGTGCCAAGAAAGGACAGGCTGTTCAAAAACGTACCATCTCTTGATGGGTTGCCCTTTGCATAAAGATCTGCTATGCTTTAGCAAAGAAATATCCTCCAGTGTGGCTGCATGCTCATGCTATTACGGCTACGGCAGAAACCACTGCATTGGCCCAAGGAGTCCCACTCCTTGATATCTGCCCGCTGGCAACTTGGGCATTTCCGCATACGTTTACCAGATATTATGCATGGACAGCCAAGTCCGGAGGGATGGCTACTTTGCCCATTCGGTCCTCCAGTATTTTCTCATTTGTACTTGGTCTGCAGACCCGCTTCCGGGGACGGTATTGCTGGAGTATCTATTCTAAGGTAAGAAATCTCCAACTAACAGTCTCTTTCAGATGAACATGTTACTTAGCTTTGGTAACGAAGAGACATATGTTAGTTGTAGATTCCTTACCACCCCGCCAATCCTCCCCGCTCTGCAAACTGATTTCTAGGGTTAGGGACTCCCTTACAGAGCCCGAGTTGTGGTGCACCACTGGTCAGTGTCTTTCATGCCTCTGCGCTTCTGGCGTGCAAAGTCGTGTCAGAACGGACATCGGCATGCAGGGGCGGAGTCTAAGTAGGCACCGCCACGTCAATCTGGCAACCGCGATGCCAACAATGGACTCTGAGTCGACAACGCCACCTACCGACGTCCAGGGGTACTGCTAAAGAAAAATCTCCAGATCCAGACTGACGTCGGAGGATAATTCTAAGGTAAGAAATCTACAACTCAAAGCAAACACAAGGAGATGAGGAAAGGAGCTCTGAAACGTTTCTGACACTCACCCCCAGTCACAGATCTGGGTTGAATCCATCATCGTTCTTCAGCTCACTTCACCACCTCAGTTCAGACCCAGCTATATACAAATCAGTCTTGACCCTGTGCCTCATGATAACAGTCCAGCCCGAACTGCCAAGCCAGGTCTTCCCGGAACCGGAAACAAGCATCCGGGGACTGGTTTTGGGGTAACACCCCTCATCAGCCAGGCTTGCTTGAATCCAGTGGCAAAGTGATAAAGGGGCCCACAATCACAACTAACATATGTCTCTTACAGATACATCATTCCCGAAGGTAAGTAACTTGTTCTTTTGTCTCCTGCCAAACAGGAGGTAACATTCCTTTGATCGTACTGAATAAATACCAGGGTCCCTGTCCGATCTCGCAGCACTCCACTCGTTAAAGACACTTCTCTGGAGGCAGCTCGATGACCTTGGGGCGCGGATGCTGCTGACTTAGCCGCTGTATCAGGTACTCAGGGGAAAATACAAGAGACACCTAATAGAGGAGCTCAGGAATCTAATTTGACACCCTACAAAGATGCTCTGAATTCACTACCTGTAGTATGCCCATATGTGGTGATATTAGCTGGAGCTTAGATCTGGCTTTGAAGAATCGTGGGTTCAACTTTGGACTAAAACTGCTCATTGGCTGAATAGGCATAAACACTTTGACCGTAGAAACATGAACTAAATTATATGGTCATAAGGGTGGGATGGGTGGATAATGGACCGAAGGACATTGTAGGGAACTGCATTGTGGTTAATTTCCAGAATCCCTTTTGTGCGCGTAACATCCTGGGAATGAATGAAAAGACACATCATGCTAACTACCAAATTGCAGCACTCCCATTGGATACTTTTATAGGACCCTCACCACCCAGTTGATCCTCTTTGGTAGGCACCCCTATTTACTTGTGACGATCGATTTGAAGTATTGAGTAACATTGAAGATGTAGAATTACTACAAGAGCCCTTGCCATCTAACCTGTCCCGATGAAACATGTCGTTGCCTAGGTCTGTTAATATTGTTGCTGACCCGTCACATAGCCAGAATTCCCAGTTAAGAATTGTGAGCTAGAATGTGGCAGGCTCGGTTTGCCCGACTGGTTGTCATTTATAAAGAGTTATGACATCATCATGCTCCAAGAGACGTAGGATACTGCGTCCACTATGGTCAATGTTTTCAATGTTCTAGTGTTTCAGCTAGTCAGTCCCGCTGTGGTGGAGCATTGGGTGGGTTAGTAGTATGGTTGAATATAGCCTTAGGGGCTACGTCGAGATTTTGGAGACATCAAGTGCTAATTACCAAATAGTGCTATGGAAGAACCATTTCAAACTTTTATAACAATGATTTTATCAATGTCCCGAAATGTAAGCTCTCCGATTTATTAAATTGCCGTAGCAAGCTGACAGATAGTCACCACTAGAGAAGACACAATGCATGTATGCTTAGTGGGTGATTTTAATCTTAGTCTTTCTCCTTGTTTAAGTACTGTCACCAGCCCCACTGTAATTTCTGATCCTAGAAGTCAGGTGTTCATATCCCTTCTTGCACCACTTAACTTAGTAGACTCAATTTTGTTCCCACATATAGAGCCAGAGGCGTAGCCGAAAAAATAGATTATATCTTAGTAACACAGAACCTAAAGGATCTACTCCTATATAGGACAGTTGCCTCGTCTACGTATAGTGATCATAACCCCTATGAGTTTTTTTTTTTAAATACTACCAAAGAATAAGTATAGTAAAGAGATTGGGGTTAGTAATCTCCTGCCTACTATGGACAACTTGCAACAAGTATTCGAGTCAATAATTAAGGACAGAGGAGGATCCTGAACATTAGATTATTGGTGCATTTAATGGCCTATGTTTAAGTATTAGAACGCTCTCCTCAAAACCATAAACAAACTACAGCTCTGGTTTAATCATGATTATATTGTGGCTAATCTGGAGTTAAGATTGGCCTTTATAAAGACATCCAGAGATCAATTACTAGTCGCTAACCGGCAAAAACAATATAAAGCAATCACCTCTAATCTAATCTTTTCGGCCTCCCATGAGGTACCCGTCTTCCCCTGCTGGTCTGCCAGAACGGATCTGTTTCCCATCCCCTTGTTTCTACTCCCCTCCCCATTTTCATCCATCCTCTATTGGGGACTTGTCCTTATATATTTGTCTATACAACTATAACTAAATGTAACTATGCAAAACTGTTATTCTTGTTATCCCTGACCTCGGAGACGTGAGCAACATGGCTGATGGCCGGTGGAGCTGCAAGACAGCTATGGAGGAGATTGGCCCTGGTGTTCCCCCTCCGCCGTCACCTACCCAGCTGAACATTGGGCACAGTTCTCCTTGTGTCCCCGCTATGTCCTTCCTCCCCCTCCCTCCGACGAACTACTTTAAAATTGTTTTTTTCCCTGTGTTTTTACTATGCTCTTGTAACAGATGTAATTTGCATCTTGTAACTCCTCATGTAAAACGCTCTGATACCTCCGGGTCTAGCCAGCGCTATATAAAACTCTTCAAATAAATAAATTAAATAAAAATGTTGGCATGAGGTGATGTCTGAGCAGTGTGAGCTTTAGATCAGACAGCCCTTCAGAAAGTAGAGTGTATAAAGAATAGTAAACGCTTCTGTATAACTGCTTTGAACATGAAGCACAAGAATCAGCCTGTGTCCTCAATTTCTTATCATATTACTTGTGAGGCATGGGAGGCCCACTTCAGGAAAGTTTATGCTTCCCCCTTCATCTGAGTGCGATTTTTAAATAAATCCCAGTTAGATGACAGACATTAAAGTAACCCTGGGTGAGGTGGAATTGGCCATTAATCATATTGTAGGGGGAAAGGACACAGGGGCTGATGGCGTTCCAACTGATTTAATAAAACATACCACTTTGTGGGCCCCTCTTTTGACTAATGTATTTAATAATCTTGAACATTCTGACCTGCCTACTTCATGACGCAGGTCAATCATTGTCCCTATATTTAAGAAGGATAATTAGACAGATCCTAAATTTAATAGACCCATTTCGTTGATAAACACCACATTTAAAATACTAGGTCGCATAATTTATACCCGAGTCAAGGAGTAAGTCGAAGCAGAGTCTGTAGTATATATATATATCTCAATATGGGTTTAGAAATAAGATTGGGACAATCAAGGAATGGCTAAGCCTAAATTCGGTGCTCTGCAAATATACTGTTGCCAAGCAAACCCCTTTACTTGGCTTTTATGGATCTGTCTGCGGCATTTGATCGCGTTACTCATTCCACACTTTGGGTAATGCTATTATCACGGGGGTTGGAAGTAGCACTTATGCACTTTCTTGCATGTTTGCATACCGACATGAGAGCCAGGGTCAGAATTAGTAACAAGGGCAAAGTATATAGAGATTCATTGGGGTGTGAGACATGGGTCTGTGTTGGCCTCTCTTATTTATTTTTATATATTAATGAACTTCACCTGTTTTGAACAAGAATGACTACTTATGTTCCAAAAATCAGGGGCAGATTATTACCCACACTTTTATATGCAGATGATGCAGTGCTTATGGCTCGCACCCCAAAGGCGCTGCGTCTCCTAGTGCATGCTTTCGTTGAGTTTATGGCTACAAAAGCTTGCACACTAAAATCTCTAAGTCACATATAATGGCATGTGGACCAAGGTGCAGTAAGCTTTCGACCCTGTTCGTTGGTTCTAACCGGTTGCCTAATGTAAGAAGCTTCCCATATCTGGGAGTTACCTTTGCAGCCTCATGTCATGGATTCCAAGCTTTTTACAATGCAGAACACAACGATCTAAAGCAAATATTTATCTTCTTGGTCTCCCACAGCCTCAGGAATGTGGACAACTGGCTCCTCTGTTGCAGATATATAAATTTCAATGTGTCCCCACAGCAATGTATGGTGCTAAAGTGTGGTGTATAATGAACTGCAAGGCATTGCAATGGGAAGAAAACGGGTTCTGCAGGCGGATGCTAGCAGCTCCGATATCAACCTCTCACTCCATCTGCCATGAAGAATAAGGTTTGCGCTGCTTAGGGGATGCATTACAGCCCGACCAATATTATTATGGCTGTCAATTTGGAAGAAGAGGACGCAGCCCTCTCTAGGGATATTATATTGGACTGCCTCTCCTGTGAGAATGGCCTATGAAATACCCTGGTTGGCATAATGTTAAAACTGGACTTGGTAAAACTGGTCTGCAGAGGGCCTTTGCAGAGCCAGATACATGCACCCACCACCCTTAATACATAATTAAAAAAGAGGTCGAATAAGCACTTTATAAGTGAGAGGAGGCATGTCGCCCTAGAAGAAGTTTGCAGATTGAGGCATATCAGTCTTTGAGAACAATGAACTACTCTATAAACTATCTCTAGCAACAACGAGGAAGATGAGAACATTCATTATTGTTCCGATATTGTTAAATACCTGCTGTGTTTTCCTCCTGTTTTTAAGTCAAATCTAGCTGCTATTCCATGTCTTTGTGACGGAAAACAGGCCAAACGATACATTTTATGTTCTTTTGCAAATATTATTAAAGGTTTACCAGGCTTGTTTTTACTCCCACTTTTTAAAAATAAATATCATAATATTAGGCACTCTACATCTGGTAGCTTGCAGAACAAAACTAAAAGCAGCACTAGAGGTCAGCCTACATGAAGGCTGCTTCTTAAAACATGCTGTTAGGGCTCGAGTTACTATGCTGCTATAATAATGTTGCTATCCTCTTCTACATGACTTGCGATATTTGACGGTTTTAAGTTTGTTTTTTAATGCATGCATTTATGCTACTTTTATGGGCAAAATCTCGCCGGAATAAAGTTTCTTTTGAATTTGACAAGTAAGATGTGTGCCCGTCCAACAAAGCCACACACATCATAGCTCAACAACTCGAGCCCACATTTCTAGCCTTTCTTGACACTCAGTCATGATACCCAGAAAACAGACTTAAGATGCTGAGCTCCCAAAACTAGAGAATTTTCCATGTTGTAGTTATGTTGTGGAGAAGCGTGGCTCAATGGTTAGAGCGGCAGACCCTGATGCAGAGGTCTGGCCCAGGATCAGGGTTCAATTCCCGCCTCGGCGGCTCTTGGACTCAATCTCGCCTCGGAGCCTAGTCTAATCATGGGTCCCACTCTGTGACTCTGGGCAATAGCTTGCTTTAGTTTTTTTTTTTTTTTTTTTTTTGTGGTATAAGACATTTATTGTACAAAAGGAAAGGTTACACTGCGTCACGCCAACAACCCGGAGGCAGGCCGCGATATCAACAGATATCTCCCAAGAGGGAGTAGCATATGAGGAGTCGTAAAACAAGGCTGATGGCATGCCACCTAGGGAGATACATATCCCCGATCTGGGCAAGGAGTCCAAAGGTATAACCAATGAAAAGTGGATAGTCTTACATTTTTGGGTGCCGTGGACTGGCAAACAGACCCCAGGCTCTCAACCTTGTCCCGCCATCCCGGCGAGCACAAGGGCCGCAGCTCAGTAAACCAGTAGTGCATAGAAATCACGTCCACGTGCACCTTTTCGCCCAACCCCCCACAACAATCGGAGGGAAACAACAAACTTCGGTGCAGAGCTATTTCAACAAACATACATCACATCACACATACGCGGGGCCGCGTGTGCAAGGACCAGTCAGCCACAGATGGACGGCAACAAGTGGCAGTGGTAGCGGCAGGAGGACTGCAAGGCAACACCCATGGGGCTGGGGCAGAGGGGGAGGGGAAGTGGCGGGACAAAGCAGTGAGGCACCTGGCCAGGTAGGGGGGCAACATGTCAAATCCTCCTGAAACGCAGCAGGCACGAAGCCCGACAGTAGTAGAACATTCCATAGCCCCCAGGCACAACCACCAAGCATGTATCCATCCGTCCAAGAAAATGCACACAGGGGTCAAGGTTCTCACCCCATGTCATCTGAAACACCCGCCCCAGGGGAGTCCACAGAGGCGTCAGAGCCCGCCCGCTCTCTAGTCCACTGAAGGAAGGGTGCCCAGATGTCACTGGGCCTAGATGCGGTGGGCATCGTTTCCCAGTAAGTCGTGAGTTGCGTCTGACCATATGTAACGTCTCGAACCCACGCGGCAAACGTAGGCAAGTCTCCACGGCCCCAGTGTATCGCCACCTGACGTTTAGCGTAAAGTAGCAGCATCGCATGCAGTTTCCTGTCACAGGGTTCAGTGTTCTTAACGTATCCCAGGAGCCCCAAAAGCGGAGTGGGTTCATCTGACCTGTGTAATATGTGATTGATAGCTTCAAAAATACTCGACCAGTACTCATCTAGCTTAGGGCAGCTCCACGCCACATGGAGGAAAGACGCATCAGCCCCACCACACTTCCAGCACGATGCATCAGTGCGGATGCCCATGCGATGTAGCAGTACCGGCGTGCGAGGGCAATAGCTTGCTTAATCTCCACAACGGCCCCAGCAGCGCTTGGATGCCTGGCTTCACCTTGGGGGTGCCCAGGAGTGGACATTTCACATGGAAAAGCCAGGAAGGGCTCCACAGTGGTATGAGTGCAGCGCCGGGAAGCCCTGTTGCGTGGGCAGCCGTGCGCTTTACAAATACAACACATTTACATTTTATTGTGAAGAGGTAATTGGAAATTCATCCAAACTCTCTCGGTTTGATAGACTGCAGTAGAAGCCCACAAAATAGTTTTCATAGGATTCATTTTCCCCACTTGCATTCCAAATGCCTACAGGAACCATAAATAATTTGCTGAGTTTAGTGAAGACCGCTTTTTTCCCCAGTCCTGGTGAAATGATTGTGTGTTCAGTGCAAAAGCCCCTGGACTACCCTGTCTGGTCTTACAGCCAGCTTGTAAAGGATATCTTCCATCCGGGCCCAGTAGCTTACCAAATCACCTTAAGAGCTTGAAATCTCCACTGGTAAATGAATCCAAGCATCTATTTAATTCTTGTTGCCCCAAAGAGGTCGTACAGTCGACTTATGCTGCATCCTCTGGACACCTCTCTTTCAGACCATCTTACAGTCCGTAAAGCCTGGATCCGAAAGAGACACGTTAGTGATAGATTCCTTACCTTAGAATATCCCCAGGCGTGAGGCTGGATCCGGAAAGTTTTTCTGCTTAGCCATACCTCTTCGCGCCACTGATGTCGAAGGCGCCGAGTACTTAGGCGTGAAGAGTACTTAGGCGCAACCCATTCGCGCTGACGTCAGTTCTTTCTTTTTCCGTGCCGAAAAGCAGAGATCAGGATTGAGCACGTACCTCGGTCATTTTTTGACCACTTTGTTGAGACTTTTTGTCTCTTTTTCTTGTCTCTTGGTGCACGTAGGGATGCCCGGCCGTGTCATGGCCCCGAAGGCCTTACGGGAGCGGCGCCGGAAATTCCTGGAAGTCCGGCACTCCTCTCACCGCCACTCTGAGTCTAGGGGCAGTTTGCGGGACCGGTGCCGTCGCTCCTCTTACTCTAAGTCTTCCTCTTCGGATTCTGGTAAGCAACACCATAAAAAGAAGTCGAAGAAGCACTTTTGCTCCCGGGCGTCCCCCCCGTCGCTCCCCGGAGGCGTACGTGGGGGACAGGGGCTCCATCCCTGCAGCTCCTCCGGAGCCTGGGAGTCCCGCGGCCTACCCGCTATACCCGGGTCCGTCGGCGACTCCCGCACTGGTGCAAGAGCTCCTTGCTGCCTTGGACCGCCTTTACAGGCCCCCGCCGGCACGCCTTCGGGCCCGCGGTCCCGTGTCCAGATCCTGTTGGCACAGCCTTTGGCACCAGCCCCAGAGCCACTGGAATCAGCGCCCTCGGCTCCGACCCCGGCGCCCCAAGGTGCAGTGCCGCTGGCTCCGGCCCCGGCGCCGCCCTTGGCTCTGGCCCCAGCACCCCCCCTGGCTCTGCCACAGACGCCGCACTGGGTGCCGTTTATCCCGCCCCTACCCCGGTTCCTGGACCATTTTGTTCTGGCCTGGGATCCACGTTGGGATGCGGCTCCGCCACGGCCCCCGCGGCTGGCTCCGTCTACCCCGGAGCCAGACGAGGACTGAAACGGCTCCGAGGACCTCCTTGCGCAGCAGTGTGACTCCGAGCAGGATTGGATGGATGACCTTCAAGATGCGGGTGAACTTGATGTGTCTTCTGACCCGGGGTTTGCCTCGCCTCCGCCTTCTCTGGAGGAAGGCCCTTCTTATACGATGGTGCTGTGGCGCGATGCGTAGGCTCTCCATCTTGACCTCCCTACGGTGGCCCTTAAGACCAACCTCCTTACGGAGGTGCCCCAGACGGCGTCTACGTCATCGGAGCTGCTGCTCCCTTTCAATGAGGCCCTTACTGAAGTTCTTTTGGGTACTTGGTTGCGGCCAGCCTCGGGGGCACCGGTGGATAAGAATGTCACTAGGCATCATCGTCCGGCGCTTTCTTAACCACTCCCCCCGCATGCCTGAGAGCCTGGTCATTTAGGCCTCGACATCACAGAGTGCCTTTTCCTCGGCTCCGCCCGATAAGGACTCTAAGAGGCTGGACTAATATGGCAAGAGGTTGTTCTCCTCAGCCAGTTTGGGGTTGAGGTCGGTTAATACAGCCTGCTTATTGGGCCGTTACTCCCACGTAGTGTGGGATTCGGTGGCAGAGGTTCTGCCTCAGTGGTCTGAGGAGGTCCAGGCTGTCCTTTCCCAAGCGATTGCAGAGGGCAAGGATGCGGCAAAGTTTGCCATCAGGTGTGGTTTGGACACCGTTGATTCGCTAGGCAGGGCGATTTCCACGACGGTGGTGCTGTGGCGCCACACCTGGTTGCACTCCACTGGGTTCTCGCCCTCTGTCCAGAGCTCGCTCATAGACATGCCCTTCGATGGCTCCCGTCTATTTGACGAGAAGGCGGACAAAGCCCTGGAGCGCTTTAAAGACTTGTGCGCCACAGCAAAGTCTTTGGGTCTTTCCACGAAGGCCCCTACCACATCGGGGTTTAGTTCCTTTTGTGGCCAGGGTAAGGGCACCCAAGCACGCTCCTCCGCTAAGCCTGCGCAGAACCAGCCCCAGAGTGGCCGCGCCTTCCGAAGGGGCGGGTCTGGTGACCAGCGAGCGGGTCAGCCCACCTCCACCCCACTGCTTCCGCCTCTAAGCCTTCCTAATCCGAGCTTCAGGGGGCACCCAACGCCAGTGGGTGGCAGGGTACGTCAACACCTCTGCCACTGGTGCAAAATTACCTCGGACAAGTGGATGCTGCAGATAATCTGTCAAGGTTACTCGCTCCCCTTTCTGTCCTCCCCTCCTGCCATGCCACCTCGGTACCACCGCAAATCGGGGGATCATTTGGCCCTTCTCCGTCAGGAAGTCACGGCCCTCTTGGCCAAGGGAGCCATTGAGCGCGTTCCCGGTCAGGAAGTAGGGAGTGGTTGTTATTCCCACTACTTCCTGGTCCCCAAGAAGGACAAGGGGGGCCTGCGCCCCATCTTGGGCCTCTGGGACATCAATTGCTTCCTCCAAAAGGAGAAGTTCAAGATGCTAACTTTGGCTCAGGTCCTGGCTGCCCTGGACCCTGGAGACTGGATGGTGGCGTTGGACTTGCAGGACGCCTATTTCCACTTCCCCGTCCTGCCGGCCCACCGGCGCTACCTGCGGTTCACGGTAGGCCAGGAGCATTTTCAGTTTGCCGTGCTCCCCTTCGGCCTTACCAGTGCCCCTTGGGTGTTCACACAGGTGATGGCGGTGGTCGCAGCTCATCTGTGCAGGTCAGGGGTGTCAGTCTTCCCCTACCTCGACGACTGGTTGTTGAAGGCGGGCTCGCCCCAGGCAGTCGTCATCCACCTCCAGACTACCGCCGACCTCCTGCACTTGCTGGGGTTCTCCATTAATGTGCCGAAGTCGCACCCAAGTCCCTCTCAGAAGCTCCCCTTGATCGGAGCGGTTCTGGATTCGACACTGTTTGTGGGTCTATCCTCCCGAGCAGCGAGTCCGGGATATTCAGGCTATGATTCTGCTCTTTCAGACTCTATTCTGGGTTTCAGTCAGGATGACCCTTCGGCTTCTGGGCATGATGGCCTCCTGCATCCTGCTGGTGGCACATGGAAGGTAGTATATGCGGCTCTGCAGTGGGACTTGGAGCTCCAGATGGCACAGCAGCAGGGCAACCTGTCCAATCACGTCCAGATCTCTGAGGGTGCTGCACGACAGTTGCAGTGGTGGCTCACGAATCGCGATTGGGTCAGTGGCAGATCCCTATCCCTCTCCCTTTCCCAACCGGAGCACACAGTGGTGACGGATGCGTCCCTCCTGGGATGGGGAGGCCACATGGGAGAGGCGGAGATCAGTGGCCTCTGGTCTCCGGTGGAGTACCGGCTCTATAGCAACCTTCTGGAGCTGCGGGCGATTCAGCTTGCACTGAAAGCATTTCTTCCCTCTGTCCGGGGAAGTGTAGTGCAGGTGTTCACGGACAACACCACCGCTGTGTGGTATTGCAACAAACAAGGCGGGGTGGGGTCCTAGACCCTATGTCAGGAGGCTCTGTGTCTCTGGACATGGCTGGAACGTCAAGGCATTACCTTGGTGGTTCAACACCTGGCAGGTTCTCTGAACGCCAGGACGGACTAACTCAGCCGTCGGTGCATGGTGGATCACAAATGGCGTCTGAACTCGGACGAGGCGCAAGGTCTCTTTCTGAAATGAGGAGAGCCTTAGTTAGATCTATTCGCCACCGAAGAGAATGCGCAATGTCATCAGTTCTGCGCGTTGAAATTTCCAAGGCGGCACTCGCACTGTAACTCTTTTCGTCGCGAGTGGAGCTGCGGTCTATTGTACGCCTTTCGCCTATACCACTTCTGCCCAGAGCGCTGAAGAAGATCAGGTGCGACCGGGCCCAAGTAATTCTTGTGGCTCCGGACTGGGCTTGCTGAGTTTGGTATCCCAAGCTATTCAGTGTGAGCATCGACCCCCCGATCCGTCTGCCTCTTCGGGAGGATCTTCTGTCGCAGCAGCAGGGAACAGTCTTCCACCCGAACCTGTCCAGCATCCACCTCCATGCCTGGAGATTGAGCGGGGACAATGGACACCTTTCGATCTTCCTCCCGAATTCTGTGATGCCATTCTGGCAGCTAGGCGTACCTCCACCAAAACAGTGTACGCCTGTCAGTGGAACAGATTTGTGGCATGGTGCACAGCTAAGACTGTGGATCCCCTTTCTGAGGTTCTTCTGTTCCTTCTCTCTTTGGCCCAGCAGGGCTCTGCTCTGGGCACTATCAAAGGCTATCTTTCGGCCATCCCTGCCTTTCTACGGCTTCCAGATCAGCCTTCTCTTTTTAAGTCCCCAGTTGTTAATCGTTTCCTTAAAGGCAATGTGCATACATTTCCACCTGTGCCTTTCATAATGCCTCAGTGGGACTTGAATCTTGTCTTGACTTTTCTGATGTGCTCTCCCTTTGAGCCCCTTCATAAAACTGTCCCTTACATCTTCTTACTCTCAAGACGGCTTTCCTAGTAGCTATGACCTCTGCCAGAAGAGTGAGTGAGCTCCAGGCTCTTTCTTCCAAACCCCCTTTCCTTTCTGTTCATCCAGACAAGGTGGTTCTCAGGACCCGTCCTTCTTTCTTGCCAAAGGTTGTCACTCCCTTCCACATCGGGCAGATCACCACTTTGACCACCTTCTTTCCGCCTAAGCATCCCTCATGGGAAGAGGAGAAGCTCCACCGTCTGGACCCAAAATGTGCGCTTGCATTCTATCTGCAGCTTACACAGCAGTTCCGAGTGGATGATCAACTCTTTGTTGGCTATGGGGGTGCCAAAAAAGGTCGGGCGGTGCACAAACAGACCATCTCCAGGTGGATCAATCTATGCATCAAAGCATGTTACTCCTTGGCCAAGAAGGAGCCTCCTGTGGGGCTGCGTGGCCATTTGACCAGGGCAACAGCAGCCACTACTGCCTTGGGACGGAGTGTCCCTCTGCAGGATATTTGTCAGGCAGTAACGTGGGTCTCGCTGCACACGTTTACCAAGCACTACTGCCTTGACAGTCAGGTCAGGAGAGACGGCTTCTTTGGCCATTCTGTGCTCCGTGACTTTCTGGTGTAATCCTAATCACAGACCCACCACCGGGGTTGATATTGCTGGGGTATCTATTCTAAGGTAAGGAATCTATCACTAAGGTGTCTCTTTCAGATGCACAAGTTACTTACTTGTGTAACGATATATCTGTAAGACACATTAGTTAGTAATAGATTCCTTACCGCCCCGCCCATCCTCCCCGTTCTGCGAACTGGTTACTAGGATTAAGGTCATCCCTCTTTTACGGCTCTAGTTTTATGCACCAATTGTCAGTCTCTTGCATGGCTCTGCGTTTTGTTGCAGAATAGTTGTGTACAGAACTGACGTAAGCGCATGGGTGACGCCTAAGTACTCTCTGTGATGTCATCTCGGCGCCTACGACGCAAGTGACGGACGCGGAGCCGCAGGACACCACCTACTGGCACGCAGAGGTACTGCTGAGCAGAAAAACTTTCCAGATCCAGCCTGATGCCTGGGGATATTCTAAGGTAAGGAATCTATCACTAACTAATGTCTCTTACAGATATATCGTTACACAAGTAAGTAATTCTGCTTCCCTTCAAGACCCCTCTCTCTCTGCAGCCAAAGTTAGTACACTGGGTCCAGATCTAATAAACCTACCGACTGTTCTTCTCATTTACTCCTTACAAGAGGGATGCATTCCTCAGGCATGGAAGCACGCCATGGCTCTGCCCCTCTTAAAAGAAAAAGTATCTGGATGCCTCCAATTGCTCTAACTTCAGACCTATCTCGGTGCTTCCCATTTTCAGAAAAATCTTGGAGAAACATGTTAATACGCTTACTGCCTTTGGTGACTTTCAAACCTTTCTTCATCCCTCACAGTCAGGCTTCAGAGCAAGACACAGTACTGAATCCACCCTGCTGGGAGTCATTGAACATCTGAGACAGATTCTTGGTAATGGCATAATGACTGCACTGGTTCTACTCAACCTTAGCACAGCCTCCAATACTGTTTCACATACCACTCTATTAGAAAGAGTGGCAAACCTGGATCTCCAATGAACAGTCCTACCTTGGATTACCTCTTTCTTGAAAGATCACACTTTCCAAGTCTTCTCCTCCAGCTCTACATAAACAGACTCATGCTTTTACTTCTGGAGTCCCCCAAAGATCGGCCTTAGCCCGTTACTATTCAATATCTGTTTGTCCCCTTGCAGACATTGTGGAAAACTACATCCTTACCCTGTTCTCCAACGCAGATGATAATGAATTCATCTTTTCTCTCATCCGCTCAGGGTGCAACTTTAATGCCCTGAACTCTTGCCTGGGTAGGCTCTCCACCTGGATGAACACTAACTTAATAAAACTTTATGGAGAGAATTCTGAGGTGATGGCCAAAACGCTCCTGCCACAGGGCCCCCAGTACTAGCCTGAGACCTTAGGCACTCTCTCGGAACAAGTCTCCAAAGTAAAGAACCTATGTTTTTGGCTTGATGTCAATCTGAAAACAAAATCTCAAATTACTAAGGTAGCTGCTACCTGCTTTGCGGTTATAAAATGGCTAAATAAAATCATCTTGATGCACCCTTTTTCAGCCCAAAGGACGGTCATCCAGGCATTGATTTTTATCAAGACTGGATTATGGAAAATCCTCTGCTTACAGGCAGACATTAGATGCCTTCAAGGCCTTGAGAACTCTGCCTTCTGTATCATCTTCCTAAAAATGCCTCTGTGATGTGCCTCCTTATCTAACTTCACAGGCTGATGGTGGACAAGCGCATAAAAATCAAAGCCTTATGCTATATGCATAAAGCTAGGTCGAGTAATGATCCACTTTACCTACAAGAACTGGTGGTATCATAACAGCCAACTTGTTCCCTTTGATTGAGCCGCAGGTAACTCTGTACAGTTCCCAGAGTAAAACCGGCGCCTCGCATGGAACGTCACTCCTTTTTATACTTGGGCCCTAAACTGTGGAACACCCTGCCCGAGTCCCCGAGAAGCTGCCCCTCACTGACCGCCTTCCGTAAAAATCTGAAACCCTGGTTGTTCGGATAACTTTCTACCTCCGCAACCTCCTACCTCGTTACCAAAGTGCTGGCAAACCCTTTATGGGTAGTTATCCATACTAATATTATAAAGAGAGAGCCCAAACTTTTGAGGCGGGTAATCTCAGTAACCACAGCACCAATCACAACACCCAATACAGCGTTGGAAAGGGCAGTTGCAGCAGAAGGACATAGGCTATGCATACAGCCACCATATACATTTAAAAGGTAAAAGAACCGTGCCAGCAAAGTAGTCCCTTGTGGGCGTGTCTGTGTTCTGCTGTGGGTGTGTGCTGGGGGCGTGTGGTACGTTCGCCCTTCATGCCATGTGAGTCGCAATTGCGCCGCATCAAGGGGCACGCTGGGGCCGTGACAAACGCTGTGGGCGTGTGTCTGCGCTGTGGGCGTGTGTCCGTCCTTCATGCCATGTGGAGCGCCAATTACGCAATTGCGCCGCATCAAGGGGGTGTGACAAACGCTGGGGGCGTGTGCTACTTTCCGCACTTCATGCCATCTTGGTTGTACATTAATCAGATCGTCTGCTGTGGCCGTGCGCTGGGACGTCACAAAGGCGTTCACCTCGAAGTGTGGTAAGTAACCATTCACAAGACTCCCTTGGGGGACTGCCTGTTGTCTCACACATACTTGAGGTGCCGAATGCAGTGTGTGCCTTGGCCTGGGTGCGTCTGAAAGGGCCGAACGCAGTGTGTGGCTTGGCCTGGGTGCATCTAAAAAGCACTCTGGCCGAAGTGCGTCGGTGTGGGTCATAAAAAAGTAAGAACAGCGGGAAACAATCATTCAAGACTCACACAATTCTAATTGTTAGACAGTCGCCGCTGGCCCTCAAGCGGGGGCACTCTCGACTGAGCGTGTCTGCGGGGACAATTACTGCAGCCTCTCATGCGCGCTGTTACTGAACTATCACATTAAACCAAATTACACGCACCTGCTAACATCAGCCAGGGCTGTAGCGGGGCTCAGGCGGCGGATCACTACACTAATTACATGCGCCTGCTAACATGAACCAGGGCTGCAACTGGGCCTCAAGCGGGGGGACACGCGCCTGCTAACATCAACCAGGGCTGCAGCTGGGCCTCGAGCTAGGGAACACGCGAATGACCGTATCTGAATACACACATTCTATTTCATACCCAGACAACGTCGGGACGGGCTGCTAGTGTGCTATAAAAAGATATTATAAGAATCATCCACTTCCCACTAAGAGAGGTTATTACTGGTGTAATCATAATAATAATAATTATTTGCGACTCTCAGTTCCACCTTAAACAGGCCATGGTAGCACTTACTGCAACACAACATTGGTCACCTGCTTGAATGGAAAAGCCATCAACCAGTATTTAATCTACACATATTTTGAGCTGAGAAGTCTTTCTATTCTTTTTAGGCACTAATTTGTAGTGCAAAAAATAACTAAATAGTCTCTGGTAGTATTTTCTCTGCTCGTTTATGTTTTAATTCAAGGTACACATCATAGCATGAACCTAGCCTGACAGCAATGGAGCACTGCAAAACAGCCCAGGAATACTATTCAGAATTGTATAAACGAGACAGAATACCCATGGATTTGAGACCTATTGGTTAGAGATGTAGGGTTCTTTGAAGATATAGGTCTTTAGATAGACAAATCGTTACACAGCCTGGTTCAAACACATGATCTGTAAAGGAGTATGCCCACAGGTAGAACTTCTTCTGGATGGAAAACAAACTAGTAAGACAGATTTTATGCATTCTGATATTTAAGGGAGGGGTCAAAAAGTGTGGACAGGCAAAATCAAGGAAACAGTCATCAGGTTTCAATTCTTGCGAGTTATATGCACAACAACCCCACCCTCAGAAGCAAACGGAAATTGTCTCCCAATAAATTTAAAGTGTGATTCCAAAGAGGGCAAATTAAAGGAACACCACAAAATTCGCTGGGTTTCCGAGGAGGAAATTATTTTTCTGGGGATTACAAAAACCAATTTCACATGCGTATGCACAAACCTGCTGGACTAGATGGACCAAGGAGTGCTGAATTAATTTGACGACTTATATAGCATTCTATGAGTTCTGATGAAAAGGTCTCAATATGCACAAACCTGCTGGACTAGATGGACCAAGGAGTACTCAATGAATTCTACGACTTGTATAACATTCTAGGAGTTCTCATGAAAAGTTTTGTGAATCCCCAAAAAGAAAGGAAATTTACTCAAATTATGAGTAACCTTTGATATGTAAGGATCCACCTATTAATATGTTTCCTTATCTGCCCAAGAGTGCACAGTTTCATTCGAACTTGTGATGGAAATGACAGGCAAGACTATTAGGTCAACCAGCATGACAGAACATAATTGAAAAGGCTTTGCAGAAAAAAAAGCCATGATACTATATTTTCAAGCGCTTAAGATAAATTGATTTGGGGGGGGGAACAACAATAGCAGAGGCGTGCCCTGTCATTTGCATGATCCCAAAGAGGAATGATTAAGAGTCGACCCCTCCAATTGTGAACCTAAATACGGTTTTGAGTTTGAAAAAATAAATCAATGTGTTGTGAGCCAGTGTTCAAATCATAAATTAAAATGTGCACATATGCCGCTAACTCCCACAAGATTTTATTAATTCTCATCCACCAGTGAAACTTATGCTTGAGAGACTGTGACATGAGGAACATACATGTTCAGGGTTCTTGGAACCACAGGTACTGTTCTGTTTGCTAGACTCTTGGGAGGTTACTGACTTTACTTTGTCGGGTAGCCTCATTACCAGAGAAAAAAGTGTTGGCTGACAAGGTTATAGAATCGGATTGCCTATTAGCAAAGTAAGATCTTGAAAGTTCAGTAATGTTTGGGTTCTCAGATCAGATAACAGTAAGCTATCATGCCTGCAAAGACTCTCTCTTCCTTGGAGATTAAAGAAAAGAGCCTGAAAACCCTTACACTAATAAGAGCACGTGAAATCAATCAAGGATTTGTAAAGCATGGCAAATCACCCATAAGGGTCTCAGGGCGCTGGAGTTGCCGACTGCTTCATGGTGATATATTCATTTGAACAGCGAGGTCCAAAATCCTTTTCTGAATTGCTGGAGAAATTAGGTGATCCTTAGGTGCAGGGGATGGTCATTCAAAGATTTGGCCAACAGGTCTGAGGAGTGACCACCGCTGTTGCCTCTGTGCATCCAGTGGGTGTCTGCGAGGCATAGATCATAGGGGTCTGGTCAGTTATTGGAAAGTCCTGCGTTTGTTGATGTACGCTGGTCCTTCAGCATGCATGGCTTTGTATGTGTGGGCCAAAGATCTTGAACTGTCATATCTTCTGGATCAAGAGCCAGTGTAGCTTCTTAATGCGAGGCATGGTAGGGGTTTGTCTGAGGAGGATGAGTCTGACCACGGAGTTTTGTATTGTCTGACGTCTCTTCAGGAGGCATGCAGTGATTCCTATGTAGTGTGTGTTCCTGTAATCTAGCCTGCTGGTGACGAGGGTAAGCGTGGCGGTCCTGCTGGTGTTGACTCAGAGACTCCTGAAGAGCTTATGGAGCATGTGAAGGAAGTGGAAGCAGGCGGGCAAGACTGCGTTTGCCTGTTTCTCCGTAGATTGCTGTCCAAGATGATGCAGAGGTTGCGGGTGGGGTCTGTTGGGGTGGACGATGGCCTGAGTTCAGCACGCCATAATGCGTCATTTCATGGGGAGGTGTTGTTCCCAAAGATGAGGACTTCTGTCTTGTCTGTGTTGAGTTTGATACAGCTGTCTTTCATCCAGTCAGCAATGTTTATCATACACCTGTGGAAGTTGGCTCCGGTGGTGGAGGGGTCTTCTGACAGTGGGAGGTTGATCACTGGTGTCGTCGGCGTTGGAGATGATGCTGAGTTCGTGCCATCGGACGATGTTCGCCAGGGGAGTCATGTACGTGTTGAAGAAGGTTGGGCTGAGGGATGCTCCTTGGGGAATGCTGCAGATCTTCTTGAGTTTTCGAGGTGAACGATGGAAGATTGGTTCTCTGGGTTCTTCTGGTGAGGTATGAGGTGATCCATTTGAGGGTGTCTCCTTGGACGCCAATGTGGTTGGATCAAGATGTGATGGGAGACGGAGTTGAGGGCAACTGACAGGCTCAGGAGGATGAGGGCTGCCATTTTGCTGTGGTCCAGGAGGGCCCCGATTTCATCTGTGCTGTGGTTGGCCTGGAATCTGAATTGAGAGGGGTTCAGGAGGTTGTTGTGTGCCAGGTGTTTGGTGAGTTGCTTGTTGTTTGCCTTCTCGAGAACCTTAGCTGGAAAGGGGAACAGGGAAATGGGCTGGTTCTTTTGTGTCAGCGGATAGTTTCTTAAGGAACGGCCTGACTTCAGTGTGTTTCCAGTTTTCAGGGAAGGAAGCCGAGGTGAAGTAGGTGTTCAGGACTTTCATCAACAATTGCCTTTCTCCCGAAGTTGAAGATGTGGTGTGGACAGGGGTCAGTGGGTGCTCCTGAGTGCACAGAGCTCATGATGGAAATTGTGGTTTGAGTTGTGAGAGTACCAATGGGTGAGCAGGTGTTTGGATTTTGTTCTTGTGGGTGTGAGCAGGCGGATGCTGTTGAAGGCGGTTGGTTGAGGTTTGAAATGTTCATAGGTGACTGAGATCTTGTACTGGAAAGCACACCAGGGTCTCACACAGTACTTGGCAGAGGGTGATATTGTTCCCGGCAGCTGCAGGGTTGGAGAATTCCTTCACGAGATTGTGGACCTGGTTGAGTGCTGTCTTGAAGGTGGTATGGTCTTCAATCTCTCTGCTGATACGCAACTTCCTTAGCAGTTGCGTTTGGTGGATTTCAGCTCTGTGGTAAACAAGTTGGCTATTCTGGCTGGTCCTTTGGATTTGGCTTGCTGGGTGGGGGCAATTGTGTCAGCACAATCAGTGATCCACCGAGAGAAGTTCTTTGCAGCTTATTCTGGGTTGGATGTTGTATCTGGGAGGTGGGAGATATCCTTTTCTAGTTTCTACGTATGGAGCCAGGGGGCATTGCGCCTGTGTTGGTAGGTCCTGAGATTGTGAAGTGGACGCTGTAGTGGTTGGTCCAGGCGAGCTGTGAGAGGTGGTTGTACCTTACTCCATCGCGGAGTGTGAAAACAGGATCGATCATATGTCCTGTGATGTGGGTAGGGTCAGTTACAAGTTACTTGAGATGATGTTGGCCATGCTTTCCAAGAGGTCGGTAGTGTTAGTGTCGCTGGGGATAAAGTGGAAGTTAAGATCCCCTAGGAAGACGTAGTGCTCAGAGTTGATTATGATCAAGGCAATGAGGTCAGGGATAGCGTTGCAGAAGCTGGGGTGTGGTCCTGGTGGTCTGTAGGAGAGGGTGCCTCTAATGGTGCTTTTTCTGTCTGTGTAGAGTTAAAGTTGAGATGCTCCATTATCGGGGTTGAGTTGTCTGAGAAGGTTGTGTAGAGGATGATGTCCTTGTATATGATGGCAACTCCATCTCTGTATTTGTTGGTTTGGTCCCGGTGTGTAATCTTGTAACCTTTGGGGGTGGCGATGTCCGGTGCAGAGGCAGGGTTCAGCCAGGTCTCGGTGAGGAAGATGGCACCCAGGGTGAGGGATGAAACTGTGTGAGTTAAATGCACTGGAGTTGCGCCGTACTGGCCACAGTCGGCGTGGTGGACGCAGTTGTGTTTGCGGTTTCTCTGTTGTTGGTTGCCACGGTGTTGCAGGTGAAGAAGCGGTGCTGGCAGGAGAACAGTTCTCTGGTAGTGTGTGGAGATGTAAAGCAGTAGTTATTGTCGATGCGCCCGGGGATCCAGGGCTCTGATGTCTGCGGAGGTGTAGCTACACGGGGTGGAAGAACAGGGTTCCTGGCACTGGGCGCGGTTGGGCTTGCCCTGGCAGCGAGCCCGCTGCGCATGTCCACTGTGCGGTCACGTAGCAGCCTCCATTAACTAGGTCTTGGGAGGGGCACCAAAAGGCAAGAGCGACAGGATAGCGGGCAGCAAGACAGGCCGACTCGCTTGTACAAGGGCCAAAATTAACACAAGTAACAGGCACAGACCGGGGATAAGAAGGAACATAAATACAATATCAACAGTAAGGAAAAATAAAGCACAGAGAGAGAAGTCACAACGGTAATGGAAGACTGACATGCACAGTGACAGCAGTAGTAAAGATAATGGGAGAAAAAAACAGGCGCTGAAACAGCAGTGAGAAACAATAATGGACAAATGACTGAGCACAGAACAGTGATGGGGGAAATTAATCGGTACAGAGATAACAGTACCGGAGCCAATGGGAAAAACCAGTCGCAGAAACGGCAGAAAACAAACAGTCAAAGACAAATACCCAGGCACAAGACAACAGTAAAGGTGGCAGGAAAAGGGAGCACAAAACCAGGGGAGTGCACTGAGCAAGGCAGTGAGGGAAGAGCTGGCATACAGACCTGCTCTATGGAGTCGTGCACCAGCCTTCATTAAGTAGGTCCTGGGAGGCGGAAGGTGCGAATGACGGGAAAGCAGGTGGCAAGGAGGGCTGGATCACGGCAAAGGGGCAAAAATATAACAAGTAAAAGGCAGAGACCAGGGATAAGATGGAACAGAAACAAAATACCAACAGTAAGGAAAAATAACAAGAGAGAGAAAGAGCAGTCACAACAGTAATAGAAGATTGACAGGCACAGTGACACAGGAGCAAAGGTAATGGGAGGAAAACAGGCGAAGAAACAGTAGGAAAACAATAATGGACAAATGACCGACTACAGAAAAACAGTGATGGGGAAAAAATTAATCGGCACAGAGACCAAAGTGCCGGACCTAATGCAAAAAAAACAGTTGTAGAAACAAACAGTTGGCACAAGACAACAGTAAAGGGGGCACAAACCAGGAGAGAGCACTGAGCGAGGGGGAGCAGGCATACTGACCTGCTTCAAGATGACTATCCAAGTAGGTCCTCAATAAAATCCTATCTTTGTTTGTTCAGACATTAGGAGCGTAGCTAATGCAAATTTGATATAATTCTGAAAGAGGTTCAAACGGTATCTGTAGTCCTAAGTAATTCATCAAAAACTGTCATCCATGGTTGGACCAATCAATCCATTCTCACATACACCCCATGCACGATTTAAGTGCCACGCTGGTAAAATCGTCCAGGAACACGTGGGGACCAGCGTGCCACTTAAATCGGGCATGGGGGAATGGACTGAATGTTCCATACTTAGGAACCTCGGGTGACAGTTTTTGACGAATTACTTAGGACTACTGATACCGTCGGTCCCCTTTCAGAATTATAAAAAATTTGCCTTAGCTACGCTCCTCATGACTGAAAAAAGAGAGAATTTTATTGAGGGCCTATTTGTGTATCCCGACTACTAAATAATTTCTACGCCTTGAAAAAGTCGTTCTTGAGACAAAACACGTGTCAGCTGGGGAGTTTAAACAACGTTGTGTCAACTTTTTCTTACAAATATATGCTACTTGGATTTGAATATGTTATGTTATACATGGGACATTAAAACACAAATCCGACCTGAATTGATCAGAAAGGAAATTATTTTTGGTGCTGTACTCTGTTGCTTATTGTATTACGTGAAAAATCAGGACTAACTACAGCAACACTATTGTGTGTGCTTTAAAGGAGATGTTTCACTACACTTGCGTACAGTGCAGGGGGTGTGTGGTGGAAATAAATTGAATGCTCAGTGTTAGATCTAGGGGTCTCTAGTTGGCAATGGTATTCACCTTTGTCTAAATAGGGACCCTTACTTCTAAGTCATGATAAGGTGATTGCACTCCTAAATAACCCCTGCTCCCCCCTTGGTAGCTTGGCACGAGCAGACAGGCTTTTCTCAGAGGCACTGTTTAAAGCATTTGTGAATATACACAGTAATACAGTAAAAACACTACAGATGGACACAACACAGGTTTTACAAAAAATAAGTATACTTTATATAGATTTAACGCAAGACCACAAACGACAAAGATCCAAAATACTATACTTAAGTTTGACTTAAAGATGATAAAAGTTGCTTATTTCAAGTTGATGATAAATGCGACAAAGTTCTTAACAAAGTACCTGGTTGCGTAACGCAAAGTGAACAAAAGGCTCGCAAAAGGGACATGCCTCGGTTCTGTGATCCGGGAGAAATGATGTGTCGTGCCTCAATGCTTGCGCAGAGTAGGGGATGCGTTGTGATCCTTACCGGTGCGGGGTTGATTCGTAGATTTTCGGCCTGCGGGCCCGTTGCGATGCGCAAGATGGCGCCTTGATGCGATGATCCAGTTGCGATGTGAGAAAATTGCACCCTTGATGCGACGATGCGAAGACGCCCTGGCAACCTCTGTACTTTGAAGCCGCGACAGGCTCTGCGACACGCTCCTCCGGTGATGCGATGGCGACTCTCTCGATGGCGTCACGCTTCTCCGGTGATGCAACAGCAGGCAGCTTTGGCGAAGACACGCTTCCTGGGCGAAGGCCCACTTCTTCGGCGATGAGACGATCTCAGCTGCAGCGACATCACGCTTCTTGTTGAAGCATCGCGCTTTCAGCTCCCAGCGACACACAGGTTTTGGCAAACAGAATTCCCAGCAAGGAAACTGTGAGGGGAGCTGGAGGTGAAGTCTTTTGTCCCTGAGACTTCAGCAGGAGGCAAACACAGTTCAAGTCCTTGGAGAATATTCTGTAGATGATGAAAGTCTTTAAAAAGTTCCTTCTCCTTTTCCTTGGCAATAAAGCAATCACTGCAGGCCAACCCAGCAAACAGCACACTGACAGGGGGGTAGTCAAACTCCTGCAGCTTCCTTGGTTCTTCTCCTTGGCAAAAGGTTTCTTGTTCCAGAAGTGATCTAAAGTTCTTGGGACTGGGTCCCAATATTTATACGGCAAAATCCTTTGTTCTCTGAAGGCAGAGAGGCCTCTGCCTAGTCCAAACCAGTTCCTGACCACTTTGTTTACATGACTCCTTCCTTCCTTTCAAAGTGCAAGGCAGAGACATCAGCCGCCCCACAGGAGGTGGAGCCAGCAAAGGGGCGGGAAGGCACAGCCCTGGAGCGCTTTGTTGACAAGATTCCTTCTCTAATTCACAGTGCAGGGCAGAGACATCAGACACACCACAGGAGGTGGAGCCAGCATTGTAGAGGGAAGGCCCAGCCCTATTCAGGTTCCAGGTGCAACTCCTCCCTCCCATCTAGATGCAGATCTCTCTATTCACCTCAGGGCTGCCCCCGCCTATCTCCTGGAATCCCCCAGCCCTGTCACTCCAAACTCCAGACAAGGAATACACAACCTAACAGAGGCAGGCCTGGACTGTTAGGCAAGAAAATACCTACTTTCTAAAAGTGGTATTTTCAAACACAGAATGTTAAAACCAACTTTACTACAAGATGAATTTTATCATTCTGAATTCAGGCATATTAAATTCGAATTTCTACCATGTTCCCTGAGTCAGTTAGGATTATAAGAATGTAATACATTAACTGCCCATTCTGGCCTAAGGAGAACAGGTAGTCTTGCAATAGTGAAAAACGAAAAAGTCTGTAATTCACTATTAGGACATGCTAGACACACCAGGGCATGTCCTACCTTATACTTACAATGCACCCTGCCCTTGGGACTACCATAGGGGTGTCTGATATGAAGCAAAGGGAAGGTGTAGGGAATGGCAAGTGGGTGCACTTGCCAAATCGACTTAGCAGTCACAGACTGCACACAGGCCTTGCAATGGCAGGCCTGAGACACACTTTACAAGCTGCTTCTGTGGGTGGCACAATCCGTGCTGCAAGCCCACCAGCAGCATTTGAATTAGAAGCCCCGGGCACACATGGTGCACTGTACTAGGGTCTGACAAGTAAATCAAATAACCCAATCATGGGAATCACTAATCAGTACATCAATGTAACATAGGGAGCACTTGCGCTGTGGCATAGTGCCCAAAGCATATAACCAGCAAAAACATATCAAAACAGAGGAGGCAATCAGTAAAAATGGAAGGGAGACTCACGCCAATGATGCCAGGTCCCCTCTAGCTGAAATGTGGGGAGAACTACCCATCCCCTTGGGAGTTCTCTTCACTAAGGCGGAAAAATCTGGACAGACCATCAGCGTTGGCGTGTTCTGTACCAGGGTGGTGTTCCACCGTAAAGTCCATACCATGTAGGGAAATGGACCACCTCAACAACTTTGGGTTTTCATCTCTCATCTGCATCAGCCATCTGAGGGGCCTGTGGTTGGTCTGAACCAGGAAGTGAGTCCCAAACAAGTATGGTCTCAACTTCTTCAGTGCCCAGACCACAGCAAATGCCTCACGCTCAATTGCACTCCACCTCTGTTCCCGTGGAAGTAACCTCCTACTGATGAAGGCTACAGGTTGGTCTAGGGCATCTTCATTAATCTGTGATAGAACAGCCCCCACACCAAGCTCTCAAGCGTCTATCTGAACAATTATTTTGAGAAGTTGGGTGCCTGAAGCACGGGTGTTGTGCACATGGCAGTCTTCAGGGCGTCAAAAGCCTTTTGACAGGTGTCAGTCCAGTTCACTTTCCTGGGCTGCTTCCTGGAAGTCAGCTCAGTCAAGGGTGCAACAATGTTGTCATACATCTTGACAAACCTCCTGTAGTACCACGTGAGTCCTAAAATGGCTCTCACCTGTGTCTGAGTCTTTGGGGGTTCCCATGCCAGGATGGTATCAATCTTGGGTTGTAGAGGCGCCACCTGGCCGCTCCCTACCTGGTGACCCAAGTACACCAACGAACCCTGCCTGATTTGGCACTTACCTTGATCGTGAGGCCTGCCTTGGGCAGTGCCATCAACACTTCCCAGAGGTGGTGCAGATGTTCTTCCCAACTGGCGCTGGACACTGTAATGTCATCCAGGTAGGCGGCACTGAAATTCTCCAGTCCAGCCAACACCTAGTTGACCAACCTCTGAAAGGTGGCAGGGGGATTCTTCATCCCAAAGGGCATAACCCGGAATTGGTAGTGCCCATCTGGTGTGGAGAATGCTGACCTCTCTTTAGCCCCATCAGTCAAGGCGATCTGCCAGTACCCAGACGTCAAATCAAACATGATGAGGTACCGCGCAGCCCCTAACCGATCAATGAGCTCCTCAGCTCTGGGGATGGGGTGTGCGTCAGTCCTGGTGACTGAGTTGAGCCCTCAGTAGTCCACACAGAACCGGAGTTCAGGTGTAGCACCAGGCGCTGCAGCCTTTGGGACCAAAACCACTGGGCTGGTCCAAGGACTGCTAGAGGACTCAATCAACCCTAAGGCAAACATCTTGGAGACTTCCTCCTTAATGTAAGCTCTGAACTTGTCAGTCACTCTGTAAGCCTTGTGCTTCACAGGAGGACGGTCTCCAGTGTCCACATCATGGACGCACCACTCTGTGACACCAGGCACCAAGGAAAATAGATCAGAGAATTGCCCCAACAGTTGGCGACAATCTTGCTGCTGATCAGGGGTCAGTGTGGCAGAGAGGCTGATACCATCCACTGACCCATCTTGCTCTGTTGCAGACAGGAGGTCAGGAAGAGGCTCAGTCTCCTCCTCCATTCCATCATCTGTCGCTAGGAGCATGCCCACTTCGGACCTTTCTAAGTGGTGCTTCTGCCAGTTAACATGCAGGACCCTGAAAGGGTTCCTGGGAGACTGCAAGTTCACCAGATAGGTGACATCACTCTTGCGCTCCACCACCTCAAATGGACCGGTCCACCTGTCCTGGAGCGCACAAGGCTCTACAGGGGCCATGACCCAAACTTTCTGTCCAGGTTGAAGCTCAATCAGAGTGGCATTCTGATCGTACCACCGCTTCATCTCTTCATGGCTGGCTTCCAGATTCACCTGAGAGAGATCTCTGAATCGCCCAGTCTGGTCCCTGAAGGCCAGCATGTAACTATATACATCCTGGGGAGGTTTTCTGGGAGATTGGTCAAGGAAGGCTGGGAGCAGACTCAAAGGTCCTCTTACCGGGTGTCCATACAACAGTTCAAAGGGGCTGAACCCTAGGGACTTTTGTGGCACCTCACGGTAAGCAAACAGAAGGCATGGTGAGAGGATGTCCCACTTATGCTTCATTGGTTCCTCAAGACCCATGATCATGCCTTCAAGGGTCCGGTTGAATCTTTTAACCAGCCCATTACCTTGTGGGTGGTAAGGAGTGTGAACTTATAGGTAACACCACACTCCTTCCACAGGGACTTCATATAATTGGAAATGAAGTTTGTACCTCGGTCAGACACCACCTCTCAGGGGAACCCCACACGGGAGAAAATCCCCATCAGTGCACGTCCCACCATGGGGGCCGTCACTGTCCTGAGCGGGATGGCTTCCGGGTAGCATGGTCCACCAAGACAAGGATAAACCTATTGCCCATGGCTGTCTTGGGGTCCAGTGGCCCCACAATGTCAATGCCCACCCGTTCAAAGGGGGTACTGACTACAGGGAAAGGTTGGAGAGGAGCCTTGTGCTTCCTTCCATTTTTCCCACTTGTCTGGCAAGTTTAACAAGTTCTACAATGAGTATCTGAACTCTTCTGCATCTGGGGCAAAAAAAATGGGAGACAAGCATTTCAAATTTCTTGTTCTGCCCCAGATGTCCAGCTAAAGGAATGTCATGAGCTAACCCCAGTAGGAAGGCTCTGAAGCGCTGGGGTACAACCAGCACACGGGCTGGCCCAGGCCCAGCAACCTTAGGCTCGCTATACATGAGACCGTTCTCCCAGTAGATCCAATGTGATCCAGATTGATCACCTGTGGCCTGTTGCCTCAAACCCACAAGAGAAGGGCACTTCTTCTGCTCTTCACAAAATTACTCCCTGGAGGGCCCCCCTTCTTGCTGCCAATGGGTCAGCTCAGGTAGGTTCCCCAGTTCAGAAACTTGCTCCACTGTAGGTTCCAGGGAATCCCCCTCAAGGTCTGCCTCCTGCTGGACCGTGGGAACAATGGGGGCTGGTTTCCCGAGCCCCCTACCTCTTCTCTTTAAGGCAGGTTCCTGGGCCACACTTTCAGGCTCCAGGATCTCTTGAACACCCTTGGCTGCAATAGACCGAGTGGTCACACATGCCCACTCAGGCAGTACCAACATCTCTAAATGAGCCTTCTTCTCCACCTTAGCCCAAGGGGAGCTTTCTAAATCATTGCCTAACAGACAATCAACAGGCATGGCTGGCCTCACAGCTACTTGAAGAATACCAGAGACCCCCCCCCCACTCAAAGGGAACTTGAGCCACCTTGCAATGGCTTTCTGTGTTGTTAGCGGCAACAACTGGGAAGAATGCATTGGGGACCACCTGCTCTTCAGACACCAAGTGACACTTGACAGCTTCACACTGGCTCCGGTGTCTCTCAGAGCCTCCACTCTATGGCCATTGAGGGTCACCCACTGCCTGTATTTCTTAGTGTTATCAGGCAGCTGAGTTTTAGGGACCATCTCAAAGTCTCCTAATGAGACAAGGGACATTTCTGCGGGACCCCACCCACCTTGGGCACCCATCTCCACCCCACCCAGGGCTACACTGGCCATCTGACGGGGTGGTGCACGGGGTGGAACATACTGACCCTTTTGGGGACACTGGGGATCGTACCAACGGTGTCCCACCTGCTTACACTGAAAGCAGGTAACAGGCCCCCTCTGCGCATGTTTACATGTCGGGGATCCTGACTTCTTCTCAGGGGGAGGCTGGGAACCCTTACCTTGGTTCCCTTGGGAATTACTTTGGGGCCCTTTCTGGAACTCCATCTGTTTACCCTGGTCTCAACCACTCTTCTGCTGGGGACCCGGCCCACCTTTGGCTGTGTCTCCCGCATGACCCATGTGGACCCTGGTACTGACCCAGCAGTCCGCCTCCTTAGCAAGCTTCCTAGGGTTAGTTTACTTGCTATCAATAAGGTGCTGGCGTAACTCTGGAAATTTTTTGTAGACAAGTGCTTCCTGGCAACCAAATCATAGAGCGCTTGAAAATTATCCACATTGCTAACCCTCACTCAACCATCCATAGCTCTGCAAAAGAAAGATACATATTCTACCCAAGTGGTTCCCTCCAGCTTCTTACCATTCCTGAACCTCTGTCTATAGAGTTCTGGAGTTAAACCATATCTTGTCATCAGTGCTTCCTTCATGTGGGCATAAGACATCCTATTCTCACTGGGCAGGTCTAACAAAGTATCCCTCCCCTCAGTGACAAAGCGGCCCCACAACCCAGCTCCCCAATCCTTCTCAGGGACCCTGTGGTCCAACATTGCTATGTCATAGGCTGCAAATCACTGCCCAATATCCCCAATTTTATGGAAATCCTTGATGACATCCTTGGGAATATATACCCTGCCTTCTGAAGGCACAGATGGTGCGCTGCCACCAGAGGGATTGATTTCTAAGCCCTTGGGCTTCGCTAACTCCCTCATCATCCTCTCATATTCCATTCTCATTCTCTCTCTCCAAGGACAATCTGTTATTCTCTGCTTCCCTCTGACTCTCCATCTTAAACTTAGCCATCTCTAGCTTGTGTGCCCTATTTCTCTCCTTGTCTTCCAACGCTCTGGGGGACAGGTCTTTGGAAGAGATACTGCTGAAAGTTGAGGACGGTATCCCTCCCCTGGCTGGAAACACTGGCCTATCCAGGTGCCCATTTGCATCCGAAACTGGCCACCACAAGATAATGGGTATTTCTTACTTCTACCCAGGCCCTCAGTGCCTTTTGGTAGTCATCCTTTCTAGAAATGCCTGGTGAAGCAAGTTTCAATTTCTTGCAGAGATGCTTGAGCTGTTTTATGGTGTAGGTTTCCAACCTCTCTTCCTCAAATTCAAGATCCATAGATACAACACATGCTGGTTTACTCGTGGTAGTAAGGTTTGGGAGTTCAGGAAAAAATAACAGTCCACGGAAAAAAATTCTAGCAAAAAAGTATGTGGTCGCAGTTGGTCTGCACTCACTAGTAGTGTACACCAATTACTGTATATGAAACACAAATGCAGGTCCAAATCCTCACCGCTGACCACCAATGTTAGATCTGGAGGTCTCTAGTTGGCAATGGTATTCACCTTTGTCCAAATAGGGACCCTTACTTCTAAGTTAAGATAAGAGGATTACACTCTTAAATAACCCCTGCCCACCCCCTTGGTAGCTTGGCACAAGCAGACAGGTTTATCTCAGAAGCAGTGTGTAAAGCATTTGTGAATATACACAGTAATACAGTGACAACACTACATATGGACACAACCCAGGTTTTATAAAAATAAGTATCCTTTATTTAGACTTAACACAAGACCACAAACGACAAATCCACAATACTATACTTAAGATTGACTTAAAGATGATAAAAGTTGCTTAGTTCAAGTTGATGATAAATGCGACAAAGTTCTCAACAAAGTACCTGGATTCGTAATACAAAGTGAACAAAAGGCTTGCAAAAGGGGAGATACGTTGGTTCCGTGATCCGGGGGAAATGATGCGTCGTGCCTCAATGCTTGCGCAGAGTAGGGGATGCGTCGTGATCCTTACCGGTGCGGGGTTGATGCGTAGATTCTCTGCCTGCGGGCCCGTTGCGATGCGCAAGATGGTGCCTTGATGTGATGCAATGATCCAATTGCAATGTGAGAAGATGGCGCCCTGGATGCGGCGTTACGATGACGATGAGAAGACGCCCTGGCAGCCTTGCGACGACTCTGTACTTTGGAGCCGTAACAGGCCCTGTGACACGCTCCTCCGGTGATGCGATGGCGACTCTTTTGTCCCTGAGACTTCAGCAGAAGGCAAGCACAGTTCAAGCCCTTGGAGAATATTCTGTAGATGATGAAAGTCTTTAAAAAGTTCCTTCTCCTTTCCCTTGACAATGAAGCAACCACTGCAGGCCAACCCAGCAAACAGCACACTGGCAGAGGGTCCGTCAAACTCCTGCAGCTTCCTTGTTTTTTTTCCTTGGCAAAAGGTATCTTGTTCCAGTAGTGATCTAAAGTTCTTGGGACTGGGTCCCAAAATTTATACCCCAAAATCCTTTGTTCTCTGAAGGCAGAGAGGCCTCTGCCTAGTCCAAACCAGTTCCTGACCACTTTGTTTACATGACTCCTTCCTTCCTTTCACAGTGCAAGGCAGAGACATCAGCCGCCCCACAGGAGGTGGAGCCAGCACAGGGGCGGGAAGGCACAGCCCTGGAGCGCTTTGTTGACAAGATTCCTTCTCTAATACTGACGCCTAGTGGTTATCGCCGAACCCACAGAGTGGACCCACAGAGCGAGCGAGCTGAGAGAGCAGACCGTAACGGTCAGAGGACGCCGAAGGCACCGAAAGTGGCTGAAAGCAGCGGTGGCAAACTACTGCTCACGCACACCCCCCCCCCCTGCCAAAAGAGGACCGGGAAGTCTAAGGAAACGCGGCAAGAGCAGGAGGCCGCCGTAAACTGTAAGCGGGGAACAGCGGGGAATAGGGTAAGCGAGCCGCGCTTACCTGCCGTCCTGCTGTCTCCCGGCTTGATTTTCCGTCCACCCGCCCGCGTGCTAATTGGCTGTTGCTGCTGCCCCCATTGACGCTGACGCAAACTGGATCGTGAGCGTCCTAGTGCTGGGCGTTGGGCGCAGGCTTGGGCATGGGGTGTGGGTGTGAGAGCGGGTTCAACTCCTCAAACTGTCCCGCAGCCCTGCGGTGACATGAAGCGAAATGGCTTAACCGACAGTGCCCAACAACCATAAAAGAGACACTGGGAAAACAGTGAATTGTCCGGAATCTTGCCAGGAACCGCAGTGGTGTGAGTGGGCACAATCCTTCAATCTGCCCCTCAGCCCCGCTGCAGCAAACAGTGGTTTTGGCCCAATCGGCAGCGCCTTAACCCACTAAGGAAACATCGGGAATCTTGTCAAGAACTGCAGTGGTGCAAGTGCCGATCAATTGACAATTCGAACAATTGCACAATTGAATAATTTCTCAACATTGTGCTTAATCGAACTTATTTGAGCGGCAGTAACAGCAATACCTGCAGCAATCCCTTGCTGCCATCTAACCTGCAGCCACGACAGGGGTACAGTTGGACAGTGGTAGCAGGTGGTGTGAGCGCTGGAAGTAAAAGGCATAGCGCTGTGACAACAACACTCCCTGAATACCCTGAATGTACTTTTATTAACACCACAACAACCGTCACTAAACTTTACACCAGTGGCAAGCCCAAACTGCCTCATAGATAGCTACTGCTGAATAGGGAAAGAGGGATAAAACGCGAATCAGCAGTAAGGTCGTGGCACACACCGCATCCCGCCTGGTACAGGGTGTGCAAGCCAGGGGGGTGACCTGTGTGCCCTCTCAAGGACCTCAGTGCTAAACAAGGTGCGAGGCTGCAAGCATCCAACCCAGTACCAGGAAATCTCAGAAAATACCAATTAATTCAAAACCTAATAAAGCAAACCACCTGGGAAACAAAAAGATGAGATCTGGGAAGCTGAGAACAATTCCACCCAGAACCACTAGGAAGAAAGCCAAGACTAAATCGCCCGCTCACCTTCAACAAGCTGGTCCACTCCCCAGTTTAACATCCTCTACCTATTCAATTTTTGGAACACTGAAACCTTCTGGGAAGTTTACATTCATGAAGGACCCAATGTCGGTGATTTACTCTATGCCGGCATTCCCAAATGGTCTACAAAAACCTATGACGCCGAACACTTGTAAAACAAAGCCAGAGAAAATGGACATGTCGCTTCCCAAATCAGTCTCAAGCACAACGCCGAACGGAGCTGAATTGAATCACAATTGCGTGGATCTAACTCATGACACAAATACACGCACGATGCAATGTCAAGCTCAAGTCCATAGGGATAATACTACATCCAACCCGCCAGAAGGACTTGACGATGAGAACTCATCAACAACAATGCCAGCTTCAAAAAGGTCCCTGGACACCCCTCTTGAAGGACACACAAGCAAAGTAATACCTAATAACAGTGGAACAAACTTACCTATGATTGAAAGTAAGTGTTCAGTAAGCACAAGGGATAGTCCTTATGAGAGGAATAGCCCTCACAAAATCAATTTGAGCGACTCCCTAGACAAGGCTCACCCTAATAACCATTCAACTCCAAGACCGGTCTCACGCGCAAACAAAGATTTAAAATCTAGTACAGTAAAAACTAAAGACCAAAATCTGATATGTAAACCACACACAATAATAAATAACAATGAAAACATCGCAAGGCACAAGAAGTGTTCATCCATTAATGCAACTAGAAGTGATATGGACCAAACCGGTACAAGCGATAAATCACTCCTTGCCGCACTGGAGGACCAAGTAATAACGATTCATGACTCACAGTCAGAAGTTTCATTAAATATAGGTCGAATGAACAAAAGCAAAATAAAGACCCTTAGTAGAACTAAACCGGCATCAGATAACGAAATACTTACTTATGCAAGACCTTGTGACAAGGATGGTCCAAAGAAAGCATTCATATTAGAAATCTCAAGCTCATCTTCACCAGACACTGCATCAATAGTAAGCAACCCAAAACTTGAACAAAATCGAACCCAGGAAATGAAACAAGAAACATTGTTCAGCGAACAGGTACACTCGGAATTCTGTACTAGTCAAAATAAAGACCACAGCAACCAACCAGAAATTGAACAGGACGTAAAAAGCAACCTAGAATCCATATTGACTCTCCACAGTGCGCTGGAGTGCATATTGGAAACGTCCATAAAAACCCTCAATATGCAATCAGATAAACTTGACATACAAATATACTTAATGGGCTCAATAGCTGAACACATAGCTGGCATAAACAAAAAACTTGACATTATGGCTGGCACATTTAACAGCTTCATGGAGCAAGTTTGCCCAAGTATGCCAACCCAGCCGTGCACTTGTTATCCAATACTGGACAAACTGCAGGACTTGCCGCGCATACTAAAGGATATCCTGCAGGAATGTAAGCAGGCAAGTCAATCTATTAACAATATCCAACCAAGTGGCGATTTGATCTCCTTTGACCATCAAGTGACACAACCAAGCGATGTAAGCAAGTCTAGGAACGTAGAGGTAACCCACAAAGTTGCTCCTCTACAACAGCTGACAGAAGGAAATGGTAATCAAAACAACTCAGGCATAATAATAGATGAAGGAATGGATAATTTAAATGTAAAATCCAACATTCTCTTGATAGGTCAACCTAGCAGCACTAAATCTCCCACAATTGATCAAACTACCAAAAATGACAATGGGACAAGACTTACCAAACGTCAGAAAAAAAGGGCCAGAAAAAACAGAAATCAACAACCTAGATGCGAACCTGAAAACAAGCAGATGATAGCAAACTTCCCTATTTTCGATCAAGCCAAATCAAAAGTAAAAAGTAGGAGTGTCATCAAAAATGATTCACCGCAGTTGACGATAATGAAAGACAAAAAATATAACGATCAGAAGAATGTATCTGATTGCAGGACAGAAATTCTTAGCAAACAAGCACAGAAAAACTTGTCCAGCAGACCCCTATATGCAGCAGTAGCCACCCCCCAAAAGTTTTGGGTACAGGGAACCTTCCAACTACTGACCAATGTGATTCTATAGGATCAAGTTCCTCGTTTGATCAAGGAGTCACCCTTGAAGGTCAATCAAGTATGCCATTAACGACTTACCAATCCAAACTAGATAAACCTGATCTTGCCTCGACACAAAGTCCTACTCTGCAGAGCACAAATAAGCGACACCCAATAATAGAGAAAGAGCAAAACAATGGCAAACCTGGTAAATACAGGCTTTACAGTCAGGTTACCAAAAAAGCAACCAATAACGATATAGCATCCACAATTTTAACCACCACCTCAAGCGCGGGCATAGAAACTGACAGGGAACTGGCAACAAATGTTAATAGGAAAAATTTTGAACCCATTAAAGTAACCTTCTCCACCGACATAAAGGTAGTTAACGCTGAATTAACAAACAAAGTAAGGGGAAGAGACCACCCTGAGAATTCGGTTGACGCAAATGAGTGCTTAGCAGCAATGAGGCAAACAACAAGAGTGGAACAAGAAGCAAAAACATTAACCATGCCACAAATACGACTCCAGAATGGTGAACATCATTTACTCGAAAACTATCACACCGTCAACATAATAGACACTGGAAGTCGCAAGCAAACGAAACAACGTCAAACCATTAAAACTTGTGGCAATTCGCAAACGATAAAGGAGGAAACAACTAACAAAGGGAAACTTCTCTTCATCCCCGAATATGAGCTACAAGGCCCACAAGATTACCTAAACCGAGGGAACATACTCCGTTTAACATCAGCAATCCCAAGCCTTGGTCACCTCACCTCAGCAGATCTTCTCTCGGTTGAGTTTATAACAACGAATGACGAGGCAAAAAAAGAATACACAGTTACAATATGGAGGGACGCAAGAATAGTGACCCACATTCTCTCTGAGACGGCTAAATTTAAGAAATGGGGAATCGTTCTGAAGGAAGTGCCCAAGGCAGCGTATCCGTCCCTGCTCCTAAAAAGGAGCTACGAGATTGTAAATCAAGTACGGACGAATCGACCAACGCGCTCTGTCCTTCAAGGTGCTAGGGGACCCGAGTAGCTGAGTGTGAGCACCTATGGCCGCAATCGTCATCTCCCAATTGAATCTCCCGCAAGTCAACCAACACTGAAAGACATGTCATAAAGGTACTCTCTTGGAACATTGCGGGCGCAAAAGACATTGTAAACAAAAATGGCAAAGCTGCCACCTGGGCTCCATACGCAATAATAGCCCTACAAGAAACGTGGCTAATTGAACCAATTGACATACCAGGCCGGTTATGCTATCATGTAAGTGCGACCCGCCCACAACGCTTCGGGCGAGCTAGTGGGGGCCTCACCATCTATATTTCAACAGCCTTAAACATCAAAGCATCACAACTGGCTGCAACAACGTCGGACATGCAAATTCTAAAATTGGAAAGTACGATAATGGCCATAACCAGAACTTTAATTTTAATAAACACATATGTTAATCCAAAAAAACCACTCAAAAAAGCACTCTTTCAACGTATAATAACAGTGGTCTCAAATATGCGTTTGGAACATCCCAACTGGGAGATAATTCTCACTGGTGATTTTAACTCTAATCTGCTACAAGAATCAGAAGATGAAATTAACATCAACGCAGCTAATGAAATCTGGAATGTCATGCCGCAGGTGATTCCTCAAGTTAGGAAGAGTGACAAGGAGGGCAAACAATTCATGTGGGATCTAGAAAATCTTGGCCTAAGGGTACTAGATGGAAGATCTAACCAAGATAACCCCCCCTCCATGACCTACACAGGTTACAATGCAAGTTCCATTCTGGACTACACGTTGGTCACATTACCCCTATTAAGTCAAGTACAAGACTTCCACATAATTTGTTCCTTGGACAGTGACCATTCAATGCAACATCTTGAGATTTGGATGGGCATAACTAAACACGCACCAGCGCCCATGTTACCAGGCAACAACACAACCATTAACCTGGAGCGGCTTAAGTGGACGAGCGAATCCCTCCCTCAAATAGCTAACGATGCTAAGAACTTATTACAAGCGCTCCTTATAGAGAACGTTCTGAGCCCAGAAATTTCGAGTGACTATTTGAAACATCTCCCGAGGACCAGTATAAACAATAAAACCAAAACTCCTCTCAAATTTAACATCAGATTCGATAGCTCAACACGATCATTAAGGAGACACTTGAAAAAATTAACGCATCGAGTACATGGCCAAACCCAAAATTCCAGCGTCTGGGTAGCAGTACGTAACTTTAAGGCCAGGAAACAATATAAGAAATTAATATGGACTGAAAAGCAAAATCTTGTAAATGAATTCTGGTCTAAACTACTGCATAATATAAAGAGAGCAGACTCGAGGGCGTTCTGGCTACAAGTTAACTCCATAAACGGACAGCTCAACCAATAAGCATGACCTGTATAACCGAACCGGAATGGACCCAACACATAACGGATACATTTTCAATAAATAACTTGACGACACCGACAACTTTGCTAAGCAAAATAACAGATAAATCAGTGGGGGAACACATCGCCCAAGTCCATCAAGGGGACCGCCTAAAAGCCCGCGAAAGCTTGGTACCACGCTCCAGGCAAGACGAAGAGCAAAGCATACTAAAAATAATCACGAAAAGTAGGCAAGATAGCGCCCCTGGTCCAAACGGCGTTCCGCAAGCCATCTACAAGGAGGACCCACAGTACTGGGCTAGTAAATTCGATTCGCTTTTTCGAACAGTAAACAACACAGGTGGTATCCCAGAGAGCTGGAGGGGGGCGATCATAACTCCAATCTACAAAGGCGGAGATCGTAAAGATCCAAATAACTACCGCCTGATCGCCCTCATCGACGCCGAAGCAAAATACTATGCGTCAATGATACTAGCAGACCTGGCTCAATGGTCAGATAAGAACAACAAAATACCACTGAATCAGTCTGGGTTCCACCGTGGCATGGGAACAATGACGAATGCTATGGCCCTATGCCTGATCGCAGAGAAAAGCCTACAGAACCGCCAGGAGCTCTACACCTGTTTTGTGGACTTCAAGGCGGCATTTGACCGCGTCAACAGGCAAGGCAATTGCTATGGGCAAAACTAAAAAAACTGTGCCTACCGGATTCAATTCTCTTGCCCATTATTAACCTGTACACTGACACCTGGATGCAGGTAAAAATCGACAACGGGCATCGCTTAACACGGAAGATCAACACTGCCGACGGTCTAAAGCAAGGCTGTGTTTTGGCCCCACATCTATTTAATCTATTTATGGGTGATCTGACAGAAAGCCTAGACAAGGTCAACGCACATCCTCCCCGGCTAAGTAGCCTCCGTGTAACGCACTTATCGTACGCGGACGATGTGGTACTGCTGAGCCAGAGAAAAATTGGCCTCCAACGCCTACTGCATGACATGTCCGATTATACAAAAAAGAACTTGTTAACCATAAACATCAGGAAAACAAAGGTAATGCTCATAACGCGACGACGCTAAACTTCACTAAACTTCCGAATAAACAATGATCAACTGGAAGTGGTAAATAGCTACAAGTACCTGGGGGTACATTTAGACAACCGCCTCACATTCCAAGTGCACTTTAAGGATATGGAAAAAAAAGGGTCCACCTTACTGCACGCTTTCACTAGTTTGGCAACAGAGCTAAAAGGTCCTCTTGTCTCCCCCTTGCTAACCGCAATGAAAGCAAAACTGTTACCCACAATAGCATATGTGTATTACATCATGGGAAAAGTGCTACTCTCATAGACAAAATACAAACTAAAGTCTACAAACGGGTCTTTTCCCTACCGAACAGCTCCTCACCAGCGCAAGTAAGACTTGAATTTGGATTACAATCTCAAGTACTACTGAAAAAATATGAGGCCATCAAATTCTGGTACAACGTTTGGAGGAACAAGGAGAACAAAATAAATGGGGCATTGTGGGAAGCAATCCACACAAACCCGAGCTCCGAGCATGCAAAGTACCTAAAACTCTCACTAGATACAACCGAGCTGGAACCATTGTGGGAAACAAAACTGCCAGTTTCTTCGTTCAAACAAGCGGTCGTGAGGATCGCCAAGAAACACTCGTTCCTCAACGATAAAATAACCTTTAGTGCCCGGACCCATGCCTGGATGACCATCAAATCATACATAAAGCCCGTACCAGCAGCATATTTAGACATTGCTTTCTCATTTTTTATTAAATGTAAATTTCTTCAATTAAGGCTGGGTAATCTCCCGACAAGATTTGATCAACCAAAATGGAAACCACAAGAAACAACGGAATAAGACCTTTGTGGGGCAGGCAAACAAGACATTATTCATATTGTTTGCATCTGTTCAGCTATGTATCAAGGTCGGCGGCATTGGCTAAAGGAGAAGCTCAATGAACAAGGAGTACGCACCTGCCGGACTGCGATAATCCAAATCTTATGCACTGCGGATCCACAATTGATTTGTAGATCAGTTAAATTCTTGGACTGTTTCGTGGAAAAACGAGGCCTATCGTCATAGGCCCGGCCTTCATCTTGACTTAAGAACCCTGTTTCCAAAGACAATTTGTGTTCTGAATAAGTTTACTGAAACTCACGACAGCCTCTTGGCCACTTAGAATTCATACTTTTTCTCTCTTTTATATAGTTTAAAAGTTAATTTTAAATATTGTGGAATTGTATATATTGTAATGGTTTTAATTAACCAACAATAAAGAACTACTTACTTACTTACCTTCTCTAATTCACAGTGCAGGGCAGAGACATCAGACACACCACAGGAGGTGGAGCCAGCATTGTAGAGGGAAGGCCCAGCCCTATTCAGGTTCCAGGTGCAACTCCTCCCTCCCATCTAGATGCAGATCTCTCTATTCACCTCAGGGCTGCCCCCCGCCTATCTCCTGGAAACCCCCAGCCCTGTCACTCCAAACTCCAGACAAGGAATACACAACCTAACAGAGGCAGGCCTGGACTGTTAGGCAAGAAAATACCTACTTTCTAAAAGTGGTATTTTCAAACACAGAATGTTAAAACCAACTTTACTACAAGATGAATTTTATCATTCTGAGTTCAGGCATATTAAATTCGAATTTCTACCATGTTCCCTGAGTCAGTTAGGATTATAAGAATGTAATAAATTAACTGCCCATTCTGGCCTAAGGAGAACAGGTAGTCTTGCAATAGTGAAAAACGAAAATGGCTGTAATTCACTATTAGGACATGCTAGACACACCAGGGCATGTCCTACCTTATACTTACAATGCACCCTGTCATTGGGCCTACCATAGGGGTGTCTGATATGAAGCAAAGGTAAGGTGTAGGGAATGGCAAGTGGGTGCACTTGCCAAATCGACTTCGCAGTCACAGACTGCACACTTTACAAGCTGCTTCTGTGGGTGGCACAATCCGTGTTGCAAGCCCACCAGCAGCATTTGAATTAGAAGCCCCGGGCACACATGGTGCACTGTACTAGGGTCTGACATGTAAATCAAATAACCCAATCATGTAATCACTAATCAGTACATCAATGTAACATAGGGAGCACTTGCGCTGTGGCACAGTGCCCAAAGCATATAACCAGCAAAAACATATCAAAACAGAGGAGGCAATCAGTAAAGATGGAAGGGAGACTCACGCCAATGATGCCAGGTCCCCTCCAGCTGAAATGTGGGGAGAACTACCCTTCCCCTTGGGAGTTCTCTTCACTAAGGCGGAAAAATATGGACAGACCATCAGCGTTGGCGTGTTCTGTACCAGGGTGGTGTTCCACCGTAAAGTCCATACCATGTAGGGAAATGGACCACCTCAACAACTTTGGGTTTTCATCTCTCATCTGCATCAGCCATCTGAGGGGCCTGTGGTCGGTCTGAACCAGGAAGTGAGTCCCAAACAAGTATGGTCTCAACTTCTTCAGTGCCCAGACCACAGCAAATGCCTCACGCTCAATTGCACTCCACCTCTGTTCCCGTGGAAGTAACCTCCTACTGATGAAGGCTACAGGTTGGTCTAGGGCATCTTCATTAATCTGTGATAGAACAGCCCCCACACCAAGCTCTCAAGCGTCTATCTGAACAATTATTTTGAGAAGTTGGGTGCCTGAAGCACGGGTGCTGTGCACATGGCAGTCTTCAGGGCGTCAAAAGCCTTTTGACAGGTGTCAGTCCAGTTCACTTTCCTGGGCTGCTTCCTGGAAGTCAGCTCAGTCAAGGGTGCAACAATGTTGCCATACATCTTGACAAACCTCCTGTAGTACCCCGTGAGTCCTAAAATGGCTCTCACCTGTGTCTGAGTCTTTGGGGGTTCCCATGCCAGGATGGTATCAATCTTGGGTTGTAGAGGCGCCACCTGGCCGCTCCCTACCTGGTGACCCAAGTACATCACGGAACCCTGCCTGATTTGGCACTTACTCACCTTGATCGTGAGGCCTGCCTTGCGCAGTGCCATCAACACTTCCCAGAGGTGGTGCAGATGTTCTTCCCAACTGGCGCTTGACACTGTAATGTCATCCAGGTAGGCAGAACTGAAATTCTCCAGTCCAGCCAACACCTAGTTGACCAACCTCTGAAAGGTGGCAGGGGGATTCTTCATCCCAAAGGGCATAACCCGGAATTGGTAGTGCCCATCTGGTGTGGAGAATGCTGACCTCTCTTTAGCCCCATCAGTCAAGGCGATCTGCCAGTACCCAGACGTCAAATCAAACATGATGAGGTACCGCGCAGCCCCTAACCGATCAATGAGCTCATCAGCTCTGGGGATGGGGTGTGCGTCAGTCCTGGTGACTGAGTTGAGCCCTCAGTAGTCCACACAGAACCGGAGTTCAGGTGTAGCACCAGGCGCTGCAGCCTTTGGGACCAAAACCACTGGGCTGGTCCAAGGACTGCTAGAGGACTCAATCAACCCTAAGGCAAACATCTTGGAGACTTCCTCCTTAATGTAAGCTCTGACCTTGTCAGTCACTCTGTAAGCCTTGTGCTTCACAGGAGGACGGTCTCCAGTGTCCACATCATGTACGCACCACTCTGTGACACCAGGCACCAAGGAAAATAGATCAGAGAATTGCCCCAACAGTTGGCGACAATCTTGCTGCTGATCAGGGGTCAGTGTGGCAGAGAGGCTGATACCATCCACTGACCGACCTTGCACTGTTGCAGACAGGAGGTCAGGAAGAGGCTCAGTCTCCTCCTCCATTCCATCATCTGTCGCTAGGAGCATGCCCACTTCGGACCTTTCTAAGTGGTGCTTCTGCCAGTTAACATGCAGGACCCTGAAAGGGTTCCTGGGAGACTGCAAGTTCACCAGATAGGTGACATCACTCTTGCGCTCCACCACCTCAAATGGACCGGTCCACCTGTCCTGGAGCGCACAAGGCTCTACAGGGGCCATGACCCAAACTTTCTGTCCAGGTTGAAGCTCAATCAGAGTGGCATTCTGATCATACCACCGCTTCATCTCTTCCTGGCTGGCTTCCAGATTCACCTGAGAGAGATCTCTGAATCACCGAGTCTGGTCCCTGAAGGCCAGCATGTAACTATATACATCCTGGGGAGGTTTTCTGGGAGATTGGTCAAGGAAGGCTGGGAGCAGACTCAAAGGCCCTCTTACCGGGTGTCCATACAACAGTTCAAAGGGGCTGAACCCTAGGGACTTTTGTGGCACCTCACGGTAAGCAAACAGAAGGCATGGTGAGAGGATGTCACACTTATGCTTCATTGGTTCCTCAAGACCCATGATCATGCCTTTAAGGGTCCGGTTGAATCTTTTAACCAGCCCATTACCTTGTGGGTGGTAAGGAGTGTGAACTTATAGGTAACACCACACTCCTTCCACAGGGACTTCATATCATTGGAAATTAAGTTTGTACCTCGGTCAGACACCACCTCTCTGGGGAACCCCACACGGGAGAAAATCCCCATCAGTGCAAGTCCCACCATGGGGGCCGTCACTGTCCTGAGCGGGATGGCTTCCGGGTAGCATGGTCCACCAAGACAAGGATAAACCTATTGCCCATGGCTGTCTTGGGGTCCAGTGGCCCCACAATGTCAATGCCCACCGTTCAAAGGGGGTACTGACTACAGGGAAAGGTTGGAGAGGAGCCTTGTGCTTCCTTCCATTTTTCCCACTTGCCTGGCAAGTTTGACAAGTTCTACAATGAGTATCTGAACTCTTCTGCATCTGGGGACAATAAAAGTGGGAGACAAGCATTTCAAATTTCTTGTTCTGCCCCAGATGTCTAGCTAAAGGAATGTCATGAGCTAACCCCAGTAGGAAGGCTCTGAAGCGCTGGGGTACCACCAGCACACGGGCTGACCCAGGCTCAGCAACCTTAGGCTCGCTATACAGGAGACCGTTCTCCCAGTAGATCCAATGTGATCCAGATTGATCACCTGTGGCCTGTTGCCTCAAACCCACAAGAGAAGGGCATTTCTTCTGCTCTTCACAAAATTACTCCCTGAAGGGCCCCCCTACTTGCTGCCAATGGGTCAGCTCAGGTAGGTTCCCCAGTTCAGAAACTTGCTCCACTGTAGGTTCCAGGGACTCCCCCTCAAGGTATGCCTCCTGCTGGACCGTGGGAACAATGGGGGCTGGTTTCCCGAGCCCCCTACCTCTTCTCTTTAAGGCAGGTTCCTGGGCCACACTTTCAGGCTCCAGGATCTCTTGAACACCCTTGGCTGCAATAGACCGAGTGGTCACACATGCCCACTCAGGCAGTACCAACATCTCTAAATGAGCCTTCTTCTCCACCTTAGCCCAAGGGGAGCTTTCTAAATCATTGCCTAACAGGCAATCAACAGGCATGGCTGGCCTCACAGCTACTTGAAGAATACCAGAGACCCCCCCACTCAAAGGGAACTTGAGCCACCTTGCAATGGCTTTCTGTGTTGTTAGCGGCAACAACTGGGAAGAATGCATTGGGGACCACCTGCTCTTCAGACACCAAGTGACACTTGACAGCTTCACACTGGCTCCGGTGTCTCTCAGAGCCTCCACTCTATGGCCATTGATGATCACCCACTGCCTGTATTTCTTAGTGTTATCAGGCAGCTGAGTTTTAGGGACCATCTCAAAGTCTCCTAATGAGACAAGGGACATTTCTGCGGGACCCCATCCACCTTGGGCACCCATCTCCTCCCCACCCAGGGCTATACAGGCCATCTGACGGGGTGGAACATACTGACCCTTTTGGGGACACTGGGGATCGTACCAACGGTGTCCCACCTGCTTACACCTAAAGCAGGTAACAGGCCCCCTCTGAACAGGTTTACATGTCGGGGATCCTGACTTCTTCTCAGGGGGAGGCTGGGAACCCTTACCTTGGTTCCCTTGGGAATTACTTTGGGGCCCTTTCTGGAACTCCATCTGTTTACCCTGGTCTCAACCACTCTTCTGCTGGGGACCCTGCCCACCTTTAGCTGTGTCTCCCACATGACCCATGTGGACCCTGGTACTGACCCAGCGGTCCGCCTCTTCAGCAAGCTTCCTAGGGTTAGTTAACTTGCTATCAATAAGGTGCTGGCGTAACTCTGGAAACATTTTTGTAGACAAGTGCTTCCTGGCAACCAAATCATAGAGCACTTGAAAATTATCCACATTGCTAACCCTCACTCAACCATCCATAGCTCTGCAAAAGAAAGATACATATTCTACCCAAGTGGTTCCCTCCAGCTTCTTACCATTCCTGAACCTCTGTCTATAGAGTTCTGGAGTTAAACCATATCTTGTCATCAGTGCTTCCTTCATGTGGGCATAAGACATCCTATTCTCACTGGGCAGGTCTAACAAAGTATCCCTCCCCTCAGTGACAAAGCGGCCCCACAACCCAGCTCCCCAATCCTTCTCAGGGACCCTGTGGTCCAACATTGCTATGTCATAGGCTGCAAATCACTGCCCAATATCCCCAATTTTATGGAAATCCTTGATGACATCCTTGGGAATATATACCCTGCCTTCTGAAGGCACAGATGGTGCGCTGCCACCAGAGGGATTGATTTCTAAGCCTTGGGCTTCGCTAACTCCCTCATCATCCTCTCATATTCCATTCTCATTTTCTCTCTCCAAGGACAATCTGTTATTCTCTACTTCCCTCTGACTCTCCATCTTAAACTTAGCCATCTCTAGCTTGTGTGCCCTCTTTCTCTCCTTGTCTTCCAACGCTCTGGGGGACAGGTCTTTGGAAGAGATACTGCTGAAAGTTGAGGATGGTATCCCTCCCCTGGCTGGAAACACTGGCCTATCCAGGTGCCCATTTGCATCCGAAACTGGCCACCACAAGATAAGGGGTATTTCTTACTTCTACCCAGGCCCTCAGTGCCTTTTGGTAGTCGTCCTTTCTATAAATGCCTGGTGAAGCAAGTTTCAATTTCTTGCAGAGATGCTTGAGCTGTTTTATGGTGTAGGTTTCCAACCTCTCTTCCTCAAATTCAAGATCCATAGATACAACACATGCTGGTTTACTCGTGGTAGTAAGGTTTGGGAGTTCAGGAAAAAATAACAGTCCACGGAAAAAAATTCTAGCAAAAAAGTATGTGGTCGCAGTTGGTCTGCACTCACTAGTAGTGTACACCAATTACTGTATATGAAACACAAATGCAGGTCCAAATCCTCACCGCTGACCACCAATGTTAGACCTGGAGGTCTTTAGTTGGCAATGGTATTCACCTTTGTCCAAATAGGGACCCTTACTTCTAAGTTAAGATAAGAGGATTACACTCTTAAATAACCCCTGCTCACCACCTTGGTAGCTTGGCACAAGCAGACAGGCTGATCTCAGAAGCAGTGTGTAAAGCATTTGTGAATATACACAGTAATACAGTGAAAACACTACAGATGGACAACCCAGGTTTTATAAAAATAAGTATCCTTTATATAGACTTAACACAAGACCACAAACGACAAATCCACAGTACTATACTTAGATTGACTTAAAGATGATAAAAGTTGCTTAGTTCAAGTTGATGATAAATGCGACAACGTTCTCAACAAAGTACCTGGATTCGTAATACAAAGTGAACAAAAGGCTTGCAAAAGGGGAGATACATTGGTTCCGTGATCCGGGGGAAGTGATGCGTCGTGCCTCAATGCTTGCGCAGAGTAGGGGATGCGTCGTGATCCTTACCGGTGCGGGGTTGATGCGTAGATTCTCTGCCTGCGGGCCCGTTGCGATGCGCAAGATGGCGCCTTGATGTGATGCAATGATCCGGTTGCGATGTGAGAAGATGGCGCCCTGGATGCGGCGTTACGATGACGATGAGAAGACGCCCTGGCAGCCTTGCGACGACTCTGTACTTTGGAGCCGTAACAGGCCCTGTGACACGCTCCTCCGGTGATGCGATGGAGACTCTTTTGTCCCTGAGACTTCAGCAGAAGGCAAGCACAGTTCAAGCCCTTGGAGAATATTCTGTAGATGATGAAAGTCTTTAAAAAGTTCCTTCTCCTTTCCCTTGGCAATAAAGCAACCACTGCAGGCCAACCCAGCAAACAGCACACTGGCAGAGGGTCCGTCAAACTCCTGCAGCTTCCTTGGTTTTTTTCCTTAGCAAAAGGTATCTTGTTCCAGAAGTGATCTAAAGTTTTTTGGGACTGGGTCCCAATATTTATACCCCAAAATCCTTTGTTCTCTGAAGGCAGAGAGGCCTCTGCCTAGGTCCAAACCAGTTCCTGAGCACTTTGTTTACATGACTCCTTCCTTTTACAGTGCAGGACAGAGACATCAGCCGGCCCACAGGAGGTGGAACCAGCACAGGGGAGGGAGGGTACAGCCCTGGAGCACTTTGTTGACAAGATTCCTTCTCTCCTTTCACAGTGCAGGGCAGAGACATCAGGCCCACCACAGGATGTGGAGCCAGCATTGTAGAGGGAAGGCCCATCCCTATTCAGGTCCCAGGTGCAACTCCTTCCTCCCATCTAGAAGCAGATCTCTCTATTCACCTCTGGGCTACCGCAGCCTGTCTCCTGGAATCCCCCAGCTCTGTCACTCCAAACTCCAGACAAGGAATACACAACCTAGTAGAGGCATGCCGGGACAGTTAGGCAAGAAAATAATTTCTAAAAGTGGTATTTTCAAACACAGAATGTTAAAACCAACTTTACTACAAGATGTATTTTATCATTCTCTGTTCAGGCATATTAAATTTGAATTTCTACCATGTTCCCTGAGTCAGTTAGGATTATAAGAATGTAATAATCTAACTGCCCATTCTGGCCTATGGAGAATAGGTAGCCTTGCAATAGTGAAAATCGAAAATGGCTGTAATTCACTATTAGGACATGCTAGACACACCAGGGCATGTCCTACCTTATACTTACAATGCACCCTGCCCTTGGGCCTACCATAGGGGTGTCTGATATGAAACAAAGGGATGGTTTAGGTACTGGCAAGTGGGTGCACTTGCCAAATCGACATGGCAGTCACAGACTGCACACAGGCCTTGCAATGGCAGGCCTCAAACACACTTTACAAGCTGCTTCTGTGGGTGGCACAACCAGTGCTGCAAGCCCACCAGCAGCATTTTATTAACAAGCCCTGGGCACACATGGTGCACCGTACTAGGTTCTGACAAGTAAATCAAATAACCCAATCATGGAATCACTAATCAGTACATCAATTTAACATAGAGAGCACTTGCACTGTGGCACTGAATTTCAGTGGCACAGTGCCTAAAGCATATAACCAGCATAAACATATCAAAACAAAGAAGGCAATCAGTAAAAATGAAAGGGAGACTCACGCCAATGATGCTAGGTCTAACACTCAGTTAGCATGTCCAGAGAAAAACAGAGGGTGAATCTGTCTAATGGCCATTATGGTGAAAACATTTTAATTGGATGTGTTATTTTGCTTGTATAAACTAATAGCGTTGGTGAATAAAAGGTAATTTGCCTGAAGATTGCAGCAACACATTATGAGTTGAGAAGGCAAAAACGACAAGATGCATAGACATGCTTAAATTGTTACCCACCGAAGTGTGGCTGAAGTGGCACCTATTTTTTTCAATAATAATAAAACTGTGTGATGAAATTTGAATCAGACAAGAGCAAAGCCATCAAGAAAAAGGTAGAAATTATTTAATGTACATATTGAACTACAACATTCAAGTAATAAAAAAAAGTTGCCAGACATTTATTTTTCCTCTTTGCTAAAAATGCAGCCTCTCCAAGACACGTAATTCAGCTGAACATTTACAAAGCACTTGGTTACGCCAAAATGTCTCTGCGCAGTCAATTTACAACGGAGTTCAAAGGTTCGGCTCGAATGCTCCCCAAGTCCAAGGCAGAATCGGTTTCTTCATCTATTTCTCCAATGACAGCACTAAAATACACATGAAATATAAACATTAAACACCAACAACGTATACTTGTGACAAACTTAAACGCAATCTCTGCTCCACCTCCCAAAGGTTATTACTAGTCGGGTCTAAAAAAAGGCAACACTAAGGTTTCAGCAACGTGCTACTTTCAAGCAAGAATTCAGCCTCAAAACATATTCTGTAAACGTTCACAATGTTCATAAAATTAATATTAGGTTGCATATAAATCTAAATAAAACACAAGTATCTTGAGCTAACAGGAAAAATGGCAGCAGTGAATGGTATAAGGGGTTAAAATCTAGCCTCAGAGTACATTTTGGCAAAGAACGGTTACACCAATCGACCACATCATACCTGAAATCCCTGCTCCCACCATCACACCAGCAGACTACTGAAGAAACGTGCTAACAAATACACTGAAGGTATTGCATGATCCATGCTAAAAAAACAAGCTACTTACCTTCTTTAACACTTTCTGGTAGAGACTATCTAGCTGCAGATTCCTCACCTTCTGCATGTTTCCCAGTTGTCAGAATGGATATGGATTTTTTTTTACCGTGGGGCCCTGCTCTGACTCCGTTCTGCTCTGGAAAGAACGTGCAAGGTCTATAAAGGTGCCATCCCCTGCCCTGTCAGTTGCCTTTGTGACTGTCCATGCCTCCAGATGTGGAGCCCCAAAAGCATAAAGATACATCAGTGTGCAGAGTCCTAAACATGAGTTCTTATTAAAGGATAGAGTCCAACTACTGAACAGGGAGGATGGGAGGGCTGATGAGGAATCTGTAGCTAGATGGGAGTCTCTACCAGAAAGACTGTTACCAAAGGTAAGTAACTTGTTGTTTTGATAGCGACTCCTAGCTGCAGATTCCTCACCTTCTGAATAAATATCAAAGCTGCACTCAAGGGAGGAGGGCTGCGGATGGACTCAAACGAGAGAGTCCTGCAGGACTGAGCAGACAAGGTGCTCTTCTCTGCAGACTTTGCTGTCCAAAGATTAGTGCTTCGTGATTGTATGGAGGGACTGCCACTTAGCTACCGGGCAAATGTCTAGGATAGGAATTTTTTTTTTTTTTTTGCAGAGTTCTATATAGCGCGAACTAGACCCGAACCGAATCAGGTATCAGAGCGCTTTACATATTTTCCAGTTACGTTACATGAGGACACACTTTCATTTTAGGCACGGGGAGATTAAGTGATTTGCCCAGAATCACAGGAGGTTTTGGCATCGTTACCGAGACTCGAACCCAGATCCCCAGGTCCGAGGTCGAGCGCCCTAGCCGTTAGGCCAACTCCTCTCCCCTTTGCATGCTAACGCAGTAGTAGCAGCTTTGGCCCAGGTGGAATGGGCCCACACTCCTTCTGGAGGCTGCTTCTTAATCAGTGTGTAACAGATCTTATTGAAGAGCACAATCCAGCGTGAGATGGTATGCTTCTGCACAGCTTTTCCATTTTTTTTTTTAGCATGTTTTTATTGGTTATGCAAAAAACATCAGATTGGCAGTTCGCATGTATACAATATATGGGTACAGTATGTACAAAACATTTTTGACAATAATTTTCATGTGTCCCAGGCCCTTCCTCGACAGTCGCAATTAATTCCAACAATTTCCTTGCCCCACCCACCCTCTTACTCATCCCCTGAATCATCGTCTGAGTTATCTTGGTCGGAATCAGGAATGGGTTAGCAGATGTCTCCCCTGTAATTGTTCCAGGCCGCCCATTTTTTGGTCCATTTTCTGGGGCACTTTCTATTTATATATACAGTTTTTTCGGTGATCATTGTCACGTCCATGTCCCTGCACCAAGACTCCAACAGGGGTCGCTCAATGGCCCCCCATTTCTGCGCTATATTTCGCTTCGCGACCATGAAGCCCAGAGTCGCCCATGTCTGTCCCTGCCGTGTTAGATCGTTAGGTTCCCACATGTTCAGGAGGCATCTGTGCGGTTCAGGCAACAAAGAGATATTCAAAGTCTAGGATATCTTTCGGAGGACCTTGCACCAGTAGTCGGTTATGAAGGGGCAATCCCAAAAAGTGTGGAAAAAATTACCCTCCTCTCCACACCCTCTAAGACAGTATGGGTGTTGTGTCCTGCCTATTTTGTGGAGCGTGCTCCTGGTGAGGTAAGAACAGTGCAGGATTTTGAGCTGCACAAGTCTGAGCCTAGCAGGAATTCCTACCTCCCTGGGTGAGGCTAGCGCTTCCTGCCATTCCGTCTCATCTATGTCATTTATGTCTGTGGTCCACTTATCCTTCAAAGTGATCATGGGATCTGGTAGGTTATTGATCAATTTACGATACGTGAATGACGTGGCACGTTTGGGCATAAAATCTGTAAGTAGCCTCTCTTCAAGGGGAGAGGCCTCAGGTATGTCTACGTCTAGCGGAATTTCTGTAAGGAGAGCGTGTCGAATTTGTATGTATCGGAATATTTCGGTAGGTGCTAGTTCGTATTGTTGTCTAAGCAGTTCAAAGGGAACAACCGTCCCCTTGTCCCAATGGTCGCCTACTATGGAAATGCCTATGCTGTCCCAATGTTCGAAGCCCTTACTATTTCTGAGTGATCCTAACCGCATTGAGTCCCAGAGCAGGGTAAGTTTGGTAATGGTCTCCTTCCAACCCAAACGCGTTTGTGCTGCGTACCACAGTGTGACCGTGTGCTTCGTCGGACCTTCTAGTTTCTTCGCACGTCCTCTGTTATATAGGGCCGCCAACATCTTATCTGTTCCGAGCTGTATCCTGTCTGCCTTATATGCCGGATCTGCCTGAGAGGCGTGTAGCCACTAGTTAATGATTTTAAGATGTGCCGCCCAGTAATAAAAGTGTATATTAGGGAGTGCTTTGCCGCCGTCGTACCAGCTGCGGTGTAACTTTGCCTGCGATATGCGTGCCCGACCTGCTACCCCACAGGAGCGTGGACACTAGTGCAGCTATTTGTTTGAAGTATTTCAACGGTACCGGAAACGGCGTATTTTCTAGCGCATATAAAAAACGGGGTAGGGCCATCATTTTAAATAATGCTGCTTTTCCCAGCAGTGTCAGCGGCAGTGATTCCCAATGGGTCACGTCTCTGCGCAAGCGCTCTAGTGGGGGAGTCAAGTTCTTGGCGAAGAAGGCAGCGGGGTCCCTGGTGATATGGATGCCTAAGTACTTAAATGAGTCCCGAGATAACGCCAGTGGACAGTCCGGGGGAAGTCGCGTCTCGGGTCCCCTAAGGAGGCAGAGAACCGATTTAGACCAGTTTATGGTGTAACCCGAGATTATCCCAAAAGCGCGACAGATCTCGAGCAACACCGGTAGCGAGCTTTCCGGGTCTGTAAGATATATCAGAATATCGTTCGCATAGAGGGAAATGCAGTCTTCCCAGTCCTCCGTCCATTTAATACCGCGCAATAGAGGGGCCGTTCTAATTTCTGCCGCTAGGGGCTCTAATACAACGCGAAAAGAAGCGGCGATAAAGGGCAACCCTGTCTGGTCCCTCTTGTCAGTGGTATAGTTTCTGACAGATGTCCGTTCACCGCCACACGTGCCACTGGTTTCGTGTAAAGGAGCTTGATCCATGCGCAAAATTTTGGGCCGAAGCCCAAGCGCGGGAGTGCCGCAAAAAGATAGTTCCATTCCACCATGTCGAAAGCCATTCTGGAGTCTAGGGAAAGGACCGCCGATGGCTCAGTTAGTAAATGTTCCCTTGCTAACGCACTATTCAGGCGCTAAGATTGAGGGCAGTATTTCTGTTGGGCATGAAGCCGGACTGGTCCGGGTGAATTAAATTGGGAAGGTGTGGTTGCAATCTATTGGCGAGTAGATTCAAAAAGATTCAAAAGATTTTTATTTGCTTTGGTACTCAACTGAGGACCACAAACTTAATAAAAACAATTTACAAAAAGGAAAATCATTAGAAGTTAATACAGTATTAAAAAAGACTTTAGAAATTTGTAGAAATTATAGCAAACCCATTCACTCGGTGGTTGTTTACCTACTATTAACAGATTATTTACTGTTGTAATTTTACATTTCCGATATATCGGGTCAAGGTATCTTGCTCGTGCTTTTACTATGTTTGGATGGGGACAAACAAATAAAATATGATCAATGTCCTGATCACCTCCTTGACAGAATTTACATATCGGGGAACCTGCTAGTGTCCCTCTGGAGGTAAAGGTAGATACAGGTAAAATGCCTAAACGCAACATTAAAATAGCCCTTCTAGCTCCGTGCGTAAGGCAAAATCCCAAATATGGCCGCATTTGCTTGTACTCCAATGTCTCAGTAAAGGGTTTGTATGTAGATAACTTACTACAATATGCAAGATCAAGGTCAAAGCTCAATCTTGGTGTGAAGCATTTCAAAAAGAGTTTCAGTTGAGAATTTGACCAGGTAAGCAAAATGTCTTTGGTAAGATTAGCAATTTTAAATGCAACAGACATATTCCTGAAAAAATTAAGTTTTAAGGCTTCTAATTCAAATATCTCAGTCTTTAACAAGAATCGCAATGTTCCTTCCTTTGCATGCAGTATATTATAAGCCCATCTGATGACATTGGCCACTGCTATAGCATAGGTGCTTGTTAATGAAAATTCCAATCTGAGAGCTTGTACTGGTGTTGATCTTGAAACCTTTAATATTTTTTTCAAAATTTTTCCTTCGGTTATGTCCATATAGGACCATTGCTTTGTTGGTATGTGTTCGGTAGCATAAGATAAAACCGGGGGGATTTTTGCTCTGAACACTTTTAGTAATGAAGAGAAGTGCCTATTTCCGGTGGCAGTGTACAATCCAGAGATAGCACCGGCATGTAATTCTGATTTTTTCTTTAGGTTGTTTATTTGTTTTGAGTTTTGCAAGTTCTTTGTGAAAATCCTGCCGAGGTAAGTGTATTCTTCTACTTCCTCTACTCTAATCCCATCAAGATTCCAACAGTATTTGACATTTTTCTTCTTCTTACCGGAAAAAGCTACCACTTTGGTTTTTGATAAGTTTGGGACTAAAAAGTGATCCTTAGAATAATCGTTTAAAGAGTCCAGTAATTTTTGAAGACCAAAAGGTGTAAGGTCCAACATTACTATATCATCTGCATATAATAGAACGTGAATGCTTTGAAAAGCAATCTTTGGCGGCAAACTGGAGCATTGTTGTAGATGGTACGGTAAATCGCTCAAGTATAATGAAAATAAAATAGGTGCAAGAAGGCACCCTTGTTTAAGGCCATTAAAAGTTTTAATCGGTTTAGTCAGTCCTTTTTCACTCCCCATTTGTACCTGGGACCAAGTGTTAGTATGGAGCTCAATTATGATCTGCAGTAAATTTTCGGAAATCCCTAGTTTCCTCAGTTTTTTCCATAGTGTAGGTCTGTCTACGCGATCAAACGCTGTAGAATAGTCAATGAACGCAGCGTACACTGTTTGTGATTTCTGCCCGATGTATTTGTCTAAAATAGTCTGGAGAATGGATATGTTATCAGTGACTGAATGATTAGGACGAAAGCCAGCTTGATACTTAGGTATTAGACCCTGCGAGAAGGACCAGTCTTTCAGTCTATCCAAGATCTCCGCAGCGAAAAACTTTCCAGTAGCGTCCATTAACGCTATTTGGCGGTAGTTGCCGGCGATATTTTGACTCCCCTTTTTATATATTGGAATTATAATACTCCCCTGCCACGACTTAAGTAGTCTCCCAGTGCAGAAGATATAATTAAAAAGTGGTGATAGTATCTGACTCCATTCTTTAGGATATGACTGTAAAACCTTAATGGGTATTTGATCAGGACCTGACGCTGCAGTACTTCTTGCTTTTCTAATATGCATTTCTATAGAAAATGCTGTAGTTTTTACTATCAAATTTGATTTGTTTTCCGACGTGATATCAGTATCATTTCTGTCTGATTCGATTACATTTTCTTTATATAGGTCAGTTAGATAAATTTCCCATTCTTTTGAAGGAACTGGTATAGCATACAGTTTCTTTTTTGTACCAGTCATTTTGGCAATCAGAGACCAATATTTTCTTTGGTTGTATTTTTTCGCCGCCTCTTGGATATCCACCCAATTTTTATCCTGCAGCATTCTTTTTTGACTGTTCTTCTCTCTTCTTAATTGATTTTTTAGTTTGTTTATTTCTTGCTGGATTACAGGTGAAAAATTTAGGTGTTGCCCTCGAATGAGTTTATTGAGCTTCCTTCTGGTTGTACTTATGTTGGACGTCTTGTAGTTTCTCTTTTTTTCTGGTTTTATCCTACTTAGGAGTGCTCTTTTAAGATTGATAATGATACATTCAAAATTTGTTATTTGATCTTCGGAGTGTATGCTGGTTAAAAGTTGATTTTGTGAGATTATTTCATTAATGTGGTCAAAAGTCGCTGAATTCCAAAAGATCCGTCTCTGTTTGTTATTAATTTCAATATTGCTTTTATGGAACATAATTCGATGAGGAGGACTTTACCGACCAACCAGTATTTAAGTGTATAAGAGCGTGGTCGCTATCGTCTGAAAAGTTAATGCTCAAGTGTAGAACTGTATCTACCAAGTCCATACCACATATTAAGTAGTCAATTATTGATGGAGATCCATTCCCTCGTCTTGTGAAAGACGCCGGTCTATCACCATCCACATTACCGTTCAGGATTGTCCCATTTAAATTTGGCAAGCATGTTAGTAACAATTTTCCTCTTTTATCAGAAGCTTTCCCTTAGGGGAATATTGGGATAGACAATTCCAGCGTTTCTTCTTCATATAGATTTGCCCATTTTCCGATCTCGGCATTAGAAATTTTTGCATTCAGGTCACCCATAATTAAATATGACATATTTGCTCGATCTTCAATTATTTGTGCAATTGCATCCATGGTTTCTACCAGGATGATGTCCTGGTTGGTGCCTGGAGGAATGTACACATTAAAAAGTAAAAAGGCCTTTTTTTGGTCAAGGTTATAAGTCTTCAATGAGACCTTGATACATTGGAAGTTATCAGATTTGGACTCAATAACTGCTTGGGACCATGATTGTTCCTCACTCAATAGAATTGCAAGTCCGCCCTTAGCATGGCCTCTGTTCGTTGCTATAGCCGGAATATCATAAACATAATAGCCCGTCTGATTAAAAGGTTTTATTGCCCATGTTTCCTGTATAGCTAAAATATCAGGATAGTTATTAAGTGCTTCATTCATTTTATTGTTTGTTTTTCCGGCTATGTTCCATGAGGTGATCTTTAAACCATTGTTAAACAGTGAGTTGTTGTTGGTAATCTAATTTATTACTATTTATGGTCTCCGAGACCCAAGCCCAAGACTTTGAAGTTTTTTTGACCTCATTTCCTTCTTGATCTTGGTTCCACACTTTCCTTTCTCCTTTATTAACCTGAATTTTCAAGATTTCCTTCCTTGAACAGATTACTCCTGAATCGGCAAAATTGGAGTCATTGGAATACCAGTTATTGATTGGGATATTCAAGTTAGTTCCTAGGAGGCCAGTACATTTGTTTATGATTTTGATATTCTTTAGTGGGGATCTTTCGATGACATCGTAACCACATTTATGTAGTGTTTCTTGTTCCTTTAAGATAATCCCAGGGAGAACTGGTGACCAGAAAATTACTTCCGCTATTTTACGATTTTCCTTTATGGGGAAGGTTACCAGATCTATTTCTTTGCTAGTTATAGTTTGTAAAGAATGTATTTGCTGAAGCAAGTTAATTATCCTTCCTCGGTTTAATGGTAGATTATCAATAGGAAAAAGTTCTTCAAACTGTAAACGATTAGTCACGGTTAGTTCCCCGCCTATAGACAATTTCTTATTTTTCTCAGTTGTTTCCTTGTTTGTTTGACCTGCTCTATTAGTTACTTTGGGAGGTATGTATTCAATTGCTTTGTGGTTCAATAACGTTATTGATGGTGTATTTATTGTATCACTAGTTGCCTCAACCGAAGAATAATCGAGTATTATTTTATCATTTTGACCCTCTTTGTTATCTTGAGGGGTGATGGCATTTTTGAATTTGAGCTTTCGGGATTTCTTTTTATTTATTCTTCTTAATGGCTTCCTATTTCTGATTTTTCCCTTTATTCCTTTATTGAATTTTGTTTGGGGGATTATGTCAACTCCAACTTCATTAGGTGAAAGTTTGGTGGAGGTTCCTTGTTCTTCTTCATCGGTTCCATTTTTTTGCAACTTATGTTTTTTTGCAGCCGAAAAAATAGGGAACTCTTAATCTGTAGATAAAGGCTCTTCTTTAAAAAGGTTCTTCAAGGAATATATTTTAACATCCTTAGGCTTTTTCCGTATCATCTTTTTGGATTGATCTAGTGTTTTTAAATCGGTTGTTTGGGTACTAATATCACATTTAATTTGAAATTCAGGGCTTGTGATATTATTAGAAGAAGTATAGTATTTATCCTGCTTCGCATCAATTATCTGTTTGTTATTTGTTGCATCAGCAAGGTCTTTTTTCCTCTTTTCTTCTACCAAAAATTTTAATATACCAATTTGAACATCCAAAGTTTGATCGGAATTTTCCAGAATATTACCTAAAAAGGATAGAACCGATTCCAGTATTTCCTGTAAGGTGTAAAGAGCCTTTGAAATGGCTGTCACAGTATTAGATGAATTAATGTCGTTAGGGAGAAATGGGTCCAATGATATATCCAGATCTATTTTATGTTCTAGGGATTGATCCTGGGGCATGGTAAATAAATTGTCTGGATTTAACTGAAGATTTGAGATATTTTCCATCAGCTTTATGTCATTTTGAAGAGGGTCCTCAATACCAGAGAAACTACCTAGTCATTTTATGGGTGTTAAAGATGTTAAATGTGAGGACTCATGAATCGGGATTTGTGATTCCTGTGTTGAAAATAGAATCTTCTGGTTGAATTCGAAACCCGAAACACTTGAGGTTTGAGTGGTTTGTAAGTCTAGGAGGGGCAGCTCTGTTGCCTCATTAGATGTTGTTATTTCAGTTTTTAAAGGAATTTCTTGGACGAGTGAAGGAGTTTTCTTTTTTGGTGATAAAGCTAAAAAGTAGTTACTGATTGCAGGTGTTCCAGTTATCTGACCTTGTTTTATTGCGTTGTCAGAAGATTTTTTGACTGCTTTCCGGTGCCCATTCTCTTCATAAATATAGTGCGAGATCTGAGTTTTTTGTAAGCCATAAAATAATCGTTCAAGCGATACTGGTTGTTGTTCGATCAAAGGACCTTATGGTAACATATTCATATTGATTGAAGATGTAAATAAGATGTAAATGAGGTGGCCCGTCCCGTCCTCGTGCGTCCACGGACGGCCACAGACGGCCCGCCCTTTGCCCGGGCTTCGCCCCGTGCTCCGACCCGCGCGCGTCCCGCGATGCGCGTTGCAGGTTATACTTAAGTAGTGTGTCAGGTTGTAGGGGCGTGGCACTGGGAGGGGGCGCGGCTCACGCGGGAAGAGGACCAGCTGGAGGTGTTGAATGCTGGTCCTCGCAGTCCCGGGGCCGGCGCCTCTCCCTCCTCTGCGGCCACACGGATGTATGGGGGCTAGATGGCTAAGACCAACAGCAACAGTACAGGATGATTGCTACTCCAGTAGCGAGGGCAGTAAAAGCAAAGCTCCAAACAGCGTCTCCTTCACGAGCGCACCCGCGAAGCGGGGGCCGCGAGAAGTTATCCGGTCTTGGCTGGGGGCGTGGCACTGGGAGGGGGCGCGGCTCACGCGGGAAGAGGACCAGCTGGAGGTGTTGAATGCTGGTCCTCGCAGTCCCGGGGCCGGCGCCTCTCCCTCCTCTGCGGCCACACGGATGTATGGGGGCTAGATGGCTAAGACCAACAGCAACAGTACAGGATGATTGCTACTCCAGTAGCGAGGGCAGTAAAAGCAAAGCTCCAAACAGCGTCTCCTTCACGAGCGAGTAATTTAACCAATATTTTTGCCTCTACGTTGAGTAGTGATATTGGCTGATAGGAGAGATTTTCCGATGGGGATTTTCCGGGCTTTAGAATTGCCACTATCGTGGCCGTTCTTTGGTCCACAGGCAGCAGTCCACGTTCCTTACTGTCATTGTACATGGCGAGTAGATGTGGGCCTAGAGTGTCAGACATAAGTTTGTAGAGCTCTAACGGGATCCCTTTGGGTCCCAGTGCCTTACCGGACTGTAACGGCTTAATAGCAGCGTTTATCTCTTCCACGGTCAAGTCAGCCTCTAGCTCTAAAGTAGCTTCCGGCTCAAGGCCAGGCAGCTCTATGGTTTGTAAGAATTCGATATAACCTGACCATCTGCTGTTCTTAGTTGCGCTATAGCTCTGCTGCCGCGCTCCCTTCTGTCCAGCCAAGCCAGTAACTTCCCTGCCTTGTCGTCCACCTCATATATCGTATATGTAGTCGCCGTAATGGCAGTCTTTGTTTCTAGTCTAAGGTGTTCCCTATATTGCTGCTGCTTTAGGTAGAGGGTATGCGCGGTCTCGGGTGTGCGATCAGTTGTATGAGCGGCATCCGCTGCGTGCAGCTCTTGTTCCAGAATAACTAGGTCTTGGTGTTTAGCACGTTTGAATCCCGTGATGGAGGCTATGGCCTGCCCCCTGAGTACCGACTTGTAGGCTTCCCATAGGGTGGTCGGGGAGCTAACTGAGGCTACGTTCTCGGCAAATAAATACTTTGTGGTCTTACTAAGTTCCTTTCGCACCTGTGGGATCTGTAAATAACCTGGGTAAATAGGGTAAAGACGCTTGCGTGAAGTGTGATGAGAGGAGTAGACTAACACCACTGGTGAATGGTCAGATACACCCCTGGACCCAATAATAATGTCTTCTATGTGTTGTAGGCTAGACTCCGAGGTCAGGAAATTATCTATCTTAGATAGACTGTCGTGGACCGTAGAGTGAAAAGTATATTGCTTCGCTACTGGGTGCTTGTATCTCCATGTATCTACCAGGCCCAACGCCTCTGTGAAACTCTGGAGGCGGGAGACCCCTGGTGTCAATGTCCTCACCGGGTGTCTGTCTCTGCTGGCGCCCATTGCTGCGTTAAAGTCTCCCCCAATAAGGAGGTCTCCCTCCGGTAGAGACAGCAAAAACTGACTGAGGGCCGGGAGTGCCACAGCGTGTAGCGCCGGGGGAATATAGACCGACACCACATTTATGAGTCTTCCCTCCCATTGACCATGTATAGCAGCGAATCTCCCCTGATCGTCATGTTTTGTTTGTAAAACTATAAATGGGGAATTTTTTCGCAGCAGGATACCTGTGCCTCTGGACCCAGCTGAAAATTCAGAGTGCACCGTCATTTTGAATCCCCATCTATCCATCGCCTTGCATGCCAAACCTGTGAGGTGAGTCTCCTGCAGAAGTGCCAAAGTGGGAGCCTGACATTTCAGGGTACGCAATACTAACCCTCTCTTAATTTTGTCACCCAATCCGCGTACATTCCATGTCAATAGTGTGAGTGGAGCTACTGGCTCCGTCGGAGCCTCCGTTCCACTTCTAGTGTGAGTTGTGTCTGTCGCCATCAGGGTCGTGGGAAGCGCAGGGGGACAATAACCCTGTCCTGTCATATGGGGACCAGCCATTTTGCAAATACCATGCTACCATGCCATTTCCAATAAAAACCAAAACTAGGAAACAAAAAACAAGAACTACCCCAACCCCGAATCCCACCCTCCTCCCTGACTCCCTGCCCGACGGACTTCCAACTGCCCGCCACCCCAACTCAGCAGAGTGCTCCATCCCAACCCAAAACAGTGTACTTGCGTGTAAGGGGTAAGCAGTGCAGGGGAGGGGATCCCTCCCTTTCCGGCAGGGCCCGCCTCAGCACAGTGTCCAGAGTGGGCTTAGATATACTGTCATTTACAAATTGATGTCATCGTTACAGGGCTCTTCCCGCTGGTCCGGTTCATCCATTGCCAAGGTCATCTGCGTCCACTCTCTGCGAGTGATCCTCTTTGTGTTGAAAAAGTTCTTGGCTGGCTGCCTGCCTGTTCGTCGTCGGTCCGACGGCGCTGCTCTCTGTGTCCGTGTCAGGGTCCGTTCGCCTTTCGCCATCCTTTAAGCCAGTCATACGTTTCTTCAGGTGTCTCGAAGAACCACGTCTTCCCCTCAGCCACGACCCTCAGTTTAGCTGGAAACAGCATCGAGTAGGGCACCTCTCTGGCTCGCAATGCTTTTTTGACCTCCATGAAACTGCGACGGCGCTTCGAGACCGCAGCCGTATAGTCTGGGAAGAAGGAGATTGTGGAGTTAAGCAAACAAATCGGTGGGGAGATGCGCGCCGTCTGGAGGATAACATCTCTATCCCGGAAATTAAATAGGCGTGCGAGCACCGGTCTGGGGGTTGCTCCCGGCTTGGCCCTTCCGCCCGGCACTCTATGTGCCCGCTCCACCGAGAAGAAAATGGAGAGCCCCTTTGGCTGTAGTCTCGTTTTCATCAGTTCCTCCACATAGAAGTCCATTGCCTGGGTGCCCTCACTCTCCGGAATGCCCAAAATGCGTACGTTATTTCTGCATGAGCGTCCTTCCTGGTCCAGTTTTTCGGTCAACATTTTGTTCTCTGTTTCGAGGCGTGATACAGTTTTCTGCAGGACTGCCGTATCTATGGTTAGAGTCTTCGTCGTCTGCTCCACCTCTGCCACTCTGGTAGTGATTTTTTTAAAATCCGCCCTCAGCAAAGATACATTGTTGGAGATAGAACCCACCATAGTTTGTACACTATTTAGCGCCGCCATTATGTCTTCCAGGGTTACTTTTTTGGAAGTATCCTTTTCTGCAGCACCACCCGATGCTCCCCCCCCCCTCGGGCAGCGGAGGAAAGTCTTTTGCGTAGGCGAATTTGTCCAGCCTAGCTTGGCCATTTTGATTCCTCGGGCCTCTGCCCGACATGGCGTTGGTTTTGGACCGTTAGAGGGGCCCTCCGCGGGAAATCTCCCGTAGGTACTACTTTGTATGAAGTCTAAGTCCTCCCGTAGGGCGTTGGCCCCCCACCCGGTGCGCTTTTCCCTCCACAGGCTCTTCGATGTACGCACCGATCTGGGAGGGGGGCGGGGGAGGTAGCGAGGCAGCGAGCGGCCAATTGCTTCGGTCAATAATTGTGGTAGCCGAGGGGGAGGTCAGTTGCACCAGGGTAATACTGTGCGATAACTTAGGGCGATCCACAGGGGTATTCACGGTCCCCAAGTATCAGTGAGTCCCCGAGTCTGGCATCGGGGGAGAGGTGTGGAGTCAGGGGGCGCACTCCTCAGGTGTCCTCGATCGGCCCTACTCAGTCACGGCGTCGGGCCCCTCCGATATGGCTGTTTGTAGGCCAGGTCGTGTTGCGGGCTTTCTGCAGTGTCCAACTGGGTAGTTTGGATCGGCCAGGGGCCAGCAGGCCCGAGAAATGTCTCCGGCGGTGTCAAGGTGTTCACTCCACTGCGACCCAGACACTGCCACCAGCTCCGATGCTCACCTCTGCCCTCCCGCGTGGAGAGGGCCTTGCAATCGTCTGCGTGGTCCTCCTTTCTTTCCGGAGCTGGCCCTCAGGTTATGGAGTGTAGGCGCCGGTTCCACTGTTCTGCCGGTGAGTGGTAATTTATTCCGGTCCGTTGTGCAGCGGCCGGAGGTTGGCCGCAGCAGCCTGGTCTTATATGCCCGGAGTTCAGCCGGGTGCGTGCACAAATTGAGGCCCCGGCTTCCCTGAATGGAGCAGGCCGTCGCCGCATGGCCGCAGCTGACCCAGGTTCCCGGTGTCGGATTTTGTCCGGAGTCGCGGCGGCCGATGCCACACGGTCACTGGCATCTGCGGGGGTCCCTACGGCTCATGTAATTATAGGATAATTGCCCGGGTTGTTTAGGAAGGGCCCCTCTACACCGGAGCCTCTTCAGCAAGCAGCCATCTTGCCGGCTGCTAGCCACGCCCCCCAGCTTTTCAAATTTTAGCGCCCGGCGAACCCCACAAAGAGGTGATTGACCACCCAGCCGTGAACATGCGATCGATGTAGAAGCTAAGCGATCCCTTAGGGTCCAATTGATGGATAGAAAGCTGGCAGAGTAATGGACTGGTCAACGTGGAAGAGTGTCACCACTTTTGGGAGAAGGGATGCCCAAGTAAGCAGAAACAGCTTGTCTGGAAGAAGGTGGTGTACGGAGGATGAACACACAAAGTCTGAAGCTCACTCACATGCCGTGCTGCAGGTATGGCGACTAGAAACAGAGTTTTGCTGAAGAAGCCACAAAGGACAAACGTGGAGCAGGTCGAATGGAATACACATCAGATATACAAGGACAAGATAGAGGATCCATTGGGGCATCACAAATGGAGACAGGGTAAACATATGTTGCAGCCCTTTTAAAAAATGCATAACAAAAATGAATTTAGATAAAGAGGCCTCACAGAGGCCGAAATATAAAACTGTGCCCATAGCAAGACCTTGCTAGGCAAGAGACAGCACACTTAATAAGACAGACAGTTTGACCTGTACATGGAGGTGGAGAACCTGACATGTTATGCTGCGACAGCAGATCCTGGTGGAGGGGCAGCCTGATTGGAGGACAGATGCTCAAGCCCAGGAGCTCTAGTTACCATACTCTCAGTGCCCAGCCTGGAGCCACTAGGATAACTTGGGCCCGGTCTGTCCTGACCCTCTTGAGAACTCAGGGCAGTAGTAGTATCAGCTGAAAAGCATACAGGAGTCCAGAGTTCCACTCTAGGCGGAACGTGTCTCAGAGAGAGAGAGAGACGACTTCAAAACACCAACACACAGAAGTGTTGACATTGTGTTTTTCTGGCAGTGGCAAATAGATTAAGTCAAGGTTCTCCCCATTTGCGGAAGGGATCCTGACCCATCGCCAAGTATAATGTCACTCGTGATCCCCTTTCAGCACCAATGGGGGAGTTTGTTTGCCCTGGTGTTCGGTGAGCCCGCCAGGTGGTTTGCCACCAGGAAGATACCTTGGTGGTCCAGCCATTTCCAGAACGGCAAGGCCTCCTGGCACAGGATCCGTGAACACAGCCCACCCCATGTATGTTGCAGTATCACATGGCGGTGGTGTTGTCCGTGAGCACCTGTATCAGCCTCCCCTTGATGGATGCATGAAGGCTTTCAGCTCTAAATGGATGTCTCAGAATGTTCATATGGAGCCGGGACTCCACCGGAATCCAGAGGCATCTGATCTCCACCTCTACCATATGGCCGTCACTAACCAGAAGCAATGCATCGGTCACCACTGTCAGCTCTGGGTGAAGAAGGGAGAGAGAAGTCTCCTGCTGACCCACTCATGGACCACTAGCTACCACTGCAGATCTTTTGCAGTTTCCTGTGAGATCTGGACATAGTCGGAGAGATCCCACTGATGTTGTGACCTCTGGGACTGCTCAACCAGCAGGATGCATGAGGCCATCAGAGTCGATCTCAGTGAAATCCAGGACCGAGGCTGAAAGATCTGTATTATAGCCTAAATGTCCTGGATTATCTTACCTGCAGGATGAAACTGAACGCTGTTCCGAATGGCTCAGATGAAAGGGAGTGCTTGAGAAGTAGTCAGGTGTGACTTCAGCATGTGATAGTGAACCCTAAAAGAACACAGGATGTTCGCAGTCGTATGAAGGCAGCTGATGACATTCTGGGGCGAGCCTCCAATCGATAGCCAGTCGTCGAGGCAGGAGGAGGAGGACTAGCACTTCTGACCTTCAAAGGTGAGCTTCCACCAACGTCATCCTTTTTGTGAACACCTGAAGGGCACTGGTGAGACCAAAAGGGAGCACAGTGAACTGAAAATGCTCCTCTCCCACCATGAACAGCAGCTAGCGTTGATGAGCCAGCAGGACGGGAATATGGAATTAGGAGTGCTTCAGGTCTAACTCCACCATCCAGTCTCCAGGGACAAGGGCAGACAAAACTAGTGACAGGGAAAGCATTTTGAGACAGTAAGAATTTAGAAGGGGCCAAAGATCTTCATCTTTCTTGGGCACCAGAAAGTAGCAGGAATAATAACCATGTTGCACTTCTGGCGCTGGTACCCTCTTGATAGCCCATCCTGATGCAAAATGGAGAGATGGTACTCCGTCAGTCATTGTATGGATGGTGGAAGGTACAGCGGGATGAAGGGTAAGGTGTACCCTTTGCAAACAATTTGGAGGACCCACCAGTCCAATGAGATAGCTTGCCAACCTGGATAGAATCAGTCAATTCTGCCTCCTACTGGGTGTTCCTTTCATAGCTTCAGCTGAGGTATTCCCTTCTACCAGCCTATCCAACCCCAACAAGGAGCCAAGCAGTTCGCAACTGTTGGGTTCCCTGATGGGGTGGGATAAACTGCAATAGGGAATACCTTGGTTGAAGCCATGAAAAAACGTTGGAAGAGTTGCTGGTGAGGCTGGGTGGAAAGGCAAGCAGTGACCCTACTCTCCCTAAAATGTTCAAGGGCATAATCAGCCTTGTCACTGAATAGGCAAGTCCCATTCAATACCATTTCCACCAGGAAGGACTGGACATCGCCCACGGACCCATCTGAATGTAGCCACGAATGGCGACACTGGTGCCTATCACCTGTCCAACGGATTCAGCGGTGTCCAAGCCACAACGAATTGTGAACGTGGCCACAACACAGAAATCCTGAATGCCTGTGAAAGAACAGGGAGAATATCTTCAGGAACATCTGGGTGGCGATGTTTGGGGGGGAATGCCCCTTTTAAGGCCTTCTATAATTGCCTCAATCACTGGCATTTTCAAATGTAACACATGCTCCCAGTTTTGCATATAGACTGCCACTGCAACTTACTGGAAATTAATTTAAGTTTATCCCGATACTGCTGTATACAAATGTAATAAATAGCCAATTATATTCTGAACAGATGCTTTCAGAGCATCATCTGCTATCATTAACAGTAGTGATCAAATCTTTTCCAATTTGCAACAAAGCAGCCCTGCATAGGGGGCTTTTACACACCTACCGCAAGATTTTCATATACTACTCTAGGAGTTAATGGTAAGCAAATTATAGGCCCTCTGGTGCCAGATTGGTGACCGAAGTCTAGGTGTCTGAGCTGATCCTAATGCTAAGTCAAAAGGTCTGGTCTGAATGGCAACTTCTTGAGGTGATGTATTGACATTTTTAACCGCATGGAATTCCATGGATGTTTCCCCACGTTGGTGCAGCAAGAATGAGGTTACTGATATTTGCACCTTTTCCTTACTACGTATGGGATAAAACCAGTTTATCCATAGTGCATTGCCCATGAACTCTGGAAACTTGGAGATGTCGATTTGGCATTATGTGTTCTGTGCCGTGGGGAACAGATCAATTATGGGGAAGCCCCATATTTTAAGTACTTGTGAACTACTTTTGGGCTCAGTTCCCATTTGAAGACATGGTGATGCATCATACGGTTTTATTTTCAAAATATCTTTATTGAAAATAGAACACACAAGACGCACACATGACCATAAATATCCAGGATCATTTAACGATGGTAAATAATATTTGATGTAATATGTCCAACCATATTTCTGTCTTTGATGTTTATACTAGAACTCTCAAAATGGGGTTAATAAACATCAGTGATCAGGCCTGCCGTGGGAAGTCATTCAGCCCTCACTATGAGCAACCGGGTGATTACATACCTACTCCAGTGCACCTTCGCAATCTCTAGATACTTCCTCAACCCGACCTTCAGTGGTGCCTGTGTCAAGTTGTTCAAAGTACGTTCTGAGTGGCCCCCGTATGTCGCTGGTCAGAGAGGTTAAGGGCTGGAGGGGGATGAATAACTCAGATTGGACATTACAAGATGTTAAGTCTCGTAGCCTCTCTTCTCTACTTGGAGCAGTTGCTATACACCAATGCAGACTCACCCTTCTTTTAGTTAATAGTAATTCCACTGCACTACTAGCAGCTAATTCAACGCAGCTTAAGAGAGCCATCTCGGCTTCAGTTCTAGACTACCATCTATGATCCCCAACATTTTGTATAAAAAAATTCCACCTGGTCTGCTCAGTATCGTGGACAGCAATATGACATGGTGGGATATATTCGGAATGGCTTTGCAGGTGTGAAATATGCTTGGTACCGAAAATTTTAATGTAGGATCTTACGCTAACAATATTTCCATTTTGCAATTGTTTTCTCAGTTCCTGAATTCTTTTTTCAGGCCTGCCTGTGGTGTGTTGTGCCCCCCATCCGGAGCACCAAGAACATTGCATGAAGGCCCTCTAGCATCAGCTGTAGATTTGATTATCTGAGCCACCGTGACTACCTCTTTTGGCTTTGCAAGGAATCCTTACAGCTTCTCTAGTTACTCTGGTCCACTATGGTGCTGCCTTAGATAAGTAAAGGGGACTGGTCACTGCGAAACCTAAACTGGTACAAGGACATACATTTTCTGTCCACATATAGATGGCCCATTTCAGTTAAGCCCATGCTTGATAACATCTGCATTACCTAGCAAGGGATTGGAGAGAGTTTTTAGCTAGTCTTAGCGCAGGAAGATATGGGAATGGGAGCTCAGCCCTCTGTCCTAAAATTTTCCAGGCACAGCATGTAGTTCCATAGTGAGAATTTCCATTCTACTAGAGACTTCTAATTGCAGATTCCTCATCTTTTGAATATCTCCAGGTGTTAGACTGGATCCGAAAACTTTTGCCCAGCAATGTCCTCCAGCCTTGACAGGTAGCAAGAAGTTTCCTTGTGCCGTTCAGTCTTTTGCGGGTGAGATGTTGGTTCAGATCCTTCCTTTCGCGCCAAACAATGTGGATCTGGAGCAACTGTTTGACTGTGTTTTTTTTTTTTTACAAATTTTCTACTAGAAAAGGTTGTGTGTGCACAAAATGTCCCCCAAACCATCAGACTTTAAGCCATGTATGACTTGTAACCGACAGATGATTATTCCAGATCAACACAACACAATGTCTGTTTGTGGTGCCTTGGTTCAGTTAACAACTCCAAGTTGACTTCTTTGTGTGCCTAAATGAATAAGAAAGCAATCTGAGACAGCAAACCAAAACCCATGATAGCAGAGATGAAGAAGTTGAGGACTCGTTTAAGTTCAATTTCAACAGTGTGATAATTCTAGTCAAGATCACAGAGAAGATCTCATTCTCGAAATAGAGGTAATTCGAGAGAAAGAAGATTCATCAAAATCAAGTAAGTCCACGAAGAGCTATAAAAACAGAAAAAATCCAAGCATGGATCCCCTACTTCACGATACTCACCCAGTGAGGGTCACATGAAGCACCTGGAAATTCTAGACAAAGTCATTCCTCCATTGAGGAGTCACCTTCGAGGTCCTTGCTATTCTGCCTGTCAACTGAAAGACTAGAAACACCAGACCACATCCAAAAGTGCCACTGTAGATCAATCTGGTACGCTTTCGAGCTCAAAGAATACATTGTGGTTCAGGATTTATATACAAGGAGAAAGGACAAGTTCAAAAATGGCCAGACTCGTAACCATGATGAACCCTGGTGGCTGTTAATACTCCTCTTGGGAAACCGGGCTTGGTTTGTCTGAGCCTTGTTCTATCATCGACGTTTCAACCCTCGATGTGCTCCCTTCGGTAGTCACTATGGGTCTTCATCAGGACAAGGTGTGTGGGGTGGGGGGAGTGGGGGGGGAGGTTTCTTTATTTACAGCCTATGGACAAAGAACACATGAGTGTCAGGTGTGTGGAACGCTTATGCTAAGCGGTGTATACAAGGGGAGAGACTAAGGTGGAACACTCACCTAGTCTGGACCAGAATGTGTTCTGGCTGTATATGCCCTAAATGGCACTTGGCGGAAGATTCTGCAAGGACCACTGCGATTTCTTTAGCTGAAAATAGAATGGTGTGTGGAGCGTCAGAGGTGATCGCTAGCGGGTCGTGCACAAAACTAAGATGCTGGTCCTGAGAGCCTGTGTGAATACCTCTAGTATGGTCCGGGTGTAAAATGCGACATAACATCCTCTGCGTTGTGGCATTACTGTGGGTGAATTAAGAGGCCATTGGTGCCGCCAAATGTGGAGTGATGATTGCTGCCCTCCGGGCAGGATTGTTATGTTGTGTCGGTAAACCGGTCACGGTAGTTGCGGGGTGCCTAGGAGTGTGGTCCGACATTATTTATAAATTATGAGAACAGAGTGCCCATGTGAACAAGGTGGGGTCTAGAGAGGCTCAGTACAATTACAAAAAACGGGCCACGTTCAAGATAGTGCAGCCTGCGTATTATACCGGCAAGGTTTAAAATAAAAAAAGAGTGTACGGTGTTCTTTAACAAGCATTTGCAATGCAATAGGTCTCGCAGTTGTGAGAGTTTGAGATATTGGCATTGTAAATGGCAATGCCTTTTATTTACGTGTTGGTTTTTAAAACATAAATACAAGTCATTGTCATTTACAATGCCAATAACTTAAACTCTCGCAAATACGAGACCTATTACATTGCAAATGCTTGTTTAAGCTGGATGTGGTTTTCAGTGCAGGCACTGTGAAAGAGGATGCACAGGAGTGGGGCCGTGTGTTTTTTTTTTTTGCTCTCTAGAGTCTAGACAGTTTGTCAAGGAATGTATTGAGGCATCCTATACATGTGATGTTAAACCAGCCCAGGTATGGCATAATCACTGTGAAGATCAACACAATTACCCAGATTTTTCGCAGGAGTGTCAATTAATTGCAAAAAGGGGCATACTCTGGAATGTGCATCCCTCATAATAATAATAATTGTAAAAAAACCACACTTAGCCCACTCAACGGTCACCTCTGTGTCCCTGCACACAGCATGTCTGTGCATGCATCACTGATTGGGAATAAACACATCAACAGGCAAGAGATCTGCATAGTATGAAATGTGGACGAGACAACGAGGGTGGGATGTGTCCTGCGACAGAGATCTCCATGGGTTATGTGCTCTGCGTGGAAATCTGCAGGAGCGAGATCTACTAGGGAGATGGATCAGAGGGGGAGATCTACTCTGGGAAAGTGGTAAAGAAGGGGCAAGTGGCACCAAGAGGAGATGTGTAGACGAGTCGAGGTGACGATCTGATGAAGCCTCAGATGTACATTGGGGGGGGAGGGTACTCAAGATCCGCAGAGGTCGGCAGACGTAAAGTGCAGTGGGACAGAGAGCTGCTGAGGGGTGGGGTGGGGGGGAGTTGTGCCCGAGGGAGATCATGGGGGCCATTGCGGTTAGGGGAGGGCTCGCTGGAGGCTATCCTCGCTGCAGTGGTGTCACGGGGGGATGCTCTGGGTATTGCTGGGGTGAGAGTAGCGTAGAACGCAGTTTCGTCTCTCTCCGCTGTGACCAAAACTCTCAAGTGCTGCGTCACTGGTGTGAGAGGGCATCGGTTCACTGCAGAGTGGGCAGCAAAGGGTAATTACAGTGCAGTGAAGGCCGCTCGCAGTGTGGCACTGATTTAACGGTAGGCGCGCCCAGTGTGCAGGGGCTACCTCCCAGTGTGATTGGCCTTGAGTGAGCACAGCTGGCAGTGTGCTCGTGTTGCAGTAAAAGCAAGCTCCCGGTAGAATGTTGCTGGGGTAAAACTTGCTCGCAGTGTGGGTTACTAGCACCCAGTGTGACGTCACTCCATTAAAGGTCCATTGGCCTTCTGAGAAGGGTGTTACCCTATCTAGCGGACAGCTATAGGAAAACTCTAGTCCAGGCACTGGTAATCAGTAGACTGGACTACTGTAATGGGCTGCTTATTTCTGCCAATGAGGAACAACTTGGTAGGCTACAGGTAGCCCAAAATACAGCTGCTAGACTGATCTTGAATGTTCCATCTAGATTCCCCTCCCGTCCTATGCTAAACAGGTTACATTGGTTGACTATTCGCCAGAGGGTGAAATTCAAGATATGCTGTATAATTCTAAATGCCTGTCTGCTGCTGGTCCCAAGTACCTATCAGAAATGTTTAGACCTTATGAGCCAGGTCGTTCTCT